>NC_058081.1:571585817-572904374 GCF_014858855.1 Bufo gargarizans | reverse complement strand
AATCATTACGCGTATCATAAAATTGCAATATGCATACTCTAAAACACAAATAAAATATATATAAAAATATAGGATATAAGACCATTAATTGAATGTCCACATAGACTGGATATCTTAAGTGGGATGAGTCCCTGTACCCACCGCTATATATACGTATCTGCACTTTTGGTGACTACTGTGCAGTACCTTGACTTCCGTGTCCAGTGAATTATAAGCCACGGAAGTTAATGTTCCAATTTTGATTTTTGCACAGTATTCACGTGCACTGTGGCAACCGCAGATTCCAGTTTGTATAACGCAGTCTCTGCCAGCCGGAGTTCAGTCCTCAGTAATATTTGGCTGAGTATATGCGGTAAGGTTATCAGTGTTTGGTTGTTCACTCCTGCCCCTTATGGCCCTATGCACATGCCCGTGTTTCACGGCCGTGTGCGGGCCGTAGAACCGCGGCCTGGATCCCTCCTGAGAGCAGGAGCGCACGGCGTCACTGGTTGCTATGACGCCGTGCGCTCCCTGCTGCCGGCACAGTACAGTAATACACTGGTATAGATCATACCAGTGCATTACTGTATTGCGGCGGCAGCAGGGAGCGCACGGCGTCATAGCAGCCAGTGACGCCGTGCGCTCCTGCTCTCAGGAGGGATCCAGGCCGCGGTTCCACGGTCCGCACACGGCTGTGAAACACGGCCGTGTGCATGGGGCCTCTATAGGATTTTACGAGTGGTTTTACAAATGAAGGCTTCTTACCTCCTATCGGCTAGTGTCCCGTAAGCCTCTATGAGGACGTGCGTGTTGAGACCGGAGTGGAACTGCCGGCGTCTCGCTCTTACTTCCGATAGTCCTCTTTCCCGAAGTCTCGCGGGGTTTGGAGCGTGATCTGTATTCAATCAGCAAGAAGCCGTCAATATGCAATCCTTTACTCTGCGTCCTGTTCGTTCCAATATTTCTCTATTTGGATATTAATCGCATGGCCATTCGTGGAGGTGCGGAGGTGCTTCTCTCACAGGTGTGCAGCCCAGACGCGTTTCGGGAACTCTCCTTCCCTTCGTCAGTGGTACAGCAACACCTGTATGCCTCCGCCTTTTATCTTTGCTGAGCACCAAATCCTGGAACACTGGATTCATTTCCCAAAAGGAATCGCATGCATTTTTCACATGCGTTTTTTCATGCGTTTTTTTTGTAAACATGCGTTTTTCACCGTATTAGTTCTTCATTACATTGATACATATAAGAAGTTGAAAAATGACCCATTGGAGTGCTTTGAGCAAGACCTTATATTGTTATGTAAAAAAGGTCTTGAACTGTCAATAATTGCCAAAAAAGAATATGACTTCATCTTGGGGACACAGAAGCGACTACCTGTTTTCTATTGTCTCCATAAAGTACACAAAAGTTTGAATAAACCACCGGGTAGACCAATAGTTTCAGGTATAGGGTCGATATCTTCTAATTTGTCCAAATACATAGATGTACAGATTCAACCGGTAGTGAAAAAAACCGTCTCCTATATTAAAGACACAACCCACATTATAAAAGTATTGGAGGAACTGGAAGTGGAATCAGGGTGGATCATGGGTACACTTGATGTACAGTCACTGTACACAGTGATTGACCACCATCAAGGTATATCAGCAGTAGGGGAACAACTAAAGAGAGATGGGACAACTGATAAGGCACATATAGGTTTTATTTTAGATGGTATCAGCTATATTTTGACCCACAATTATTTTTATTTTGAGGGGGATTATTACCTTGAAAAGTGTGGGACCGCCATGGGGACCAGGTTCGCCCCCAGCTATGCCAATTTATTTTTGGCAGAATGGGAACACAACATCATTGGGCCCAGGCTGGGGGTGGATCTGGTCCTATGGCGGAGATTTATAGACGATATCATCTTCATTTGGAAAAAGAGTAGAGAGGAATTAGAAATATTCCTGAAAGAGATCAATCAAAACCATTTAAATCTGAAATTCACCTCTAACATTGAAGAAGAGACCGAATTTCTGGATTTGAAAATAAAAGTATTGTAGAATAGGTACATATGTAATACTTTTTCAAAGCCTACTTCTAAGAATAGCTTCATACAGTTCTCAAGCTGTCACCTGCCCAGCTGGCTGATAAATGTCCCTTTCGGCCATTTTCGCAGGATTAGAAGAAATTGTACACAGGACCAAGATTTTGAGGTAGAAGCAATCAAAATGAAGGATCAGTTTATAGAAAGAAAATACCCCGAACAGGTGGTCAACACTGCACTAGAGAGAACTAGGCAATTAGATAGAAGGACCTGGTTCACAAAAGAGGAACCAGTGACGGAAACAATACAAAAGAGTGAAGCCATTAACACCAAGATTATTCTCCCATTTAATAGCAGCCACAAGAGGCTGCAGAAAATCATTAAAACCCACTGGCACCACATTCTGAGTGATAAAAAAGTAGGCCATCTCCTACCAGTAACACCATCATTAACATTTACAAAGGCACCTAATTAGGTCTAAAAATAGCCCCATCTATTAAAACACCAAAGATATCGAAAAACAAGAACACAATTTTGGGCACTTGGATGAACCTTCAGGGCTTTTTTAAATGTGGTAAATGTATTGCATGTAAGGTAAATCCCACATCTAGGAAGACTAACACAATCTCCTCAACACAAAACAACCATATATGGGAGATTAAAGACTGCCTAACCTGTAACACTGCCGGTGTCATCTACTTGATTCAGTGCCCTTGTAGAAGACAGTATATAGGCAGAACCAAACGCCCTATGAAGATCAGGATGGCTGAACATATAGCCAATATAAGAAAGGGGTATGACAAACACTGTCTATCTAAGCACTACAAGGATCTTCACAATAAAGACCAGGCAGGCTTAGTGTTTATGGCACTGGAAAAAGTGGAAAAGCACTGGTGGGGGGGGGGGGGGGACTTCATCAAACAGATGTCTAGATCTAGAATAGAATCCAGACATATTTATCAGTTTGGTTCGTTGTTGGCAGTGGGATTAAATGCAGAATTATAGATCTTCGGGTTCTTATAGACTGGGTGCCCCGTTCCGACTCTTGCGACTCAGTCAGGTCGTTTACCGACACTGAGTCGCGGACTCGGAGGGTGGCCCCCAGTCTTGTATATCACGATCAAGTCCGTTATTATTTGGATGAAGAATCATGTATTTATCGATATACCTGACTGTGCATTTTATATACATTTCTCCCTCATCTGTTTTAATCTTAATCCCGCATATTTTATATTTTAATTTTTTTATATATTTATGAATTGTATTTAATAAAGTTGAATATATAGAGTTTTATTACTAAGAGTATTGTAGAGGGAATGTATCCGCAGAATAGAATATATGATCCCATAAAGGTGTTGTTGTTAACTAGGAATAATTCACAGAGGCAATTTGCAATAACAATTTGGTTCATACAAGATACATAGAATGTAATGAAGAACTAATACTGTGAAAAACGCATGTTTACAAAAAACCGCATGAAAAAACGCATGTGAAAAACGCATGCGATTCCTTTTGGGAAATTAATCCAGTGTTCCAGGATTTGGTGCTCAGCAAAGATAAAAGGCGGAGGCATACAGGTGTTGCTGTACCACTGACGAAGGGAAGGAGAGTTCCCGAAACGCGTCTGGGCTGCACACCTGTGAGAGAAGCACCTCCGCACCTCCACGCATGGCCATGCGATTAATATCCAAATAGAGAAATATTGGAACGAACAGGACGCAGAGTAAAGGATTGCATATTGACGGCTTCTTGCTGATTGAATACAGATCACGCTCCAAACCCCGCGAGACTTCGGGAAAGAGGACTATCGGAAGTAAGAGCGAGACGCCGGCAGTGCCCCGCGCCGTTTACCTTCATTCCACTCTGGTCTCAACGCGCACGTCCTCATAGAGGCTTACGTGACACTAGCCGATAGGAGGTAAGAAGCCTTCATTTGTAAAACCACTCGTAAAATCCTATATAAGGGGCAGGAGTGAACAACCAAACACTGATAACCTTACCGCATATACTCAGCCAAATATTACTGAGGACTGAACTCCGGCTGGCAGAGACTGCGTTATACAAACTGGAATCTGCGGTTGCCACAGTGCACGTGAATACTGTGCAAAAATCAAAATTGGAACATTAATTTCCATGGCTTATAATTCACTGGACACGGAAGTCAAGGTACTGCACAGTAGTCACCAAAAGTGCAGATACGTATATATAGCGGTGGGTACAGGGACTCATCCCACTTAAGATATCCAGTCTATGTGGACATTCAATTAATGGTCTTATATCCTATATTTTTATATATATTTTATTTGTGTTTTAGAGTATGCATATTGCTATTTTATGATACGCGTAATTGATTGTGATTTAATAAAATTTTTATGTATTATTAACATTGTGGTACAAGTGTTGTGTGCTCGCCCGAACCTCTATTTTATTCTGATTACAAATATACACTACTCACCAAGTTAGGGATATTTGGCTTGTGGGTGAAATTTCAGGATGAACCTAAAATGCACTCTAACCTTTACAGGTGAACTTAATGTGACCTTCTCTAAACTTTTAAATGTAAAACTGTTCAGTGTTTTAGTACTTTTTGCACAACTTGCTGTTCTCTAACAAGAAGCTTAAAGGGGTTGTCCGGGTTCAGAGCTGAATCCGGACATACCCATATTTTCACCCAGGCAGCCCCCCTGACAAGAGCATAGGAGCATTTTATGCTCCGATGCTCTCCCTTGCCCTGTGTTGGATTGCACAGGGCAACAGCTTTTTAATTTGCGTTTTACAGGTTAGGGCATCGCTAAAGCCTGCCCATCAGTGCCAGTGACGTCACCGGATCACCGGGCTCATGGCTGGGCGGAAGCCTCCGCCTGGCAACCCTATGGAGAGCCCGGTTCGTCACCAGAACTCTAGAAAATGCCTTTGGCCTGCGCAATTCAGCGCAGGGCAAAGGAGAGCATCGGAGCATGAACAGCTCCGATGCTCAAGTCATGTGGGGCTGCCTGGGTGAAAATGGGGATATGTCCCCTTTAACGACAAAAATTCCCAACAGGTGTTTGATCCACGAATTGTCCAATAAATTTCCAGTGTAGGCAGGTGTGTCTAGTCAATACAGAATTGCACTACACTTTGTGAATAGTACAGTGACAAGCCCATACCACTTGAATAACATCATTAATCTAGGCATTGTACCTTTGCATGAACAACACAGGGCTAATTTCATCTTCATGGACGACAATGTGTCAGCTCATCGAGGTCACATCATTAGGGAACGGCTGCTAGCGACTGGGGTACCTCAAATGGAGTGGACTGCGCTTTCTCCAGGCCTGAATCCCATTGAAAACCTATGGGATCAGCTGAGTTGCCGTGTAGAGGCTCGTAACTCTGTACCCCAGAACCTCAATGAACTTTTCAACAAGAGTGGGGTGCCATGCCTCAGTAGACAATAAGTCGATTTGTGCATGAGACGACATTTTTGTGGGGGTATACCCACCACTGTTGTTGGCTTTTGTTTCAATAAATTGTTTGAGAGGAGGAAATCACCATTGCATGTTTCTACTTAAATGCCTTACTTTGATGATATAATATCACTGTACAGTGAACTGTTTACCTTTTTCCTAAATTTCTCCCAAAAGCCGATTATAACTAGTTATAACTAACTTTTTGTGAGTAGTGTATGTTCTTACTGTATAAGCAGATGTGACATAAACTGATAGATGCCCAACCATTTTCGGACCCCCATATGCAAGTATTATTATATAAACACCAATATAGTATACTCTTACGGTAAATCACTTCACAGACCGTCCTTCCAGAATTATTATATGAACCTGCATTGTAATATATTCTTATTATATAGACACCATATATGCAGATGTGACACAGACACATGGGCTGACCACCACCAGATCTCTATATTCAGCAATGTGTATGTAGCAGCTCTCAATTTTGCAATCAGTGGAGACATGCCAGTAGACTGTAAAGCGTAGCTGACTGCACTTTTCACTACAACTTTATACATATATGCAACTGTATAGGTGATTATAGGAGGTAGAAACATTTCTCTTATGTTGGACTTATCTCTAACAGCCATTAGTTTAGAAACTAAAACTGTATAAATCACAGTGATCTAAGGTTAGGTTCACTTCTATGCTAAGGTAATCTTTTCTGGCAGAGCAAAACCTGCTCACCTCTGCAATGTCGATGGCGAGCAAGTAAACAATGAACAGAAGGCTGTGCTGGCATGGCTCGTGGCCTTCTCTTCAACCAGCTGATCAGCGGGGGGTGCCAGGAGTCGGACCCACCGCCAATCTGATATTGATGACCTATCCTGAGGATAGGTCATCAATAAAAATATCTCAGAAAACATCTTTAACACCTTAAGGACTGTTGCAGGCCAGCTAAGACCTGTCCTAGGTTGCTAGTATAGCTTATATGTGTATACAGATAGACCTGCCAATAGCCTTGTTACAGTTCCTATGTTTATATGTTAAAGACAAAAGCAGAGTTATTTACTGTGATATCATGTTTTGGATGTCATATACTGTAACTGTTATATATTGTGTTCACAGAAGCAGGAAAAGATAATATGCCTTTAAGATTCATTTTGTAATGTAAGGTAAGCTCAGTGACACAGCAGAAGCACCAGAAAGCATAGTGTTAATATGTTGCTGCTAGGCAGAAGTCTAGACCAATCACAGCCAGCTTCTCACACAGCAAGAGTTTTTTTTACCAATCACAGCCAGCCTCACACACAGCCTGTGTGGGGAATTCCCCTAGCTGGAATCATTACTTACCAGAGAGAGGAGTGGAACAGACACACAGTTCCAGTTAGAGTCCAGTTTTATGGGAACAAGAGATCAAAATAGGCATTTAGAACAGTTATATAATGTTCATATTGTTAGTATTGTGATTAGAAATATATACTGAACCAGTTATATGTGTGTTTACTTACATTTCCACCAAATTGCAAGCATACAAACCAGATTCCATACAAATTGCATACAAACTGCGAACTGCTCATACCAGATCATAAACAATTGCATACGGCAAACCAAGTTGAGCAAGCAGAACTATTAGTTAGACCTCAGATATACCTCTCAGAGAGATCATAAAGTGCTTAAATAACTTAAAGTTAGAGTACAGATACTCAAGAGAGAAATATATCCACCATTTTATGTTGAATGACAAGATTGAACAGTTGAAACACCATCTTAATCATATCTCCATTTTATGATATCTTTTCAGCATGTTTTATGTACATGGACTATCTGCTGCGGAGGTGGCAGTGTTATATGAAGAAAAGTTGAAGTTAATAAAGAAGTTTTTTCAAGCATTTGGTGTGCTCTTTAAACCTACTGTTTCCATAGAACAGCACTAGAGGAATTACTTAGTAATAGACAGTCTGGTTAAACTAAAAGTCAGGGATACCAAAATTCTTCTAATACCACAGCGCATAAGAAACTTCATAGTGCTTCGCCTGCCACAGAACTATTGCCCTCAAAGGACGAAACCATAGAACGTGTGCATTAGTCAAACTGTAGCCAACTCTTAAAGTGGCAGAACTGCAAAGGCAAAATAGTCAAAGAAAGAGCGCCAAAACTCCTGCGATCCCTAGAGAGAGAAACAGACACCTGGTGGGAGGCCAAAGTCTAGAGCTAGAGTGCCTGCACCGCTATCCACGGAGAGACCAAGTACTGCAGCCAGCTAGTTTCCTGCCAATAAGGCCCAAAGCAGCGTATCCAAGCTGGCGCAGCGCAAGTCTGCACAGAGCATCACAACTCAGTGCAGATCATCGCAAGTCATCACAGAGCATCGCAAGTCAGCGCAGAGCATCACATCAAGAAAAGACAAGTCTCCTTTAGGACATTTGTTCCAGCAACTCCCAGATTGCAGTATCCTGCTCTTCAGAATAAGGTCAGAGCTTTCCTTTTATTACTTATCATTACATATAGGATTTGGTATAAAGAGATATTTTTTTTTGTGTTCAGAAATAAGAGACTTTAAATAAAAAGGATAGTTTGTAGTACACGGACTCTAAAGCATTTAAAGTGAAAGTCATTTCTTGCCTGCATTTATCACTGTTGTATTTAAAGTGACAGTCATTTATTTCTGCATTTGTCAGTATTGCATTTAAAGTGAAAGTTCCTTCAATATTCATATTGATTGTTATAGCATTTAAAGTAAAATGTCTGAGCTTAGTATTACCATGCCACTGTTAGAGGATACAAAGATAGATAGAGTAGAGGGGGAAGAGCAAGGGAACCTGTCTGAGGTAGAAGAGTCTGATGCAGCATTAGTCTTGCCTCAAACAAATATAGCCCAAACATATAAACTAAGACGTTCATCACATGCCAGAAAACCGACCCCAAAGATACTGGAAAATTTGGAGCAAGAAGCAGCATTAAAAGGAAAAAAGGTCACCAGAATGTATGAGAAGCAAAAATTATACATTAAAGGCATTTGTGGAAAGTTAAAACAAAAAAGTATAAAAGGGAACTTGAGTGATATGGTAGAGACGGTAGAAGAATATGAATCAGAGCTTATAGCAGCATCTGTCAACCTGCGTTTGCTTCCGACACCTTCCCAGGACATTGTAAGGAACATGAGCACATGTACTGCAGTCACTAAAAATTTAGTAAAGCTCATGAGAGAACTTTCATCTGCAGATAAGTATGATGAAGTTAAAGCAAGAAGTAGAATGAACAAGCTTTTTATGAGAGACTATGCTAGGTCCTTAGAGGGAACCACACAAGTGTGACTTCCTTCTCTAGCAGAAGTGCCACCCACATATCAGAATCCTCAAATACTTCAGCCAAAAGAAAGGAATTAGCTGAACAACTTGCTGTCAAGAGAGCAGAAATTGAAATGGAAGCTGCCATCGAGGCGCAGCGCCAAATGATCGCTGAAAAGGAAGCGGAAAGGATGCACAATGCCATCAGATGGAAGCTAAAATGGATGCACAATGCCATCAGATGGAAGCTGAAATAAATGCACAGTGCCAACAGATGAAAAGTCTGGAAAGGCAAAAAGAAGTACACGAAGAGGATATGAATCAGAGTAGTCATAGGTTCAAATCTGTTCTAAGTGAATAAGCAGACTCCTACTTTCCTAGAGAAAAAAATTAAAAAATATATCCAGCTCACCATAAGCTCTCGGTGCACGGAGAGGACCGGACTCATCATTTGTACAATCCCAATAAAAGCTAATTCTCTAGCATCCGTCAGTATTGGTCGTCTTTATTGTAGATCGGTATAAAAGTACATACAGCAATCTTCACCACCCTCCACCACAAGTTTACTATAAACCACCTAATATACCAGAGTCCACCGAAAATCTACTACTAAACGAGATAGACGAGGCGGCAAATCATAATGAGGTGGTTATTATGGAGGACTTCAACTACCCAGATATAGACTGGGAAACTGAAACTTGTATATCTCATAAAGGAAGCAGGTTCTTGGCAATAACCAAAGACAATTACCTCTCCCAACTGGTTCAGGACCCGACTAGAGGGACGGCCATACTGGACTTAGTATTAACCAATGGGCCTGACAGAACAACAGACGTGCAGGTTGGGGGACACCTGGGAAATAGCGACCATAAAGTAATAACCTTCCAATTATCATTCAAAAGAGCGTTTCTACAGAGAAGAACAAAAATACCAAACTTCAAAAAAGCTAAATTTAGCCAACTAAGAGAGGCCCTAGGCCTAACTAACTGGGACAAAGTCCTCAAAAATAAAAAAAAAAAGCCACAAAATGGGTTATCTTTAAAAGCATCTTAAAATCTAATTGTGAGAGGTACATACCATATGGGAATAAAATGTTAAGGAACAAAAAGAAACCAATGTGGATAAATAGAACTGTAAAGAAAGCAATAAATGACAAAAAGAAAGCATATAAATCACTAAAACGGGAGGGAGGCACGTGAGACTATGTGAACTCTCTGCCTGAGGAGGTGGTGATGGTGAGTACAATAAAGGAATTCAAGAGGGGCCTGGATGTATTTCTGGAGCGTAATAATATTACAGGCTATAGCTACTAGAGAGGGGTCGTTGATCCAGGGAGTTATATCCTGATTGCCTGATTGGAGTCGGGAAGGAATTTTTTATTCCCCTAAAGTAGGGAAAATTGGCTTCTACCTCACAGGGTTTTTTGTTTTTTTACCTTCCTCTGGATCAACTTGCAGGATAACAGGCCGAACTGGATGGACAAATGTATTTTTTTGCCTTTATGTACTATGTTACTATGTTACGTCTTAAAATCCTAAGAAGAAAGGCCTGCAAGAGAGATAAGACGTGCAAGTGCAACTAGCTTTGTAACCAACACAGCAGCTAAATGTCCAGATATCTACGAAAGCAAGTTCAAAGTCACTACTGGGATCAGTAAAGAGACAGAACTGACAAATCTTCAGACTACCTTCAAATGTATATTCTGTGGAGAAAACCACTCCAACTGTGTTTCGGATGCCTAAGAAAAGGCCATGTTACTAAGGAGTGTAAGAAAAAGCCAACATGCAGCATTTGCAAAGGACACCATACTACACAACTACATGAAGAACGTCCAAAGAGAGATAAATCCTCAATACCTAAAGATACTAAGGAAGAAAATAAAGTATCGGTATTCTCTTGCAGAGTGAGGGAAGGAGAAAGCAATGGCACATCAATGGTTGTACCAGTGTGCATTTCCAATCCTAAAAGGAGGAACAAGAAGGTGTATGCCTATGTGCTACTGGATGCCCAGAGTGATGTCACCTTCATTGATCAAGAAATCTGCAAGATATTACAAGTGGCTACAGAACCAGTGAAGCTCAAACTCACCACAACGATGGGGAGAGACACATGAGTGCACAGTCAAAGGGTCAAAGGACTGAGAGTTAGAGGACTTCATTCAAACTGCACATTAGATCTACCTTCAGCTTATACAAAAGAAGATATACCTATAGATCAAGATCGCATACCTACGCTGTTCAAACTGATCTAGGATAGGGTGTTGTTGGAGGAAAACAGCAGAACGCAAACTCAAGACGGATGACAGGATTATGTCATCAAATATCTGTCTAAGAGTTACCAACTGTAAGTCCAGCGAAAGTAATCAAGATCCTTGAATCCGACTTTGCAGACATAAGTTCTAAAGAAAAAGAGTGTATCTCAAGAAGACATACATTTTGTACACACTCTAGAAGAAAGTATTCAGCAGAATCAACAAGGTCATCTTGAAATGCCCTTACCTTTTAGACAACGACCTCATCTGCCAAATAACAGAAATCTTGCCCTAGCAAGATTGAAATGTTTGAAGAAAAAGATGGGAAGAGATCCCAAATTCAAGCCGGATTATTTGAAATTCATGTAAGGCTTTCTCGAAGAAGGACATGCAGAGAAAGTTAATAACCAACCTAAAGAAGTAGAAGTGTGGTACATCCCACATCAAGGTGTTTAAAACTCAAAGAAACCAGATAAGATTAGAGTAGTATTTGATTGCTCAGCAAAGTACAATGGTGTTGCATTGACTGATCATCTACTAAAATGACCAGATCTTACAAACACTCTGCCTTGAGTACTCTGTAGATTCAGAAAGCGTTCATGTGTGACGTTAAAAAGATGTTCCACCAGTTTCATGTGAAGAATGAAGATAGAGACTTCCTGAGGTTTCTATGGTGGGAGGATGGAGATACATATTCAGAGCCAGCAGAATACAGAATGAAAGTACACTTGTTTGGAGCAGCATCATCTCCAGGTTGTGCCAATTATGGTATGAGGTACCTGTCCAATCAGAATGAAAAGGATTGCCCTTCAGCAGCAAATTTTCTGAAGAAAAACTTTTATGTAGATGATGGTCTCATAAGTCTAGAGTCTACAGAATCTGCAATCAAACTAGTGAAAGAAAGCCAAGAGTTATGTGAAGGAGGAAACCTGCACCTTCACAAATTCATTTCAAACAACAGAAAAGTACTGGAATCCATCAGTGACTCTGAACGTGCAGCAACAATAAAGAATGTAGATCTCAATTATGATCATCTTCCAGTTCAGAATGTACTTGGACTGGGATGGAATGTAGAGAACAACAAGTTCTTCTTTGAAGTGGTTGCAACTAGACGAACCATTCTTTCCGCAGTGGCTTCTATATTTGATCCATTGGGATTCTTGGCCCCAGTAATCCTCAGAGCTAAAGAAATACTGCAAGAATTATGCAGACAGAAGTTGGGATGGGATGAGCCCATACCTGAAAATTTTAGGCCAAATTGGGAGAGTTAGATACCCTGAAAGAAGTTCAGATACCCAGATGTTTTGTATCTCATGATTTCGGAAAGTACAAGAAAATAAAACTTAATCACTTTTCAGATGCCAGTAGTTATGGTTATGGTCAGTGCTCCCACATCAGAGTAATAGGAGAAGAAAAGATACACTGTGCCTTGGTTATGGGGGAAGGCCAGAGTTGCACCTACCAGTATTCAGAAAATACCAAGACTTGAACTGACAGCAGCTGTTGTTTCAGCATTAGTAAGCAAATTTCTGAGAGAAGAATTGGAATTAAAAGTATCACAAGTTGTCCTAGGATAAACAACGAAGCTCGTAGATTCCATATATTTGTCGCCAACAGAGTTGAGAAAATTTGGAAAATACAAAAATCTGTAACTTTGGCATCACATTGACACAAAGCATAACCCAGCATATCATGCTTCAAGAGGCCTGAATGTAACAGAATTTAAAAATTCAAACTGGTTCACCGGTCCAGAGTTCCTTTGGGAAAAGGAAATTGCGCCCAGTAAAGGTTACACAGTATTTTCTATGGGTGATCCAGAAGTAAAAGTTGTACAAACATTAAGCACTGCTGCCAATTGTCAAGATGACATACTTGAAAGACTAGCCAGATGTTTATAATGGAATACAGTCATAAGCGTAGTAGCTTGAATTCAACGTTTCGCAAAGGGAATCAGAAAGAAGGAATTGTTGAATGTAGAAGAAAGAATGAAAGCTGAAGAAACAGTCATAAAATACATTCAACAGAGATTCTACAGTGAAGAGTTAAAGAGACTTAGTCAAGAACCTAAAAGGCTTCCAAACAACCACCCATTGTATAAGCTTAATCTTGTTGTGCAGGATGGAAACCGAAGGTAGGAGGGAGACTGGAAAATGCATCGTTACCTAGAAGAGTGAAGCATCCAGCAAGTCTACCCAAAAACTCTACCATCACAAGATTGATTATTGATCACTACCACAACAAATCCTTGCATCAGGGAAGAAACTTTACCCAAAGCTGTTTGGTGGTTACTGGATAGTGAAAGGAAGCAGCATTATAGCAAAGTATATAAGTAAATATGTAGTCTGCAGAAAGGCACTGTAGACCTACCAAAGAGCAAAGAATGGCCGATTTACCGGCAAATCATGTAAACCCATCACCACCATTTCTTTATAGAGGAATGAATTGCTTTGGCCCATTCATCACAGAGCAAAACTGCAAGGAGTACAAGAGATATGGACTAGTATTTACAGTTGTGTTCAAAATTATTCAACCCCCACTGAAATTGAGTGTTTTGGCCAGTTTGACATTGATTTTGATCATTTCAGTCATCTTGTTTACAATTAAATCAAAGAGGCACTTATAAGTCAGACAAATATAACATAACATTTATAATGAAATAACCACAAATGTCTTTTCTGTGCTCACATCATTATCAGTTTTATTCAACCCCCAATTGACATTCAATCTTAGTACTTACGTAGTACAACATCCTTTTCCAGTTATAACAGCTTTTAAATGTGAAGCATAGCTTGACACAAGTGTCTTGCAGCGATCTACGGGTATCTTTGCCCATTCTTCATGGGCAAAAGCCTCCAGTTCAGTCACATTCTTAGGATTGCGCGCTGCAACTGCTTTCTTTAAGTCCCACCAGGGGTTCTCAATCGGATTTAAGTCTGGTGACTGCGATGGCCACTTCAAAATGTTCCAGCCTTTAATCTGCAACCATGCTCTAGTGGACTTGGAGGTATGCTTGGGATCATTGTCCTGTTGAAAGGTCCAACGTCTCCCAAGCCTCAGGTTTGTGACGGACTGCATCACATTTTCATCCAATATCTCCTGGTACTGAAGAGAATTCATGGTACCTTGCACACGCTGAAGCTTCCCTGTACCTGTAGAAGCAAAACAGCCCCAAAGCATGATTGGCCCCCCGCCATGCTTCACAGTAGGCAAGGTGTTCTTTTCTTCATAGGCCTTGTTCTTCCTCCTCCAAACATAGCGTTGATCCATGGGCCCAAACAGTTCTAATTTTGTTTTATCAGTTCACAGAACACTATCCCAAAACTTTTGTGGTTTGTCCACATGACTTTGGCATACTGCAGTCGACTCTTCTTATTCTTTGGAGACAGCAAGGGGGTGCACCTGGGAGTTCTGGCATAGAGGCCTTCATTATGCAATGTGCGCCTTATTGTCTGAGCTGAAACTTCAGTACCCACATCTGACAAATCTTTTTTCAGTTCCTCAGCAGTCACACAGGGACTTTTCTCCACTTTGCGCTTCAGGTAGCGCATAGCAGTCAAAGTCAGCATCTTCTTTCTGCCACAGCCAGGTAGCGTTTCAACAGTGCCCTTTGCCTTGAATTTGCGAATGATGCTTCCTATGGTGTCTCTTGGTATGTTTAACATCTTTGCAATCTTCTTATAGCCTTTGCCCTTCCTGTGAAGAGAAATCACCTCTTCTCTTGTCTTCCTGGACCATTCTCTTGACTTCACCATGTTTGTAAACACACCAGTAAATGTCTGAGTATCACAGTCCTTTTAAATCTGCCTAATTGGTGCTTATTATGCTTGATTGCTGCTCCTTGACATCCACAGGTGTTTTCAATACCTGATCGAAAACACTTGAATGAACCTCTTTTCTTAAGAGTGGTAGTATTTAAGGGGTTGAATAATTGTGTCAATGAAGAAATAAAAATAAAAAACATTTAATACTGTATTACAAAAACTATTGATGTCATTTTAGTTGCATTTGGTTCTTTAAAAAGTCATTGTAAGATTTCATTTTGAACACAATTACAAATGTACACTAAATTCCCTAAAACCCTTTACAGCATTGGGGGTTGAATAATTTTGCACACCTGTACATGTCTGAGTTCCAGAGCAATTCACCTGGAATTGTTAGAGGATATGTCAACTGATGCATTCATCAATGCCTTAAGATGTTTCATAGCCATTAGAGGTACAGTCAGAGAGCTTAGATCTGACCAAGGATCTAATTTTGTCATAACAAAGAATGAATTGAAGAAAGCACTAAAAGAGATCGAGAAAAAAAAAAAAAAGAAGTAACTGAATATTTGTTAGAGATACAGTGTGATTTTCACATGAATACTCCACATGCAAGCCATACAGGAGGAGTTTGGGAAAGACAAATCAGAACTGTGAGAAATGTGTTAAGTTCAGTGTTGAAAAAAAAAAATGCCGGAAGAATAGATGATGCTTCACTTAGGACCCTATTCTATGAAGTAATGTCTATTGTTAACAGTCGTCCACTTACAGTTGATAACATCAACGATCCAACAAGTTAGGACCCTTTAACTCCCAACCATCTGCTTCACCTTAAGTCTGATTACATACAGCCACCACCTGGCTAGTTCACCAAAGAGGATTTATATGCTAAAAGGAGATGGCGAAGAGTTCAATATCTATCAGAACCATTTTGGAATAGATGGAGAAAAGAGTACTTAGCCAATCATATGCTAATAAGTAAATGGTAAACACCCAGAAGAAATGTCCAAATTGGCGACATAGTGTTACTGAAAGAAGCAGATTTACCTAGAAGTCAATGGAAATTGGCCAAAGTTCTAGAAGTTCAAAAGGATGAAGACAAACTAATAAGAAGAGTGTTGTTACAAATAGAAGACTCAAAACTTGACAAAAAAGGAAAACGTCTCCACTCAAGTTGGAACGTCCTATAATGAAGTTAGTTGTTCTACTTCAGAGGTCATCAATAAAAATATCTCAGAAAACATCTTTAACATCTTAAGGACTGTTGCAGGCCAGCTAAGACCTGTTGCTAGTATAGCTTATATGTGTATACAGCTAAACCTGCCAATAGCCTTAATACACTTCCTATGTTTATGTGTTAAAGACAAAGGCAGAGTTATTTACCGTGGCATCATGTTTTGGATGTAATATGCTGTAACTGTTATATATTGTGTTCACAGAAGCAGGAAAAGATAATATGCCTTTAAGATTCATTTTGTAATATGTAATGTAAGTTCAGTGACACAGCAGAAACAACAGAAAGCATAGTGTTAATCTGCTGTTGCTGGGCAGAAGTCTAGACCAATCACAGCCAGCTTCTCACATAGCAAGAGTTTTTTTTACCAATCACAGACAGCCTCACACACAGCCTGTGTGGGGAATTCCCCTAGCTGGAATCATTACTCACCAGAGAGAGAGATGAACAGACACAGAGTTCCAGTCAGAGTCCAGTTTTATGGGAACAAGAGGCCAAAATAGGTATTTATAACAGTTATATAATGTTCATATTGCTAGTATTGTGATTAGAAATGTATACTGAACCATGTGTGTTTACTTACAGTTCCACCAAATTGCAAGCATACAAACCAGATTCCATACAAATTGCATGCAAACTGCGAACTGCTCATATCAGATCATAAGCAATTACATACTGCAAACTGCAAACCAAGTTAAGCAAGCAGAACTATTAGTTAGACCTCAGATATACCTCTCAGATAGATCATAAAGTGCTTAAATAACTTAAAGTTAGAGTATAGATACTCAAGAGAGATATATATCCACCATTTTATATTGAATGACAAGATTGAACAGTTGAAACACCATCTTAATCATACCGCCATTTTGTGATATCTTTTCAACAAGTGTTATGTACCTGGGCTATCTGCTGCAGAGGCGGCAGTACTATATGAAGAAAAGTTGAAGTTAATAAAGAAGTTATTTCAAGCATTTGGTGTGCTCTTTAAACCTACTGTTTCCAGGTCAGAGATACCAAAATCAGAGATACCAAAAGTCAGAGATACCAAAATTCTTCTAATGCCACAGCACAAATGACACTTCATAGTGCTTTGCCTGCCACAAGGACCCAGGACGAGAATGCTCGTCTTAAATGTCCGGTACCTTACGCCCCAGGACGAGCATTCTCGTCCTGCGGTCCTTCCTCCCCCTCATGTGCGGTCACGGATCCGGCTGTTACTGACAGCTGGATCCCTGCTGCATCCACCAGAATTGGTGATAATGCCGATGCTGGTGGATTAACCCCTCATATGCCTCGGTCAGCGCTGACCGCGGCATATGGGACGTTCGCGGATCCGCAAAAAAAAAGGATGACATCCGTATGCCATCCGTTTTATTTTGTGGATCCATTGTAATAATGTCTAAAATGGCCAAGAATAGGACATGTTCTATTTTTTTTGCAGGGCTACGGAACGGACATACTGATGTGGACAGCACAAGGTGGGATTTTTCGCGGACACATTGAAAAAATGTTTTTAACAAAAAATAAAGTTTAAATTAAAAAAAGCCCCTTTCCTATAAAAAAGACATATAAAATTCAAAAAATTGCAAAAAATAAATTAAAAAAAACGACATATTAGGTATCACCGCTTACGTAACAACCTGCTCTATAAAAATATCACATGATCCACCCCGTCTGGTCAATACCGTAAATTTTTTTTTTTTTAAACTGGGCTGAAAAAGCCATTTTTTGTCACCTTACATCACAAAACGTGTTATACCAAGCAATCAGAAAGTCATACACACCCCAAAATCATACCAATCAAACTGTCATCTCATCCCTCAAAATTTGATTGAGACCCTACCTAACACAATCACCCAAAGAATAAAAAAAAACTATGGCTGTCAGAATATAGACACTAAAACATGATTTTTTTTTGTTTAAAAAATGCTGCTATTGTGTAAAACTTCAATAAACAAAATAGGTTGACATATTAGGTATCTCCTCGACGATAACAACCTGCTCTATAAAAATACCAAATGAGTCAAATGACCTAACCCCTCAGGCGAACACCGTAAAAGAAAAAAAAGAAAAACTGTGTCAAGAAAGCCATTTTTTGTCACCTTACATCACAAAAAGTTTAATACCAAGCGATCAAAAAGTCATATGAACCCTAAAATAGTACCAATCAAACCATCATCTCATACCAAAAATTAGCCCCTACATAAGACAGTCGCCCAAAAAATAAAAAAAACTATGGCTTTCAGAATATGGAGACACTAAAAATGAATTTTTTTCAAAAATGCTTTATTATGTAAAACTGAAACAAACAACCAAAAAACTTTCATATTTGGTATTTTCGCGTCCATAGCAACCGGCTCTATAAAAATACCACATGATCTAACCTGTCAGATTAACATTGTAAATAACAAAAAATTAAAACGGTGCCAAAACAGCTATTTTTTGTTACCTTACCTTAAAGTGTAATATAGAGCAACGAAAAAATTATATGTACCCTAAACTGGTACCAACTAAACTGCCACCTTATCCCCTAGTTTCCAAAATGGGGTCTTTTTTTGGAGTTTCTACTCTAGGGGTGCATCAGGGGTCCTCGAATGTGACATGAAAACTTAAAATTATCCCAGTGAAATCTGCCTTACAAAAACCAAATGGCATTCCTTTCATTCTGTGCCCTGCCGTGTACCCGTACAGCAGTTTACAACCACATATTGGGTGTTTCTGTAAACCATAGAGTCAGGGTAATAAATATTATGTTTTGTTTGGCGGTTAACCCTTGCTTTGTTACTGGAAAAAATGGATTAAAATGGAAAATCTGCCAAAAAATGTGAAATTTTGAAATTTCTTCTCTATTTTCCTTTAATTCTTGTGGCACACCTTAAAGGGTTAACAAGTTTGTAAAATCCGTTTTGAATACCTTGGGGGTGTAGTTTCTAAAATGGGGCCATTTATGGGTGGTATCTATTATGTAAGCCTCACAGAGTGACTTCAGACCTGAACTGGGTTTTGGAAATTTTTGGAAAAATTTCAATATTTGCTTCTAAACTTCTAAGCCTTCTAATGCCAAAAAAACAGCTAAAAGCTGAAAAATAGAAATAGAAATTTAGAAAATTGCAAATTTCTCAAAATTTTTGGTAAATTTGGTATTTTTTTATAAATAAAAAAGAAATATTTTGACTCAAATTTACCACTGTCATGAAGTACAATATGTGACGAGAAAACAATCTCAGAATGTCTTGGATAAGTAAAAGCATTTAAAGTTAACACCACATAAAGTAACACATCTCAGATTTGCAAAAAATGGCCTGGTCCTTTAAAGGGGTTCTGCAGTTTGCTTAAACTGATGATCTATCCTCTGGATAGATCATCAGCATCTGATCGGCGGGGGGGTCCGACACCCGGGACCCCTGCTGATCAGCTGTTTAAGAAGGCAGCGGCGCTCCAGCAGCGCCGTGGCCTTCTCACTGTTTACCGCTGGCCCAGTAACGACAATTTTTTCCGTTTTCTAAATAAGCTGTCTTTCTGGAATGACAGTTCCATAAGTTAAAAAGATAAACTGATGACTGCCTTTCTGCCTTGATTTGTGATCTTGGCTTGATGAGGAAAATCTATTCTTTAGCCCAAACAACTTTAAACATATTGTCAAAAATTGCATGTGACACTTATCCAAAAGAAATCCAACACGCCAGAACACATTTTTCACAGCTCTGTCATGTGGTCAGTATCTCCTACAGTCTTTCATGTGCACTGAGTTGGTGTAGAGCAGGCATCCTCAAACTGCAGCCCTCCAGCTGTTGCAAAACTACAACTCCCAGCATGCCCGAACAGCCTACAAGTATCAGCCTACAGCAGGGCATTGTGGGAGTTGTAGTTTTACAACAGCTGGAGGGCCGCAGTTTGAGGATGCCTGGTGTAGAGGATGGGAATAGTAGTGGCCCTGATGAGATGTTGTAGTTTAGTTTTAAGGTATCCTACCTCAGGCCGTCAGTCTCTGGGGTTTGATGCAGCGGACATATAGTACTGAAGAATACAGCCAGAGCTAAACAAAACAGTCTCTTATACTATGTGCGATGTAGAACTTGAAATACATGCAGTAACAGCAGGCTTTTAGTGCAATTCTTCTCTGGCACCAGCTAAGGCTCCATTTACACGTCCGCAATTCTGTTCCGCATTCTGCGGAACGGAATTGCAGACCCATTCATTTCTATGGGGCCGCAGGATGTGCTGCCCGGTTCTGGAATTGCGGATCCGACCCTTAGGAGGTATGGTGGCATGTTGGAAGGCTGCAAATTTGCACATAAGGGATACTGGCCTAGTGGTTTTTCGGAAGGTGAGGTGTCTAAGCTGTTGTTGCTCACCGTGCAGCTGTATCTGTAAAGCTGTATCTCGCTGATCACTCTGCTGTCTGGAATCTCAAAGCTTCACTTGAGGCTGTTGTTAGCTGTTATTGTTGCAGGAGAAGGGTATCTGGATCCTGAACTTCCCCCACAGGGGAAAGGGATACAGTTCATGGGAGTGGGTGCTCTACAAACTGCTTCCTAACTCCCCCACTAGCAGAACAGGACCTATTATGTCCTCTCCCCTCCTAGCACTGACTCACTACTATACAAGTTGGACCAGCCCACTCCTACCAAGAAGGAACAGGGTGGTTAACCCTGTTCCTGCCAACCATTACTAACCAAAACCTCCCCTGCTGGATAAAATTAAATGGTGCAAAAATACAGTAATATTACATTTCATTGCATATAAATTGCATAAAAAGGGTGACCGACAACAGTAAGTGGCAGAAATGAATCATTATGGATGTTATTATAATCACTAGAGTACGGCCAGATATCATTATATGAGGACTCACTTGGAGAGGGCCATCCTTCATGACATATCCTTCCTTTCTCTGCCACAAAGAATAAGTTTGCTTTTATCATGGTAGATCTTTAGTAGACGATAGATCTCTACCTCATCAAGACGGCCTACCACTGATTTACATTTCTGGTGATGTGAGGGGACAAGGACTTGGAGGAGAAACTTCAAGTTCTGAGTATAGATAGGGTGAGGGTTGCATAACTATGGTACAGGAGTACATGTGCATTGGGCCTAGGAGAGGGAAGAAGATGGGAGTAATAGTAATAGCATTAATAGTGGTGGTAGTTACTCACTGTGATGCTCTTCTGAGCCGTGCAGTGATGGGAAGGGTGCACCTTTTCTTCCCTTTGGGACACTCCCTTGTTTTAGGGCTTTACTGCCTGCTGGTGTTCAGGTGGCCCTTGGTGATGAATTTTTAGGTGCAAGGCAATAGTGAGGCAGGTTTTACAGATGAATGTTTTTTTTACTCGCAGACACCAGTCACAGTTCTCTGCATGCATGAACTGGCAGTTGTTATACAGTTTTATACTTTTCACAGACCTTATACCGTAGTTCTCACAGCTGCAAAGGTAGTTTCACCAAGGTCTTAACTCACAAATAGATCCACAATGTCCTCTGCATGATGTGGGCCTTTGCAGATCCCCAGTCTGCCTTTAAAGTATGTCCAAGGCTCCCAAAGCCTTTCTTCTCCTGGGCAAGTTTGCTGTGGAGTCAATAAGTCTATTGGTCAAGTTATCTTAACATCCTGTTTTGCGTGCACTCCCTCTCAACACTGGTATGCTCCACAATTTTCTCTTTTGCTCTTTCCACACTGGGGCTGTTCCACACAATTCAGTTTCTCAGTTTGCACTGACTTACTCCTCCCATTGGGAGAGTGGAACAGCCCCAACTAGCTACTGTACTACTGCCTGTTAGCAATCTTCACAGCATACATACAAAATGTATACAAAACACATTTTTTAACCCCTTGGGCCACTACCATAGCAGTGGGACGCTGTACGTGGGCCACCTAATAGATGGAACTGAGGCTATAAGGTCACTCCTTCCCTCTTGTTAACAGTCTACATATACGGCATACATATTAGGACATCGTCAGACATCATCCACAACTCCATCCTCCGTCAGGCAAAACTCCATCAGCCCTCAGACATCAGACAAAACTCCGTCCTCCGTCAGGCAAAACTCCATCAGACATCAGACAAAACTTCGTCTTCTGTCAGACAAAACTCCATCAGCCCTCAGACATCAGACAAAACTCCGTCCTCCGTCACCCAAAACTCCATCAGACCTCAGACATCAGACAAAACTCCGTCCTCCATCAGACAAAACTCCATCAGACCTCAGACATCAGACACAACTCCGTCCTCCGTCACCCAAAACTCCATCAGACCTCAGACATCAGACAAAACAACGTCCTCCGTCACCCAAAACTCCATCAGACCTCAGACATCAGACAAAACTCCGTCCTCTGTCACCCAAAACTCCATCAGACCTCAGACATCAGACAAAACTCCGTCCTCCGTCACCCAAAACTCCATCAGACCTCAGACATCAGACAAAACTCCGTCCTCCGTCAGGCAAAACTCCATCAGACCTCAGACATCAGCTAAAACTCTGTCCTCCCTCAGACATCAGCCAAAACTCCGTCCTCCCTAACTCAAAATACGCCCTACTACACACACTCTTCACCTGACGGAGCTGCTAGCTGCTGGAGAGGCAAAGGACCTGTGATGACGTCATGACCATGTAACGAGTCACGTGTGTGGGAGGGGTCAGATGTGCACAGCAGCTGGTAGAGTGTACAGAACAGTATCCATCTAATAGAGCTCTGTACTAGAGATGTGTGTGTAACCTGCATGTAGCAGAGCTGTGTACTGTGTTACAGAGATGTATGTGTAACCTGCATGTAGCAGAGCTGTGTACTGTGTAGCAGATCTGTATGTGTAACCTGCAGGTAGCAGAGCTGTGTACTGTGTTACAGAGATGTACGTGTAACCTGCAGGTAGCAGAGCTGTGTACTGTGTAGCAGATCTGTATGTGTAACCTGCATGTAGCAGAGCGGTGTACTGTGTAGCAGAGCTGTATGTGTAACCTGCATGTAGCAGAGCTGTGAACTGTGTAGCAGAGCTGTATGTGTAACCTGCATGTAGCAGAGCTGTGTACTGTGTTACAGGGATGTATGTGCAACCTGCAGGTAGCAGTGCTGTGTACTGTGTAGCAGAGATGTGTACTGTGTTACAGAGATGTGTGTGTAACCTGCATGTAGCAGAGCTGTGTACTGTGTATATAGAGCAGTGTGTGTAACAGCATGTAGCAGAGCTGTGTACTGTGTTACAGAGATGTGTGTGTAACCTGCATGTAGCAGAGCTGTGTACTGTGTAGCAGAGCTGTATGTGTAATCTGCATGTAGCAGAGCTGTGTACTGTGTTACAGGGATGTATGTGCAACCTGCAGGTAGCAGAGCTGTGTACTGTGTTACAGAGATGTTTGTGTAACCTGGGAACTATAAAAAAGTGTAAAAAAAAACCATAAATATTCAGATCACCCCCCTTTTCCCAAAATTAAAATAAAAGACACATCATGGGTTTCGCAATGTGTAAAAACGCCCATTGTATAAAAATATATTCCCCATACGGCAAACAGCAAAACAGAAAAAAAAAGAGTCCAAATGTCCGATTCGCCGTTTTTGGTCACTTCATTTGCTACAAAAATTTAAATAAAAAGTGATCAAAAAGTCTTAAACACCCCAGAATGGTATCAGTAAAAAGTTTAGATTGCCCCGCAAAAAATGAGCCCCCATCCAGCTCTGTACACAATACCTTATATGTATAGTTTTTCTTGCGTTTTAATAGTGATAAAAAAATTAAAATATCCGATTTTTTTTGTCTCCATATTTTGAGCCCCATAAAAAAGTTATGGGGCTCAAAATATGGAGACAAAAAAAATCGGATATTTTAATTTTTTTATCACTATTAAAACGCAAGAAAAACTATACATATAAGGTATTGCCGGATTCGATCTGACCTGTAGAATAAAAGTAACCAGTCAGTTTTATCGCACATCGAATGTTGTAAATAAAAATCACGTAAAACTGTGGTGGAATTGCTTTTTTTTTTTCAACAGGAAGAATGGGCAGTTTTACCATCTGAGAAAATAAAGAGCCTCATCCATAACTACCACAAAAGACTTCAAGCTGTCATTGATGTTAAAGGGGGCAATACATGGTATTAATAACTGGGGTGTGTAAACTTCTGATCAGGGTCATTTGGGGAGTTTGTGTTGTGATTATGATTTATAAAGAGTAAACACCGTTGTTTGACATAAATGGCTTCAGCCGACCACTAACCGTGAGCGAGAGAAAAGTGTCCGTGTTATCATTCATATTCTCTGAACAATGGTTAAAGGGGTATCCTCATCTTAATGATCACGGTTAAATCTGTTAATGATTTGACAGTGATAATTTTTCTAAATACATTTTATTACCCAATTCCCATCCTTTTTTAGAAAATAAGTCCCCCCTTACCTGATGTTGTCTTTGGTCTCCCCTGGTCACGGCCACCTCTCCTGTCGAATCCAGCCGGGCCACGCTTGCGCAGAAGACGGAAAATTCTCTCCTGGCTGGGCCGCGCAATGTCCTGAACGCGCATGCCGCCGCGCATGCGCCATGATGACTTCTTCCTGGCCAGTATAGTACAGAGGCGCGAATGCGCACGCCGACTCTGTACTATACAGGCCAGGAATAAGTCACCATGGCACATGCGCGGCGCTGTGCGCGTTCAGGACATTGCGCGGCCTGGCCGGGAGAGAATCTTCAGTCTTCTGCTCAAGCGCGGCCCGGCCGGGAGAAGAATACAGGAAGTGAACGTCACGCTCAAGGAAGGTAAGTATGAAAAAGGGAAGATGAGAATACCCCTTTAAGAAATCATAAATTCTGCAAGGGTATGTAAACTTATCAGCACAACTGTAAGTAGCTGTGTGATATAAATCTGTGGAATATGGGAAGCACAAGAGGATGTGCACCTTAAATCCCATCTTTGTAAGGCCTCTTGCACATGGTCGCTGTGTGCCTGTGGTCGTATTGTGGACCACATACGGCGGTTCCGCAATACACAGGGCACCAGCCGTGTGCATCCCGCATCCGTGATGTCGACCCATTCACTTGAACGGAACAGAAACACGGATCGGATCCCCACAGAAGCATTACAGAGTGCTTCCGTGGTGTTTCTGGCCATGCCTCCGCACAGCAAAAAAGTAGAACATATTCACGGACCCATTCAAGTTGAATGGGTCTGGATCTGTCCCGGCCGCTGAACGCACGTTGCCCGTGCATTCGGGACTGCAAATTGCTGTCCCCAATGCACGGAATGGACCAACAACGTTCATGTCCAAGAGGCCTAACACTTGTGATCTGTGTGAAGCGGCATATATGCATTCATGTTGCATGTATTTATTAATTAGGGTTACCAATTCTGAGTAACTCGGAGTGACAGGAGATTTACAGAATCAGATTTATTTTTTTTGTCGTCATATTTTGAGCTCTATAACTTTTTTGTAATTATGTGTACAGAGCTGGATGGGGGCTCATTTTTTGCGGGGCAATCTGAACTTTTCACTGATACCATTCTGGGGTGTTTAAGACTTTTTGATCACTTTTTATTTACATTTTTGTAGCAAATGAAGCGACCAAAAACGGCGAATCGGACATTTGGACTCTTTTTTTGCTTCTGTTTTGCCGTTTGCCGTATGGGGAATATATTTTTATACAATGGGTGTTTTTACACATTGCGACACCCATGATGTGTATTTTTTTAGTTCTTTTATTTTCATTTTGGGAAAAGGGGGGTGATCTGAATTTTTATGTTTTATTTTACACTTTTTTATAGTTCCCAGGTTACACACACATCTCTGTTACACAGTAAAAAGCTCTGCTACATGCGGTTACACACACATCTCTGTAACACAGTACACAGCACTGCTACATGCAGGTTGCACATACATCCCTGTAACACAGTACACAGCCTGCTACATGCAGGTTACACATACAGCTCCGCTACACAGCACACAGCTCTGATACATGCAGATTACACATACAGCTCTGCTACACAGTACACAGCTCTGCTACATTCAGGTTACAAATACAGCTCTGCTACACAGTACACAGCTCTGCTACATGCAGGTTATACATACAGCTCTGCTACACAGTACACAGCACTGCTACATGCAGGTTACACATACAGCACTGCTACACAGTACACAGCTCTGCTACATGCAGGTTACACATACAGATCTGCTACACAGTACACAGCTCTGCTACCTGCAGGTTACACATACATCTCTGTAACACAGTACACAGCTCTGCTACATGCAGGTTACACATACAGCTCTGCTACACAGTACACAGCACTGCTACATGCAGGTTACACATACAGCTCTGCTACACAGTACACAGCACTGCTACATGCAGGTTACACATACAGCACTGCTACACAGTACACAGCTCTGCTACCTGCAGGTTACACATACAGATTTGCTACACAGTACACAGCTCTGCTACCTGCAGGTTACACATACATCTCTGTAACACAGTACACAGCTCTGCTACATGCAGGTTACACATACAGATCTACTACACAGTACACAGCTCTGCTACCTGCAGGTTACACATACAGATCTGCTACACAGTACACAGCTCTGCTACCTGCAGGTTACACATACAGATCTGCTACCTGCAGGTTACACATACATCTCTGTAACACAGTACACAGCTCTGCTACATGCAGGTTACACATACATCTCTGTAACACAGTACACAGCTCTGCTACCTGGAGGTTACACATACAGATCTGCTACACAGTACACAGCTCTGCTACCTGCAGGTTACACATACATCTCTGTAATACAGTACACAGCTCTGCTACATGCAGGTTACACATACATCTCTGTAACACAGTACACAGCTCTGCTACATGCAGGTTACACATACAGATCTGCTACACAGTACACAGCTCTGCTACCTGCAGGTTACACATACATCTCTGTAACACAGTACACAGCTCTGCTACATGCAGATTACACATACATCTCTGTAACACAGTACACAGCTCTGCTACATGCAGGTTACACACACATCTCTAGTACAGAGCTCTATTTGATGGCTACTGTTCTGTACACTCTACCAGCTGCTGTGCACATCTGACCCCTCCCACACATGTGACTCGTCACATGGTCATGACGTCATTACAGGTCCTTTGCCTCTCCAGCAGCTAGCAGCTCCGTCAGGTGAAGAGTGTGTGTAGTAGGGCGTATTTTGAGTTAGGGAGGACAGAGTTTTGGCTGATGTCTGAGGGAGGACAGAGTTTTAGCTGATGTCTGAGGTCTGATGGAGTTTTGCCTGACGGAGGACAGAGTTTTGTCTGATGTCTGATGTCTGAGGTCTGATGGAGTTTTGGGTGACGGAGGACGGAGTTTTGTCTGATGTCTGAGGTCTGATGGAGTTTTGGGTGACGGAGGACGGAGTTTTGTCTGATGTCTGAGGTCTGATGGAGTTTTGCCTGACGGAGGACAGAGTTTTGTCTGATGTCTGAGGTCTGAGGTCTGATGGAGTTTTGGGTGACGGAGGACAGAGTTTTGTCTGATGTCTGAGGTCTGATGGAGTTTTGGGTGACGGAGGACGGAGTTTTGTCTGATGTTTGAGGTCTGATGGAGTTTTGGGTGACGGAGGACGGAGTTTTGTCTGATATCTGATGGAGTTTTGCCTGACGGAGGACGGAGTTTTGTCTGATGTCTGAGGGCTGATTGAGTTTTGCCTGACGGAGGATGGAGTTGTGGATGATGTCTGACGATGTCCTAATATGTATGCCGTATACATATAGTCTATATAGATCCTCCCCTTGACACATCCTGCATGGTCTTTACACAGACCAGTATGTAATGGTCAGACCTTACAGATAGAATCTTTTTTGCCCTGAGTGCTAGGAATAGAATGGTGTCAGGAATTAGCATGGTGCAAGGAATCAGGCAGGAACAGTTGTAAGTTAATCAAGGCAGACTTTACTTGACTCACATGGGGCAACAAGCATAATCATAGCAAAAGTCTTCTGACAGGTAACAGACTGGTTACAGGAGGCTTAGTTAGCGGAAAATTAAGACGTACCTAACCTTTCAACAAACTTTGCATTAATCAATAGTACAGATAAAACTATATCTGGTCACTATATGACTTTTTTGCAGTTCTCTCGGATCTGTCGGGTGGAGACTAGCTGCCATCCACTGCAATGCAACACCAAAGACTAGCTTTATAAAATATGTTGCGTGACACTGCTACGATAAATAGTCAGTCATGCAACAAATTTTGTTGTGTAGCCCTAGCCTTAGGCTACTTTCACACTAGCGTTTTTGCTGCACCCGGCAGGATTCAGCAAAAACGCTTCAGTTACTAATAATAAAACCATCTGCATCCGGTATGAAAGTATCCGGTTGTATTATCTTTAACATGGCCAGGTTTTCTCTCTCACCTGCTGGCGGGATTACAAGCCCCTACATCTTCCCCATTCTCTCCTTTACCATCTGCTCCTCTGGCCACGATCGTACCACCACCCCCCTCAGGCCCTCTTCTATTCCACCTGCCTTCAATGCCCCTACTGCTCTCTCCGATGCCCCTTTGCACGCAGCTGGTGGCAGGCGGCCTCCCAGGAACATCTGCCCACCCGCTCGCCTTAGTCCCTCGCTCTCTGAATTACCTGTGTACTCCTTCAGGCGTGGCAAAAAAAAGGCGAGTGCAGAGCTCAGCGTTCCGGCACGCAAACCCTCATAGATTCCGGCCGCGCTGAGTTTACCCCTCCCCCATCCCTGCAACAGGGGCGGGTGCTCTCTCTCCTGCTTGTATCTCTCTCCTTAGGTATGGGAAACTGGCTCTCCCACATGTGGCTGCCCCTCTTCAAGGGCCACTAACTGGGCCATCACTGGCCACCAATACAGTGACTTCACCCCCCCCCCTCTGGATGCCCCTGACGTGGCACAATGCCAAACACCTCATCACATTAGAACCCACGCCCGTTCACGTTCTCCTGCTGAAAGTTCCGACTGCTGAAATAGGCGCAGGTCGGCATCTCACCGTGATCGCTGTACCCGTCATGCATCCAGATTCTCAAGGCGAAGCCGCAGGTCCGTTCGTTCAAGGTCTTCCAGATGGCAGTCGCGTTCTTCATCCGAGTTGAGCTTCTGCAGATCCAGTTCCAGCAGGTCTTTATTCACGCAAGAGGCGGGAGCCTGGACATGTGACTAGTAGGTCATCCCGCGGGGCCAAACCAGCCCACGTGGTTCCAGAAGAGGATCCTCCAGCCTTATCACGGGACCCTCCCGCAACGTCTTCTACTGGTCAGTTTAATTTTACAGGGGCGTGGGGTGCCCAGTCAGTAGCGAAAAGCCTGGTGCCTGCCCTTAAGGCATTGTTAGTGCAGTTATACCCTAGTTTTGCATTGCCGGCACCCTCCGCCCCTGCTCCTAAACCTGCTCTGTTTAGAGCTAGTGACCATAAGGAATCTTTGTTTAATGGTCTCATCCCATTAGGTGCTCATTTGGAAGAGGAGACAAGAAATAAAATATGGGCAAACCAGTATATCGATATCTGGTCATTAATATCCATTGATCAGCACACAGTAGATAAAGAGCATAGACCAAATTCTGATAGATTCATCGAATGCAGACCAAAATGTTCCCATACTATAGGTAATTGGTCGCAAGCCTTTTCCGTATTGGGATATATTATGTTCCTCCGCCATCCTGATTGATCGGTGGAACTCTTTGTGTATCTGGATTCTATCTGTAGTGCTTACAAGTCTCACGGAGGCTTTGCATGGTGGCAGTATGACAAAGAGTTCCGCCAGCGTTTAGCACTACATCCGGAGATAGGCTGGAGGGTTTAAGGCAGCTGATTTATGGCTCCACCTTATGATGGCACAAAAAGCACACCCCATTCCCTCTGCGGCCGCTGGCTCCTCTAATGTTTTTGGGCCAGTGGCCGTACGCAGACCAGGAGCATGCTGGCTGTACAATGAGGGACACTGCAAATTTTTAGCTTTCTGCAAATACAAGCACGAGTGTTCTGTCCGGTCCCATACCTCCAGCTCCAATTAGTGGGAAAGACTCCAGTGAGCGTGTCCACGATGCACGATGTCCAATTGGTTAGATCTGTACCCCAATAAAGAGGCCATGGGTCGAATTTGCTGTGGTTTTTCTTTCTTTTTTTTTTACTATCACTATTCAAATATACAATGTCACAACCATTACAGTAAACATAGACATTTGACATATCCCCAGATAGCTTCGGTCTGAGTGCATTCAATTATTAGGTGAATGGCACTCAGATTACACGAATACAGTTCAATTGCCATGGAGTTTAAGTTTAGCATGGGCTGATGAGAGGACCCATAATCCTGGTGCAAGAGGCTGGCAACCAGGCTTCTCTAGCACCCAGTTATCGAGGTTGGTTTTGCCACATTTCTCCCCTTTTCCAAACAGACTAACAGGGTGTAATGCAAGGCACCAACAAACAGACCAGTGATGAAAGCAAAAAGGTGTTTATTCACCAGAAACATAAACGTCCAGGACACTTGCTGGTAACAAGGAATAATAACAAAAAACCAGGCAAGGAGATTCCAGGAATAGTCCCAACCAGTGCTGAATGATGCTGTGCACTTGGCAGTCGAGTCACTCCAGATCTTCGGTCCGCTGTAAGGACAAAGTTCCTGGCAGTCTTTAGTCACTAGGAGTTGTGACCTATACCTGGTTGAGGGAAAATAACAGTGGGCACTGATCACCCTGAGAGACCTCCTTTTAAATGCCTGCTGACCAATCCCAGGGTGCCAAGTGTCCACTACCATAGGTGAACAAATTGCCCTGCACCTGAGTACAAGGCCTAAGGCAATCACAAGTTGATTAACCCATGGCTGGCTCCCTAATCCACTTTGCTCTTGTGAGTCAGTATAATATGCGCCACTGGTCGACGAAGTGCATAAGAAGCGCGTACTCGCGACCGTGTATCCCTTTGCGAACCTGCCCTCGTGCGTACGCACGGACGCATGATTAACTCAGCGCGAGTACGCGAGCGCGTGGACCCAGATGCAGGAAACGGAAGTCGCAGGAGACACCGGAGACAACCCTGGCCGCGGCGTCTTGTCACTCGCCTGGCCACTCTGTCCCCGGGACTCCGACGGTCCTCCCCTCCGATGTCCACGCGAACGCATCTCCGCACTGGCTCGCAAAGGGGTCAGCGCTGGTGCATAAGAGACACGCATAACCTGTCCCGCAACTCCACGAGGACCCCTCTTGGCTCCCCTGGAGTGCAAAGCAGGTGAGGATCTTACACAGGGTATCTGACCTTCTGCCGGTCAGTGCCCTTGTTAGTCCAGCAGCCCACACACAAAATAGAAACAGCAGTACAGCCTACCCACAATAAATGGTTACTACACCTGATCAAGGGAGAAACCTGTCCATGTGCCTCATTACGGTTGTGTGGGGGACTGGTAGACTGCCTTGGTGGGTTGCTGAGTGGGCAGAAACCAGCGGTACTTTGCCCTGGTGCCAGCGCTACCACGGAAGAAGCCTGGTTGTAGGCGGCTAAATTATGGCTCCACCTTATGATGGCGCAAAAAGCACACACTCTTCCCTCTGCGGCCGCTGGCTCCTCTAACGTTTTTGGGCCAGTGGCCATACGCAGACCTGGAGCATGCTGGCTGTACAATGAGGGACACTGCAAATATTTTTTGCTTTCTGCAAATACAAGCACGAGTGTTCTGTCTGTGGCGGTCCCCACGCCGCTATCCGTTGCTCGCGCAACCCCTCCAGTCCCAAACCTCCAGCTCCAATTAGTGGGAAAGACTCCAGTGAGCGTGTCCACGATGTCCAATTGGTTAGATCTGTACCCCAATAAAGAGGCCATGGGTCGAATTCGCTGTAGTTTTTCTTTCTTTTTATTTTTAAACCTTTCTATTTTTCACGTTACCCTACTTTTGCAAGCAACTTAAAATCGACTAGGGATAACCCTGAATTGTTGCAGATTTTTATAAAGAAGTTTCTTTAGGTAGGATGGTGGGCCCAGTTTCATCCCTTCCTTTTTATAATCTTTGAGTTTCGCCATTAGGCCTCATCACCAAACATGAGTCGGGTAAATTCCGAATGATCCACCACTTGTCCTTTCCCAGAAGCACGTCTGCTAACGATGGCATCTCCAAAGATGACGCCGCTGTTTCATATGTGCCTTTTGATAGGGCGGTGGTACTGGTGAGAAGGGTGGGGCTAGGAGCCCTGCTGGCTAAGTCAGACATCAAAGCAGCTTTCCGTCTGCTTCCGGTGCACCCGAATAGCTATCATCTGTTGGGTTGCATGGTAGACCATTTGTATTTCTATGACACTTGCCTACCAATGGGCTGCTCCATTTCCTGCCATTTTTTTCGAATTGTTTAGTACCTTCCTGGAATGGCTTATTCGTTATGAAACAGGTTCTCATTTCATCATCCATTACTTTGATGATTTTCTGTTTGTTTCTCCAGGAGATTCCTCTCAACGTCAATTTTTGCTGGACACCTTTAGTTATTTCATGTCCCGATTTGGCGTTCCACTGTCCGAGGATAAGACGTTTGGCCCTACCACTACTATCACATTCTTAGGAATTGAAATCAATACCCTCCTGATGGTTTTCCGCCTCCCCCAGTATAAGTTAGACAAATTATTGAGCTTGATCAATGGGTTTTGCTCAGCCAAGTTTGTCACATTACGTCAAATGCAATGTTTGCTGGGTCTTTTAGTTTTTGCATGTTGAATAATGCCTATGGACCGCGTTTTTTTATGTTGCCTTTCTTTATCCACCTGTGGCATTAAAAAACCTGATCACCACATACTCCTGACCACAAGCCTCAAGAGGGGTTTGCTTGTCTGGAAGGAATTTTTGCAAGGGTACAACGGCCATACATGTTATTAAAGCGCAGAAGAGTCCTCTGTAGAACTGTCGTTTTGTTACCGACGCATCAGGAACTACCAGTTTTGGTGCCATATTTGGCCAGAGGAGTGGCGCTCAGCAGGGTTCTGTTCCAATATTACACTAGTGGAGCTTCCCTATTATTGCGTCTATCAATGTATGGGGCCATTAACTTAGGAACAAACGGATGTCTTTCTGGACAGACAAGATGGCAGTGGTTTACTGTATTAATAGGTTGACATCTTCATCACCTCCTGTGTTGGCACTGCTCCGACATATAGTGCTGCGATATCTGGCGCTCAATGTCTGGTTTCACGCCCGCCATGTACCTGGCATCCACAATGGCGCTGCTGATGCTCTTTCCCGTTTTAGTTTCCAGGAATTCCAGAACTTCTTGCCAGAGGTGGATCGGGAAGGTCTTCTGTAACGGCATACAAGGGAATGCTCCAAACTCCCGAATGGAACCTCACGAATAGCTGCTAGCAGACGAATAGGAAACGCACCCAAGCGGCTTACACTCCTAGCAATCAGTCTCTAACAGCATACAGTGAATCCCCCCAAGAACGAGACTAAGCTCCGTGTTGAGGGTAAAGCAGTGGACAGCCAGAGCTGTGTGTTTATTGTTCTTATATAACATTGCTACACATTAGTACCACCCATGGGGTTTTGTAAGACAACCAGTAAACACGTACAATACACTCAGACACTTCCACACAAAATCCTCCCCTCTGCCTGTGATACAATTACCTTACACGATAGGTTAATGTAATTATCACAGGCAGGAGAATACACAGTTTTATACAATGTCTTCTGTCCTGGAGACAATTGAGGAGTAATTCAATTATCTCTCAGGACAAAGAAAAATCGCCAATACACAAGTGGGGACAATAGGACAGAAAACACTATTCAAATATACAATGTCACAAACATTACCGTAAACATAGACATTTGGCATATCCCCAGATAGCTTTGGTCTGAGTGCATTCAATTATTAGGTGAATGGCACTCAGATTACACGAATACAGTTCAATTGCCATGGAGTTTAAGTTTAGCATGGGCTGATGAGAGGGCCCATAATCCTGGGGCAAGAGGCTGGCAACCAGGCTTCTCCAGGACCCAGTGGCGAGGCTGTTTTCGCCACATCTTCCATGCCCGCCACAGCTGTGGGATTTGCTGATCAACGCATAATGTCGCTAGTAAGAGCATCCGTTACACCTGCGACTTGGACTGGATATAGCAAGGCCTGGGCAGAATGGGGGAGCATCTTAGAGATGTACCTGCAGGAGAGTCTCCAAATGTCTGGTTGGAGGTGACGATTTCGTATCTATTGTGTCTGAGGAACTAAGGAGTCTCTGCTACTGTGGCGCAGTGTAGGCTTTAAGGCGTTATTTTTTTAAAAAATTGTACGGCTTCCCCGACATCATTGTTAACTTGTTTATGTGCCATTTTGCCTACTGTTTCCACCTCACAGGTAAAAGTTGGGCTGTTTCGTGTGGCTTTTTGCTTTAGCATTTTTTGCTGCCCTTAGAATAGGGGATCTAGTTTCACAATGCAGTTTTTGGCCCGGGGGCTTACAGTTTGAGGACGTGTTCATCAGTGAATCTTAACTCCGTAAGGCCCAGCATGCCTATATTCGGCGGTATCTGAATTATTAGCTCTCCGCCCTCAGGGGCGCCCCCTCCTTCTTCACACAGACGGCAATCCGCTCACCCGTTTTCAGTTTAAGTCAGTTCTCACCCGTTGCCTTGCGGCCTTAGGTCTCCCTAGTTCGGAATTTGGTTCCACTCCTTTCCCATTGGAGCGGCTACTGAGGCAGCTAGAGCCGGTTTCCCTGACTCAGAAGTGAAACATATTGGCCGGTGGAGGTCGGACTGTTTCTCCTTATATGTGGGCCCCCACTAACTAGTTTGAATTTATTTTCAGATCCTGTCCAACCGACCATCTGCTTTCTTGGACATTCGTACATTTTTTGGGCAGGTCAGTGGTCCAAATACCGCCCTGGCGGTCGCAGCCTTGGTTTTCAGAACATTCAGGTCTCTTGACTGTGGTATTCGGGGTCTACGATGGTGTCAAGTCTTACCTGAAACGGTAGAGCTAAGTAAAACAGTTTGTTCCCCTGCTGTATTAGTCATTCACTCTGGGGGCAATGACCTTTGCCTGATAAAATTGGCTGAGCTCATTACTCTCATCCAGGTGGACCTAGAACGACTCCCTTCCTTTTTTCAGGATTTTATAATTGTTTGGTAGGAGATCATCCCTAGAGTCACTTGGCAGGGTGCCAGCCAGGGATGCTCAGGTCATAGAAAGAACCAGACGGGCGGTCAATGCCCGGATCGCCCACTTTGTGTGCTCCAGGTCGGGAATTGTGGTGCGCCATAGGCAGTTGGAAGGGGATAATATACACCTCATGAGGCCCGATGGTGTACATCTCAATGACATTGGCCTCAACATCTTCCTCTCTGGTTTGCAAGATGGTGTGGAGCAAGCGTTGTTCTTGTTGGGTGGGGGTCGGAGCGCCGTGTAGGGGTACACGGGCTTCCTCCATGGAGGTCGGTTGAGTCATTAAGAGGGAGAAGAAGGCGGACTTGCCCACGGATTAATTCTGTGGGTCATACTGCTTCTACTCCGAGGCAAGCTGTGTGGTTTTATAAGATTTGGATGGTTTGAAAAAACTAATGAAGCTGTGACCGACCTTCACCCAACAATATGGTTATATGTGGTTATTTATCATAGGCTGTAAGACGGCTAAGAGGTTGGGGGGGATGCAAGGGTATAAGTCTCGGCAGTCTGCTCGGAGCAACTTCTCTGCCTATAAAGCTCTGGAAGAATTGCCGTTCCCATTTCAAAAACTCTAAGGGCTGTTTCACACGTCACTGTGATTTCGAAGTAAAGAGGTCACAGAGAGGCACAGAGCATTATCAGTCATGTTAATGCTCTGTGCCTCTGCAGTCTGCATCGGGTCTTGGCACTCTATCACGGAGTGGATGTCATGCACGGCATCCGCTCGTGTGAAACCGCCCTAAGGGTGTCAGCTGGAGACAACTCTGGAATTACTTACCAAGACTCTAGACCTGGATCTTATTTCTTGGCAATCTTATAGTGTTATCATCTCTGTTACACAGTTGTATGATGCTGTCCATTTTTTATTGTTTTCTCAACTGCAGGATATGGTACATTTTATCTAAATCAAGAAGTGTATCTAGGAGTCAAATTCTTGTGAAACACTCAGATTCTGGTCTCCAGCTTACAGTGGAAACAGTTTCCTTGTGAGGGGCTTCTCATTGTTTTCACTCTTCATTTACCTCTATGCCAGGTTTCTCTGAATTGCAAAAATATACAAAAATTTCTGCAAAATCTACATATGTCTTTTGATATCACTAATTGGAAGAGGGCAGTTAACTGGCCAGTAAGATATTGTAAGGGTTTCAGTATTAGAACTGGTTAGAAAAATAACTCTTTCTAGTTAGTTTTTCACTATAGCCAAATGGATCTGATTTCTCATAGTCTGATCATTGCTGGAGGGGATGTGGTTATAGGGAATTTATTTTCCGCATGTGGTGGTCCACTTACAGATTTTGAAAGCTTGAGCTTGAGAACGGTCCCAGTAAGAGGACTGAAACGTTGCATGGGTGAATAAAGGACTTCACATTTTTTTCACCAATTGGAAGTGCTACAATCTTTTCCATTTGTATATTTTGACAGTGGGTTGTGTCCAATTGCTGGCACGCCCTACTTACGGCTATGATTTGTGCTGCCTTGAACTTTCTATTATATATATATATACTTTCCAAATAATGAGGCAGCACTTCCAGCTTTCGGTGACAGGGTGAGGACCCCAAAACTTTATTCCCAGCAATGTTTCGGCCTACTCAATGAGGCCTTTGTCAAGCTATACAACAGTGCTTACTACTGGGTATATATACCCACAACTCACTCAGTGCAATTAGTGAATCCACATGTTATCAATAAAGTCACATGATCTTCAACACCATCATATGACACTCTGTGTCTCGTACATATTCGTGTTATATCCATACATGTCAAATATAAAAACTATAAAACCCATACTGTCAGTATTCATCCTTCAGTGTTATACAATATAGAATCTGGTTCATATACAAAAATTAGTAACCCTCGACTACAGACAGTGCGACGTCAAGGGTCTTATGTGAAGTGAAAAAGTGCTCAGTGCATCAAGAGTTAAAATTTCTTACTAAAGATGCAGCTGCATCATATTAAAGTTAAAATAGTGGAGCCTACCATCCATGGATCCGCCGAGTCAGCCAGTGCTGGGGTTCCCCTCTCTGCAGTGCGCATGCATCGGGCCAGACGTTCCTACCCCACCTCCCGGTGCCGCTACGCAACCACGCAATATATATATATATATATATATATATACAGTTGCAAGAAAAAGTATGTGAACCCTTTGGAATGATATTGATTTGACAACAATAGACAATCACAGTCTGCTTAAACTAACAACACACAAAGAATTACATGTTACCATGTTTTTATTGAAAACACCATGTAAACCTTCACAGTGCAAGTGGAAAAAGTATGTGAACCCCTAGATTAATTACATCTCCAAAAGATAATTGGAGTGAGGTGTCAGCCAACTAGAGTCCAATCAATGAGATGAGATTTGAGGTGTTGGTTACAGCTACCCTTCCCTATAAAAAACATACACCAGTTATGGGTTTGCTTTTCACGAGAAGCATTGCCTGATGTGAATGATGTCCTCACACAGAAGAGCTCTCAGAAGACCCAAGATTAAGAATTGTTGACTTGCATAAAGCTGGAAAGGGTTATAAAAGTATCTCCAAAAGCCTTGCTGTTCATCAGTCACGGTAAGACAAATTGTCTATAAATGGAGAAAGTTCAGCACTGCTGCTACTCTCCCTAGGAGTGGCCGTCCTGTAAAGATGACTGCAAGCGCTCAGCGCAGACTGCTCTATGAGGTGAAGAAGAATCCTAGAGTGTTAGCTAAAGACTTATAAAAGTCTCTGGCATATGCTAACATCCCTGTTAGCGAATCTGCGATACGTAAAACACTAAACAAGAATGGATTTCATGGGAGGATACCACAAAAGAAGCCACTGCTGTCCAAAAAACACATTGCTGCACGTTTACAGTTTGCACAAGAGCACCTGGATGTTCCACAGCAGTACTGGCAAAATATTCTGTGGACAGATGAAACCAAAGTTGAGTTGTTTGGAAGAAACACACAACACCATGTGTGGAGAAAAATAGGCACAGCATCCCAACTGTGAAGTATGGTGGTGGGGGCATCATGGTTTGGGGCTACTTTGCTGCGTCAGGGCCTGGATGGATTGCTATCATTGAAAGAAAAATGAATTCCCAAGATTATCAAGACATTTTGCAGGAGAACTTAAGGCTCAACAGAAGATGGGTGTTGCAACAGGATAACAACCCAAAGCATAGAAGTAAATCAACAACAGAATGGCTTAAACAGAAGAAAAAACGCCTCCTGGAGTGGCCCAGTCAGAGTCCTGACCTCAACCCGATTGAGATGCTGTGGCATGACCTCAAGAAAGCGATTCACACCAGACATCCCAAGAATATTGCTGAACTGAAACAGTTCTGTAAAGAGGAATGGTTAAGAATTACTCCTGACTGTTGTGCACGTCTGATCTGCAACTACAGGAAACGTTTGGTTGAAGTTATTGCTGCCAAAAGCGGTTCAACCAGTTATTAAATCCAAGGGTTCACATACTTTTTCCACCTGCACTGTGAATGTTTACATGGTGTGCTCAATAAAAACATGGTAACATTTAATTCTTTGTGTGTTATTAGTTTAAGCAGACTGTGATTGTCTACTGTTGTGACTTAGATGAAGATCAGATCACATTTTATGACCAATTTGTGCAGAAATCCATATAATTCCAAAGGGTTCACATACTTTTTCTTGCAACTGTATATGTATAGTTTTTACATGACTCCTTGCCTGCAAAGGAATTGCAAGTAATTGTCATGGACATTCCTGCGACAGGTGGCAGGAGATCGGTGAGACTGGCAACACATGGTTTGATCTGCCATGTTTTCTGTTTGGATCAAATGACATCTGTAATGTTTCTGGTGCTTGCCACACAGTCTTTCCCCAGGTGTGGCTATTATGATCATTTAACCTTCTCTATTTATTGTTGTTTCTCCCACTATTATATGCAGTTTATAGCTTCAGTTTAAACATATAATGTTATGTCTATTGTGTTAGTGCATTATTTTCTGTGATATTTCTAGAGACCATCTTTCAATTGTACACTTTTCCCCAATAAACGCTTTCGCTGTAATATTGTAGTCTGTTACATATATCATCATTACAGTCACACATACAAAGTTTCATTTGATTCCAATAACTCCTTCTTGGTGCACAATTTATTTGTCAGTGAGCATATTTCTCACATTATTTCCCCAAATTTTGACAAAATCTGTTGTACCTCTGAGATGGACACTTTTGGGGAAATAACAGTTAAATTAATAAAAATAAATAATGAAATGTAGTATGGTCACCATAAATCCTGGATAAGATGTATGGTCACCACACTTGCAAAGGGAGGAAACAATACTCCTGTGCTTGTCCCGGGTCAGGCACAGGCAATCTTGTAGTTTTAGAGAAATGAGAAAATCTCCTGCACTCGATTAAAATCCATATTCTTTATTAATCCATCTTTAACAAAATTCCAGGCATCCACTAGAGTCGCCTACGTGTTTCAGATGGTGTAGTTACATCCCTGCTCATAGCAGAAACTGTGAGATTTTCCCATTTCTACAAAACTAAAATGACATTGTCAGCATAAAGTCTTATTTTATTAGGCTCGGAATACACTTTAATACAATGCACAGCATGCTCTTGTCTGATAAACCAAGCCAGGTGCTCCACAAGAGTGTCAAAGATAAGTGGTGATAGTGAACACCCATTACTAACAGAGATTTAGCAGAGGAATAATCTGAAACAAAGGCAGTCAGGGAGGACTAAAGAGCAAGGCCTGCAGACTTTAATAATCCAGGGAATTTTATTATGTCCAGAATGACCAACAGATAACCCATTAAACCATTAAACCCCAATTTTACAGCATCCAAAGTGAGAAAAAGTGTAGGTGCTCAAGACTGATCATGTCATTGAACCAAATCAAGGAAGGGCGCGTGCCATCTGATACTTCGTGTCCGGGTACAAAACCGACTTGGTCAGCATTAATAATTAGGGCTAAGACGTTGATTAACCTAACGGCTAGGGGCATATATTTTAACATCTGGATCTAACAGAGATACCAGATGAAAGTGAGAGTGTCTCTACCCTCTTTCGGGACTGCTATAATTATAGCTTTCAGCATTTCTTCTCACAAATAGCCTCATGGGCAGATAAAAGATGCACAGTTAAAGATTGGCAAACTTCTTATAATTTACATTACAGATGCTGTCCCAACCTGGAGATTTGTGTGTCTTTAATGCTTGGTAAGACCTCATATGTGGTTATGTCGCTATATAAATCAGCCAGTTGGGACTGAGTAATCTTCGGTACTGATATAGAGTACAAGAAGGCAGCTATTCCAGCTTTGCTAGGCTGTATAATATGGGGTCAGAGGCTAAATTATGAAGGGTAGCGTAGCAGTCTTGAAAACCTTCAGCAATATGCTTCAGGTTTAATAACTTAGAAACATCTCTATTTAGAGCTATTTTACTCTTCGTGCGTGCGCCTTTCAAGCATCTCTCCAGGAGGCCACCTGCTTTGTTACCATTCAGATAGTAGTTAAACTTTACTGTTCTGAGTGATAATTCATGGTCTTATGAGAATATTTTGTGAGTCACCAAAGCCATGGTTTTAACCAGAAAAGGAGGTCATTCTGGAGCAGAAGGAAAGCTACATGTGCCACAGCACTCTGTTATGTTGCATGCCTAGGAGAGTTGAGGTCACAATCTTAGGAGGCTTCTTGCTGTGTGTTTGAAATCTATCAATTACCTTGACTTCTCAGCTTTCCCCTTCCTTCTCACTATATTCCTGGTGGAGAATGGGTTAACAAAAGTTGGTCAGATGACACTCATCATTGGTGGGTCCGCAATGAGTTACTAATTAGATTGGAGCTTTGCCGGAGCTTAGAGAATTGCATGATTTTCCTATTGTATGACGTAAAGTCATGATTTTATTAAAGACACGGAGGCGAGTATTGCATCATTCTTTCTTTACTTCATTCCCAGCAGCAAAGAGTTAACATAAAAAATTAAGGACAAACCCCCAAATAACCCCTCCCATAAACAGTCCATAAATAGGTCTTCCCTCTACATATCTTCCTCTTTCTTTGATGTGACTAGCCAACCAAACACGAAACCGAACACACTTCCAAGCGAACTCCGGCTGGGATCCGTGGAATTAGAAACTGAACCTCAGAACTGAACCGAAACAGCGGTCAAGCAGAACGACGAACTTCTCGGAACCATGACAGGATGAAGATCAGAAATCAGCCTGAGGAGACAACAGAAATAGAAGAGGGTAATACGTGGAATCTGAAATCGTATCCAATCATGTGGCGGGAGGAATCAAATATAAAACACAAAAGGAATAAAACACCAAATACAAAACATAATATACATTGAAGAAGAAATATAAATACATTAAATAAATAATATAAATACATTAAATAAATAATACGATAATATGAACCTCCGAACCTAACTATAAAAGGGTGGGAGAAAAATAGGGTGGGCAATACTCGCCTCCGTGTCTTTAATAAAATCATGACTTTACGTCATACAATAGGAAAATCATGCAATTTTATAACAAGACACGGAGGCTTCGTATTGCAAGTTTAAAGTGACGACATTACAGAAGAAAAGGCATGAGGAGGCGGCCTGAAGTAGAACTCCCTAAACGTTGAAGCCCTAGACCAATCCGCCAACCGAAGGACATCCTCCAAGCGGGCACCGGCGACAGTCATGGAGGTAGCAGAGGCTCCTCTAACCGAATGAGCCGTGAAAATCGACGTATCCACGCCGGCCAGAGACAAAATCCACTTGACCCAACGGGATAGGGTGACAGTAGCGACCGGCAGAAAAGGCCTGCGGAACGAAACGAAAAGTTGTGGGGAAAGCGGATCACGTAAGGAAGACATGCGGCTTAAATACTCCTGCAAACATTGCACCGGACAAAGGGAAACGTTATCCGGAAAGGCCGGATAGGAAACCGACCGGAAATTAGTTTTGGTGCGGCGAGATATGTTAAAGGACACCCCGCCAGGAGTAAAAGACAAGGCATCGAAATCCAAGGCTCGCACGTCCGAGACCCTTTTGCAGGAAATCAAGCAAAAAAGGGTGACCAGCTTGGCCGAAATTTGGCGAAGGGATAAATCCGAGTTAAGAGGCCAAGCCGAGAAAAAACGAAGGACCAGCATAACATCCCAGGAAGTAGTGAAACGGGGCCTGGGTGGACGAGATAGCCGAGAACCTTTAAGAAGACGACAGACCAAGAGATGTCGACCTGCCGGACAGCCCGCAAAACCCTGGTGGCGAGAAGATATGGCGGAACGGAAGAGGTTAATGGACCTATAGGCTTTACCTTCATCAAAAAGGGACGACAGGAACTCAAGCATGTCCGTCACAGGCGCTGAAAAGGGATCCAGACTCCGGCCCATGCACCAATCAGACCAGCGCCTCCAGGCTGACTGATAAGCCCGTCAGGTGCCGGGGGCCCATGCGCTCTCCAAAAGGATATGAGTCGTTCTCGATAAGCCCGAGACATTCCACTGATCCCCGAAACTCTGCACGCGAGGAGAGTGAGAGAGCCGTCTGATACCAGCGGGTGACGTTGGTCCAGGGGTCCGCGAAGGAGATCCGGAAACGATGGAAGAAGCCGGGGATCCTCCACTAGAAGTTCCAGGAGTTGAGGAAACCACGATTGGGCCTGCCAAAAGGGTACCACCAGCACCACGTCCGCCAGTTGACGCCGAACCTGTGACAGCACCCGCGGGATGAGAGCAAATGGAGGGAAAGCGTAAGCTCGATGATCCGACCAATCCTGTAGGAGGGCGTCCACAGCTTCCGAAAGGGGGTCTGGTCTCCAACTGTAGAAACGCGGAAGCTGCGCGTTCCATCGAGAGGCAAAAAGATCTATAGACAGGGGTCCCCAAATCGACAAGATGGAGGAGAATACCGTTGGATCTAACCTCCAGTCGCTGAAATCCGACGAGTGGCGAGAGCTCCAGTCCGCGAAGGTATTGTGAAGCCCTGGAATATGTTCCGCGACCACCGTGAAGCCTTTGTCGAGGCAAAAGGTCCAAAACTCCTTCGCCAGTTGGGTCAGTATCGAAGAATGGGTGCCCCCCATTGCATTCACATAACGCACAGCAGACACGTTGTCCATCCTGAGCCTGATGCATGCCGATATCCTGTCGTTGGTGAAGCTGCGTATGGCGAAAGATCCTGCTAATAGTTCCAGAGCGTTTATATGGAGGTGAGTTTCGTTGCCTGACCAGGGACCTCCGGTGGAGACCCCATTGCAGTATGCACCCCAGCCGAGAAGACTGGCATCTGACTCCACAATCAGATCGGGTTGGGGTCCCATGATGGCCTTGCCGTTCCACGCGTCGAGGTTGGATATCCACCACGCCAGTTCGTCCCTCGTCTCGTGATCCAGAGACACCAGATCCGCATATGAAGCCCCCGCTTGCAAGTGGGCAATCTTCAGCCGTTGCAACGCTCTGTAGTGAAGAGGAGCCGGGAAAATCGCTTGGATGGAGGAGGAGAGGAGACCGATAATGCGAGCTAAGTGCCGAAGGGACAACTGAGGGAGTCTCAGAGCGTGACAAAGTTCCTTCCGTATGGACTTGACCTTGGCTCGTGGCAGGAAGAGGGATAGTTCAATGGAGTTCACAACAAAACCCAGAAACTCTATTGACCTGGAAGGCTGCAGATAGGACTTCTCGGTGTTGATGACAAAGCCAAGACTTGTAATGAGGGACATCGCAGAGTGCAGGTGAGAAAGGAGCTCGGATGGGGATTGAGCCATGAAGAGGATGTCGTCCAGATAAATCACAAGACGAACACCCTGACTGCGGAGCCAAGCTACAACTGGTCTCATTAACTTGGTAAAACACCAAGGGGCTGATGAAAGGGCAAACGGCAGGCACGTGAACTGCCAGAGGAGGCCGTGCCAGCGAAATTGCAGGAGAAGTCTGGACTGGGGGGAGATCGGCACCGTCAGGTAGGCATCCTTCAGGTCTAATTTCGCCAACCAGTCCCCTGGAAGAAGAAGGTCCCTGAGTAGATGAATCCCTTCCACTTTGAAATGGCGGTAACATACAAATCTGTTCAGACTCCGTAAATTTATTACCGGACGGAACTGGCCTCCCTTCTTTTCTACTAAAAAGATAGTGCTGATCACCCCGACCGAATGGGGAGGAGCTCTCTCTATCGCTCCTTTGACCATAAGGGAATGGAGTTCCAGGTCCAAGAGAGACCGGGCCGAGTCCGCCAAGACCAGCGGATGAGGTTCTGGAAGTGACAACTGCGCAACCACCAGCTCTATCTGGAAACCCTGAACCGTGGCCAGCACCCACGGATCGGATGTGACACGGCTCCAGGCGGGCAAAAAATGTCGGAGTCTGCCCCCGATACAATGGCTGGAAGAAAACCATAGATTTTGAGGACTTACCGAGTGGACGTCTGGAACCAACAGCGCCTCTGAATCCTCTTGGACGGTAAGATTGGCCCCTAGAAGGGAAGAAGGAGGACTGCTGCCTCTGGTCCTGGAATGACGAACGTTGATGATAGGGGCCTCGAGCGTTTCCGCGCGACTGGAAATGGACACGGCTGGACAGACGGCCCCTGAAGCTGCCGGCCCTGCTAGAGACACGCCCCTGGAAAACCCTGCGCATGGAGCTTTGTGCCTTGTCAAGAGCGGTAAACGCTCCCACAAACTTTCCTAAATCCTTGATGAAATTATCTCTAAAAAGGAGTCCCTGAGCCTCCTTGCCCGCCTCAGTCAGCGCCATATTGGACAATTTGGGCTCAATCTTCTTAAGAAGAGCTTTCCTCCGTTCGATGGAGAGGGAGGAATTGACATTCCCTATCAAACAAATGGCGCGCTGCGCCCAGCCACTTAGTTCTTCTGCGTCTATGGCCGTACCCTCAGATCTGGCAGTTTCAGCCATTTCAAATATTTTTGTCAGGGGTCCTAGGCTGTCTAGGAGCTTGTCCTGACAAGCCCGGAGGGCCGAATCAAGCTCTTTGCGGGGGTTAAAGCCCAATTTTGAAAGGAACTGGATAATTTTGGGATCCACATTTGGAGTTTCGCACACCTTATTTGGTATTAGGGGCCGGGGGCATTCTGCCTTCAACTTATTCCGGGTCTCTTTGGAGAGCGGCTTCCTCACTCTATTTTCCAAATAGTGGGCAACGTGAGGGATGGGCAACCATTCAGGCGACCTGGGATGGTGCAGGCTGTCAGGGTCAAACAGGGGTTCACCCTGCGGATCAACAAGGGAGTCGGGACCCGAGGTACCAGCTTCTGGACCTGTGCCAGAAGGAGGGGGGGAGAAACCCGTAAACTCGTCAGCCACCTGGACCCCTTCTAGGTCCGTATCAGAGGCGTAAAGATGCTCACTCAAATCCTCCTCATTCGACTCAATATCAGAGTCAGAACTAGGCTCGGGGCGAGACCGAGCGGACTTCCAGTGACGCGCTTTTTCCGCCTGGCGCGGGCAGGCTCTTTTACGTGACCTTGGCACGTCGTCTCTTGATGGAACTAAGCCATCTGCATCAACAGTTCTGGAGGTAACAGGAGCCGGGGCAACAGCGGGAGTGGTGACTGGGTTCTGCGCTCTAAGCGCCTGAGAAACTGATTGAGAAATAATATTGGACATATTACCCATGGCGCTGGCAATAGCTGAAGAAATGGATTGATGTAAATCCAGAACCTGAGATTCAGCTTGCCTGGGGTTAGAATCAGCAGGTGGTGCAATGGGGCTGGGGGTAGGATTCACCAGGGGCAAGGGGACGTCACTGGGCAGAGACATGATAAGGAGTTAGTCACTCCTGTGGGACACACAGACCAACAAGAAGAATAGCAGCCGAGACTAAGAGCAGGCAGCCTCAGGCAACGATGCGGCGTGCAGGGACGGAGAACCGGAACAGGAAGAGGGAGGAGGGGGAGGAAGAAAAACGCCCCCCACTCAACCTAGGTGTAATAAGATGGCGGTCGAAATAATAAAATCATGACTTTACGTCATACAATAGGAAAATCATGCAATTTTATAACAAGACACGGAGGCTTCGTATTGCAAGTTTAAAGTGACGACATTACAGAAGAAAAGGCATGAGGAGGCGGCCTGAAGTAGAACTCCCTAAACGTTGAAGCCCTAGACCAATCCGCCAACCGAAGGACATCCTCCAAGCGGGCACCGGCGACAGTCATGGAGGTAGCAGAGGCTCCTCTAACCGAATGAGCCGTGAAAATCGACGTATCCACGCCGGCCAGAGACAAAATCCACTTGACCCAACGGGATAGGGTGACAGTAGCGACCGGCAGAAAAGGCCTGCGGAACGAAACGAAAAGTTGTGGGGAAAGCGGATCACGTAAGGAAGACATGCGGCTTAAATACTCCTGCAAACATTGCACCGGACAAAGGGAAACGTTATCCGGAAAGGCCGGATAGGAAACCGACCGGAAATTAGTTTTGGTGCGGCGAGATATGTTAAAGGACACCCCGCCAGGAGTAAAAGACAAGGCATCGAAATCCAAGGCTCGCACGTCCGAGACCCTTTTGCAGGAAATCAAGCAAAAAAGGGTGACCAGCTTGGCCGAAATTTGGCGAAGGGATAAATCCGAGTTAAGAGGCCAAGCCGAGAAAAAACGAAGGACCAGCATAACATCCCAGGAAGTAGTGAAACGGGGCCTGGGTGGACGAGATAGCCGAGAACCTTTAAGAAGACGACAGACCAAGGGATGTCGACCTGCCGGACAGCCCGCAAAACCCTGGTGGCGAGAAGATATGGCGGAACGGAAGAGGTTAATGGACCTATAGGCTTTACCTTCATCAAAAAGGGACGACAGGAACTCAAGCATGTCCGTCACAGGCGCTGAAAAGGGATCCAGACTCCGGCCCATGCACCAATCAGACCAGCGCCTCCAGGCTGACTGATAAGCCCGTCAGGTGCCGGGGGCCCATGCGCTCTCCAAAAGGATATGAGTCGTTCTCGATAAGCCCGAGACATTCCACTGATCCCCGAAACTCTGCACGCGAGGAGAGTGAGAGAGCCGTCTGATACCAGCGGGTGACGTTGGTCCAGGGGTCCGCGAAGGAGATCCGGAAACGATGGAAGAAGCCGGGGATCCTCCACTAGAAGTTCCAGGAGTTGAGGAAACCACGATTGGGCCTGCCAAAAGGGTACCACCAGCACCACGTCCGCCAGTTGACGCCGAACCTGTGACAGCACCCGCGGGATGAGAGCAAATGGAGGGAAAGCGTAAGCTCGATGATCCGACCAATCCTGTAGGAGGGCGTCCACAGCTTCCGAAAGGGGGTCTGGTCTCCAACTGTAGAAACGCGGAAGCTGCGCGTTCCATCGAGAGGCAAAAAGATCTATAGACAGGGGTCCCCAAATCGACAAGATGGAGGAGAATACCGTTGGATCTAACCTCCAGTCGCTGAAATCCGACGAGTGGCGAGAGCTCCAGTCCGCGAAGGTATTGTGAAGCCCTGGAATATGTTCCGCGACCACCGTGAAGCCTTTGTCGAGGCAAAAGGTCCAAAACTCCTTCGCCAGTTGGGTCAGTATCGAAGAATGGGTGCCCCCCATTGCATTCACATAACGCACAGCAGACACGTTGTCCATCCTGAGCCTGATGCATGCCGATATCCTGTCGTTGGTGAAGCTGCGTATGGCGGAAGATCCTGCTAATAGTTCCAGAGCGTTTATATGGAGGTGAGTTTCGTTGCCTGACCAGGGACCTCCGGTGGAGACCCCATTGCAGTATGCACCCCAGCCGAGAAGACTGGCATCTGACTCCACAATCAGATCGGGTTGGGGTCCCATGATGGCCTTGCCGTTCCACGCGTCGAGGTTGGATATCCACCACGCCAGTTCGTCCCTCGTCTCGTGATCCAGAGACACCAGATCCGCATATGAAGCCCCCGCTTGCAAGTGGGCAATCTTCAGCCGTTGCAACGCTCTGTAGTGAAGAGGAGCCGGGAAAATCGCTTGGATGGAGGAGGAGAGGAGACCGATAATGCGAGCTAAGTGCCGAAGGGACAACTGAGGGAGTCTCAGAGCGTGACAAAGTTCCTTCCGTATGGACTTGACCTTGGCTCGTGGCAGGAAGAGGGATAGTTCAATGGAGTTCACAACAAAACCCAGAAACTCTATTGACCTGGAAGGCTGCAGATAGGACTTCTCGGTGTTGATGACAAAGCCAAGACTTGTAATGAGGGACATCGCAGAGTGCAGGTGAGAAAGGAGCTCGGATGGGGATTGAGCCATGAAGAGGATGTCGTCCAGATAAATCACAAGACGAACACCCTGACTGCGGAGCCAAGCTACAACTGGTCTCATTAACTTGGTAAAACACCAAGGGGCTGATGAAAGGGCAAACGGCAGGCACGTGAACTGCCAGAGGAGGCCGTGCCAGCGAAATTGCAGGAGAAGTCTGGACTGGGGGGAGATCGGCACCGTCAGGTAGGCATCCTTCAGGTCTAATTTCGCCAACCAGTCCCCTGGAAGAAGAAGGTCCCTGAGTAGATGAATCCCTTCCATTTTGAAATGGCGGTAACATACAAATCTGTTCAGACTCCGTAAATTTATTACCGGACGGAACTGGCCTCCCTTCTTTTCTACTAAAAAGATAGTGCTGATCACCCCGACCGAATGGGGAGGAGCTCTCTCTATCGCTCCTTTGACCATAAGGGAATGGAGTTCCAGGTCCAAGAGAGACCGGGCCGAGTCCGCCAAGACCAGCGGATGAGGTTCTGGAAGTGACAACTGCGCAACCACCAGCTCTATCTGGAAACCCTGAACCGTGGCCAGCACCCACGGATCGGATGTGACACGGCTCCAGGCGGGCAAAAAATGTCGGAGTCTGCCCCCGATACAATGGCTGGAAGAAAACCATAGATTTTGAGGACTTACCGAGTGGACGTCTGGAACCAACAGCGCCTCTGAATCCTCTTGGACGGTAAGATTGGCCCCTAGAAGGGAAGAAGGAGGACTGCTGCCTCTGGTCCTGGAATGACGAACGTTGATGATAGGGGCCTCGAGCGTTTCCGCGCGACTGGAAATGGACACGGCTGGACAGACGGCCCCTGAAGCTGCCGGCCCTGCTAGAGACACGCCCCTGGAAAACCCTGCGCATGGAGCTTTGTGCCTTGTCAAGAGCGGTAAACGCTCCCACAAACTTTCCTAAATCCTTGATGAAATTATCTCTAAAAAGGAGTCCCTGAGCCTCCTTGCCCGCCTCAGTCAGCGCCATATTGGACAATTTGGGCTCAATCTTCTTAAGAAGAGCTTTCCTCCGTTCGATGGAGAGGGAGGAATTGACATTCCCTATCAAACAAATGGCGCGCTGCGCCCAGCCACTTAGTTCTTCTGCGTCTATGGCCGTACCCTCAGATCTGGCAGTTTCAGCCATTTCAAATATTTTTGTCAGGGGTCCTAGGCTGTCTAGGAGCTTGTCCTGACAAGCCCGGAGGGCCGAATCAAGCTCTTTGCGGGGGTTAAAGCCCAATTTTGAAAGGAACTGGATAATTTTGGGATCCACATTTGGAGTTTCGCACACCTTATTTGGTATTAGGGGCCGGGGGCATTCTGCCTTCAACTTATTCCGGGTCTCTTTGGAGAGCGGCTTCCTCACTCTATTTTCCAAATAGTGGGCAACGTGAGGGATGGGCAACCATTCAGCCGACCTGGGATGGTGCAGGCTGTCAGGGTCAAACAGGGGTTCACCCTGCGGATCAACAAGGGAGTCGGGACCCGAGGTACCAGCTTCTGGACCTGTGCCAGAAGAAGGGGGGGAGAAACCCGTAAACTCGTCAGCCACCTGGACCCCTTCTAGGTCCGTATCAGAGGCGTAAAGATGCTCACTCAAATCCTCCTCATTCGACTCAATATCAGAGTCAGAACTAGGCTCGGGGCGAGACCGAGCGGACTTCCAGTGACGCGCTTTTTCCGCCTGGCGCGGGCAGGCTCTTTTACGTGACCTTGGCACGTCGTCTCTTGATGGAACTAAGCCATCTGCATCAACAGTTCTGGAGGTAACAGGAGCCGGGGCAACAGCGGGAGTGGTGACTGGGTTCTGCGCTCTAAGCGCCTGAGAAACTGATTGAGAAATAATATTGGACATATTACCCATGGCGCTGGCAATAGCTGAAGAAATGGATTGATGTAAATCCAGAACCTGAGATTCAGCTTGCCTGGGGTTAGAATCAGCAGGTGGTGCAATGGGGCTGGGGGTAGGATTCACCAGGGGCAAGGGGACGTCACTGGGCAGAGACATGATAAGGAGTTAGTCACTCCTGTGGAACACACAGACCAACAAGAAGAATAGCAGCCGAGACTAAGAGCAGGCAGCCTCAGGCAACGATGCGGCGTGCAGGGACGGAGAACCGGAACAGGAAGAGGGAGGAGGGGGAGGAAGAAAAACGCCCCCCACTCAACCTAGGTGTAATAAGATGGCGGTCGAAACCGCCTGCGCTGCCAGCAACAGAAGGAGGCAGACGGGTGAAGCAAGATGGCGCCCGAGAATCTCGGGCCCGGCGCGTCCCGCCCCTCAAGTGAATGTCGCCGAAATCCCGCGATATCGCGAGATTTCGGACGGCAAGAAGCGCGAACGCTGAAGAAGCAGAGGAGCAATGGCGCCGGAACCAGGCAAGGTATAGGGAGAAAAAAGGCACAAGGCGAAAGGGGGGAAGCGAAAATGAAGGGAAACAGCGCTCAACGAGCGAAAGAAAGGGAAACTTGAACTGGGCAAGAGAAAGACAAAAACGAAAAATAGGCTAAAATATACAGGACAGAAATATATACTGGACAATGAGATTAAGGGCAAAATATCAATGATAAAACATCAAAGGTCGTAAGATTAAAAAACCTCTAGCACTAAGCAATACAATAAAATCACAATACGAATAAGAGGTACTCATCTGCTGGGGAGCAGCAAAAAAAGAGGAAGATATGTAGAGGGAAGACCTATTTATGGACTGTTTATGGGAGGGGTTATTTGGGGGTTTGTCCTTAATTTTTTATGTTAACTCTTTGCTGCTGGGAATGAAGTAAAGAAAGAATGATGCAATGCGAAGCCTCCGTGTCTTGTTATAAAATTGGAGCCATCACACATGGCCAATTTACATCTCCTGTATACTTATGTATTTTAAACATGATCGTTAAAGGGGTTCTCCAGGCTTTCATTTGATTGAATTACTGGTTATTTTCCGGTCCTCTTGACCCAATCACTCTCCTTTTATTTTACCCATATCCCAATAATAAAAACTCGGAAACCAGAGTCGGATTAATTCGGCCACAGCAGCCGTTTTATTTACATACATAACATAAATAATAATAATTAAGAATAAATTAATCCCCAGACGAGGAAGGTCGTAGAAGCCCCAAATTTTATTATTAACCGACAAATAACCTGGCAAATCCACCTTGCCTCCAGCCGTAGAACACCCAGCCCGGAGACACCAACTGATGGACGCCTCTCTGAACCAACCACGTGTCCAACCATAAGAGTCCAGCCCCACCATTGGGACACTCCCATTCACAAGTACCACCCATACCACCAGCTTCGAGGACCTCCCACCGCCAACAACACGCAACTTGACCTAACACCCTCAAGCTTGCGCGTTCCTACACAAACCTAATGCCCTCTCAAACCCACCTTGCAGACCCTGCAGACCCAGAGACCACAAGTCAATACCCACTGCATTAAGTTGAACACCATCTGACCTCCAAAATTCTTCAACGCCCGACTTTAATTCCAAATGCCTGACCGCCACTGGCCCGTTCCTGGCTACAAACTTGCCTATTGCCCTGTTGACCTTAATGCGAGCCTTATTGACACGTTTCACTGACCTCGCCTTTCGCCACATACAACGATGAACAATGTCCGACCACACCGTGATCATGGTTGGAAACAACGACCACAATCTCAACAGGTCAAATTTAATGTCCCCAATTAATTCTCTAACCGGCTTGACCCCCAAATCATTACCCCTGACACGCAGAACAAAAATTTCAGGGGACCTATCCAAACGGGTAAATCGATGTACCTCTTTCAACACCCCCTCTCCCACCCCACAACATACCTCGAGACCCAAGCCACCGTACGACCGCGATGTCCCTCTCTAAACTCAGTTGCCGCCCGTTCAGCCGAACGTCTGCCCTAACCGCACCCTAAAAACAAACGAGTGGCCGAGGATCCACACTAATGCTGAGGGACTCCCTAGAACAAAAACACATTACAAGTTACCGCTCAAGCCAAATGTTACTAACCTAACATAAGATCTGAACCTAATAGATTCCCATCTACCTATCCTTTTTATAATGTCATCACTCATCCCCATCCTTGCTGCCTCTGTCGCAGCACCAAATCTTGAATGAATGACCTATAAAATCCATTGGATCAACCTTCAAACCTATTAAACAGTTCTTGAAAACCGCCAAAAAATTAAAGCGCAACAAAAAGGACCCATCTTCATGTCTAAGAAGAGGACCCCTATTAAAACTCATAACCGACCTGAACTCCCGCAAACACTGCACTGCGCACAAGGAACAACCCGGGACTGAAAACAAACTAACCCTGCACCCTTTTCCCTCCCTATACATCTTGAACACCCGAATCCTAACCTCAACCCTGTCTTGGTATAAATCCACATCCTCCCCATAAATGCCCCCTACACTCCGAAACACTTCTGCACACTAATTCCCCCAAATGGAACGCCCCAAAAAAGGCCAGAGAAAAAGCCAACTTAAATAAGCGTACTTCCCCTAATAAACTGCATACTAATTCCGCCTGCCCCCAATTTCTAACAACAAGGCAAACGACATGGGCCTCCTCCTGTCCTTCATTCTCCAACCCCTCCTTCAACCCTTCAAAATGTATTTGACTAAAAATGCCTTTGTAATGTCTGGGAAACTTCTTAACTTGAATCCAAAGGCTAAACTTGCCACACATCTATTCAACTGTGCAACTGACCAACCCTCTTCTCTAATATGCCCCAGAAATAACAAGAACTGAACTTTCCCCTCATCCATCTTCGCCCCATCCTCTCACACCACCGCGCCCCAAAGACTCCATTGTAAGCCGCCCATGTACCTGCACTCAACAATGCCTTTAGAAGGCCCTCTACTGTACCTCCAAGAGCTGCCTTAAGGACTCCTGGAAACTCCAACCCTTTGGTATCCGCTTCTGGGGCCAGCTGACGAAAACACCCCCACTGTGAACGAGAGAGGGCATTCGCAATGCAATTAGAAACCCCAGGCACATGAACTGCCACCACCCACGTATTAAGCAACAAACATAGCAACACCAAATGCTGCAACAGCCGAACCACTGGAGGCCATGAGGCGGTCAAGCTATTGATCACCTGCACCACCCCTGAATTGTCACAATGAAAACAAATCTTCCTGTTCCTGAATTGTTCGCCCCATAAAAACACATCAAGTACAATCAGGTAGGATCAAAGTCCGCACCCAACTGTGTAAAATCCAAGATTCTGGCCAATGATCAGCGCACAATTGCCCATGACAAAAAAAAATATACCCCCCCCCCCCCCCGCTGCGTACGAAAATAATTCAAAGTCAAAACTGTCTACCACTGTCTAATTCTAGAGAAACCCCAGCCAAACATTCAGATCTCCCTCCCTTCCATTCCCTACCCAACCTAATAAAATTATGTGTAGCCGATAACCCTGCAGTTGCAGCCGTCAACCGCCTACAAAATATCCGTCCCATTGGCATAATTCGACAAGCGAAGTTCAACTTCCCTAATAACAACTGCAGCTCCCTGAGACAAATTTTGGACAACCACACTCCATTCTTTTCGTATTTATAACTATGCCTAAAAAACTCAATTCCGTCGACGGACCAACTGTCTTTTCTTCCACCAACGGCACCCCAAAAAATACAAACATAGACTGCAACGTGCTTAACAACAAAGAACAAACCCGCGAATCTGTCGGACCTAAGCAAAGAAAATCATCCAGGTAATGGATGATGGATGAACAACCCGCCAAGTTCGCCACTACCCATTCCAGGAAAGAACTAAAAGCTTTAAAATAAGCGCCTGACAAAGAGCAACCCATCGGCAAAATACCCCCATCCCAAAAACAACCCAACAAATGTTGACTATCAGGGTTAACTGGAAGGAGGTGAAAATCTGCTTCAATGTCCAACAGTACACAGGCCCAATTTTTTTTTGCCATGCCACAGCCACATCAAATGAAGTATAAGCCACAGAACAAAGTTCAGGGTCAATACCATCATTGAGCGACGCACCCTTTGGAAAAGATAAATGGTGAATCAGCCGAAACTTGTTCGGCTCTTTCTTGGGCACTAAATCCAATGGTGAAACCCTCAAATTAACTAACGGTGGGTCCCCAAACGGACCATTCATTATTTTCCAACAAAACCTCTCTAGCCAATTTTTTGGACATTACCTCTGGATGGTCTAAAGCAGGGATGTCAAACTTGTGTCCCTCCAGCTGTCGCAAAACTACAACTCCCATCATGCCTGGGCATACTACAGCTATCAGGGAATGATGGGAGTTGTAGTTTTGCAACATCTGGAGGGCCATGAGTTTGACATCCATGGTCTAAAGCCAAATGCTAATTTTTTTGCCTCATAACCACCGGTGCAATATGAGCATTTGTGTTTAAATTTACATTTCGCACCAAACATGCAGCTTCCTTCGTTAAAAAGGAAGCACAACCCTTTTGCGGACGCCGCTGCGAAACTAGCCTGACCGGACCCTCTTGAATCCCCCTGAAAGTACTGCCCTTGCAAAGTCACTCCTTAATACAGTTCCTAGGTTTGTGTGTTAAAGACAAAAGCAGAGTTATTTACAGTGACTTCATGTTTGGATGTCATATAACTGATATATATAGATATATATATATATATTGTGTTCACAGAAGCAGAACATATAATATGCCTTTAAGATTCATTGTATGGATGTGAGGTAAGATCAATGAAACAACAGGAAGCATAGAGTTAAACTGTTGTTGCTGGGCAGAAGTCTAGACGAATCACAACTAGCCTCACACAAAGCAGGAGTATTGGCCAATCACAGCCAGCCTCACACACAGCTTGTGTGGGAAATTCCCTAGCAGGAGCTGCTAGAATCATTATTCACCAGAGAGAGAAGCTGAACTGACATTCACTCCACTAAGAGCTGTGTCAGAGAGATCATAAAGTGCTAACTTAAAGTGAGAATACAGATACTCAAGAGAGAACTATATCCACCATTTTATGTTGAATAACAAGATGGAATAGTTTAACCACCATCTTATGCATACCGCCATTTTGTGATATCTTTTCAACACGTGATATGTACATGGACTAACTGCTGTGGAGGCGGCAGTGTTATATATGAAAAAAAGTTGAAATAAATTTCAAGCATTTGGTGTGCTCTTTAAACCTACTGTTTCCATAGAACAGCGCTAGAGGAATTACAGAGTAATAGACAGCCTGGATAGACTAAAAGTCAGAAATATAAAAATTCTTCTAATGCCACAGCACAAAAGGCACTTCATAGTGCTGCGCCTACCACAGTGGAAATATTACCATCAGAGGGCGAAGCGATAGCGCTCCTCAACTTGCACAGAAAACAGCACATTAGAGCAGCGGAGCGCAGCAACTGATCCCTGAATGAGAAAACAAAGACACCTCAGCGGAGCTACCATAGAGGCCATAGAACGTGTGCATTAGTCAAACTGCAGCCGACTCTTAAAGTGGCAGAATGTCAAAAGCAAAATAGTCAGAAAAAGAGGGCCAACCCTCCTGAGATCCCTAGAGAGAGAAAGAGACGCATGGTGGGAGGCCAAAGTCCAGAGTTAGAGTGCCCACACTGCTATCCATGGAGACACCACGTACTGCAGCCAGCTAGTTTCATGCCACTAGGACCAAGGTCTGCAGCGGCGTATCTAAGCCAGCGCATCGCAAGTCAGCACAGAACATCTCAAGCAGCGTATCCAAGCTAGCGCATCGCAAGCATTGCAAGTCTGCGCAGAGCATCGCAAGTCAGCGCAGAGCATCGCATCATATTAATCATCCCAGGACCACCGAACGCAGGATTGCGTCCTGGCGACGGCCCTGTTATTCCTCCTGGACGCGCCGGCGCGTCCTCTCGCGAGACGCGAGATTTCCTGTGAACGCGCACACACAGGAGCGCGCGTTCACAGGAACCGGAGGTAAACGAGCTGATCTACAGCCTGCCAGCGGCGATCATTCGCTGGCAGGCTGTAGATGCGATTTTTTTAACCCCAAAAAGGTATATTAGATGCTGTTTTCATAACAGCGTTTAATATACCTGCTACCTGGTCCTCTGGTGGTCCCTTTTGCTTGGATCGACCAACAGAGGACACAGGCAGCTCTGTAAGTAGCACCAAACACCACTACACTACACCCCCCGTCACTTATTAACCCCTTATTAACTCCTGATCACCCCATATAGACTCCCTGATCACCCCCCTGTCATTGATCACCCCCCTGTAAGGCTCCATTCACAGGTCCGTATGTGTTTTACGGATCCAAGGATCCACGGATCCGCGGATCCGCAAAACACATACGGACGTCTGAATGGAGCCTTACAGGGGGGTGATAACCCCATATAGACTCCCTGATCACCCCCCTGTAAGGCTCCATTCAGACGTCCGTATATGTTTTGCGGATCCGCGGATCCATAAAACAGATACGGTCGTCGGAATGGAGCCTTACGGGGGGGTGATCAATGACAGGGGGGTGATCACCCCATATAGACTCCCTGATCACCCCCCTGTCATTGATCACCCCCCTGTAAGGCTCCATTCAGACGTCCGTATGTGTTTTGCGGATCCGCAAATCCACGGATCCGCAAAACACGGACACCGCGGAACCGCAAAACATGGACACCGGCAATGTGCTTTCCGCATTTTGCAGATCCGCACATTGCCAGAACTATATAGAAAAAGCCTTTTCTTGTCCGCAGTGTTCGCCCGATTAGGCCTGATCTTGTGCGCACACTTGCGTTCAGTTCGCCCCACCGCAGTGACAGAATTTTTTTTTTTCTGATCACTGCAAAAACACCGTAAAATCGCTGCGGTGCTATAAAAAGATCACTTTTGAGGGGCATGGTGAGTTCATAGAAGATTTTTTTTGGGCACAAGTTAGCGGAATTTTTTTATTTTTATTTTTTCTTACAAAGTCTCATATTCCACTAACTTGTGACAAAAAAATAAAATCTCACATGAACTCACCATACCCCTCACGGAATCCAAATGCTTAAAATTTTTTAGACATTTATATTCCAGACTTCTTCTCACGCTTTAGGGCCCCTAAAATGCCAGGGCAGTATAAATACCCTACAAATGACCCCATTTCGGAAAGTAGACACCCCAAGGTATTCGCTGAGGGGCATATTGAGTCCATGAAAGATTGAACTTTTTGTCAAAAGTTAGCGGAAAGGGAGACTTTGTGAAAAAAAGAAAAATCTATTTCCGATAACTTGTGCCCAAAAAAAAAACTTCGATGAACTCGCCATGCCCTTCACGGAATACTTTGGGGTGTCTTCTTTCCAAAATGGGGTCACATGTGGGGTATGCCCTGGCATTTTAGGGGCCCTAAATCGTGAGAAGAAGTCTGGAATATAAATGTCTAAAAATGCCCTCCTAAAAGGAATTTGGGCCCCTTTGCGCACCTAGGCTGCAAAAAAGTGTGACACATGTGGTATCGCCGTACTCAGGAGAAGTAGGGCAATGTGCTTTGGGGTGTATTTTTACATATACCCATGCTGGGTGAGAGAAATATCTCTCTAAAATGACAACTTTGAATAAAAAAAAAAGGGAAAAGTTGACTTTTAGAGAGATATTTCTCTCACCCAGCATGGGTATATGTAAAAATACACCCCAAAACACATTGCCCTACTTCTGAGTACGGCGATACCACATGTGTGACACTTTTTTTGCAGCCTAGGTGCCCAAAGGGGCACACATTCTAAAGAGCACCTTTAGGATTTCACAGGGCATTTTTTACGCATTTGGATTCCAAACTACTTCTCACGCTTTAGGTCCCCTAAAATGCCAGGGCAGTATAACTACCCCACAAGTGAACCCATTTTGGAAAGAAGACACCCCAAGGTATTTCGTGATGGGCATAGTGAGTTCATGAAAGTTTTTATTTTTTTGTCACAAGTTAGTGGGAAAAAAAATCATCATTTTCCGCAAACTTGTGACAAAAAATAAAAACTTCTATGAACTCACTATGCCCACCAGCAAATACCTTAGGGTGTCTACTTTCCTAAATGGGGTAATTTGTGGGGTGTTTCTACTGTCTGGGCATTGTAGAACCTCAGGAAACATGACAGGTGCTCAGAAAGTCAGAGCTGCTTTAAAATGCGGAAATTCACATTTTTGGACCATAGTTTGTAAACGCTATAACTTTTACCCAAACCAATATATATACGCTTATTGCATTTTTTTTATCAAAGACATGTAGAACAATACATTTTTTGAAAAATGTATATAGAAAAAGTGAAAAATTCCATTTTTTTGAAAAAATTTCGGTCAATTTCTATTAATAACAAAAAAAGTAAAAATGTCAGCAGCAATGAAATACCACCAAATGAAAGCGCCATTAGTGAGAAGACAAGGAGGTGAAATTCATTTGGGTGGTAAGTTGTATGACCGAGCAATAAACCGTGAAAGTAGTGTAGTGCAGAATTGTAAAAAGTAGTCTGGTCATTAAGGGGGTTTAAGCTAGGGGGGCTGAAGTGGTTAAGAAAAGCCACGTCTTCTTTAAGACTGACATTTGTTCCTGCTCTTCAGAATAAGTTCAGAGCTTTCCTTTTATTACTTATCATTGCATATAGGATTTGGCATAAAGTGAAATTTTTGGGTGTTAGAGATTTTAAAGTAAAAACAAAGAACAGTTTGTAGTATATGGACGCTAAAGTATTTAAAATGAAAGTAATTTATTGCCTGCAACTATTGCTATTGCATTTAAAGTGAAAGTCATTTATTTCAGCATTTTGTCAGTATTGCATTTAAAGTGAAAGTCATTTATTTCAGCATTTTTTCAGTATTGCATTTAAAGCTAAAGATACCTACGAGAGCAATCTCAAAGTCCGTAGAGAGACAGAACCGACAAATCTTCAGACTACCTTCAAATGTATGTTCTGTGGATAGAACCACTCCATACACAAGTGCCAACAATTTAAGGAGAAGTCCCCAGAAGAAAAGAAAAAATTTGTACTGGATAACCAACTGTGTTACGGATGTCTAAGAAAAGGCCATGTTGCTAAGGAGTGTAAGAAAAAGTCCACATGCAGCATTTGCAAAGGACGCCATTCTACACCACTACATGAAGAACGTCCAAAAAGAGATAAATCCTCAATACCTAAAGATATTGCGGAAGGAAAGAAAGTATCGGAATTCTCTTAAAGAGTGAGGGAAGGACAAAGCGACGGCACATCAATGGTTGTACCAGTGTGCATTTCAAATCCTCAAAGGAGGAACAAGAAGGTATATGCATATGCGCTACTGGATGCCCAGAGTGATGTCACCTTCATTGATCAAGAAATCTGCAAGATATTACAAGTGCTACAGAACCAGTGAAGCTCAAACTCACCACAATGACAAGGACTTAACTCATTGGTAGCCGTGGGCCCCCCCTCCCTCCCCTGTAGTTAACTCGTTGGTAGCCAGCCCCCCTCCCTCCCCTGTAGTTAACTCGTTGGTAGCCAGCCCCCCCTCCCTCCCCTGTAGTTAACTCGTTGGTAGCCAGTGGGCCCCCCACTCCCTCCCCTGTAGTTAACTCGTTGGTAGCCAGTGGGCCCCCCCTCCCTCCTCTGTAGTTAACTCGTTGGTGGCCAGTGGGCCCCCCCCCTCCCTCCCCTGTAGTTAACTTGTTGGTGGCCAGTGGGCCCTCTCCCCTCCCTCCCCCTCCTACTTAAAATCTCCCCCCCTATCATTGGTGGCAGTGGAGAGTACCGATCGGAGTCCCAGTTTAATCGCTGGGGCTCCGATCGGTAACCATGGCAACCGGGACGCTACTGCAGTCCAGGTTGCCATGGTTACTTAGCAATTTGTAGAAGCATCATACTTACCTGCGAGCTGCGATGTCTGTGTCCGGCCGGGAGCTCCTCCTACTGGTAAGTGACAGATCATTAGGCAATGCACCGCACAGACCTGTCACTTACCAGTAGGAGGAGCTCCCGGCCGGACACAGACATCGCAGCTCGCAGGTAAGTATGATGCTTCTACAAATTGCTAAGTAACCATGGCAACCGGGACTGCAGTAGCGTCCCGGTTGCCATGGTTACTGATCGGAACCCCAGCGATTAAACTGGGACTCCGATCGGTACTCTCCACTGCCACCAATGATAGGGGGGGAGATTTTAATTAGGAGGGGGAGGGAGGGAAGAGGGCTCACTGGCCACCAACGAGTTAACTACAGGGGAGGGGGGGGGGCCCACTGGCTACCAACGAGTTAACTACAGGGGAGGGAGGGGGGGCTGGCTACCAACGAGTTAACTACAGGGGAGGGAGTGGGGGGCCCACTGGCTACCAACGAGTTAACTACAGGGGAGGGAGGGGGGGCTGGCTACCAACGAATTAACTACAGGGGAGGGAGGGGGGCTGGCTACCAACGAGTTAACTACAGGGGAGGGGGGCCCACTGGCAACCAACGAGTTAACTACAGGGGAGGGAGGGGGGGCTGGCTACCAACGAGTTAACTACAGGGGAGGGAGGGGGGGCTGGCTACCAACGAGTTAACTACAGGGGAGGGAGTGGGGGGCCCACTGGCTACCAACGAGTTAACTACAGGGGAGGGAGGGGGGGCTGGCTACCAGCGAATTAACTACAGGGGAGGGAGGGGGGCTGGCTACCAATGAGTTAACTACAGGGGAGGGGGGCCCACTGGCTACCAACTAGTTAACTACAGGGGAGGGAGGGGGGGCTGGCTACCAACGAGTTAACTACAGGGGAGGGAGGGGGGGGCTGGCTACCAACGAGTTAACTACAGGGGAGGGAGTGGGGGGCCCACTGGCTACCAACGAGTTAACTACAGGGGAGGGAGGGGGGGCTGGCTACCAACGAGTTAACTACAGGGGAGGGAGGGGGGCTGGCTACCAACGAGTTAACTACAGGGGAGGGGGGGCCCACTGGCTACCAACGAGTTAACTACAGGGGAGGGAGGGGGGCTGGCTACCAACGAGTTAACTACAGGGGAGGGAGGGGGGGCTGGCTACCAACGAGTTAACTACAGGGGAGGGAGTGGGGGGCCCACTGGCTACCAACGAGTTAACTACAGGGGAGGGAGGGGGGGCTGGCTACCAACAAATTAACTACAGGGGAGGGAGGGGGGCTGGCTACCAACGAGTTAACTACAGGGGAGGGGGGCCCACTGGCTACCAACGAGTTAACTACAGGGGAGGGAGGGGGGGCAGGCTACCAACGAGTTAACTACAGGGGAGGGAGGGGGGGCCCACTGGCTACCAATGAGTTAACTACAGGGGAGGGATGGGGGGGCCGGCCGCACTGGCCACCAATGTGTTAACTACAGGGGAGGGGGGGCGACCGCACTGGCCACCAATGTGTTAACTACAGGGGGGAGGGAGGGGTCTGCCCCCTGCTGCCTGGCAGCACCTGCCAGGCAGCAGGGGACAGTCATGTACACAGTTATTTTAGTATATTCTAACCTGAAGCGTCCCCATCACTATGGGAACGCCTCTGTGTTAGAATATACTGTCGGATCAGATCCGTCTGTATGAAAGTATTGACTTGTCTGGGTCCGTGAATTCATTGACTTGAATGGGTCCGTGAACCGTTGTCCGTCAAAAAAATAGGACAGGTCATATTTTTTTGACGGACAGGATACACGGATCATGGTCTCGGCTGCAAAACTGTGCATTTTCCAATTTTTCCAGTGACCCATTGAAAGTCAATGGGTCCGCGAAAAAAAAATGAAAACGGCACAACGGCCACGGATGCACACAACGGTCGTGTGCTTGAGGCCTAAGAGTTACCAACTGTAAGTCCAGCAAAAGTAATCAAGATCCTTGAATCCGACTTTGCAGAAATAAGTTCTAAAGATGATCTAGGATGGGGTTGTTGGAGGAAAACAGCAGGTCGCAAACACAAGGCAGGTGACAGGATTGTGTCCTCGACTATCTATCAAAGGGTTACCAACTGTAAGTCCAGCAAAAGTAATCAAGATCCTTGAATCCGACTTTGCAGATATAAGTTCTAAAGAAAAGAGTGTATCCCAAGAAGACATAAAGTTCGTACACACTCTAGAAGAAAGTATTCAGCAGAATCAACAAGGTCATCTTGAAATGCCTTTAACGACCTTGTTTGCCAAATAACAGAATTCTTGCCCTAGCAAGATTGAAATGTTTGAAGAAAAGGATGATAATAGATCAAAAACTGAAGAATGATTATTTGAAATTCATGGAAGGCATCCTTGAAGAAGGACATGCATAGAAAGTTAATAATACGCCTAAAGAAGAAATGTGGTACAGTACATCACACATCAAGGTGTCTACCACTCAAAGAAACCAGATAAGATTAGAGTAGTATTTGATTGCTCGGCAAAGTACAATGGTGCTGCATTGAATTATTTACTAAAAGGACCAGATCTTACAAACACTCTGCCTGGAGTACTCTGTAGATTCAGAAAGTATCCTGTAACGGTCATGTGTGACGTTGAAAAGATGTTCCACCAGTTTCATGTGAAGAATTAAGATAGAGACTTCCTGAGGTTTCTATGGTGGGAGGACGGAGATACAGATTCAGAGCCAGCAGAATACAGAATGAAAGTACACTTGTTTGGAGCAGCATCGTCTCCAGGTTGCGCCAATTATGGTATGAAGTACCGGGCCAATCAGAATGAAAAGGATTGCCCATCAGCAGCAAATTTTCAGAAGAAATGTTTTTATGTAGATGATGGTCTCATATGTCTAGAGGTCACAGAATCTGCAATCAAACTAGTGAAAGAAAGAGGAAACCTGCACCTTCATAAAGTTAATCTCAAACAACAGAGAGGTACTGGAATCCATCAGTGACTCTGAACGTGTATCATCAATGAAGAATGTAGATCTTAATTTTGATCATCTTCCAGTTCTGAACGTACATGGATTGTGATGGAATGTAGAGAATGAAAAGTTCCTCTTTGAAGTATCTATTAAAGAGAAAATTGCAACTAGACGTACCATTCTTTCCTTAGTGGCTTCTATTTTTGATCTTTGATGGGAGAGTTGGATAAGAGACTTGCAAAACTTGAGAGAAGTTCGGATACCCAGATGTTTTGAACTATTTCAGAAAGTACAATAAAATAGAACTTCATCACTTTTCAGATGCCAGTAGTTATGGTTATGGTGAGTGCTCCTACACAGAGTGATAGGAGAAGAAGAGATACACTGTGCCCTGGTTATGCGGAAGGTCAGAGTTGCAGCTACCAGTAGTCAGACAATACCAAGACTTGAACTGACAGAAGCCATAGTTTAAGTATCAGTAAGCAAGTTTCTGAAAGAAGAATTGGAATTGAAAATAGATAAAGAATATTTTTGGACAGACTCACAAGTTGTCTTAGAATACATAAACAACAAAGCTCGAAGATTCCATATCTTTGTGACCAACAGAGTTGAGAAAATTCGGGAAATAACAAATTCAGAACATTGGCATCACATTGACACAAAGTATAACCCAGCAGATCATGCTTCAGGAGGCCTGAATGTAACAGAATAAAAAAAAAAATCTAATTGGTTCACCGGTCCAGAGTTCCTTTGGGAAAAGAAAATCACGCCCAGTAAAGGTTACACAGAATTGTCTATGGGTGATCCAGAAGTAAAAGTTGTACAAACATTGAGCACTGCTGCCAAGTGTCAAGATGACATACTTGAAATACTAGCCAGATGTTCAAAATGGAATACTGTCATAAATGTAGTAGCATAAATTCAACGTTTGGCAAAGGGAATCAGAAAGAAGGAATTGTTGAATGTAGAGGAAAGAATGAAAGCGGAAGAAACAGTCATAAGACTCATTCAACAGAGATTCTAGAATGAACAGTTGAAGAGACTTAGTCAAGAACCTAAAAGGCTTCCCAACAACCACCCATTGTACAAGCTTAATCTTGTTCTGCAGGATGGTATACTGAAGGTGGGAGGGAGACTGGAAAATGCATCGTTACCTAGCAGATTGAAGCATCCAGCAATTCTACCAAAAAATTCTACCTTCACAAGATTGATTATTCATCACTACCACAACAAATCCTTGCATCAAGGAAGAAGCTTTACTCAAAGGTGGTCATTGGATTGTAAAAGGAAGAAAAATTATAGCAAAGTAGATAAGTAAATGTGTAGTCTGCAGAAAGGCACGTAGACCTACCAAAGAACAAAGAATGGCAGATCGTGTAAACCCACAATTTCTTTATACCAGAATGGATTGTTTTGGCCCATTCATCACCAAACAGAACCGCAAGGAGTACAAGAGATATGGACTAATATTTAAATGTCTAAGCTCCAGAGTAATTCACCTGGAAATGTTAGAAGATATGTCAACTGACGCATTCATCAATGCCTTGAGATGTTTTTATAGCTATTAGAGGTACTGTCAGAGAGCCGAGATCTGACCAATGATCTAATTTTGTGGGAGCAAAGAATGAATTGAAGAAAGCTCTAAAAGAGATCAATAAAAAAAAAAAGTATTTGTTAGAGAAACAGTTTGATTTTCACATGAATGCTCCAGATGCAAGCCATACAGGAAGAGTTTGGGAAAGACAAATAAGAACTGTAAGAAATGTGTTTTCAGTGTTGAAAAGGAAAGCCGGAAGAATAGATGATGCTTCACTTAGGACCCTATTCTATGAAGTAATGTCTATTGTTAACAGTCATCCACTTACAGTTGATAACATCAACGATCCAACAAGTTTTGATCCTTTAACTCCCAACCATCTACTTCACCTTAAGTCTGATTACATATAGCCACCACCTGGCTAGTTCACCAAAGAGGATTTATATGCAAAAAGGAGATGGCAAAGAGTCCAATATCTATCAGATCAGTTTTGGAATAGATGGAGAAAAGAGTACTTAACCCATCCTGAAAGGCTGCTCAACAGCTGCCCCCAGCCCCAACACCCCCTGAGATGCTAACTAAAGAATGCAAGGATCCTCATAGTGTCTCACCTGGCTGCCCGGGCGCTGTGAGCCCCACATTTCGCGTCCAGTCGTCTACTTCGTCCTGAGGACCCGCCGCTGCTGGCCCCAGCATCGTCCATGTTGGTGTGCGCTCTGCGTTGCCTCCAACTCTTCATCTTCCTCCATGCATGCAGACGTGTCAACTTGAGAAGCATCCCTTATTAGGTGGCCTGTGCACACTGCTGGACCCTACATGCACAGCCTCAGTAATCCTGCTGGTGGCTCCTCTCCCTCACTGAGCGGCTCCCAGCCACACCAGAGGGGGGAGATGCCGCAGTTCCCGCTCCTGATCCCACGCTGCTAGCTGGTGAGGACAGGGGGCTGGCCCCCCTGCCCTGCTGCACATAGAGATTCCTCGCACGCCGGGAGGATGCTGTTGTGACCTGCCTGCCGTCCCCCCTTTGTGGAGGGTCCCTGGAGGAGCTCTCGATTCGTCGTCGAGCCCTGGGGGCCTTACTAGGACTAAGGTGCGCCGGCGGACGTCCCCTTCCCAGCCATCTCGCTCCTGGCTGTGGGCTTGATGTATCTGCTGCCTCCCCCTGCAGAAGACCTGCCACCTGCTTGTGCAGTCACGCCGGACCACGGGCCTTCGCTGCCGCCCGCAGTCGCTTAAGGACCTTCTCTACCAACTCAATCAGGTGGTTCTCTGCTCAGCTCTTATAATTAACTAAAATGGCACCCATGCCCAACGATGCCCTCCTTTATAAAGCCCCTAACCCCTCCCATAGTGACACACCCCATACCAGTTAAAATTAACCCTTAGTTCACCCGTCCCCTCACCAAAATTCAATCATGTGGGCCTTCCCCTAGGCTAAAGCCCTAGTACAGCCTTTCTAAAATCCCCATGGATGTGCTTTCTGTTAATGTACTGAACAGCAAGAATGAGGAGCACATGCAGTCGGGAGCTCAGTGGAAAAACCTGGAAAACGGCAGTGTGAATGAGAGACAATTTTCAGCATGTTTTGTTTTCGTCCTGCTGATGACTAGTATATGTAATGATCCGGTAGTGCCATGCCTCCTTCTGTTTTAGGGCATTAGGCTGCAAGATTCTTTCGGCTACCAACCCATTCAATACCCAACCCAATAATACTCAGAGACTTTCTTTTGGTATACAGTAAACAGTATATAACCTCTTTAATGATAAGGCTTAACACACATAATAACGTGCAATAACATAATACTGCAACATAATCCAACTTACCCATCAGTATAACCTCCTAATTTTGAAGTGTCCTGGAAGGCAACCCAAGTAAACTGCCATCCATCAAACACCACCTCCACTTGTATTACAACCTTACCCTGGCCACAACCCAAGGGCACCGAATCCTCCAATATATAAACATATATCCCTGTGGGCCTTTTAGGCCAAACAGGAGCCCCGATTCTTCTTCTTAACAAGCCTCATGAGATGCACACTCCAACGTGCACCTATTAACCCTTGTTTTGCCTCCCAGGATCCCCAGATTCCTGCCACCGACGAACATTTGTGACACCTCACCCATGTACGTCCTGCCATACCTTAAGGGCTGTCTCCAAGCCTTCCTGAAGCCCCAAGGCCCACAGATCCATTCCGACATCATTCAAGTGCACCCCATCAGCATGCAAAAATTAAGGTAACGCTGCCTCCAATTCTCTGTGTCTTACCACAAAACCCTCTTGCCTGTGCACAAAACGTCTCACTTCCTTATTCAATTTTGCCTGAGCCTTACCAACAAATCAGGGAATTCACTCAGCAACTGCAACAAATCAAATGTTATGTCACAAATGACATCTCTAGATCGGCAGATCCCCAAGTCGTTACCACCTACATGCAACACCAAAATATCAGGTGGCCGATCAAGCGAAACATACACGTGAAACTCCGGTAACACCCTACCCCATAAAATACCACGCAAGCCAATCAATCTGACTTGCAACACTTCGTGATGGAAACCTAATTGACATCCGTTCTGTCAAACATCAGCTCCCAAGGCCCCCCAGTAAACATAGGAATGTCCAAAAGTCTATGCTAAACATGAAAATGTATATGTGTTTAAGCCTAAACCCGCTTAACCTCCAAACACCTCACAACAGTATAGGACCGAAAGCATGCTGACTCCCAACGGCCAATACGCTTAATTGCGCCCCCCCCCAAACACCACCTGGCAGTCTTCATTGCTGCACCAACCCGAAAGGAGTGAGACGCAAACTCCTTAGCTGGTAAACCCACTGTCCCCAAACACCTCCTAAAAATGTATCAACAAAGAACCCGCCACATCCGAATACGAATACCCATAAATTCCTCAAAACAAAGTTCGGACACAGCACCGACCCAGCTAAAGGACGTAGTACTATACACACGCCTCTACCCTCTGGATCGTTATTCGACATCCTTAACACGCACCGAAAAACCGTCCTCACAAACACAGACATCCTCCCACAACAAACCCTCGCCTCGCACTCGACTACTGGCAACCAGTTCCGAAACTCTAAAGGCTCCAAAAATGCCAATGAAAATGCTCTAAACAAACAAATTTCATAATTTGATGTGCACACAAACCCCACCTGTCCCCACAGCGTTTGCAACATCGAAAAAGAAACCGGGCGATGGGTATCCTTGCTAATCCCACTACGACGATACCCCATCAACACCTGGCATACCAAAAAAACCTTGGACACATCCGCCAAACCGCATAGCTTCAGCCAAAAAAAACACAGCTGCCACCCTTTTAAGATGCGACCAAAAATGACATGCCCGAACTGAAAGCTAACACAACAAAATAAACCAATGACAACTGAAAATCCTCAACAGAATCGCATTCCCCCACCTGATCCACCAACCGGAGACCATGTACCATTACTCACGGATCGCCTAATCCAAAATGCAAAGTTCCCAAGGCCACGCTCCAGAGCCATTGAGGACAATGAAGCCCCTGTACGTCTGCTCCAGGTCCAATTCGCAAAAAATGCTCCCACTGAAAACGAGATAGAGAATCAGCAATTGAGTTATCCACACCTGGCACAAGCACCGCCACAAAACATGCATTCAACCTCAAACCCTGCAGAACCAAATGACGGAGCAAGCGCACCACCGGCGGAGAACTCGCCGACTGCCCATTGATTCTGTGAACTACCCTCAAATAATCTCTATGAAAACGTACACCTTTATTCCGCAACCAATCCCCCCACAATTCCATCGCCAAAACTATCGCAAACAATTCCAACAAAGTCAAATTACCAAGAAAACCTGCCAAACGCCACTCCTCAGGCCAGGGGGCTGCACTACACTGTCCCTAACAAAAAAAAAACGCTGTAACAAGCCGATACCGTTTCTTCTCCTCTTCCTCCTTTTTGCTCTCATCTGGCTTAACCCTATTCAAATTGAAGTTATCTAATGGATGTAACGAAAATATCTCGACACATTTGTCCCTCCAAATCTTCTCCCTAAGCTCAGGCTTCAAGTGAGCCCCTAAAGGGCCGTCAAAGCAAACATATACTTCTCCCCTTGCCGCATCAGCAAGCCTAACCTCTTCTCCAGCTGACCCTAGCTGTCACCCCCGAGACCGATGCACCCGCCACTTCAATGACCGGCGACAGTTGTTGAAGTTGATGCGCTTCCCATCGGCCGTTGTCTAGGTAAATTAACCTGGTCCACAGCCCCTAAGGACAGATTAGGGGTCCAAACCGCCTATGGTGATCCCGCTGAGCTGGATCCGAATCGCGACAGCAGTGTTAGCATCTCCGTTAGCAATTCCTGTGCGAGGCCCTCCGCCCCATTACCGCCCATCTGCCTGCATGAAACACAACCTTTCCCCCCCCAGAAACAACCGCCTGACTCGATGTCCTCTCACCTGGCTGTCAGTAGGAAGAACTCCCAGTAGCCGCCAACCGCCGCAAAGATCCTCCAGACGACATCACAGCCAGTTGTTCTGTGGCTGAAGGACTGACTCTGGTTGCCTCCACATTTTCAGCCCTGTCTGCCGCACACCAAGACTCCGGGCTCAGCTCGCCTTCTTCCGCAGATCGGACCGCCAGCGACCCACCCCTAGGCTCCAAGGGGGTGGGATGCAGCACTGGAGGTGATCTACACACCTGGCCACAGACCGATGGCCGCTGGTCAATGGAGTAAAAAACATACAAATAGGACAGCACCACTTATTGACATATATTAGTCCATCATTAAGCGACGGTGCTTGCGGTGTCAGGCCCCGGCCCTAGGGACCCATCAATAGCCAAAAAAAGTTGGAAAAAAACATAGCACTCCAATCTTCAATCCAATCATGTTTTTATTAACACCGAACAAAAGCAATGTTTCAACCCAAAAGTCTTTTTCAAGCTACAAGTTGATAATACAAGTGAACAATATATACAGTTGCAAGAAAAAGTATGTGAACCCTTTGGAATGATATGGATTTATGCACAAATTGGTCGTAAAATGTGATCTGATCTTCACCTAAGTCACAACAATAGGCAATCACAGTCTACTTAAACTAATAACACACAAAGAATTAAATGTTATCATGTTTTTATTGAACACACCATGTAAATATTCACAGTGCAGGTGGAAAAGTATGTGAACCCCTAGACTATCAAGTTTGCCCTGCCCTATAAAAAAACACACACCAGTTCTGGGTTTGCTTTTCACAAGAAGCATTGCCTGATGTGAATGATGCCTCACACAAAAGAGCTATCAGAAGACCTATGATTAAGAATTATTGACTTGCATAAAGCTGGAAAGGGTTATAAAAGTATCTCCAAAAGCCTTGATGTTCACGGTAAGACAAATTGTCTATAAATGGAGAAAGTTCAGCACTGCTGCTACTCTCCCTAGGAGTGGCCGTCTTGTAAAGATGACGGCAAGAGCACAGCGCAGACTGCTGAATGAGGTGAAGAAGAGTCCTAGAGTGTCAGCTAAAGACTTACAAAAGTCTCTGGCATATGCTAACATCCCTGTTAGCGAATCTACGATACATAAAACACTAAATAAGAATGGATTTCATGGGAGGATACCACAGAAGAAGCCACTGCTGTCCAAAAAAAACATAGCTGCACGTTTACAGTTTGCTAACACCAAAAAATAAGAACATCGGCTCCACTATGTTAGATAATAAGAAAAATCTTTATTGAATAAACATTTGGACAGATATTATCACATATAAAAACAGCAGTAAAGAGGCATACTTCAGTGAGGAAGGAGCCCTGGAGGGGACTGAGGGATCGACACACACTGGCATAAAGGAACACAAGAGAAGCCACATAAAGACCAGGAACAAGAAGCCCTGGACATAAAAATTTGATAGGAATATAAGTGAGCAAAATGTGGAAATCAAGGAATGTGATAAAATACCCCAAAATGCATGCCGATCCCTCAGTCTTCTCCTCCCTACAGTTTGCACAAGAGCACCTGGATGTTCCACAGCAGTACTGGCAAAATATTCTGTGGACAGATGAAACCAAAGTTAAGTTGTTTGGAAGAAACACACAACACTATGTGTAGAGAAATAGAGGCACAGCACACCAACATCAAAACCTCATCCCAACTGTGAAGTATGGTGGTGGGGGCATCATGGTTTGGGGCTGCTTTGCTGTGTCAGGGCCTGGACGGATTGCTACCATTGAAGGAAAAATGAATTCCCAAGTTTATCAAGACATTTTGCAGGACAACTTAAGGCCATCTGTCCACCAGCTGAAGCTCAACAGAAGATGGGTGTTGCAACAGGACAACGACCCAAAGCATAGAAGTAAATCAACATCAGAATGGCTTAGACAGAAGAAAATACGCCTTCTGGAGTGGCCCAGTCAGAGTCCTGACCTCAACCCGATTGAGATGATGTTGCATGACCTCAAGAAAGTGATTCACACCAGACATCCCAAGAATATTTCTGAACTGAAACAGTTCTGTAAAGAGGAATGGTCAAGAATCACTCCTGACCGTTGTGCACGTCTGATCTGCAACTACAGGAAATGTTTGGTTGAAGTTATTTCTGCCAAAAGAGGGTTCAACCAGTTATTAAATCCAAGGGTTCACATACTTTTTCCACCTGCACTGTGAATGTTTACATGGTGTGTTCAATAAAAACATGGTAACATTTAATTATTTGTGTGTTATTAGTTTAAGCAGACTGTGATTGTCTATTGTTGTGACTTAGATGAAAATCAGATCACATTTTATGACAAATTTGTGCAGAAATATATATCATTCCAAAGGGTTCACATACTTTTTCTTGCAACTGTATACACCCCTCTGAATAGGGATTGGTTGGGCAATTATCACAGAAGAAGGTTAACCCCTCACCTTTCACAATATTACAATTACAGCAAACTCCAGTGATACAGTTATATACTTTTCACATAAAATCGAATCCGTGCATACACTATTTAACACTTACATCAGAGCTGAACAAAAGAATAGTCAACTAAACCAAACGGGAAGAACAGCATCCCCGGCATGTTACTGCTCCTGCGCGGCTTACGTACTGTATATTGAAGTGCGGCCGAAGCCAAAACTACATCCGCTCACGTGTCTGGAACTGGAGGCCGTTGTCAAGACGCTGTAGCCAATGTCAGTCACCTGATCTGTCACATGTTCACATGAGTCCTGGTATCCAAGCCTGCATGTATTCCTTATAAAAAACATCAGGGATCCATTAGATAAATGTTTCACATATACTACTACAATTTGGGTGTGCTGTTCTCCCTCGCCTGACCCAACATTATGAAAAGAAACATATATATAGCAGACAACATCTGACATCCCTACAACCAAGGACCAGCTATATAGAAACGTCCATTGACCCCGCTGGGTATGCATGGAGGTACATTAGTAGAGTAACTAAAGAATGACCCCCATGTAGGTCCAACCACTTTTAACCTAGTGAAAGAAATATCACCAGGTATTAAGGGTAAGGGGACTCTCGGGTGAAAAACCCAAAACTCAAGAGAGGGGGAAGGGACTAAAAAGGCACATAAATGTCCCGAGGACCAAATACATAACAGCGCAGACCCCAATGATTCCCACTACCGGGGAGTGCACTATGGCATATTGCATAGACGATTCACATCGGGGAAACCAAAAGGCTGAGGCACCTCCTCAATAGGGAGGTAAGTCGCCCAAATCAGGCAACGTCTGGGTCCAGCTCCCTTTATATTTATGATAAGGACCCCTTCCCTGCCTATGTCCCCTTCATACAAGGTCCACCGCTATGGGATTAATTAGTGCCACCCCTATTGCAACCCGAGTTACCCTAAAGACAATACCCACAAGTGGATGCCTACCTGTCTCCCTCCTGACACTTCGGCGCATGCTGCGAAATTTCTCCCACTGCGGCGGCGCGCTGAGGATACACCAGATCCTGCCGACCTAAATGCTGCCGAACCTTGAGGGCTCAAGTGCTCAGGAGGGATGGACCTCCTAGCGCGTATCCTGCCATGAGGGACTACATGGGACACTAATGGCTCGCCCACCGCTGCCCGGAAGGTCCGCTGCAACCATTCCATCCCGTGCTGTTCAGCTGTCGCCCTAACCGCCGCCATTAAGTGCTCCAAGGACGCCATGCTGCACCACAATTCTCAGGTTTTAACTGCACTGACCAGCCACGCCCCCACACTAGCTTATACAGTTGCAAGAAAAAGTATGTGAACCCTTTGGAATGATATGGATTTATGCACAAATTGGTCATAAAATGTGATCTGATCTTCATCTAAGTCACAACAATAGACAATCACAGTCTGCTTAAACTAATAACACACAAAGAATTAAATGTTACCATGTTTTTATTGAACACACCATGTAAACATTCCCAGTGTAGGTGGAAAAAGTATGTGAACCCCTAGACTAATGACATCTCCAAGAGCTAATTGGAGTGAGGTGTCAGCCAACTGGAGTCCAATCAATGAGAAGAGATTGGAGTTGTTTGTTACAGCTGCCCTGCCCTATAAAAAATACACACCAGTTCTGGATTTGTCTTTCACAAGAAGCATTGCCTGATGTGAATGATGCCTCATACAAAAGAGCTCTCAGAAGACCTACGATTAAGAATTGTTGACTTGCATAAAGCTGGAAAGGGTTATAAAAGTATCTCCAAAAGCCTTGCTGTTCATCAGTCCACGGTAAGACAAATTGTCTATAAATGGAGAAAGTTCAGCACTGCTGCTCCTCTCCCTAGGAGTGGCCGTCCTGTAAAGATGACTGCAAGAGCACAGCGCAGACTGCTCAATGAAGGGAAGAAGAATCCTAGAGTGTCAGCTAAAGACTTACAAAAGTCTCTGGCATATGCCAACATCCCTGTTAGCAAATCTACGATACGTAAAACACTAAACAAGAATGGATTTCATGGGAGGATACCACAGAGGAAGTCACTGCTGTCCAAAAAAAAAAAATTGCTGCACGTTTACAGTTTGCACAAGAGCACCTGGATGTTACACAGCAGTGCTGGCAAAATATTCTGTGGACAGATGAAACCAAAGTTAAGTTGTTTGGAAGAAACACACAACACTATGTGTGGAGAAAAAGAGGCACAGCACACCAACATCAAAGCCTCGTCCCAACAGTGAAGTATGGTGGTGGGGGCATCATGGTTTGGGGCTGCTTTGCTGCGTCAGGGCCTGGACAGATTTCTATCATCGAAGGAAAAATTCCCAAGTTTATCAAGACATTTTGAAGGAGAACTTAAGGCCATCTGTCCACCAGCTGAAGCTCAACAGAAGATGGGTGTTGCAACAGGACAACGACCCAAAGCATAGAAGTAAATCAACATCAGAATATTGCTAAACGGAAACAGTTCTTTAAGGAGGAATGGTCAAGAATTACTCCTGACCGTTGTGCACGTCTGATCTGCAACTACAGGAAACGTTTGGTTGAAGTTATTGCTGCCAAAGGAGGTTCAACCAGTTATTAAATCCAAGGGTTCACATACTTTTTCCACCTGCACTGTGAATGTTTACATGGTGTGTTCAATAAAAACATGGTAACATTTAATTCTTTGTGTGTTATTAGTTTAAGCAGACTGTGATTGTCTATTGTTGTGACTTAGATGAAGATCAGATCACATTTTATGACCAATTTGTGCAGAAATCCATATCATTCCAAAGGGTTCACATACTTTTTCTTGCAACTGTATATAACCCGCGAAACCTTTAACTTACCCACCCCACTTACAACCAATCAGACCTCTAACCTTGCCCTAAGCCCTTTAACCCATTCCTGCCTTCTAACTTCCCCCTAAGTCAAGCCGCACTTTTCTACGGCTGCGCCCCGCTACATTGCTTTGCTTCTCAATATGTTTGCCGTGTTGCGGCCAGATCTCTGCCAGTCCCCATTATAGTTTAATGGGGCCGGACGGGAACGCAGTGTCTTTCCGGCAATGCCAGATCCAGAGAGACTTGACAGGCCGTTCCCTGTCATAACAGCCTGCTGGATCTTACAACCCTAGTGTGAAACTAGCCTAAGTGCCGATGAAATTATCCTTTTTTAACAGGTTAGAAGACAGAGGGGTTTTAGTACCCTTTAATACCTTTTATGGTATCCATTCATACAATTTTGGTCCATATTTTGCTGTAAGTTGTCAATTTTTTATTGATATTTGTCCTGTTTTATTTTGTAAAGCAGGGATGCACAACTTGTGACCCTCCAGCTGTTGCAAAACTACAACTACCAGCATGCCCTAATAGCTGTACACTTTCCAGGCATGCTGGGAGTTGTAGTTTTGCAACAGCTGGAGGGCCCCATGTTGGGCATCCTTGTTGTAAAGCATTAATGGAACATTCATTTTTAAATTCAACCCATTCACTTCTATGATCTGTTTTGAAGGGGAAAAAAAATATGAAAGAAGGTGTGGGGCCTATCAGGAGGAGCCTGGCCTCCAGCAACCCACCAGATATACTATAATTTACACAAGAAGCTGGCTCTTATCATAACTGAAATCTTAGATAGATTTCTGTTTCTTGCGCAAGGATAACCAGAAGATACACCAAATGTATTTAAATGTATGTTTATTTCTTAAAATGCCTCTTACTAAATTCAGTGTATCTCCAGAGGTCTAATTATTGAAGGGGTTGAATAGAACTGAACCCAGAAATATTCCCATTTTCACCCAGGAAGCCCCCCTGACAGAAGCATTGAAACATTTTTATGCACCGATGCTCTCCCTTGCCCTGCGCTGGGATGTCACCGGCTCTGATGGACGGGCTATAGCGCTGCTCCAGCCGTTTTATAGCCTTTTCTTTTCTGGGAACAAGTGGATTAAGGTGAGTTAAATTATTTATTTATTTATTTAGTTTAACCCCTCCAGCCCTATTTTACTTAGCATTCTGTATTCAGAATGCTATTATTTTCCCTTATAACCATGTTATAAAGGGAAATAATAAAGATAGGGTCCCCATCCCGATCGTCTCCTAGCAACCGTGCGTGAAAATCGCACCGCATCCGCACTTGCTTGCGGATGCTTGCGATTTTCACGCAGCCCCATTCACTTCTATGGGGCCTGCGTTGCGTGAAAAACGCGCAAAATAGAGCATGCTGTGATTTTCACGCAACGCACAAGTGATGTGTGAAAATCACAGCTCATGTGCACAGCTCCATAGAAATGAATGGGTCCAGATTCAGGGCGGGTGCAATGCGTTCAAATCACGCATTGGACCCGCGCGGAAAACTCGCCCGTGTGAAAGGGGCCTTACTGAACTTGCTTGCAAAGTGGTGCGAGTTTCACTGAACGCACCCTGAACGCATCCGGACCTAATCCGTCACGCTCGTGTGAAAGAGGCCTAAGGCTATGTTGACATGGCAAAAACACCATATTCCACTTCATAAAATGGTATTTTTCATGCCATAATACGCGTTGTAAACAACACCACTTCCTCATTGTTTTCAATGGTAAATACGCACCCCAGTGCACGTGGGCAAGTGTTTTTACATAGCTGTTTTAAAGAACACTTCAAAAGAGGCATTTCATTTCTGTGAAGCATATTTTCTGCTGCGTTCCCCATCAAACTGGAAGGTATAAAAGACGGCATGTAAACTGCAAATTCCTAGATGTTAGTGAGATACTTTGCGTCCAACCTTTCATGATTCATTTAAAATATGTAAAATTAATAGTTTTGTAATACTAAGATTGACCAGAGCAAGAAACTATGAGAGGAATTTACAGATTTGGGACAAATGTCTAGCTTTCCTTCTTTTCGATCATTCTCCTTACTTGATACATTCTCTGATTCCAGATAAGGCAGAATACATCATTTAGATGTACTTACGGTACATGGTTTTTCCGCTCTACCCCCTCATGACTTTGTCAGCTCTGGACTTGATCCATGCTTTTTGAATAAATCCCATCGCTTTACGCCTCTTGCACACAAACATGTGCGCCCCGTGGTTGTGCTGCGGCCCGCAAATTGCAGGACGCAATGCACGAACACCCACCATGGGGCAGCCACAGCGGATCGCGGACCCATTCACTTTAATGGGTCCGCGATCCGGTTCCGGCCGTTCCGCAAAAACATAGGACATGTTCTATCTTTTTGCGGAACGGAACTACGGGACTCCGCAGTGCTTCCGTAGGGTTCCGTTCCATGCTTTCGTTCCGCACCATTCCACATCTCCGGATTTGCGAACCCATTGAAGTGAATGGGTCCGCATTCGTGATGCGGAATTCCCACGGAACGGTGCCCACAATACGGTCACGGAGCGCATACGTTCGTGTGAAAGAGGCCTTAATGAGAGTTCTTACTCCTTCCCGTTCCCCACCTTTCCCTATTTTCTACAGTTTTTCATGGTATTGAATTATTTTTGTGTTTCCACACTGACTTGTGATATCTGCATGTAGAAAGCCTTTACTGTGTCTGTTTATCTCATATTTATATTGTAAAAATGTTTAAAAAAAAAAATCTAAAAAAGTAGTTGGCATGTTTTTGGTGAAAATGTTACAGTTTTCACCAGCAAAATTGACTTATTTTTAATGGCTGATTACACTACTTATCAGGGTTGCCAACCGTCCAGAAATTTCGGGACAGTCCGTAAAAATAGGCAAATCTTTTCCTGTGTCGGTGAAAAAAAATAAACCTGTCCGTGATTTTTTTGAGGCTGATGGTACATGACTAGATTATTTTAGTGGTAATTATGATCATTTTACAGCTGACATGAAATGCTGGCAATGAGTTATGATCAGTATGGCATATATTACTTATACTGTAATCTTTATCATTCATTATAGTTTTCCAATTTGTCAGTGAAAAATGTTGGCTGTCCGGAAATTTGGGATAAATTGTCCAGAAAGAAGAAAAATGGCAACCCTGCTACTTATATATTGCTCATTTTTCTGCCACATATTTTGCTGTGTGAACATAGCACAAGACTACTTTCACATATGAGTTTTTAATGAGATCTCAAAACCACAGCAGATAGCATATGGCCTCCTGCACACGAACGTGTGCACCCTGTGGCTGTGCTGTGGCCCGCAAATTGCGGGCAGCCATGCACGAACACCAACCGTGGGGCAGCCACAGTGGATTGCGGACCCATTCACTTTAATGGGTCCACGATCTGCCTGTTCCGCAAAAAGGTAGGACATGTTCTATCTTTTTGCAGAACAGAAGTACGGAACAAAACCCCACGGAAGCCCTCCGTAGTGCTTCCAAAGGGTTCCATTCGGTGCTTTCGTTCGGACAGATGATCAGTAAAAACAATGCTCATGTGCTCGTACCCATTGTAACAGATCAGCGTTCAGTCCAGATGTTGTCCGTTCATTCATAAAATGGAACATCAGGATGGAAATCTTGCTCATTTGAGATTATGTTTTAGGATTTAAATGGTGTTTTTCCCAACTTTCACAGTTATTTAGCTTTTTTTATAGGGCTCATGCCCACGAACGTAAGGGGTCTGTGTCCGTGCTGCGGGCACTGGTCCGCGGAATGGTTCAGCGATTGGCAAGATACAGCAAAAGACAGGCATGTCTTATCTTTGCAGTGCGGAGGCACAGACCCGAAAAGCCACGGAAGCGCTTCATAATGTATCTCCGTGGGCTTCCGATCTATGCCCATGCTCTGCAAAAGATATCCTATATTTGGTCGTATCTTGCAAACCACAGATCCATTCACGTCAATGTGTAAACATCTGCAGCATGGAGTGCACACGGCCAGTGACCGCATATATTGCAAACCTGCCGTTTGCGGTCAACAATACGGGCACGGAGCCCTTACGTTCGTGGGCATGAGCCCTCAGATGTATTTTATGGTGCATTTTCAATTGTGGTGCAGGTTGTAGCAATGGTGGTCTTTCAGGCACTTGTCCATATCCTTCTCTAGATACAAAAACAAAAAAATGCACTTCACATGTGTAATGAGAAAAAATGCCAGAAATATGCCAGTGACAAAAAAAAAAGGGTATGTATTTTGAGAGTGGGTTTAGATGTATCTTTTCTAGTGTTTCTGCACTTTTGCATTGTTAGTGACCTTCTGGGGATAAAAACACCAGCTCCAGGGGCGTAGGTATAAGGGGGTGCAGAGGTAGCAGTCGCTATCGGGCCCAGGAGCCTGAGGGGGCCCAAAGTCCCTTGTGCCACATAAGAAGATCCTGGTATTATAGAAAGTGTATGTGCAATGAGCAGGACCGTGGTACAGTTACACGGACGCCAAATTATGCAGTGGGTCCGGATATGGGTATAGAAGTCTATAGGTTTTGTTCGTGACGCCAATTGCAACGTGCGCAGGGTACAGTCTCAGGGCCCTTTAGGGTGTTGTAACTCACCTACCAGGTGAGGAATGCCAGAGTGGGGTAATGTCTCTGTGTAGCAATAGTGTCAACGGTGTCTCCTACCTTGGTACGGCTGGACTCCTGGATCCTGGCTCACTTGCAATAAATTGAGTGTGTTGATAGTAGTGTAATTGAGGGTTTTAGTAGTAATGACTTGAAATATAATTCAACTTGTCTTTACTGGAGGCAGCATCAATCCACATGAGATACAGCAATAGTCTTGGGTCTCAGCAGGTATTGGCAATATGTGGCAGGGATCAATATCTCTTCTGCTTCTATCATGTGCCTAGAGAATATGGCAGGAATCTATATCTTCTGCTCTATCTTCTGCTGTGTATGGGACTGACTAGCTGAGTAGGAATTTGGCTTCTCCTGGTCTCTGGGTGGTACTCACAGTTATGCTCACAGGGTATGAGCCAATCAGGGGTGCAATTGAGGGACAGGGAGAAATGGGCCTACTCAATAAAGTGACACGATGGAGGGTTGTGCCTGGTGAATCTGATATAACTGATGTACAATCCCAAAGTGAATCCTTACCTTGTGGTTCATCTGGGAATCTGGTAACCGTTGATAGGTCAGTGACCACACAGGTAATAAATGTATCCTCTAGGATTCTGTCACAACCACATATTGATGTCTTAAGTAGGGGTCTTACATTTACGCCAGTGCCTCAGTGTGATAAATTCATTTGGCTGAAAGATATTAATCTCTTTGCATGTAAACTTGCACTTCACAAACAGCACTTAAGTTTGACACAGTACTCACATAAATTAATTCAGCAGGAACAGAGGGCCTTGTTAACGTTGGAGAGTTTACATGCGGAGAGTGAGGGTACCTGTACTGCAGTTGAACCCCCACTGACTAATTTGAAACCTCGTTCAAAGTGGACACCACTGTTTTCTCAATACAAAAATATAGAAACTTTTGTTGATCTGGTTACTGAAGAAATCAGAACCGTTAAAATAAATAAATGTGGTGGTTCCACTAATTTAAATAGTGAAGAAGTTTCTGCTTTAGAAGCCCTAAAAAAAGATGACGAAATTGTAATTAAGTCAAGTGATAAGGGGGGAAACATAGTTGTACAAAATAGGAATGACTATGACTTGATGGTTGAAAAATTATTAAGTGATAAAAAGGTCTATGAGATTTTGGATGGAAATCCTACAAATAGGTACCTCACTGATCTGCATGTGATTTTAAAAGATGCTAGGGATGGTCATTTGATTTCTAAAGAAGAATATGACTTCTTATATAATAAACATCCGACCATCGCAACTTTTTATGCACTTCCTAAAGTGCATAAAAACAAGGTCCCAATACCAGGTAGACCTATTGTATCTGGGAATGATGCACTAACCCAACCTGCTAGTGAGTATGTCAACACTATTTTAAGGCCTTTTGTTACGGAGGTACCGTCTCACATAAAAGACACGAATGATGTTTTGTCAAAAATAGCGAATGTCACATTATCTAAGTCAACTTTTTTGACAAGCCTCGACGTTGAGGCCTTATATACTAATATTGAGCACAATTTAGGAATTGAAGCGGTCAGATCCTTTCTATATACGAAAAGCACGTCTTTTCATGCACATAATGAATTTGTCCTGCGATTATTAAAGTTTGTTTTGACGCACAATTATTTTTTATGTAATGGGACTTTTTTTCACCAGTTAAACGGGACCGCGATGGGCACGCCCTGTGCACCGACTTTCGCGAATCTATTTCTTGGGTGGTGGGAGGACACTATTGTTTTTTCTGAGGCTATGGAACCCTACACGAAGTACATCAGTTACTGGGGCAGATTTATCGATGATGTCTTGCTGTTCTGGGAGGGGGAGAGGGGGCAATTTCTCGAATTTGTGGGAAATTGGCATGCATTTAACTTTTGAAATCCATCTGACTCAAATACATTTCTTGGATTTAAAAATACAGAAGGATGAATCTGGACAGATTCAAACGGATATTTATCATAAACCTACATCAACGAACAGTTTCCTCCATTTCTTGAGCTGGCACCCAACTGCCCTAAAAAATGGGATACCATTTGGGCAGTATCTACGTGCTAGAAGAAATTGCTCGACGGAGGAATTGTTCCAAATCCAAGCAGATGATCTATATAAGCGGTTTCGTGATAGGCGTTACCCCTTTGTAAGGCCCTCAAAAGGGCTTATAACCGAGCCAGGGCTTTAAAAAGGGAATCCCTTCTTCCAAGTAGGGTTTCCCCCTCTGTGACCTCTCAGGACAGCAAGACCATCCGATGTATAGGCATCTTTGATGGCCATCATCATTTGATGACAAATATTCTGAGGAAATATTGGAAAATTCTTACCAGTGACCCAGATCTACGTCAGGTACTCCCATCCTATCCTAGTGTCACTTTTAGACGGGGACCAAGCCTAAAAGATCAATTGGTGCATAGCTTTCTCCCCAAAATTGGACAGGAAAATAGGATGTGGTTAAAATCTAAATTGTTGGGGTCCTACCCATGTGGTGGCTGCACCTTCTGTAGATTTCTACCAAAAATTAAAAAATTCTCAAATCCAGTTGATGGAAGGGAATATGAAATTCGGGAATGGTTTAATTGTAAGAGCAGCGGAATAGTGTATATAGCCTCATGCACGTGTCCAAAATTATATGTCGGTAAGACAGTCCAGGAATTGAGGAGATGGATATCGGGGCACATCAGTGCAATAAATACTAAAAAAGATACATCATTGTATAGACATATTTCATATGTCCATAATGGGTGCATAGATGTGCTGAAATTCTGGGGTCTCTTCCAAGTGAAACTGGGTCCTAGATGTGGAAATCTGGATGCCAAGTTATTAAAGGAAGAGGCCAAATGGATATATAGATTATCTAGTAAGGCTGCATCTGGACTTAATGAAGGCTTCTCCTACTCTGCCTTCTTATAAAAATATTCTTACAAATATTGGACATGGCTGACTATGTAGTTTTCAAATACAGCAAAATTGTAATTTGTCATCACTGCCAATTTATGTTATGATAAAACGTGAATAATATAAAATAAAATTAATTAAAATAACATATATATGACAGTTTAAATTGTGTTATAGGTCACATGATGACCTTATACCCCCCCTTTTATGAGGAACATATATAGGTGGACTTCGATTACTTTTCCTGTCACTGGTGGAGGATAGAGAATAATGGCATTTGTATGGAGAATTTTAAGCTTACTAATAAAATAATTGACCCATCTTGTTTTTGATAAATATGCTTCTACATCAGTATGATCTGTAAATCAGTAGGATATAAATCCAAACTCCCGTGCCTCTATCCCCCCATCCGAGTCTAAATAGACATTTACCACCCATCTGACTTTGTTTACTTGCAGACAGTTAGTTCTGCGCGGCCACGCCTAGCTCCATGACATGGAGTGGGCGGGCCGTTGACGTCTACCATGACATAATCAGATGGTGCCGGTAAGTGGAAGTGGCAGAGGACGCTTGAAGATGAGGTCATCACTAGGCGTCCATGTACTCGGCACCGCTGACACGCCCCTGCAGCTGCGCCCAATAGGCTAGCCGCTGCGCACAAACAGGAGGCGTGACCTAGCTAATATAGCTTCCTGTTCCTCAGCGCGCCGTCGCTAATACTCCTAACCCCTGACGAAGCCGCATCGCGGCGAAACAATGTCGTGTGGGGACTAGTGTTAGGCGCAACTTGATTTTAGGCAGATGTTAGTGCTTAAAAGGTGCTTTAATAAGTGCATGTGGTGTCAGGGAATACGAGTAATACACTCCATATGTTTGTGTGAATGTTGTGAATGTTGTGTTACTAGTGGCAGTGGCAAGTGATACGCAGTTCTACGTTAATAGGTGTTAGGATTTACAGTTATGACCTGGGCCCAGGTCTAAGTGTTCCCCAAATAGGGTCACATCCTTGTCCTGTGCATCAAAACTGCCCACGTTAAACCACAACATTTCACCCTCCTTTAATCTTTTCTCTTTAATGTGAGAGAAATAGTATCAATCAGCAACTCAGCACACTCCAGCACTATCATCTGATAGTTTTAAGTGTGTGGGTATTGGTTCATCTCTAACCATATTTTAAAATGATCAAAGAAAAGTTTAATGTTTTAATTCTCATATAGTAGTACCCCTACAGGGATTTTTGGTCTAGTGACCAGTGGTGTGTTTGAGTTTTATGTTTCAATGATGTTTATTAAAGTTTTTCACAATAATAGGGCAGTGGTGTATCTTGGTTTTGTGCTGCCCTAGGCGAGACTAAATTCGGGCACCCCCCTAATATAAATTTGACCCACCCCTTCCTGTCAAGGCCAAACCCCTTTCTCTCTAAACCCCACCCCTTCCTATGTGCCATCCACGGATCCCCCTCCCCTAAATAGTGCCATCCACGGATCCCCCTCCCCTAAACAGTGCCATCCACGGATCCCCCTCCCCTAAACAGTGCCATCCACGGATCCCCCTCCCCTAAACAGTGCCATCCACGGATCCCCCTCCCCTAAACAGTGCCATCCACGGATCCCCCTCCCCTAAACAGTGCCATCCACGGATCCCCCTCCCCTAAACAGTGCCATCCACGGATCCCCCTCCCCTAAACAGTGCCATCCACGGATCCCCCTCCCCTAAACAGTGCCATCCACGGATCCCCCTCCCCTAAACAGTGCCATCCACGGATCCCCCTCCCCTAAACAGTGCCATCCACAGATTCCCCCCCCTCCCCTAAACGGTGCCATCCACAGACCCCCCCTCCCCTAAACGGTGCCATCCACAGACCCCCCCCCCCCTCCCCTAAACGGTGCCATCCACAGACCCCCCCCCCTCCCCTAAACGGTGCCATCCACAGATTCCCCCCCCCTCCCCTAAACGGTGCCATCCACAGATTCCCCCCCCCCTCCCCTAAACGGTGCCATCCACAGATTCCCCCCCCCCCTCCCCTAAACGGTGCCATCCACAGATTCCCCCCCCCCTCCCCTAAACGGTGCCATCCACAGATTCCCCCCCCTCCCCTAAACGGTGCCATCCACAGATTCCCCCCCCCTCCCCTAAACGGTGCCATCCACAGATTCCCCCCCCTCCCCTAAACGGTGCCATCCACAGATTCCCCCCCCTCCCCTAAACGGTGCCATCCACAGATTCCCCCCCCCCTCCCTTAAACAGTGCCATCCACAGATTCCTCCTCCCCCTGACGCTCACTCCTCCCACTAGGCGGCGCAGGCGCGTGACGTCAGTGAGTGAGCGCCGCCCGCCCGCACTGCCTGCTGTTACCGAAGCTGAAAGACAGAGTAAGGTATCCAGTAAAGACATCACTAATGAATAAAGTTTAGGTTACTGATTCGTTTTTAAATGTTTTCCTGTGAGCGGCGGGGCCCTGTATATTCTAACCCCCAGGCAAGCGTCCCTGTCACCATGGGAACGCCTGGGGGCTAGAATATACCATCGGATTTGTGTTTTCACGCTCTCACTGAGAGCGTGAAAACTCAGATCCGATGGTATATTATAACCCCCAGGCAAGCGTCCCCGTCACCATGGGAACGCCTGGGGGTTAGAATATACCATCGGATCTTCTGAATATACCGGAGGCGTCTGATGGGACAAGGGGCAAACAAGGCATTTTGCCGCCCCATTGGCAAGTGCCGCCCTAGGCAAATGCCTTGTTTGCCTCGCGATAGATACGCCCCTGTAATAGGGTACAAAGTACTTTGTGCACAAAATAAAGGACGCGGCGTCCAGTCAAGTAGGTATAAGCAAATAATACAGAAAACAGAAAGACAAAGAAAAAATTAATCAAAATTAAAGAAAATGTCAAGAAGTCAGGGGTAGCAGTCATGCAGTTCAAAATTGCGTAAGTTAAGTTTCGAATGGCGATCAACGAGAAGAAGACCCATAATTACTTCCAACCCATAATTGCTTATGTGATATACCGCAACCTATCAAAGCGCAGAATAGAGCGAAAGGTTGGCAGAGTGAGGAGAAGATGACCAAGGTTCCCAGACATTCTCAAATAAGGGAAATGTATCGGAGCGGATAGCTGACATCCGTTCGTATTGGTAGATCCTGTTAACCCTATCAATCACCGTTTGGTAGCTCAAATTTGAGGTACGCCACTGGGAGGCAATATGTATCCTTGAAGCAAGCAAGATGAACTGGGTTAACTTGAACCTAGCATTCGGTAGTTTAGATGGCTTGTCTCCAAGCAAAAACACCGGGGGTGTAAGGGGGAGGGTGTGCCCCAACAAGGATGAGAGCAGATCACGAATGCGACCCCATAGACTGGATACCATGGGACACGTCCACGATGTGTGTAACATCGTGCCCTCCTCCCCACAACCCCGGAAACAAGTAGAGGGGACCTCTGGGTAGAAGTGATGCAATTTGGCAGGAACCAAGTATGTCCGGTGGAGAATTTTAATAGAGGTTTCTGCCAGGGTAGTCTGCCACGACCCCTTAGAGAGAGTCTGGGAACGCTGGTGCCACCTGGATACGCTGAATTCCTCCGATAGATCTGCCTCCCATTCCAGCATATAGCGAAGCTTAGAATCCTCTGGAGGTGCAGTGAGAGCCGAGTAAATCCGGGACAGTAAACCCTGCTTATATAGAGAGAAGGACATTAGTCTCTCAAAAGGAGTATAATCAATAGTATGTGAACCACTTTTAAGGGAGTGGAGAAAGGAGAACACTCTCCGGACATTGAATTGCTCACGAGCCGGAGGTGTGAATTTTTCAAGGAAGTCAGACATAGTTAGGATTTTACCCCTTACTAGGAAATCCCGGAGGGAGCACAACTTTTTCCCGGCCCACCATGAGAAAGCCCCAGATTGAAGTCCTGGGGGGAAAGCCGGATTACCCAAAAGGTGTTCTAAAGGGGACGGTTGAGATTGAAGGGAGCGCTTGAACCTAATAGGTCTCCATAAAAGCAAGGCATAGTATGAGAGTTGGGATTTGGTACGGAGTGAAGAGGGCAGTGAGGAGGTGGTCCAAATAAGGGCTCTCCAGGAGAACATCCCCAGCATCGATTGTTCAAGGGAAACCCATATAGGTTGAGCTTGTGCAGGGAGATGAGTCAGAAATAGCTGAGCTAATCTGGCAGCCCGATAATACTGAGCCAAGTCCGGCACTGAAAGGCCACCCTGAGCCTTATGACGACACATAACAAGCTTAGAGATACGGGCTCGTTTATGGGCCCAGATAAATTTAAGAATGTCCGCCTGGAGAGCCCCTAAGTCTGACGCCGGGACTGGGATTGGCAAGGTGCGGAACAGGTATAGTAGCCGTGGAAGGACCACCATTCGTACTATATGGATCTTGCCCACCCAAGAGATTGGGAGAGATTCCCATGACTGCAGATCCCTCCGTATTTGAGTAAACATGGGAAGGTAATTATATTTGTACAGGGTGGAAAGTGTCTTGGTCAGCGAAATGCCCAAGTATGGAAGGAAGTGCGTGTTGTGTAGAAATGGAAACTCGCTCTGAAGAATCTCAGAAACCTGAGAGGTGACGTTACCCAACAAAAGCTCCGACTTAGACTGGTTGACTAGTAGGCCTGATGCATCTGAGAAAATTTTTAGCAGGGACATAAGGGAGGGAAATGAAATGATAGGATTGGTGACTGTTAACAAAAGGTCGTCAGCAAAAAGGCTCAATTTATACTCCACACCCCCAACCGAGATTCCTGTTATGTCTGGGTGAGATCTAATCTGTAGTGCTAATGGTTCCATGGCTAGTGCAAAAAGGGCTGGGGATAGGGGACAACCTTGGCGCGTTCCTCTGAAAATTGGTATAGAAGACGGGTGAGAGGATGGTAGTTTGAGACTAGCCCGAGGCGAAGAGTACAAAGCCTGAATGGCAGAGAGAAAGGGGCCTCTAATGTTAAAGTGGGTGAGAGTCCGCCAAAGATAGGGCCAAGAAACTGTATCAAAGGCTTTCTCTATATCCAGCGCTAGCAAAGCTACCGGAGTCGAAGTCCTGTTCGCCTCATGAACTAATCCCAAGACCTTCCGTATATTATCTGGGGCTTCCCTGCTGGGGATGAAACCCACCTGATCTTTGTGTATCAGGCTAGGGAGAATCCTATTAAGTCTACGCGCTAAAATCGAGGTGAACAACTTGTTGTCTATATTCAAAAGTGAGATGGGTCTATAGTTGGAGGGTAAAAGAGGGTCCTTATGGGGTTTGGGGATCACAGTAATTTTGGCAGCTAAGAACTCGGGTGGGGGTGTGGAGCCTTGTAATAAGTGGTTACAATATTTAGTTATGAAGGGGATCAACTGGTCCGCAAATTTTTTTAAATAAAGTGCTGTATAGCCATCAGGACCAGGGGCTTTTCCCAGTTTCAGGGCCTTAATCGTGTAAGTCACCTCCTCAGCCGTGATGGGGCTATTGAGTTCATCTAGTGCCGCAGACGAGACCTTCGGAAGGTTAGCAGAGGAAAGGAAGTCCTCTGCCTTAGTGCTGGGGTCACCCTTCTGCTCCGAGTATAGTTGTTTATAAAAGGATTGAAAGGTATCAAATATGATGTCTGGGTGGGTGGTAGTTCTACCAGACCGTGTACGGATTTGGTAGACTTGATTAAGTCTCTGCGTGGCTTTGAGTTGGCGTGCCAACATCTTGTCTGGCTTATTGGCAAATTTGTAATAATAGGAGGACGTCCAGCGGAGCGCTTTTTCAGTATTATTGGAAAGAAGGGCATTCAGCTGGGTTTTAGTATCTTTAATTTCCTTTAACAAATAAAGGGTTGGTGTTTGTTGATGGGCTCTCACCAGTTTGGCCAGTTTAGACTCTAGAGTAACCTGAGCTAAGGATCTGTCTTTCTTGAGCCTTGAAGCTACCTGAATGAGTCTGCCCCGAATGACAGCCTTGTGAGTCAGCCACAAGTTCATAGGGTCAGAATCCGGAGTGTTATTCAGCAAAAAGAACTGTTTAAGTTCATCCAGAATCTCATTAAACACAACCGGTCGCGTCAGCAAAGACTCATTCAGGCGCCAAGTGAAAGGGACACTAGAATTGTTGACTAAAGCAAATTCAGCTAAGACCATGTCATGGTCCGACAAGGAGGACACAACGTGTCTGGAGTAGGTTAGTGAGGGGAGGAGAGAGGTGGAGGCTAGTACCAAATCAATCCGGGTGTATAGTTGGTGGGAAGGAGAATAGTAGGTATATCCCCTTTGGGGGCCATTGTGCTCCCTCCAGGTATCCGCCAGGGACAGGGATTCCATCACATGCTTGATTTTAACATTGTGGGACGCAGGGCGCACTTGAGTCGGAGGGGAGGAGCGATCAAGTACATGGCTAGGCACAAAATTAAAGTCACCACACCACAATAACTTGTGATAGGTGAGAGGTGCAATAATGGAATGCATAGCAACAAAAAAAGAAATAGGATCCTCAGTAGGCGCATACACGTTAACAATACACAGAGTTTCTTCTTTGTAGGTGCCTAGGAGGATTACATATCTCCCATTAGAATCTATTATAGAGCGCATTAGTGTAAAAGGAAAGGAGTTACGTAATAAAATGATAGCTCCTCTACTTTTAGAAACATAGGTAGACGAGTAGTAACGTGTGTACTGCGGATGAAAATATTTGGGATGAGAGGTGGGCGTGAAATGGGACTCCTGCAGGCAGATCACATCGGGCGTATGCTTAATATATGTAGAAAAGGCAGACTTACGTTTTCTGGGAGAATTAAATCCCCTTACATTGTGTGTTAATATCTTACACATGACCGGAGAGCAAGGAGTATGCAGGAAAAGCAAAACGAACCCGTGCGATCCGCCCAGGAGCGCCACCTCCAGCCGTCATCCATACATGAGAACAACACGAGCATATCCCCTGACATAAGTGGGAAAATAAATAAAAGAAAAAGGGAAAAAAAGGGAAGGGAAAGTTGAGAACAAATAGAACAAAACATAACTAAGCCTAAATAGGCCAGAGAGAAATAGGTGGGTGCAGTAGAGCGGGATGAGGACTCTAACGGAGTCTCCCAATCCAGCCCAGAGAACCCAAACATGGAGGTAAACATGACAGTCCTTCACGCCGAATCCCTAGAAGATGGTAAGCTTCGGGAAAAAGGCAGTCATTAATAGAGGGACTACATAATGGAAGCCAATGTCCTGCAACACTGAAAAGAGGAGTAGGGGTATGGAGCGGAACCGCAAGGAAGGATAACAACGTTCCTAAGTGCCATGACAGGCTAGAAGGTCAGGAGCAGAAGACTTGGACTCAAGTTGAAGATGACGAAGTCGGTCTCCGTGGAGTCGAGGGCACCGTCGTCCAGACTCTGGCTGGCCGCTGTGGCTCTGGAACGGCTACTGGAGCTGGATCATGGTCACAGGGAACTCCTGCTTTCCGAAGGATCTCGATTCCCTCTCCGGGTGAGTGTATAACATGGTCCCGAGAGTTCAGACGGAAAGAGAGGGAAAAAGGGAACCCCCATTTGTACCGCACCTGGGCGTTTTGTAGGGCCGAAGTCACCGGCTTCATGTCCCTGCGTCTGCGGAGGGTGGAAGGGGCCAGGTCGGCATATAGGTGCACCGTGGAGGGGAGACCAGGGAGCTCGGTAAGATTACGGGCTGCTGCAAGGATTTGGTCCCGTGTGCCCGGATGGTGAAATTTAAGGATGATGTCTCTCGGCAAGGCATCCGAGCGTGGTCTCCCTAGGGCTCTATGGGCCCTATCCATCAGGAGTTTCGCTGGTTCAGCCGATGGCAGCAAGGCCTGGAACAACGCCGACAATGTGGTCGGTAAGTCAGTGAAGCTTTCAGGCAGACCTTTGATCCGTAAGTTACCCCTCCTGGTTCTATTTTCTAGATCTTCTAGTTTGAGCTCCATCGCAGCAATTTGCGCCGCCTGAGACAGAATATCCGCCTTATCCGAGTGCAGGGCGTCCGACAGATCATCGGTGCGCGTCTCTAGGTCAGAGACCCGGGTGCCCAGGTCATGAATCTGGCGGGAAAACTCATCCACCGCTTGGGACAGTTCTGAGCGGAATAAGGAGGCTATATTTTTATAAAGTTCAGCCTGACCTGGATCTTGAATGTCCGGTGGCAGCGAGGCGTTGCTAGCTTCAGAGGACGTAGGGCTGCCGAGATGCAGGGGCCTGGTCCGCCATACTGCCGTGGCCTGAGTTTCTGAACAGCTCCGGTAGGGTCTGTGAAGGCACGGGTGTCCCCATCGACTTTGACTTCCCCTTGTTGCGGGTCATCATAGGAGTCCCTTGCATGTAGGTTCGAGCCCTTGGAGCTGAATAAACAGCGCTAAATGCGGGAAAAGTTCGGCGTGAGGAGCGGAGCTCAGGGGAACACGTCCGCCATTCGAGCCTCGCGCATGCGCCTCCTTGTGTGTTTGAGTTTTAACCTCCCGAGGGTCTCTACTAGGGCCCATCCAATAGTATTTATAACTCTGTGATGTTACATGTGCTAGGAGGATCTGTTATAGATTTTGCACTGGGGTCCAGAATGTTTATGTTACAAGGGACTATGTCAAGAATTTGGCATGAGAGGGTGCTGTTTAAATTTTTGCCTCATTCAGCAGGCTATGTGCTCCCCTTCTCCTGGCCCCAAAGTACTGAGGGAAGGGGGGCCCAAGCTGGACTCTTGTACCAGGACCTATAAGCCTTTAGCTACGCCCCTGACCAGCTCCAAATGTGAGCTGAAGGTATATGGGAAATATAAAACACTGGACACACAAGCCTTTTTTGCTCATGGCATTTTTGTTAATTACATGGCATTTTTTGTCTTTCCGGTTTCTTTTCACTAATGGGGCATATTGGAGCTCTTGGTGGTTTCCAGGCCTTTTTTCCAACACCTTCTCTATAGGAAAAATGTCATGAAGAAAACACTAGTGATCATACTGTCACGGTCATATTGTTGCTTGACTGTGACGCGGTTGCCATGCAGACTCGTTGCTGGTGGCAACATGTAGTTTTTGGTTTGCAAGTGCAATTCCCCTTTAAGGTGTGCCTCCCTGCTGTTTGGTGTGCTAGGGGTTAATCTTCTAGCTAGTGGGGATTATGGTGTGTCCTGGGTGTGGCCGCAAGCTTGTTATATACCTGTGGCTTGCAGGCTGGGGGCAGTTGGTCTACAGCCTTGTTTGGTGATGGAGCTCTGCCCCTTGCCTGGGTGATTCTACCCAGTCCTTGAGGGCCACCTTATGGAACATAAATTGTCTTTCCGTATGTTTGCTCCTAGTTCCTTTCCTCACTTGTTATTTGTTAGGTGTGGCTTTATGTTCAGGGTGTGTTGTACGTCTTTATGGTTGTTACGTCTGGGCTGTTGTTGGTGTTTGTCCCTACATGTATGTTTGACGTTTGCCCTGTATGTTGTAGTCTGTATGCAGCGCTGCTTGGGGCTGCCATGCACTGTGTGAGCATAGGTGGCTCTGGCAGAGTTGGTATGCTGGATTCCTGTGTGGGTTGTTTGTACTGTGATCTGCTGTGTGTTCGAGCTCCTGTACTGATGCACGGGTTCCAGTTGTGGAGGCTTCAGCAGGTGAACGAGTTGTCATGTTGTTCTTACCTGCTGATCCTCTTGCTGTGTACGGTCTCTCCATTTACCTGCTTCTAGGCCTTTGGAGACTCCTGTTCCTCTGTGTTATGGATGAACAGGTCGTCTCTCCCCTGCTCCTACGTAAGGGATTTCCAGGGCGACTCAGGATATTAGGTATTGTTGAGGAAGGGAAGTTGAGACGTATGCATATATATATATATCCATACATGCATAGTATGATGTACCCAGATGTGCCCAGCATCTGCCCCTCGTGCCCCCAAATAAGTGTATATATACATGGCACCGTTTGTCAGGGGGCTTTCTAACCAAAGACATCATAAACCTGTTTTGCACACCTCTGCCCCATGGCTAAACTCCATGTCTTTACTCCCAGCATTTTGGGACTAGGGGGGAGGACTCTTGGGATTTGAGGAAGGCACACTATGATGTCACATGCTTGAGGAAGGAGGAGGGGGGCTGCTTTTGGGCTATAATAGCCCAAACAGGACAAAGGTGGAGTCTCTTGCAACCAGACTAGAATCAGAGACACATGGGAGAGAGCAGCTACATGATGACCAACTGGAAAAGGCCTACTGACTCTGGAAGAATTAAGTATTTACCTGTCTAGCCCCTATCTACCCCTCACATACCCCCTATAACCCCTTCCCTGCCACCAACACATCCCATTGCAATAACCCCTGACCTACCCCTGCAGCACAGAACCCCCGCATGCTGACCCCCTATAACCCCTTCCCTGCCACCAACACATCCCATTGCAATAACCCCTGACCTACACCCCTGATGGCAACCCCTGCATACCCCTGCAGCACAGAACCCCTGCATGCTGCCCTGCCACACACCCCCTCACTGTACACTTGCAGGGTATTAACCCCTGCATTGCTGTACAGCCCTGATCACTCCCATTGTTAACCCTTCCCTGATCTACTTGTGTTTGTGGTCTGCTTACACCCCTGTAAGACCACTGTTAACCCTCGTCGTACCCCGTAGGGATAGTAAATAGAACCAGGTGGGTGGGCTGTTAATATGTGTATGTGTGAACTGTATAGTTAGTTTATGGGTGGAATTTGGGAACGTGTAGTGTAGTTGAGTACTGTATATTTAGTGCTGTATTGTTAGTATATTGCGTGCTTAGTGTATTAGGTTTTAATAAATACTGTGTTTTATGTACAACTATCTGTGTAACGTGTTGTTATTAGCGGTTAGTTTAGTAAGGCGCATGCAGCTAGCATAGTGATTAGTGTAAGGCAAAGTATAGTCAAAGCATTGTATTGTTGTTATGTAAAGGTATAAATAGGCAGAGTCATTAATAGATGGCTCCTCCTATTTATGAATATTAATGTATCGATATTTGCAGAAATATTGGTGATTAATATTCCCCCTTTACAGGTATCCAGGGTATGAGCCTTCCCACCATCAGGGTCCGCTCATACGGTTAGGAGTTAGGGAGAGCATTAGGGACGCAATAGGAGGTGACCTGATCCCGGCGTCCTGGCCTAGTTGCTACCATTATTTGCAATTTGCAGAATGGCACAGACAGCCATTGATATAACTGCCTATTCTTGTCCGCAAAACGGACAAAAATAGGACAGGTTATATTTTTTTGCGGACCACGGAACAGAGCAATGGATGTGGACAGCATACGAGTGTTGTCCGCATCTTTTGCGGCCCCATCGAAGTGAATAGGTCCGCATCCGAGCCGCAAAAACTGCGGCTCGGATGCGGACCAAAGCAACGGTCGTGTGCATGAGGCCTAAGGCTACTTTCACACTAGCGTTTTGGCTTTCATTTTGTGAGATCCGTTCAGGGATCTCACAAGCGGTCCAAAGCGGATCAGTTTTGCCCTAATGCATTCTGAATGGAAAAGGATCCGCTCAGAATGCATCAGTTTGCCTCCGTTCCGTCTCCATTACGCTTTTAAGGTATATTGCAAATATGAAACACTGGACACACAAGCCTTTTTTGCTCCTGGCATTTTTGTTCATTACATGGCATCTTTTGTTGGCCTGACGAAGTGGAGCCAAACGGATCTGTCCTGGCACACAATGTAAGTAAATGGGGGACGGATCAGTTTTCTCTGACACAATCTGGGAAAATAGAAAACGGATCCGTCTCCCATTGACTTTCAATGGTGTTTATGACGGATCCGTCATGGCTATCGAAGACATAATACAACCGGATCCATTCATGACGGATACATGCAGTTGTATTATCGTAACAAAAGTGTTTTTGAAGATCCATGAGGAATGCGCAAAAAACGCTAGTGTAAGGCTACATGCACACGACCGTGGTGTGTTTTGCGGTCATCAAATCGCGGATCCGCAAAACACGCATGGCGTGATTACATTCATTAGGAAGCCTGGGTAGAATGAAGCATCCTCAGGGGGTAAATCTTGCACTGCTAATTAGTCTCAGAGCTGGGAGAAGCCATATGAAAGGTTCTACAATATAGTACAGAGACCTCAACATGCAGCCCTGGGGTGACCACTGTGTCCCTGCAGGTCTAACCTGGTCATAGAGGGCGACTTTATGGTATAACGGCACCCATCATTTCAGTGATAACGAGACTAACACCTGACAGCTTTGGATTTTGACGAATGAGTATTCAGAACTGTATTGCAGAGCTTGTGCATGCTCAGGTATGATGACAACCCGCTGTTATGCAGAGTATAAGTAAGGCTACTTTCACATCCGCGTTTTCAATTCCGCTATTGAGAGCTGTCATAGGATCTCAATAGCGGAAGAAAACGCTTCAGTTTTGTCCCCATTCATTGTCAATAAGGACAAAACTGAACTGGACAAAACAGAATGCACCAAAATGCATTCAGTTCCGTTTGGTTGTGTCCCCATCTCGGATAGAAAAGCGCTGCATTTCTACGGTATGGATCCGCAAAATACAGATAAAATACGGATGACATACGGATGTGTTCCTTGTGCGTTCCGTAATTTTTGCGGACCCATTGACTTGAATGGTGCTTCGGAACGTGATTTGCGGACAATAATAGGACACACACTACTTTTTTGTGGAACAGAAATACGGAAACGGAATGCACATGTAATACCTTCCATTGTTTTTGCAGACCCATTAAAGTAAATGGGTCCGCATACGGTCCGCAAAAAAAAAAACTGAACGGAAGCGGAAAGAAAATAAGTTCGTGTGCATAAGCCCTTAGTTGTTGTGAGGCGCAGAACAGGCCTAGTCCACCATGTAGCTGCCATATTAGCCCCTTGGCTCTGGCCAGGTCAAGGGAGCATCAAGAAGAACAACATTTCAGCAGCACAGACCAGTGAGTCTACGTCTGGTATAGAGAAAGTCTAGTGGAGGTTAGAGCTACATTAGCCATGGGATGCAACAGTGACCAGGAGGAACCTAAAAGTACCTGGACACGGCCGGATGATTAATGCACAGGAGCTGTCAGTGTCAGCAGGCAGGAGCTGTCAGTGTACTGCAGGCAGGCAGCTGTCAGTGTGAGCAGGTGGCAGCTGTCAGTGTGGGCAGGCAGCAGCTGACAGTGTGAACAGGCAGGAGCTGTCAGTGTAAGCAGGCAGGAGCTGTCAGTGTGAACAGGCAGCAGCTGTCAGTGTACGCAGGCAGGCAGCTGTCAGTGTGAGCAGGTGGCAGCTGTCAGTGTGGGCAGGCGGCAGCTGTCAGTGTGAACAGACAGGAGCTGTCAGGATGGTGTAAGCAGGCAGGAGCCATCAGTGTGATGTGATCAGGCAGGAGATGTCTGTGTGTTGTGAGCAGACATGAGCTGTCAATATGAGCAGGCAGGATCTGTCAGTGTGTTGTGAGCAGGCAATGGCTGTCAGTGTGAGCAGGCATCAGCTGGCAGTGTGAGCAGTCAGAAGCTGTCAGTGTAAGGAGTCAGGAGCTGTCAGTGTGAGCAGGCAGGAGCTGTCAGTGTGGTGTGAGCAGACAGGATCTGGCAGTGTGGGCAAGCAGCAGCTGTCAGTGTGGTGTGACCAGGCAGGAGCTGTCAATGTGAGCAGGCAGCAGCTGTCAGTGTGAGCAGGTGGCAGCTCTCAGTGTGGGCAGGCGGCAGCTGTCAGTGTGAACAGGCAGGAGCTGTCAGAATTGTGTAAGCAGGCAGGAGCTGTCAGTGTGATGTGATCAGGCAGGAGATGTCTGTGTGTTGTGAGCAGACATGAGCTGTCAATATGAGCAGGCAGGATCTGTCAGTGTGTTGTGAGCAGGCATTGGCTGTCAGTGTGAGCAGGCGTCAGCTGTCAGTGTGAGCAGTCAGGAGCTGTCAGTGTGAGGAGTCAGGAGCTGTCAGTGTGAGCAGGCAGGAGCTGTCAGTGTGGTGTGAGCAGACAGGATCTGTCACTGAGGGCAAGCAGCAGCTGTCAGTGTGGTGTGAGCAGACATGAGCTGTCAATATGAGCAGGCAGAAGCTGTCAGTGTGAGCAGGCAGGATCTGTCAGTGTGTTGTGAGCAGGCATTGGCTGTCAGTTTGAGCAGGCATCAGATGTCAGTGTGAGCAGTCAGGAGTGTCAGTGTGAGCAGGCAGGAGCTGTCAGTGTAAGCAGGCATGATCTGTCAGTGTGAGCAGGCAGCATCTGTCAGTGTGGGCAAGCAGCAGCTGTCAGTGTGGTTTGACCAGGCAGCAGCTGTCAGTGTGAGCAGGTGGCAGCTGTCAGTGTGGGCAGGCGGCAGCTGTCAGTGTGAATAGGCAGGAGCTGTCCGAATGGTGTAAGCAGGCAGGAGCTGTCAGTGTGATGTGATCAGGCAGGAGATGTCTGTGTGTTGTGAGCAGACATGATCTGTCAATATGAGCAGGCAGAAGCTGTCAGTGTGAGCAGGCAGGATCTGTCAGTGTGTTGTGAGCAGGCATTGGCTATCAGTGTGAGCAGGCATCAGCTGTCAGTGTGAGCAGTCAGGAGCTGTCAGTGTGAGGAGTCAGGAGCTGTCAGTGTGGTGTGAGCAGACAGGATCTGTCAGTGTGGGCAAGCAGCAGCTGTCAGTGTGGTGTGACCAGGCAGGAGCTGTCAATGTGAGCAGGCAGCAGCTGTCAGTGTGAGCAGGTGGCAGCTCTCAGTGTAGGCTGGCGGCAGCTGTCAGTGTGAGCAGGCAGGATCTGTCAGTGTGTTGTGAGCAGCCATTGGCTGTCAGTGTGAGCAGGCATCAGCTGTCAGTGTGAACAGTCAGGAGTGTCAGTGTGAGCAGGCAGGAGCTGTCAGTGTAAGCAGGAAGGAGCTGTCAGTGTGAGCAGGCAGGAGATGTCAGTTTAAGCAGGCATGATCTGTCAGTGTGAGCAGGCAACAGCTGTCAGTATGGGCAAGCAGCAGCTGTCAGTGTGGTGTGACCAGGCAGGAGCTGTCAATGTGAGCAGGCAGCAGCTGTCAGTGTGAGCAGGCAGGAGCTTTCAGCGTGGAGTGAGCAGGCAGGATCTATCAGTATGAACAGGCAGGAGCTGTCAGTGTCAGCAGGCAGGATCTGTAAGTGTAAGCAGGCAGGAGCTGTCAAGTGTGGTGTGAGCAGGCAGGAGCTGTCAGTGTGGGAAGGCAGGATCTGTCAGTGTGGTGTGAGCAGGCAGGAGTATTCAGTGTGAGCAGGCATGAGCTGTCAGTGTGAGCAGGCAGGAGCTGTCAGTGTGAGCAGACAGGATCTGTCAGTGTGAGCAGGCAGGAGCTGTCAGTGTGAGGAGTCAGGAGCTGTCAGTGTGAGCAGGCAGGAGCTGTCAGTGTGGTGTGAGCAGACAGGATCTGTCAGTGTGGGCAAGCAGCAGCTGTCAGGTGTGAGCAGGTGGCAGCTCTCAGTGTAGGCTGGCGGTAGCTGTCAGTGTGAACAGGCAGGTGCTGTCAGTATGGTGTAAGCAGGCAGGAGCTGTCAGTGTGGTGTGATCAGGCAGGAGCTGTCTGTGAGTTGTGAGCAGACATGAGCTTTCAATATGAGCAGGCAGAAGCTGTCAGTGTGAGCAGGCAGGATCTGTCAGTGTGTTGTGAGCAGGCATTGGCTGTCAGTGTGAGCAGGCATCAGCTGTCAGTATGAACAGTCAGGAGTGTCAGTGTGAGCAGGCAGGAGCTGTCAGTGTAAGCAGGAAGGAGCTGTCAGTGTGAGCAGGCAGGAGATGTCAGTTTAAGCAGGCATGATCTGTCAGTGTGAGCAGGCAGCAGCAGTCAGTGTGGGCAAGCAGCAGCTGTCAGTGTGGTGTGACCAGGCAGGAGCTGTCAATGTGAGCAGGCAGGAGCTGTCAGTGTGAGCAGGCAGGAGCTTTCAGCGTGGAGTGAGCAGGCAGGATCTGTCAGTATGAACAGGCAGAATCTGTCAGTGTGAGCAGACAGGAGCTGTCAAGTGTGGTGTGAGCAGGCAGGAGCTGTCAGTGTGGGAAGGCAGGATCTGTCAGTGTGGTGTGAGCAGGCAGAAGTATTCAGTGTGAGCAGGCATGAGCTGTCAGTGTCAGCAGGCAGGAGCTGTCAGTGTGAGTAGGCAGGATTTGTCAGTGTCAGCAGGCAGGAGCTGTCAGTGTGGGCAGGCAGCAGGTGTCAGTGTGGTGTGAGCAGGAAGGAGCTGTCAGTGTCAGCAGGCAGGAGCTGTCAGTGTCAGCAGGCAGGAGCTGTCAAGTGTGGAGTGAGCAGGCAGGAGCTGTCAGTGTGGGCAGGCAGGATCTGTCAGTGTGTTGTGAGCAGGCAGGGGCTGTCAGTGTGAGCAGGCATCAGCTGTCAGTGTGAGCAGCAGGAGCTGTCAGTGTAAGCAGGCAGGAGCTGTCAGTGTGAGCAGGCAGATGTCAGTTTCAGCAGGCATGATCTGTCAGTGTGAGCAGGCAGCAGCTGTCAGTGTGGACAAGCAGCAGCTGTCAGTGTGGTGTGACCAGGCAGGAGCTGTCAATGTGAGCAGGCAGGAGCTTTCAGCATGGAGTGAGCAGGCAGGATCTGTCAGTGTGAGCAGGCAGGAGCTGTCGGTGTGGTGTGAGCAGGCAGGAGTATTCAGTTTGAGCAGGCATGAGCTGTCAGTGTCAGGAGGCAGGATCTGTCAGTGTAAGCAGGCAGGAGCTGTCAAGTGTGGTGTGAGCAGGCAGGAGCTGTCAGTGTGGGCAGTCAGGATCTGTCATTGTTGGCAGGCAGGAGCTGTCAGTGTGAGTAGGCAGGAGCTGTCAAGTGTGGTGTGAGCAGGCAGGAGCTGTCAGTGTGGGCAGGCAGGATCTGTCAGTGTGAGCAGGCAGGCGCTGTCAGTGTGTTGTGAGCAGGCAGGGGCTGTCAGTATGAGCAGGCATCAGCTGTCAGTGTAAGCAGCAGGAGCTGTCAGTGTAAGCAGGCAGGAGCTGTCAGTGTGAGCAGGCAGGAGCTGTCAGTGTGAGCAGGCAGGAGCTGTCAGTGTGAGCAGGCAGGAGCTGTCAGTGTGATCAGGCAGGAGATGTCAGTCTCAGCAGACAGAAGCTGTCAGTGTGGGCAGGCAGGAGCTGTCAGTGTAAGCAGGCAGGAGTTTTCAGTGTGAGCAGGCAGGAGCTTTCAGTGTGGGCAGGCAGAAGCTGTCAGTGTGGTGTGAGCAGGCAGGAGCTGTCAGTGAGGGCAGGCAGGAGCTGTCAGTGTGAGCAGGCAGGATCTGTCAGTGTCAGTAGGCAGGATCTGTCAGTGTGAGCAGGCAGGATCTGTCAGTGTCAGTAGGCAGGATCTGTCAGTGTGAGCAGACAGCAGCTGTCAGTGTCAGCAGGCAGGATCTGTCAGTGTGAGCAGACAGGAGCTGTCAGCCTGGTGTAAGCAGGCAGGATCTGTCGATCTGTCAGTGTAAGCAGGCAGGATCTGTCAGTGTGAGCAGGCAGGAGCTGTCAGCCTGGTGTAAGCAGGTAGGATCTGTCAGTGTGAGCAGGCAGGAGCTGTCAGCCTGGTGTAAGCAGGCAGGAGCTGTCAGTGTGAGCAGGCATGATCTGTTAGTATCGGCAGTCAGGAGCTGTCAGTGTGAGCAGGCATGAGCTGTCAGTGTGAGCAGGCAGGATCTGTTAGTGTGAGCAGGCAGGATCTGTCAGTGTCAGTAGGCAGGATCTGTCAGTGTGAGCAGACAGCAGCTGTCAGTGTCAGCAGGCAGGATCTGTCAGTGTGAGCAGACAGGAGCTGTCAGTCTGGTGTAAGCAGGCAGGATCTGTCAGTGTAAGCAGGCAGGATCTGTCAGTGTGAGCAGGCAGGAGCTGTCAGCCTGGTGTAAGCAGGCAGGAGCTGTCAGTGTGAGCAGGCATGAGCTGTTAGTATCGGCAATCAGGAGCTGTCAGTGTGAGCAGGCATGAGTTTTCAGTGTGGGCAGACAGAAGCTGTCAGTGTGGGCAGGCAGCAGCTGTCAGTGTGGTGTGAGCAGGCAGGAGCTGTCAGTGTGGTGTGAGCAGGCAGGAGCTGTCAGTGTGAGCAGGCATGAGCTGTTAGTATCGGCAGTCAGGAGCTGTCAGTGTGAGCAGACAGGAGCTGTCAGTGTCAGCAGGCAGGAGCTGTCAGTGTGATCAGGCAGGAGATGTCAGTGTGAGCAGGCAGATGTCAGTCAGCAGGCAGGAGCTGTCAGTGTCAGCAGGCAGGAGCTGTCAGTGTCAGCAGTCAGGAGCTGTCAGTGTGAGCAGACAGGAGCTGTCAGTGTCAGCAGGCAGGAGCTGTCAGTGTGATCAGGCAGGAGATGTCAGTGTGAGCAGGCAGGAGATGTCAGTCAGCAGGCAGGAGCTGTCAGTGTCAGCAGGCAGGAGCTGTCAGTGTCAGCAGGCAGGAGATGTCAGTGTGAGCAGGCAGGAGATGTCAGTGTGATCAGGCAGGAGCTGTCAGTGTCAGCAGGCAGGAGCTGTCAGTGTGATCAGGCAGCAGCTGTCAGAGTCAGCAGGCAGGAGCTGTCAGTGTGAGCAGGCAGATGTCAGTTTAAGCAGGCATGATCTGTCAGTGTGAGTAGGCAGGATCTGTCAGTGTCAGTAGGCAGGATCTGTCAGTGTGAGCAGACAGGAGCTGTCAGTGTCAGCAGGCAGGATCTGTCAGTGTGAGCAGACAGGAGATGTCAGTCTGGTGTAAGCAGGCAGGAGCTGTCAGTGTGAGCAGGCATGAGCTGTTAGTATCGGCAGTCAGGAGCTGTCAGTGTGAGCAGGCATGAGTTGTCGGTGTGAGCAGGCAGGAGCTGTCAGTGTGAGCAGGCAGGAGATGTCAGTGTGATCAGGCAGGAGCTGTCAGTGTGATCAGGTAGAAGCTGTCAGTGTGAGCAGGCAGGAGCTGTCAGTGTGATCAGGCAGGAGCTGTCAGTGTCAGCAGGCAGGAGCTGTCAGTGTGATCAGGTAGAAGCTGTCAGTGTGATCAGGCAGGAGCTGTCAGTGTGATCAGGCAGGAGCTGTCAGTGTGATCAGGCAGGAGCTGTCAGTGTCAGCAGGCAGGAGCTGTCAGTGTGAGCAGGCAGGAGCTGTCAGTGTGAGCAGGCAGGAGCTGTCAGTGTGATCAGGCAGGAGCTGTCAGTGTGATCAGGTAGGAGCTGTTAGAGTCAGCAGGCAGGAGCTGTCAGTGTGATCAGGCAGGAGCCGTCAGTGTCAGCAGGCAGGAGATGTCAGAGTCAGCAGGCAGGAGCTGTCAGTGTGATCAGGCAGGAGCTGTCAGTGTGATCAGGCAGTAGCTGTCAGAGTCAGCAGGCAGGATCTGTCAGTGTGAGCAGGCAGGAGCTGTCAGTGTGATCAGGCAGGAGCTGTCAGTGTGATTAGGCAGGAGCTGTCAGAGTCAGCAGGCAGGAGCTGTCAGTGTGATCAGGCAGGAGCCGTCAGTGTCAGCAGGCAGGAGATGTCAGAGTCAGCAGGCAGGAGCTGTCAGTGTGATCAGGCAGGAGCTGTCAGAGTCAGCAGGCAGGAGCTGTCAGTGTGATCAGGCAGGAGCCGTCAGTGTCAGCAGGCAGGAGATGTCAGACTCAGCAGGCAGGAGCTGTCAGTGTGATCAGGCAGGAGCTGTCAGAGTCAGCAGGCAGGAGCTGTCAGTGTGATCAGGCAGGAGCCGTCAGTGTCAGCAGGCAGGAGATGTCAGAGTCAGCAGGCAGGAGCTGTCAGTGTGATCAGGCAGGAGCTGTCAGTGTGATCAGGCAGGAGCTGTCAGAGTCAGCGGGCAGCAGCCGTCGTTCACGGGTAGCCGCAGCCAGTCAGAGTGCGGGGGGCGTGGTCGGGGGCGGTCTGCTCTTGCGGTGCGCTGTTTGGATCCAGTCTGCGCTCCTGCTGCAGCCGCTCCGGATTACTGGACCCCTGAACCCCTGATTGTGAGCCGCCGCCGGGAGATGATGGAGATGCTGCGGGCGAGGATGCTGCGCTCCGTCCCCTGGTTCCTGCTGAGTGGAATGACTGCGCTCTGCTTCCTGCAAGGTAGGGAGCATCTTCTCGGGGAGTCGCAGACCCCAGTCTTATGTCTCGACATATTACCCCGATCCCAGCGGCGACAGTGTGACGGGTTAATAGACCCCACTGCAGAGGTACCGGTCGTCGCCTCTCCTATGTAGTGGGGGGCATTATAGCGATCGCCCCCTTATATATGTAACCCACTGTCTGCACATGATCACCCTGTACCCCGCTGTGCCTAGAAACTCACCCATGTGTGGACTAGTGCGGCATCTGGAGAAGAACCTGTGGCTTCCGTCCTCCGTAATGTGTACGTGTGTGTGTCACATGTGTTGTGTATGTGTGTGTGTCACATGTGTTATGTATGGCTGTATGTTATTTGTTGTGTGTGTGTGTGTCACATGTGATGTGTGTGTGTGTGTCCACATGTGTTATGTATGGCTGTATGTTATGTGTTGTGTGTGTGTCACATGTGTTGTGTATGGCTGTATGTTATGTGTTACATGTGTTGTGTATGGCTGTGTGTTACATGTGTTGTGTATGGCTGTATGTTATGTGTCACATGTGTTGTGTATGGCTGTATGTTATGTGTTACATGTGTTGTGTATGGCTGTATGTTACATGTGTTATGTATGTGTGTGTCACGTGTGTTGTGTATGGTTGTATGTGTTACATGTGTTGTGTATGGCTGTATGTTACATGTGTTATGTATGTGTGTGTCACGTGTGTTGTGTATGTTTATGTGTTACATGTGTTATGTATGGCTGTGCTATGTGTCACATGTGTTGTGTGTGTGTGTCACATGTGTTGTGTATGGCTGTATGTTATGTGTCACATGTGTTGTGTATGGCTGTATGTTATGTGTCACATGTGTTGTGTGTGTGTGTCACATGTGTTGTGTATAGCTGTATGTTATGTGTTACATGTGTTGTGTATGTTTATGTGTTACATGTGTTGTGTATGGCTGTATGTTACATGTGTTGCGTATGGCTGTATGTTACATGTGTTGCTGTATGGCTGTATGTTACATGTGTTGTGTATGGCTGTATGTTACATGTGTTGTGTATGGCTGTATGCTGGGTTATGTATATGTTGCTTGTACCCATGTGCTCACCTGGGAATCTGCCCTGGTGATGGAGGGGCATCTGGGCACCTGGTGCTTGTGTCTTCTGCCCCTCAGCCAGGAGGTTCCCATTGCTTGTGTCACTGATATGATGTGTGCACTGTGCTGCCACTTATGAGGGGAGGGGGGGGGGGGTTCCCAGCCGCCCCCCACTCTTCACGTGTGTTATTATGTGATTAGTTCATGGAGCAGGCTGGTGATGTCGCAGCTCAGGGTCTGGTCCAGGAGCGTGAGCCTCTCCTGCCTCATGTGTGCAGCGCTGATTGCCTGGCAGAGTGGCATGTCATCTCATTGGCCCCAGCATTGGGATTACACAGGCAGGTGCTGGGAGCTGTGATGTCGCACACACTGTGCTAAGCTTATGTAACAGGATCTACCAGCCTTTATATATGATGGTGGCGTCCGGCGGACTCTAATAATTCACACTGGACTGTATACAGGAGAATCTGGTACTTCACTCTAGACTGTATACAGCAGACTCTAATAATTCATACTGACTCTATACAGGGGACTCTGATATCAAACACTGCACTGTATACTGGAGACCGATACCTCACACTGGACTCGACTGTATACAGGAGAATCTGGTACTTCACTCTAGACTGTATACAGCAGACTCTAATAATTCATACTGACTCTATACAGGGGACTCTGATATCAAACACTGCACTGTATACTGGAGACCAATACCTCACACTGGACTGTATACAGCGGACTCTGATCATTCATACTGACTCTATACAGGGGACTCTGATACCAAACACTGCACTGTATACTGGAGACCGATACCTCACACTGGACTGTATACAGCAGACTCTGATAATTCACACTGGACTGTATACAGGAGAATCTGGTACTTCATGCTGGACTGTATGTGGGAGAATCTGATAATTCACACTGGCTCTATACAGGGGACTCTGATATCAAACACTGCACTGTATACTGGAGACCGATATCCTCACAGTGGACTGTATACAGGAAAATCTGATACCTCATGCTGGACTGTATGTGGGAGAATCTGATAATTCATTCTGACTGTATACAGGGGACTCTGATATACACTGGACTGTATACTGGAATATGATATCTCACACTGGACTGGGTACTGGCAACTGTGACATCTCACAATGGACTGTATACAGGAGACCCTCATGTCTCACACTGGGCTGTATACCGTAGACTCTTGTATCTCACATTGGACTATATACACAGTACTCTACCTCACATTGGACTGTGTACTGCAGACTCTAACATCTTACACTGCGCTGTATAATGGGCACTCTAACATCCCACAGTGGACTATATACAGGAGACCCTCAAGTCCCTCATATCTCACACTGGACTGTATACAGAGGACTCTGATATCTGGTACTAGACTATATACTGTAGACTCTGATATCTCACATTGGACTGTATACAGTAGACTCTGATATCTCATACTCTCTTGACGGTATACCGAGGGCTCTAATATCTCACACTGGACTGTATACAGTAGATTCTGATATCTCACACTGGACCGTATACAGTAGAATGTGATATCTCACACTCCCTGGACTGTATACAGTAGAATGTGATATCTCACACTCCCTGGACTGTATACAGAGGGCTATAATATGTTACACTCCCTGGATTGTATACAGTTGACTCTGATATCTGACACTGGATTGTATACAGAGGACTCTCATATCTCACACTGTACTGTATACAGTGCCGTCTGATATTCAGGGGACTCTGGCATCTGACACTAGACTGTTTAATGGGGACTCTAGCATCTCACACTGGACTGTACTGGGGACTCTAGCATCTCACACTGGACTGTTTACAGGGGACTCTAGCATCTCTCACTGGACTGTATACAGGGGGCTCTAGCATTTCACACTGGACTGTTTACAGGGAACTCTAGCATCTCTCACTGGACTGTATACAGGGGACGCTAGCATCTCTCACTGGACTGTATACAGGGGGCTCTAGCATTTCACACTGGACTGTTTACAGGGGACTCTAGCATCTCTCACTGGACTGTATACAGGGGGCTCTAGCATCTCACACTGGACTGTATACAAGGGACTCTAGCATTTCAGACTGGATTGTATACAGGGGACTCTCGCATCTCACAGTGGACTGTATACAGGGGACTCTAGCATCTCACACTGGACTGTTTACAGGGGACTCTAGCATCTCTCACTGGACTGTATACAGGGGGCTCAATCATCTCACCCTGGACTGTATACAGGGGGCTCTAGCACCTCACCCTGGACTGTATACAGGGTACTCTAGCATCTCACCCTGGACTGTATACAGGGGACTCTAGCATCTCACCCTGGACTGTATACAGGGGACTCTAGCATCTCACCCTGGACTGTATACAGGGGACTCTCATATCTCACAATGTACTGTATACAGTGCAGTCTGATATTCAGGGGACTCTGGCACCTCACACTGGACTGTATACAAGGGACTCTAGCATCTCATACTGGACTGTGTACTGGTGACTCTAGCATCTCTCACTGGACTGTGTACTGGGGACTCTGTACCGGGGGCTATGCTACCTCAGTGGCCCAGATTTACTAATCCTATAGATGGTGTAAGCTTAGACCCTCACCACTTTTCTCTGACTGTACCAACTATTGGTGGCCTTACTTTTGAGACAGATTTTTTTTATTATGCCATACCGCCTTACATTGAAGCTCCGCCCCTTCCGCTGAGCCTTATACCCTTGTTGAGCAAGTCAGAAAAACATGTAGAGACTCTAGTTGCACTAAAGTGCCCTACAATTACTGGTGTTAGTGTTTATAGAGCGCACCAGAAAATCTAGATCTGATAAATGGGAAAACCAACTCAGTCGGGAAGATTTATCAAAACTGGTGCTAAGGAAGGTGACTTAAATGCCAACAGCAACCAATCAGATTCCAGCTGTCATTTTTCAGAGCTCCTTTGGAACATGAAAGGTGGATTCTGATTGGTTGATATGGACAACTAAGCCAGTTTTCCTTTTCACCAATTTGGTAAATCTCCCTCATTGTCTTGTTCTTAAGGGACTGACGGCATGGGCAGTGACTCGGGTCTAGATGCAGCTACAGGGCAGTATTATTAATGCCGCTATAGTATTGCAATGTGCCCATCTCTCTCAATGGGGGCAGTACGGGTACAATTTGACTTTCATTAAAGGGAGCCTGTCATCTGTTTTGGGGATCCTGAATCACCAGCATGCTGTTATGCAGCTGGGGTTTAGGGTCCCAAATCTGCCCCCAGCATATCCATCTATTCCTACAAAAGGAAAGAAAATGAAATTCTAATTTTCTATTAGAAGAGTCCAGGACTCTCCTCCAGTGGCATTGGGCACATGCACATGGTAAGGCGTTGACAAAGGTGAGGATGGTACACCTTGCTTCACTGCGCGTGTACCTGATGTGCAGTGGAGGTGGACCGTCCTTGGCTTCATTGACGCAGTATGTAGGGGCCCAGTGCTGCTGGAGAAGAGTCCTGGACTCTACTTATGATGCACTTCCATTTTCATGAATTTCTTTTGTGGGGACGGATGGGTGTGCTATGGGCAGATTTGGGACACCAGCTGCACTGCGGTATACTGGTGGTTTAGTGGCCCCAAACCAGAAGACTGTTTCCTTTTAAACAGGGTAACACCCAACTGGACCTTCACTGCAGACTGCTAACAATTAATTCATAACTTCTAGCAGGAATAATACAGGAATGGCACATCATATAGTCATAAGAATAGATGTTCCAGAATTGTTATTACATGGGGAATGCACGTAGATAGCCAGGAGAGGTGACAGCTCCTCTTTGAGCCAAGGCTGGAGGGATCCTAGAACCCTGCTGACAGATGCACCTAGAAATCTGCAGCTAGAGCCTGACTTCCAGGGTGGCTATCTCTCCTTATTACTGGTCTGCAGGGCTCCTGAGGGACGTCTAGTCACCTTCCGTCCCTTTTGCCTGTTGCAGCTACAGGTCTCCCTATAGCAAGTAATTGCAGAGCATTAGATGGGAGTTTTCTATTAGGCTTCTCTAGACTACTGTATTTCAGAAGAGTGTGCTGTTGTTGAGGTTGAGTAGAAGGAGCAGGTTCTCCCAGAAGCACAGAGTATTTTAGGAGAGTGGTATGTTGATTTTCTCAGCTGTTAGATGCTGTCTTAATAACCCAGTGCGCTACTGGTGGATCTGACAAAGTTATGAAGAGACGCTGGCCTCTACAGAATTTTTGCGCATCCACCACCAGTCTAAGGCCTCTTTCACACGAGCGTGACAGATTAGGTCCGGATGCGTTCAGTTAAAATTGCGCAATGTCGCAAGCAAGTTCAGTCAGTTTTGTCTGCTATTGCGTTCGGTTGTTCAGTTTTTATCTGTCGGATGCAATTCACATTGATGCGTCTTTCACGCGCGTAATAAAAAATCTGAAGGTTTACAAACAACATCTCTTAGTAACCATCTGTGAAAAACGTATCGCATCAGCACTTGCTTGCGTGAAAAACGCGGTATATAGAACATGCTGCGATTTTCACGCAACGCACAAGCGGCATTTCCAAGCCAGAAGTAGAAATATGCAATCTGTCCGATACACCGTATCATGAGAAGTACATTAGGTGGATATATACTGACGGTGCTGTCACCATAAAAGAGCGAGCAGTAATTTATGGACACAATTCATCGCTGTGCCGGGCTGACGTTCGCCCTCAGGGGTCGGTTCGCAGGTCATTGTCTGTACAGGACATTAACCTGCAGGTTATTTACCAGAGCCACACTACAAGGCAGGGGCCGCTGCCCCGGTACGACAGGGGTTAACCAGCGCATTGACACAAATGCTGGTCATTTGCAGATGACACTAAGTGACTGGCGAGGATGAATGCAGGCGGCGGCCGAGCCAGCAGCGGGGATGAATGAATGTGATATTGACGTAAATAGCATCTCCCACAATCGCTTTCATTAAAAACAGATTTACTGTGTGGAAAGTACAATAAAGATTAATTATCCAGAGGTGCCATCTCCCTGTGACTTCAGGGCATTCTGAGAACTTGGCACATCGCTGGTTAATAACTTTCTTGCAGGTTACCCTTTTGTTTATGGCGGTAATAAAGTTTCTCTATAAATAGGCTTGTGTCTTCTTCAAAGGGGCTTCCACCTTTTAGATATTGAGGACCTATCCTCCAGATAGGTAATGGTATCGGATCATTGGACGTCCTACACCGACAATGGGAGCTGAACTGCAGTAACCTGGCAGGAGACTTCTGCTTCCAGCTCCAGGAGTCAGCTGATTGGTAAGAGTGCTGGGTGTTGGACCTCCACCAATCCAATATTGCCAACCAAGCCGGAGGACATAGCACATGCACATACATTTTTATGGGTCTTCTGGAAATAGCAGACAGCTGGCTTGACTGTTTCAGAAGTCCCACAGAGGTGAATGGAGAATTTGCCTTTTATCCCACTTGTCCTTTCTTAAATCCCCCATCTCCCCACAATGACCTTTACACTAGGGTTGCACAGGGTATCGAATTATTGATACCCAATCGATATTTTTGTACCCGGTTCAATTTGATACCGGGATTTGCCATTTACCAATACTAGGCTGCGCAGCCTTGAGATGTTGCTTTAGTATTTCCACATAATCTTCTTTCCTCATGATGCCATCTATTTTGTGAAGTGCACCAGTACCTCCTGCAGCAAAACAACACCACAACATGATGCTGCAACCCCCATGTTTCACAGTTGGGATGGTGTTCTTAGGCTTTCAGGCTCTCCCTTTTTCCTCCAAACGTAACAATGGTCATTATGGCCAAAAAGTAAAATTTTTGTTTCATCAGACTACAGGACATGTCTCCAAAAATGTAGGTGTTTGTTCCTGTGTGCATTTGCAAACATTAATCTGGCTTTTTTAATGTTTCTATTGGAGTAATGGCTTCTTCCTGGAAGAAGTGGCCTTTCAGCCCATGTTAATACAGTACTTGTTTCACTGTGGATGTTGATACAATCCTACCAGCTTCCGCCACCATCTTCACAAGGTCTTTTGCTTTTGTTCTTGGGTTGATATGCACATGTTGGCCCAAAGCACGTTCATCTCTGGGACACAGAACCCGTCTACTTCCTGAGTGGTATGATGGCTGGACATTCCCATCTTGTTTGTACTTGTGTATAATTGTTTGTACAGATGAACAAGGCACCTTCAGGTATCTTGAAATTGCACCCAAGGTTGAGCCAGACTTGTCCACAATTCTCTTCCTGATAACTTGGCTGATTTCTTTAGACTTTCCCATGAAGCTACACTAAGAAGCAGTGTGTTTCAGGTGTGCATTTAAAACATCCACAGGTGTGTCTCAGATGTTGCCAACAAACGTAACAGAAGCTTCAAAACACATGACATAATCGTATGGGCAGTCCAGAATTGTTTAAAGGCATAGTAATCTTAGTGTATGTAAACTTCTGACATTGCAAAAAGTAATACAAATGCCTTAAAACATTCTCTCTCTCATTCTGTCATTTGGAAAATGATAATTATGGTAATCCTAATTGACCAAAAACAGGAAAGGTTTATTCTGATTTCATGTCAGATATTGAGAAAAACATTCATATGTGTCTTTTTATATAGTGCATGTAAACTTCTGGGTTCAACTGTATATTCAGCTCTGTGAGACCAGTCATCTTAGAGTGTAGGTTGTCACCTGAAATAGGGTCCTTTTACATGTTCAGATAAATTGGCCATAATGAGTATCCTAGGGTTGGACGATATCATAAATATTCCCACGATAACGATATTAAGAAATTTATCACGATAACGATATATCACGATAAATGCCCATTTAGAAGAAAAAAAAAACACTTGGGGCCAAAAGGAGACATTACACTGTATGGGGCAGCCACAAGGAGACGTTACACTGTATGGGGCAGCTACAAGGAGATGTTACACTGTATGGGGCAGCCACAAGGAGACGTTACACTGTATGGGGCAGCTACAAGGAGATGTTACACTGTATGGGGCAGCCACAAGGAGGCGTTATACTGTATGGGGACAGCCAGGCAGCCACAAGGAGACGTTAATTGTTATACTTTTATATGTCATTTTTCACCATTTCGGGTATCTGTAACTAGTCAATTGATTTCTATTAACAACAAAAACATTACAGGGTTAATTCTGTACCAGAACGAGTGGTTTATAGTAGGGATGTCCCGATACCATTTTTTTAGACCGAGTAGGAGTACCGATACTCTTATTTAAGTACTCACCAATACCAATTATAACAGTTAAATAAATAACACATTTATTTTGTGACCACTGACCAACCAAAAGTCCAAAAAACAGCCCCCAGCCTCTGATCAGCCCCCCAGTCTCTCATGTGCCCCCCAGCCTCTCATGTGCCCCCCAGCCGCTGATCAGCCCCCAGCCTCTCATGTGCCCCCAGCCTCTGATCAGCCTCTGATGTGCCCCCCAGCCTCTGATCAGCCTCTCATGTGCCTCCCAGCCTCTCACTCTTATCAGCCCCCTCTGGTAACTCAACCCCCCCCTAGTATTTATCATTGGTGGCAGTGGCCACAGAGTCCCCCTCCCCCCCATCATTGGTGGCAGTGGGCAGTTCCGATCGGAGTCCCAGCAGTGTAATGCTGGGGCTCCGATCGGTTACCATGGCAGCCAGGACGCTACTGAAGTCCTGGCTGCCATGGTATGTTAGTTAGCAGCATTATACTCACGTGTGCCGTGGCCGCCAGTCGCTCCTTCTTCTGTCTGTGCGGCGCATTGCTAATGCTTATAGCATTAGCAATGCGCCGCACAGACCTATGAGAAGAAGGAGCGCCCGGCGGCTGCAGCGCATGTGAGTATAATGCTGCTCACTAACATACCATGGCAGCCAGGACTTCAGTAGCGTCCTGGCTGCCATGGTAACCGATCGGAGCCCCAGCATTACACTGCTGGGACTCCGATCAGAACTGCCCACTGCCACCAATGATGGGAGGGAGAGGGGGACCCTGTGGCCACTGACACCAATGATTAATACTGGGCAGGGGGGGCGCACTGCCCACTGCCACCAATGCAGAGACTGAAGAACATTCCACTCTGAGAGGACACTGTGATCCGTCCAATTAACCCCTCAGGTACTCTGCAAATGTCCAGTATTGGTTCATGCTGGGGCGGACGGCCGCGGACGCAGATTTAGAAGCGGTCAGCGCTCATGACTGCTTCTATGATGTCACAAATTACAGCGCCATATCGCAGTTTTTTTAATACCACGGTATATCGTGATACCGGTATATCGCCCAACCCTAGTATCTATTGACGATACAGTCAATCCACGCAAGTATACTTTACTTACACTGAGCAAAAATATAAATGCAAAACTTTCGGTTTTGCTCCCATTTTGCATGAGCTGAACTCAAAGATCTGAAACCTTTTCTACATACACAAAAGACCCATTACTCTCAAATATTGTTCACAAATCTGTCTAAATCTGTGTTAGTGAGCACTTCTCGTTTGCCGAGATAATCCATCCCACCTCACAGGTGTGGCATATCAAGGTGCTGATTAGACAGCATGAATATTGCACAGGTGTGCCTTAGACTGCCCACAATAAAAGGTCACTCTGAAATGTGCAGTTTGATCACACAGCACAATGCCACAGATGTCGCAACGTTTGAGGGAGCGTGCAATTGGCATGCTGACTGCAGGAATGTCTACCAGAGCTGTTGCCCGTGCAATGAATGTTCATTTCTCTACCTTAAGCCGTCTTCAAAGGCATTTCAGAGAATTTAGCAGTACATCCAACCGGCCTCACAACCGCAGACCATGTGTAACCACACCAGCCCAGGACATCCACATCCAGCATGTTCACTTCCATGATCAGCCACCTGGACAGCTGCAGCAACAATCGGTTTGCATAACAAAAGAATTTCTGCACAAACTGTCAGAAACCGTCTCAGTGAAGCTCATCTGCATGCTCGTCGTCCTCATCGGTGTCTGGACCTGACTGCAGGTCGTCATCGTAACCGACTTTAGCGGGCAAATGCTCACATTCTATGGCGTCTGGCACATTGGATAGGCGTTCTGTTTACGGATGAGTCACGGTTTTCACCGTTCAGGGCAGTTGTGGATTGAGTGGCCCATGGTGGCAGTGGGGTTATGGTATGGGGAGGCGTACGTTATGGACAACAAACACAGGTGCATTTTATTGATGGCATTTGACTGAGATGTGTTGCACTGCGTGAGGCAAATGGTGGCCACACTAGATACTGACTGGTTTTCTGACCCCCCCAGTAAGGCAAAACTGTGCACATTTCAGAGTGGTCTTTTATTGTGGGCAGTCTAAGGCACACCTGTGCAATATTCATGGTGTCTAATCAGCACCTTGATACGCCACACCTGTGAGGTGGGATGGATTATCTCGGCAAAGGAGAAGTGCTCACTAACACAGATTTAGACAGATTTGTGAACAATATTTGAGAGTAATGGGTATTTTGTGTATGTAGAAAATGCTTCGGATCTTTGAGTTCAGCTCATGCTAAATGGGAGCAAAACTGAAAGTGTTGCATTTATATTTTTGCACAGTGTATATACTGGTACGCTCCCCTCCCCATGCAGTCTCCACTATTGTCGTTAGCACATGCCCTGTTTACATGGGGGGTGATACGGTCAGTGGTTCTGTGCCATCATAAAAGATGCAATTCAGCAACAAATGAGCGTTTTATGTTTGATCTCTGTGCATGTTAACGTACTGCAGTGATTGGATGTGGACGACCGTTCTGCTGGTCCTGCTGAAATCAGTAGTTTTGGCTGACATTCATCTAATGTGTATGGTCACCTTAAAGTGGTTCCCTGGGCGTTTTATCTGTCCTGTGTAGGAAAGATTCATCAGTACATACATCTGTCATGCCACTGATGTCATGATGTCATGCCACCGCTGTCTCCTCTCCAATCAGACTGGCTGTGAGCTCTTCCTCTTGGATCCTGACCGGATGTGTCCCCAATCCTCCTGTTCAGCTGCATGTACTAAAAATGCAGCTGAACAGAAAGATTCGGGAACACATCCCAAGCCAGTCTGAGCACAGCGGAGACAGTGGTATCGGTACTACACAGGATAGAAGATGGCAGATTTTTATGAAAAGCTCATAGGATTGTCCTAAAAATGTGATTGTTGGTGGCCGAGGTGATAAAATGTGGTATGTTCATGTGACCTGCTGATATCTGATGGATGGGTGCAGTCCCTGGAGAAGGTTGGGGGTTCATTGACGTGTCTGTTGGGTTCATTAGAATTCTTATCAGCTCCATCTCTGGACTGCTGAAACGTTTAATCTGCTAGAACTTGTACATATCAGACACTTCCTGGACCGAGGAGAATAACCAAACATGGCCATTGTCTCCAAGCTGTTTCCATCACTTGAGCTTTTCTTTTCTCGGACAGCTTGTTCTTTGCTGGTAAGCGGCGGCTCCAGCCCCGGACTTGCTTTTCATACCGCTCGCTGTTATTATTGTGTTTTGCTTTGTGTTCAGTCGAGGTGAAAACACAGACAGTTAAGAGCGAAGAAGAGAAGATACAAGTGTCAGAGGGAAGAGGAGGGAAGATGTATCTGCCATCCGCGCGGCTCATAGATCAGCAAATAGTCCAGCACTTAATCTTCAGTCCTGCATCTTGTTTCCCTGGCTGCTTCGTTCCATCACACGTTACATAAATGTACCCACCAACGGGGCACGTGGACCGTCCTCACCAGACCCACGCTCAGAGCCCCTTTTAGGCAATGTATCCGACCTGCTGACAACAAAAACGAGGTTACTCTACAAACGATGAGCTGCTAATTGCATGGAAAAGGAGGGCATTCAGCCTGTAGAAACATGTTTATATTAAGAATTAGAAAGAACTAATTATTCGGCCGTCCTGCTGGGGTTATTTTTTCCTACAATTATCACCGGTGGTGTCTCTCTTAAAGCAGCAGTTTAGTTTGCGTAGGAATAAGGCCGATGTATTAGCCATCTGAACCGTGTTAAAGACCAGTCTGTGTGCACTGACTAATTGAGATGCTGTTGGGGGGGAGTCACTCACCTCCCACAGACCCCATTTTTCTTTTGAAAGCCTCCTAATGGTTTTTTGATGGGCGAGGTAAGTGAGTTCTAGAAAGTGACGTGTCTAAGAGCAGGGAGGACATTTATGTGAAAGGCTCTCATCATCAGCTAAATTACAGCATACAACTGCATGTCGGGGTTAACATGTACAGATCTCATTCTTTTTAAAAGTTTTGTTCACATTGAAGAAATCACCCTTTGTTTTCACCAACGTTTCCTACATGCTCTATACATCAGAATTAACTCGGAGGAAGTATTCTTGATTGTTTCTGGTCAGAAAAGAATGAAAAGTATCAGAACCATAATCCTTATCCTACAGCCATGCAGTACTGCTAGTCGCCTGTAGGTGGAAACCTTGTAGACTTAGAGAAATAGATTGTAGACTCGTCTAGGGCAGTGTTCATACATACAGCATGACCATAGACTTCACGTTATCTCATCATCTAGGATGCTTTTTTGTCCTGCAAGCAAAATCGCTCATAGGTTGACATCAACGGCACAGGTCCTGGCAGGATCCTTCCTTACAAAATAGGACCAAGTACCACTGCATGGAGCTGTATTTTGTCCAATAGAATTCCAGACTCCATATTGTATCTGCCGCCTTAAAGGGAGCATATCACCATGAAAATGCGATGTTATAGAGCAGGAGAAGCTGAGAAGATTGATATATAGATTTGTGGGAAGAGATTCAGTACAACTTGTGTTTCATTTATTTAAATCTCTGCTAATTCTGGCCTTTGAAGTCCAGGAGGCGGTCCTATCAGTGACGGACAGCTATCTCTGTATACACATGCTTTCTGCAGCTCAAATACCATGTTCCACGTGACAGGTCCCCTGTAAGGTGGGATCACAGCAGGTTGGTGGGCAGATCATAGTGTGATGACGCGCACTCCTGAGATCCTGGCCACCAGAGATGCCTGGGCTTTTATCTCTAGAGGGCAAGCGTGGGCACCGCTGATGGATTGCAGGAGAAATCAGCTGGATACAATGGGAGTGAAAAACAAGTCAAGCAAGGAAAGAAGGGAATATGGAAAATCAGTATACTTGATTCGATAAACGCATTTTGTTAAAGTGAAACAACCTCTTTAAGGTGTCCATACTAATTTGAACTGCTGAAGTTGGTGGGACCAGACAACTAATAGGTTTTCCAACTTTCCCCCAATGTCAGGATTGGACATGTTGGATAAGCCAGTAGGGTCTGGAGAAGACAGAGGTGTCTAGCAGTGGTTCACTCTCCCGATTGAAAACAGAAGCATGCTCTTGTATGTGGCGGTCAGCAGGCTCGTCCAGCCCACAGCTATCTAAGGCAGGGTTAACATCACGTCTTTACCATCCGTTTAAAGTATACAAATAACGCATACATTAAAGTGATGCCCCAGACTGATGCCATACAGTGGCATCCATTCACTATAGAGTTCCATTGAATAAAAAAATATACTTTAATTTACCAGACTGTGCAGGATACAAGAACGTGTTGTGCTGCGTTTTTGTATCCTTCTTTTTTCTAACATATAATGTCAAACGGAGGCATAAAACGTGATGTGAACCCACTTTAGGCGTATGGCCACCTATAGAGAGAGCAGAGTTGTGTCAAGAGGGCCGGTATCATCACGAGGCTTAAAGAGAAACTTTGTTTTCGATTTCCTGCATGACCCTTACAATTCTGCCAGTGGCTCCTTGGCAACAAGCTGACGACCATGGCTTTGTATCCTCTGCTGTTACTAAAAAGTGCCAGTCTGCGGCTGGAGTCTGTATGGAACCATTGATAGAATTCTAAACATGGCAGACTAATGGAAAAAGAGTGAAGCCCTCCAGTCATCACATTACCTCAGTGAGATCCTGCAGGAAACCAGTGAAAAATAAGTGGATTTAATTTAGATATTGGCGGTCATTTAGCAGGCCTCATCATAAACTAGAAACTTCCTCCGGCAGTCCATGCGCCTAGATTGGTAGCCGGGGTAGGTTTGAGTCCTCGCTTCTCGTTGTCAGAAAGTGGCGAGGGTAGCATAGATGCACCACATAGAGAACGTCACAAACCATGGGATTTTTTTTTACACTAGTTTCAGGCGTAGGGGGTCATAATAAATGAGTCTCACTGTATTCAGTAGGTGAAGCTTCTTTGGACCATAAGGGCACCACCACCTGGCGTTGCTACGCTGCGGTTGAGTACTTGGCTGCAATGAGGGTCGCAGCGAGGTCCAATAAACTAATGAAGATTGCACTGTTTATTTGGTCTGCATTGTTAATGGCACCTTAGGTACTGTGCTGCCATTAACAACACAGAATGACTAAACAGTGCGGTCTTTATTTGTTTAAAAGCTATGTACACCTTTTGGGGAATCATTTTTATCAATTTGTCTTTATTTAAAATTTTGTACCACCTTCAGATTCTCTAGTAGCAGGATCTGAATTTTCACTCTGTTCCGTCAGACAGCTCAGCTGATGGCTCCTTATCTCTGATCTCATTATAGCTCAGCTTATCTTACTGATAAGAATGTGGCTTAAATAATGTGTTTATGAGCTCTTAGTAGTTTAGAGATAAGGGCTATTAGAGGTCAGTAAAATGACATTCACACAGCTAGAAAACCAGTTAACCCTTTGTGACAGAGCAGCTCAATATTTTTAATAAGACCAATTGAAAAAATGATGTTTAGCCCAAAAAGAATAAAATGCAATCATAAAATATATTGCCCCCGAAGGTGTACATAGCCTTTAATTAGATCCCGTTACAGCCATGTGGTATTTGACCACTAGTGATGGCTGAACATAGGCCCGGACGTTTCGCGAGTGTTTGCGATAAAATGGTAGCGAACCGCGCGTTCGTGGAGGGCCCCATTCACTTTAATGGCAGGCGGACCTGAAAAACCTTCAGGTCATATTTGCAGCCACCAAATACTTACTAGAAGTGCACAAATAGTCCCACAACATGGACAGTGACATACCAGAGTGGGATCCCACAAAAAAGATGTATTTTAATACAAATTTTTATGCGTCTTAAAGGGAAACTCTCAGAAATGTGCCCTGCTGGAGCCTAGAAAAAAATTATTTTAGGCCATGGGAGTACGGGCCCCAAAAATTTTACATTCACCTGACAGAAAAGAAAAAGTGATTATATGGCTGGAGGTATATTAGACGGTGGATAATAATTTTACTGTTAGCCAGCACAGGCCAAAAAATTAGGCATTCACCTGACAGAAAATAACTTTTGATGATGTGGCTGGAGGTGCAGTAGGCGGTCACCGGCTAAATATTTTACTGTAGGCCAGTACAGGCCCCAAAAATTAGGCACTCACCTGACAGAAAAGGCCTTTTATGCTGCTGTATATACATAAGACAAGGACCATTATTTGTTCTTGGTGATCGCGGATATGTGTGGGCTGGCGTGAGGAAATTCAATTACACGTGGTCGTCACAGGTGTTGAATTCCTCCGACATCCATGCCTCATTTATTTTTAGAAATGTGAGATAGTCCACACTGTCGTGAGATAGGAGAGTGCGCTTATAGGTCATGATCCTCCCTGCTGTGCTGAACGTCCTTTCGGACAGGACACTCGACAAGGGGCAAGCCAAGAGTTCCATGGCAAATTGTGCTAGCTCTGGCCACAGGTCAAGCCTGCACACCCAGTAGTCCAGGGGTTCCTCGCTTCTCAGAGTGTCCACATTGACCATTAACCCGATGTAGTCGGACACCTGTCGGTCTAGGCGTTCCCTGAAGCTGGATATTGAGGGCGACTGTTGATGGGTTAGCTGCAAAATGATCTCATATCGGAAGGGATGAGAATGACCAGACAATCATATTCTCGATGGGGAGGCAGCTCCTGAGCTCCACCCTCCGAGAGTACACCCCTGAGATAGAAGCACAAAGACAGTTGTCTGAACAAAATTCATTCCAGCTACTGATTTCTCTTGTTTGCCAGTCAATAGTAGGGTTATGCTTTATCAACCACGGTAAACCCAGAACCATCGGAGCAGGCAAGCCCTTCATAACAAAACAAGAAATGGACTCAACATGTGAATCACCCACCTCTAACTGAATTTCATGAACGATATGAGTAAGACTCTTTTGTGAGAGAGGGGAGGAATCAATAGCAAACACTGGTATCTCTTTATCTAAAGTGCTAGTTCTAAAACCAAGATTTTGGAGGAACTGAAAACCTAGCGCCACCATGGCAGGAAGGAGGAAACGGGTATTGCAGGGAGAATGCATATTTGCTTGCTCAGACTCACCATTTGCACTACCAAGAGTCAGGGAAGTCTTTTTTTTCCCCTCTTTATGTGAATACCTCCGTACTTTTTCATTACCGCTTTGAGGTTTAACAAAAGGACATGCACAAACAAAATTACCTTCTTTTCCACAGAAGTAAGATAGCTTATTCAGCTTCCTAAAATCCCTATCACCTGAGCAAAAGGAAACCTGGCCCAACTGCATAGGCTCCTCTCCTGCCCCAGATTCAAAAGTCATATTACCCCGGGGACTAGGTGGGACGGATCCACTTACAGAGGGAACCACCAGCTCGAGAGGAATCTTATACCTTTCTCTAAGACGTCTATCAAGCTGCACTGCCAAAGACATGGCCATCTCCAATGAATCGGGATACTCATGAAAAGCAAGGGCATCTTTCAACGTCTCAGATAGCCCCTGACAAAACTGACTCCGGAGTGCAGGATCATTCCACCCCGAGTCAGTTGCCCATCTTCTAAATTCTGCACAATACGACTCCGCAGTACATTCTCCCTGTAACGAACTGCGCAGCGTAGATTCAGCCATAGAGACCCGGTCTGGGTCATCATAAATCAAGCCCAAGGCTCTAAAACAATTCATCCACCGACCAGAGGAATGGTGAATCGGTCGGTAGAGAAAAAGCCCAGGACTGCGCGTCCCCTTTGAGCAGAGATATAATGATTCCCACTCTTTGATTTTCGTCACCAGATGACATTGGCCGCAGACGAAAATACAACCTGCAGAACTCCCTGAACCGAATAAAGTCATCACCACCCCCTGAGAACCTATCAGGGAGAGCGACTTTAGGCTCTAAGCAGACCTGATTTCCTCCAATAGCACCAGACGCCAGAGCATTCTGACACCGTGCAACAGAACTGCGGAGATCAGCAACCTCCAGCGATAATCCCTGCATGTGATCAACCTAGGCATCCATAGCCTCCATTTCGCAAACAGCAGGAATATGACAGTTTTTTAGGCGGGTTATAATGTCACAATAGGTAGGTAAGCAGGGAAATAACTAAACACAAGAAAACAAACAGAACAAACGACTAGGCCCAAAAGCTAGGGAGAAAAGGGTCACCTCCTAGCGATCCCTAAAAGCTTTCCCTAAACTGCTGTGCCCATGTGCATACCCTTAGGGTGGATATGCACATGCCCTCGTACCTAAACATAAACACCCTGGGAAAACCCTAAGTAGCAGGGAAAAGGGAAGAGGCAACTTGCTTCTTCAAAACATATCGCACTCCTCAATCAGTATTTTGTGGAAACAGGTATAGAGAACCCTTGAATCAATATTTGGTGGAAGCAGGTATATCGCACCCCTCAATCTGTATTTTGCGGAAGCAGGTATATTGCACCCCTCAATTAGTTTTTTTGGGGGCAACAGGTATATCACACCCATTGCAAATAGTTGTTCCAATGATTGTCCCTCTATATACCTGTGGTATTGCAGCAGAACTGCACACAACGGCTGCACAATACAAATGCACTATAATATACCTAGTTAGAAAGTATATTATAGGTGTATCACACGCCTGAATCCGTTTTTTGGGGGGCAACTAGTATATCACACCAGTTGCAATTAGTTATCCCAATAGCGTTTGTCACTCTATATAGCTGCAGTATCGCAGTAGAACCGCACGCAACTGCTGCACAATACAAATGTACTATAATATACTTTCTATGTTAGAAAGTATATTATAAGTATATCTCACCCTCAGTAAGTCACACCTATCGATAGAACACCTATACCAGTCCTTAAAAGGACTTTTGTGGACCTATTAGCTAGCGTTTGGTGTCCCTAACATTCTGTCCCTGCTCCACAAAGCAACCTCTCCTTACACTGGCAAAACATAGAATGTAAAATGGCTGCCAGATCGGGTTCTGTTATAGGGTGGGGGTATGTCCATGTGCTGAAACGTCTCAATTAGCTGTCCTGTCCCACCTGATGGATGCGTCATGGGTCAAAGTTCGGCGCAATGTAAAAGAATATGGCACATGCAAACATCGCCATATGTTTGCATGTTCGGCGAATCACGAACGAGCAACGTTTGCCGCAAAACGACGGCTGGGCGAACCGCAAGGCCATCTCTGTTGATCACACCCTAACTGTATGCTTCTGACAACCTCCTCTGTGAGGTAGGGGAGCTTGACATGTTGGCAGAACCTTTATAAATATGGTGCCATTTACAAAATAAGGTTTACACTAATAAATGTCAGCATCTTCATACCTGCACTTATGTGTATGCCCACCTGTAGTAAAAATCAAAGTGACTGATGGGTTCGTGAGCCGTGATTGTCCTGATAGTGACGAGTGATGGTAGAATATTCTCAGGTTATGCAGCAGATGATCATTGAATGGCGCTCTATCACCATTCAGTATCAGTAACGCCTCTGTGTATTGATCCTATCAGCCGCCTGTAGATTGATGACACTTTCACACTTCTACGTATCATATTCCTTGTCCTTGCTGGGGTAGATTCCTGCACCGTCACAGATGGAGCAGCTTGTGTAACAGCAAGCAATGTCACATGACGCCAGCGAGCGAGAAGACGATGATAACGTATTCTCCGCTTCATTCTCACCCTTGGTATATGCATCATACAAGTCTATTACATGCATCATCACACTCCATACATCACCTAGATAATGGCCCCCGCACATGGAACATTATCATCTTTAAAGGAAAACAAGCCTCCGAATACTCTCATTAAATGATGTGTAAAATGAAGTATAATTGGACACGGAGCGTTTGTCTGTAGAAAAAATTATTTTATTTGTAGATATCTTCAGATTTTTTTACTCTTTTCTATGTGAATTGATTTTAGTCACTAGCTGAATCGCACAGATTACTGCAGCGCCCCCTGCTGTTTGCGCAGAGCTATTTAGTGATGGATATGGGATGTCAGAAAACAATGGGGGTCATTTATCAAAGACCATTGCTTTACGCTAGTCTTTCATATCCCCTGCGGTGATGGAAGATGCCCTTAATTTATGATGAAGAGCAGGCCTTGTTATACTTAGGCACATTCTTCGTCAGTCCATGTGTCTAAGGCCCCATTCACGCGACCGTACAGTATCACGGTGCAGACTTATTGACTTGAATGGGTCCACCATCTGCAAGATGTGGCAGAATATAGGACATGTCCTATCTTTTGTGGAGCAGAGGCATGGACCTGGAAGCACATGGGAACACAGTGAAGCCCTTTCACGGCCTTCCGGATCCATGTCTCTTCTCAGCAAAAGATAGGACATGTCCTATTGTTTTCTGTATCTTGCGGCCTAAACTGAAGTCTACTCCAGCCCCTAGCAAGAGTAGATTTCAGTCATTTATGCCAGAAAACTGGTATAAATTATAGTGAATCTGCTGGGGCTGATGGCCGACCCACACCACACCCCAACCTTGACAATTTTTTGCAACAATTTCCACTGGGATTCTGGCTTGGTTTCTGTCAGGTTCATTTGTGCTGTGCTATTCTTCTAGTCAAATGTGACAGAACTCGTGATGGAGCCTCCAAACACAGCGGGGGAATTGATCTTGCCCCCATGCCAGTTTCTCTGGCGTAAAAAAGTCGCAAACCTCGTGTTTGTGATTTTTTTTTTTTAAATGCCACTGTGCCTAAATCTATGTCCAAGTGGTGTTTCTACGCTGCGTTGTCCACTTTCTTGAAAAGGGGGAGATGCCAGTGGGCCCAGCGAGTTTATCTGCCTTAACTCCAGTTTTCTGGCATAAAAGAAGACAAATCGACGGCAGCTCAGAGGATGCACCTAGTTTATGACGAGGTATCCGCCAAAACATTGGTCTATGATGGCTTCCTTTCCAGTGGGGAGATATATCTAAACTGGTGTAAAGGAAAAGGAAACTTGGCTTAGTTGCCCATAGCAATCAGCCAGATTCAACCTTTCTTTTTTCAGAGCTCCTTTGGAAAATGAAAGGATAAATCTGATTGGTTGCTATGGGCAACTCAGCCAGGTTCCTTTACATCAGTTTTGATAAATCTACCCCAGTACGAATGTAGCTTAACGTGGCCACTTACGGGTGGATGGTTGGTGTGAGCTGCTGGTTACCACATAGGTTTAGACTAGTATCAGTATCTGGATGCTTGGCCTGAGTTACTGGTTATGCACAGATTCTGACCAGTATCGTTGTCTGGACTATTTGTAGTGTTGAGCGAACTTGTGTTTCAAGTTCAGCCTACAAGGTTCGGGGTCAGGTTATCTAAGAATTCTGTTATGAATTCCGCTACCATGGACCATAAGTTATGGTCCGTAGTAGCGGAATCCATAACAGAATTCTTAGATAATCTGAACTTTGTACGGCGAACTTGAAACACAAGTTCGCTCATCCCTAGTGGTGTGAGCTACTGGTTAGACACAGATTCAGACCAGTATCAATATCTGGAGAGGTGGTGTGAGCTACTGGTTAGACACAGATTCAGACCAGTATCAATGTCTGGAGAGGTGGTGTGAGCTACTGGTTAGACACAGATTCAGACCAGTATCAATGTCTGGACAGGTGGTGCGAGCTACTGGTTAGACACAGATTCAGACCAGTATCAATATCTGGAGAGGTGGTGTGAGCTACTGGTTAGACACAGATTCAGACCAGTATCAATGTCTGGACAGGTGGTGCAAGCTATTGGTTAGACACAGATTCAGACCAGTATCAGTTTCTGGACAGGTGGTGTGAGCTACTGGTTAGACACAGATTCAGACCAGTATCAGTATGTGTATGGTCGGTCTGAGCTGGTAGATATACAGAGATTCTTGAACAAATACTGTATCACTACTTGGACGGTTGGTGTAATCTGCTTGTTGCACACAGATTCAGATCAGTATATGGATGGTCGGTCTAAGCTGCTGGTTACACAGACATTGACACCAGTATATGCACAGTTGGTCTGAACTGCAGATGATGGATCAAAGCAATTTTAGGAAAGATTCCAGTTGATTCTCCACAAGACACCACTGACGTCTGTTGCAGTGAACCACAATCTTCTATGTTTGCCCTCAATTGTCTTGTTGCTTATCTAGTTATTGACTTCACTTTCTGTTGGCATTCATACAGCTGCACAGGATGACCAAGCACAAATCTGTCTTCAGTTTGCTCCCTCTAGTGGCAGCTTTTGTTATATAAATGGATGTTTTTCACCAATCACAGAAACAATGGGGCAGATTATGGAAACCACCTAAGGCCTCATGCACATGACCGTTGTTTTGGTCCGCATCCAAGCCGCGGTATTTGTGGCTTGGATGCGGACCCATTCACTTCAATGGCGCCACAAAAGATGCGGACAGCACTCCGTGTGCTTTCCACATCCGTTGCTCTGTTCCGTAGTCTGCAAAAAAAATTTAACCTGCCATCCGTGTTTTGTGGATCCGCAATTTGAGGACCGCAAAACACAGAACAGTCGTGTGCATGAGGCCTAAGGCTACTTTCACACGTGCATAATGTGGTTAGTAACTTACATCACTTTTTTATGGCAAATGTAACAGGTAGCCAAAAAGACAAAAGAGGCACAAGTCTTTACAGGTTTGGGCTTTCAAATACTGATGCATATCAGGGGGAGCAGAACTCTTAAAGAGACATTGGCAGCCTTTACCACCATGCCAACCAGACATATGTGCCAGGCCACATAGATTAGGGGCTCCCTGCTCGGTTAAAACACCAGGTCTTGGACCCAAGATGTTTTGTCCTGGGCCCTGATCCAAGAGATGCAATCATTTGTATCAGCATCTCATGGGTGGCAGCCTGCCCCCCTATTCATTCTCATAGGCCACAGACCACTAGGCTGGAAGCCTATGAGATGACATATAAATAGACAGGTGGCATGAGAGCCTGCGCCAGGACACAATTTTAGCGCTGACATCATTGTAACTACCTGTGCAGGGACACAAGTATCTCATGTTCCTCCTCCGTCCTGCACCTCATTGCAGACAATGGTATGGAACAGGAATCTGAAGAGTATTTAATTTTTTTTTCTTTGTTACATTGAGTCGAGCATACTATAGGGGGGCCATATTACTGCTGGGGGCACTATAAGGGGGCCGTATTACTACTGGGGGCACTATAGGAGGCATTATTATTACTACTCTGGGCACTATAGGGGGCATTATTACTAATAGGGACACTATAGGAGACATCATTATTACTACTCTGGGCACTATAAGGGGCATTATTACTAATAGGGGCACTGTTAGGAAATTTTTAATACTTGGCACACTATTACTGGGTCACTTTAGGGGGCCTTATTACCGCAGGGTTTACTATAAGGGCATTAGTATTAATGGGGGAGTTTTGGGGTGGGGCATAGCAGACTGACAGGAGATGGAGCTTAGTGGTGCAATTGGCACTCCTAGATATACCTTTGGTTGAAGCCCCTGAAATGGCAAATCCGCCTCTGGCAACAGAAACAGCATTCCAGTAGAGGGCGCCAGACATGTTGACTATACAGTTGCAATGTATAGTACCATTTTAGTTTGGGCCTTTAGGCTGGGTTCACACCTGAGCGTTTTACAGCGCGTTCCTACGCGCTGTAAAACGCTCAACAAGGAGAAACCAATGATTCCCTATGGGAATGGTTCACACTTGGGCGTTTTACAGCGCGTACGATCGCGCTGTAAAACGCCCGACGCTCCAAAAAGTACATGAGCGACTTTTGGGGCGTTTGTGGCCATAGGACACTGTAGTGAATCACACAAACGCGCGTCAAACGCGCGTTTACTATTACAAAAACGCGCATAAAAATGCGCGTCAAAAACGCGCGTAAAACGCGCGTTTGCGCAACGCTCAAGTGTGAACCCAGCCTAAGGGTTGCTTTAAGAAATGAAAGCTGAGCTGTGATTGGTTGCTGTTGGCGGAAAGACAGGTATGTAGGTTAAAGAGCCATATGCTGCGTGGAAGGACATCCTTGTATTCATTGCTGGACACCATATCATGCCAGGGAGAATTTTGTGAATGATAATAAGGCCTCATGCACACGACCATTGTTTTTTTAAGGTCCGCAAAAACGGGGTCCGTGATCCGTGACCGTTTTTTTGTCCGTGGGTCTTACTTGTTTTTTGGAGGATCCACGGACATGAAAAATGAAAAAAAAATCTAATTCAAGTTTGCCATTGAAATGATAGGAAAAAACGGACACGGATCACGGACGCGGATGACAATCTTGTGTGCATCCGTGATTTTTCACGGACCCATTGACTTGAATGGGTCCGTGAACCGTTGGCCATGAAAAAAATAGGACAGGTCATATTTTTTTCACGGCCAGGAAACACGGATCACGGATGCGGCTGCCAAACGGTGCATTTTCCGATTTTCCACGGACCCATTGAAAGTCAATGGCTCCGCGAAAAAAAACTGAAAATGGCACAACAGCCATGGATGCACACAACGGTCGTGTGCATGAGGCCTAATGGACATGCGGAGCCCTGCAGCTGTTCCATGTGTGACGCCATTCCTGTGAATATCCTGATAGATTGATGCGCCGATGCTGCGGGTTAACGGGCTGAGGACGATATTTATAGCCCCTGTAACCTCCATCACAGGATGTGGATTACAGGCGAAATCGTTCCCTCGGGTCTTCTGAGAATTCTTCCTGACAGTGAAAGGTTGTCTTGGCGTCTTGGATTGTGCTATTTAAAGGGATAATTCCTCATTTAGCCTAGCGCTTTGTGATTTTGTATGTAGAAGCGATTACAGATTGCAGGTGTATTGTGCTTGTACAGAAGAAGAGGTGAATGAATCGTACAGACAATAGCGGAGAGATAAACGCAGCTCAATGGGGAGAACGTATCCCTGACATCCAGGAGGTCTAGATAATATACAACTCTAAAATTCATCACAAATTGCGTAGAGATTAATAGTATTAAATTCTTAGAAGATCCAGCCGTTCCGCTGCTGCTGCTTGTGTGGGCTTTGGAGTTCAGTGAATCTTAGTGCAGACGTTCTGATGATATCAGACTGTGATCCTTCAAATGAGAGGAAGTTGCCCCTCAAAGGAACAGCTCATGTATTTTATTTTAGTTTCATTTAAATTTCAGGCTGCGGAAGATAAATGAGCTGCAGAAATAGGGAAATGCCAGCTTGTTTGTAGTGGCCAGTGTGAAAAAAAATTGGTTTCTTTTACGCAAAAAGTCAATAAAAAAGTAAAAAAAAAAAGCTGTCTGCTAACTAACTAAAGTAGTGCATGCTTCTGTGCGTCCATGGAAAGAAACGGACTTCTGAGTACACGTAGGATTCAGTGGATGTGAATCACACAAACGTGTGCGCTCCGTGGCTGTATTGCGGACTGCATTTGCGGATCCGCAATACATGGGCACCGTTCCGTGTGCATTCCGCATCACCGATGCGGACCCATTCACTTCAATGGGTCCGCAAATTCGGAGATGCGTAATGGTGCGGAACGGAAGCACTGCGGAGTGCTTCCGTGGGGTTTCATCCCGTACTTCCGTTCCGCAAAAAGATAGAACAGGCCGCAGCACGGCCACGGGGCGCACACGTTCGTGTGCAAGAGGCCTAAGGCTGCCTTTGCACAGTCAGTGTTTGATCGGTGATTTCCATCCGTGATTGCAGGGGCGGACTGGGAAGTTAAAGTGGCCCAGGAAAAAACCTACAAGTGGCCCCATTGTGTAAGGGGGTCCAAATTGACAGAAGAGGGGACAGCACAAGTAAGCAGAGACATCAGAAGTAAGGGGGCTGCAATACCACAGTGCAGCACAAAATACTGCCCCAGCAGAACCAAATACTAAAGCACAGCACAATATACTGCCTCAGCAGAACCAAATACCACAGTGCAGCACAAAATACTGCCCCAGCAGAACCAAATACTACAGCACAGCACAATATACTGCCCCAGCAGAACCAAATACAACAGCACAGCACAATATACTGCTCCAGCAGAACCAAATACTAAAGCACAGCACAAAATACCGCCCCAGCAAAACCAGATACCACAGTGCAGCACAATATACCACCCCAGCAGAACCAAATACAACAGCACAGCACAATATACTGCTCCAGCAGAACCAAATACAACAGCACAGCACAATATACTGCTCCAGCAGAACCAAATACCACAGTGCAGCACAATATACTGCTCCAGCAGAACCAAATACCACAGTGCAGCACAAAATACCACCCCAGCAGAACCAAATACTACAGCACAGCACAATATATACCCCCTGCAAAACCAAATACCACAGTGCAGCACAATATACCACCCCAGCAGAACCAAATACAACAGCACAGCACAATATACTGCCCCAGCAGAACCAAATACAACAGCACAGCACAATATACTGCTCCAGCAGAACCAAATACCACAGTGCAGCACAAAATACCACCCCAGCAGAACCAAATACTACAGCACAGCACAATATACCCCCAGCAAAACCAAATACCACAGTGCAGCACAAAATACCACCCCAGCAGAACCAAGTACAACAGCACAGCACAATATACCCACCCTGCAGAACCAAATAACACAGTGCAGCACAATATACTGCCCCAGCAGAACCAAATCCCACAGCGCAGCACAAAATACCGCCACATCATAACCAAATACCACAGTGCAGCACAAAATAATACTGCTTCAGCAGAACTCAATCCCACAGCGCAGCACAATATACTGCCCCAGTAGAACCTAATTCCACAGTGCAGCACAAAATACCACCCCATCAGAACCCAGTACTACAGCGCAGCACAAAATACTGCCCCAGCAGAACCCAATACCACAGAGCAGCACAAAATACTGCCTCAACAGAACTAAATACCACAGTGCAGTACAAAATACTACCGCCCTTACCACAATATTGAACTGTATCACCACCCTGAGCATGGTAATACAGTTAAGGAGGGCACCTGCGGCTGTTGGCAGGTGCATAAGTACCTGATGCTTCTGCATTAATTAATTAATGTAGAAAGCCTCAGATCATTATGTACCTGACCGGCGGCTGTGTGGAGGGCCTTGCACTGGGAAATTTCCCCGTAGGGCCTATGGCCAGTCTGCCCCTGAGTGATTGTGAGCCAAATCCAAGAGTGGAGTATCCACAGAGCTATGGTATAATGGGAAAATCTGCATCTATTTTGTGTCTTTGACCTGGTTTGGGCTCACAGTCATTAATGGAAATCATTGATCAAACACTGACCAAACACTGACTATGTGAAATTTCCCCGTAGGGCCTATGGCCAGTCTACCCCTGAGTGATTGTGAGCCAAATCCAAGAGTGGAGTATCCACAGAGCTATGGTATAATGGGAAGATCTGCATCTATTTTGTGTCTTTGACCTGGTTTTGGCTCACAGTCATTAATGGAAATCATTGATCAAACACTGACCAAACACTGACTATGCGAAAGTGGCCAAAGTCCTAAGCCATTTAGTCTGTCCACCTTCGTCTCTGTTTAGCTGCCAGTAGTAAAGGTTGGAATGTGATGTTTTGTAATGGAGAAGATGCAGAAGTGTAGTATACGGAGGTGACCTGACTGGAGCCATATACACGTTTATAGGGACTGGATTCTTTGTGCAGTTTCCTGATGTGATCTGGTGCCACATCCAGCACATGGAATGATGTTCCGTCAGCACCAGAGGAAATCTGTGGTTATTTGTACTGAGGCAGCGCTGTCATATTTGTGTCTTTTCTAACCAATCTGATTCCAGTAACGCTGTTCTGCTCTCAAGAGCTGGAGGTAAGTGGAAGAAAATGGTATTTTGTAATATCCATCCATTTTAATCTGCAAACTGATAGAGGGAATTGGATATTTTCCTAATCCACTTGTGGGAGTCGTTTTGTGCTGGATAGAAGTAGAGACCGGTTGCTGTAGAGTCATTCATTCTTGAAAATAGTTTTTCCTTGTAGCTGGAAGAGTCTCGGCGTCTGGTAACACTAGAGGATTCCTTCCAAGTATATTTATGTAGTGAAGGCATTTCCTTTATTGTAATGCTGGCAGCGGGACTGAATGCACTGAAATAACGACGTCCGGCCTTATGATGATCACGGCTGCACAGACATGATGTAGAAGACCTTCATAGCCTTATGCTAGGGCTAGGCTCATACAGCATTTTTGCCATTTTGTTGACAGTATTCCATTGTAGCCATACAGTGTCGTATGTCATCCATTGGCCATGATCTTAGGCTAGGTCTACACGACGACATTTGTCGCGCGACAGATAGTGCACAACTACACTGCAACATTTGTAGTGCAACATTTTGTTGCACCAGTGTCGCGCAACAATTTTTATAATGGCAGTCTATGGTGTCGCACTGCAACATGCGACATGCTGCGACTGCGACGCAACAGTCGCAGAAAAATCCATCTCGAATTAATTTTCTGCGACTGTTGCGTCGCAGTCGCAGCATGTTGCATGTTGCAGTGCGACACCATAGACTGCCATTATAAAAATTGTTGCACGACATTAGTGCAACAAAATGTCGCGCGACAAATGTCGTCGTGTAGACCTAGCCTTAAAGGGGTCCTCCAGGAATGGTTTAAAAAGGCCTCTGGCAATCTGTCCTAGAGTGATCAGAAATGGTTGCCACCACTTGCAGAGCTGCTTAGGGGGTAGGATCTCACTACAATGCTCTACAATAGATGGTAATGATGTGATCCTTTCAATGATATGCCATCATGGCTGAGCTGCCTGACAGGAATGCTCACACCAGTCTGTAGTATAAGAAAGTTCCACAGAGTATTGTATAGTGAGGCTCTGTCCCCTAGGCAGCCCTGTGAGTGGAGACAACCAGTTCTGCCCAGATTCTAGGACCGGTTTAAGGGGTACTTTTTACACTAACGTTATTCTTTTCCGGCACTGAGTTCCGTCCTAGAACTGATCAGTTTTATCCCCATGCATTCTGTATGGAGAGCAATCCGTTCAGGATGCATCAGGATGTCTTCAGTTCAGTCTTTTTGCCTTTTCAGGATGGAGATAATACCGCAGCATGCTACGGTAGTATCTCCGTCCAAAATTCCGGAACACTTTCCGGAATGCCGGATGCAGCATTTTTTCCCATTGAAATGCATTAATGCCAGATCCGGCCCCGGCAGTGTTCCAGCAAAATCCGGATAAATGCCAGAACCGATTTTCAATGCATTTGTCAAACGGATCAGGATCCTGATCTATCTGACAAATGCTATCTGTTTTCCTACGTTTTGATGGATCTAGCAGGCAGTTCCGGCGATGGAACTGCCTGCCTGAATCCTCTGCCGCAAGTGTGAAAGTACCCTAAATCATTCCCGGAGAACCGCTTTTAAAGAAAAAGGATACCAACTGGTATCCAAATCTTTGGAAATCACAGCCAGCAGCACTTACCTATACACCTAGAAAACAGGTATGGTAATGTTTCCAATCTGACGATGGTCTAAATATTCAGATAGAACGTAAGTGTTTCAAAAACACAGAGTTGGCAATTTGTTCATAAGCTTTCTAGTAGGAATAATGCAGGAACAGCACAACATAGAGTGATAGGAATAGATGTTCCACAATGAACATTTCAGGGGGAGTAACCTGCAGCATAGTACAGTAGCCGCAGCGTCAATGAGATTTAAAAAAAAAAACTATTCACATGCTGCAGAAAATCCACATCTGCGGTTCAGATTCAAAGTTGGCATCTTGTCAATTCACTGCAGATTTCACCCTTTACATCCTCAGCAGACCCACATAAATATATAATAATATACCGCGACAAAATCAGCTTCAGATTTTGCTGCTGCAGAACTGCTGTCAGAAAACCTGCAGCCTATTTGTCCTGGCTGGACATAACCTAAACCTAGTACTTTTCGTGTTCTGATTTTACTCCAGAGCTGCACTCACATTTCTTCAGCTTCAAAGTTGACATCTGCTAGCACTCCCTACTTGTTCAGTGTCTGCATGGAGCTTGCTTTTGTGGGACGTTTACTGTTTACAAATGTCCCTATTTTCAGTAGACTGTCCAGTCATCTGATGATCAAGAAAGGATGATCTGGCCCTTACTGCATGGAGGCAAATGACTCCTTTCAGACTTAATAACAGAACCATAGTACTTAATAAAATAATGACATGACACCTTGTGTTGAAATAAAAATGGCCGCAATGCTTTATTAAGGGTAAATACATTAATAAATAATTAAAACTTCCAATTCATTAAATAAATAACCATTAGAAATGCCAATAATTACCAAAATCCACTCAGCAATAGCTGAGTGATGCAGCCCCTCTAATAAAGCAAAGCGACATAAAGCATAAAAATAGGGAGGGAGGGCGGGGCGACGATCCGGTCTTGATAAAACTGGCCCAGAAGCGCTGCCGAAACCCTCTTTTTAACCCCTTAAGGACACATGGCGTACAGGTACGCCCTGATGTCCTGGTACTTAAGGACACAGGGGGTACCCGTACGTCCTGTGTAGTTCCGATCACCGCCGTGGGCAGTGATCGGAACTGAGTGACTGGCAGGCACTCTGGCACAATGCTTAGGGGGGTCCTGTGACCCCCGCCCCCCGCATCGGCGACCCGTCTCTGGTGACCCGATAACCCGGAACAGGATGGTGATCGGTGGTGTGATAATACACCACCAATCACCATCCTTAGATCCTGTGAGGTGATGGTGACATCACCTCACAGGATCTCTTCTGATTGGCTGCACGGGCGGGCAGGGGTTAACTCCCCCGTTCTCTCCTCTCCTCCTCCATTCGGCCATTGGACTTCACAGAGAGCGGAGCCTGCTGCCCGATCTCCACAGTGCACCCCCTGATCTGTGCCCAGCACCCCCTCTTTCGATCCTCCAAAGTGCCATCTGTCACTAAAAGGTAGGTTAGGGACAGGGTAGGGAAAGTTTTAGTTCAGGCAGGGAGACTTTAGGGAAAGTTAAAGTTTTTACTGTTGCATCATCCTCTTAGGGTGTCTGGGCTCCACAGCACAACTGTGTGACCCTAGAACCCCCAGGGGTGCTGCAGCTTGCACCCTTGCCCCTCCCCCCTTTCACCCTTTTTTGGGGGGCGCAAGCTTTTTTTTTTTTTTTTGTGTACTCTGACAGTGGCCGGAACTCTTTAGGGTGTATCTAGGGTGCATCGCCCACCCAACCGCTGATCAGCTTTGGACGGCTGATCAGCGACTTAGATTTTTTTTTTCTTTTTCAAATTTTTTGGGGCTCTTTTTTTTTTTTTTTTTTCTGTTCGGTATAGGGAAAAGTCCAGGAACACCCATACGCCCACACACACACACACCTAATAAAGATTTACACGCATGCACACACACACAGACACACACTCCCCTATACGCCCTCCTTGCCTCTGAGTCCGAGAGCCCCAGTGAGGACGAGGATGACCCCACGTTCCTTTTGTCATCCGCGTCCTCCTCATCATCAAGCGATGATGAGCCTCCACGGCGGCGGAGATGCCGCCAGGCGGATCGAGGGGACCCCCATGCTAAGGACCCTGTGGCCCACCCTAGTACAAGCAGCTCTGGGGCTCGTACTAGTTTTCCGGCCCACCAGGTCAGTCCACCTGAGCCCCTTGCAGGTGAACTTGGCTGGTGTACCCCAGAGCGATTTGAGCCCGTGAGTCCTGATTTTGTTGGACAACCAGGAATCCAGGTTTACACAGTGGGCTTCACTGAATACGACTTTTTTTGTCATTTTTTCAGTGACCAACTGGTAAATCTAATGGTAGAGCAGACGAACCTGTACGCCCAACAGTTCGTCGCTCAAAACCCGGGCTCCTTTTTGGCTAGGCCCGGTGGCTGGACCCCGGTCAGTGCACCCGAGATGGGGACATTTTGGGGCCTCGTGCTGCACATGGGCCTAGTCAAAAAACCTAGTGCCAGGCTATACTGGAGTGGGGACGTCCTCTACCAGACCACACTCTTCAGTACGGCCATGACACGCTCCCGGTTTGAGGCTATCCGGAAATGCCTGCATTATGCATCGACTACAATCGGTATATGGGAGGAGTTGATCGCTCTGATCAAGTCATCAAGCCATATAACGCCATGCGCAAAACGCAGACATGGTAAAAAAAAGTTGCCGGTCTACTTGGTGCAGGTTGCCATGTACAACTATTTTGTACTGTTCCAGTGCACTGGCAGCTCAGGGAAATTCCTCCAGTTCGATGAGGCAGTCTTCAAGGCCCTGATCTTTTCGGGACCGGGAAAGAGCAGGCCGGAGTACCTCGGGAACTGTAGGCGCCCGGATCGTCCCTGGCTAACACTTTCAAGGTGTGGTCCCCCAAACTGGAAAGAAGGGACGGACCCCAAAAAAGTGCAGTGTGTGTCACAGGAGGGGGATACGGAAGGACACCACTACTCAATGTGGCACGTGCCCCGATCATCCGGGCCATTGGTTGCTTCAGGGAGTACCACACTTCCATGGAGTACTAAATGTATAATCCCCTTTAACATTTAGCCACTGACAATCAATAAAAACTGTGGTTCTCAGACTTCAAAAAATTTGTAAAACGAAAATAATTGTAAAAAAGTATACAAATTAGGTATCGCCGCGTCGGTAATAATCTCCTCTATAAAAATACCCTATAACCTAACCCCCCAGATTAACATGGTCCCAAAAAAATAAAAAAAAGGTGCAAAAAAAGATTTTTTTGGTCACCTGAGATAACAAAAAGTTTAATAGCAAGCAATCAAAAAGTCACATAGCCCCCGAAATAGTGCCATTAAAACCATCCCCTCATCCCACAAAAAAATAGCCCCTACCTAATACAATCGGCTAAAAAACAAACAATAAAAATGACTCTTAGACTTTAGCGATACTAAAAAAATAAATTGTATCAAAAAGGATAATATAGTCTAAAACCTAAATAATAAAAAAAAAGTAGACTTATTAGGTATCGCCGTGTCCGTAAGAATCTCCTCTATAAAAAATACCCCATGACCCGACCCCCCAGATTAACACGGTACCCCCAAAAAATTAAAACTGTGCCAAGACAGCTATTTTTGGCACTTTTCCATTTCAATCCGTTTTTACCAGTAACAAAGCAAGGGTTAACAACCAAACAAAACTTAATATTTATTACCCTGATACTGCAGTTTACAGAAACGCCAAATTTGTGGTCGTAAACTGCTGTATCACTAAAAGGCAGGGTGCAAAAGGAAAGGACCGACATGGTTTCTGGAAGGCCGATTTTGATGGCCTTTTTTATTGATACCATGTCCCTTTTGAAGCCCCCTTGACGCACCCCTAGAGTAGAAACTCCCTAAAAGTGACCCTTATATAAGAAACTGCACCCCTCAAGGTATTCAAAACTGATTTTACAAACTTTATTAACCCTTTAGGTGTTCCTCAACAGTTAATGGCAAATGGAGATGAAATTTCAGAATTTCAATTTTTGGTAACCTTACCTCACAAAAATGAAATATAGAGCAACCAAAAATCATATGTACCCTAAAAATAGTCCCAACAAAACCGCCACCTTATCCAAAATGGGGTCACTTTTAGGGCGTTTCTACTCCAGGGGTGCATCAGGGGGGTTGAAACAGGACATGGTGTAAATAAACCGGTCCATAAAAATCAGCCCTCCAAAAGCCACACGGCGCTCCTTTCCCTCTACGCCCCGCCGTGTGGCCGTACAGTACAGTATACGACCACATATGGGGTGTTTCGGTAAACGGCAGAGTCAGGGCAATAAAGATACAGTCTTGTTTGGCTGTTAACCCTTGCTTTGTTAGTGGAAAAAATGGGTTAAAATAGAAAATTTAGCAAAAAAATGAAATTCTGAAATTTCATCCCCATTTGCCAATAACTCTTGTGCAACACCTAAAGGGTTAACAAAGTTTGTAAAACCAGTTTTGAATACCTTATGGTATGGAGTTTCTACTCTAGGGGTGCATCAGGGTGCTTCAAATGGGACATTAAACCAGTTCAGCAAAATCGGCCTACCAAAAACCATAATGGCACAACTTTCCCTCTACGCCCTACTGTGTGCCCGTACAGTAGTTTACGGCCACATATGGGGTGTTTCTGAAAACTACAGAATCGGGGCAATAAATATAGCATTTTTTGGCTGTTAACCCTTGATTTGTTACTGGAAAAAATGGATTCAAATCGAAAATGTGCCAAAAAATATTGAAATTCTAAAAATGTATCCCCATTTGCCAATAACTCTTGTGCAACACCTAAAGGGTTAACAAAGTTTGTAAAACCAGTTTTGAATACCTTGAGGGGTGTAGTTTCTAGAATGGGTGGTTTCTATTATGTAAGCCTCACAAAGTGACTTCAGACCTGAACTGGTCCCTAAAAATTGGTTTTTTGAAAATTTCAGAAAAATTTCAAGATTTGCTTCCAAACTTCTAAGCCTTCTAACGTCCCCAAAATATAAAATATCATTCCCAAAATGATCCAAACATGAAGTAGACATATGGGGAATGTAAAGTAATAACTATTTTTGGAGGTATTACTATGTATTATAGAAGTAGAGAAATTGAAATTCGGAAATTTGCTATTTTTTACAAATTTTGGGTAAATTTGGTATTTCTTTATAAATAAAAATGATTTTTTTTACTTCATTTTACCAGTGTCATGAAGTACAATATGTGACGAAAAAAACAATCTCAGAATGGCCTGGATAAGTCAAAGAGTTTTAAAGTTATCGCCACTTAAAGTGACACTGATTGCAAAAAATGGCCTGGTCCTTAAAGTATAATTGTCATATTTTTTTTTTTTGCAGTATTGGATTGTGATGATTAATATCTCCTTGGTGGCCCTATTTCAATTTTTCACTGTGTATTCAATTACCCCTTAATTCCACAGTTTTGTTCCCTGTACTGCCTACTTTTACCTGTGCTTAAAATCAGGTTGCTAGGTATGGTCCATCTAGTCTATCTGTTGAAGGACTGGAGGACGCAGAAGCAGGCAGCCTGCAAGGTCAGATTACTGACAGCCAGGGACTGTAAGTAAATGATTAAAGCCAGGTCCTCCCCAGCAGCTGATAACAGTGCCTGGGCTGTGTGCACTTCTCCCTGTCCCTGCACTTGGCAGACGCTCCCTCACTCAGCAGAGCTGGAGAATGCAGAGCCGAATCAGCGCAGAGCAGGGAAGGGAGATCTGCCGTCTGCTCAGTGTATAAATGAAAGCCACATGTGGTAAGAGGACCCCTTTGTGCTGCAGGAGATGAACCCTTTAGGGGGGAGGGCTCTGGTTACTGACACTTTTGGGGGGCTATTGTTACTGGCTAGTGAGGGCAGGCGGGATTAGCCTCAGGGTGAGGGCAGTGGCGACCATCTTAACTGAATAGTGAGATTGCAGTTTTATGCAGACTGGTTGCTAAGGGCTGAATCTTATTAAATATGGGGTAAGTCAGTCTAATAGTAACTGATTCTGGAATATCAAGTTATTAGTAACTACATATATGAAAATTGAAATTAGGGTCTAAGTGTGACAGTTATCCTTTAAGGTAAAATATGACAGTGTCCTTAAGGGGTTAAGGACCATACTTTCCCGCCGCTGGCATCCACACCAATCAGCTGTCCAGAAATTTCCCTCAGCAACCAGCTGCACCAATCAGAGAGGATCCCTGCTTGACATCCAAGGCTCAGGTAAGACCGGATAAAACCAGCTGATTCTGACAGAACTTAACCATTTCACGTAAACCTGAAATAAAAGAGCGGGAAAGCAAGAAAAAAGAGGGGGGGGGGAGAGAAAACAGAGCAAAAACATACAAAAATACCCAAATTAATGGTGTCATTGCACCCGTGTGTCCCCCCAAGCAAAACGCTCTGGGGGCCCTGAACATTATAGGGGCACGGCTAGTCTGCTAGGGAATACCTGTCCACAAAAAAAAAAAAACTTTTAAAACAATCGGTCTTATGTAAATTGTCTCAAGCAGTTAATGAATTAAGCAGCTTCCTTTTCCCCAGTTTGTGTGGAATAATCCTGTCTTATCTCCAGTGCAGGCGGTACAGGATGATGGGAGCTGTAGTTGTTCAGTGCCTCTGATTAGTACACAGATCTGATAAGTCTTTTCCTTTTTATTTATCGCTTTTAATGATTAAATTGTCCCCTGAAAGGCGTCATTGAGGTCTGCGGGGGATTCCTTTGTATCTCTGACCCCAGAACTTTCAGACGAGCTCTCCCCCCAACCCCCCGCAGCAAAAATATCTGCAACTTTCTTTTTCATGTGCAGAAAGTGAAAATCCCTGTGCGGATGATGAAAGCCGGGAGCTAAAAACCTTTCCAAAATTCATTCCCGAATCCAAACTTTACCTCTTGCTGGAGGTTTAAAGAGCTTTAAAAGGCTTCACAATTCCCAGGGTTCTTCGTGTATATTGATATTATGAAGTGATGGAGCTGTGACACCCTAATTATATATATATATACAGTCATGTGAAAAAATTAGGACACCCTTTGAAAGCATGTGGTTTTTTGTAACATTTTTAATAAAAGGTTATTTCATCTCCGTTTCAACAATACAGAGAGATTAAAGTAATCCGACTAAACAAAGAAAACTGAAGAAAAGTCTTTTCAAGATCTTCTGTAAATGTCATTCTACAAAAATGCCTATTCTAACTGAGGAAAAAGATAGGACACCCTCACATGTATTCCCTCTTAAATTGGCTCAGATCTCACACAGGTATATCACACCAGGTGCACATAATTAGTAGATCGTTACTCTGCATGTTGAATGAGGCTTGCCCTATTTAAACCTCAGACATTTAGTTTGGTGTGCTCCTGACTGTTGAAGTGAGAGTGAGCACCATGGTGAGAGCAAAAGAGCTGTCAGAGGACTTCAGAAAAAAGATTGTAGCAGCCTATGAGTCTGGGAAGGGATTTAAAAAGATCTCAAAAGATTTTGAAATCAGCCATTCCACTGTCCGGAAGATAGTCTACAAGTGGAGGGCTTTCAAAACAACTGCCAACATGCCCAGGACTGGTCGCCCCAGCAAGTTCACCCCAAGAGCAGACCGCAAGATGCTAAAAGAGGTCTCCAAAAACCCTAAAGTGTCATCTCGAGAACTACAGCAGGCTCTGGCTACTGTTGATGTAGAAGTACATGCCTCTACAATCAGAAAGAGACTGTACAAGTTTAACTTGCATGGGAGGTGTGCAAGGAGGAAACCTTTGCTTTCCAAGAGAAACATCGAGGCCAGACTGACATTTGCCAGAGATAAAGTTGACAAAGACCAGGACTTCTGGAATAATGTTCTTTGGACAGATGAGTCCAAAATTGAATTATTTGGACACAACAGCAGAGGACATGTTTGGCGTAAACCAAACACAGCATTCCAAGAAAAGAACCTCATACCAACTGTGAAGCATGGAGGTGGAAGTGTCATGGTTTGGGGCTGCTTTGCTGCAGCAGGACCTGGTCAGCTCACCATCATAGAATCCACGATTAATTCTACTGTGTATCAGAAGGTGCTTGAAGAACATGTGAGACCATCAGTTAGAAAATTAAAGCTGAAGCGGAACTGGACCATGCAACATGACAATGACCCAAAACATACTAGTAAATCAACCAAAGATTGGCTGAAAAAGAAGAAATGGAGAGTCCTGGAATGGCCAAGTCAAAGTCCAGATTTGAATCCCATTGAGATGCTGTGGGGTGACTTGAAAAGGGCTGTACGTGCAAGAAACCCTTCAAACATCTCACAGCTGAAAAAGTTCTGCATTGAGGAGTGGGGTAAAATTTCCTCAGACCGATGTCGAAGACTGGTAGATGGCTACAAGAACCGTCTCACTGCAGTTATTTCAGCCAAAGGAGGTAACACTCGCTATTAGGGGCAAGGGTGTCCTATCTTTTTCCTCAGTTAGAATAGGCATTTTTGTAGAATGACATTTACAGAAGATCTTGAAAAGACTTTTCTTCAGTTTTCTTTGTTTAGTCGGATTACTTTAATCTCTCTGTATTGTTGAAACGGAGATGAAATAACCTTTTATTAAAAATGTTACAAAAAACCACATGCTTTCAAAGGGTGTCCTAATTTTTTCACATGACTGTATATATATATATATATATATATATATGATTACATGACGCTGTGGACACTCTCCGTCTTTAGATAATTAAACATTCAATTCATTATATAGACTTGATGAAATATTCCCACCGCAGAGTGTGACGTTATACCGCCATGGCTCCCACACCTGCATCCCCATCAGTCACGATGTCCTGTGCCGCCATGTAACAGGACATTGCATTATGTAGAATCTGTATAGCGAGACATCTCACTAAGTAGTCACAGCATAAACCCTTTACTGTAGGAGAAGTCACATTATGGAGCGCTCTATTGTAAGAGTAGTCACATTATGGAGTTCTCTACTATAAGAGCAGTCACATTATGGAACCCTCTGCTGTAAGAGCAGTCATACTATAGAGCTGTCTATTGTAAGCAAAGTGACACTATGGAGCTGTCTACCCTAAGAGCAGCCACACTATAGATCAGGGATGGCCAACCTGAGGCTCTCCAGATGTTGCAAAACTACAACTCCCATCATGCCCGGACAGTCTACAACTATCAGCCTACAGCAGGGCATGGTGGGAGTTGTAGTTTTACAACAGCTGGAGAGCCGCAGGTTGGCCATGCCTGCTATAGATCTCTGTACTAATATAGCAGTCACACTATAGAGCTCTCTACTATTAGAGCGGTCACACTATAGAGCTCTCTACTATCAGAGCAGTCACACTATAGATCTCTCTACTATCAGAGCAGTCACACTATAGATCTCTCTACTATTAGAGCGGTCACACTATAGATCTTTCTACTATTAGAGCGGTCACACTATAGATCTCTACTATCAGAGCAGTCACACTATAGATCTCTCTACTATTAGAGCAGTCACACTATAGATCTCTACTATCAGAGCAGTCACACTATAGATCTCTCTACTATTAGAGCTGTCACACTATGGAGCACTCTACTATTAGAGCAGTCACACTGTAGAGCTCTCTACTATTAGAGCAGTCACACTATAGAGCTCTCTACTATCAGAGCAGTCACACTATAGAGCTCTCTACTATCAGAGCAGTCACACTATAGAGCTCTCTACTATCAGAGCAGTCACACTGTAGAGCTCTCTACTATTAGAGCGGTCACACTGTAGATTTCTCTACTATTCGAGCGGTCACACTATAGAGTTCTCTACTATTAGAGCAGTCACACTATAAAGCTGTCTACTATTAGAGTGGTCACACTATAATGCTGTTTACTATTAGAGCAGTCACACTATGGAGCTCTCTACTATTAGAGCGGTCACACTATAGAGCTCTCTACTATTAGAGCGGTCACACTATGGAGCTCTCTACTATTAGAGCGGTCACACTATGGAGCTCTTTACTATTAGAGAGGTCACACTATGAAGCTCTCTACTATTAGAGCAGTCACACCATGGAGCTCTCTAGTATTAGAGCGGTCACACTATGGAGCTCACTACTATTAGAGCGGTCACACTATAGAGCTCTCTACTATCAGAGCAGTCACACTATAGAGCTCTCTACTATTAGAGCAGTCACACTATGGAGCTCTCTACTATTAGAGCAGTCACACTATGGAGCTGTCTACTATCACAGCAGTCACACTATGGAGCTCTCTACTATTAGAGCAGTCACACTATGGAGCTGTCTACTATCACAGCAGTCACACTATGGAGCTCTCTACAATTAGAGCAGTCACACTATAAAGCTCTCTACTATTACAGTGGTCACACTGTAGATCTCTCTACTATTAAAGCAGTCCCACTATGGAGCTCTCTACTATTAGAGCAGTCACACTATGGAGCTCTCTACTATTAGAGCGGTCACACTATGGAGCTCTCTACTATCAGAGCAGTCACACTATGGAGCTCTCTACTATTAGAGCAGTCACACTGTAGATCTCTCTACTATTTGAGCAGTCACACTATGGAGCTCTCTACTATTAGAGCAGTCACACTGTAGATGACTCAACTATTAGAGCAGTCACACTATAGAGCTCTCTACTATTAGAGCAGTCACACTGTAGATCTCTCTACTATTAGAGCAGTCACACTATAGAGCTCTCTACTATTAGAGCAGTCACACTATAGAGCTCTCTACTATTAGAGCAGTCACACTGTAGAGCTCTCTACTATTAGAGCAGTCACACTATAGAGCTCTCTACTATCAGAGCAGTCACACTATGGAGCTCTCTACTATTAGAGCAGTCACACTATGGAGCTCTCTACTATTAGAGCAGTCACACTATGGAGCTCTCTACTATTAGAGCGGTCACACTATGGAGCTCTCTACTATTAGAGCAGTCACACTATGGAGCTCTCTACTATTAGAGCAGTCACACTATAGAGCTCTCTACTATCAGAGCAGTCACACTATAGAGCTCTCTACTATTAGAGCAGTCACACTATAGAGCTCTCTACTATTAGAGCGGTCACACTATGGAGCTCTCTACTATTAGAGCAGTCACACTATAGAGCTCTCTACTATTAGAGCGGTCACACTATAGATCTTTCTACTATTAGAGCGGTCACACTATGGAGCTCTCTACTATTAGAGCAGTCACACTTTAGAGCTCTCTACTATCAGAGCAGTCACACTATAGAGCTCTCTACTATCAGAGCAGTCACACTATAAAGCTGTCTACTATCAGAGCAGTCACACTATAAAGCTGTCTACAACAGAGTGCTGTGACGGTTGATTCATTGCTTTTGCTGGGGCCTGGATTCCTTTCCTGAGATGATAGAACAGGTTATGTGTACACGATGTGGGAGATGGGTCGTTCATACAGCAATTTATTTGGATTGAAAAGGATTTTTCCCCTAAGATAACGAGAATTGACTGCCTCATAAGGGTTTTTCCTTCCGCTCTATCAACACTGCGGTTTAATAGGATGAAGCGGCCTTGTGTCTTTCTTCAGCTTTACAATGTCACCATGAATGGCTGGTATTTATCGTGTTCGGGGATTGTTCATACAGAAGTCACACTTAGTATTGTCCGTTCCCTGCAGCCGTTTTCTGATTCCTTCTTCCAAGGATTCTGTCGATGGCGTCTTGTGTTTCTTACACGTTTATTTGTTGGCAGCAGTTTCCAGTCATGAATCCACAGGAGGAGGACAATCTTGAGGATGTTTACTGGAGACCTCCCTGATGTGCAGCACTGCTATGACAGAACACAAGGAAGTGGCAGGTTCTGCAAGATGTCAGGAGCTTCTTATTTTCGTGTTTTTTCCTTCAGAACATGTATAGTGGTCTCGGAACAGTCTCACAAATGAGGTTCCTGTCATTGTGAAAAGAGATGGGAAGAAACACGTTTGTAGAGTAAAGATGGAGGCTCTAGGGCAGGAGCAGGCTGAGCTTCTCACTGAAACAAGGCAACATAGAGTGCCCCTGCGTGGTCTCGTGGACTGGTTGCAGGGTGACTACTGGGAGATGTATTCTTCTCTGGAATAGACCACATAGGGCAGAGAACCTGGGGCCATAAATGGCAATGCATGCAGTACAGCATGTTTTAAAGGACAACAGTCCTCTTATTTCTGAGGCTCTAAATATGGTACAGTTATGTATGTCCTGAAATGATAAAGATGTTATGCGTAAATATTACCTTATTCCAGACCGATCATGTCGTCTTCAGGAAAAGTTAAAATTTTAGCATAATTTAGGCTACTTTCACACTAGGGTTCATTGAATCCGGCGTTCAATTCCTTCACCGGAACTGCCCGCCGGATCCGGAAAAACATGTGAAAACGGATTACATTTGAATCCTGATCAGGATTTTGATCACAATGAAAAAATGCATTGGAAAAAACGGATCCGCCATTTATGGACTTTAACTTTCTTTTTTTTCAGGTTTAACATGCAAAAGCCGGATCCGGCAAGTCAATGGGAAAAAGGCCGGATCCGGCGTTCAGTCAAAGTGTTCCGGATTTTTGGCCGGAGGTAAAAAATACAACATGCTACGGTTTTCTGAAAAGCCTGATCAGTCAAAAAGACTGAACTGAAGACATCCTGATGCATCCTGAACGGATTACTCTCCATTCAGAATGCATGGGGAGGAAACTGATCCGGATTTGAGCCCCTAGGACGGAACTCAGCGCCGGAAAAGAAAAACGCTAGTGTGAAAGTACCCTTCGCAACATGATGTAGAAGACAAGTAGTGTGGCTCTTTGGGGGGGGGGGGGGGGGGAACACAACAGTGAGGTAACCAGGCAGTCCAGGAACCTACAGGGAAGGCTCTGCAAACCAAGTACATAATTGTGGAGTAGCAGAGTTCCGTTTGTAACTGTGGAGTAGCGAAGTAACAGGCTGGTAGCAGGACACAGGCTGGTAACTGGTAGAAGGGGATAGGCTTGTAACTGGAAGCAGAGTACAGTTTGGTGGAAGGACACAGGGACACAGGCTGGTAACTGGTAGAAGGGGATAGGCTTGTAACTGGAAGCAGAGTACGGTTTGGTGGCAGCACACAGGCTGGTAACTGGTAGAAGGGGATAGGCTTGTAACTGGAAGCAGAGTACAGTTTGGTGGCAGGGCACAGGAGTCAAAACCAGAAACGGACTCGGATATAGTGGGGAGAGGCAGATGCTGTAAGTAGGTAGGGCTGGACGGGACTGGAACCAAGTGCAGTACTATAGACTATACAATAAATCCTCAAGCAGTGACTGCTGTAGCAAACAGGGTTTAAATAGCAGAGTTAAACAGAAGCAGGGAGAGCATAATGTTGCATAGCAATTCATTCTAGTTAAAGGGGTTTATCCAAGACTATAAAATGCTTACCCATATGCCGTGCCCCTCACATTGAATAAACTTACCTGGCTCCCCCACCGCTTCTAGCCTCCCTAGTATTGATAGTGACGCTAGGGAGGCTCGTCCCCGTCACCACCTGCCATTGGCTGATCGCCCCCGACACCGGATGTTTTCATCTGTGCACGAGGCAAAGCAGCAGCGGTAGTGCAAGGACCAAGTCACAGACATAACAGAGTTGGATTGCAGCCAGGGTAGCAGAGTTGAATTCATAGAATATGTGTACAAACCACTCAGGTCAGTAGGCATCCAGCAAAGGAGAACAAGTGAGTAACAGCACAGATTGTGATAGAAGAAGAGAAAAAAGGAATAGCAAATATATATTTATTATCAATATTGTAGCTGTATTAAGACAGTTGCCAGCACTGCTATATCCATTCAAATGAATCTCTAGTGTTTAACACCATCTCATTTATAGGTCAAATTCTCTTCTATTCTCATTATAAATCTTTATAGGGATGAGATGAAAAATCCCCTTTATGGGCACTGAGGTGACCGCATTCTGCTTCTTACAGCCACCACTAGGGCGAGCTGAAAACCTTACTGCACATTGTTCCATACGTTGTGGACGTTAGAATATCATCATTTAACCTGTGTGTGCTGGGAATGTGGAGCTCTGTATAGTAAATCTGTACAATGTACTCTAGATCGATATGTATGTCACCATGCAGAGAAAAAGAAATGTCTGTAATACCGATATGTTTCAGCTCAGTGGATGGCTCCATGTATATGGGCACAATGTTCTTAGTATGAAAAGCATCCAGCGGCTGGTCTTGAGTTCATTATGCCTCTCAACCGGTGGTGGTGGGGGTAAACATTTCCTGTATGCTCTGTGTGCGATCGCCATTATTTTTTGAATTGCTCTCTTTGGTAAAGTGGGTACTCTTTGGTAATAGGATAATATTAGTGAATTGCTGTAAATGGGATTCCCAAATTCAAACCTTCACTTTAAACCTTGAAGCGTTTCTTTTTGTGCTATCCATTTCTTAAGGGATATTTCTCTGAACTGTTTTTTATTTTTATTTTATCATTATAATAGAACAATCATGTTAAGAGTCCTAATTTATCCTTATAGTCTTCCTGCATGGCAGTCTTTACTTTAATTTTGGCATTCTATTCACGGACTAGGAAGATTAAGAAAGGCATATATCCTCCTATGCAGGAGACATAAACCCATTAAATAATCGTCAGTAACACTACCTCCTCTGTGACTGTGATGTATAGGGTTCTGGTGTGATGCATAGTTTGCAGGTTACACGAGTCGTGTTTTCTAGGTTTATCACTGAGCAGCAGACAGGTACGGTGACCACTATAATAAGCATATAATATCTGTGGCTGCCATGTCTGCAGTGCATCTGTGTGCCATCAGATGAGACTGCGGCGCAGAGCAGGAGATAGGGTGCTGTGCCGCTGTCTGTAGTGCGAGATTCATTGTAATTGGGTTTTGCTCTAGTCAGGCAGAATTTAGATGCTAATTAAGAGGATAGTTTACAAGGCAGAGGCCTTGGCAAATTGGCAGCTGACGTTATGGCATCTAGTCTAATATTCAGCCGTAAATCCATCATTCTCGGCGCTTGATATTCCAATTTATTTGGCGGTTGTCAGTTTGCTCTCTTTCAGCCTCCCTGCTAGTCTACTGAGATGAGGACAAACAGGACCATGCCAGGTGTATTAGCTGAGTGTATACAGGTGAGGACAGGTCACTGCTTTGTCAGATCTTGTGGTGGGAGATCCATATTAGTCTAACACTGAAGATGCTGACTTCAGAGGTCATCATAAAGGGTTGGGATAAAGGTCCCTGTGTCTACTTGATGCTACCATGTAGATAGAGACATCCCTCACCTCCCTTCTCTGATCCAGACTTTTTGTGGAAAGATGAGATGGTGCTGTTCATGTGCTGAGCCTTTGCTCTATTCACAGGTGTGAAAAATATAAATAATGTGTGAAAATGAAACATTTTTCACTTGAAATGAAGATTAAAAAGTCCAAGAAAGGCATTCACTTTAACTTCCCTCCAAGATGTTGAACTCTTTGTATAAATGCAGTCAACTTCAGCAGGTCACCATAAATATTCAACATCCACATGGATCTCACCGTCCCTGGAACTCAGAAGCAGCACTCCGCTGGTCTTGTTGCAGGAGCTATCCCAGGTGCTGAAGTGGTGGAGAGACGACGGCTGCAGGCCAAGTTGGGCTCTGGATAGACATGTGAGCAGGGTGTCATCTGTCACTAGAAGTGGTGTCTCCTGAGCCTGCTCCAGCTCTGCATTACAAACGGTGTAAGTCTGCAGCCGTTCCTCAAGAAGCTTTTCCACATGCAGCAGAAACAGCAGATTGAGAAGTGTAAATCTTTCCGGGATGACAAGTTCAGGCCGTCTGTCTTGCTTTTCTTTGCGCTTGTCTGATGAACACAGAGATTTAAAGGGGGGGCGTTTACCTGGATGGTGAATATCTCCAGGTGTTAGTCCAGGTCCACTTAGAGAACTGTGAGTGCCCTTCATAGTCCCTGCTGTCAACACATCCCGAGATTTTATTTAGTCATTTTCAGAAGGAAATGAGCACATGGAAGAGCCTGGCTAGAGTGTGAAAAGAGGAGATTGATTATCTGCCTCATATGAAGACTTGTAAATTAGGAGCCTTCATACTGGTGGAGGGAGCTGCGGCCTGGTCACATGGCCTGTTACTAGATTTGATGTGTGTCTCTGTCTTCTACTTGCCTCCAACTTGTCCTTTCCAACTTCTACCTTAACCGTTCTCTTACTGCTCCGAGCTGTTCCCTCCCAGAGCTGAACAGATTACCAAGAGTAACGATGTCATAATGGTGTTTGAGCCACCACTTCACCGTGGTCATGACCCCAGAGCCCTCTGCTCTTTCCTCGTCCATATCCCACCTGAATTCCCTATAAATAGAAAATGTGAAATGAATTTTCCAGCAGTGATTATTAGCTCCCCTGACATCCATTAGAGAGCTTGCAGCACCACAAAACCTAATGACAAGAATTTATGTCATTAGCGAGCGTGGAGGAAGAGGCATAAACATGGGAGGCGAGCAGTCTACGCAGACGGTAACAAGTGGTGAGGAGGGAGGGGCCCTGGGAAGTGATGGGGGAGAAATGATCTGACCCAATTCACGGCTGCAGTTGAGAATTTTCACTTTGATTCCAGTTTTCAATTTACCTATTTGTCACCCATAATTACACTCAAACGTCGACTCCATCCAGACTGCGAGCGGCCATGGAGCTTGTTAGTGACGCCGGCGGCTCCAGCAGACGGAGCTTGTTCTCCTCTCATTTCTTGTTTTTGTTTGCCTCGGCTTGTGTAACCCTTCTATTTTTCATTTTTGTCTTGCCATGCTCCAGCACGTCTCTTCCTTTCTCCCCGCGCCGCTCTTTTTCTAGTGGTTTATTCAAGACTTGCAAATGCAGGCGGTGTTGATGCACACACATCTATTCAGAAGAGATAGAACGTCTTGTCACAGCTTGATGGTAACATTATTCAGGTTAATAAACAATAATTACAGTCTCCAAGCCTTCAACTCTCTCTGCTCACACTCTGTGCCCGCTGATGTTTTCTTGCTACATTTTTATGTAGGGGGAAAACGGCTCCTTTCTACACCGCTTATTTTTGGGGTCAATCTTCAGCCATGCAGATAGCCGATGATGTCCAGTTAAAGAAAAATTGATGCCTGCACTCGTGAAATTAGGTGCTAAATAACGGACTTGTTATAGGGAATAAGTATAGGAAAAATATATCCACCACATTCCATAAATTATGCTCAAGTGAAAAAATATGTTTTATTCCTGCAAATTTTAAGGCATGGTTCAGGCATAGTAGATTAGGCTCAAATATACACATGCAAACTATATTTCTCTCTGATTTTCCTATGGTCAATGCAACTGACAGTCAGTATAATTTTCAAGTCATCACCCATTAGAGTGTAAATCAACTTTTATTCAACAAACCTCCCACTCATAACAGTATTTTTTCACAAATTTAAAAAAAATCAAAATGATTATGCACAAAACATTTAGTAAAGAACTGGAAATAGTCATTTGTTGAATTTGCAGAGGTCACATTTACTGAAATCAAAAGCTATTTCAATAAAAACATCTTAACAGGCAAAGTTACAAGTTAACATAGGACCTCATCTTTGATATCACCTCCACAATGCTTGCATCCATTGAACTTGTGAGTTTTTGGAGAGAATAGCCTTCCAGAGCTGCAGTTTTGATGTGAACTGTCTCCCACCTTCATAGATCTTTTGCTTGAGGTCACGCCAAAGGTTCTTAATAGTGTTGAAGTCAAGGGAGGATAGTGGCCACACTATTAGTTTCTCTCCTTGTATGCCCATAGCAGCCAATGACTCAGAGGTATTCTTTGCAGCATGAGATGGTACATTGTCGTGCCTAAAGAAGTGCCCCCAAGAATTTGCTACAGAAGGCACGGTTCTTCTTTTTGTACCATGGAAGAAAGTAGTGAGTCAGAAACTCTATTTTCTTTGCTGGGGTCATTTTCACACCTTCAGGGACCCTAATGGGGCCTACCAGCTCTCTCGCCATGAATACAGTCCAAAACATGACTCCACCACCTCCTTGCTAACATTGCAGCCTTGTTGGGACATCCACCAACCATCCACTACTTCATCCATTTGGACCATCCAAGGTTGCACGGCACTCATCAGTAAACAAAACTGTTTGAAAATTAGTCTTCATGTATGTTTGGGCCCACTGCAACCATTTCTGCTTGTGAGCACTGGTTAGGGGTGGCCAAATAGTAGGTTTAGGTTTAGTAGGTTTAGGCACAACTGCAAGCCTCTGGAGGATCATACATCTTGAGGTTTGCGAGACTTCAGAGGCACCAGTAACTTCAAATACCTGTTTGATGTTGTCACGAGGGTGTCACGACCTATCGCTGAACCAGTGGCGGATCCAGAGCCTGGTCTCGGGAGGGGCACTTTCAGATCATTTTCTGTCCGCCGCCACAAAACAATGGTGCTTATAGAACAGACTACACAGTGTAGCAGTATACTGTATATTGTGTGGCACAGTGTAGGCTATATGTGTATAACATAAACATATTTCACAAAAAAACTTGGCTTGGCCCTTGGGGATCTCGGACACCACTTCCACACTTTGGCCGGGGGCTCGGCGGAGCTGATGTGTTTTATCCTAATGAGAAAGATTTCATAATAAGGGGCATAGGAATAGCAGAGCAGGGAGAGGATGGTGCTGCTACTAGGGGGTCATACCATGGGGGAGTAATAAAGCCCACCATAATGCCCCCCCCCCCATAGAAATAATTCTCCTTATAATGTGACAGTGCAAAAAATACCCCCTTGTAATGCCCCCAATTGAGCTAATGTCCCCATAGTGCCCCCATAATGTGCCAGTATAAATACCCCTATATAGTGCCCCCAGTAAATGCCCCCATAGTGCTCCACACCCTCCTTCCTCCTAGTGCCCCCCATAATGTACCAGTATAAAATGCTCCAGTAGATGCCCTCAGTGTCCACCATAATTTGCAAGTATAAAATACCCCGTCTCAGTGCCCCCCGAAGATGACCCCATAGTACTCCTCTCCCCCCTTCCCCATAGTACCCACCATAATTTGTCCCAGTATAAAATTGTACTGTACAGAGCGCCCATATAACATACCCCTTCTTTGTGGCTTCAGTAGATGCCCCTATAGTGCCCCCAATCATGTGGCAGTATTAACAGCCCCCCATGTGCCAGTATTAATAACATCCCCCCCATGTGCCAGCAATAACAGCCCCCCATGTGCCAGCAATAACAGCCCCCCCGTGCCAGTAATAACAGCTCCCCCCCGTGCCAGTAATAATAGCCCCCCCCGTGCCAGTAATAACAGCCCCCCCCCTGTGCCAGTAATAACAGCCCCCCCTTGTGCCAGTAATAACAGCCCCCCTGTGCCAGTATTAACAACCCCCCCGTGCCAGTATTAACAGCCCCCCCTGCCAGTATTAACAGCCCCCCATGCCAGTATTAATAGCCCCCCATGCCAGTATTAACAGCCCCCCCGTGCCAGTATTAACAGCCCCCCTGTGCCAGTATTAACAGCCCCCCCGCCAGTAAAAGTATTGTATATATTTAAAAAACAAAAACAAAAAAAAACCCCACATACTTACCTCCATGTCTGCGATGCGATGCGCCGGCCTCTGATGGGCTGCCGGCCTAGTGCCTGCAGCCTATCAGAGGAAGGGAAAGGGACACGCCTCTCCCTTCCCTGCCGCAGCACAGCCATCTGTATCGCTCATCTCCCTGTGCCCCGCCGCCACTGCCGCTGCTGCCAGCTCGGGGGGGGGGGGGGCAATTGCCCCGTTGACCCCCCCCCCCTGGATCCACCACTGCGCTGACCCTGTGGTGCCTGCGGTCAGAAGGTGTCAGCGGGTGGCTACTCGCCAGATTTCTACGGATCGCTCCATGACCTAGTTGTCCAGTTTTTTTTTTCCTCTTTTGGTTTGCGATCCTTTTTGTCCTATCTAGGTATCGGTAGTTTTCTGCAGTTTTTTGTCTGCTACTCCCAGCCACTATATATTTTCTCTTCCTACTTCCCTTGTTGCCAGATATAGAACTTCCAGGTTATCTATTCTGACGTGGTGCTACTGTGGCGCCTGCTGGAGTTGTTGGAACCAGTGCGGTTGGCTCTCCGGTTCTCTCCAGTCTGTTTCCTACTGTTTGGCGTAAGCCTTCAGGGATTATATGTGGTGTTTGTGTTGTTTGTCCGCTCCCTGTTATCCTAGGTGTCAGTGGTGAGAGCTAGTGCTTCCACCGCCCTTCTCACTACCTAGGGCTTTTTTCAGGGTGAGCCAGTGACGAGGCACGTGATCGGTGTACGGGTGCGCAACCTGCCTTGGGATGTCAGCGTAGCCCGTGCTAGGCGAGTTAGGGGTCACCACTCATCCCTCTCCCTTGTATTAGGGCACCCGGTCTCCCTTCCCTCTGCGCCGCACGTCTGGTACCTGCCTTACCAGACTTGATAGCTGCTTTGTAATGGCTTTTTAGCAGCTAGGCTACATGCACACAACCGTGGCATCCGTGCAATTTGCGGATCGGCACGGACAGCCTTTAATATAACTGCCTATTCTTGTCCGCAAAGCGCGGACAAGAATAGGACATGTTATATTTTTTTTTGGGCCACGGAATGGAGCAACGGATGCGGACAGCACACAGAGTGCTGTCCGCATCTTTTGCGGCCCCATTGAAGAGAATGGGTGCGCATCCGAGCCGCCAAAACTGCGGCTCAGATGCAGACCAAAACAACGGCCGTGTGCACGAGGCCTTAGGCTATATGCACACGACCATGCCGTTTTTTGCGGTCCGCAAACCGCGGATCCGCAAAAAACGGAAGCCGCCCATGTGCCTTCCACAATTTGCGTAACGGAATGGGCGGCTCATTGTAGAAATGCCTATTCTTGTCCACAAAATGGACAAGAATAGGACATGCTATATTTTTTTCGGCGGGGCCTCGGAATGGAGCAACGGATGCGGACAGCACACGGAGTGCTGTCCGCATCTTTTGCGGCCCCATTGAAGTGAATGGGTCCGCACCCGAGCCACAAAAACTGCGGCTCGGATGCTAACCCGAACAACGGTCGTGTGCATGAGGCCTTAATCTGATAAATTTGTCTGGCAGAAACCTTCCTCAATATGTCTTTATCTGCATATACCCGTCTGTGCTCTGAATCAGCCAGAAATTTCTTTACAGTAAGATGATCACACTTAAGTTTTCGTCATATATATAATGTCTTCATACATTGTCCAAGGCATTGCAGTGATTAATGCATTTTGGCAACAGAGAGATCCTTTTTCTTTTACATATTGCTTGAAACCTGTGGCCTGCTTAATAATGTGGAAAGTCCTTCCTAAGTAGTCTTCCTTTAATTGGGTTCACTTGTCAAACTAATTATCACAGGTGTTTGACATTGATTTCAATGATCCTAATACTATCCATGAGTTTAATTGAAAAACAAAAAATTACATCTTTGTGACACTTAAATCCAATTTGCATAATAATTTGCAATGCAGTGTAATTGTAGCCACTTACAATAAAACCAGACATTTCGGTCGCACAAGACCTTCTTCAGCAGTAAGAATCTGTGGCTGAAAGCGAAGTAGGCTAGCAGTCCAGGAACCACAAACCTACTTTGCTTTCAGCCACATATTCTTACCGCTGAAGTTCTTAAATGACCGAAACGTCCAGTTTCATTAGTGGCTATAATTACGAATTTGTATAAATAAAGCATATTTTTCACTTGAGCACACCTTCTGCAGTCGATGATGTCCACATTCCTTTTTTAAAAGTAGTCTCCAAACTGTGGATGTTTAGCTGCACTTGGGAAAAACTACAGCTTCCAACATGCCCCGGCAGCTTAGTTTTGCAACAGCTTGAGAGCCATAGTTTGCAGTTACATCTTGACTAGTTTCCTTATGTTACAGTGGTGGCCTGTGGCCACCTCTGCTCTGCTGACCTTTTCCAGCGCTCCGGTCCCTGATGGTGCAGACCCATCTCTCGCTCTCCCTTTCTTCCCAGTGGGTCTGGATGTTGGAGTAGCTCTGTCCCTCCACGCAGGCTGCAAACAGCTGCTTGCTGTAATGCACCGAGCTGTTTTGCGAGGATCTCAACTGCGGAATCGTGTTGCATTAACCAGTGCCCAAGACCCAGAAGGAAAGTGAGGTTATAGATCAGGTTCAGTAGTGGATTCCCAGGCGGCTCTCTCAAACAACTGAGCGGAGAGTTAGGGATCCTGACATCATACACCTGTTCCCTGCTCTGAATGTATTATTAGCGGCGAGATGCCATACGCCCTACAGGTGGATGTAGTAATTCATTTTGATGTAGGCAACAGTTATAGTCCATAAATCTTGTTTTCCATAACACACACCTCACTTGCATAAGTTATACAGAGAACAGAGTGCCTTGAATATTATTGTTTAGTTGGAAGGTACTGATAGTCCAGGTTATATTCAGCCACTGAATTCATTATACTTGCGGTTTGGTAGAGTCCTCAGTAGCGTCCCGGATTGACAGGGAGGTTAGCGGAGTGAGGAATAAGGTTCCCAGGGGTTCCGGGGTCCGGATCCAATGCCTATGGGGGAGGCTTCTGTAGCAGTATGCACGGTGCACACTCCAAATTAGTGGAACACTGTGCATAGCTGCCACGGGGCTTATATGGGGTAGCTCCGCCCAGTGGGAGGAGTCGCTGTGCTGCAGATGGAACCACCCTGCCGATCGTTACAGTACCCCCCTCCCAAGGGAACCCCTCCGGGGTACCCTAGAAGGGGAGGGCCGGTCGGGGAACCTGCGGTGAAACTCCCTTTGCAATTTTGGAGCGTGGACATCATCGGCCTCCTCCCAGGAATCATCTTGGGGACCATAACCCTTCCATCGTATGAGGTACTGGAGTCTCCCCCTCCTCCTTCTGGAATCCAAGAGCTCCTCAACCTCGAACTCTTCATCACCTTGGACAATGACCGGAGGTGACGGGGCAGGGTTCCTGCCCGGGAAAGGGTTAGGACGAAAAGGCTTCAGCAAAGATACGTGAAAGGTGGGGTGTACCTGAAAACGAGGAGGTAGAATGAGTTTCATCGTGTTGGGGTTGACGACCTTCTCGATACGGAATGGTCCCAGGAACTGTTTCCCCAATTTTTTAGAAGGAGTACCCAAGCGGAGGTTTTTGGTGGAGAGCCAGACGGAGTCCCCTGCTTGATATGGGGGACTCGGCCTCCTGCGTCGATCATAATAACATTTTTGTCGATCTCTAGCTCGGATAAGGTTTTCTTTAAGCTCCTTGAGGGTCTTCTGTAATGTGGAGATGTAATCTTCAGTAGCTGGCACGTTAGTAGGGATACTCATCGGAGTGAGAGGAGAAGGGTGAAAACCGTAGTTCGAGAAGAATGGAGAGTGAAGAGTGGAGGCACTTTTGGAATTGTTATAGGAGAATTCCGCGAGAGGAAGCAGGCGCTCCCAGTCGTCCTGGAGATATGAGCAGTGACAGCGAAGGTACTGCTCGAGGCATTGGTTTACTCTCTCAGTTTGTCCGTTTGTCTGCGGGTGGTATGCACTGGACATCCGATGGTCTATCTGGAGTTTCCCACAAAGAGCCTTCCAGAACTTGGAGATAAATTGTGAGCCTCTGTCCGATATCAGTTTAGTAGGCACTCCATGTAGACGGACGATGTTAGTCACAAAAACCTCAGCAGTCTCCTTCGAAGATGGTAATTTTTTCAGGGCCACAAAATGTGCCATTTTTGTTAGTAGATCCACAACAACAAGTACGGTATTATGACCATGTGAGGGAGGAAGATCAACTATAAAATCCAGTGATACCCACTCCCAGGGTCTGGAGGGTATCGGGAGATTCATTAGTAGGCCGTAAGGTTGCTTACGATCATGTTTGCAGGTGGCACAAATCTCACATGAGGCGACGTAGTCCTCAATTTCCTGTATCATGTTGGGCCACCAGTAATATCTGCGGACTAAATCCACGGTTTTGGAGATGCCCGGATGACCCGCCATGGGAGTATCATGGCATAGTTGAATTACTTGTGTTGTAACGTTTGGTGGTATATATAGATGATTTCCCTTATAATAGAAGCCTTCATCATCCTTACGGAGTCCTGGAGGTAGATCGTTTTCATTTAGGGTTAGACAGTCCTTGAGTCTTTGTCGTAGAGCTACAGTGGCGATAATTTTTTTTGGTGGAATTACCCACGAAGGGAATTCTGCTCCTGGATGGGGATCATTCAAACGAGATAGGGCGTCTGCCTTTCCGTTTTTTGAACCGGGTCTGTATGTGATTTGAAAATCGAAGCGGTCGAAGAAGAAACTCCACCTCACTTGGCGAGAGGATAATGTCTTACCCGTCTTTAGGTATTGGAGGTTGCGGTGGTCTGAGTATATGGTGATTGGGTGTGTTGAGCCTTCCAATATATGTCTCCAATTTTCCAACGCGTTTTTTATTGCCAGAAGTTCTTTTTCCCCTATGGGGTAGTTAACCTCGGCCGGATTGAGTGTCCGGGAGAAAAACCCTACCGGATGTAGGGGCGTCATTAATGATGAACGTTGAGATAAGACAGCTCCAACAGCATGTTGGGAAGCATCCACTTCGAGGACGTACAAGTTGTTAGGGTCAGGTATGGTGAGAATGGGAGCGGATGTAAACCTGTCCTTCAGTAGTTGGAATGCTTCCTGAGCTTCTCCATTCCATATGAACCTCGTGTTGATGCTTGTAAGTCTGGTGAGCGGTTTTGTAGTTGCAGAGTAATTCTTGATGAATTTCCTATAGAAATTAGCGAACCCCAAAAACCTTTGAAGTGCCTTTCTGGATCCTGGAGTGGGCCAATTTTGTATACATTCAATCTTTGTCTGGTCCATCTGAATCCCCTCGGGGGAGATGATGTAACCCAGGAACGGTAGTGTAGTCGTATCAAATACGCATTTCTCGAATTTTGCGTACAGGCAATGGGCTCTCAAACGTGCTAATACCCAACGCACATGTCTTCTATGGTCTTGGATGTTGTCTGAATAAACCAATATGTCATCGAGGTAGACAATGACACAAACATCCAGTAGATCTCGAAAAATATCATTTATAAAATTTTGGAATGTTGCAGGTGCATTGCACAGTCCGAACGGCATCACTTGGTACTCAAAGAGTCCGTAACGGGTGCGAAAAGCGGTTTTCCACTCGTCTCCTTTTCTGATCCTTATCAAGTTATAAGCTCCTCTAAGGTCCAGTTTGGTATAGACAGTGGCAGTGCTGAGACGTTCAATCAGTTCGTTAATGAGAGGCAGTGGGTACCTGTTCTTTACCGTCACTTTATTTAGGGCTCTATAGTCGATGATAGGACGGAGGCTGGAATCCTTGTTCCGAACAAAGAACATTCCCGATCCTGCGGGTGAAGTAGAGGCCCTAATGAATCCCTTTTTCAGGTTTTCCTCTAGATACTGTTTGAGGTGGTCTAGCTCAGGTTTCGCCAATGGGTAGATTCTCCCCTTAGGTATTTCACTTCCTGGAAGTAGATCTATGGGACAGTCGTATGTCCTGTGAGGCGGAAGCATCTCTGCATTCTTTGAACTGAACACGTCGGCGAAATCCTGGTAGTGGTCTGGTACCTGGGTGCCGCCAACCAGTAGTATGGAATTTGTAGGATAACAGGTCTCCTGGCAATACCCCGAATCTAACCGTACCCTTCCTTGGTCCCATAGTAGTGTTGGTCTATGTAGTTTTAACCAAGGTAGTCCTAGTATGATAGGGAATAGAGGGGAGGGTATAATGTCAAAGGACATAAATTCAGTGTGGTTGTTTTCACAGGTCACCATTATAGGTAAGGTTTGGTTTTGAACTGGGCCTGAGGCCGAAGTAGTACCGTCAATAAAACTCACGGACAACGGGGAATTCTTTTTGATCAATGGAATTTTATTTCGCTTAATCAACAGCGTATCGATAAAATTTCCGCAGGATCCTGTATCCACCATTGCGTCAACGGTAAGACGATTTTGGTCCCACTGTAGAGTAAGAGAGGTGTATAAGTAACCCGGGGTTCTGATCTGGGGATCTACGATTTTACATAGAGAGTATCGCTTACCTTCGGACTTCTTCCGTATTACCGGGCAATCTTCTACCCCATGGCCTTCGGAAGAGCAATATAGGCAGAGATTCAGGTTGCGTCTTCTGGTTTTCTCTCTTTCTGTTAGAGGGCCCCTGAGGGCAGCTATCTCCATCTTTTCTTCAGGAGGATGCATCTCGGTTTGTCTACTGGGAGGTAGATATCCATAGGACCGCTCTGCTCTGCGTTCACGGAGACGCCTGTCGAGGATGGTGACACGTTGCATAAGATCTGCTAGGGTGAGGGGCATGTCACCTCTTGCCAACTCATCCTTCAGTGCTTCGGAAAGGCCGAGACGGAACTGGTTCCTAAGACTGAGATCGTTCCACTCAGTCTCCCGAGCCCACCGCGTATATTCCGCGATAAAATCCTCAACAGGTCGTCTGCCTTGTTTAATGCTCCTGATGGCGGATTCCGCCGTCAGCTGCTTGCTATGGTCTTCATACAAGAGGGCCATGATTGTAAGAAATTGGTGGTAGTTGTCTAGGACGGGGTCCTCCCTCTCCAAGTAGGTATTTGCCCAGGCTCTGGGCTCCCCCCTAAGAAAGGAGATCATAGTGAGGACTTTTATCCGGTCAGTAGGGTAGGTCCTAGGACGAAGCTCAAACATTAATTTGGAAGCATTAATGAAATCTCGGAACTGCTTGCGATCGCCTGAGAATAGTTCCGGAGGACTGACCATTGGCTCAGGTCCCTCCCTTGGGGGGTTTGTGTTCTGTGCGACAAGGTCTCGCAATGTCTGGTTCTCTAGTTGCAGGTTCTGAACATCCTCTGAGAGGTTCTCAACCTTTTGTGAGAGGATGACGATGTGTCGTGCTAGTTCCGCTGGATCCATTGAGGTTCCACTAATATGTAATGCACCGAGCTGTTTTGCGAGGATCTCAACTGCGGAATCGTGTTGCATTAACCAGTGCCCAAGACCCAGAAGGAAAGTGAGGTTATAGATCAGGTTCAGTAGTGGATTCCCAGGCGGCTCTCTCAAACAACTGAGCGGAGAGTTAGGGATCCTGACATCATACACCTGTTCCCTGCTCTGAATGTATTATTAGCGGCGAGATGCCATACGCCCTACAGGTGGATGTAGTAATTCATTTTGATGTAGGCAACAGTTATAGTCCATAAATCTTGTTTTCCATAACACACACCTCACTTGCATAAGTTATACAGAGAACAGAGTGCCTTGAATATTATTGTTTAGTTGGAAGGTACTGATAGTCCAGGTTATATTCAGCCACTGAATTCATTATACTTGCAGTTTGGTAGAGTCCTCAGTAGCGTCCCGGATTGCCAGGGAGGTTAGCGGAGTGAGGAATAAGGTTCCCAGGGGTTCCGGGGTCCGGATCCAATGCCTATGGGGGAGGCTTCTGTAGCAGTATGCACGGTGCACACTCCAAATTAGTGGAACACTGTGCATAGCTGCCACGGGGCTTATATGGGGTAGCTCCGCCCAGTGGGAGGAGTCGCTGTGCTGCAGATGGAACCACCCTGCCGATCGTTACACTTGCTGGTTAGGCTCTTAAGGGGCCAGTGTGTGTGCACCCTAACCTTCCCTAGCCAATGACTGGCCACCTTAAAGTACTTGACACACTTTCTCCTGTGGAAACATGCCTGAGTAATAGGTTATAGTACACTAGGGTCTTGCAAAGGTGTGCTGTTTTTCTTTTGTTTGCCTATGTTCTGACGTCTGCCTATTTCCTGGATTTTGACCCTTTGCTGCCTGTTTCCTGCACTTTGACCTATCACTTCGTGACCATATCTCTGCCTGATCTCCTTTCTGACCCAGAGCTGCCTGCCCTGATCTTGGACTGTTTATTGGATTGCATATTCTCTGCCTGTCCTGACCTCAGCCTGTCCTTGACAACAGTTTTGCCTGATCTCTCGGTGCTTTTCACCCATGTCTTTTGACCCCAGTAACTTAGCAGTCACTTGAGACTATTCCAAGAGGTAGCAGCCTAGTGGTTCCCCTGCAGCGGAGTCCAGATCCCTGTATAGAGGTTAAAAAGTGAATCCTAGGGGGGGGGGGGCACTTAGATAACATCATTAGGAGTGGCCCCAATCCAAATCTGTTCAAGTGGCACAGCATATCCGATCTGTTTTGTAAAACTTTATTATGAAAAATTGGCAGGTGACCTAGCAAATCGTATCTAAATGTTCTGAAATTATTCCGATTCTGACTCTGAGTGTTGATTATTGTGTATAATTATCTTGTATACTTTGTGTTTTAGTATCATTGCCACTTTCTTCTTGGCAATATTAGGCTACTTTCACATTAGCGTTTTCAATTCCGCTATTGATATCCGTCATAGAATCTTAATAGCAGAAGAAAACGCTTCTGTTTTGTCCCCTTTCATTGTCAAAGGGGAAAAAACGGAACTAAAAAAACGGAATGCACCAGAATGCATTCCTTTCTGTTTGGTTGCACTCCCATCGCTGCAAGCAGCGTTTCTCTGTCCACGGTGTGGTGCAGAGCAAAACGGATCCATTTTCTCTGACACACTAGAAAACTGATCCGTCGCCCATTGACTTTCAATGGTGTTCATGACGGATCCGTCATGGCTATAGAAGGCATAATACAACCGGATCTGTTCATGATGGATACATGCGGTTCTATTATGGTAACGGAAGCGTTTTTGCAGATCTATGAAGGATCCGCAAAAATGCTAATGTGAAAGTAGCCTTATCTTGATTAGTGCAGGGTACAGTGATTTTGTCACAACAGCAACAACTAAAAGCTACAACTAAGATCCCCATAGTGACAGATTTATGTTCACATGGTTTTCACACACTGAATTCTACACATTTCCTATGCTGTTTTTATATGTGTTTTCACAATCTAATTGGATTTTGATGTAGATTTTGACATGTTTTTAGGTCTCCCATTTAGGGTCCATTCACACGTCCTTAAGTGTTCTGCGGATCCGCAAAACACGGACACACATCGCCGGCACTATAATAGAAAATGCCTAATTGCGGACAAGAATAGGACATGTTCTATTTTTTTGTGGAAACGGAAGCACGAATGCGGGAGTGCGGATCCGCGGATGTGGACAGCAAATTCCGGCCTCATTGAAAATTAATGGGTCTGCACCCATTCCGCAAAATTGCGGAACGGATCCGGACCCATTTTGCGGACGTGTGAATGGACCCTAACGTGGGGAATCTGCACAAAAAATGACACATTCCTTTCTGCCCCTGAAATCAACTACCTGTGAGGATTTCCCATTGAAAACAATTGGAGGTAGACTGAGAGTGGATTCTGCATGAATTTTTATATGGAAAACGGACCAAAAACCGCGCCAAATCCGCCATGTGAACATGATCTAATGCCACTCAATAAGAGTGACCGCCTCAGAAGCTTCAATATCCTTGATAGCCACAGGACCCCATAATAAAAGACATAGTGGCAGCTAGGGGTGGGCGATATAGGCGATATGCGATATAAATTTGTGCCAAAATATGGATTTTGTGCATATCGCCGGACCGCGATATGATCGCGCTCTCTGCGCGCACCATGTTCTCCTGATGCCGTCACAGTGGAGAAGGAGGGAGTCTCTCCCTCCTCACTGTACGCGGCTGCCGCTGACCACCAGTGAGAACAGAGGAGGAGGGGAGGGACTGACAGTAAATCATTGAGTTTTCATGATCTCAGTGAGATCGTGAAAACTCAAATCCGATGGTATATTCTAACCCCCAGGCGTTCCCATGGTGACAGGGACGCTTGCCTGGGGGTTAGAATATACAGGGCCACGCCGCTCACAGGAGAACATTTATAAACGAATCAGTAACTTTAACTGTAATCATTGCTCATCTCTTTACTGGATACCTTACTCTGTCTTAGCTCCGGTAACAGCAGGCAGTGCGGGCTGGCGGCGCTCACTCACTGACGTCACTCGCCTGCGCCGCCTAGTGGGAGGAGCAGATGCGTGACGCCCGCACTGCCTGCTGTTACCGGAGCTAAGACAGAGTAAGGTATAAATGTAATGTGAGCGTCGGGGAGGGGGATCTGTGGATGTTACTGTTTAGGGGAGGGGGATCAGTGTATGGCACTGTTTAGGGGAGGGGGATCTGTGGATGGCACTATTTAGGGGTGGGGGATCAGTTGATGGCACTATTTAGGGGAGGGGGATCTGTTGATGTCACTGTTTAGGGGAGGGGGATCTGTTGATGGCACTATTTAGGGGAGGGGGATCTGTGGATGGCACTGTTTAGGGGAGGGGGATCTGTGGATGGCACTGTTTAGGGGAGGGGGATCTGTGGATGGCACTGTTTAGGGGAGGGGGATCTGTGGATGGCACTGTTTAGGGGAGGGGGATCTGTGGATGGCACTGTTTAGGGGAGGGGGATCTGTGGATGGCAATGTTTAGGGAGGGGGATCTGTGGATGGCACTGTTTAGGGGAGGGGGATCTGTGGATGGCACTGTTTAGGGGAGGGGGGTCTGTGGATGGCACTGTTTAGGGGAGGGGGATCTGTGGATGGCACTGTATAGGGGAGGGGGATCTGTGGATGGCACTGTTTAGGGGAGGGGACTCAGCTCCCTGCTGTTGTGTGCACAAAGCACAGGGCAGCAGGGAGAATGTAAAGTCCTATTCACCCTGATAGATCTATATTAGGGTGAATATGACAAGGCACTAGCCCTTAAGGAGGCTAATAGTTATTAAATAAAAAGTAAAAAAATACAAAAATAAAGTTTAAACCCCCCCCCCCCAAATATAGAAAACAGTATATCGCAATATATATCTCATATGGCAGATGCTTAAAATTATATCGCAATATAGATTTTAGGCCATATCGCCCACCCCTAGTGGCAGCCACTTGACCCACTCCCCCTTGACAGTGAAAGAATAATGTGAGGGGTGGAGGAGTAAGTTCAAGCGGAAAGCGCCATGTCTTCCAGAAATCCCAGTGTGCCAGGACTACTCCAGTGGATTCCACAGTTTTAGCACCTGTATTTTACGTCAATGCAACGGTGTATTCTGCCAGGTCGTTTGTATTTTTATTCGTTTTTAATGATTGATTCGCAGTTCTATTAGTATTAGTGTATGGAGGATGATAATGGTTGAATCTTGTGGATGCTGGGGATGTGAGCGTTGGTCTGCTGGATTTGTGTGTCTGCTGCTTTCATACATCTTGGCCCGGTTGGCGTTTTTCTTGCTTGCGCGGTCTTGTGCCCGCTTACCGTCTCTGCTCGGCATTAGTTGTAATAAGGGCCCAGTGGAATTGTGCAGCAGTCTCCGTGAGGATTTATGTCTCTGACACGTGGTCTTCACGGGCGCTCTGAGACTTCTATTCCCATCTTCTGAAGACCTGGGAAATGATGACTGTATACATCTTATATAATATATGGGGAGCTCAGGTGGACTCTATGAATTTTTTAGGAGAAAATCAAAGCTGAAGAAATGTAATGAAAGCTCCTTCACATCCAGTGCACTTTATTTTATGTTCTGCATCTGAAATGAAATGAACTCCTATTGTCAGACACATGCATCAGAATACAAATTCCTGCAACCGTAATGCTGAATGTCACACACAGAACCATGGGCTGTGCCAGCATACAGCCAATATGCAGAAGGCAAGTGTTACAGTGCCAGAATATAGAAGAGACATGGTACTATGCAGCATATTACCAACATACACAAGAGAAGTGGTACTGTGCAGCACGCAGCCAATATGCAGAAGAGAAGTGGTACTATGCAGCATGCCATCACATACAGGAGAAGTGGTACTGTACAGCATAGCAAGATACAGAAGAGAAGTGGTACTGTACAGCATAGCAAGATACAGAAGAGAAGTGGTACTGTACAGCATAGCAAGATACAGAAGAGAAGTGGTACTGTACAGCATAGCAAGATACAGAAGAGAAGTGGTACTGTACAGCATAGCAAGATACAGAAGAGAAGTGGTACTGTAGAATAGCCTCTTAATGCCTTTCACGGTTCAGGAAGTAGAAAAAACACTTAATACTATCCCATCTGGTAAAAGCCCTGACCCCGACGGGTTCCCTATTGCCTACTATAAAAAATACAAAGATGTACTATTACCACACTTTACCAATATGTGCAACTCTCTGATGTTGGGCTCTTCCCTCACTCCTCAGGCTCTGTTGGCGCACATCACCAGCTTGCATAAGGAAGGGAAGGACCCAGAGGAATGCGGTAGTTATCGACCCATATCTCTCCTCAATACAGATCTGAAGTAGTGGGCGAAGTTCTTAAGTCATCGCATTTCAAAATTGCTCCCAGAACTGATAGGAGAAGAACAGGTGGGCTTTGTGCCGGGCAGGGAGGGAAGACACAACATCAGTAGAGTGTTGCATGTTATATTCCTAGCTAAAGAGAAAAAGTCACCACTTTTACTTTTAGGGACGGATGCTGAAAAGGCGTTCGACAGAGTTAGTTGGCTGTTTATGAAATCCTGCTTAGAAGCCTCTGGCTTTCCTTTACCCACTATTGATGCAATATTTTCATTATATTTAGCCCCATCGCCTAGAATACTGGTTAATGGAACTCTGTCGGACGCCTTTCAGAATAGAAATGGCACTAGACAGGGGTGCCCCCTTTCTCCCACCCTTTTTGTCCTGACTTTGGAGATACTTCTCTTGAAGTTCAGACAATCCCCCAATATTAAGGGAATACAGATAAGAGGTGTACAACATAAGATGGCGGCGTTTGCTGACGACCTTTTACTGATGATAACAAACCCTGTAGAAGCGATGCCACATGTTTTGGAGATTATTATTTTAAAATAAATTTGGGAAAATCTGAAGCTTTGGGAGTCTCACTTGATCCGGCTAAAAAGAGACATATAGAGACCTCGACCCCTTTCAAATGGCCCAATGAGGCTATAAAATATTTAGGAATACTAGTGCCAACTAATCCGGCTCTCCTCTTCAGACTTAATTGTACCCCTTTAATAAATAAGATAAAATCATTCCTCTCCAAATGCTCGATACCTAACCTGTCTTGGCTGGGGAGAAAAAAATGTTTTGACGAGGTATGTTATACGTTCAGATCCCTTACCATTCCTGTCCCGAAGTCATTCCTTAATGCAATTAAGGTACTCATGGGAAGGTTTCTCTGGGCAGATAAAAGAGCCAGACTTTCTTTCTTCCTTCGAATGAGGGGAAGAAAGCAAGGTGGTATTTCCCTCCCGGATTTGTCTGCTTATATTCAAGCTATAAATCTGGAGAGGTGGATTGCCTTATCCAGACCACAACCTTTTGCCCTTCATATTGCCCAGGAAAGAGCTTTGTTGGGAAAAAATAGGGAACACCTTCTTTGGAGTTAAAGCAGTAAAGCTCCCAATAGACAAGAAGTAAAAAGTGAGATCACGAGGTGTACCATTATGCACTGCAATATATCTCTGGCACTTAACATGAGTGGCAAACGTCTTTCACCCATAATGCCCCTCCCTCTACTTCCACATGTATTTTTTACCAATCCCATCAAAAGATCAAATGTTTGGAGGTATGTCCAAAATTACAGACTGGGTGACCTATCTAGAACTTCTCCAAACCCTTATTATTACTCTAACCTCATTGGGAATTCCGATGCTGAAATTAATATGATCCAGAAATGGGATTTCGAGAGTACATGTGCCAAGTTCTCGAGGTCTGCACATCTTCCTCTTCCAGATCCAACCTGGCTGGAGAACTATGTCCTTCTACCTTCCATTCCTAGAAGGCGCCTTTCATCAATTTATAGGGAATTACTATCTGGGAGAGACCAACAGATTCTGGCTTATCTAAAAGAATGGGAGAGAGAACTGAATATCACAATTAATGATTCAGATAAAGCATTTATACTATCCCATTCTCATGGATTCTCCAGGTGCGTAAGAGTCCAAGAGAATTCGGTTAAGATACTTACCAGATGGTATCGAACACCGGACTTCCTTCATAGAATTAACTTGATCACTTCCAATAAGTGTTGGAGATGCTCTACTGGAGTGGGAAACATTTCACATATTTGGTGGACCTGCCCAGCCCTGAGACACTTTTGGCATGAAGTTGAAACAGCCATTAACAAGGTTTGCCGCTCCCAAATTAAACTTACAGGCCCCCTGATTTTATTGTGGCACCCCGAGAAAGACTTCAGGCCAAATAAAAACTCTATAGCCACACATATGATCACCGCTGCAAAGCTTCTTATCCCCATTAAATGGAGGGAAATGGATCTTTGACCATGTGGTACGAAAAAACAAACCTTCTATGTCAAATGGAGGAATTGGCGGGGTGGGAGAACAACAAAAGGAGTGAGTTTCTGAAAATTTGGCAACCCTGGCTTTCACACATGGAAGAGAAGTACGCTGAGGCTAAAAGGTAGCTCCGCCAAATATGCCCATTCCACAATATTGATAATGTAGACATTGTCGTCCCTAACTGTTCACAGTTCTCATGAAGTAGAGGTTTACTGTTTATACATGATAGATTTCTGCTTGAATGGTCGAGATCCTGACTGACCAATATTTATGAGTCCTTGATTATTGTTAGTTGTTGTTACCATTGTGTGTCCATCTCATGATGCTCTAACCAATTTGGAACGAGACCAGCAGAAAATATTATGTCACTTAGCTAAAATTTGCATAGGGCAACAGTTAAAAGCAGCATGATTGGAGGAGTTAGTTGACTCTAGCATAATGTATATTTACTGGTGCTCGCTATTTGCATCTTAGGACTCCTAGTTGTCTGTTGGTGGGTCTTATTTCCATCTTGCTTCATTGTCAGAGAATTGTCTTAATGCTACATGTATATGCCCTACTCTCTGATGTACATGAATATGCTTTGTATGTCTTGTTATTGAAAAAATTGACATAAATAAAGATTTTCAAAAAAAAAGAAGTGGTACTGTACAGCATAGCAAGATACAGAAGATAAGTGGTACGGTACAGCATAGCAACATACAGAAGAGAAGTGGTACTGTACAGCATAGCAAGATATAGAAGAGAAGTGGTACTGTGCAGAATAGCAACATACAGAAGAGAAGTGGTACTGTACATCATAGCAAGATACAGAAGAGAAGTGGTACTGTACAGCATAGCAACATACAGAAGAGAAGTGGTACTGTACAGCATAGCAACATACAGAAAAGAAGTGGTACTATGCAGCATAGCAACGTACAGAAGAGAAGTGGTACTGTACAGCATAGCAAGATATAGAAGAGAAGTGGTACTGTACAGCATAGCAAGATACAGAAGAGAAGTGGTACTGTACAGCATAGCAAGATATAGAAGAGAAGTGGTACTGTACAGCATAGCAAGATATAGAAGAGAAGTGGTACTGTACAGCATAGCAAGATACAGAAGAGAAGTGGTACTGTACAGCATAGCAAGATACAGAAGAGAAGTGGTACTGTACATCATAGCAGCATACAGAAGAGAAGTGGTACTGTACATCATAGCAGCATACAGAAGAGAAGTGGTACTATGCAGCATAGCAACGTACAGAAGAGAAGTGGTACTGTACAGCATAGCAAGATATAGAAGAGAAGTGGTACTGTACAGCATAGCAAGATATAGAAGAGAAGTGGTACTGTACAGCATAGCAACATACAGAAGAGAAGTGGTACCGTACAGCATAGCAAGATACAGAAGAGAAGTGGTACTGTACAGCATAGCAAGATATAGAAGAGAAGTGGTACTGTACAGCATAGCAACATACAGAAGAGAAGTGGTACCGTACAGCATAGCAAGATACAGAAGATAAGTGGTACTGTACAGCATAGCAACATACAGAAGAGAAGTGGTACTGTACAGCATAGCAAGATATAGAAGAGAAGTGGTACTGTACAGCATAGCAAGATACAGAAGAGAAGTGGTACTGTACAGCGTAGCAAGATGCAGAAGAGAAGTGGTACTGTACAGCATAGCAACATACAGAAAATGAGTGGTACTGTGCAGCATAGCAACCTACAGAAGATACGTGGTACTGTGCAGAATAGCAACATACAGAAGATACGTGGTAATGTTCAGCATACTACCAACATACTCGAGAGAAGTGTTACTGTACAGCATACAGTCAACATACAGAAGAGAAGTGGTACTGTGCAGAATACCAACATACAGAACGCACTGTGCAGCATACTACCAACTAGAGGTTGCACTATATTTTTCTAGAAGAGTAAAAAAAATACTCCTCTTACCATTTTTCAGTATTTTTAGCCGTTGGAGAGTATGAAAGTTGCAGTAAGGCCTCATGCACTCGGCCGTTGTTTTGGTCCGCATCCGAGCCACAGTTTTTGCGGCTTGGATGCGGACTCATTCACTTCAATGGGGCCGCAAAAGATACGGACAGCTGTCCGCATCTTTTGCTCCGTTCTGTGGTCCGCAAAAAAAATATAACATGTCCTATTCTTGTCCGCATAATAGGCAGTTATATTAATGGCTGTCTGTGCCGTTCCGCAAATTGCGGAACGCACACGGACGCCATCCGTGTTTTGCAGATCCGCAATTTGCAGACCGCAAAACACACAACGGTCATGTGCATATGGCCTAATTTAAATAAATAATATGTAGGCCTACATAATTTTAAGGGCTTGTTCACATGTGCGCTGGAGGCTACTTTCGGGGCCTCTGTCACAGATTCTGTAAAAAAGACTGGACAAAAAAGCCTCGCATGCTGGACTATTTTTTTCTGGTATAAAAGGCGATCCCGAATTAACGGATCCCATTATAGTCAGAGGAGTCTGTTCGGGTCAGTTATGTGTCCTATCTGGCACTTCCATTACTTTTGTGGTTCTGCTCATCTAACTACAGAAATAAATAGTGCTGATGTAAATGTGCTCTAAGAGGTGGGTATGTCTAAATTACATCACTCTCCCTTCAACCCCCTCCAATATACAGTCCCATGTAAATAACATCACTCCCTCCAGCCCCTCCAACATGCAGTCCCATGTAAATAACATCACTCCCTCCAGCCCCTCCAACATACAGTCCCATGTAAATAACATCACCCCCTTCTTCCAGCCCTTCAAACATACAGTCCCATGTAAATACCAACACTGCCTTTCCTCCAGAATAGGTTAAGTCCCTGAGAGTGAATGCAGAGCAGACAATTATAGCCAATTGATAAAGTACAGTCCAATATACTGTATCTGACTTCCCTGTACTTTATCACATGGCTATAATTGCTGTTCTGCATTCACACCAGACCCATCCCAGGGGCTGAGAAACCCCAGGCAGGCGCCCTGACCAACAATAACTAAAGCTCACTGCCCATCAGGAGGCTGCTTATCCTGCCAGGTTGCCACACCGGCGTCTATGACAATTGTACAGGCAATATTGCAATCTCTGCTACCAACATACAGAAATGAAGTTGTATTGTGCAACATACAGCCAACATGTAGAAGAGAAGTAGTATTGTGCAGCATTCCATCAGCATACAGAAGAGAAGTAGTACTGGGCCAGCATACAGACTGCATACAAACAACATACAGAAGAGAAGTGGCACAGTGCCAGCATACAGCCAACATACAGAATACAAGTGGTATTGTGGTAGCATATATCCAACATACAAAAGACAAGTGATATTGTGCCAGCATACAGCCAACATACAGAATTCAAGTGGTATTGTGGTAGCAAATATCCAACATACAAAAGACAAGTTATATTGTGCCAGCATACAGCCAACATACAGAAGACAAGTAATATTGTGCCAGCATACAGCCAACATACAGAATACAAGTGGTATTGTGGTAGCATACATCCAACAAACAAAAGGCAAATGATATTGTACTAGCATGCATCCAACATACAGAAGAGAAGTGGCATAGTGCCAGCATAGATCCAACATACAGAAGACAAGTATTGTGCCAGCATACATCCAACATACAGAACACAAGTAATATTGTGCCAGCATACATCCAACATACAGAAGACAAGTGGTATTGTGCCACCATACTGTGCCAGGATTGATGGCAGTTTATTTGTGTCTATAAATCCCTCTGCACACTCATCGACATCTAGGACCTTTTATTTGAAGAGTGTGAGAACTCTGTGGTTTCAGACCTGGAGATCCCACACATTGTTTTTGTAAATAAGTTAGGCATGAGGCCTAACTTATTTCTGTGTCGCCTCCAATCTTGGTTTTGATTAACAGTCACTGATGGAAATCACTAATCAAACCATGACCAAACTCTGTGTGAAAGCGGCCTAACCTTTTCACAGAAGGAAATTGTCTCTCTCCTGAGTTTTAGTTAAGGGGGTTGTCTAGTTTCGACTCCCGGCACCCCTGTCGAGCAGCTGCGTTCTGTTAACTGTTTACCTGCATGCCGTTGACATTGCTGCGGTGGTGCAGTGTAACTACAGCTGCTCCATCCCAATTAAATATATGTGTATATAGAACAAAATGCTCACCTGACCCCCACTCCATACTGCTGTCTGGGACACAGACCCCAGGATTCTTCTGGCCTGTGGCCTGAGTTACAGAAACCCAGGTGCAGGCTGTCATGATGACATCACCATTACCTCCTGCGCTGTGTGATTATCACAGTCTACACCATTCTACTGCTACATAGGCTTCATATCTATTGTCTCGTGGCCTATGAGAATGAATGATGGGGACAGGAACCACAGGCTACCATACCCCATCATACACTGCCGCCCCCTCGGAGGCAGGATGCCTGAGGTGAGATACTCATCGGCCTCATGGCAGAGGTGGCCCTAGGACCCACTTATGTTATTAGTGGTAGACTCTTCCCCTACCTTTCTCTTTCTGCAGCTTTGAAGCTCTGAGCCTTTACTTTGACACAAATCTAGCATCATCTCCCACCATGAGGCAGCCTTACACCTCACCTTGTGGGGCCTGTTTTCTCTCTAATTAGTTCTGAGAATGTATAGTGACGTTGTAGCAGGTGTTCATTATTCCCTCTTTCCTTGATCTAGAAGCTGTCAGCAGTAATATACGGAATAGATGTTACTGTAATATATGGTGTGTGTGGAATTATATTCCTGTTGTATTTAGTGATGCCAGTAACAGGGGATGGGGATGTGACAACCTCTCAGATATGATCTAGATTGGTTGTCAGCAGTATTAGATTGAATAGATTTGTATTGTAGTATAAGGTATGTTTATCTTGTAATTATATTACTATTATATTTACTGATTTTATTAACAGTGGATGTGGATGTGACAACCTCTCAGACATGATATAAAAGCTGGTTGTCAGCACTAATAACTTTTAATACAGTATAAGGATCTCATGAATGTCTGGTTGGCGGCATACAGTACCTTCCAACTTTTAAAGAATGCAAAGACGACAACTGCTGTGGTCGAATGTAATGTACATTAAGCAATGCCTCTAACACTGCCCAATCCCTGGCCATGCACGCCCAGTCCCCTGAGTGCCCCGTAAACAGTAGTGGTAAGCCTCCTTGCAGTAATAATGCCCCTTTAGTGCCTCTTCACAGTAAAGATTACTCCTGAGTTCCTGCTGACAGTAGTGATGCTCCATTAGTGCCATAATGCACTTAGTAGTGCCCCCTTAGTGCCAACGTATTGCCCTCACTTTGTATTGTGCCCCCTTAGTGCATTTCCATACAGTATGATACCCCCTGACGGTCCTTTCACAGCAGGGTCCCCCCCCCCCCCACACACACACACAGTGTGATGCCCTCTTAAGTGTCCCCCCACACAGTGTGATGCACCAGTAAATGGCCTAAACACAGTATGGTCCCCTGGTAAGTGCTGGGTGATGCGCCCTTAGTGCCTCCACAACGGATACTAACCTAGCCCACGTTCCCATAATGAATGGAGCTGATCCCTCAGTGCAAATCTGTTCCAGGGTTTTATGTGGCCTGGCACAGCTGGTAAAGTGATATCACAGCATTGTGCCAAACCCCTGATGGCAGGTCTTACCGAGCAAATGGTTGAGCATAGAGCTCATGGTTCCCCGCTTTACCATTGTATTCAACTGTATATGTGTTCTGAGGACACTGATCCAGTTAAAATTGGGACATTTGGTGGCTTTCCAGAAACAGCGGCCGAAATACAAGGGTGTCCTGCTGGAGCCAGGATGGTTGGGAAGCATGGGTTACCAGTAATCACATATATATGTATATTTCTGTTTAATACGGACTGCAGGTTGCAGTCAGGTGACTCTCCCGTATCCCCTGTTACTAACATTTCCTCCCATGGTTACTCACTTATCAGACGTCAGGTCTGAAGATGCTTCACAACTGCCTATATATAAATATTCTTTCTATTTTCAGCCCTCAAATTTTGTGTCTTTGTTTCCTCTTGTTCCTCTACGTCTCCTCTTCTCTGAGCCATTCACATGTTTTATCGATGGCCAAACAATTTCATCTTCCTTTTAATTTGCCGTTTTGTGCCAAATGAATCAGAGTCCTCATAATCTGCCCATAAAGAGCGCAGCTGATGACCATTCGCCAGAAACGCATTCATTTCTCCTCGGCTGAGATTTATTTTGTGAGTCGTTCCAGAACAATACCTAATTGATGTGGTGGTTGCAAGCCCCTCGGGGAGCCCCCTGGTTGGAGCCAGCGCAGTAACAAGAGGCATCGGGAGGAGCTCACAGTTTATTGTGTGATGTAAAATTTTATAGAAATGACAATATCTCATAGAAAGTAATTGGACGTTCTGCAGTGTCCCCTCTTCAGGATGTTCCTGCAAGGGTTACCTACTTGTGCTTTTGGAGACATCTTCTGGCCATAAACTACTGGAAAGATCTAATTTCTGGTAAATTATTTTTTTGCCCCACAGCAAAGGCAAACAGGTTGTATGGGGAGAGGTCCTAAAGCAAAGATATCTGTAGATGGCTACGGTGGCTTCTTGGTCTTTTGGCTAAGATCAAGTGTAGTATCTGTTCTTATTGATTCCTGGTGGACAGAGCCCTGCCAGGATGTAGAACAGAGAACCACACGGTCATACCTAGGGCCATTAGTGTCCTATGTTAGGTGACCAAGGGATCGCCGGATCGAAGCCAGGGGCTAAGATGTTTGAAAGCTTAAGGTGCAGAAGTGCCCCAGGAGTGGTGACCCTGGGGCGCCTGAACTTACTAGTGGTGGGAGCCCACTGAGTGATGGCACATTTGCACGCACTTCACTTTCTCACATTTTGAGCTCACACACCTCTTATTCTTTGCCTGGCCGTGAGGCCTGGTGTAAGGAGGAGGAATTTAAATTCCTATAATTCCGGCCGAATGTCCGGGCTGAGCTTCAGCGCACATTCAATATTTATTAAACTTTTTTTTTGTTCACTGTGTGTTCACGTTCCACGTTTGTTTGTCACAAGGATTTCTTGGGTTGCGGTGCCCTTATGGGTACCGCATGAGGTCTAGAGGGGTGTGTGGCCATCCCGGTTCCGCACTTCCCTGCAAAACTCCTTGGTCTCTCCCTGTTGAAGCTCTGTGCCGACACCTTTGGTGGCAGCCAAGGTGAAGCCGGAGCACAGACTTGGCGTACCCACGGCTTCAGCTGAGGGTTGCCTAGGCGTACACCCGGCTTTGGCTAGGAGTTGCCTGTTTTGTCTCAGTCCCTTGCAGGAGCCTTCTGGCCCGGAGGGACTGGGAAAGGTATATGGGGGGCCCTTCTCTTATGGAGAGGGCCTGCGATGGACCGTAACTGTTGTAAATTTTTGTGTGGCGCGCTGAACGATTTTGTTGCACTGATGTAGAAAGCACGCTCCTCGGGTAAAAAAATAAAAAATCTGTAGATGGCTAGGATCCTGAACCCACGTACAGACAGCTTTCTTTGAGGCAGAGCAGCAGCCTGAGCCCAGGAGTTAGATTTTAGACAACTTCAGACGTGTACATAAACAGAAGTCATTGGGGGTTATTTATCAAGAAACTTGCGACTATTTCAGACGTAAAATAATTTCAGGTCCCCTTTTTGACTGGCCATACAACTTAATATTGTTGAAATTTCCAGTATCAAAAAGTTTTTGACAGTTGGGCGGGACAGGGGTGTGTTGGAAGCAGTGCCCAAATTTGCTAAATTTACTAACCTCTATGCCTGGAAACAGCCTTACACGTTGGCTGAAAACTATGCCAGCTGTCGTAGTTTGTCCGCCACGTGTGCGGCTGCCAGAGGAATAGCAAAATTTATGACTGCACACGGCTCGTCATAAATTAGGATAATCCTCCGTCAGCGCAAGGGGAAACAAGACTGGCATGAAAACATAAATGTGCCCCATTTTGATTGTGGTTTGTATCAGAACTGTAGTGTAAAGCACTGGAGAGGTATAGAACCACAGGCTGAACATTTGATGAGACAGTGGATGGAATTCAGACTAACTCAGTCATTGACAGAGTTAAAAACTAGCTGATGCTGTAGAGAATAATTAGCTAGGATTTCCTTTTGGTGGTGGCTTGTGTCCTTTCATGGTCTGAGTGTCTGGTTTCGGTATCTGAAAAAAGTAGCACCAGCTGCAGCCATTCCAGGCATTCCACTCAACTTTAGGTAGGGTCCACCACCAGTCATAGGGAGGAAGAAGAGATCTGTAAGGTCCTTTCATACTGCCAGGCCCTCTTAATTCTCAGACTCATGAGCTCCTCTGTTTTCAGCCTTGGGTCTTTCGAGGTCTTCTTCTGTAGTGGTACCTTCACCCTTCCAGGGGTCTGATTTCTGGGATCATTACTTCCTTTTGTGTAACATTTGCTGTTGCTCTCCATTACTTACACGATGAAGCTGTGTTCTCTACCAGGATCAGTTGGGTTCTATATAAGATTTCTTGCTCCTTTTTCTCAGGATTTGAGCTTCTGTAATGATCACCGAATCTACTGATGTCTCCTAACTGTGTCCGCTGTAAGTGGTGAGGGGTTATTCAGTTCAGTTGCAGGTGAGGAGTGATAATGAGCATCAGAGTTCAGTCAGTAATTTCTATGACTTTCTGCCTGGGTGTGAATGGTGTGATATTACCAGATAATGGGGGGCTATTACTTTATACATTTTATGAGAGCACTCATCAGCAATGAGATGATGAGACTGATCTGAGCTGTGTGAAGAGAACTGAGTATTCTGGAACGGTGCTCGGCCTGGTTCAGTCACCATGATATTACCTTGTCACGTTCTCCTTTAGCCTCTAGCTGCAGAAGAATTAATAAAGTGTTGCACTGGGAGATGTAGCCTGTCCGGAATATTACACTGGGAGCCACCGCAGTCTGAGATGAGAAGATTACAGGTGTAACATGCTGCAGACGCTTCTCTTATTATTGTACTGCAGGATCCTGAGAATAGCTGATATTTTCACCTTATTACAGCTCATTATCCCAATGACCAAACGTACCATCTGCATAATGCCAGCCGTCGCCTATTACCCAGAAAATTGGCCCCCGCTCTGGCTGGGAATTGCATGCGGCGGCTGCTCATACCTCCCAGATACACATAGCGGCACGCTTAGCCGCTCACTGATCTGAATGGCTTTTTATCTGGCCATTTACAGCAGCGATTACAATAGTAACGACATCAGCGTAAACTTTTAATTTCCAGTTGGCAGCTCCTCCAAGGAGCGGAAAATAAAATGTGAATCTCACTGGATCAGTTTATGTCCATTTCTGCAGCTTATATCTTTGTATGAATCCAGATTGTCCAAGGAAGGAGATGCCGCTCAAATGGATGGAATGTGTTACTGAGTCCAGATCAGAGAAAAGTCCATGTCCCTTATAATGTTGCAGCAGAAGCTTATTGTCATAGAGAAAGACAGATTCTAAGATATACGGCCGCTGTCCACCACCCTGTACCATCTTATACATAAATAACAGAGCGCTTTAAGACTTAACATGTGTTATAATTGCAATAGAACATTGATTCTGGAGAAAAAACGGTACAGCCACCCAAATCTCGGCACAATGTCCTGAGGACAGATGCAGGGGTTGACTACAGGTCTGTCCGGGGAATACACCATTGCTAGATTCCTCTTTATGGCATGGAAACAATGGCAGGTGAACTTTACCGTACATATTCATAGGTTCATCAGTTCACAAGCTTGGCGGTTGCAGATGACATATTAACATAGTGAGATGCTTGACAGTTGCAGTCTCTTATTAAGAGAGCATATAACTCATGGCAATTACAGTCTCTTATAGGCACTGTCCTTGTGACTTAATACATTTCATGTACACCATCAGTCCCAATGGGTCCTCCCTGAGGCAGGGTAATGTTACTCTCCAGGCCTTAAGTGGCTTGGCTTTGGGTATCTATCTTGAAGCTATCCTCCACCTTATCTCCCAGGCTCTGGTTGGGAAGTTGTCATACTCTCCCTACCCCTCTGTGTCATGTGTTCCCAGGGGCTGACTCGTAGGTCAAACTTCTAGGTTCCTCTTCACATCCATTGGCACTAAAAGCTTCTTCTTCTTCCCAAACGGACCCGGCTTCAAATGGTACTTTGGTGGGGAGGGATACCCTTTTCTCACATGTCCTGCAAAAGCTTGTCTATTGCTATTATTCGTTGCGGCTGTGTCCTCTGCAGGCCATCTCATTTGCAGCTGTTTTATCTGCAGGACACCATCTGCACATTCGGCTCTCCAGAAGCCCCTCCATATCACAGGCTACCCAGCCACCTTCATCACAGGTTTGCAGGCAGGGAGACTCCCACTCCTCCAAGCTCTGTGGGCTTCCCTTTCCAGTCACTTTATTTCAGGCCTGTTCTCTTGCTACTTTCAGGCCCCTGAGACCCCATTAACAACTTGGGCATTCTCTTGTTCACACAGCCACCAGCAGGGATATGCTCTCAGCTTCTGGGGCTACTGCACTACTCAACCTGAAGCGCCCATATTGGACAGAAACTCTTCTTGTGCAGGGTGTGACCTGAGGCATGGGGCAACCTCTCTAACATCTTGCTGGTGGCAGCAGGCCTTCGCTTTTGCTCGCACGTCTGCGCCTACATCGTGCTCCTTCTCTTGTGTCTCTGAGCAGGTAACGCTCTAGCTGCATCACAGCTCATATCACAAAGGGGCTAACACTCCCCCCACAACAGTCTTCGTGAGGGGGTGATGTGCTAGCAGCGTCATCGCTCTTCATCCAAGGGAGCCAGCACTTGTCTTCACTGTTCTTTCTCCCAGTAGAGAGAGCAGCACAGAGTCTGAGCTACAGCACAGCTTGGTTCTTAAAGGAATTGTCTCACTTCAGCAAATGGCATTTTGCTAAACCAAATGCTACAAAGATATTCAGGATCTCAAGAGGCTGTGTAAGGTGGGGGAAGCCGAACACAGCATAAAAAAATACACCTCCACTTTAAAGTGGTTGTCCCACTTCAGCAATTGGCATTTATCATGTAGAGAAAATGAACACAAGCCACTTACTAATGTATTGTTATTATCCATATGCTGGCCAAAGTGCTGGCCTATGTGAACTCCTGCAGTCCCAGCCACCAGAGAGGCTGGCGCTTCTCAACCACCGCTGCTGGATTGCAGGGTGGACGACCGTAACCCCTGGATACGAGAAGTGTATAATGTGATGGAAAAATTTATCAAGCCAGCAAAGGAGGTAATATGGACAATAACAATACATTAGTAAGTGCCTTGTATTAACTTTCTCTACATGATAAATGACAATTTCTGAAGTGAGACAACCCCTTTAAAGTGGGGGTGCATCGTTTATGCTGTGTTAGGCTTCCCCCACCTTACACAGCCTCTTGAGATCCTGAATATATTTGTAGCATTTGGTTTAGCTTTATAACATCATAGATGATACACCAGAAAATGTGCTGTGGCTGAAATCTGACTTGAACTCCTGGGCCTGCAGTGGAGTCGGACACTTTGTTTTTTTTTAGGCCACCTTTACATGTGAAGGAAAATACGTAAATTAAAAATCCATAAAAAATTAAATACGATTTTAGGATTTTAAAAAACACACTGACATGTAACAGACTTTTACATCTGTGATCTAGGCCAAAAGAATATGAATGGGGGCCTATGGCTACGTTTGAGGCCTCATGCATATGGCCGTTGTTCTGGTCCGCATCCGAACCGCAGTTTCTGTGGCTCGGGTGCGGACCCATTCACTTCAATGGGGACAGCACTCCGTTCCGTAGCCCCGCAAAATAAATCGAACGTCCTATTCTTGGCCGTTTTGCAGACAAGACTAGGCATTTCTACAATGGGCCGCCCATTCCGTTTCGCAAATTGCGGAAGGCACACGGGGCGGATTCCGTTTTTTGCGGATCCGCGGTTTGCGGACTGCAAAAAATGGAACGGTCGTGTGCATGTAGCCTGACTCATGTGTTAGGGGCTTGCAACACAGCATAAATTCAGCCAAAACTGTCTAAATGGTAATGAATAAATGTAAGGATTCTGCAGTATCTTATCTTGTGGCAAGTTGCCGCAATTAGGCTACATGCACACAGTTGTTTTTTGCAGTCCGCAAATAGCGGATCCGTGTTCCTGTTTTTTTTACATCCATTCCGTTTGTCCGCAAATTTTGTAGGTTGTGTTTCCGGTCTGCAAAAAAAAACTGAAGGCTGTAATTCTTGAAATTTAATATATACAGGTTTCCCAGCAACCATCCGCAAAAAAAAAAAAAACTATGCAGATGACATACGGATGGCTTGGTCATCCGCATTTTTCAATGGGTCCGCAAAACGTTTATTGCGGACAAGAATAGGACATGCAATACTTTTTATGCGGACAGGAAGCACGGACAGCGGACGCAGACAAGAAATGTCCACCGCATTTTTAACGGATCCATAGAAATGAATGGGAAACCAACCGATCCGCCAAAAAAACGGAATGCAGGCCGCAAAGAACCACTGCCTTGTGCATGTAGCCTTAGCCTGTGTGTACCTCCATTGAGGGTGGACTGGGCTGTGGTGAATCTGCTCTGTCTAATGTCAGGTCAGTAAAGCTAATTCCGTGTTATTGGGTGCAATGCTCTGCAGCCTCATCCTCTAACATTTGACTGCTCCTCGGATGGTGACTCGTTCTATAGCATGCCTTCTGTTATGTTGCTGTCAGTCACCCCACATTACTCTACATGGCGCTCATGCAAATCACCAGGGGGCACAAGTTCAGCGAGCAGAGGCTTGATTGACAGCTCCGCTGCTGGGGAAGCTTTGAAAGCTGCAGTCTCCCGAATGCGCACGTCCTCAGCAGTTCATGGACGGCTGGATTTTCCAGATCTGATCTTGAATACATAAGTTTCCACATTTGGTTCCTGCTGTTTGTGTTTCTCCTTGTTGGGAAATCACTTGTCCTTATCTGCGGCCACCAGTGACCAGTGATGGGAGTGATGATCAAGAAGGGGCTGCGCCAGAAAGTGAACCTTGACATTTGATGTCTGGATGCAGTGGGAAGTCTGAGGCAGATACAAAGTCAGAGCAAGAGTGACACAAAATAAAGCAATTTTCCCCGTCTCGGTCCCCGCGGCTCTTCTCCACTCTGCCTAGCCTAGGCAGCCTAGGGCTTCGGGAACTCTGGGATTTTATATGTAATTTAGAGAAGAGAAACCTTAGCCAAAGTTATCGATTTACCACTCTCATCACTGAATTTTAATCTTCGGTATATACACTATCACTCCTGGGATCGAGGGAGAGGGCATCGTTCATGTTCTTCATTTGAGTATTTATTTGAGGACCCCATAGAGAGAGCTGAAACCCCCAGAGATTATGATACTGGAAACAGCTCACTGTCCTTTCCTTAGGTCTAGTAACAGAAGTCTCTAAGCAGCACCAAAGGGGTTTCAGCTTTCCGTCTGGATGAAGCTCAGTGATGTCACCAGTGACATCTCCTCACATGTATTCATGACATTTAGAACATCGTCCTGACTGATTTCCCTATTCCATGTAGAGTGCACCCATCTGCTGGGTTTTGGCTGCAACTCTTGTGTTCAGTTCAAAGAGATATCTTCCAGGGAAAGAGATGAGGGGCAAGCACCCCGAAACAGCTGTCTATGGATGGATGTCTGCCTATTTTCCCTTGTCATGTTCCAAGGCTTCTTACAAAGTCGGACTTTGACTCATAGGAAGCCACGTCCACAAGGTGGCGCTAGTGAGATGGTTCTCTTTGCCTGGGAGATACCTCTTTGCATATTATTTTCTCATGGAGCATTGCCACAAAGTCTCCATACCCTGTAGCATTGCCAATACCTCTGCATACACAGCATGTCTCCTTAAGGAGAGCCAGTACCCCGCCTAAGCTGCACTGTGTACAGGAATGTTGCTGCCGCCATGATCATGACATTCAGAGAGATGTTTAATGAATTATGCTTATCTATTCAGAGGCGTGCTAAATTGTCAGCATGTAAAATTAATTTCATAGATCAGGCAGCCGATTCCTGCTCTTATGGACAGGGGAGGGGGCACTACCGAGCTGATATTGAATTAGGCCACAGTTAACGCATTCATTATGACTGGAGGGGGAGTGTTCCTATTAATAAGTGATGACTCAGTGCCTCTGCTAATGGTATCCAGTGAGTGACCCCCGCAGAGGCCTTCATCACAGCTCTTAGCATCGTCATGTCCTGCAGAATATCACCAGCCTGCACAGCACTGAGTATATCTGCAAGTTCTATGAATTGTTAGGTCTGCAGAAGATTACATGTTACGCTGTTTGTATTCTTAGTTTATTTTATAGTCGTGGTTGCCGCTGTGGTCCTGGGACACAGTGATGACAGCTATACATGTATACACACACATATAGAGAAAGCCTGAGAGTCCTGTTCCCTATGCAAAAATAGTGATTGACCTCTATACTCCTATATATACACATATAGAGAGAGCCTGAGAGTCCTGGTCCCTCTGCATACAGTGATGACAGCTATACATGTATATACACATATACAGAGAGCCTGAGAGTCCTGATCCCTCTGCACACAGTGATTGACAGCTATACATGTATATACATATAGAGAGAGAGCCTGAGAGTCCTGCTACCCCTGCACACACAGTGATCGACAGCTATACATGTATATACATATACAGAGCGCCTGAGAGTCCTGCTCCCTCTGCACACACAGTGATTGACCTCTATACTCCTATATATACATATACAGAGAGCCTGAGAGTCCTGCTACCCCTGCACACACAGTGATCGACAGCTATACATGTATATACATATACAGAGCGCCTGAGAGTCCTGCTCCCTCTGCACACACAGTGATTGACCTCTATACTCCTATATATACATATACAGAGAGCCTGAGAGTCCTGCTACCCCTGCACACAGTGATTGACCTCTATACTCCTATATACACATATACAGAGAGCCTGAGAGTCCTGCTACCCCTGCACACACAGTTATGACAGCTATACATGTGTACACCTATATAGAGAGAGCCTGAGAGTCCTGCTCCCTCTGCACACACAGTGATTGACAGCTATACATGTATACACATATACAGAGAGCCTGAGAGCCCTGCTACCCCTGCACACACAGTTATGACAGCTATACATGTGTACACCTATATAGAGAGAGCCTGAGAGTCCTGCTCCCCTGCACACACAGTGATTGACAGCTATACATGTATACACATATACAGAGAGCCTGAGAGTCCTGCTACCCCTGCACACACAGTTATGACAGCTATACATGTGTACACCTATATAGAGAGAGCCTGAGAGTCCTGCTCCCTCTGCACACACAGTGATTGACCTCTATACTCCTATATATACATATACAGAGCGCCTGAGAGTCCTGCTCCTCCTGCACATAGTGATGACAACTATACATGTATATACATATACAGAGCGCCTGAGAGTCCTGCTCCTCCTGCACATAGTGATGACAACTATACATGTATATACATATACAGAAAGCCTGAGAGTCCTGCTCCCTCTGCACACACAGTGATTGACAGCTATACATGTATACACATATACAGAGAGAGACTGAGAGTCCTGCTCGCTCTGCACACATAGTAATGACAGATTTACATGTATATACACATATACAGAGAGCCTGCGAGTCCTGCTACCCCTGCACACACAGTTATGACAGCTATACATGTATACACATATACAGAGAGAGCCTGAGAGTCCTGCTCCCTCTGCACACATAGTAATGACAGATTTACATGTATATACACATATACAGAGAGCCTGAGAGTCCTGCTCCCTCTGCACACATAGTAATGACAGATTTACATGTATATACACATATACAGAGAGCCTGAGAGTCCTTCTCCCTCTGCACACATAGTAATGACAGATTTACATGTATATACACATATACAGAGAGCCTGAGAGTCCTGCTCCCTCTGCACACATAGTAATGGCAGATTTACATGTATATACACATATACAGAGAGCCTGAGAGTCCTGCTCCCCCTGCACACACAATTATTGAGCTCTTTATTCCTGTATACATATAGAGAATTCTTAGGGTCCTGCTTCCCTTTTTCTACACGCAGTGATTGACAGCATGGCCTAACAAAGTCAGGCGCATGGCTTAGCAGAGTGGCCGGAAGCTTCAGAGTGTCTCCCTCTCCACTGTGTGGCTGATGAGAACATGGAGAGCGCTGAGTGCAGAGTGCGCCATTTTCTCTAATGAGCAAAGATACTGAGCTGCGCAGTAGCATAGTCTAGTTTAGAAAAAAAATAAAAAATCCCGGTATCGCATTGATCCAGGTGAAAAAGTATCGATTGGGTATCAAAAGTTCAGTAACCCTAGTATGTGTATATATTTATATATAATAGAGAGAGAGAGCTTGAGGAAGGCTCCAGCATAGAGCCAAAACGTCGCATCTCCTGCTTGGGTGAATAAAACATTTTCTATTTTTATTTTATGGAGTGCTGCCCGTTTTTTGACTTTCACATACTGGGTTTGCTTAATCCCAACTGGGCCAGCTGCACCCCCTTATCTTCTCTTTAGACGGTGCTGACACTTTATTTTTTCCTTTTTCTATATATATATAGAGAGAGAATCCTGAGGGCCCTGCTTCCCTCCTTTTTTTACACACACGTTTCCGTAACAAATCTGCATGTTACATGTGGAGTCTGTTGCAGGCTTCCTCCAGATTTCAACATTTGCATTTCACAGAATAAAATCAATTTCAGCTCACTTTCTGCGCCGTTTAAAATCTCATCTACTTAGATGTTTTTTTTTAGGATGCTGATTTATTGGACACTAAAATCCATGTGTAATCTGCACTGTGTGCAGGTACCCATAAAGAGATGAGAATCCTGCTTCCGAGATTTGTATAGGTGTTCGATTTCTGGTTGTAAACCAAATGTCCTTATTCATTGACAGCAAGTAGAGGTCTTTGAGATGGTAAGGAATTTAAGTTTAGTACTTTAAGATGCAGCATTCACTACTGTGCTGCAGTGGGTGGATGTAAGCAGTAGATCTTTACTTCAGTGTGAACCTATGCAGGGTCCGTTCAGCTGGTGTGTATCCACCATAAGAAGGAGGTAAATGCCCGATAAAAACGCTTTATTTAATTGATCCTGTCCACAGGTCTCCACCATGTGTAGTGCATCACACCTGAACTCCGTGGTAGCTGGCATGGGGATGAGTTTAATGAGGCCTCCTGAGCCTCTGGCGGGGGGTCCAAGGTTCAATCTCTAATACACTCCTAAAAGACATCATGTTAATTTTGAGGTTTAGCAAATCTTCTGCAGCATTGGTGGAAGATTTCTGTCTTGTACACACAGTCAGAACTTGTAAAACCGGTCAAACGTTTCCATTCCCGGTCCATGCGTACAGTGGAGGAACTCAGCGCAGGTTGTGCCCAGAATTCACAATTAGTTTATCGAGGTGATCTTTCTTCTGACGTTGTGTGCTAATGGGGTGACAGGATCGTCAGTGATGTGGGTGCAATAAAGAGTAAAAGTGCAGTATACACCAGGGAATATTTGTCAAATGACATGTAATAGGCATTAGAAAAATGACAGACTTAGGCCTTATGCAAACGACCGTTGTTCTGGTCTGCATCCAAGCCGCAGTTTTTGAGGCTCGGATGCGGACCCATTCACTTCAATGGGGCCGCAAAAGATGTGGACAGCACTCCGGACGGTATCCAATCGGTGAAGATCCAACATACAGCTCCCACCGATCAGCTGTTCCTGCTGACTTCAGCATTAGAACTAGCACTATGAATGGAACAGGAACCACACCTCCGTTCAAAGTGTAGTGGCCACGCTGGGTTACTGCAGCTTAACCGCCATTCACTTTAGTGGGACCTGGGTTGCAGTAACCCAGGATGGCCACTACACTTGGAACGGAGCTGTGCTTCCTTTTCCATCAGGTTCTATTTTCAGTGTCAGAGGCTGCATGGAACAGCTGATTGTGGCGGCTGATGGACCTTCACTGATCAGATCTTAATGACCTTACCTGAGGATAGGTCATCAATATCAAGAGCCTGGAAAACCAACCTGGTTGTGCAACTTGTATGACAGTTCTGTTAGTGGGTAAGGTTTTCTAAAACGTGGTGGCTTCTGTGGTTCTGCACTGCGGGACACTTGTGAATGTGACTGGAACATAAGATATGGTAGAAACAGGGATCAGAATAAGATAAGTAAAGGATTTTCAACCTTTTATGTGTCACACATTATTGTAGGGACCATTGACAGCCATAGAGAAGGACTAGGCCCATACCCACGGCACAAGCACCTCAGTATGATGCACGATTAGTTTTATATGTTAGGTGCAGTGAAATTCCTTTCATCCAACAATCCAGTACTTTCTCTGCATACATAACTACACTATCACGGCGGAGGAGAGAAAGGCGACCAGCAGTGTGTATGCCTCTTATTAGAGACAGATCTGGTCTCATTGCCTGCTTACCCACAGGCAACACGCTATACTACATGTGTATGTATATGCGGCGCCCCCGCTGCCTTCTCCTAAAACAACGGGTCTTCAGAGAAATGTTACTTTAAAGTCTCTGAGAATTTAGATGGAAATCTCATGAATTTATAAGAGCTGCATCCAGCATGGGGTAAAAATCTTATTTCCTGATTCTGTGTCATGGAGCACTCTGAATGTTCTGTCAGCAGTGAGGGCTGGAGATAGTGGTCTGAGCTTAGAGAACATGTTACAGATACTTTTTCCTGTGGAGGAGATGTGCTATATGTGCAGTCAGGGAGGAGGTGTGCTGTATGTGGAGTCAGGGAGGAGATGTGCTGTATGTGGAGCCAGGGAGGAGATGTGCTGTATGTGGAGTCAGGGAGGAGATGTGCAATATGTGGAGCCAGGGAGGAGATGTGCTGTGTGTGGTGTCAGGGAGGAGATGTGCTGTGTGTGGAGTCAAGGAGGAGGTGTGCTATATGTGGAGTCAGGGATGAGATGTGCTGTGGGTTGAGTCATGGAGGAGATGTGCTATATGTGCAGTCAGGGAGGAGGTGTGCTGTATGTGGAGTCAGGGAGGAGATGTGCTGTATGTGGAGCCAGGGAGGAGATGTGCAATATGTGGAGTCAGGGAGGAGATGTGCAATATGTGGAGCCAGGGAGGAGATGTGCTGTTTGTGGTGTCAGGGAGGAGATGTGCTGTGTGTGGAGTCAAGGAGGAGGTGTGCTATATGTGGAGTCAGGGATGAGATGTGCTGTGTGTGGAGTCATGGAGGAGATGTGCTGTATGTGGAGCCAGGGAGGTGATGTGCTGTATGTGGAGTCAGGGAGAAGATGTGCTGTATGTGGAGCCAGGGAGGTGATGTGCTGTATGTGGAGCCAGGGAGGTGATGTGCTATGTGTGGAGTCAGGGAGGAGATGTGCTGTATGTGGAGTCAGGAATGAGATGTACCGTATGTGGAGTCAGGGAGAGGATGTGTTATATGCGGAATCAGGGAGGAGATGTGCTGTATGTGGAGTCAGGGAGGAGATGTGCTGTATGGAGTCGGGAGGAGATGTGCTGTATGTGGAGTCAGGGAGGAGATGTGCAATATGTGGAGTCGAGGAGGAGATGTGCTGTATGTGGAGCCAGGGAGGAGATGTGCTGTATGTGGAGCCAGGGAGGTGATGTGCTATATGTGGAGTCGGGGAGAGGATGTGCTATGTGTGGAGTCGGGGAGAGGATGTGCTATTTGCGGAATCAGGGAGGTGATGTGGTGTCAGGGAGGTGATGTGCTGTATATAGAGTCAGGGAGGGGATTTGCTGTATGTGGATTTAGGTCGGATGATGTGCTGTATATGGAGTCAGGGAAGGCATTTGCTGTATGTGGAGTCAGGGAGGTGATGTGCTGTTTGTGGAGCCAGGGAGGTGATGTGCTGTATGTGGAGTCGGGGAGAGGATGTGCTCTATGTGGAGTCAGGGAGGAGTTAGGTTGGATGATTTGCTGTATGTGGAGTTAGGCCAGATGATGTGCTGTATGTGGAGTTAGGTCGGATGATGTGTGTGTACTGTATGTGGAGTTAGAGCGGATGATGTGTGTGCTGTATGTGACGTTAGGCTGGATGATATGCTGTACATGAAGTCATGGAGGTGATTTGCTGTATGTGGATCTAAGAAAATGGGTCGGCACTGCAGTTTGGAAGGGATGCACGTGTCCAGGGAAGGCGTCCCACTAGTATATAGCGAAGAAGGACCTGCACTCACTTTCTTGACGATATGAAGAGACTTTTATTCAAAGCATAATAGTAGCAGCAGTAATTTGTTTAGTCTCAAGCCTGAGCCTTTTTTAAATTGCATTGCAGGAAGAGGATGGTAAGTAGATGAGCTGCTTATGTAAAAGAGCAAAGCCTTCCATTGGAGTCGGGGAGGAGGTGTGCTATATGTGGAGTCATGGAGGAGATGTGCTGTATGTGGAATCAGGTAGGAGATGTGCTGTATGTGGAGTCAGGGAGGTGATGTGCTGTATGTGGAGTCATGGAGGTGATGTGCTGTGTGTGGAGTCGGGGAGGAGATGTGCTTATGTGGAGCCAGGGAGGTGATGTGCTGTATATGAAGTCGGCGAGGGGATGTGCTATGTGTGGTGTCAGGGAGGAGATGTGCTATGTGTGGAGTCAGGGAGGAGATGTGCAATATGTGGAGCCAGGGAGGAGATGTGCTGTTTGTGGTGTCAGGGAGGAGATGTGCTGTGTGTGGAGTCAAGGAGGAGGTGTGCTATATGTGGAGTCAGGGATGAGATGTGCTGTGGGTGGAGTCATGGAGGAGATGTGCTGTATGTGGAGCCAGGGAGGTGATGTGCTGTATGTGGAGTCAGGGAGAAGATGTGCTGTATGTGGAGCCAGGGAGGTGATGTGCTGTATGTGGAGCCAGGGAGGTGATGTGCTATGTGTGGAGTCAGGGAGGAGATGTGCTGTATGTGGAGTCAGGAATGAGATGTGCCGTATGTGGAGTCAGGGAGAGGATGTGTTATATGCGGAATCAGGGAGGAGATGTGCTGTATGTGGAGTCAGGGAGGAGATGTGCTGTATGGAGTCGGGAGGAGATGTGCTGTATGTGGAGTCAGGGAGGAGATGTGCAATATGTGGAGTCGAGGAGGAGATGTGCTGTATGTGGAGCCAGGGAGGAGATGTGCTGTATGTGGAGCCAGGGAGGTGATGTGCTATATGTGTGCAGTGTCCCAGGGGGTCAGTAGTGTATGCTGGGCTTTGTAGTGCAGATTGACCACTAACCTGGGATCCACTGTCGTCTTCAATTGGGGCAAATACTGGAACAGGCAGGTATTGAACAGTTCGTGACGCCAGTGTCAATTAAACGGTGACACGCCGTGTATGGTATTGTAGAAGAATGAAGCAAGCATAGGATAGCCAACAAAAACTGGAACTTTTACTGAATATCAGTGAATACAGCTGGTTCTTGGGAGTACAGAATGGCCGGTCTTAGCAATGTATTATACAGAGTGTTGATTACAGGAGATGCAGTACAGGCGGTTTGCACACGATTCCTGACTGGTCCTGCTACATGTGACTTTCTCTCCAAGGTCTAATGCCCTTTATCTGGCGTACCCTTGAAGCTGTCCTTATCTAGTACCTCCTCTGTTATCTTGAGTACCTCTTGCTTTATCTGATCGGCCTCTGTGGTATTCTGTGTCTTCAGGCTGTTTAGCTATGCCCTTCTGACTTCTATGCATACGGACTCAGGAGGGAAACCCTCTCTGAACTGAGTCTGGAAACTTCTAAACTTCCTGAGCTAGGCCCTAGCCTATTTATACTGAACTGGGGGCTCCCTCTGCTGGCTGTGATAAGGATTGCCGGTAACCGGCCTGACTGGCTTAAAGGGAACTACACACTCAAATCTAGCAGTGTCGGGTAGCCTACCCGTATGCTGCACACCCCCAGACTTTAACGTGAGTAAGGCCTCGTACTCACACACATGCCTGAACCAACATAAGCTGATGCATAACTTAACCATTACATTATAAATATAATAAACAACTATTTCACACAAAAATATAACATTTGCAACAAAGGACGCAAGAAAAAGGGGCGTCTTCTTTCTTCTTAGGCACGGCCGCTGACCTGGCACAGCGGACTTAAGGTGAACCAGGTTAGTCTATTTTTCTTGACTGAAGTATAATAAGGAACTACACAGGGTTTCCCCGTGGGTGTAGAACAGGCAAGGGCTCACGTGGAGGAGTCCATTCTTGCGCACAAACATCAAGCAGGCTATTTCCGATAGTAACTGTCCGGGAGGAGACACCACCAGCATAGTCAAAGTCTCTTAAATGGACTGGCGGACGTCCCCTGGTCATCCGGGTGGATCTTCTCAACACAGGGGTTTCCTCTTCCCTTAGCACCGAGGTAGAAGAGAGAGGAGCAACAGGAGGATCTCCATCCGTGAGACCTTGGTCAGGAACAACGGGAACAACAGGAACAACAGGATCCACTAGAGGGGGAACTGGATCCGGGGCATCCTGAACCGGCTCTTCTGGAAGTAAAGGTACAGTAGGTGCCGGAGCGGGCACCAACAAGTTCAACCATGGTGTCAGAAGCCAATGCATGGGATCAGCGTCATACCTTAGATTTCGGACAGCCTGCATAGGATCCTCGGGCTGTATCGATGACTCTGACACAGGGGGTTCAGATATAGAACTCTCGGCACTGGGTCCTGGTGTCAGGCAGAGCTTTAACCGGTTTCGGTGTACAATTTGGGATCCCCTGCCCTCCCGGGTGATCTCATAAGTGTGAGTTCCAACATTTGGGATTGCAGTGACAACATAAGGACTTTGCTCCCATTTACTGTCCAGTTTACTGGTATGGCGGTTATTTTTTAACCATACCACAGCCCCTATCTTCAGGGGTTCTGCATGGGCTGCTTGGTCATAGTCTCTCTGCTGCCGGTCTCTAGCATAGTCCATACGTTCCTGAACAATAGCTTGGGCTGTATTCAATCGCCTTTGGTGTTCAGCAACCCAGTCGGTATTAGGGAATGGGTTGATGCAATCAGGTACGAGTACATCCAAGGAGTGGTCAGCAGGCAATAATCCTTGGCGCCCAAACATCAAATAAAAGGGGGTATACCCGGTGGAACAGTGTATGGTATGATTGTATGTGAACATGAGCTGTGGCAACAGATTAGGCCAATCTCCCCTGGTTTCAGGAGGCACGGTCCTCAGCATCTCTATCAAGGTCTGATTCATTTTTTCACATAATCCATTACCTTGCGGATGGTAGGCCGTCGTCCGGATCTTCTTACAGTTGTGCAGGCGGCACAGTTCATGGAACAGATGGGACTCAAAAGCAGGACCTTGATCGGTGAGGATCTTTTCTGGACAACCGTAGGGCAGGAGGAAGTGTTTCCAGAACATTTCGGCTGTAGTCTTGGCCGTCTGGTCTCTCACAGGCACCGCTACAACAAACTTAGTGAAATGGTCAATAATAGTCATAGCGTACACATACCCTGAGCGACTAGGCTCCAGTTTCACATGGTCGATGGCGACAAGTTCAAGAGGACGAGTACTTACAATGGGTCTCAGTGGTGCCCTCTGATCATGGTGTTCACCTCGTTTCAAGGCACAGGCTACGCACTCCCGACACCACTTCTCCATGTCTTCTCTCATGCCCACCCAGTAAAACCGCTGGCGGATATTTGCCTCAGTCTTTTGGACCCCAAAGTGACCGGATTGATTGTGGTACATCTCCAACACCATACCTGCATCTCGTCGGGGTATGAGAATTTGATGCACTCTTTCGTTGGACACTGGGTCTAGGCTTCTCCGTAGCAACAGGCCCTTTTGTATGAAGAGTTGATGGCGCTGTCTCCACAGTTTGATGAGCTCAGGATCTGTACTCTTACGCCGAATCCTCTCAGGGGTTCTGCCACTGGTAATGAAGTCCAACAATTCACCCAGCACTCTACTTTCAGACTGTAGTTTCACCCACCTTTCTTCTTTGAGTTCCGGCCTACTGGAGGGTGAAGGAACTGCAGCTCTGTTACTGGTAGCCCGAGCCTGATCCTGTTGAGCAAATTTATGGTAGAAGGCCGGCATTTCTACATCTTCCCAAGCATCTCGCACATCATCAGGAGCTGTCTCTGTGGGAAGTCTGGATAAAGCATCAGCATTGTCATTAGTACGTCCAGCGCGATATTTTACAGAGAAATCATAGTTGGCGAGACGAGAGGCCCATCTTTGCTCCAAAGCCCCCAATTTAGCTGTATTTAGGTGTGCCAGAGGGTTATTATCAGTGAATGCAATGAATGGGGTAGCGGCTAGGTAATCTTTGAATTTTTCCGTCACTGCCCACACTAGTGCCAGGAATTCTAGTTTGAAGGAACTATAATTCTGGTCATTTTTCTCAGCTCCTTTCAGGGAGCGGCTTGCATAAGCTATCACTCTTTCTTTTCCCTCTTGAATCTGGGCTAACACAGCCCCCAGGCCCCGCTTGCTAGCATCAGTATACAGATGGAAGGGCTTGCTGTAGTCGGGATAACCTAACACGGGAGGCTCGGTCAGTTTCTTTTTTAACAACTGGAACGCGATCTCTCTCTCTTCATTCCACTCAATGAGCACTGGAGTTCTAGGACTTTTCTTGGGCTGCCCCCTCAAGAGTTCCTGGATAGGATCGGCTATTTGAGCAAAATGGGGGATGAAACGTCTATAGTAGCCGGCAAAACCAAGGAAACCCCTCACCTCTTTGACGGTAGTGGGTACCGGCCAGTTACGGACAGCCGCTAACTTATCAGGGTCAGGTTGTACGCCCTCTCCGCTTACCACATGCCCCAGGTATTTTACCGCAGGTTTGAGCAGGTGGCATTTAGATGGCTTTACCTTCAGGCCATATTTGACAAGGATTTCAAAGACCTCTGCTAAGTGTTTCAGGTGGTCTTCATATGTTTTTGAGTACACAATGACGTCATCTAGATACAGCAGCACTGTTTCGAAGTTTTTGTGACCCAAACACCGCTCCATTAGTCTCTGGAAAGTTCCTGGGGCATTACATAGCCCAAACGGCATACAATTGAATTCGAACAGGCCCATGGGAGTGGTGAAAGCAGTCTTTTCCCTATCTGCCGGGGCCATGGGTACTTGCCAGTAGCCACTGGTCAAGTCCAATGTGGAGAAATAGGCAGCGGAGCCCAGAGCAGTTAGTGACTCTTCAATGCGGGGCAGTGGGTACGCGTCTTTGTGGGTTATTTGGTTAATTTTTCTATAGTCCACGCAGAAACGGATACCACCATCCTTCTTCTTTACAAGGACCAGGGGTGCCGCCCACGGGCTACGACTGTCCCGGATTACATTAGAGTCTTTCATCTCTTGGATCATTTCTTTTACAGTCTGATATGAAGTAGGCGGTAAGGGTCGGTATCTCTCCTTGATAGGAGGATGAGAGCCAGTAGGTATGGTGTGTTGTATGGCACTAACCTCTCCATAATCAGCAGCATGTTTACTGAAGGCCTGGTGGTGCTCTTTGACAAGCTGTAGTATCCCTTCTTGTTGATGTTGGGGGGTAGTCTCGTCCCCGACATGTAGCTCTTCCCACCAGGGTACTTGTGACTGGGGCACCGGCGGACATCCGCTGACTGCAGCTGGCGGCTTTTCTGTCACTGGAAGACGGATGATGTCTTGGAAGAACACCTGAGAAAGCTGGGCAACAGGGTAATGCTTAGTAAGCGCAACAGGATGATCACTCAGGTTAATCAGACGGACAGGTACTTTACCTTGGGAGACGTTCACCAGGCACTTGGCAGCTCTCACATAAGGGTAGTTCTCCATCTGGATTGGTTCCACCAGGGCTGGATAATCTTGGCCTTGGACTCCCAGGACAGCACGACACCATAAGAGAGTTTGGGAATTAGGAGGCAAAGTCACAGGCTTATTATCACGAATCCTAGCAGTACAAATTTCTCCTTTCCCGTTAGCAAACCTCTGCTGGGCACTTAACACAGTGATAGTCTTTTGAATCACCCTCTTGGATGCAGAGGAAGCGGTGGGCAGAGTCTGATGTAATACGGCAAGTATTTCAGCATAACAGTTTTTGAAGACATTGGTGCCTAGAATGACAGGATGTCCTCCTCTGTCGCCGGCCTGTACTACTATCACCCCCTGTTGAGGGGATCTTTACCGGTTTGCCATTGCTGGCGATGATCTCTACCCAGGATTCAGGCGGCTGGGTCAATTGATTGGTGTCCCAGAATCTTTCAAAGGCGGGCAGCTGAATAGTAGTGACCTGAGACCCAGTATCTAATAGGGCTTCAAAGGGGACCCCGTTAATCTCCACATTGATTTTAGGATGGGATCCTACATACCGTGGCATCCAATTTGGATCTTTTGGACCTAGTGTTCTACCTCCCGAGGGGTGGTCCTCAGCCTCAGGGGTTGCCCGTTTAACTGCCAGCAAGTGGATTCTGTGTGTCCCATCTTTTTGCAGTATGTACACACAGGCCGTTTGCGACCCCTATTGCGCCTCCCAGGATCCCTGGGGTGAGTCTCTTGGTATGGAGGTGGGAACGGCTTAGAGGGTGACAGGAACTCCTCTTCTGACATCATAGGTTTTTCCCATTCCTCCATTTTTCTGCACACTCTCTCTAGGCTTTTAGTGAGGTGATTTACTTGCTCTGTCAGCATGGCGATAGTATCGGTAGCTGTAGCTTGAACAGCTTGACCGGCCTCAGCTCGGTTAATGATAAACGGTTTTGACCTGCAGGCTGATAACTCAGGTGGGGTGCTCAACTCTGTAGATACTGCTGACCCCAGAATTTTTATAGCCAGTTCTTTAAAGTCCAGAAAGGTACTGTTAGGGTGTTGGGCGGACAGCATCTTTAATTGGGTCCTTATTTGCTCACTAGACACTCCGGTAATAAATTGTTCCATCAGGGTCTGATCCTGGTTATCAGCTTCCTTGGGATCTATCTGGATTACAGCCCCCAAAGCCTCCTGAAGTGATAGGGCATAGTCACGGAGGGACTCACCGGACTTCTGTTTCTTGCCAAAGAAGTGCATCTTTATCTCTGAGGCAGTCCTCGTTTCAAAAGTGGCCCTGAGGCGGGTGAATATCTGCTCCAGAGTACTCCTTTCAGCAGCAGGCCAGGATAATACCTCTCTGCGGGCAGCCCCCTCCAGTTGCGCTAGCAAGATTTCCATTTGCTGATCGGCATTTATGGGGTACAGTTTGAATAAGGCCAGCAACTTTTCTTTAAAGTCTCTTAGGGTATGGGCCTCTCCGTTATAGCGGGGAAACCATGGGGCCCCAAAATAGTAAGGCATGGTAAAGGGCATCATGCTGGGGGCTATAGGATGATTAGGAGCCGCAAGCTCTCCCGGTCCGGCCGCTCGGCAACTCCCGGATCTGACATGTTAACTTATTACGAGGTGGCCGCTGGTGACTAAAGGGGCCGGAACAATCCCCTTCCCTCCGGATACAAGTTCTTACCGGTATCGCCGGGTTCGCGCAGGCCAAATCTCGTGAGACTCCGGACGTCCTGTGTACGCGGTGACGTTGCTGACGCAGGAAAAGCAGGGCCGCGGCGGTGCGATGATGAAGAGGGGCGGGATTCTCTGTGTCTTTGAAGGGATCCGCCCACGGAGGTCCTCAGCAGCGCGGGAAACTTTACTCCAGGCGGCCGGTGGCCATCTTGATCACGATTCCCTGACAGCAAGCAGGGTGTTGCAAAGTCCAATAAATCACAGTCCACAAATACGATTTTCTCTCTGGGGGTAGCGCAACACAGTACAGCGTCTCTGATTCCTCCCAGGCACAATTTCAATCCACCGGCTTGGAAATAAAGGTTACAGTCCTTGCAATACGGTGGTGGAATGGTTAAAGCACACAGTTCACACTTCTCTGCACTGTAGAAGTATGCGGATCCTGTTCGTGACGCCAAAAAGAGCGATGCAGTGTCCCAGGGGGTCAGTAGTGTATGCTGGGCTTTGTAGTGCAGATTGACCACTAACCTGGGATCCACTGTCGTCTTCAATTGGGGCAAATACTGGAACAGGCAGGTATTGAACAGTTCGTGACGCCAGTGTCAATTAAACGGTGACACGCCGTGTATGGTATTGTAGAAGAATGAAGCAAGCATAGGATAGCCAACAAAAACTGGAACTTTTACTGAATATCAGTGAATACAGCTGGTTCTTGGGAGTACAGAATGGCCGGTCTTAGCAATGTATTATACAGAGTGTTGATTACAGGAGATGCAGTACAGGCGGTTTGCACACGATTCCTGACTGGTCCTGCTACATGTGACTTTCTCTCCAAGGTCTAATGCCCTTTATCTGGCGTACCCTTGAAGCTGTCCTTATCTAGTACCTCCTCTGTTATCTTGAGTACCTCTTGCTTTATCTGATCGGCCTCTGTGGTATTCTGTGTCTTCAGGCTGTTTAGCTATGCCCTTCTGACTTCTATGCATACGGACTCAGGAGGGAAACCCTCTCTGAACTGAGTCTGGAAACTTCTAAACTTCCTGAGCTAGGCCCTAGCCTATTTATACTGAACTGGGGGCTCCCTCTGCTGGCTGTGATAAGGATTGCCGGTAACCGGCCTGACTGGCTTAAAGGGAACTACACACTCAAATCTAGCAGTGTCGGGTAGCCTACCCGTATGCTGCATGTGGAGTCGGGGAGAGGATGTGCTATGTGTGGAGTCGGGGAGAGGATGTGCTATTTGCGGAATCAGGGAGGTGATGTGGTGTCAGGGAGGTGATGTGCTGTATATAGAGTCAGGGAGGGGATTTGCTGTATGTGGATTTAGGTCGGATGATGTGCTGTATATGGAGTCAGGGAAGGCATTTGCTGTATGTGGAGTCAGGGAGGTGATGTGCTGTTTGTGGAGCCAGGGAGGTGATGTGCTGTATGTGGAGTCGGGGAGAGGATGTGCTCTATGTGGAGTCAGGGAGGAGTTAGGTTGGATGATTTGCTGTATGTGGAGTTAGGCCAGATGATGTGCTGTATGTGGAGTTAGGTCGGATGATGTGTGTGTACTGTATGTGGAGTTAGAGCGGATGATGTGTGTGCTGTATGTGACGTTAGGCTGGATGATATGCTGTACATGAAGTCATGGAGGTGATTTGCTGTATGTGGATTTAAGAAAATGGGTCGGCACTGCAGTTTGGAAGGGATGCACGTGTCCAGGGAAGGCGTCCCACTAGTATATAGCGAAGAAGGACCTGCACTCACTTTCTTGACGATATGAAGAGACTTTTATTCAAAGCATAATAGTAGCAGCAGTAATTTGTTTAGTCTCAAGCCTGAGCCTTTTTTAAATTGCATTGCAGGAAGAGGATGGTAAGTAGATGAGCTGCTTATGTAAAAGAGCAAAGCCTTCCATTGGAGTCGGGGAGGAGGTGTGCTATATGTGGAGTCATGGAGGAGATGTGCTGTATGTGGAATCAGGTAGGAGATGTGCTGTATGTGGAGTCAGGGAGGTGATGTGCTGTATGTGGAGTCATGGAGGTGATGTGCTGTGTGTGGAGTCGGGGAGGAGATGTGCTTATGTGGAGCCAGGGAGGTGATGTGCTGTATATGAAGTCGGCGAGGGGATGTGCTATGTGTGGTGTCAGGGAGGAGATGTGCTATGTGTGGAGTCGGGGAGGAGATGTGCTTATGTGGAGCCAGGGAGGTGATGTGCTGTATATGAAGTCGGCGAGGGGATGTGCTATGTGTGGTGTAATTAAGGAGATGTGCTATGTGTGGAGTCGGGGAGGAGATGTGCTTATGTGGAGCCAGGGAGGTGATGTGCTGTATGTGGAGTCGGGGAGTGGATGTGCTATGTGTGGAGTCATGGAGGGGATGTGCTGTATGTGGAGTCGGCGAGGGGATGTGCTATGTGTGGTGTCGGGGAGGAGATTTGCTGTCTATGGAGTCAAGGAAAAGATGTGCTGTATGTGGAGTCGGGGAGGAGATGTGCTGTATGAGGAGTCAGGGAGGTGATGTGCTGTATGTGGTGTCATGGAGGTGATATGCTGCATGTAGAGTCGGGGAGGAGAAGTACTGGATATGGAGTCGGGGAGGAGCAATGCTGTATGTGGAATCATGGAGAAGATGTGCTGTATGTGGAGTCAGGGAGGTGATGAGCTATATGTGGAGTCAGGGAGGTGATGTGCTATATGTGGAGTCAGGGAGGGGATGTCCTGTATGTGGAGTTGGGGAGGAGATGCGCTGTATGTGGAGTCAGGGAGTAGATGTGAAGTCTGGGAGGAGATTTGCTGTATGTGAAGTCTGCGAGGAGATGTGCTGTATGTAGAGTGAGGAAAGTGATGTGTTCTATGCAGAGTCAGGGAGATGTGCTGTATGTGGAGTTAGGTCGGATGATATGCTATACGTGAAGACAGGGAGATGATTTGCTGTATGTGAATTGAAGAAGATGGGTCGACACTGCGGTTTGCAAGTGATGCACGTGTCCAGGGAAGGCGTCCCACTAGTATATAGCGAAGAAGGACCGACACTCACTTTCTTGACGATATGAAGACTTTTATTCAAAGCATAATAGCATCCTCAGTGAGTGATTAGTTTCGGCTCAAACCTGAACCTTTTTCATAATGCATTGCAGGAAGAGGATGATGAGTAGATGAGCTGTTTGTGTAAAAGAGCAAAGCCTTCCAATGGAGTCGGGGAGGAGGTGTGCTTTATGTGGAGTCATGGCGGAAATGTACTATATGTGGAGTCAGGAAGCAGGTGTGCTATATGTGGAGTCATGGAGGAGATGTGCTGTATGTGGAGTCAGGGAGGAGATATGCTATGTGTGGAGTCGAGGAGGAGATGTGCTGTTTGTGAAGTTAAGGAGGAGATGTGCTGTTTGTGGTGTCAGGGAGGTGATGTATGGCCTGTAGAGTGAGGAAAGGGATGTTGAGGAGAAGTGCTGTTCATGTTAAAGAACAAAGAAGTCTACCATCTGATTTCCTACAGCCTCTGAGTCACTGAGAGCTGTGTCAAGCAACATGTAAGAATAATGGTACATTCACACAACCATATGTATTTTGTTGTTTGCAAATCGCATACGATGGTGTGAATGCCCCCTAAGGCTGCAGCTACCCCTAGATTTTGTGTAACACTTTTAATTTTAAAGGGTTTATCTGGGATTTTAATATTGACGGCCTGTCCTCATGATAGGTCATCAATATCAGATCAACAGGGGGTATGACCCCCCAGCACCCTTGCCTGTCAGCTGTTAGTTGAGGCCACGGTGCTCCATGAGTGCTTATGTTTCTTCCTAGGCCAGTGATGTCACTGTACAAAGGTCACATGACATAGGCGCAGCTCATTCCCTTTCAAGTAAATGGGGCTGAGCTGCAGTACAAGCACAGCTTTATGGCACTATGCTTGGAAAGCTGCCAGGAGGCCGCAACACTCACCGTGGCTTCCTGGACTAGCTGATCAGCAGGGGTGGTGGAAGTCGGACCTCTGCCGATCTGATATTGTGGACCTATCCTGAGTATACAGTAAGAAACAGAAGTATTTGAACACATGCTATTTTGCAAGTTCTCCCACTTAGAAATCATGAAGGGGTCTGAAATTCACAATGTAGGTGCATTCCCACTCTGAGAGACAGAATAAATAAAAAATATCTGGAAATCACATTGTATGATTGTTAAAGAATGTATTTGTCTTGCACCGCTGAACACCTGAGAAACAGCAAGAATTCTGGCTCTCAAATACCTGTTACTGTGCCTTTAAAAAGTCCACCTCTACTCCACTCATTAATCTAACTAGTAGCACCTGTCTGAGCTCTTTAAAGACACCTGTCCACCCCACAGTCAGTCAGACGCCAACTTCTACCATGGGCAAGACCAAAGATCTGTCAAAAGACACCAGAGACAAAATTGTTGACCTCCACAAGGCTGGAAAGGGCTACGGGGCAATTGACAAGCAGCTTGGTGAAAATAGATCAACTGTTGGAGTAATTGTTAGAAAATGGAAGAGGCTAAAGACGACTGTCAGTCTCCCTCGGACTGGGGCTCCATGCAAGATCTCACCTCGTGGGGTATCACTGATGATAAGAAAGGTGAGGAATTCACCCAGAACTACAAGGGAGGAGCTGGTCAATGACATGAAGATAGCTGGGACCACAGTTTCAAAGGTCACTGTTGGTAGAACACTATGCCATCATGGTTTCAAATCATGCATTGCACAGAAGGTTCCCCTGCTCAAGTCATCACATGTCCAGGCCTGTCTGAAGTTTGCCAATGACCATCTGGATGATCCAGAGGAGGCATGGGAGAAAGTCATGTGGTCAGATGAGACCAAAGTAGAACTTTTTGGTCTAAACTTCACTCGCCGTGTTTGGAGGAAAAAGAAGGATAAGTTGCATCCAAATAACACCATCCTAACTATAAAGCATGGGCGTGGTAACATCATGCTTTGGGGGTGCTTTTCTGCGAAGGGGACAGGACAACTGCACTGTATTAAGGAGAGGATGAATGGGTCTATTTATTGTGAGATTTTGAGCAACAACCTGCTTCCCTCATTCAGAGCATTGAAGATGGGTCGTGGCTGGGTCTTCCAACATGACAACGACCCGAAGCACACAGCCAGGATGACCAAGGAGTGACTCCGTAAGAAGCATATCAAGGTTCTGGAGTGGCCTAGCCAGTCTCCAGACCGTGTAGCCGTACACTTAAGCGTTATGCACATGACCCTATTTTTCATCTGTGTGCTATGTGCATTTTTTGCGGATAGCACAATGATCCATTTTTTGCTGATCTGAAATGGAAACAGAAGCATATAATAATGTTTAAACAGTAAGTACATAAAATAATTGGGCTGGGCATAACATTTTCAATAGATGGTTCCGCAAAAATGGAACGGATACGGAAGACATACAGATGCATTCATTTTTTTTTGCGGAACCATTGACTTGAATGCAGCCACGGAACGTAATTTGCGGGCAATAATAGGACATGTTCTATCTTTGAACGGAATGGAAATATGGAAATGGGATGCATACGGAGTACCTTCCGTTGTTATTGCGGACCCATTGAAGTGAATGGTTCCGCATACGGACCGCAAACGGAACACAAAAAAACAGAATGGTCGTGTGCAAGAGGCCTAAGGCTAGGGCTACACTGCAATTTTTTTTTGCACGACTGATTGATTTTCACTATTGAAAGACAGCTTCAGTCCACAAGATGCATTCAAATGATTATATTCATTTGGACTGAGCTGTAGTTCAGTAGTTAAAATCAGTCTCGCTACAAAAAGTCACAGTGTAGCCCTGGCCTAAATGGTGCAGTGGAGCTCACGGTCTATAAATGATGAAATGGAGCTCATGGTCTGTAAATGGTGAAGTGGAGCTCTTGGTCTGTAAATGGTGAAGTGGAGCTCTGGGTCTGTAAATGGTGAAGTGGAGCTCATGGTCTGTAAATGGTGAAGTGGAGTTCATGGTCTGTAAATGGTGAAGTGGAGCTCATGGTCTGTAAATGGTGAAGTGGAGCTCATGGTCTGTAAATGGTGAAGTGGAGCTCATGGTCTGTAAATGGTGAAGTGGAGCTCTGGGTCTGTAAATGGTGAAGTGGAGCTCATGGTCTGTAAATGGTGAAGTGGAGCTCATGGTCTGTAAATGGTGAAGTGGAGCTCATGGTCTGTAAATGGTGAAGTGGAGCTCATGGTCTGTAAATGGTGAAGTGGAGCTCATGGTCTGTAAATGGTGAAGTGGAGCTCATGGTCTGTAAATGGTGAAGTGGAGCTCATGGTCTGTAAATGGTGAAGTGGAGCTCATGGTCTGTAAATGGTGAAGTGGAGCTCATGGTCTATAAATGAAGTGGAGCTCATGGTCTGTAAATGATGCAGCGGAGCTTACAGTTAGTAAATGGTGCAGTGGAGCTCACAGTCTGTAAATGGTGAAGTGGAGCTCACTGTCGGTAAATGGTGAAGTGGAGCTCACTGTCGGTAAATGGTGAAGTGAACCTCACAGTCATCAATTCTCGTGCAGCCACCCTACTCTACATTGAAGAATCTTCTGTCACAAAACGTAGAATAAAATGATTATTCCTTTATCTGAGCAAATGGAGAATGTGGTCATTTATTCTTGGCAGAATCTTATCTGGAGGGAGGAAGAGGCAGTTGGAAAGGGATCTAAATGTCCACGAAAGACAGATTGGTGTCTGGTGCCGTGTACCCCGCTCTCCTTGTAGTATCTGATGAAGATGAGTGAGTTGTCCTGGGGCAGTGCCTGTCACCTCCAGTCTTGCTACTCTTAATAGCGGCTGGTTAACTTGTAATGACCACCAAAAAAATCTCCAGTATTTCCATAGATGGGGTCAGCACCTAACACCTTCATCCTCTTGTCTAGGACAGTGTTCCTCAGCAGGTGATATAATTAGTGTCAATGCATCATGATTTACCACAAGTATTCATTCTGTGGGATATTCTGAAATCATGACTGGTAGGTAGGCCCTGAAGACTGGAGTTGGGGAACACTGATCTAGGAAACACAAGGAAGCAGATCCACAGTGTAGTGTGAATTGGCAGGACTGGGTCGGGTCCTTTACCGGCAGTTATCATAGGACTCACTCCGCACCTTTCTTTTCCTTCCTCATTTTTCTCTAAATGAAGCTTCATCGTTGCATAATGGAAAGTTTGTGTTTTAATTCCTTGACATGTTCAAGATCTGTGCTTGCTGCTATGGAATGAAAACAATCTTGTTTACATCCATTGGCTGAAAAACTTGTGCAGATCTAGGGTTGCTTGCACAGCTGAGAGTTTGTTCCAGTTTTTGAGCTATTCTGTCTGAGATAGGAAAGGGAATTTAATGAAAACACATTAAAGGGGTTCTCTGGAATTTTTATATTAATGGACTATACTCAATATCTCATCGATAGTAGTCTGACTCTCGCACTTCCTCGCTGTTCTGAGGTGGCTGCGGCACTGGAGTTAGGTGCCAGCACTGCATAGCTCCATCCATTGTGTAGTGGACGGAGCTGGTCACTGCAGCTTAGTTCCCATTGAAGTAAAGGCGGGGTTGACACATACCTTTAGTTTCCCTTAGTACAAAAACACCAAAGGGAAACTGATGGCAGAATTGATCGGATAGATTTCTAGAATATCATTCATGCCATCTGGGACTTCAGTTTAGATGTCAAAGACATCCTTCTGTCTGCTGCTATCAGGCTTTGGACGCCAAGCCGTGGCGTGAACTAAAGTGCACATACACATATATCGGTTGTTTCTTGCTCCTGACATGGCTGATGTGTATGTGCAGAGCCGAACACACTGATGTTGATTTTTATTGCTTTCTTGGGCTTTTTCCCTCATTGAGGGCTCATGCACACAGTCATAGTTTCTGTCCTCATCCGATCCACATTTTTTGTGGATCGGATGCAGACCCATGTGCTGTCCGCATCCACATGTCCATTCCGCGGTCCTGCAAAAAAGATAAAGCATGTCCTATTCTTGTCCATTCTGCGGACAAGAATAGGACGTTTCTGGTGGCTTGTACTCGGCTGGTATCCGCAAAACACTTATGGCCGCGTGCATGAGCCCTGACTTTAATGAAGCATCCATTATGGAAATATGTAGAACTTTATGGCTAAACTATGCCGGCGTTTTTCATAGAAGCAGCTCTCAGAACATTTTCCTAGATTCAATGACATAACTCTAATAATGTACAGACAAAAAACAGACACATGGACGAAACATAGACCCTTCACAGAAACGCTGAACGCTTTCCAGTGACGTAATATGGACACGATGTGTGGATAAGGCCTTAGTGCTCATTCAGACGACCGTTTATTTGTGTCCACATCCAATCCGCAATTTTGTGTAACGGGTGTGGACCCATTCATTTCAATGGAGCCGCAGAATATGCCGGCAGAACACCGCGTGCTGTCCGCATCTGTAGTTCCCCGCAAGAGAGATAGAGAAAGAATAGCGGACAAGAATAGTAATTTCTATCATAGTGCTGGCCATGTGCAGTCCGCAAAGCACTACGGTCATCTGAATGAGCCCTTAATCAGAGATTTTTCTCAAAGGTGTACATGAGGAACCTTCTATGGGTAAAGGAAACCTGTATTACATGCCCATAGCAACCAATCAGATTGATCTTTTCATTTTCCAAAGGAGCTCTGAAAAATGAAAACTGGAATCTGATTGGTTGCTATAGGCAGCTAAGCCAGTTTTCCTTTACACCCGTTTTGATAAATCTCCCCCTATGTTTTTTTTCCATTTTTCGATTTATTTATTTTTTGCTCCTCTTCTCTGTCTTCTATAAATAATGTGGAGGTTATAGTATACAGCTCTTCTTTGTCAGTGTCATATTTTTGTGAATGTCAGTGTCATATTTTTGTGAATGCGGGCTGGCTTTATTCATCTCTATTAGCGTTGTCTGTACAAGTTGTAGGTAACTTAGTAACCTAACGTAGCATTAGATGCAGTGGGAAAGAGAATGTCTCCATTCAAGCCGGTACATTGAAAGAGAAGAGAGTGTCCCAGCCCCTTCATCACGCATTCATTAATAAAGATCCTGCCTGTGAGTCTGTTTTATTGGCTTCAACCCTTCATGAATAAAAATGAATCTGAGAAAGTGGAAGATGTTGCAAGGAATCTTGAGCCGGTCACCTCTCCTTAGAGCCTGCTCTGAGTAAGGCACATTTGTGGTGATTTCCTGCCTTGCTTTATAGAATCCCCCCATCATCATACAGTGGATACATTTGCGGTGGTCCGCAGAGACAGGAGCTGCTGAATCAGGATGTGCAGAGTGTGTCCCTTTTTGAGATGGAGCCAAGTCATTACCCAAGCACTCGCCTCTCTGAATGGGATCTTGGCTTGTAATCAACAATTGTCTGGAGGGTTTCATTCAAACATCGGCGTTTCTTATGTAGTGCTTTTCAAAAACCCAATTTTCCTCCAATCACATAAACACATTTGGCTTCTCGTATTATCAGTAATGCGCATTACCGCAAAGAAAGCCATAAATGAAATGCGGCTGTCAGAGGATCACTCTCATCGCTGCAAACCTCAACGCTATCAATTTCGCTGGGAACACAAGCACCAGACACTGAATTTCCTTGAAGTGCCAAATCTTTTACAATTTGAGAATAATTTTTAGGGTGGATTTTGGGGGGGGGGGGGGAGATGATACTGCAATGAAATATCTGGGATGCAACAGGCAAACGTCTCTGCATCTGCAGATGTTAGACACTGATCTAACCCTCTTATAAGAGATATCGCCTCCCATCAGTTGGATTGCTGCTCTAGACAATCACTCATGCATCAGACCATACTAGAATCTGCACTCCTGGGGTATAACCCCAGTATTAAATTAAAGGCTATGAACACCTTTTGGGGTGTATTACTATGAATCCTAAGATTTGGGAAAAATTGGCTTAACCTTTCTTTAAAAGTTTACTAAAGTATGAGAAAGGATATACAATTGAAACCAGAAGTTTACATACAATATATATAAAAAGACACATATGAATGTTTTTCTCAATATCTGACATGAAATCAGAATAAACCTTTCCTGTTTTTGGTCAATTAGGATTTCCATAATTATTATTATTATTATTATTATTATTATTATTATTATTATTATTATTGGCCAAAGGCCAGAATAATGAGAGAGAGAGAGAATGTTTTGAGGCATTTTTATTACTTTCTGCAATGTCAAAAGTTTACATACACTAAGATTACTATGCCTTTAAATAATTCTGGACTGCCCATATGATGTCATGTGTTTGGAAGCTTCTGTTAGGTTTTTTGGCAACATCTGAGTTAATTAGACACACAACTGTGGATGTATTTAAATCCACACCTGAAACACACTGCTTCTTTGTGTCGCATCATGGGAAAGTCTAAAGAAATCAGCCAAGTTATCAGGAAGAGAATTGTGGACAAGTCTGGCTCAGCCTTGGGTGCAATTTCAAGATACCTGAAGGTGCCTTGTTTATCTGTACAAACAATTATACACAAGTACAAACAAGATGGGAATGTCCAGCCATCATACCGCTCAGGAAGGAGACAGGTTCTGTGTCCCAGAGATGAACGTGCTTTGGTCCAACATGTGCATATCAACCCAAGAACAAAAGCAAAAGACCTTGTGAAGATGGTGGCGGAAGCTGGTAGGATTGTGTCAACATCCACAGTGAAACAAGTACTGTATCAACTCTTCCAGGAAGAAGCCATTACTCCAATAGAAACATAAAAAAGCCAGATTAATGTTTGCAAATGCACACAGGAACAAACGTCTACATTTTTGGAGACATGTCCTGTGGTCTGACGAAACTAAAATTGAACTTTTTGACCATAATGACCATCGTTACGTTTGGAGGAAAAAGGGAGAATCATGTTGTGGGGTTGTTTTGCTGCAGGGGGGATCGGTGCACTTCACAAAATAGATGGCATCATGAGGAAAGAAGATTGTGGAAATACAGAAGCAACATCTCAAGACATCAGCCAGAAAGTTAAAGTTGCGCGGAAATGGGTCTTCCAAATGGACAATGACCCAAAGCATACTGCCATTATAAAGGATAACAAAGTCAATGTTTCGGAGTGGCCATCACAAAGACCTGATCCCAATCCTATTGAAAATTTATGGGCAAACCTGAAATGGCAGGTGCAAGCAAGGTGACCAACAAACATGGCTCAGTTACACCAGTTTTGTCAGGAGGAATGGGCCCAAATTCCGACCAACTATTGTGAGAAGCTTTTGTGGGAGGATATCCAATAACGTTCATGTGCATGTACACTAAGAATCACTAAAATACCTTGCGACACAGGGGCAATTGTTTGTGATTGCATTTTAATCATTTTGGGATAGAAATATATACTTTTTTCAATTGGTCTTTTTTTTAGAAAAGTTCAACAGTTTTTATTCTTCAGGGTTAAGTTTCTGTTTACCTGCAGAGCATTTTACTTTCACACTTACCCGTCAGGTTGCTACTCTGATGCATAGCACTTATCTCTGAACACTTGACAGCTCATAAACAATCATTATAGCTGATCAAACTGATAAGAATGTGGCTTAAATGACAGGTAACTGAAACTTAACTCTGTAGAAAAAAAGCCCAAAAGGAGTAAAATACAATCATAAAAAATAGACCTATGAAGGTGTTCATAGCCTTTAACGGTCATTTTTATTTTATTTGCTAGTTTATTAGAGCCAGGCATGTATACCTGATTTAGTCTGTCAGTGATTGTCAAAAGATCTGTAATTACCTTATAATAACAGCTTTCATTGCAGGGGTTATCCAACACCTATAATGCTCCCTAAAATGCCCGGGCACCTCATATAGGTTATAATTACCCGACACTGCATCTCCCCGTGGATCAAAGCAGCGGAGCTTCAGCCAATAGAAGGCTGCGACGGGGACAAGTTTCCCTAGTGTCACCCGTGATGCTAGGGAGGCTCGTTCCCGTCGCTAGGGAACTATTGGCTTTCCCTTGCCGCTGGATGTTTTGATTCATGCGACAGGTAGATGCAGCGGCCATGCAGGCATCAGGAGCGACGCAGTTGCCAGGGAGAAGTGTAAGTATAAACTGGCATTTTAGGGGGCATTATAGGTGTTGCTTAACCTTTTAATGTTCACTGGTCCCTTAAAATAGAATTCCCATCTGTGACAATGAGGGCATATCGCTAGGAAATAACCTCATTGTCTGATAGGGCTCAGACCCGCACCTATATCGAGAACGGAAAGGGGAAAGTGGTGGCCGGAGGACCCCGGGTTTCCCTGGTTTCCCACGGATCAGAAGCCCACAGAAGCACTAAGTAACTCTTCCGTGGGATTTTGGTCCATGTGGACCGTCTCTTGCAGATCGCAGACCCGTTCAAGTTAATGGATCCGCATCAGCAAATGGAGTGCAGATAGACAGTGCCAGTGCCCACTATTTGCGGTCTACAGCGCGGGCATTGGGCACACACATTTGCGTACATGAGCCAGTAGAACATTTCATTTCAGTCACATTATATGGAGATCATCTCTATCTGGATGAAACGTGTAACATGAAGATCAGAAATGGAGATAAATTTACATTTACTGGCATTTATATTATCACGCTCTGTGAGGTTGAACAAAGAAGAAGATGGAACGGATTCTGTTTCCTTTATAAAGACAGCAAGTAAAATACCTTTTACCCTCTAAAAATTCTGAGTGAGTCTCCTTCAGACCACGGCTGGAGATCCTGCAACAAAGCCTCCGCCAAGCTGCCTCACAGAGCTCAGCCAAGCCTGGCCAAATGACATTGGCACTTCTGTGCTCGTCCCCATCTGGCTTCAGATTGCCTGCTTTGGTCCAGAGTTTTCTAGATAAAATTCAGGAGTTTCACAAGCCGATGAAACAGTTTTAATATCGGAGATGGCTTGAGTGAGCTGCATCCAGATTAGAGGTCTAAACCTACACAATTGAATCAGATGACTTGTAATGACTGGTGCAAATAGAAATGTTATCTAATTTCCTTTTAATTCCATTCTTAAATTCAATCACCGACAAGTACCAGTTTCAGAGAAGTGAAGTTCTACGTTCTAGTAGTGGTATGGCCGGGGAGGGAACGCTGCAGGACACACTCATAAGTTAATAGATCAATGTGAAACAAGTCCCAGGAGTCAGGCACCCGCATATTCTCCACTGATAGCTGATTTTTCTGTTTTTTTCTATTCACGTCTATTACAATAATTACTGTATTTTTCGCTCTATAAGACGCACCAAGGTTTTACTGGAGGAAAATAAGAAAATATTTTTTTATTAGACCTCAGGTCAGACCAACAATCATACTTCCAATGTTAATCAGACCTCAGCTCACAGCCCCAATCAGACCCCCAATGTTAATAAGACCCCAATAAAACCTCAGATCAGACCCCAATGTGAATGACCCCCAATCAGATCTCAGATAAGAGCCCCATGCCTCTCATATCATCCCCCATTACCTCTCATATCAGCCCCCATGTGTCTCTTATCAGCCCCCATGCCTCTAATATCAGCCCCCATGCCTGTTATGTCTGCCCCAATGCCTGTTATGTCTGCCCCATGCCTCTTATTACTGCCCCCATGCCTCTTATTACTGCCCCCATGCCTGTTATGTCTTCTCCATGCCTCTTACTACTGCCCCATGCCTGTTATGTCTGCCCCATTCTCTTATTACTGCCCCCATGCCTGTTATGTCTGCCCCATTCTCTTATTACTGCCCCCATGCCTCTTATTACAGCCCAATGCCTTCTATTACTGCCCCATGCCTGTTATGTCTGCCCCATGCTCTTATTACTGCCACCATGCCTCTTATTTTTGCCCCTATGCCTCTCAGTTCAGACCCACGCAGCCTCAGAACATATAAAATAAAGAAACCACTTACCCTTCCTGCTCCTGGACGCCACCGCTCCTCACCGCCCGCGCACTTCATCCTCCTGCTGTTGGCTGTGCTGTGAACTGGCGCACAGAGCGTGAGGTCACAGAGCGCCCTCACGCTGTGCGCAGCCACTGCACAGCACAGCCGGCAGCCGAGCGGAGGACCAGGAAGCGGTGAGTACAGAGCCTTCACCGTTATCCGGTCCTCCGATGCTAATGAGCGCTTCCATAATGGAAGCGCTGATTAGCATTCACCTCATAAGACGTAGGGACATTTTCCCCCCACTTTAAGGGGAGAAAAATTGCGTCTTATAGGGCGAAAAATACGGCGGTATATCAGGCTGCTGAAAAACATGTAAAATTAAATTGATCTAACTGGCTAATAGTATTTTTTGAATTCCTGTTGTAAATCTTTGTCATAGCACTTTGTATATTAATTCTAGTATTATACTCCAGAGATGCACTCACTGTTCTGCTCTTGGAGTCACTGTACATTTATTACATTACTTATCCTGTACTAATCCTGAGTTACTGTGCCATGACTTTAAAGGAAATGTGTCTTCAGAAAATTATCTATTGGTGTGGCCAACCTTATGGACACAAAGAGCCAGTAAAAAAAAAAAAACGTATGACTAGCAGGAGCCACAAGCTATACATCGCTCGGTTGTGATTTTTTTTTTTCTGTTACGGCGTTCACCGCATAGGAAATATTTTTTTATATTTTAATAGTTCACACTTTTTTGGGCATGGCGATATGTAATGTGTTAGTTTTTTATTGTTTTTAAATTTTATATGTAAAATTAGGAAAGGGAGCGATTAAAACTTTTAGTATTTTGGTGTTTTTATTTTTTATTTTTATTTACTATTAGCCCCCTTAGGGGCTAAAATCTTTGTCCTATTCACCCTAATAGAGCTCTATTAGGGTGAATAGGACTCCACACTCTCCCTGCTGTACACACAGCAGCAGGAGTTTACCATGGCAGCCAGGGCTTCAGTAGCATCCTTGCTGCCATGGTAACAGATTGGAGCCCCAGGATTGCACTGCTGGGGCTCCGATCAGAGCTGCCACCAATGAAGAGGGGGGAGGGGACCCTGTGGCCACTGCCACCAATGATACTAATCCACTGCGCCACCAATGGTTAGAATTTATAATACTAGGGGGTGCGGCACCTGAGGGGATAATTTCCGCGGTTCGGCGGATCGCATGCCCTGTTATTGAGGCCAGGTATGGAATACCGCCGCCAGCACCCACTGCCTCCTATACTTGAATTAATGTGTTAATTACATTCATTGGTGACGCAGTGGCCACAGCCGCTCCCCTTCTCCTCCATGCTATCTCCCCATTGGTGGCAGTGGCAGCCGCATCACAATGGAAAGGGAGGGAGGGACTCCCTCCTTCTCCACTGTGCTAGTGAAGATAACATGGTACGCGCTGAGTGCGGCGCGTGCCATGTTCTCGATTAGGCTGCGCAGCTGCTTCCTATCTCCACCGCAGGTTGGCCACCCTGAACTATTGTTTAAATCATGCTTTTATGTTTATCATATTTTTAAAGAATTTTTGGTGGTTATTTTTAATTTTCCATGTCAATATCTATATTTAAACAAAAGCCATAAAATCCTGCAGTTTTCACACTGACCACTAAGCCTAATAATAGGCACCACTTCTTGGTCTGTACAGATCTCTTTACTGCAGTTATCTGCTTATCTATACACAGAGGCAGGGGCATTGCTTGGGTCTCAAAAGATCCAGGGCCCAAGCCCCAATGAATATGGCCCAGTTCTCTAAGTCTCCCCCCACACACCGCATTTTGATGTACTTGCTATACAGCAGCACATACCTGTCACAACCAGAGCCTCCAGGTGACGGCTCCTCCGATGTAGATCTTCTCTGTCATCATATTCTCCATTTGGTCCATACAACTTCTCTCAGCCGCCTCGTCTCTGCAGAGTGTGACACACAGACATCTTAGCTTCCTCACTTTTCTATCATCATTCCCCAACCTAGAGTCCCCACAGTGTTATCCTGCTGCTCGCTGTACTCCCCAATACCCCCAAATACTATCCTGAAGAAAATTTTTGCCCCCATAGTAATAGTGCTTCTCATAGTCCCACCAATAGTAATTCCCTTTTAGAATGCCCCCATTAGTAATCCTGTCCCCTACACTGCCCCCCCCAGCCTTGATAATGCTCCCCAAGAGTACCCCATTAGTAGAAGAGCCCTCCAGTATTAATAATAACCTCACAGAGCCCCCCAGTAGAAATAAGGCCCCCTATTGTTCCCCCAGTAGTAATACATCTCTGTACAGACCCCTCAGTTGTAATAAGTCCCCCCCATAGTGCTCTTAGTAGAAATAAGGCGGATCTATAAGTCCTTCCTATAGAGCACCCAGTAGTAATAAGAACGCCTATAATTTCCTCTGGATTTGCAGTACTCCCTGCAGCTTTATACCTATCTCCACCATACAGTCTCATGTTAATAACATCACACCATCTCTCCTGCCCCCTCCAAAATACAGTCCTATGTAAATAACATCTCTCCCCTCCCTTTGGCCCTTTCAATAAACAGTCCCATGTAAATAACACTATTTCCCTCTCTCCTGCTATAGAGTCCCAAGTAAATAATATCACACCATCTCTCTAGCCCCCTCCAATATACAGTCCCATGTAAATAACATCCCTCTATATCCACAGCCCCCTCTAAAATACAGTCCTATGTAAATAACATCACCTCCTCCCCAGCCGCCCCAACATGCAATCCCATGTAAACATCACCCCCTCAACATTCTGTCCTATGTAAGTAACATAATTTCTCCACACTAGCCACCTTCAACATACAGTCCCATATAAATAACATCGCCCCTCTATATTAAATCTCATGTAAATAGCATTACTCCCTCAGACCCCTGTAACATTTAGTCCCATGTAAACTACATAACTCCCTCCCACAGCCGCCATCAACATACAGTCCCATGTAAAAAACATCACTCCCTCCCACAGCTGCCATCAATATACAGTCCCATGTAAATAACATAATTTCCTCCCACAGCTGCCTCCAACATACAGTCCCATGTAAATAACATAACTCCCTCCCACAGCCGCCATCAACAATACAGTCCCATGTAAATAAGTTCACACTCCCTCCCCAGCGCCCTCCAACATACAGTCCCATGTAAATAACATACAGTCCCATGTAAATAACATCACTCCCTCCCCCAGCCACCTCCAACCCACAGTTCCATGTAAATAACATCCCTCCCTTCAGCCCTAACATACAGTCCCAATTGAATAACCACAACTCCCAGCATTGCTCTGCCTCTCCCTTCACTTGCCTCTCCTCATGTAGCAGACATCACTACAGCTTCTTCCTCCAGGACTTCTCCTCTTCACTGCCCTCCTCTCCTGCAGTGGTCACATGATGGTGACATCATCGCAGGTCCTTCTCCTATTAATGCCTGTTTTGCTGGTCACATGACCTGTGATGTCACCACAGGTCCTTCAGCTCTTTCAGTGCATTAGATTCAATTATATTGCCGTCCTGAGGATGGCAATACAGTTGTATCTAGCTGGCAGGCAGGACATTCGGGACCTGGGAAAAAACATCAGGGGCCCAGGCCCTGAATGTTTTAACTTAGCACCGCCCCTGCATAGAGGTGATATCATTACAGGCAGGGTTAGACAGATAAATCAGGATCCACCATTCACAATAGGCGATTGTCAAATCTTATCTTTTCTTTCCTTGTACAATGACCTCTACACAGGTAACAGAGCATGCCTAGAAAACTCTGCCATAGAAGTCAATGAGTACCCTCCTGACTATTGTGTCTATGGCCCATGGTCTGCCGTAAAGCATTTTTTTTATGCTTTGTAAGTGCTGTAACAGCTCAGGCAAGATGGCCTCCCCCATAATCATGTTCAGGGAAGAGAATAAAAAAATCTCCAATCAGAAAATAAAAGGAGATTAGAAAAAAGGACATGTGCTGCTATCTGGTTTTAACTGGCAGATAAACTTTTTGGTGACATATTTCCTTTAAACATTTTGCATAATTCTCCAGTCGTCACAGACAGAGGCCTGTGAAAAAGCAGCAGTGAAGGCGACATCAACACAACAGAAGTCTCTTCCTGAAAACGGCTGTAACATAATGCATGTATTAGATAATAGCATCATTCAGAATGAATGGTGTTACTGATTACAATCAGTGGGATTACCAGTTGCGGAGCTTCTTATAGTATTACATTCTGTAGGCCTCTGTAAGCCTTTATTTCACTATATCCATATTTTATCTTGTACAGCTGAAAGCTGCGAGCATCTCTCTTTAGTGTCAGATCCACGTCTTGGGGAATTTATAACTACATCCAGCTAATAAATAACAAACAGGAGGCGAAGTTTGTGAAAGGAGTTAACGGTTCAAGAGGACAGAGAAGAAAATCAGCAAAGATCTGAACCCAGGAAATGAACAGATAGAGGCAGGGATGTTGTGAGGGCAGGGGCAGACTGGCCATGGACCCTACAGGAAAATTTCCTGGTGGGCCACCAAGCCCTCCTTTTGGCTGCCAGCCACGTACATAAATGTCTAATGCTCTCAGCATTAATTAGTGTAGGCGGTATTTTGTGCTGCACTGTGATATTTGGTTCTGCTGAGGCAGTATATTGTGCTGCACTATGGTATTTGGTTCTGCTGAGGCAGTGTTTTGTGCTGCACTGTCGCATTTGGTTCTGCGGAAGCAGTATATTTTGCTGCACTGTGATATTTGGTTCTGCTGAGGCAGTATTTTATACAGCACTGTGGTATTTGGTTCTGCTGAAGGCAGTATTTTGTGCTACACTATGGTATTTGGTTCTGCTGAGGCAGTGTTTTTTGCTGCACTGTGATATTTGGTTCTGTTGAAGCAGTATATTGTGCGGCACTGTGTTATTTGCTTCTGCTGTGTCATGTGCCCAAGGCAGACCTCCAGGACCTCAGGAAATCAGGACAAGGCAATGCAGACCAGCAGCAACACATAGCAAGAGCTGCTTAAGGCTATACAGATATACGCACAGGCACACTACACGGAACAGCGGGTGTGGCCCCACTGTGCCACTGACTGGCAATACTCTGGAGGGGCGTAACTACGCAATTCCCTGGTATTCACTAGAGCCTCAGATGGTGAGGATAGACTTGAGCCAGTAAGGTAGTTGCCAGGGGCGACTCCAGAGCAAACCCAGAGTCAGTGGCAGCTGGTCCAGACAGACCAGGAGGTACCTGTATTAGGTACCGGCAGGAAGCGTAGACAAACAGGCAGACAGAGACGAAACCAGGAGCAACGGCAGACAAGCGAAATACAAATCAGAGATACAAGGCACGGAACCGGCTAGAGATACATACAGGCAAGGAATACAGGCAGACTAGTGATTCCCCCTCCTGGAAGTCAGGGACCCTCTCACGAAGGCGGGGCACAGAACAGATAACAAACAGAAGCAGTTAAGCACTGCCAGGCTATTGGACATAGTTACGCACTGCTAGGCGAACAAGGAACAGAACAGGAACATAACATGACATACTACAGGGCAGGTACAGAGCAGAACAGGACATGACATAAACTACCATAACAGAGCAGGTACAGACAAACAGAGACCAACAATGCAAAACCAGGTGACACCACGCAGAAGGGTAACTGGAACCCCAGAACAGAAGCGAGGTGCAATACCTAGCCAAGCAAAGACAAACTGAACAGAACCTAACAGAACTAAATAGCTGGGTAGAGGCACCTGTAAAGCTACACCCAGCCACAGAGCAGGGGAAGTTAACCACATCAGAACTGGACTACAGATCCACAGGAAACACACAGGCAGAAGCACAGGACGTTGCCCCTAGCAACTGGCAGACATGGTGACACCCACAGCCAGTACACGCCATGGCACAATGAACCTGTGACACGACAGACACAGGGAGAGCAACATACACAGGCGAGTCCAGGAACACTGCAGCAACATGCAGCCCCAAGCAACGAGCCTGCACAGGATTTCGGCCAGCAGCCAGTACACAAGGGCGCATGCAGCCAGCCTACACAGAAAACATCACCGTGAACCACACTGTGACATGCTGAAGGCAGTATTTCGTGCTGCACTGTGGTATTTGCTTCTGCTGGGGCAGTATTTCCTGTTGCACTGTGATTTTTGGTTCTGCTGAAGCAGTAGTTTCTGCTGCACTGTGGTATTTGGTTATGGCAGGGTGCTGTTTTGTCCTGCACTACGGTATTGCCGGCCCCTGCCTATTTCTATTGTCTCGCCTTCTGTTAAATTGGACCCTCCTACAACATGGGGCCACTTTTTTTTTCCTAGGGCTACTTTAAGTTCCCAGTCCGCCCCTGTGTGGAGGTCATATGTGTTCATGCAGTGGCCGGTGGATATGTAGAAGCATTGGTCATTTTAATCAGTCATCTCATCAGCTGATGACATGAAAGCTGTAGCAAAGCAAACCGCCAGACTCTGTGTCATTCACCTTAGGAAAGTGATCCTCTGATTTCTAGAAAGGTTGTATGCGTGTCTTATTTGCATCTTATTTTCTGTCCTGGATTTTTAATATTCCACCAGAGGGATTCATAAGGGGCAGAGAAGTTGTTGCATCTCTTACTACATTACTGCTGCCTGCCTCCATTACCTGCCCATCACCCATAGAATAGATACCGTAGCTCTTTCCATCCTATATATATCTGTGATGAACAGACAGCCTTCTCTTATCCCTCCTGTGGGACTTTTTTTCCATGCCTCTCCCCTTCTGCTCATCTCCATTTTTCAGGATGTTTAGTATTCCCCTAGGTCACAAACATTAAAGTTTTAGTTTTAATATAAAATATTGCAGTGCTTACAACAGTAAAAAGGAGAGGGAAAAAGACGTGCAAATAGAAATATAGAAACATAGAATGTGTCGGCAGATAAGAACCATTTGGCCCATCTAGTCTGCCCAATATACTAAATACTATGGATAGCCCATGGCCCTATCTTATATGAAGGATGGCCTTATGCCTATCCCATGCACGCTTAAACTCCTCCACTGTATTTGCAGCTACCACTTCTGCAGGAAGGCTATTCCATGCATCCACTACTCTCTCAGTAAAGTAATACTTCCTGATATTACTTTTAAACCTTTGCCCCTCTAATTTAAAACTATGTCCTCTTGTAGCAGTTTTTCTTCTTTTAAATATTCTCTCCTCTTTTACCTTGTTGATTCCCTTTATGTATTTAAAAGTTTCTATCATATCCCCTCTGTCTCGTCTTTCTTCCAAGCTATACATGTTAAGGCCCTTTTAATCTTTCCTCGTACATTTTATCCTGCAATCCATGTACTAGTTTAGTAGCTCTTCTCTGAACTCTCTCCAAAGTATAAATATCCTTCTGGAGATATGGTCTCCAGTACTGAGCACAATACTCCAAATGAGGTCTCACTAGTGCTCTGTAGAGCGGCATGATCGCCTCCCTCTTTCTACTGGTAATGCCTCTCCCTATACACCCAAGCATTCTGCTAGCATTTCCTGCTGCTCTATGACATTGTCTGCCTACCTTTAGGTCTTCTGAAATAATGACCCCTAAATCCCTTCCCTCAGATACTGAGGTTAGGACTGTATCACTGGTTTTATATTCTGCTCTTGGGTTTTTACGTCCCAGGTGCATTATCTTGCACTTATCAACATTAAATTTTAGTTGCCAGATTTTTGACCATTCCTCTAGTTTTCCTAAGTCCTTTTCCATTTGGTGTATCCCTCCAGGAAAGCAAACAGATACAACAGAAAAAGTGGAAAATAACATGAAAACCTAAAACTTTCAAAATGTAGCCTCTTTGTTTACTTGAGGGCAGGAGGACTATTGGATCCACACCCAGATATCACTTCTGGCCTCAGTTATGTGAAGCCCCTTTTTATTATTTTAAATATGTTTTACCATTTTGACTCAGCTTTCTAGTCCCAGCCAGCAACCTGTTAGGTAAACTAGGGGCAAGTGTGCATACTCATCCATATGAGATGGGGGGTGTTTAGTGTGGATAGATAGATGTCCATCTGCCTATCCTTTGAAGGGTGGACAAACCAGGCCCAAGGTGTCAAAAGTCTAACTCTTTGTTCTCCAAGAGGGCTCTGACTCCTGCAACAAAATCCCTTGAATAGTTCAAAGAGGCCTATTCCCTAGAATTTAACCATTTTGTGTCCATTGACATACATATCACCTTTTCATTACACTGTACTTTTGAAGGCTTCAAAGGCAACCATAATTAAGAATTGAATCTGGCACAACCATTAGGCTGGGGCCAGAAGACGTGTTGCACTGACAAAGATCCCGGTGTAGCAGCTGCCTGGGTCACAACTAATGAAAGTGAATGGAGTTGTTTTGCACCCCACAGGCTGGTGGTACACCCATCTCAAGAAATCCAAACCTGCTGGATTCACGTTCATTAATCGTGATGCAGCACTGTGATATTTAGCCATGAGGTACGTGCCAAAACCAAAATCGTCATGTCTTGAGAATAGGTAGTAGTAATAGTGGTAGTAGTAGTGGTTGTGTCTCCTTCTCATATATAACCTCTGTAGATTTAGTTATTTAGTGTCCAAAGAATTGGCCCTTCTGTGCCCATAGCTTCAGGAGCTGTTATCATGTAGATATGTTGCATCAAGCAGAGCTGAGGCACAGTAGACCTAACCTGACGTGGCACAGCTCTAGTATATGATCTGTATAACCTCATACCCCCAGTGTGCACTGCACACATGATCTCTGCCAGGGCCCTGGATGCAGCGTTGTCACACTGGCATTAACCCCTACATGTACTTAGACTGAGACCAGTCATCCCTTTGTTATATATGAGAGTTAATCATGATGGTTCTTGCAGTAATGGGTTTATGGTGATTGATGGCGGCCTGTAATTCTGCCTGTAGAGGGAAAGCTGAGCATATTAGAAGGACGCTGTGGGAAGTACATTAGGAACTATGGACAGGAAAGCAATAAACACTGACTAAGAGGAAAATAAAATATAAGCGCAGTCTAAGAAAAGAGAAGAAGCATCAAGTGAAAGAGACAGAGAAGGATAGAACATGGGCAGGGGAATCCGATAGACGGTGAGTGCACAGAGAAAGGAGCCGGCCAGATACCGGGGACTCATTAATCGCCACAACCTTACATTAAGCACAAATCAGATTGATATATGGCTCTGGGCAGACAGTAGATCAAACAGATTGGCGGAAAGTGAGATGATATAAATCAGTCCAACTCATTACTGGCCCAGAAAGCTCCGCACCGTGCGACACAGGCCTTAACCCTTCCCTTGCTAGAGGCGCACTATGAGATTACCGAACCTAGGGCAGCATACCCCACTGTACAACATGGGAAGATTCTGAACAGTTGCTCTTATATGACAGATCCAAAAGAGAGCTGCAGAGTCTGATACCACGTTTCATAAGATTCGTTCTACAATATACTGTATATTTTTACTAGAAATAATATAATAAAACAACCTTGGTACATTTTTATGAGGGTAGTTCCATGAAATCAGGCTTTGTTCACATTCACTCCACTCCCAACCTGAGCAGTGTTCCCATTATGACCATCAGTAATCAGAACCAGTATGAAAACTGATGGATTGATGTGGATTGGATGGAGTACACTGGCTCCCATGGGAATTTGATGTCTTGTTCACCTATAGTTTCTGGGTTGATTTCCATTCTTTAGGAATTATTGTGTTGTTACCATTGACCAGTGATTCTCCACCATGATAGCATGAGTCCTATTATAGTAACGATGGGGTGGTCTCATGGGTTCACCAGAAAGTGACACTTTTTCAAGGATTCCCCCTGGTTGAAAGTTTGGGAGTTATTACTATAGACTGGCCAAATATTTATCTTTTAAAGGGGTATTCAGGTCTTTATTTTTATTTGTATATTGCATTTGTTTATGTAATAGGAAATCATACAATTTTCTCATATACATGTATTTAAAATTCAGCATATATACCTTTCTTATATCAGGCAGTTGACCCCTATATGCAGTAGATTGGTATATCGTGGCATCAGTCAGGTGACACTTTTCACGTCATATAATCCCTGAAATTCGGTAAGCAGCAGTGGTACATGACATACTGTACATGTGCTAGCTCATCACACAGGACACACCCATGTGATAAGTAAAAAGGGCTAGTGTGATTTTATTGTGGTTATTACAGGAACTACATTTGTGGGTATATATATGTGATCGCCTTCCTCTAGGTGATGTAAAATGGCTGCCTGTCTCTAGGTGATATTGTCATGTTGGTAATAAAGTTAAGTGTTAAGAGGAAAAACAAACACACAGATATGCTTCTATACAGAGACTGACAGACATAAAGAGATGCTGCTGCAGGTAGTAATAGTGTATGTGTTCTGCTCCCCGGTAGATTACTATTCACTGGTTAGATACTGTACTTGGGCAATTAACTAAAATCCAGGTCGCATGATACTTGTGAGAGCCACATGATGGCTCACATGACTGATGCCATGTTTAGTCCTATCCAGCTCTTTTGTGGATGCCCTTTACAGGACTAAAATGGGCTGTACCATTTTTGGTCTTTGGGGAGGGGCTACTGTTAGGGTATCATGAAGGTATGCAAGAAAAAAATATTAAATAGATGTATATTAGAAAATTGTTCCACATCCTATTCTCTACATAATTAAATGTAATCATTAAAACTGGAATACCTCTTTAACGCTAGGACTAGACATGGTAAGCGGTTTGCAATCAAGATGTAGCCAAAAACCTTGCATCCGCAGCTGTTCTAATTGATTGCCAGTCGCTTGCTTCTTGTTAATGGCCACTCACTTATTGTTAATGGCTGCACAGTTTTGTAGGTTGACCCGCAAACCTGTGTGACTATTAACTAACTGTAAGCAAGCAATTGACAATGAATTTATAATGATCTTTAGAAAATAGATGCAACTTGCATGGCTTTTAACCACACCACAGCCGTGTCTCTCCCACCCACTGGCCACCATTATGGTATATTCACATGTAGCAGTTGAGGTGCGCTTAAAAAATGCACGATCACTTGCCATGGTCGTTATTTTACATCGATTCCACTACATCTACATGTGAATATATCCATAAAGTTTCTTAAGGATACTGAGCCATGGAAGAGATGATGATTCTCCATAATTACTTCTCTGTAGATGCGCAGTTATTGGTGCCAGTGCCAATTACCAGTCCTCTGAATCGCTACCGATTCTGTGTAAAAGCTTAGGTGGACCATCCGGTGGCTTCACGTTACATAAGTGGTATGGATGAAGGATCTCTCGGTCTGACCTGTGTATAATACAACAATCACAGACCAAAACGCCCGCCAGGAGATGATAACATTGACTTTGGCTGGATCATTGAGTACAAGTACGGAACGTGAAAACTTTAATTGCAGTCTGCTGTGAAATGATCACACTCTAATTTAGTGAACGGCACCAATGAAGAACCTGCCAAGTCTCCTCAGAGCCAAGATCTCCACAAGCTGAAATTCCACATTAAAACACTCAGAAATCAGTGAGTGGAAGCTTCTAATCCCAGTGAAGCTGCTTCAGACCAGGAGGTCTGGAATCGACGATGGAATATGTGGACTGGACGGCGTCTGATTCCTCATACCATTAACGTGTTCTTTATCAGTTTCAGACATGATGAAAGAGACTTCTCAGTTCTCATAACATAGCAGATCAGAGCAGAGGAACAGCGGGGATTACGCTGAGAGCACACGGAAGAGTCGTTTATATAGATATATGTGTACGGCAGGGGCGTAGCTATAGGGGAAGCAGGGGAAGGTGCAGCTTTGGGGCCTTGACCCAGAAGGGGCCCATCCAGGAGGAGGAGGACTAAAGGATTTGGTCAGGGCCCCCTCAACAGTATTACACAATGAAATTAGATACAGTGACAGTATAGACAGTGTATAAAACGGATGGAACAGCTGCCAGCCTGGTCTGAGAGAGCGATCTTTACTAGCCACAGGAATGGGGGCGGCATGAAAGGAAGGGGTCGCAAAAAAATTACTGTGGGATAGAGCCCCATTCAAAAATTAGCTGTGGGGCCCAGTCATTTCTAGCTACGCCACTGGTGTACGGACACTTTGCTTTATACTGCCAGTCTTACATCCATCTTCTAAAGTGTATTTTTCAAGGTATCGAGGACTATAGTCAGGGGATGCACAAGCTTTTTTGGTTTAAAGGCCACATTGTCATTTTTTATTACTGGGCCACAATTGCCTGTACGTGCTGCATTGGAAGTCAGCTCTACTGATGAGCCTGTGATATAGACAGCAGCCAATTGAGTAGGCAGAGGATGGAGAGAGCAGTAGCCTGAATCAATGATGAGACTGTGTCCCAGACTACCTTACACTCCTTGTAGTCACTGTAGCTAAGTGGTAGTCACAGCTCTGTCTTAATGGAGCCAAGTTAAAGAGCCCTGTCACCTCTCCTGACTCTAATAACAATTCTGGAGCATCTATTGCTATGACTCTATGTTGTGCCATTCCTGTTAGACGTTTACAAAAAAATTGCCAGCAGTCTGCAGTAAAGGTACCCCCAATTGGTATCCCCCATCTGTACCTGTAGGCACTGACTTACATATCATTTTGAGCTCCTAACTGGACAGTCACTTTAACACATTGATACAGATGTAGTAGAGTTAACACACATGCTTTATGAGATGTGTTATGTAAACTAAATGCGTTAAGCAAACACCTTCAGATTCAATGGCTTTTGTTTCAAGATAATGCGATGAGTTAAGAGATTTGAGTTAAGAGTTTGTGTGTTAACCCTGCTACATCTGTAATTAGTACTGCGTCTAAGGGCCTGTACGTTGGATGAATCTCTGGTAATAGGCAGTTGCAGATAAGTTTTCTTTAGTTCCCTCTTTCTATCTCTAGAACTCACCTTCATTATTCTTCACTTTTTGTCTTATTTCGCCTGTGGTCAAAATTGGGATCTACAGGATCTATATTAGCCTCTGAATAAAGTCTCTTGGGGAAATTGATAAAACCGGTGTAAAGGAAAACTGGCTTAGTTGCCCATAACAACCAATCAGATTCCACCTTTCATTTTCCAAAGGAGCTCTGAAATATGAAAGCTGTAATCTTATTGGTTGCTATGGGCAACTTAGCCAATTCTACTTTACACCAGTTTTCATAAATCTACCCCTTTGAGCAAGAACTGAATTAAACCTTTATTGAGCAGCAGTTTTGAATCTTTTTGGATCATTTGGATCATGAATTCCTGTATGTAACCTTACGGAAATTCTACATCGAGGGACCATGCCCCTTACTTATTCACCCTATGAGCGCCTCTTCTTTTTGGCCATTTGTTTGTGACAGGTACATTTTTTTACACTGAAATCTATGTAAGATGGATGACTTTCTGCTGGTACCCATTGGCATGTGTTTGTTTGGGTGTCTGTTAAACAGATCTGCTAAGCAGATGATAGAAACATGGTGTGAACCCAGCCTTAGGCCTCTTTCACACGGGCGTCAGTTTTTTTTGCCCGGATAAGAGCCGGGTGCGTTGCGGGAAAATGCGCGATTGTCCCGCGCGAGTGCAAAACATTGTCATGCGTTGCACTCGCGTGAGAAAAATCGCGCATGTTTGGTACCCAAACCCGAACTTCTTCATAGAAGTTCGAGCTTGGGATTGATGTTCTGAAGATTGTATTATTTTCCCTTATAACATGGTTATAAGGGAAAATAATAGCATTCTGAATACAGAATGCATAGTAAACCAGCGCTAGAGGGGTTAAAAAAAAATAAAAAATTTTTAACTCACCTTAGTCCACTTGATCGCGAAGCTGGCATCTCCTTGTGTCTCCTCTGCGCTGAACAGGACCTGGGGTGAGCTGCTCCATTAAATACAGGTTAAGGACCTTCGATGATGTCACTCCGGTCATCACATGGTACGTCACATGATCTTTTACCATGGTGATTCACCATGGTAAAAGACCATGTGATGACCGGAGTGACGTCATCGAAGGTCCTTAACCGGTATGTAATGGAGCAGCTCACCCCAGGTCCTGTTCAGCGCAGAGGAGACACAAGGAGATGCCAGCTTCGCGATCAAGTGGACTAAGGTGAGTTAAATTTTTTTATATTTTTTTTTAACCCCTCTAGCGCTGGTTTACTATGCATTCTGTATTCAGAATGCTATTATTTCCCCTTATAACCATGTTATAAGGGAAAATAATAATGATCGGGTCTCCATCCCGATCGTCTCCTAGCAACCGTGCGTGCAAATCGCACGGCATCCGTACTTGCTTGCGGATGCCATCCGATTTTCACACACCCCATTCACTTCTATGGGGCCTGCGTCACGTCAAAATCGGACAATATAGAGCATGCTGCGATTTCAACTGAATGCACAAGTGATGCGTTAAAAACAACGCTCATGTGCACAGCCCCATAGAAATGAATGGGTCAGGATTTAGTACGGGTGCCATACGTTCGCCGCACGGATCGCACCCGCACGGAAAACTCGCCCGTGTGAAAGGGGCCTTAGAGTCAGGACTCATGCACCCAAACCTCTGACGCCCGTTTCGTGCATTGACACCGTCTGTGTGGCCTGCACTGACAGATGTAGACCTATTCAACATGAATGGGTCTGTGATTTGTCCGCACCACAAAAAAATAGAACAAGTTCTATTTTTATTTTTTTGCAGAGCGGACGCATGGGCTGAAATGCCACAGAAGCACTCCGAAGTGCCTCTGTGGCCTTCTGCTCCTTGCAAAGTATCTTCCGGATTGTGGGTCCGCTGTGTGCGGGCGGCAATGCGGACAACGGCCATATGCATGAGCCCTAACCCAACACCTCGCAGCCTGTAGTCTGGGGGATGATTTCTGCTGTCTCTTTTCATGAAATGGGTCAGATCTTTGGAGTGACTGATGGCTTCATGCAGTGGCGTACGTAAGTAAGGGCTCCATAGCAAGGATCAAACCAGACCCCCACACACATTTCTGCCTAAAACCCTTTCAATGACTTTTGGACCTTATTCTACTGCCTCATTTGCTAAAAGTTGTTCCTTTAGAGGGTAGAGTCCTGACCAAGTTTTCACTCCCAGTAGAAGAGGGGATGATCCCAACTGTGCCCCCTCTTGCCTTGGGCCCTATAGCAGTTGCATGGTCTGCCACTATGGTAGGTACACCCCTGGCTTCATGCCATAAAGAGATCTCTCTACTATGCCAGGTCTTCACGACCTCTGACCTGGCCAAATTGATAGGACACATCCCATTGATTATAGCTTGTCTGACTGATGCCACCCCCTCCCACCACCATCATCGGTACTGGGCCACGCCTTCATTCCACGTCTGTTTCATTTACATGACAAGTATTAAATTGGGTGATTTAGTGCTGTAATCTATACAATTCTCTCCTGTTAGTTCTCATCACTGTCAATGTGGCAGGAGAAAACTACTCAATCTGCTCAGCTCGTCTGTACAATAATATCCTTAATTGTCATCAGTCTGGTGCGGGGACAGCGGAGAAGCTCTGTAATATGCAGAATGGCAGGTAACATTGACAAGACCCGGGGTGAAGCTTCTCAGCATGATGTAAAATAATGAGGGTCAAGCTATAGTATTAGAACATCTATTGTTAGAGCCTTCCACCCCCAATGATGTCGCCTAATAACAGAAAAGTTCTACAGCACTCCAGATTAGCTACAGTTAAGGCTACTTTCTCACTCGCGTTTGGTGCGGATCCGTCATGGATTTGCACAGACGGATCCGTTTAGATAATACAAATGTCTGCATCCGTTCAGAACGGATCCGTTTCTACTATCTTTAAAATAGCCAAGACAGATCCGTCTTGAAAACCTTTGAAAGTCAAGCAGCGTTTTAGTGTCCGTCTCCAAAGCGGAATGGAGACGGAACGGAGGCAAACTGAGGCATTCTGAGCAGATCTTTTTCCATTCAGAATGTATTAGTGCCAAACTGATCCGTTTTGGACCGCTTGTGAGAGCCCATGACGGATGTCAGAAACGGAAAGCCAAAACGCCAGTGTGAAAGTAGCCTTAATGTGAATTTTATTTTTAATACTCTAGGCTGAAATTAGTATACAGTCGTAACGCTAAACGTTTCCGTTCTTCAGGGGTTTGTTGTGCAACCTATATTGATGTAGGTGCTTAATGACACACTGCACACGTATGTGATGACTGACTGCAGTGTTGGTGTGCAAAATATACAGTACAGACCAAATGTTTGGACACACCTCATTCAAAGAGTTTTCTTTATTTTCATGAGTATTAAAATTGTAGATTCACACTGAAGGCATCAAAACTATGAATTAACACATGTGGAATTATATACATAACAAAAAAGTGTTAAACAACTGAAAATATGTCATATTCTAGGTTCTTCAAAGTAGTCACCTTTTGCTTTGATTACTGCTTTGCACACACTTGGCATTCTCTTGATGAACTTCAAGAGGTAGTCACCTGAAATGGTCTTCCAACAGTCTTGAAGGAGTTCCCAGAGATGCTTAGCACTTGTTGGCCCTTTTGCTTTCACTCTGCGGTCCAGCTCACCCCAAACCATCTCGATTGGGTTCAGGTCCGGTGACTGTGGAGGCCAGGTCATCTGGCGCAGCACCACATCACTCTCCTTCATGGTCAAATAGCCCTTACACAGCCTGGAGGTGTGTTTGGGGTCATTGTCCTGTTGAAAAATAAATGATGGTCCAACTAAACGCAAACCGGATGGAATAGCATGCCGCTGCAAGATGCTGTGGTAGCAATGCTGGTTCAGTATGCCTTCAATTTTGAATATATCCCCAACAGTATCACCAGCAAAGCACCCCTACACCATCACACCTCCTCCTCCATGCTTCACGGTGGGAACCAGGCATGTAGAGTCCACCCGATCACCTTTTCTGCGTCGCACAAGGACACGGTGGCTGGAACCAAAGATCTCAAATTTGGACTCATCAGACCAAAGCACAGATTTCCACTGGTCTAATGTCCATTCCTTGTGTTCTTTAGCCCAAACAAGTCTCTTCTGCTTGTTTCCTGTCCTTAGCACTGGTTTCCTAGCAGATATTCTACCATGAAGGCCTGATTCACACAGTCTCCTCTTAACAGTTGTTCTAGAGATGTGTCTGCTGCTAGAACTCTGTGTGGCATTGACCTGGTCTCTAATCTGAGCTGCTGTTAACCTGCGATTTCTGTGGCTGGTGTCTCGGATGAACTTATCCTCCACAGCAGAGGTGACTCTTGGTCTTCCTTTCCTGGGGCGGTCCGCATGTGAGCCAGTTTCTTTGTAGCGCTTGATGGTTTTTGTGACTGCACTTGGGGACACTTTCAAAGTTTTCCCCATTTTTCGGACTGACTGACCTTAATTTCTTAAAGTAATGATGGCCACTTGTTTTTCATTACTTAGCTGCTTTTTTCTTGCCATAATACAAATTCTAACAGTCTATCCAGTAGGACTATCAGCTGTGTATCCACCTGACTTCTCCACAACGCAACTGATGGTCCCAACCCCATTTATAAGGCAAGAAATCCCACTTATTAAACCTGACAGGGCACACCTGTGAAGTGAAAACCATTTCAGGTGACTACCTCTTGAAGCTCATCAAGAGAATGCCAAGAGTGTGCAAAGCAGTAATCAAAGCAAAAGGTGGCTACTTTGAAGAACCTAGAATATGACATATTTTTAGTTGTTTCACACTTTTTTGTTATTTATATAATTCCACATGTGTTAATTCATAGTTTTGATGCGTTCAGTGTGAATCTACAATTTTCATAGTCATGAAAAGAAAGAAAACTCTTTGAATGAGAAGATGTGTCCAAACTTTTGGTCTGTACTGTATGTTATAAGGTTCTTTCATAGAGATTTCATGAGAGTACCCATCCCTGTTCTTCCCTTTGATTCAGGGATTTATTCTGATTGTTGTATTTGTGATCAGAGAGGATTTTTTTTTTCTCCCTTAAAGAGGTTTTCCGGGTTATAATTGTATATTAAAGGGGTTGTCTCACTTCAACAAATGGTATTTATCATGTAGACAAAGTTAATACAAGGCACTTACTAATGTATTGTGATTGTACATATTGCCTCCTTTGTTGGCTAGATTAACTTTTATAGACATAAGGTCCCAAAAGGAGAATGAAAAGGGAGCTAAAACTTAGCTTTTACTTCTACTATAAAATATAATAGGAGCACCAATTTAGGTAAATAATACTCACAAACATATAAGCTCCCCAGTGAAAGGAATTTGCTCAAAAATTTATATAAAACAGAACGACCCTACCAGTTCAGATGTACCCCAGGCACAACAGGCCAAACTAGATATAGATTCAGCGAGGTCTGTCGGATATCACGATGGTGTGACTGGGTAACTTACATGCATATATAAGACAGGGAATGATAGCCCTGGTTATTTGGGAAGGGGCAGCTACTCCAACCCTGCCTATCTCTGCCTACGCACCTTTTCCACAAGACACCGCTACACCTATTCCAACTAGGACAAGGTACGGACATGCACCATTTTTAGAAGAAACCAGGCAGTATACACCCAGCTGTACATAAAATTAGGGTGACACAGACTTTATAAAGGGGCCGTCAAGCCCCCGAAACACGCTGTCTTATAATAAATTTTGATGTATCCTGTACCGGGTTGTGGTCTAACAGCTGGATCACTTCTTAGTGACAAGCTGAGATACGTTTTCCTATATATATACCCGAGTGGCGACCTGGCCTTTGCCCCAAGGGGTCTCCTGACGCATCTGGCAGCACCGACCTGCGACTTTTATACCTTACAGCCCACCTGCAATACGGTTGCACTCAACTCCGGTGCAACCAAAACAGGTGAGTCTATCGTATCCACCAGCTCTTTGAAGAAAGCTGTTGTACCTCAATTTACTTACCCTATGAACGCCTCACTCACCCTTTGGCTGTTACTTCACTATCTATACAGAGCAACTCACCCCGAAAGGGGCGACCCTGTCCGGATACCTGGCCCTATATACGGGCGGTATCTACGTTTCAACTAATGTATCATATGGGGAGATAAACCAGTTAGAGAAACACAGGCATCCTAAAACAAAAGGATATGGTCGTGTCAGACCAACAGTGCACATTGTCTCCTATAAACAGACACATACAAACATTAAACATATATGGGGCCTACCTTAGGTATGAGCCTTAAGAACTACTTGAAAAACAATATTGTACCCAGAGGCTTTCACATCCCGCTCCTAGCAGCACCCAGATTCAGGAACCCAGGTTTCCAGACTAAGTGGGAACAGGAGGCCAGAAGTAGTTCTCTATGCTAGCTGCAACTACTGCTTGCAGAAGAAAAAATCAACTTAGAGTAGCATAATAAAAGGTTAACCAAGAGCATAGAGGTAGCCCAATCATTTTCTCACGAGCCAGAATTTGCTAACAAAGAGAAACGGCTACAGAACACACTATAAAATGTTCTAGCTAAAAGAGAGGAAACATCGCCAATTTATCATAGATTTGTGAGACTTTAAAGAAAATAGAATCTACACCTCTATAGGCCAATTAGGTACAGCTGGGACACATACGGATCTATCCTCTACTGAGACTGAGTGCTCTGACTCGGAGAAAGAGAGCAGATCAAGGACCCAGAATAAACACACGACCGGGGGGGATTTGGTCGAGGCCGCAACAGGGGTTCATATCAGGGACGGGATTCCTGTTTTTTTTAGGACCAAATCAGGGACCGGTCAAACAGGGACCTACCAACCAACCCCCAGTTTACCCCCTAAGAAGTCATACACAGTAACCACCGCCCTCCCAGTGATTGGCCCACAGGTGGGTAACCTCTGCTCACGACCCTTGAATAGTGCGGAGATTAAGGTTCTTGAACTCAGCCTCTCCTTTGTACCCGCACATAATTTTGATAGGTTTTGCGCCATTAAGGATCTCATCTTATTTGTTTGTGAACTGCGGTGGCACAAGCACTTCAAGCACCAGGAGAGAAGACAGTGTCAGGAACTATATTTATAGTGGATGGCACTCCTTGTATGTAGCTGCCAGTGCTCAGTGGAAAAGGATCAATCTGAAATAGGAAGTAACCACGGCACTCGTTTTCAGATAATTTGGAATAATTCATTTATTTATTTTCCAACCCAAAATGGATCTTTTCACAAGTGGCCAACGTTTCGGTCCACTAGGACCTTGTTCACGTCCTTAGCATGGAGGATCTAGAGTCCACCAGATGCCTCTAGATCCTCCATGCTAAGGCTGTGAACAAGGTGAAACGTTGGCCACTTGTGAAGAGATCCATTTTGGGTTGGACAATAAATTAATTAATTATTCCAAATTATCTGAAAACGAGTGCCGTGGTTCCTTCCTATTTCAGAGTGTCAGGAACTAGGCATCCCACTGGATATTTTGTCAGATGTTCGTTTACTGTTTGAAAACGAATCTGGACGTAGCGAGGGCGCCGGTCCCTTCTCTAGTCTCAAACCTAAAAACTATAATATGCCTCCCCCAACAGGAGAAATTTCATGCATTGACGTGTTCCTTGACCTGGTGACTACCCAGATTGAGGAACTTAGTCTCTCTAACACTCGGTCCAATTGTGACCGTAGCATAACCACAGTAATATCCAACCTTGAACATGACCCCTCAGTGGTCATCAAACCATCAGACAAGGGGGGTACGTGGTGGTCATGGATAATGAGCAGTATCTGTCCATGTGTGAATCTCTCCTCAATGATCATGACACATATGAAATCCTGCCTTGGGATCCAAGTGAGGATTTCAAGCGGGAGCTCAAACTCATTTTGGATGATGCCAAGCAGCAGAACCTCATAACTGTTGATGAATATAATTTTCTGCTTCCGACATTTCCACGTATGTCAACATTTTACTGCTTTCCCAAAATACATAAGGGGGTGACACACCTTAAGGGTTGCCCCATTGTCTCAGGGGTAGGCAACCTATGCCAAAATCTGGGCTTACGGTATATATTGATCAAATCTTGGCCCCATTTGTATTAGCCCTCCCATCATATACCAGGGATACCACCGACCTTTTGTAGCGGCTCGAGGGGAACCACGTCGAGACTGGCAGCCTATTGGCAAGCATCGATGTGGAGGCCGTCTATTCCAGTATCCCACATCATCTTGGACTGAGGGCAATACAGTTCTTTTTACAAACCAGAGGATGCTAATACTGTGCCCACAGTCGTTTTGTTCTCCAGCTTCAGGAATTTACACTGACCAAGAACATATTCAGGTTCAACCAGAGGATTTACCACCAGCTCAGGGGCCCGGCGATGGGGAGCCCTTGCTCGCCATCTTATGCCAACCTGTTCCTGGGCTGGTGGGAAGCCACCTTGGTTTTTAATGAGGAGAGAGCACTGTACACCGAACCAGTTGGACTGTGGGCGTGGTACATCGAAGATACTTTCATCATCTGGCACGACACCAGGAGAGCCTTTGAAACGCTAGTCAAGGAAATTAACCGCAATTATATTGGACTCTGCTTTACTTTTGAAACAAAGGAGACATCCTTGCCCTTCCTGGATGTGATGATCACCAAAATTCAGACAAGAGAACTGGACACATCTGTGTACGGAAAGCCCAACTCAACCAATTCACTTCTGAAGTGGGAGAGTTAACACCCTCTCCCTCTTAGACGTGGAATTCCGAAAGGTCAGAACCTTCGCCTGAAGCGAAACTGCTCAGCGAAAAACAGAGTTTATGCACCAGGTCACGGAACTGCGCCAAAGATTTTTGGCACGTGGCTACCCGGATCATATCCTGAGATCAGCCTATAGATCAGCCTTACAGGAGAATTGTTCCACTTTCCTCACCCCTAGGCGCCAGCAAGTAATGTGATTTGGCTTGTAACCACATACGATGGGGCAGCAAAATAAGACACTTAACTCCGAAGTACACGGATGAGCAGGAACTCAACCGCATAGTATGATGGGTGAGACCAGTCTAAATAGAGGAGTTGGAATGACCACTTAAGCTACACCTGAGACAAGAGGTGCGGTCATAACCAGCAACAACACAAAAACAACTAAAACCAAAGTGGCCGACAGATCACATCACGTGCAGCTAGTCTCTTAGATCTTCTGACCCGCCACGGGAGATACCGTGACATTTTGCATCATTGGGTTTTTCTGCCTTCTTCTGGATCATCACAGGACTCTAGGTTGGACTTGATGGACCTGACCATCTATGTAACTATGTAACTCAGTTATTACACTGTGCAGCCGCTTTCTGCATTCAGCTCTTTGGTTAGGTAACAGGTATTTTTTCATTGTATTCTCTTCTTTTGAATTGATTAATTTCCTCTTATTACTATCCTCCCTTGTCAAGGACTTGTTTAGGGACTTGGATATGTGGCTCAGCTCTGGGCCTTTGGTCCATCTGCAAATGTCTTATCTCAGGCAGTCCGGTCATCTATATTTTAATTTCTCCGGTGAGCTTCCCCAGCGTCTGTAGCACAGTAATTAATGTGATTGCATGTGACGGGAGCTATTAGCTTGGGTTTTCTCGTCCATGGGGAGAGGTCTGGTGATGCGTGGACGCGGTACATCACATTACAATGTTAGTAGATTTCTCATAGACGGTAATGTACTTAATGGGGCCACTCGGGAGCCATTTATAAATGGGAAAGCAATGTACTATATGTCATGAATGTGCCCTCATCAGTTAGTGATAGAAAGCAACAGGGGAAATATTACTGAATCAATGCCCTGTAATCTCACGTTCTCTTCCTGGCAGAACCGCTGGTGCTTTGCAGCACACACAGGCCTGAGTTTGTCTCTCAGTTCCCTGGGGAAGCACCGTACCCATAGTGCTCTGCTGCTCCTGTGTTTTTTCCTATACAGACAGCTGGTATAGCATAAGCCGCTTATACCCTTTGTGAGGGGTAGCTTTCTTTCAGGGGATCACCCTCACAGATAGGGCTTTGGGATACCAGGTTTAAGGTCCAAACAGTGTATTTATTGTTGCACACCAATAAAAACAGAACAACAAAACAATAAACACTCGCCCGTTCAGGCTCTAACTAAAACATTAATGTCCCTGACTCACCTATTAGGTAAAGTTCACACCCTGTGAACCCATGCGGCTTTCCCAGCCAGTGTCTCACAGCCTCCTGGCTGTACAGAGCACAGTACACCAACGGTCTCAAGTCCAATGTCGCTTGTGGGGGATTAAGGCTCGCCTGACTATGGCCCTGCGACCCTCCCAGGCGTTGCTGCATCCCCCAACTCCAGGCTACCACCCAGCCTTGTGGTCCCTCAGCCTTGCCCGGCTGAGACCACACTTCCAGAGCCTGCAGGCCTCTGTCCACAGGTAACACACTCCCTCCTTACTGACACCCTGGGAGATGCTTTATGCCAGCCTGAGTGCCTCCAGCTGGTCTCACCTGTGGTGGAATAGGGGTGTGGACCGCACTATCCACCCCTTCTTTGCCTCTAACCTGTGAGATCTGTCACTGTCTCACATACCCCCCACCTTTGTTCAAGCCCGTGAGGGTGAACACATGCATAACCACGGGAGGCTGGTGAGAGGGCATCTCCATCAACCACAGTTTTTCCCTTGTTTTGCCACAACCACGCCAGCAGAGCCCAGTTGCTCACCAACACCAACTCAGGTTCTCTCTCAACATTGACACCAGTTACATCTACAAACACTTTATCAGCAGCCTCCATGGAGGTCCCTCCATGATTCATCACTAGTTCTGTACACCCTTCCAGCATACAGTCACCACCAGGTATTCTCTGTTCCCACACCAAGCTCACACACTTGCCACTCATCTTGTCAGACACAATTATCTCCTAATTGCCACTAGCAACCACTTTCGTTTCACCGGACTTTAATGTGGCAGCCTTACTCTCTGAGCTGCTATCAGTCACAGTACATCCTTCATACATACTACACAGGTCATTGTCAACCTCTGGTACGGGCGGTACTCCCTCTAGCACTGCCGTATCTTCCACACATCCTCTCTAGGACTCTGCTCACACATGCCAGAAACATAGGAATTCCTGAGAGCCACACCGCTCTCCACCTCCTTTTCTTCCCGACAGTTGCCCTTGGCAATGGCACATATCACAATCATCTTTTCCTCCAAACTTCAACTCTCAGCCTTTTGCACAGACACGGCCCTTGCTGGTGCTCGCAGGTGCCCTGGTGCCCTTTTGCACGCATCCTCCACCAATTGTGAGGGGTAGCTTTCTTTCAGGGGATCATCCTCACAGATACGGCTTCAGGACACCAGGTTTAAGGTCCAAACAGGGCATTTATTGTGGCACACCAGCAAAAACAGAACAACAGAACAATAAACACTCGCCCGTCCAGACTCTAACTAAAACATTAACGTCCCTGACTCGCATATTAGGTACAGTTCACACCCTGTGAACTCATGCGGCTTTCCCAGCCAGTGTCTCACAGCGCTCCTGGCTGTACAGAGCACAGTACACACATGGTCTCAAGTCCAATGTCGCTTGTGGGGGAGTAAGGCTCAGTAGTCCGCCTGGCTATGGCCCTGCGACCCTCCCTGGCATCGTTCCGTCCCCCAACTCCAGGCTACCATGCAGCCCGGCTGAGACCACACTCCCGGAAGCTCCAGGTCTCTGTCCTGTCCACAGGTAACACACTCCCGCCTTACTGACACCCTGGGAGGCGCTTTATGCCAGCCTGAGTACCTCCAGCTGGTCTCATCTGTGGTGGAATAGGGGTGTGGACCGCACTATCCACCCCTTCCTTGCCTCTAACCTGTGTGAGATCTGTCATTGTCTCACACCTTATACTGTATTTAGTGATATAGAACATGCTGTTATAACATGGGAATCTCTGGTATATCATTCTGTATGTACAGCTGGTATACTGTATGTTATATTTGGTATCTTCTGTACAGTATATAATTACAGTATGTATAATCCAGCCTGGTATAACACAGGCACATTCTATAATGATAGGCAAGGGTTCACATCACTGTTTTCTTTTCCGTTCTTCTGATCCATCAGAAGAACAGAAAAAAATAAAAATAGGATCCTGTAAAAAAAAAAAAAAAAAAAAAAAAGGATATTTGTGCATCAGTTATGCACATTTGTCTGACATCTGTTTTTTTTAGACGGAAAAAAAGTAATACATGCAGGACTTTTTTTCGTCTACAAAAATGGATCTCTGACAGAAATGGCTCAAACGGATGACAAATGTTTATAACTGATGCGCAGCATCCATTTTTTACAGGATCCTTTTTTTTTATATACATCTTCTTGTATATAGTGATTTCACCTGATGAGGTGGATCCGCAGAGCCAAAAGCTGGTGTAGTGGAGCTATGGACCTGATGGAACTGAGCTGTTGATCCAGTGCAGCTGGGTCACTTAAAGGGAACCTGCCCCCGGGATTTTGTGTATAGAGCTGAGGACATGGGTTGCTAGATGGCCGCTAGCACATCCGCAATACCCAGTCCCCATAGCTCTGTGTGCTTTTGTTGTGTAAAAAAAAAACGATTTGATACATATGCAAATTAGCCTGAGATGAGTCCTGTATGTGAGATGAGTCAGGGACAGGACTCATCTCAGGTTAATTTGCATATGTATCAAATCAGTTTTATTACATAATAAAAGCACATAGAGCTATGGGGACTGGGTATTGCAGATGTGCTAACGGCCATCTTGCAACCCATGTCCTCAGCTCTATACACAAAATCCCGGCGACGGCTACCCTTTAAATGGGACTGAGCTGCGTCTACAGTAGACTGCGTGACCAATGGTCTTGACGTCAGTCAAGCTGCAGTGCTCACAGGAGTGCTCAGCCTTCTCAAACAGCTGATCGGCAGGGGTTCTGAGTTTTGGACCCCCACCAATCCCCCAGAGGATAGGTCATCAGATACAAAAAGTCGGATAACCTTTTTAACACTAGTGACCAATGCCAGGCAGCAGCTGCCAAGTCAAATATAAAAATGAGATGCATCAAAAGAGACATAGATGCTCATGACAAGAACATAGTTTTGCCTCTATAAAATCACTATTCAGACTACACATGAAATATTGTGTACAATTTTGCGCACATATCTTTAAGAATTACATAGATGAAGTAGAGGGAGTACAAAGGAGGGTGTCCCAGGTAATAAAAGAGTGGAAGGATTGCAAGACGGGCTATGAACTGTAGGAAGGTATTTTCACGCAACCCACAAGTGATGCGTGAAAATCACCACTCATGTGCACAGCCCCATAGAAATGAATGGGTCCGGATTCAGTGCGGGTGCAATGCGGAAAACTCGCCCGTGTGAAAGGGGCCTAAGCCAGTGTAAAAGAGTTGACCCAGCAAAGTACTGAAGACTGGAATAGCAGAGATGATGCAGTCAAGCTAAAATGAGATCAGAAGCAGGAGAGTTAGGCTCCCAGTGGGGATGCTGGTAACCAACTTAATAACTTGTTGGAGTGACGTTATTGATGTGCGTTTTCACGGCAGAAGAAGAGACTGGACCAGAAGGGAGAATCATATGGGTATAGCCTAGGAATCTTCTGCTGCTGAATTATAAATGTACAGCTGGTATCAATTATACATCTTTTTTATATGGTAATTTGGGCAATGCTGGTATAACCTGGGTATCTTCTATATATATGTGCAGCTGGTATAAGATTTTTTTTTATATAGTGACATGGACCATGCTAATATATGCTGGGCATCTTCTGGTACATAATTGTGTGATTCTGGCGAAATTGTTTTCTCGTGTATTTTATATTATGGTGTTGTATCATCCGGGCTTCATGCCTCCCCCTTTGCAGTTTTACTTTAATAGCATTTTGATGAATGGACAGATAGCTCTGCAGATTGGGGTCTCTATAGCTGTTCCCTTGCCTTGGGCCCTATTTAGCGATCATGCAACTCTCTCTTGGGATGAACTTTTCATCAACCTTATTATAGAGTTGTATGAATTATACTTGGAATGTGAATGTCGGTTTGATGTTGTTTTCTCTTAATTATCTGTCATTTAGGCACGTGCAGCCGTATAATAACCTCATCCTCAGTCTCAGTGCCATCATACATGCCAGTCTCTTATTTATGTGGAGAGGAGAGGAACCAATTAATCCCCTTCCCTGTAGGTGTTACTCTATCTGTAAGATCTAGGCCGGGAAGTAAAGGTGGCAGGATGCCGCAGCGACTGTAATGTGCTGAACTCATGTGGATATCACTTGTATAGTGTGCAAGTAAACACACAGCAGGGACGCCGTGCATCCGAAACGCCAGAAGACGCATCCAGCATCAGAAGCCTGGAGAGCTCCCTAATGTAACTAATGTAACTGACGTTATTTATTTCTGCTTCTTGATAAATACCTGTGAGATATATATATGTGTGTATGTCCCTTCAATATGACACAGAGATTTCTGAACCCTTGGGCTGATGCTAATAAATGTAAGATGCGTCTGTATGGGTTTTTGCTTTACAATTCACCTAAACTGATGACAGATTTATAAATTGGTCGTCCATTGACCTGAATGATTAGAAAAACATGACAGATGGAAAAATAACCACCTATAACGCATCTGTAATCTGATCCTCCACATCTGAAGCCTCCTCTTGTCATATTCCTGCAATCCAATTTTCACGCTGTGGGGATTTTTATGTCCCGGTGCTGTCCATGTATAGAGTGGAGATTTCCTGGTCTAAACACTGGCCTATTTAACCCCTTAAGGACCCCGGGATTTTGCATTTTAGCAATTTTGTTTTTCACTCCTTGCCTTCCCATAGTCCTAATTTTTTTGTTTTTCCATTCACATAGCCTAATAACAAGTTGTACTTTCTAATGGCACTATTTACGGTTGCATACCATGTAGTAGGAAGCAGATTTTTTTTTCCAAATGGGGTAGAATTGGGAAAAAATGCAATTCTGATCAAGGTTTTTATTTACACTGTACACTATGCAGTAAAATTGACCTGTTACCTTCATTCTCCAGGTCAGTACGGTTACAAGGAAACCACACTTGTATAATTTTTCTTGCGTTTTAATACTGAATTTTTTTTTTTTACATTTGAGGAAAAAAAATGAAAAATGTTATAACCATATTCTGACCACTATAACTCTTTTGTAGTTATGTGTACGGGTAATTTTTTGCAGGATGATTGGTTCTTTTCGGTGATACCAATGTGAAGTGTGTGTGACTTTTGGATCACTTTTTATAAAAAAAATAAATGGCAAATTGGCTGCTTTAATTTTTTTTCCCGTTATGCCATTTGCTGCATGCCATTAATATTGTTCTATTTTAATTGCATGGGCATTTTCGCACACGGCGATGCCCATTATGTTTATTTTTTATTCGTTTTTGTAAGTATTTTTATTTTAAGGACAGAGAGGTGATTTGAACTTTTAGATTTTTTTATTTGTAAAAACTTTTTTTTACTTTTTTTTGTCATCTTGGGTAACCATAATTGGCAATCATTAGATTGCCCATTGTGTTCATTAATGGCTAAATATATTCCTGAAATAGGCACTGAAGCCTCAAGCAGGCTTTGGGCTATTTCAGCAAGGTGACAGGTTCCCCGATCTCAGTCAGGGAACGCTGTTACCGGAGCGGAAGTGAGTGACTTCCCCTTCCGGTGTGATCAGAAAAGGGAAAATGTGTGCGATCAGCAGAGACCTGGCGGCTTTGGCGCCTGCTGCACATGCGAGCGAGTACCATGTTTAGGGAACGGACCTCTGCCGTACATATACTTCGGAGGTCCTTATGGGGTTAATGTTAGGGGGCCAATTCACATATACAGTTTGTTTTTTTTCTTTCATGGGCCATAGGTCCATGTGGAGAAGACTTCAGCATCCACTTTTCTGCTCTGATTTTCCCACAAGACTCACTCATTCTAGTGGTTGGATAGGTCAGAAAAATGGACAGCACACTGAAGCTTTCTCTCCTGATCCTACCGTACAAATTAGATGGTCAGCCAAAATCATCATAGGTCCTTGTGGAGAAGAGTTCAGCATCCACCTTTCTGCTCTGATTTTCCAACAAGATTCACTCATTCAAGTTGATGGATATGTCAGAAAAACGGACAATGGGAACACTCTCCCCATCCTACCATACACATTAGATGGTCAGCTGAAATCATCAGGTTCAGCTGATTCAGATCAACTTAAAGGGGTTGTGCACTTAGCCATACCTGTAAAGGGAGGCTTCCCAGCGCTAGCTCCCCCTCCTTCTCCTCCTGGCGTGCTATTCTCCACTGGGCTCCCTCACTGTAAACATCCAGTTTGACATCACCTGCAGCCAATCACAGGTTGCGGTGGAGACCAGCTCCCCTTACGGCATAACAAATGGTTACATGACGCAAGGGGATCCAGCCTCCACCGCCGCCAGTGATTGGCTGCGGCTATGTCAAACTGGGTGTTTACAACAAGGGAGCCAAGCATGGCATCTCAGGCAGGGAGAAGGTGGGAGGAGCCATAAACAGGACGCAGGTAAGTAACCTTCCCTTTAGGCTACATGCACACGACGGTTGTGTGTTTTGCGATCGGATGCGGACCAAAACAATGGTCGTGTGCATGAGGCCTTACAGGTCCAGCCAAGTTGGGGGGGGGGGGGGTTGAAACATGGCTCCACTTGGCTTGAGTCTAGGTTAAGATAACCCTACACCCTCCCACCCCCACCCACCGTCCAATTTTTTGCACAACCCTGTTAATAACTTGCCAGGATTATTTTGGAGCTCCAGATTTTAGATGGTTGAGTATGTGATCAATTGCTAATGTGGACTGTTTTAAGGAAATGTATAATCAGAAAATGGCCTATTATTTACATCATGTTTTTCTGTTAAACATATTTTTAAAGATTTTTTGCCAATGTTATATTTAATTTTCCATGTCACTATTTATATTTTAAAAAAACACATAAAATCCAGCGGGTTTTCACACAGCTCACTAAGCCAATCTCTGCCAATCATTTTACTGCAGTTATCTGCTTTTCTGTCATTCTAATCCTGCCTGTAATGCTATCACCTCTGTGCATAGATAAGACAGGATCCACCATTCACAATGGGTGATTGTCAAAGCTTATCTATTCTGCACAGGTCACACAGCATGCCTAGAAAACTCTCTCTCCCCTCCTGACCATTGTGTCTATGGACCATGGGGCTGCCGTAAAGCAATTTCCTTAATGCTTTCTAAATTCTGTTAAGAACCGCTCAGGCAAGATGGCCTCCCCCATAATCATGTTCAGGAACTAGAAGAAATAAATCTGCCATCAGAATATAAAAACAGATTACAAAAAAGGATATGTGTGCTGCTATCTGGTTGTAACTGGGAGATAACATTTCCTTTAGGCCTAGTTCACACGAACGTATGGCTTTTATAATTTTTTTGCGGTCCGTTTTTAACAGATCCGTTTGTTCCGCTGTGTTTCCTTTCCCTTTTTTCCGTATGCCATATACAGTAATTACATATAAAAAATTGGGCTGAGCATAACACTTTCAATAGATGGTTCAGCAAAAACGGAACGGATACGGAAGACATACGGATGCATTTCCGTATGTGTTCCTTTTTTTTTTTTGCTGACCCATTGACTTGAACGGAGCCACGGAACGTGATTTGCAGGGAATAATAGGACGTGTTCTATCTTTCAACGGAACGGAAAAACGGAAATACGGAAACAGAATGCATACGGAGTACATTCCATTTTTTTTTGCGGAACCATTGAAATGAATGGTTCCGTATACGGACCGTATACGGAACATAAAAAAACGGCCCGTATACTCGCAAAAAAAACGATCGCGTGAACTAGGCCTTAAGCACCTCTGACCCTTTGATCCTGGCAGTAGTTCATCTGGAGCAGAACACTGAGAGGGATGTGAGCATTACTTCAGCCTACTGGATAAGATGGACTCCCCATTTGCCTGCATTGTGATGGCCTCCTTCAGCTCTGTGTCTCCTTCTCTCCATGAATCTCTCCCTTCATTTTTTTTTTGTGCTGTGCTCAGCAGATCTGCTCCTGGGAATTACCGAATGGCCGTTTAATTTGTGAGCGGTATAGGCAGTATGCACATTTAATAATTAAAGTCTGCATTTCTTGCTTATGTCAGACACCCTGGAGCTAGATGAGACCAGGGGAGGCAACATCGCAGGAGGGTAGGTTGGAAATCCAAGTGCTTCCCTGGTATGAGGAGCAGGCTGTTACTGGGTGTGATGGTACTGCTGCTTTAACCCTTTCCTGCAGCAGAGTATATAGCTGTCCTCTTGAGTTACCTGTTACTTTAATGAAATTTGCACCGATACAAGTTAGAGAGAGTTCGCATCACCGTTATTTTTCCGGTTTGTTTTTCTGATCCATTAGAAGAACAGAAAAATAAAGAAAGGGGGAAAAAACGGATCCTGTAAAAAACAGATCCTATGCATCAGTTATGCACACTTTGCATCCGTTTGAGCCATTTCCAATGGATCTCAGACGAAAATGGCTTAAACGGGTGCCAAGTGTGCATAACTGATGCACAGGATCCGTTTTTTTACAGGATCCGTTTTTTATTCCTTATTTTTCTGTTCTTCTGATGGCCTCTCCCTAAGGTTTTATTCACACAACAGTATTTTTGGTCCGCATCCGATCCGCATTTTTTGTGGACTGGATGCACACCCATTCATTTTAATGGGTCCACAAAAAATGCAGACAGCACTCCATGTGCTGTCCGCATCCGTATGTCCATTCCGCATCTCTGCAAAAAAGATAGAACATGTCCTATTCTTCTCCATTTTTCTGACAAGAATAGGCATTGTTACAATGGATCCGCAAAAAAAACAAAACAGATGCAATACGGATATCACACGGACATCATCCGTGTTTTTTGTGGATCAGTGTTTTGCGGACCGCAAAATACATACGGCCGTGTGCATGAGCCCTAAGACTTCTTATGCATTTAGCCCTTTAGTTTTATCTCAGCTTGTGGATTTTCAGCTTCTTTTTTCCCCACATTTAAAGGACTTTTGTGACCTCTAAAATATCATTTATTCATTGATACAACCGTCCTGACTACTCAGAGTTAAACCTGCCATCAACGATGAAACCTTGAGGATTTTCTGCCTAGTTGCTGACTCTGCATTTTTCCCTGAGAAAGGTGTGAGGGAAATTGTCAGAGCCACTAAAGTGTGGATGTTAAATCAACAAAATGCAGTGAGCGATGTGAGAGGAGCCCCGGCAAAACGCAGCCTGGATTGTAAGGGTGAAAGGCTTGTAACATCTCATACATCAGCCATTGAGGTCTTTATTGTCCCGGCCTGATTTGTTTCCCGCTTTTGCTCACCAGTTTCACTGGAAGACAGCATTTCTTGTCTGTTACTCTTAGAAAAGTGACAGCGTTGCATTTTACACTAAGTACAAATTTCAGGCCCAAGCTCACAGTTATTTGAAACTTGACATGATAGAATACTCTTACATTTAAAGTGATCTACCTGCCCCTACATCATCTTCTACTGATGTGTTACATTTAGTACACTTACTGTTCTGCTACTGTTCCACGGTGCACTTATTATTCTGCTTCAGGAGTCACTGCATATATACATTACATTACTTATCCTGTACTGATCCTTAGTTACATACTGTACTATATCATACTCCAGAGCTGCACTCACTATTCTGCTTCTGGAATCACTGCATATATACATTACATTGCTTATCCTGTACTGATCCTTAGTTACATACTGTACTATATCATACTCCAGAGCTGCACTCACTATTCTGCTTCTGGAATCACTGCATATATACATTACATTGCTTATCCTGTACTGATCCTTAGTTACATACTGTACTATATCATACTCCAGAGCTGCACTCACTATTCTGCTTCTGGAATCACTGCATATATACATTACATTGCTTATCCTGTACTGATCCTTAGTTACATACTGTACTATATCATACTCCAGAGCTGCACTCACTATTCTGCTTCTGGAATCACTGCATATATACATTACATTGCTTATCCTGTACTGATCCTTAGTTACATACTGTACTATATCATACTCCAGAGCTGCACTCACTATTCTGCTTCTGGAATCACTGCATATATACATTACATTACTTATCCTGTACTGATCCTTAGTTACATACTGTACTATATCATACTCCAGAGCTGCACTCACTATTCTGCTTCTGGAATCACTGCATATATACATTACATTGCTTATCCTGTACTGATCCTTAGTTACATACTGTACTATATCATACTCCAGAGCTGCACTCACTACTCTGCTTCTGGAATCACTGCATATATACATTACATTGCTTATCCTGTACTGATCCTTAGTTACATACTGTACTATATCATACTCCAGAGCTGCACTCACTATTCTGCTTCTGGAATCACTGCATATATACATTACATTGCTTATCCTGTACTGATCCTTAGTTACATACTGTACTATATCATACTCCAGAGCTGCACTCACTATTCTGCTTCTGGAATCACTGCATATATACATTACATTACTTATCCTGTACTGATCCTTAGTTACATACTGTACTATATCATACTCCAGAGCTGCACTCACTATTCTGCTTCTGGGATCACTGCATATAAACATTACATTACTTATCCTGTACTGATCCTGTGTTACATACTGTATTATACTCCAGAGCTGCGCTAACTATTCTGCTTCTGGAGTCACTGCATATATACATTACATTACTTATCCAGTACTGATCCTGTGTTACATACAGTATGGTACTCCAGAGCTGTACTCACTATTCTGCTTCTGGAATCACTGCATATAAACATTACATTACTTATCTGGTACTGGTCCTTAGTTACATACAGTATGGTACTCCAGAGCTGCACTCACTATTCTGCTTCTGGAGTCACTGCATATATACATTACATTACTTATCCTGTATCAATTCTTAGTTACAGACTGTACTTTATTATACTCCAAAGCTGCACTCACTATTCTGCTTCTGAAGTAACTGCATTATTATATTACATTACTTATCCTGTACTGATCCTTAGTTGCATACTGTATTATACTCCAGAGCTGCATTCACTATTCTGCTGGTAGAGTCACTATGTACATGATTAGATTACTGATCCTGAGATACAGGTAGGTAATGTAATATAAACCACCAGCCTAATATTGTGTAGGTCCCTCTTATGCTGCTTAGCTTTGACCTGTCATGGCATTAACTCCACAAGACTGGTGTCCAGCATTCATGTTTTCAGCTGCATTCTGCTGCAATTTCCATGCTGTGGGATCAGACCAGATGGACTAGCCTTTGCCTCTCATCATTGAGCCTTCAGCGTGCATGACCCTGTCACAGGTTGCGCTTCTTCTGACGAATTATGGTAGGTACTAACCACTGCATACTGGTTACACCCCCAAGAGACCTGCCATTTTGGAGATGCCTTGAACTAGTCATCTAGCAATTCCAATTTTGAATTTGTCACACTCACTCATATCCTTACACCAACATATCAAATTCAGTATCTGACTGTTTACTGGCTGCCGTAATTTGAAGCCTAGATTCTGTGTAAATTGTATGACCGTATAATCTTATCATTCCCTGTGACCATTAGTAGTGTTAATGAAATTCCAATCAGTCTAGGTCACTTACTAGCACTAACCTGATTTGTTTTTATGAGGAGGTGAGTAGTAGCCTGGACAGAGGGGCGGCTGTGGATGTAGTGTTTATGGATTTTGCAAAGGCTTTGATACTGTCCCTCATAGACGTTTAATAAGTAAAGTAAGGTCTATAGGCTTGGAAAGTATAGTTTGCAATTGGATTAAAAACTGGCTGAAGGACCGTGTTGTGGTCAATGATTCCTATTCAGAATGGTCCCGGGTTATAAGTGGTGTACCCCAAGGATCAGTGCTGGGCCCTTTATTATTTAATTTATTAATGATATTGAGGATGGGATAAATAGCACCATTTTTGCAGATGACACCAAGCTGTGTAGTTCTGTGCAGTCTATGGAAGATGTCCATAAAACACAAGCTGATTTGAACACTCTGAGTGATTGGGCATCAACTTGGAAAATGAGGTTCAACGTGGATAAATGTAAAGTTATGCATCTTGGTAGTAATAATCTTTGTGCTTCATATGTCCTGGGTGATGTAACACCGGGAGAGTCACTTATAGAGAAGGATTGGGTGTCTTTGTGGCTGGTAGATTAAATTATAGTATACAATGTCAATCAGCTGCTTCTAAGGCCACCAGAATATTGTCATGCATTAAATGAGGCATGGACTCGCGGGGCAGGGATGTAATACTACCACTTTACAAAGCGTTGGTGCGGCTTCATCTGGAATATGCAGTTCAGTTCTGGGCACCAGACCATAGAAAGGATGCTCTGCAGCTGGAAAAAGTACAGAGGAGAGCGACTAAACTGATAAGGGGCATGGAGGGTCTTAGTTATGAATAAAGATTGAAATAATAAAATGCTTTTGGTCTTGAGAAGAGACGTCTAACTGATAAGGGGCATGGAGGGTCTTAGTTATGAAGAAATATTAAAATAATAAAATGTATTTGGTCTTGAGAAGAGACATCTAAGGGGGACGTGATTAACCTATACAAATATACACTCACCTAAAGAATTATTAGGAACACCTGTTCTATTTCTCATTAATGCGATTATCTAGTCAACCAATCACATGGCAGTTGCTTCAATGCATGTAGGGCCGTGGTCCTAGTCAAGGCAATCTCCTGAACTCCAAACTGAATGTCAGAATGGGAAAGAAAGGTGGGCTACAACAGAAGAAGACCCCACCGGGTACCACTCATCTCCACTACAAATAGGAAAAAGAGGCTACAATTTGTACAAGCTCACCAAAATTGGACTGTTGAAGACTGGAAAAATGTTGCCTGGTCTGATGAGTCTCGATTTCTGTTGAGACATTCAAATGGTAGAGTCCAAATTTGGCCTAAACAGAATGAGAACATGTATCCATCATGCCTTGTTACCACTGTGCAGGCTGGTGGTGGTGGTGTAATGGTGTGGGGGATGTAAACGTCATAAATGCTTATGAAAATTTGTATAAATCTGAGTCTTACTTCCTTCTGGGATTCACGTCCCCACCTATCCCTTGGTTGAACTTGATGGACTTATGTCTTCTTTCAACTGTATTAACTATGTAACATTTTTATGCCAGTTTTTGGCGTAAAAAATACCCCATTTTGCAACTTTTTAAGTGCAACAGTATTTTGTCGCCTAGGCATTTTTACACCATCCTCGCTACTTGGGAGTGGTGGGGGTGTGACAGGGGTTTAAGACATCGGCCCTGACAAATTTACTAATATTTATGCCTGGAAACAGGCAAAGTTGTTGGCAACCAACTACTATAGTTGGGGGCAGTAGTTTTTACACCAGGCACATGGACTGCTGATGGTGTGCCTAGTTTATGATGAGGCAGCCCGGGGGGGGGGGGGGGGGACGACAAAAATGACCTCCAGTAACTGCAAATAGACAGAAAATTGCATGGCAGCTGCTGATATATCTTGTGTCGGTAGGAGTCGTCGGTGTAGTGATCATTGGCTAATTGCTCACACCCTGAGCTGCACAGAATTTTTAGTCTCGCAGGATATGATAGGGCTTAGCCGCCAACTTCCAATTTGCATTAATTCAGCGCAACCTCCTATGAGTTTGTTGTACCAAAATTTAAGCAATCAAAATTGGAGCCTTTAAGCTCGACACTGGGAGCATCCGAAAACGCCCAGGAATTATCTTAAACTGGCCATATTTGAGTGGGGTTTGCTCATTTTGTGATATTATTTTTTTGCCAAAATCAATTAAGTGTTGTGTTTGTGGAATAATTATCAATCAAGATAAAGAGGTCCTAATATTATTACATGAGGTGTCAGAGCTCCCCTTGTCCATCCATTGCTGTCCAGTGAAGACCTCAGTGATATTCACTCCTGGTTTCCACCTAGAGACAAGCTAAGTGAAGATTAGGTTGGAGCGTTCTCCATTTTCATCAGACGGAGCTTGACTTTCTGCTTTTTATGCTGCAGTTCCAGTGTCTCTGGGATAATCACTTGTTCTCTGCGCCTCCTGCTAATTTCAGTTTACTTAAATGACAGCTTTGACTTTTCTATTTTTTGAGCATAATTTGCGTTGTCTGTATTTTCCTTTCTCTGATTAAAGAAAAATCAACCTCAATTACCGGCAGTGTTGCTTCCATTTGCCCTGGTCAGACTGAAGTGCTGTTTGGTTTGATTTTAATTCTTGTCTTCCTGCGTGTGGGAACACAGCGGTGAAATGAAGAGCGCCTCTCCGTGTAAACATCATTGGCTTTTTTGTGCTGATAATGAAGTATGGTTTCCATAATCTTTCCTTCGCAGATGGATGGAAGTTCTGCGAATCTTGAATCCAGAGCAGAACCAGTTAGCTCATCTCTGGGCCACCAAGTTACTGTCCCTGAAAGGGGGTTTTCCTCATTTTTTTTATGTTGATGACCTATCCTTGGGATCGGCCATCAATATCAGATCAGCGCGGGTCTGCTACCGATCAGCTGTTCGAAGAGAAGGCAGCATCCATTGTCTAATTGAAGTGAATGGAACGGCTGAGTTGTAATTACCGCTGCCCACCACCGCGGTTATGACGGCAGATAAACAATGAAAAGAAGACAGTGCTCGTACGAGCTCTGCTTTCTCTTCAAACAGCTGATCGGCAGAGGTTCCAGGAGTTGGACCCCGACGATCTGATATTGATGATCTATCCTGAGGATAGGTCATCAATATAAAAAAAAAGCTGACAACCCCTTTAAGAGTGTATTGAGAAGTTGTGAACTACATCAAAACTGCCTGGTGCCTTGCAGCGCTGGGGTCCGGGGTTCAAATTCGAACAAAGACAAGATCTGCATGGAATTTGCATGTTCTCCCTGGGTTTGTGTGGGTTTCCTGTGGGTACTCGGAAGGGAATTTAGATTGTGAGCTCCCCTGGGGAGAGCGAGTGATGAGAATGTCTATAACGTGCTGAGGGAAAGTAAAACAAATAATGATGATTTTCTAGGGTTTTCCAGGATTTATGAGATCGACAGTGGTTGGACGTTTGGCATCAGCAGTTTGAGGAGGCCACGGCTATTAGATAGCGACTGTGCCTGGTATTTCAGCTTAGCCTCATTCACTTGTATGGAACTGACCTGCCCCTAGGCCTCTTGACCGATGAACGTGACGTCACACGGCCTAGGAGGAGGCCTGAGCGCTGCACCCCCTTCCTACAGCTGATTGGCAGTGTGCCCAGGACTTAGACACCAGCAGATCTCATATAGATGACCTTTCCCGAGGATAAGTAATCGTTTTGTAAATCCTGGCTATGTGGTTTTTACCAGGGAAACACATTTATTTTATATGTTGCACCTATAAATATTGCATTGTAAAACCACATGCGGTTTTTCAGATGCATTTTTTTAACCAGAGTGGTTAAATGCATCCTCACGCCTTATAACTCTGACAGTACTCCCCACCCCGCCGCGATCTCTTCCAAATATAAAACCATTTTTATGGAGCTGTTAAACATTGGGGCACGGCTGGAATCCGATGGCTTTATTTTTCCTTTCACATCACTACAATTATTGCGCCTTTCTTGGCTCGGTTGGGGACGGAATTTGGAAGTTTACAAATAGAGATATTTTTAAACATATTATTTTCCAGCCGTTGTTCCGGTAGTTTAGTTTTGTAGTGGAAGAGATACAGTACAAGACGCTAAAAGTATGAAGAAGAAAGAGAGATAGTGTTATTGTTAGGGTCAAGTCAACCCTATTCCATGCTCCAGCCTTTCCGAGAAGATTTTCCTACATATTTTGCAGTGGGACCTTTGAAGCAGAATTTGACTATTTTTGGCTCAGTTCTCACGTTGCTCTACAACTTTTTCACTTTTTGAGCTATTTTTCATTGATGAAAGTTTTTCTCATCTGTCCACTGGCTACTAATGTCTACTTGGTGAAAAGAGTCATCCCATGATTAATGTAAAAAATGAAAATCAGACATGATATAGTGCATGACAATCTCTTTCTACTGTAACAAAGCAAGAACCAGCCCTGTACCTCATATAGATCCAGAGATCTCCCCATTCATTGTTCCAATTGCTCTGCTAGATTTATTTCAAGTTGGCAGCTCAAGGGGTTTGTCCTTTCTCAAGGGGTGTTTCCTGTCTGCTGCAGCTGGTGGCAGTTGAATGATGGAACTGAGTATTTGCTTCCATTTCAGTGAGCAGGACAGAGAAATTAGAAAAAGAGCAAACATCAGGTGGCTATACTACATTTTTTATCTCATGCAATTGCAAAAGTATTCAGATGCAGGTGCTAACTTTAAAATATTTTTAGTGGAACAACCCCTTTAACTATTTACACCTTTGAAAGCAAATGAGCTTATTCCTACAGATTGCATTTTATTAGCAAGATTGCATTTTGCTGAGTTTTTGTTGTAATCTCTGCAATAAATCAGTCATTTTGACCATTCCTTGTTAATGAATATCTTAACCTTCTAAGAGTTCTGCCCCAGTACTCTAGCAGCAGAGGGAGGGAGGAGAGCTGCTTTAGCTGCTCATATCTCCGGACTAGTAGCCGCTAGAGATATTTCTAGCTTTCAAACAATACCAAAATCACAGCATTATCTTCACCACATCAGAAGATATCGCCTTTAGAAATCGGAATGGAAGTGAATACAGATGAAAGTGAAAGTAAATGCAGATTTTAGCAGTGTTTATTTTCAACTCCATTTCTAACTGTGATGTCTCCTGCCAATGTTGTGCTAATGCTGTTATTCCTGTCTTGTATGAAAGCTTGGACTCTAGCTGCCCTATATCTCTCGCTGCTACCATTCCGGAGATTATGATCCTGAATACAGATGATAATATCTTCAGCTGAATCTCTGTAGAAATGGAGTTCATGAGGAGACATCAAAGAGGAGGATTGGGGTGCAGCTAATGAGCAGCAGCACTTGTATGCAGTATCCATTACCGCAGCCCCACATTACCGCAGTCTGTCCTATCCATCCCCTCTGGAATTCATGTCTCCTCATGAACTTCATTCCTACAGAGATTCAGCTGAAAATCTTATCAGCTGTATTCAGGATCCAGAGAACCCCTTTAAAGGGAATGTACCACAAATAATTTTACGAGACTGACAAATATTATTTTTTATAATCTGCGTTTATTTTCAGATTTTTATTTATTTATATAATTTATGTACATAATCATGAGGGCAGACACCTTGCCTGAGCTGCTGATAGTAGCATTCAGAGATATGCTTTACAGCAGCCGCAGGGACCACTGGTATTTATAGTCTGAAGAAGACTCATTGACTTCTTCGGGTTGGGGTTGAGGGCATGCTCTGTGACCTGTGCAAAAGTCACCATGCAGTTAAAGAGCAAACGTGAGCATCACGTGTCATAAATGGTGGATACTGTGCTATTAATATATGTGTTACCGTTAATTGTAATCGTGTCTACGATAATGAGATGACTGCTGAAAAGTGATCTGCAGAACAGAAATGTACCCCTCTTATTACCTGTTGCCAAAGTGAAAACGGCAATATTTCACTTTAAAAAAATTGTAATACTATTAACGTGGAAAATGTAAGAAAATCTTAAAAATTACATTTACATTTAACATGAAAACGTTGTTTAAACAATAGGTCATTTTCTGATGACACATTCCATTTACTTCACGTAATCTGATAATTCTTAAAGTATAACTGTCGTATTTTTTTTTTTTTTTTTTTGGGGAGTATTGGATTGTGGTGATTAATATCTTCTTGTTGGCCCTATTTCAACTTTTCACTTACAACTTTACCCCTTAATTCCACAGTTTTGTTTCCTGTACTGCCTACTTTTACCTGTGCTTAGAATCGGGTTGCTAGGTATGGTCCGTTTATCTGTTGATAGACGGAGGACGCAGAAGCAGGCTGCATGCAAGGTCAGATTACAGACAGCCAGGGACTGTAAGTAAATGATTAAAGCCAGGTCCTCCCCAGCAGCTAATAACAGTGCCTGGGCTGTGTGCACTTCTCCCTGTCCCTGCACTTGGCAGACGCTCCCTCACTCAGCAGAGCTGGAGAGAGCAGAGCTGAAGCAGCGCAGAGCAGGGAAGGGAGATCTGCCGTCTGCTCAGTGTATAAATGAAAGCCACATGTGGTAAGAGGACCCCTTTGTGCTGCAGGAGATTAACCCTTTAGGGAGGAGGGCTCTGGTTACTGACACTTTTGGGGGGCTATTGTTACTGGCTAATGAGGGCAGGCAGGATTAGCCTCAGGGTGAGGGCAGTGGCGGCCATCTTAACTGAATAGTGAAATTGCAGTTTTATGCAGACTGGTTGCTAAGAGCTGAATCTTATTAAATATGGGGTAAGTCAGTCTAATAGTAACTGATTCTGGATTATCATGTTTTTAGTAACTACATATATGAAAATTGAAATTAGGGTCTAAATGTGACAGTTTCCTTTAATATTGTAAATCTGTAGAGAATGTCCACTCTGTGTCTATCTGCTATCAGACTCCTCTAGGTCTTGTCCACATGTACATGGCAGGACCTGTCCCTGGGTAACCATTTTCCTCTGCTGAGTGAGACAATTGATCCATGGAATTAGGGCTATGCTGATGAAGGCACAATCTCCCAGCACAGGCACCTTGTAAGATCAGAGTGCTTGGCTCAGACAGGATTTAAATATATTAAAGGGAAACAATTAATTTTAGGTTTTGTTCTTGTATTTTTTATGGAGAAAATTAAGCTGGATTAAGCGTGCTTTTCCAGGGGGAATGTGAAGACACAGCAAAGGGAAGCACAGAAATGTGCACTGAGGAGTTTCTGGTTCCCACCGACAAGGGTTGTTCAGCTTCCAGAAACAGTGCCACGTCTGTTGGGTGCCGTGAAATAAATGGGGTTGAGCTGCGATACAATGTACAGAAAACTCAACCCAAACCTAAAAAAGTGCCACTATAAAAACAACACATGATATTTGATAATTGCCATAGACATAAGGCTGACACCTGGAGCTGGCGTTTTTTTTCTGAAAAAAATCACCAAAAATGCATGTAAAAATCTGCAAAAACCGTGAGCTGGCCATATATTCCGGAGCGGCATACATCTTGCGCACTGGAGCGCACAGTATCATTGGTTACTATGATGCTGTGCACATCAGGCCACCCACAGGACTATTGTCCTTCATCAAAATATCATACCAGTGCGTGATAATAGTCCTGCGAGCAGCCCGATGCGCACAGCATCATAGTAACCAATGATGCTGTGCGAACGATGTATGCCGCTTCGGGACATATGACCGTATGTCTTGGAGGGCATACGGCTGTGTGCATGAGCCCTAACTGATAAGAATGTGGCTTAAATAAGTGTAAAAAATGTTTTGCCAAAAATGAGTAACATGCGATAAAAAAAAAAAAATTGCCTCCACAAGTGTACATAGTCTTTAAGGGGATATTCTGGTTATCTCCTATCCAGGGGATACCCTTACTGATCTCGAAAACCGAGACCCTATACTCCTCTCACCCAGCCCCCTCCTTCCACCTAAAATTACTGGAGTTGCAGGTCAAGCATGCACACTGCCCTTCCATTCATCTCTTCAAGAGTTCTGGAGACAGTTGAGTACAGCACTTGGGTATTTCTAGAACTCCCATAGAGATGCGAGAAGTGGCAGTTTGCACGCTCGACCAGCCACTCTGGTTATTTTGGGATGCCTGAGGGGTATAGGATCATTGGTGGGGGCCCGAGTGGTAAGGGATAACTTGTCATAACTGGAATAGCCCATTAATGTTGTCACTGACCACATGATTGTACAGCTGTTGTGTTGTTCTGTTTCTTCTCTTGAGTCTGTGGGTGCCCTAAATCCTGGTGGTCCCTCTATCTCAGCATAGCAGGATGTCTAGACTGAATCCTACACGGCATTTGTATCTATAAAGGCAGCAGTGTTCAGCTTGTAAATAATTTCTCGTCTCTGTAGATGACTATAAAGGATGTGACAAGTGACTCCCAGCAGTGGGATGCCACCATAGTCCCATGTGGAGACTGTGTCTGCGCCTTGTCCTCCAGACTACAGACTGTGCAGAGACACTTTTGACATCAAGATAAAGTGCAGCTTCGAGAAGAAAGCTCACTCTGTACGGATCAATCACCCAGTATTAGGAAATGTGTTCATATTACTTAAGCATTTATGAGGCTTTTCAGTGCCTACATTTGTGTTATTAAATATTTTACAGCCATTGGCTTTCTTTTTAGCTGTAATGTTTCTTCGAGCAGTGATCCATCAGTTGTTGTCCATTGATTTATCACAGTGCCTATGAAGCAGGCCTAACCAGTGGGGCGCCCCCTATTTGTTGGTGAGGTGGTTTTTACAGAAATGATTATAAGATGCACCATCCTTTCTATGGCTGTGGCAATCTCTGGCTTACCAAAATAATTGATTAATTGTCATCAGTTGACAAATAAAAAGTCATGCGACTTACCACCCAAATGAATTTTACCTCCTTTTCTTCTCACTAATAGAGCTTTCATTTGGTGGTATTTCATTGCTGCTTTTTTTTTCTTTTTTTTTTGTTATTAATCGAAATTTAACGATTTTTTTGCAAAAAAATGCAATTTTTCACTTTCAGTTGTAAAATTTTGCAAAAAAAAAAGTACATCCATAAATTTTTCGCAAAATTTATTGTTCTACATGTCTTTGATTTAAAAAAAATGTTTGGGTAAAAAAAAATGGTTTGGGTAAAAGTTATAGCGTTTACAAACTATGGTACAAAAATGTGAATTTCCACTTTTTGAAACAGCTCTGACTTTCTGAGCACCTGTCATGTTTCCTGAGGTTCTACAATGCCCAGACAGTACAAACACCCCACAAATGACCCCATTTCGGAAAGTAGACACCCTAAGGTATTCACTGATGGGCATAGTGAGTTCATAGAACTTTTTATTTTTTGTCACAAGTTAGCGGAAAATGATTTATTTTTTATTTTATTTTTTTCTTACAAAGTCTCATATTCCACTTGTGACAAAAAATAAAAAATTCTAGGAACTCACCATGCCCCTCACGGAATACCCTAAGGTGTCTTCTTTCCTAAATGGGGTCACTTGTGGGGTAGTTATACTGCCCTGGCATTTTAGGGGCCCATATGCGTGAGAAGTAGTTTGCAATCAAAATCTGTAAAAAATGACCGGTGAAATCCGAAAGGTGCTCTTTGGAATGTGTGCCCCTTTGCCCACCTAGGCTGCAAAAAAGTGTCACACATCTGGTATCGCCGTACTCAGGAGAAGTTGGGGAATGTGTTTTGGGGTGTCATTTTACATATACCCATGCTGGGTGAGATAAATATCTTGGTCAAATGCCAACTTTGTATAAAAAAATGGGAAATGTTGTCTTTTGCCAAGATATTTCTCTCACCCAGCATGGGTATATGTAAAATGACACCCCAAAACACATTCCCCAACTTCTCCCGAGTATGGCGATGCCAGATGTGTGACACTTTTTTGCAGCCTAGGTGGGCAAAGGGGCACACATTCCAAAGAGCACCTTTCGGATTTCACCGGTCATTTTTTACAGATTTTGATTGCAAACTACTTCTCACGCATATGGGCCCCTAAAATGCCAGGGCAGTATAACTACCCCACAAGTGACCCCATTTTGGAAAGAAAACACCCCAGGGTGTTCTGTGAGGGGCATGGCGAGTTCTTAAATTTTTTTTTTTTTCACAAGTTAGTGGAATATGAGACTTTGTAAGAAAAAGAAGGAAAAAAAATCATAATTTTCCGCTAACTTGTGACAAAAAATTTAAAATTCTAGGAACTCGCCATGCCCCTCACGGAATACCTTGGGGTGTCTTCTTTCCAAAATGGGGTCACTTGTGGGGTAGTTATACTGCCCTGGCATTTTAGGGGCCCAAATGCGTGAGAAGTAGTTTGAAATCAAAATGTGTAAAAAATGACCTGTAAAATCCTAAAGGTGCTCTTTGGAATGTGTGCTCCTTTGCCCACCTAAGCGGCAAAAAAGTGTCACACATCTGGTATCGCCGTACTCAGGAGAAGTTGGGGAATGTTTTTTGGGGTGTCATTTTACATATACCCATGCTGGGGGAGAGAAATATCTTGGCAAAAGACAACTTTTCCCATTTTTTTATACAAAGTTGGCATTTGACCAAGATATTTATCTCACCCAGCATGGGTATATGTAAAATGACACCCCAAAACACATTGCCCAACTTCTCCTGAGTACGGCGATACCACATGTGTGACACTTTTTTGCAGCCTAGATGCGCAAAGCGGCCCAAATTCCTTTTAGGAGGGCATTTTTAGACATTTGGATCCCAGACTTCTTCTCACGCTTTCGGGCCCCTAAAATGCCAGGGCAGTATAATTACCCCACATGTGACCCCATTTTGGAAAGAAGACACCCCAAGGTATTCAATGAGGGGCATGGCGAGTTCATAAAAATTTTTTTTTTTTTGGCACAAGTTAGCGGAAATGGATTTTTTGGGTATTTTCTCACAAAGTCTCCCTTTCCGCTAACTTGGGACAAAAATTTCTATCTTTCATGGACTCAATATGCCCCTCACGGAATACCTTGGGGTGTCTTCTTTCCGAAATGGGGTCACATGTGGGGTATTTATACTGCCCTGGCATTAGAGGGGCCCTAAAGCGTGAGAAGAAGTCTGGAATATAAATGTCTAAAAAATTTTACGCATTTGGATTCCGTGAGGGGTATGGTGAGTTCATGTGAGATTTTATTTTTTTACACAAGTTAGTGGAATATGAGACTTTGTAAGAAAAAAATAAAAATAAAAATTTCCGCTAACTTGGGCCCAAAAAAGTCTGAATGGAGCCTTACAGGGGGGTGATCACCCATATCGACTCCCTGATCACCCCCCTGTCATTGATCACCCCCCTGTAAGGCTCCATTCAGACGTCCGTATGATTTTTACGGATCCACGGATACATGGATCGGATCCGCAAAACGCATACGGACGTCTGAATGGAGCCTTACAGGGGGGTGATCAATGACAGGGGGGTGATCAAGGAGTCTAAATGGGTGATCACCCCCTTGTCATTGATCACCCCCCTGTAGGGCTCCATTCAGACGTCCGTATGCGTTTTGCGAATCCGATCCATGTATCCGTGGATCCGTAAAAATCATATGGACGTCTGAATGGAGCCTTACAGGGGGGTGATCAATGACAGGGGGGTGATCAATGACAGGGGGTGATCAGGGAGTGTATATGAGGTGATCACCCCCCTGTCATTGATCACCCCCCTGTAAGGCTCCATTCAGACGTCCGTATGTGTTTTGCGGATCCGATCCATGTATCCGTGGATCCGTAAAAATCATACGGACGTCTGAATGGAGCCTTACAGGGGGGTGATCAATGACAGGGGGGTGATCAATGACAGGGGGTGATCAGGGAGTGTATATGAGGTGATCACCCCCTGTCATTGATCACCCCCCTGTAAGGCTCCATTCAGACGTCCGTATGTGTTTTGCGGATCCGATCCATGTATCCGTGGATCCGTAAAAATCATACGGACGTCTGAATGGAGCCTTACAGGGGGGTGATCAATGACAGGGGGGTGATCAATGACAGGGGGTGATCAGGGAGTGTATATGAGGTGATCACCCCCTGTCATTGATCACCCCCCTGTAAGGCTCCATTCAGACGTCCGTATGTGTTTTGCGGATCCGATCCATGTATCCGTGGATCCGTAAAAATCATACGGACATCTGAATGGAGCCTTACAGGGGGGTGATCAATGACAGGGGGTGATCAGGGAGTGTATATGAGGTGATCACCCCCCTGTAAGGCTCCATTCAGACGTCCGTATGTGTTTTGCGGATCCGATCAATGTATCCGTGGATCCGTAAAAATCATACGGACGTCTGAATGGAGCCTTACAGGGGGGGGGTGATCAATGACGGGGTGATCAGGGAGTCTATATGGGGTGATCAGGGGTTCATAAGGGGTTAATAAGTGACGGGGGGGTGTAGTGTAGTGTAGTGGTGTTTAGTGCTACTTTACACAGCTACCTGTGTCCTCTGGTGGTCGATCCAAACAAAAGGGACCACCAGAGGACCAGGTAGCAGGTATATTAGACGCTGTTATCAAAAGAGCGTCTAATATACCTGTTAGGGGTTAAAAAAATCGTATCTCCAGTCTGCCAGCGAACGATCGCCGCTGGCAGGCTGGAGATCCACTCGCTTACCTTCCAATCCTGTGTGCGCGCGTTCACAGGAAATCTCGGCTCGCGCGAGATGACGCATATATGCGTGACTCTGCGCAGGGCTGCCGCCTCCGGAACGCGAATCTGCGTTAGGCGGTCCGGAGGCGGTTAAAGGGGTTGTCCGATGTATATGTCCTGAGTGCCCCTAAATGTGATTAAATTACGGACGATTATATACTTGCCATTTAATCCATGTCCAGTGCTGCTGCTCTGATCCACAAGTCATGTGACTGCTGCAGCCAATTTCTGGCTTCAGTGGTACATGGCACAGTACCACTGAGACCAGTGATTGGCATTAGTGGTCACCTGCTGTATACAGCTATATCACTGCTGCAGCCTGTAAACACAGACCGGGGGTGAGGACCAAAGCAGCAGTGCTGGAAATAGCTCAGGGTCAGGGAGTTTTCAGTTTTCCTGGTGGACCTTGTACACAAGCAGTCTGTGTTTGGCCCATCCTACACTTGACATGCCACCGCTTTGCATCATGCTGTATTCTTATTTGCAACGTCTGAGCTCTCACAGTCTGCTGCATCTCCTGCCGGTGCTGCCGATTCTATCTAGACCTGACCATGGCTGTCTACATCCAGAGTTATTTTTTTTCCAGTTAGTGCTGTTGTTGTGCTCTTTTGGTGCGACATAATCAGAGATAATTGTATTCCCCGGCCCTGTGTTCTTCTTCTGCGGTGGATTTGGTACATTACATTGCTGTGTTATTAGAGATAATTTTTGGCTTTGTGCATTAAAATAAGTTGTATTAGAGAGAATTGTGGTGTTTGTAATTTGTGGCCTTTGGTAGCTGTTTTTTTCGGGGGAATGCTGTGCTTCCTATATTATAGCCATATGTTCTGTAATATCAGGTTTGCTAACTCCCGTCAATGTGTTCTTTGAGTTAATGTTAGTGCCGGCACGATCCTGAGCATGCAGCACATAATTTCTGTGCAGGCGTTGTGGTTGGTGCATGTGGTTTTGTTTCAGGTGAAAAGACACAGTTTTTACTGAGGCTCCAACTGGTGTTTAGAGGGAGAAGCTACCTTAGAATTGGATTAGGCTGGCTTCATGTATTTCAGTCTTATTGTTTTTAAGTGTTAATGTAGCAAAATTTTAACAAAAAATGCAGCATGACGAAAATGCGTGAACACAGCATTAGAAAACACAGTTGACGTCAACAGCTACTGTATGCATCTGGATGACATCTGAGCCACTTCAGATGTAACCTCCATTTGCCTTCAAAACAGGGAGGTTGTTCCAGATATCTTGGAGAACTAATCATAGATCTTCTGGGGATGTAGGCTTGCTGAAATCCTTCCATCTCTTCATTTAATCCAAGACAGGCTGGATGATGTTGAGATCAGGGCTCTGTGGGGGCCATGTCATCACTCCCAGGACTCCTTGTTCTTCTTTACAGTGAAGTTAGTTCCTAAATATATTGGCTGTATGTTTGGGGTCGTTGTGCTGCTGCAGAATAAATTCTGAGCCAATCAGATGCCTCCTTGATGGTATTTCATGTGTTGCACTGGAGCCGTTTTCCTGCTGCAGCCATGCAACTCACATTCCCACAGTCTGGCCCTGCTCCTCTTCCTTTCAGCCACTGGGGTCCTCTGGAGGCTACAGCCTGTGTGTCTGGGACAGAGACTTCCAGGCCAGCTCTATAGGGTGTGCGCATACTCACTCTCGGCCTCTTAAAGGGCCAGCGCATACACACCCAAATCCTTCCTCAGCCAAAAATTGGTTGTCCTTATGTATTTAAGGTGCCCTCCCCAGTGGGACGGTGTCTGAGCTTTAGGTTCTATTCTAGTCTAATTTACCAGTGAATGTGCTGTTTTCTGTCTGACTACCTGTGTACCAAACTGCCAAACGATTCTGATTCCACACTGCCTGTTTTGACCTTTGCTTATTTTCCCTATTGCTTCATTGCCACTTGCCCTCACCTTGGACTTGTTTATCAGATTTGTTTGTACACTACCTGCCCTGACCTCGGCCTGTCTTCTGACTACTCATATTGCCTGACCTCTTGGTGATTTGCACCAGTGTCTCTGACCCCAGTGGGTCAGCTGCCAAATACAACAGGACTATCTCAAGAGATAGTGACCTCGTGACTTGCCTGCAGTGAAGACCAGATCTCAGTATAGGGGTTAAAGGGTGAAAAACAGGGCACTGCCAGGATAATGCCCTTAGAGCTAGCCCAAATACAAATAAATCGGTTAGTTGGTACAGTGGGTCCACTCCCACTACCCGCTACAGCTTAATAGATAAGTGTCTGCCTGTATTTCTCAGCATTGAGGACCCCGATACGCATCCGATGCACAAGTAAAACTCCCTTTGGTATTAAAAGACACTTTGGTTGCGTGGAAGGAGACAAGAAAAACCTTTGCCTTACACTTTTTAATCACAAAACATATGTATATATGGTGCCACCTTGAATTTCTACAAGGCAAGAACAACAAGCTTTTGAGAGTGTGGTATGCAAAAGATATAAACAATATTCCTGTATGTTCTCTGTGGTTAATCAAGAATTATAACTAGCCCTGTAAGCGTCCAAGAAGAGAGTGAGTCAGGATAATATTTGTAAAATGTTTATTATGGACTTATGTAAACCCCAGATAAAACACGATAGTGTGTAAAAAATATGTTCCCAAATAAATGTCACCATCAAATAAAAATGAAAAAAAAACACGAAACAGATGCTTACAATCATATATAAATACTGGCACAGTTCATCCAATATATTAGCCGCATATAAGTGTATGGCCATATGGTCAGGTTTTCTGATGCAGAAGTTGTATTTGCCCTTTATACCTTGTCTCCTGTAATGATCCACTCATGATTTTGGCTTCCAAAACTGCATCAAACTGACCATGTGGCCGCACCCTAGGTCCAACCAATGGCTTCCTTTATGGAAAACAGTTGGTCAACCTGAAGCAGTACTCTCAGTTTGTAAGTGCAGAGACGGGGCCGTTTCTAGGGGCGGGCGGGACGGGCGGCCGCCCGGGGCGCTGTCAGAAGGGGGGCGCCGGCAGGGGCGCCCTCTTGTCGTTTCTCGGCCGTGCACCCTGGCTCCCTCCCTCTGACATCTTGCCTGACCTGCGCCCGAGTGCCGAGTCCTCTCACTCTTCAGACAGTGCGGGCGGCACTTACTGACGTCACGCACCTGCTCCTCCCACTAGGCGGCGCAGGCGCGTGACATACAGTGAGTGAGTGAGCGCCGCACTGCCTGCCTGTTACCGCCCGCCTGAGCCCCTGAGCAGTGCTGATGCCTGCTGTGAGGCGAGTGATGGTCTGGGGGGGCATTAATTACAATGGGGGGGGGGGCATTAATTACAATGGGGGGGGGGCATTAATTACAATGGGGGGGCATTAATTACAATGGGGGGGGCATTAATTACAATGGGGGGGAATTAATTACAATGGGGGGGCATTAATTACAATGGGGGGGCCACTGTCACTGTGGGGGACATTATTTTTATTAGGGATCACTATGGACATTATTTAGAATAGAGGCTGCTGTTGGTGTCATTACTCATTATAACTGTATAGTGTCTGATAGCCTAGTCCTGAGCTGAGTTATATTACCCTGCCCATGCCCTGTATAATAATGTACCCATCCCTGATACCCCTTAGTTATATTACCCCGCTGGAGTAATATAACTAAGGGGTATCAGGGTACATTATTATACAGGGCAGGGTAATATAACTCAGGACTAGGCCTATCAGACATTATACAGTTATAATGACACCCACAGCAGCCTCCATTCTAAATAATGTCCATAGTGATCCTTATTAAAAAATAATGTCCCCCCACAGGCAGGCAGTGCGGGCCTACCTGCCTGTTACCGCCCGCCCGGAGCAGTGCTGAGAAAGAAGCCTGCTGTGAGTGAGAGCCTGAATCTATGGGACAGTGGGTCACTGGGTGCGTCACTTGACCGTCCGTGCAATGTGGAGACACTTATTTCATCGAGCAGTTGTGAGGGAGGGGGGGAGTTTTTTTGACACTCGCCCTGAGAGAAATTTTACCTAGAAACTGCACTGTGCAGAGATACTGGGATTAGTTAGTATGACATTATCATGACAATCTGATATGTAAGTGCTTGAGACAGATTACTATATATTTTTTTTACAGTGCATTTGCTTTTATTTTACCATATAAAATGTTCTTTTGATCATTTGTATGTTTGTAAGCATCTGTGTCACTGTTTTTATTGGGGATATGTTTTACATGCTATTGCATGTTATCTGAGGTTTACATTCAACCATCTGTATAACAAAATATTTTACAAATATTATCCTGACTCACTGTCATCTGGGACGCCCGAAGGGCTGGTTACATTCTTGCTCATTCATAGTCAGTTTATTTTCACTCCATTGGGTCCAGGAGATTAACTTGTGCCCTCAGCCCACCAGCCATCTTAATTTTCACGAGTGAGCAGCCCTGACTATTCATATGATGTTCTTCATAATACCGAACATAGAGTACCCTTTTTTTTACTGAATTGAGAGAGAAAAAGGATGCGCTTCCACCTTCTCCAATGCTGCCAGGCAAAACACTTTTGCAGGACCACACTTACAGACCTGAACAGTGAGGTACCTGTCAACCCTGTTGATAATTTAATAGGAGAGATCCCATGAAGATCAACACTTTTTGCCCTCCATGACTACATTCAAATACACAGAATGGTACCTCAGAGAGGACTAAGGGGGTTGTCCAAGAATATGGGTGGGGGGTGTTGGCAAATTTGGCTTCCCGGCGCCAGCATCCTGCTTCTTCCCCTCCAGGCCTGCAGTTTCGCATGGCTCCCTCAATATCAACATCTGGTTTGACATAGCCACAGCCAATGGCAGATGATTGGCCGTGGTCATGTCAAACCAGATGTTGACATCGAAGGAGCCCAGTGGAGCATCGCAGGCCTGGAGGAGAAGGAGATTTGAAGTGGGGCCGGGAAGCAGGTAAGTAATCCTTCCTTTACTGATCCAGCTGAACCGGAGGGTTTGCAAAAAAAACCTCATTCTTTCACAACCCCTTTAAAGGGGTTGTCCCATCATGACAACTTAATGACTATCCACAGATCACAAGAATGGAAGCTTGTTCTCCCACATTTGAATGGAGAGGTGGTTACACATGGGTGCTGCCACTGCATTCAGCTCTATGGGGCTGCTGGAGATAGCCAAGCTCTAGTACGCAACTCTCTCTAGCAGTTCCATATAGTTGGAAAATTATCCATTCAAACATTCTCATGATCGGTGGGGGCCCCGAACTATCACACTTATCGCCCATCCTAGGGCTTGTCACAATGGGACAACTCCTTTAAGAAGGTTAAATTAAATATGAGCTATTAGTGAAGGCACCTCAATACTTCATATTCTGCATGAATGATGCATCTAGGATTGGGGAAAGGGTGGGAATTAGAGAGGAAGGCATAAAATTATATGTTAAAATTATTTTCTAGTCCTTTTGTATTAGCCTATCCATAGTTTAGGTCATAAATATCTTACCAGTGGGGGGTCCTTCATCCCAGCCAATCAGCTGTAGTAGCTGTGGTACCAGTGGCATAGCGTGGGTTACCAGCACCCGGGACAAGCAAAGTATTGCACCCCCCACACCTGTGGCCACGCCCCTTTTTACAGATAATGCAGTAGATATCACTTGCAGTAACACCGCAGATAGCAGAGTGATAGCTCTCTGAGTACAGATAATGTAGTAGATGGTTATGAGCCCCCAGAATTCAGAACACTCACAGTGTGACCTGAAGTCTGGGGCCAGGCTGCTACAGTGTGGGCCAAATTCTATATCCACCCTCCCATCACTACAGAACATACAGGGTAATACAGCGCCCCATACCTCTTACATCCAGTGATGTCTCCTTTGATGTAGATGTTTTCTTTCCTCATCTTCTTCTTTCAGACCCTTAGACCAGACCACCAGTTTTCAGCCATTTCTCGTCTCTGCAGTTGGACAAACAAAATCTTAGTTTACAACTTTTCCATCATCCTCCCATCTTCTGGACAAATCATCCTACCACCCCCAATACTGTGCCGCTGTGCTCCCCAATATTATACTGCATAAACAGATAAACTCCCTGATAATACTAGTGCCACACAGATAATGCCTCCTTCAATAATTATTGGCACACACTGCCCTAAAATAACTGTGCCCAGCAAATAGTGCCCCTGACACTAATAGTGTAAACATAACGTCCCCCAAAAATAATTGTGGTAAGCTGATACTGTGCCAAGGTGCCCCCACAGTAATAGTGCTCCCAAAAGTCCCACCAATAGGAATAATTCTCTGCTAGAGCACACATGGTAGTAATAGTGCTCCTACAGTGCCCCCAACATGTCCCCACTGTGCCCCAGAAGTAATAATGCTCCTATAGTGCACATACTAGTAATCATGTTCCCCATAGGCCTCCAGTAGTAATAAAGCCTAATATAATGCCCCCAGTAGTAATAATTCTCCTTATAATGTGCCAGTGCAAAAAAATACCCCCTTTTAATGCCCCCAGTTGAGCAAATGACCCCATAATGTGCCAGTATAAAATCCCCCTATATATTGCCCCCAGTAAATGCCCCCATAGCGCTCCTCTCCCACCTTCCTCCTAGTGCCCCCATAATGTACCAATATAAAATGCCCCATATATAGTGCCCTAGTAGATGCCCTCAGTGTCCCCCATAATTTGCGAGTATAAAATACCCCTTCTTAGTGCCCCCCATAGATGAGCCCATAGTACTCCTCTCTCCCCTTCTCTATAGTACCCGCCATAATGTGCCCCAGTATAAAATGCCCCTATACAGAGCCCCCATATAAAATACCCCTTCTTTGTGGCCTCAATAGATGCCCCCATAGTGCCCCCAATAATGTGCCAGTAAGAAGTGCCCCATAGAGCCAGTAAAAAGTGCCTCCAAATAATGTGCCAGTATCAAGTGCTCCCATAGATGCCCCAATAATGTGCCAGTAAGATGTGTCCCCATAGATGCCTCCCAATCATGTGCCAGTAACAAGTGCCCCATAGATGTCCCCCAATCATGTGCCAGTAACAAGTGCCCCCATAGATGCCCCCAATCATGTACCAGTAAGTAGTACCATATAAAAAAAATAAACATTTATACTCATCTCCATCAGGCTGGCAGCGATGCGATTTAGGCCTCTTCCGGCCTGTGTCCCGCGCTGTATGGCTCAGGCGACGCGATGACGTCATCGCACCGACCTCTGATAGGCTGCAGGCCTAATGTTGCAGCCTATCAGAGGAACGGGGAAGGGAGACTCCTTTCCCCTGCCCCGCCGCAGCACATCTATCTGTATCGCTGTCCCGAGGACGGCGATACAGGTGACTATGGAGATGAGCGCTTCTACAATGGAAGCGCTCATCTCCCTGGGCCCTGCAGCCGCCCCCCACTTGCCTGGGGCGATCGCCTCGCTTTGCCTAATTGGCGGTGTGGCCCTTGGAATTTTGCTCCCAGGGCAACGGCCCGCCCCGCCCCCACACACTACGCCCCTGTGTGGTACATTAACTTCAATGGAAGCAGTGCTGCATAAACAGCTCAGTCCACCGGAGCTGTAGTCGAGGTAAGTGGTGGAGCGACTACGGGGACATTACCATTCCAGATAACAGGCCCTAGGAGAACAGAAGGAACATGTATAGTCTCTCTCCATAGAGTTAATTAGATGTGACAAATATAAATGAACATTTTCTCTTCTGTATGATTATTCTTCACGTGCAGGAGGTCACCTGTATTTACCGTTATGAATTCTTCACAGAGAATAGAGATGCTGTAAAACTGCAACATGTAAACTCAGACTTGCTGATCTTAGCGCTTTTTAGATGAGACACAGACATGCAACAATAATCCATATTGGAGAAATATTCTACATGGAAATCATTCCAAATAAGAGAAAAAATAATGCACCAGGGTCAAACTGTTCACTTAGTGCTAGAGAAGAGACTTATGACCTTAGCCATGGAAATATGAAGTGACCAGACGTGTTGTGTAAACTGTGTGGCTGGGAGATAATTGCTGGTATTTCAGAATTGCAGAATGAGCCGTATCTTCCGCCTCCACAATGATTTCTCATTATTTATGCTACATTCAGATTTTTACCGTAGCCATAACCCTCCTATAGTCAGGACTTGTGCCCTTGTCATGAGAGCAGGCTGAGAAGTGACCATAAATGAAGAGTATTGCTGTGCTCGTCCTTGATATCAAGTTAGTGATACAATGTTACATCCTCTTCTCCATCTGCTTCCACCTTCCATTTTCATGTTGTTTTTTCTTCTCTCCGTTAAAATCTTTCCTGGTGGATTCGGTTTGGGGGCTCACGTGCCGTTAGGTTCTGTATAAACGAGTCTCGTCGGTAAATCTGCATATAATACATGACATCCCTCAGTGACCATTGCAAGTGAAAGAGCTGGCTCAGCAGGAAGTAGAAGTATCATTCGCTTTAAAGATCTGACAGCAGGCCTTTTAGTGTTCTTTAACAGCTGCACAAGTCCAGAACTTCTTTATATTGCTGGTCAGGGATTAAAAATCCCTAAAATTATCTCAGTGCACCATTTAACAAGGGGCAGGGCCCAGTCACACTTTCTGCAATGTGCAATACACTGCAGCAAAGATACCAGGCCCCTTACCTATACAATAAACAGTTGTATTAATAGGCTTCACATTCCAGATCTAATGACCCTAATTTGTGTAGATTGTCACATTTGCTGTTATCAGCATGTATCTAATACACAGTGTTAGGTGTATATATTTATATTGGAGAGTCATCCTCCTGGCCCCAGATCCAGATCTCTGTGATTCCAGAATGTGACTTAGTGTATGGACTGCATTTCCCAGATCACTTTGCTAGCAGGAGCAGCTTTACCTGGCGGCTGGTGCTCCTCAGCCTGAAATGAAGAGCATGTCATTTGCTAAGGTAAGTGTCTGATTCTACGTTATGGATGTTTTAAGAAGAATGTATATCCTGACTCCGCTGTTGGCAGTTCCACAGTTGATTGCATGTCCCGACTGTGTACAGTTGGAGCTCCACAGTTGATTGCATGCCTTGACTCTACAGTTGGCAGTTCCACAGTTGACTGTTATTACTTACTGTCAAGTGGAGGTTCTACAGTTGGAGCGACAAAGTTGATTGTGTTTCCTGACTGTACAGGTGGAGTGTGACAAATCATGCACCTCGCAGCCCCACCCGACGCCAACTACGTTGAGCTCACGAGATATGGTTTCGTCACTGGTTTCCTAGACGTGATGTTACGCCCTCTTTGGGAGCACATAAGGTCAGCTTGGTACAGTTTACACAGACACATCCTGTCCACGCAGGCACAAGAAGTGAGAGAGGGTGGTCCATGCTGCCTTTGGCATAACTCAACATTCGCTCACAACTCTGACAAGCTGAGAGGGCCTTTTCACTACAGTGAAACAGCTCCCGGTCAGCTCGGTAGACTGCCATATAAACCCTCCGCTAACGGGATTATATCATGGCAGGAACCACACCAGGTAGCGATAACTATGCCGAAACACGGACGTGGGGATTCGTGATCGAGATGCAAGGACAGCACATGCTTCATTTATATATTTAATTGCCTTAAGGGTGCACTAGACAATACACAATATACACAGTGAATATATACAGTGGTCGGATGTGCAAATACAGGTGGTATATTAGAACTGAGTTAAACAGAGCAAGGGTCAGTTACCAGGTGGATGAGTAGTCCTTTGGGTTATTATGAAATCTGGGTTGCTGTAATCCTTGCCTGTAGTCACGTGGGGGCAGTGTTGTCAGCGGTCTGCGGTCCCTCCAAACACATTACTCATTGTGACCCCTTTCAGAGAGAAACCCTGGCCTCTGGCCTGCATAGGCCTTTTCACCTGTAGTTGGTAACGCCCCTCCCTCCCTCTGGGAGAAGTTCACCCTCCCTTCCTTGTCCTGGTAGCCAAAGACCCTCAAAACCCATTATTGCCCATAGCTCCAGACTGGAAGGTCATAGGGAGATGGTTCTGGGACCAATGGATCTGCCTGGGTTCCGGCTACAGGTTGAGACCAAACATAGCACTGTTATTAGGTTCCTGCTGGGATTTATCTGTATCTCCCCTACCTGGCATCCTACCCCCAAACTATGACCAGGAGCATGTCTGTCTTGGCCCCAGGGTCGCAGATATGTAACTGGTTTATGCCTGTTATGGACGGACAATTCATAATTCCTTATGAACCCCCGCTTCCATGATATCTGCTGGATCCTTTTGTTCTGATGACCAGCTCAGCCCCCTTCACCACCATGCCATTGTGGCTGAGTGAGATGTGAACTGCAAACATGTGGTGTGCTTTGAAGCCAGACCCCCTTGTTGAGTCTGCTCTCTCTGCTAGCTGACAGCAATTGGCTGGAATTAGATCATGGCTGGCATTAGATCATAATTCCACATCAGGTGGAGATTCCACAGTTGGTTAGGTATCCTGGCTCAACAGTTGGAGCACCACAGTTGATTGCATTTCCTGACTGTACAGATGGTGAGCCAGAGTTGATTATCCTGATTCTAAAGTTGGAGCTCCACAGTAGGTTGTGTCTTCTGACTCTACAGTGGGATCTTCACATTTGATTGTGTCTCCTCTCCTGGCTCTGCAGCTGAAGGTTCTAGAGTTGATTATGTCTCCTGAGTCTGCAGTTGTAGATTCCACAGTTGATTGTGTCTCCTGGCTCTGCAGTTGGAAGTTGCACAGTTGATTGTGTCTCCTGGCTCTGTAGTTGGAGGTTCCACAATTGATTGTGTCTCTGGACTCTGCAGTTAGAGCTTCACAGTTGATTATGTTTCCTGGCTCTGTAGATGGAGGTTCCACAGTTGATTGTGTCTCCTGACCCTGCAGTTGGGGGACCTTTGACCATTGTTGGTAGAAGCAGTTAATGAATACTCTTATACACCCAGTATATTTATTTTTGCATTTTCTATGTTCATTGCTATTCAGTTCCTCTCTGTTTAATGCAAAGTGGCTGCTTCGTGGCTGATAGTAATCAGGTGCTGATTGCTGCGCAGACAGAAGAATCTGGGCCAGACTCTGAAAGATAATTTTTTTCTAGGCTTGAGAGTGACAGAGTAAGTTGTAAAACACTGATCCCTGAGGGCTGAATCTTGGAACCTGTTCTGTCTCTGCACACAGCTATGCTGGTACTTGACGCCTGTCTGAATGACACTCCAATCTTCCTTGTATAAGAGCTCGACTGCCGCTGATCCCCAGACCGGTTGCGATGCTGGCACGCTTCACTCTCCGATTCCATACAAAGCAGACAATTCTAAAAAGTGAGATCATTTCACAGAAGTCCAAGACAACCTTGAACATAAAGTGAACTCACTGGAGATTGGTTGAGATTGTTTTTTATATTCCAGGCCATAGGTTGGAAGCAGAAGGGCACATCTCAAGGAGAAGTCTCAAGCCATTGGTAGTTAAGTGTTGATTTTGTTTTATGCGTTATAAGGAAGAAATATAAAATTTACCTTTGCTGACTGAAGAGTCTTTTATGATGGTGTATCATCTGCTGTCCCTGTCTCAAGATAACTTCACATTTGATCAATTCATTCCATGCTGCAGCCATAGAGCTATTGACTGGAGTATACTTGAAAATAACTGAATACAATTCTATCTGTTCCATTCTTCTTTCCATCTTTTGTCATCAGCAGACACTTATTCATCTACTGATTGTCCCATTAATAAATAAGCATGGCCTCTTCACGTCATGACAGGTCCAAGTGTACGGTCTCCTGATTTGTAGGTACGGTCTTGTTCATATAGTAACATGCATACACAATGTGCAGTAATTACTGGGTTTGACAGGGTTTGTATAGAACCAGGTTGGTTCCTGGTCAGAGCTGTGTCCCATTAGTCAGTTTCTGTTGGTGTCTAAGTCCAAGTTTGGCTGATCATTGCTGTCACTGTTAGGACATAACATGTAGACTTGGACTTAGTAAATGATGCCATTTATCCCTTGTATTCCTTCCACTATATATCTACATGGAACCAAAATTGTAGAATCCAACTGAGCCATTTGTGATTTTAACAACTATTCTTTTTTTTCCTCCAAGAGCAATAAAATACTGCATTTCTTATCTGTCTAGGTAAAGGGGGAGAGAGGTCACATTGTGACTGTCGGACGTATAACCACCTTAAAGGGTTTGTGCCAAGTTTATAAGTTTGTGGGGGGTCCGACCACTAGGACCCCCAACAGTATTTCTCAAGGAAGATAAACTGTTGGCAGATGCATCTTTCTTTGCCCCCCCCCCCCCTGTTGAAAACACTTGCATGCTTGATCATGCGATGTGTATGACTAGAATAACAATACTGCCTTATTCACAGGTCCACATCCATGAAATATCCATGTTGGATCCATTTTTGGGCCATGTGTCCTTTTAGGACCATGTGTCATTGGTTTCCATATGCACTGCTAGGCTCCTAGCAATGGTATGTGAAATACGGCCAACCGCAGATGGCATCCATGTTCTGTCTATGGTTTTTATGGATCTGTAAAATTCAATGGTTGTATTTGGACTGCAACATGGACCAACGTACTGCATGGCGCATCAGTGGAAAAACAAGGAATGTGTGAAAAAAACATTAAAACCAATGGCTCCAAAGTAAATACTGATCTAAGAGCTCTGACTCTGAAAGATCTGTGGATACAGTAGAGAGAATGTGACTTGTTATCCCTAAATGCTGGACTTACCTTCATTTCACAACCCATAGAGCAGAAGCAATGGTGGTAGATTGGAAATAAAGCAGTTTTATGCATTTCCAGGTCGTGTATACTCTTTGTAGGACACTTCTGTCAGAAAGGGGCATTCATAGAAAACATTTTTGCAGAACTTTTGACTGCTTTTCTTTTACCGGTACATTTCAGCAGTGCTATTCGATTGTAAATTAGCAACAACAATATATTGTCCTTCTGTAGTAAACACAAATGGCAAGACCTCCTATATAAATAGGTAATCCATTGTTAGTTTACTGCTGCTTTGAGGACAAATAGTTATCTGCACCGTAATCCTTATTATATTAGTAGGTGTAGAATTGGGATGACTGTGACAGCTCTATTGTTCTATTGATAGGCCTAGATAAAGATGCCCAAAGAAGAGCATTGCTCTTATCATTGTAATCTGTGATGCTCTGAGTCACTCATCTTCTTCTCTCTCTCTCTCTCTCTCTCTCTCTCTGGCCGCATAATTGTCTGACTGAAAGTTAAAGGGAACCTGTCACCGTGATTTTGTGAATAGAACTGAGGACATGGGTTGCTTGAACGCCGCTAGCAAATCCGCAATACCCATTCCCCATAGCTCTCTGTGCTTTTATTGTGTCAAAAAAACGATTTGATCCATATGCAAATTACCCTGAGATGAGTCCTGTATGTGAGATGGGTCAGGGACAGGACTCATCTCAGGTTAATTTGCATATGTATCAAATCGGTTTATTTACACAATAAAAGCACACAGAGCTATGGGGACTGGGGACTGCGGATGTGCTAGAGGCCATCTAGCAATCCATGTCCTCAGCTCTATACACAAAATCCCGGTGACAGGTTCCCTTTAAGCAAGGATGTTTGAAGTGCTAAAAGTCCAAAAAAGGGAGGAAGTTAAAGAGCCAGGACAGGAAGTAGATTACATGGAGTGAGTTCAAAAATTTATGTCCAGAAAACCATCCACCTGTTTTTTTTTGTAAAGAAAACAAAAAAATAACTAAAATATTTACATTTAGGTTGTTAATACAAATACGTTTTTAATGGAAGTGTCCCTTTAAGGGTCCATTCACACGTCCGCAAATTGGAACCGGATCCGTTCTGCAACAATGCAGAACGGATCCTGACCCATAAATTTTTAATTGAGCCGGAAAAGATGCGGACAGCACATAGTGTGCTGTCTGCATCCTCACTACCGTTCCGCATCCGCACTTCCGTTCCACAAAAAATAGAACTTGTCCTATTCTTGTCCGCAGACACGGACAAGAAAAGGCATTTCTATTAAAGTGCCGGCCGTGTGCAGTCCACAAAATGCAGAATGCACATGGCCGCTGTCCGTAATTTGCGAACCGCAAAATACTTGCGGACTTGTGAATGGACCCTAAATGTGATTCTTTGATTTTCTTGGGAAATCCTGAAAAACAGTGACTCAACGGACACAGTGGGACAGAATTACTGTCTAAATGTAAGAACTTGTAAGTTGTAAACTTACACAGTCTCAGATTGCACCAGATCCATCACAGTAGCTGATCGGGGATAATAGATCTGAGTCATCTTTAGACTGTCTAATCTAAATTTACGTCACCTATTTGTTGGCTTTTCGTACTCATAAAATGTGGCAAATGTTTGACGTGCGTTTTGGTGCACAGTGGTACGCTTGAGCCCCCCCCCCAATCACCACTTAACCATGCCCCTTGTCAAGTCGGAAAAAGGGTCTGAATGGGTCTAAAACGGTTACTAAACGTGGTGCAATGTATGTACTCCAGCTTTTTCGCCAAAATTCTGTTGCATTGTTAATAGTAAATCTGGCCCAGTTATTTGCCATAGATGTTTCATGGTGTCATGGCTAAGTCCTTGACAACACAGGATGGATGTCTACTACTATCCCAGATACTATATTGATCTTATTAGCTATGAATCCACCTAAAGTGCCAAAACCCCCTGAACTACAATAAATAGGAGTTCACTGAACACTTACCTTAATCCCTGGAGTATCTCTCTGATTAACTTGAGCTTTGTCTATTTACAGTGATGACCCTCATCCCGGTCACATATAATCCCACTGACATTTCACTCCTGTTTACTGGTGCCAGACTGCATGGATCCCAGTGCCTCCCGTTATCCTGTGTATTGATTTATGAAGCCTTTACATCCCTCAAGTGGCTCGGCTTGTTGGTCTCTCTTATTGTGGTAGTTAGTGATGTGCCGCTAATCCCATATCCAGTGCATGGACGCAGCGTGCTAAATGCATTATTTGCCACTTACATTAACTTGTAGTTGCCATGCTCCCCTGAGATTAGGTGTTGGCAAGCCGTTCTTTAATTTTCTGCTATGTGCTGCATTAAACCATAATCCTATTTGCCATCTCTAAGCCTGTGCGTAAAAGGATTCAGTAACCAGCGCACAGAAGGAGCTCGCCAGGATTAAAAAACATAAACCTCAGTGATGATTATTATGTTTAATTAGGAAATCGAGACCAATGTTTCGAATGAGGAATCATAAAAATTGTGCGCAGCGTCTACAGCTGCCGGACGGACACTCGTAGGGAGAGGAAGCTTTGTTCTGTAATTGTACATAAAGGGATTCATCCCAGGTCTGACCCTTCCCTTGTGCTTAGTATAAGCACTGAGTCAGTGTTCACATTTGTAGAGAAAGATTTTAGTTTGTGGATGCCGAGAATTAATATTAATGAACTGTAGTAAAACTGCATAGGAATGTAGAGATACGTCCTTCCTACTTGTTCTGACTGAACAATATTTTCTAGCTCATGGGCCACAGTCCCAGTCTGTACCACTCCCAAGGGACACAATAAAATTGAAGGGGGGGGGGGGGGGGCATTTGAGATGTTTATATTTACACTAGATTGTGTAAGCCATAAATGTGTGACAGGTGGGGTTTCACTTTTGGGATTCCCAGATATCAGAAGAACACAGGAAATTACAGTATTTGACTGCAATTTTTTTCAGAACTGTAGGGGCGGGCTGGGAACTTAAAGTGGCCCTGGAAAATAAACAAAAAGTAGCTCCATGTTGTAGGTGGGTCCAAACGGTCAGAAGGCAGGGCCAACACAAGTGGGCAGGGTCAGCAATACCATATTGTGGCACAAAATACTGCCCAAGCAGAGCCAAATACCACAGTGCAGCACAATATACTGCTCCAGCAGAACCAAATACCACAGTGCAGCACAATATACTGCTCCAGCAGAACCAAATACCACAGTGCAGCACAATATACTGCTCCAGCAGAACCAAATACCACAGTGCAGCACAATATACTGCTCCAACAGAACCAAATACCACAGTGCAGCACAATATACTGCCCCAGCAGAACAAAATACCACAGTGCAGCACAATATACTGCCTCAGCAGAACAAAATACCACAGTGCAGCACAATATACTGCCCCAGCAGAACAAAATACCACAGTGCAGCACAATATACTGCCTCAGCAGAACCAAATACCACAGTGCAGCACAATATACTGCCTCAGCAGAACCAAATACCACAGTGCAGCACAATATACTGCCCCAGCAGAACAAAATACCACAGTGCAGCACAATATACTGCCTCAGCAGAACAAAATACCACAGTGCAGCACAATATACTGCCTCAGCAGCACAAAATACCTCCCTAGAAGTTGCCCCTCTGCGGTAGCTGCGACGTTTCCCTTCTACTTTAATTTTCTCAGGATGGCAATACAGTTGAATTCGAGAGTCAGGAGGGCACCTGCGGCCGCACAAGCATTTGACGCTTCCAGTGTTAATTGAATGCCCAGTCCGCTCTTGTGGGACACAAATTTGCATGTCTGCTTCCTGATGGTTCAGGTGCACAGAAAGGTATTGCAGGGTGCCGGGGCCACTGGGTCTATACCTCTGCCGTACATATACAAAGCTACAGATCTGTTGAGGGTAATGAAGGCTGCAAAGCCCAGAATTGTAGGTGAACAATAAGGGCTTTTTCACACGAGTGGATGCCGTGCGTGACATCCACTGCGTTAATGAGAGCCAAGACCCACTGCGATCAGCAGAAGCATGGAGCATTAACATGATTGATAATGCTACGTGCCTCTCTGTGATCATTTTACTACAAAATCACAGCGACAACTTTATCTCATTGTGATTTTGTAGTAAAAGGTCACAGAGAGGCACAGAGGATTATCAATCATGTTAATACTCAGTGCAGGGCCATCTTTAACAAGGGGCAAAAGGGGCAGCTGCCCCCGGGCCCAGTTGCTCCTGGGGGGCCCAAGGCAGCTGCCTCTTGAGCCCTGCTGGCCACTGCTCCGGGTGTCAGGCTGTCAGCTACACAGGGGGGTGCTGCCATGTCATGCCTGCCGGCACTCCAGACAGCAAACTGTGAGAGCTGTGAATCTCTTAGGAGAAAGGACCTTAGATGACATCATCACCATGTGACCAGTAACCTAGCAATATTACAGGTCACATGGCTATGAGGTAATCAAAGGTCCTTTCTTTCTACCAGCAGTGTTGCTGCAGGAGAAGTTTGCCTTAACTGTGGAGCTTTTTGTGTGAAGATTACATCAGGAAAAGGTGACAGGAGCTGTTATACTAATATACTGTATACTGTGGGGTGCTGTATACTGCTCTACTGTATACTGTGGGGTGCTGTATATTGTAGTGTGCTCTACTGCTCTACTGTGGGGTGCTATACTGCTCTACTGAATACTGTGGGGTGCTGTATACTGTGGGGGCTGTATATTGTAGGGTGCTGTATACTGTGGGGTGATGTACTGTATACTGTGGGGTGCTGTATATTGTGGGGTGCTATACTGCTCTACTGTATACTGTGGGGGGGGGCTGTATACTGTATACTGTGAGGTGCTGTATTCTGTATAGTTTGGGGTTCTGTGTACTGTGGGGTGCTGTTTACTGTGGGGGGCTGTATACTGTGGTGTGCTTTACTGCTCTACTGTATACTGTGTTGTACTGTATACTGTGGGGGCTGTATACTGCGGTGTGCTATACTGCTCTACTGTATACTGTGGGGTGCTATACTGCTCTACTATATACTGTGGGGTGCTGAATACTGTATAGTATGGGGTGCTGTATACTGTGGGGTGCTATACTGCTCTACTATATACTGTGGGGTGCTGTATACTGTATAGTATGGGGTGCTGTATACTGTATAGTGTGAGGTGCTGTACACTATAGGGTGCTATACTGCATACTGTGGGTTGCTGTATACTGTAGGGTGCTATACTGCATACTGTGGGTTACTGTATACTATAGGGTTCTATACTGCATACTGTGGGGTGCTGTATACTATAGGGTGCTATACTGCTTGTATACTGTGGGGTGCTGTATACTATAAGGTGCTATACTGCATACTGTGGGGTGCTGTATACTATAGGGTGCTATACTGCATACTGTGGGGTGCTGTATACTATAGGGTGCTATACTGCAGTCTGTGGGGTGCTGGGGTGTACTGTAACGCTAGGATGAGCCGAGCCCCGGTCTCCTTCCTGAACTGCAGAGCAGTGCCCACTTCCAGCCCTGAGCCCAACTGCCCAGAGCACTGATCCTAAGCCTGCTGGAGTCTTTATAGTATTTACAGTCATTCACTGTACTCTACCAGGTGTGTGGATTTTTTGTGTGTGTGTTGTGGTGGAGGGCGTGATTGCATGCTAGGGCTCCTTCTATGAATAGGAAGGAGCTGTCCCATTGAAGTGAATGTCGGCTTGTAATTACACCTGCTCACCGCTGTGATGTCGACAGCGAGCAGGTAAACAATGAAGGGAAGGCTATGCTTGCACGGAGCTGATTACTAGGGGGTGCCGGGTTTGGGACCCCCACCAATATGATATTTATGATCTATCCTGAGGATAGGTCATCAATAAATAAAATCGCGGAAACCCGCTTTAACAATAAAAAATAATCATTACTTAGTTTCACTGCTCCAGTCCTGGACTCCACTTCTTAGTCCTGGCTTGACACACAGGAAATGGCTTGGACTGCCCATTCAGCCAATCACTAGATGAGGCAGTCCAAGCTATTTCCAGTGTGTCTAGCTGAGACCGAGGAATGGAGAGCAGCACGGAACAGAGGAACGGTGGATTTTTTAGGTGAGTAATGATAATTTTTATTTTATTTCTAACCTATTCTTCTTCATTAACAAAAAATAATCTTCCATGGAAAACATTTTCATGGTTGATCTTACAGCTTTTTCAGCAGGTGAGCCTAAGGCCTCATGCTCATGACCATATACCTGTATTTTTTGGAGAAAGCACACTGACCCCTCAGTTTTTTATGGGGCCATGCACACTTCCGTATTTATTGCAGATTCGTGTGGTCGTTCTGCAAATTGCAGACAAAAGTAAGTCATTTCTCTTGATGGGAGTGAGGAAAATACAGAATGCACACAGACTGTATCCTTATTTTGCGGGTCCATTGTTTGCAGACCGAAATAAGGACATGACTGTGCATGGGCCATAGGTTGTCCATGAAGTCACCTTACACTCTGTAGCACCTTGTCTTGGAGAAATGTTTGAACATCCAGTCATTCCTAAGCTTTGTATCCTGTAAAATATGATCCCAGCTGCTCCCAATTCTCAGGCCGACGGTGTGTTCTTATGAATCGACGACAGGAGGCTCAGGATGAAAATGTCTTTCTGGTGACACCAGTTTAATGTGAACATTTTTGCCTTGCAGCCTTTTGCAGGCCGAGGATTCATTGTAGCGAGCGCTGACTCTGTGTCGGGGGTTCATGTCTTTCTTTCACTGTACTGTAATTGATTGAATGTAATGTCTGTTTATATTGCTAGCAGACTCTACCTCGGATTAATAAACACTATACTACCCTCTTTTTTTTGAGTGCTGGCCTTTATATTGTTTCGCGGCGTAAAAAGCATAAAGTGCTGCAGGATAGGCCTTTAATGTGTGATGGAGGTTAATGTTAAATCCATGTGAAAATTAGTAGGCAGCTTCTTAATTCATTTGCTTGGTGCACGGGGCCTCTGCTCTTATTGCATCCCTCTCAGCGTCTCTCCAGGGAGCATAGGCAGTGGAAGATCGCTGAGTCCCAGCCGCTGATTCACTCTCTCGCACCACAGATCAATATATATTACTGTGTGTTAAAGTGCAGAGTGGAGCTGTGTCTTCCTTTGCACAGACCACAACCCCCACCCTCCCGACTGGCGAGCACCATTACCCTGTTCAGTGCCAGAAAGCTGTCATCGGCTGAGAAGTGACCGGCAGAGGGCAGGATGCGGATTCAGCGGATTGTGATATTTTATTGAAAGTGTGTATAATGCCATTAAGGTCTTATAGGTCAGTAGTTTATTCGGGGGGCACGGCCAAGATTCTGCCTTCTACAAGTAATTGAAGCGGCCAAGCAATGGTTATTCAATTCCCAGTCCACGGGGAACTCAAGGCAGTTAATGTCATTTCTATACCTCATTTCCCGATCCTTCAAACTCCTACGATTAGTTACAATGGAAGGTGGCGCACACTAGCAGAACATGAACGCCTGGAAAACGTAATGCAATTGAGCTGAGGCTGTCAAAGTGGTGCACCCTTTATTTTGGGTTCTGCAGCAGGGTATACATCAGGGCAGGGTCACATTAATACTGGGTGGCATCTCCCCTTGCTGCGATATAGGCTGCCACTGTGGCATGGTAATAATCATACAGATCCTGGATATCCTCCTGTGGTATGTTATTCCAAGCTTGGCTCCAGAGTTCAGCCAAGGTGGTTGTTGGCTGCTGTGCATAGGAGATCCATCACCCCATCCAGTCCGAGACATTCTTGATGGTATAGAGATGCGATCGAGTTGGCCAAGATTGCTGCTTGATTTCCCAGGCAGTGTGTGGAGGGCGTTATCTTGTTGGATCACCATGTCACCTAACTGAGAAAAGGCATGAATTAAGGATGTAAGATCCTTTCAGACCCCTACCAAACCCACATCTACTCTCCTTCCTCGCAATAATACTCCAACTTCTTGGTGAAAAAGACCATAGCAGACAGTTTATTAAACCAAAACATTATCCAACATCTTTTAATGAAGACAATAATATAAACATATAATAAAATGCAATAACATTCACATTGCGGAAGGATCCTAGAAGGCAACCCAAGCAAGCTGTGTTCTTCAAAATCTATATATCCATCTACCCATGTAGGCCTTTTTAGCCCAAACAGGAGCCCCCAGCTTTCAGCTTAACAAACCTCATAAGATGCACGCTCTGTGTCATGCACCTATTAAACATTGTATTGCCTTCCAGGACTCCCCGTTAACCTGCCCCTGATATGACGTAAAACGGAATAACTAAACAGGGAGGGTGGGTGGGCAAGTCGCTCAGATACGAAAATGGCCACTGGTGCCGCCCCCACCCCTACACCAGAATATATACAGCCGCAAACCTGCCGCACCGCCCCTTCACCCTCCCATAAAAACTCCTCGCCCAGACTTCTAAGCTTAACCTCTTCCTGTCTTCACACTTCTCCCTACGTCAATTTCCACTGCGCTGCATCTGTGCCTCGCTCCGTTGTCCTACGTAGGACTGGTTCCATGATATCCTGAACATGCCGAAGACTGGTTTGTGTTCCCTCCACGAATACCAGATGGGAAGGACCATGATAGCTAATGCTGCCCAACACCATGACACCTGGTGTTTGTCCTGTGTGTCTCCACACCATACATGATGTCAGTAGACACTCTACAGCCCTCCTGCAAACTCTCACTTGGCCATCATTAGTATCAAGGCAGACCCTGCTTTCATTACTGAACACTATTGTTTGCCATTCCTGCCTCCAGGAAATGTTCTGAAAATTAATTTTTAGCTGTGCAGTGTCCGTGAAACACAGATGACACGCAGAGAGCAAAAAACGGACACACGGACATCTTCTCGGATGAAGCACTGACCATCTTATCACAAATTTAATCACGGACGTGTGAATGAGGCATAACAGGCATACTGAACAATTCAACGGAACCCAATCAACAGTCCTGTAAGGCCTCTTGCACACAAACGTTTATTATTTCAGTTTCCGTTCCGTTTTTTGCGTTCCGTATACAGACCATATACGTAACCATTTATTTCAATGTATCCGCAAAAAAAAAAACCAGAAGGTACTCCATATGCCTTCCGTTTCCGTTCCGTTTAAAGCTAGAACATGTCCTATTATTGTCCGCATAACGGACAAGGATAGTACTGTTCTATCAGGGACCAGCTGTTCCGTTCCGCAAAAAACGGAATGCACACGGACGTCATCCGTATTTTTTGCAGACCGCAAAATACTGAAAAGGCCATACAGCCGCGTGAAAGAGGTCTAAGTAAGTAGATTAAAACAGTGCTGTCAGACAAAAAACAGTGATAGAAAAAAAGTATGTGGCGCATCTGTATGTAAAATAAGGATCTTGGAACTTTGATCACTACATTTAACACCCTCCAGCATTCCCATATTGTAAAATAGGCTTTTTTTTTTATCTTGACTCCTTCTACATGTTCTTTTTTCATTTTCTAAAAGGGTGTATAGGGAACTTAATCTGATCCAGTGCTATGTATTCTAGTATTGCATGAGTCATTACAGTCGGAGTCTATACCCTATAGAGCATATGTGCCTGTTCAGATTATATACGGTAAATCAATTGAATAAATTCACAGTGAACTGTTTCTGTTTTTAGCTGACCCATAGCTTCTAGCTTATTGATGGGTGCGCTACAATGTGCTTGGCCTTGTTGCTGCTGAAAGATTATGCCAATCCTTGTTTTGCTCCCAGAATACAGAGCAGGGTGGCCAATGTGAGTAATGGACAGCAGATTTATTGTAATTGTTTTATCCCATAATGATAGTGATGTCGTTTTACACAATTTGAGTCAGATTTCTGTCTGAAATTCATCTCCATTCATCTAAAAGGGGAGGTTTTTGCTGGAAGCACATGGATTTCTGCAAGCTCAGTTCAGATGAATGAGACAGCCGCAGACATTTTTGTCGCATGTGAACTGTGTCGTACCAGGTTTAGACTGTGTAAGGTCTGGTGCACAATACTTTGTCTAATGTTGGTTTCAGATGACCATGTGTAGTCCATGAAACATGGTCCATGTGATGACTACATTTCCCAGACCAATAGATGCTTATCTGATCTAAAGTCACTGCATCATAGTGATAACATGATTTCCACCCTGACTGTGGGTCTGCTGTCCAGCACTCACAGCATTGTGTGAATGCAAGACAGAAGACCTGTGGTTGGGCTGTAACACAGTATCATAGATCTCTATGATGCAGGGAGTTCGGGTCAGATAGACACGGTTTGTCCATTGCTATCAGACAGATTGTGTTTCATGAATCAGACAAAGCTGTCTGAAACTGGACTAATACTGTAGTAAAGTCCACCTATCTCTCCATAAGTGCCTCTCCAGTCATTAAAGGGGGTTGGTTGGGAAGCTTACTTACCTGCTTCCTGGTGCTGGCTCCCCACTCCTTCTACTTCCGGCCTGCTCCACTGGGCTTTCTAGCTGTAAACATCCGGTTTGACTTCACCACAGCCAGTCACTGGCAACGGTGGAGCTTGATCACCTTACTTAATGACAAATGGTCCCATGACGGTCTCCGCCTTGGCCATGGCTGCGGCGATGTCAAACCAGACGTTTACAGCTAGGGATCCCAAAAGAGCATTGGAAGCCGGAAGGAGGAGGAACAAATAAGTAAATCCCCCCCCCCCCCCATTCTTGCACAACCAATTTAAATCCAAGTGTCTGTGGGAATTGTATTCTTCAGCTTCAGAAAAAGTACAGGTTAACAAGTCTGAGCTCAAGTATTTAGTTTCATAAGAGCACATCGAGAACCATCATAATATAATACTGGGTTCTTGTTATGAGGCATAGCAATCTTTGGGCCCTAAGACACAGAAACAGGTGTGTTTACTAGCTCTGGAGCCAGTGTAACTAGGCTTTGGTAATAACTTTGAGTAGTGACTTCATCTTCTCTGCCTCATCTATTGGAGTCTGAGATAGTTCCTCTCTTGGAGGCTCAGGCTGCTTCTTCTCGATGTTTTACCCTTCAGCTTTGATCTTTCAGATTGGCTAAACTATTTGGAGGTTATGGAGACTTGCAATCACTAGAGCAACTGCAGAATGGTTAAAACTACAAGAAGCTTAACCAGTGAAGTGGTTGCGTCACATATTCTGAGAGAAATGAACCTCAGTATGGGTGGGGGCTGGAGATCGGCTTCTAGAGCAACAAAATGCTTTGGAGACTTCACTGTAAGAACAATCAGATAGTTCTTTCTCCTGTGAGATTTTTGCTAAGTGTCATAGAACAGGGTTCATGTTTTGGCAGCTGACACTTTTCAGAGGGGTGTTTTATGTTCTGAGGTAAAGCTGTGCTGCAGTTATGTTTCATCTCACATTGAGCCCTATAGGGAGCAGCAGACGTAAAACTATACTTGCAGTTAATGATCACATCCATCTGTGTGGGAGATCATGCGGTTAACGACACTCGAGCGGGTCCAGGGTGCAGCTTCTGCAGAGCTTAAGATGTGAACGTTAAATAAAATCCCGATTGGACGTGGTCAGGGGCAAGCCCTTGAGGACAAGACCTCGGGGTGGAAGAGAGCAGTCTTAGAGTGACGGTTAGGTTGCTTGTAGATCAGCCTGAGCATTTACAGAACAATATAAACTTTACTGTGTGTTACAATAACCTGCGCCTATGCCATATGAAATGGCCACAGGCTTTGTCTTTATTGGAATTATACAGTAACCGCTGGAATGATTGTCCTGTGTGATCTATCTCGAGAGGCGACATCTGTAGTTATTTCAGTGTAGGGTTTATGGTTTCCATTCATTATATGGATGAGTTACTAGAATTTATGCAGAAGAACATTGTAGGGTCAAAAACGTATGAGGGTTGGTTCACATCTTAAGTACAAACTCCAGTCTTCTGTTCTGGTAGAGGAACAGAATACCGGAGTTTACTGTATCCAGCATGGCCGGATACCACCTCCTGGCACCACTGTATGCCCCATGACTATAATGAAAACAGTCAGGAATCCAGTGGCTTTCTGGCATAAATGCCAGCTTTCGGCAGGACAAATACGGCTACCTTATAGTCAATGGGGATCTAGCAGTATTTAGCCATGCCGAATGCGGTAAACTCTGGTAGTCAGTAACTTTGCCCGAACAGACTAACAGAGTTTGTGCCTGAGATGTGAGCATAGCCTAAGGCTGAGTTCACACAGAGCGTCACAATGACTCATGGGTCAAATTTAGTTTGAGGTCATCTGTGATGGTTTTACCATCACTAAGAAGAATAAAAAATTTACTTACAATTGACTTACATTGTTTTTAGTGATGAATCCGGTTTGTTCGGTTTCGATGACCAGACACAAAACCGCAGCATGCAGTGGTTTTGTATCTGGTCATAAAGCGGAATGCTGACCGAATGGAATGCTTCCTAATGCATCCTGAACGGATCTCTTTCCATTCAGAATGCATAGAATCGTTTTGGCCCGGTTTTGAGATCCTCTGCCGGATCTCAAAACTGGAAAGCCAAAGCGCATATGTGAAAGTAGCCTTAGTATGGCACCCCACAGCCTCTGCATTGGTGGACGGGCTCCACTGCGAGATAGTCTCCTTAGAAGAAAAAGGGAATAGAAAAAAAATTCTCTGTATCTGCCAAAATGAAATCGGAGAATTCAGTGATCAATGGGACTCATTCAGGGTATAACTGATGATGTTGAACGTGATAGCGCTGGGAAGCGCTCCATACTACTGGCTCTTTGCGGCTCTAAACACGAAAGTCACATCTACATTATATCCATTTGCTTTGGATGAAACGAATGTCTCATGTATGCACTATTTGAATAAATATCAGTTGTCACTTTTGCATCATCAGTTGGAGAGTGCTGGATTATATTTTCGATGATATGAAATCGGAGACATTCAGGAGAGGGATCAAGCACCTATATAGCAGTCCAATTACAGCTGTGCATGATCGTGCAGTGATGAACATTGTAATCCGCTGTAGGATGAGAAGCAATACACATGCAGCAATATTAAGAGCATTCCCATTATTACATTGGCACCAATCTAAATGTATTTATTATATGCGCTACTATATTCCTCAGCGCTTTACAGACATTAGCATCAGGCTGTCCTCTACGGGGCTCACAATCTAAGTTTCCTATCAGTATGTCTTTGGAATGTGAAGGCTGGTCCATCATGTAGATTAGGGCACATATGTGGACAGAGCTGCCGCCTTTTATTTATGCCGCTCTCGTCTCCTGTTTTGCGTTTTTTGTGTTCTCGCGGATAAACCTTCATTATGTTCCCCATCCTCTTCTCTCCGTACACAGACGTGCGCTCTTGCTGCAGGATAAGGCGACATCCAACCTGGAGAGCGGGATGTTAAACCCCATCTTGGCAGGAGATTGGTGTATGATGCCCTGGATCAGAGGCAGCACTGACCCAGAGATGTGCCCGAGGTTTAACGAAGGTTCTGTTAAGTCCGAAATGTCAGCTGCTCCTTATCTGTAATTGGCTGAAAGAGCAGACAGGCGCTAATCCCCCTCCGCCCGCGCCCTCCTTCAGGCTGAGCAGCCGCATATCCCAGCTTTTAATTAACATCCTGACGGGTTATGTGCTATAAGATCTTTTAACCCCGTTCTTCCTAAACAGCCTGAATCGGCTTTATGAGTTTAACTCCGTCATGACTCCCACAGAAATTCTGTACAGAGTCCTAGGGTGGGACCTGCTGACACTTGTAGTCCTACAGTAGCTGAAGCTGTCCTATAACATACATTAACAGTCATATAAAGATTAGTCCTGTAAAGATTTGACATCTATTAGGGTGTATTTCTTGCATTGTGGCCATTTTGTACTTTTTTTGTTACGAATTTCACTAAACCACATCCAGTCTGTGCATATGACCACAACATGTGAATATACCCTTAGGACTGATGCCGAGCGCAGAGAAGTGTAACGTGGAATGTCCTTGGCCACAGTGAAAAATCCGTACCAGGGCCCCCACCTACAATGTGATTTCTGTAATGGGGCACCGTGTAATGGGGCACCGTGCTTACCGTGTGCTGTCCGCATTCGCACGTCCTTTCTACGGCCCCGCAAAAAAGATAGAACATGTCCTATTCTTGTCTGTTTTGCAGACAAGGATAGGAAATTTCTACAGAAGTTAAAAAATAAAAGGTGGCATGTATTCGGCAGGGATCCTTTTTTTTGTGGATCTGCGATTTGCATGAGCCCTAATACTGGTGTCTTTGGGCCACCTCGAGCTCCTAGGCCAGATAGAGACTGCTATCTCCACACCTCTGCAAGCACCAGTAAAGACTTATCAAATGTATTTGAAATTGTTGGTTGTAACTGTGTTAGGGCTCATGCACACGAACGTGTGCAGGCCGGGCCCATGCTGCAGAACGCAAATTGTGTAGGGCTGCCGTATCTGGACGCAGGACCCATTCACTGATGCACGGACAGAAAACCCACAGAACCACTCTGTGGCTTCCGATCTGTGCCTCCGCACCACACCATATCTCCTGGATTGCGGACCCGTTCAAGTGAAGGGCTCCGCATCCGTGATACGGTGTGCACACAGCCTGTGCCTGTATATTGCGGACCCGCTGTTTGCAACTGCCATGTGCATGAGCCCTTACGTTGAGATATTTGGAGGCAAGCTGTGAACTATGAGTCTGGGTGTGAATTTTCAGACGTGTATGGCAGTTGATGGGTTAATGAATAGGATCAGGCATGGATCAATTTTACAGTATGTCAATGGCGGCTGTAGTCCGTGACTGGGGATGATGGACATCATGTTATATCCAGCAAAGGAGTGATGCGCTGTGAGAGATCCGCTTCTGCCGCTGTCTGGTAATGGAGGGTCTTGGGGAGCGGGCGATACCATCAGCTAATAACTGTGTTTAAGTGATAATGATCAGCTAATAATTATATCACCGTCTTCATCAGTCAAATTTCTGATCTGTTGGATGAAACTAAGCTTCATTATACTCACGAGACTTCTTTGCTGGAAACAAGCCGCTTATCTGTTCCTGTGTCCAATCAGCTGAAATTTACAACTACGGCCGTCCGCTTAAGGCCTCATGCACACGACTGTTGTGTGCATCCGCGGCCGTTGTTCCGTTTTCCGTTTTTTTTCCCGTGGACCCATTGATTTTCAATCAATCAATCCGTTTGGCATCTGCATCCGTGTTTCCAGTGTGTGAAAAAAATAGGACCTGTCCTATTTTTTTCACGGCCAATGGTTCAGTCAATGGGTCTGTGAAAAATCACGGATGCACACAAGATTGTCATCCGCGTCCGTGTCCGTGATCTGTGTCCGTTTTTTCCTATCATTTCAAAGGCAAACTTGACTTTTCTTTTTTTTCATGTCCGTGGATCCTCCAAAATTCAAGGAAGAACCACGGAAGAAAGAAGGGACACGGATCACGGAACAACGGAAACCGTTTTTGCAGACCGCAAAAAAAACGTCCGTGTGCATGAGGCCTAAGCCACGTGGCTGCCTTGTACTGTAAGAGCTCATGCACTCGAATGTATTTTTTTCTGTGTCCATTCAGTTTTTTTTGCGGACCGTATTCGGAACCATTCACTTCAATGGGTCCACAAAAAAAACTGAAGTTACTCTGTGTGTATTCTATTTCCGTATGTCCGCATTTCCGTTCCGCAAAAAAACTGAACATGTCCTATTATTGTCCACATTACGGACAAGGATAGTACTGTTCTATAAAAGGGCCAGCTGCTCTATTCCGCAAAAAATGGAATGCACACGGATGTCATCTGTGTTTTTTGCGAAGCGCAAAATACATACGGTCGTGTGCATGAGCCCTAATGGACAGGAGTGTCCTCAAGGGAGCATTTGTAGATGATGGGGGTTCCCTGAATGGAGCCTGGTCTGGTGTCAGGATGAGGTCAACCAGTATTCTGCATTTACGTTTCTTTGTTTCTCGTTGCGCCTCGTCATAAATTTGGGTAATCTTAGTCAGCTGTGTGCCTGAGAAAAAACTATGGGACCCCTGACACGCCCCCGCTCCACCCTCATCCCACCGAACTGTCGAAAACTGGATGTGTGACTTAATATTGTCGCATTGCCTATTTCTATGACTAAAATAGTCACAAGTTCATTGATAAATGCCTCCTGTATGTGGAGATATCTCGTACTTCATAAGTCAGGCTTACTGTCTGTTTCAGTAACTACTTGCATTCCCCATGTAATAATAATTCTGGGGCATCATTTTTTTTTTCTAGAAGTTATGAATGAATTTATAGCAGTTTGCATGAAGATGCACATGGCTTTTACCAGTTGGGGGGTGTCCCTGCAGAGTCTGACACAGTTATTCCAGTACAATTCTTTCATAACTTCTAGCCAGAATAATGGCACAACATAAGGGTTCATTCAGATGGCCGTATGTTGCTTTCTGCAATTTTGGGGATTAGATGCGGACCCTTTCACTTCTGTGGGACCCCAAAAGATGCAGACAGCACTTCTTCACAGTCCTGCAAAACAAATAAAACATGTCCTATACTTGTCAGTGGACGTGGCCCTATTGAAGTCTATGGGTCTGCAAAAATGCAGAATGCAATCTTTTTTTTTTTTTTTTTGTGGACATGCTCTGTAGCTGGTACTGAAGCAGGGTCTTCCCAGCTGTAGGGTTGTAGGACTGCCACCCAGCTCTCTGGCAGTGTATATTGGGACGAATTGAGCTGAAGAGGTATCGGTAATCCGGCTCCAGCTCCCACTCCTTTGACACTAGAGATGCCAGGTCTTGTCTCACCTCTCTTGCTGTAGCCCAATCATGCATAGCCTCCCTGTAGTCATAGATATCCCAGAACCGGGACTCTCCAGCATCTCCGAACTTCGGTTCTGCGAAGACCTCAAACAACAGGCCAGGGCCATCATAATCCCCACCCTCGGGTCTGTCGTGCTCAGCCATCCAGGGGGAGTGCCGAATCACATACCACTAGAGTGCCTGGTAGGCGTTGTCTAGCCAAACCTCCTTCCATACCAGGCTCTCCAGTTCTGTCACCCACTCATCCAGGGGCTGCTCTCCCAGAAGGGGCATTCGCAGGGCCGCTCGCTTCTGCAACTGCTGCTCCTCACTGGGGAGACACTCGCCCCGCTGACGCTGTACATCTTCCAGGGCCTCGTGCCAGATGCCTTTCCGGACTGCATCCCTCCAGTCCAGTTCATCCTCCTCCTCGTAGTGGAACGCTGTTTGAAGACTAGCCAATTCCATCCTGCTGTAGCCAGGGGCGCTGTACGAATACTAGCGTTGCCCTCAATTTTGTAAATCCACGAACGGTGTCTCCGAGCTGCTTCTCCTCACACTAGGACGCCATCCCACCGCTGCCACCAATGTAACGGATCTCCTAGCATCCCGACCGGGTACCTCCGTCGAATGGATGCTCCTAGTGCTTTCCGAGGACTCCAAGCACTCCACTTGACACCGTACACACTGCAGACCTCACGAACCGCCGAAGCTTGGTTGAGGTCTCACCGTCTCCTACCCACCCTGGACCTACTACAAGGCTCCAGGCTCCAGTGGGTGAACCTCTCCTAAAACCAGAGAGCAGGAACAGCTCTTACAAGAGCTAGTAGTTATGCCAGGGGAGTATAGCAAATCTTCAGCGTATAGCAATCCCCCAGTGTCGATCAGTTACCCAAACACAAGCCTCAACATGGTAAAGGGTAAAAACAGGAACTCTTTAGTTGAACACACAAGCATTGATTTATACACATCTTCCAACAAGGTTACCACCCAGAGGGCTTTGTAAAAACAGCCCCTGGATGAGTGGGTGACGGAACTGGAGAGCCTGGTATGGAAGGAGCTTTGGCTAGACTACCTCTTGAAGCTCATCAAGAGAATGCCAAGAGTGTGCAAAGCAGTAATCAAAGCAAAAGGTGGCTACTTTAAAGAACCTAGAATATGACATATTTTCAGTTGTTTCACACTTTTTTGTTATGTATATAATTCCACATGTGTTAATTCATAGTTTTGATGCCTTCAGTGTGAATCTACTATTCATAGTCATGAAAATAAAGAAAACTCTTTGAATGAGAAGGTGTGTCCAAACTTTTGGTCTGTACTGTACAATACACTTAGACACTCCCACACAAAATCCTCCCCTCTGCCTGTGATACAATTACCTCCCACTGGGTTGATGCAATCATCACAGGCAGGAGAATACACAATAGTCTTCTGTCCTGGAGACAACCGAGACGTAATTCAATTATCTCTCAGGACAAAGGGACATCGCCAATACACACAGAGAGACAATGGAACAGACCTCACTACTCAACATATACAATGTCCCACCCTTTACAATACACATAGACATTTAACATCCCAAAATGGCACGAATTAGACCAGGGGTTCAAGTTAGTACAAGTCCTTTGTGAACAAAGGAGGCCTGGCAGATGAGAGGGCCCATAATCCTGGGGCAAGAGGCTGGTAGCCAGGCCCCTCCAAAACCCAGTGGCGAGGTTGGTTTCGCCACAGGGAGGATGTGGATTTATACCATGACAGGGTTGAGGTTAGGATTCGGGTTTCCAAGACAGATAGAGAAGGAAAAGGGCGCAGGGTTAGTTTGTTTACGGTCCCGGGTTGTTCCTTGTGCCCAGTACAGTGTTTGTGGGGTACGAGTTTTTTTGAGTTTAGGTCGGGTACGAGTTTTGATAGCGGTCCTCTTCTTAGCCATGAAGATGGGTCCTTTTTATCACGTTTTCAGTTTTTGGCGGTTTTCAAGAAATGTTTTATAGGTTTTAAGGTTGATCCTATGGATTTTACAGGTCATTCATTTAGGATTGGTGCTGCGACAGAGGCGGCAAGGTTGGGGATGAGTGATGACGTTATAAAAAGGATTGGTAGATGGGAGTCTATTAGGTTCAGGTCTTACATTAGGTTCGGAGAAGCGCCCATCAGTTGGTGTCTCCGAGCTGGGTGTTATATGGCTGGAGGCAAGGTGGATTTGCCAGGTTGTGTGGCGGGTAATAATAATAAAGTTTGGGGCTTCTAGGACCTCCCCCGTCCAGGTTAATTTATTGTTAACTATTATTATTTATGTTATGTATGTAAATAAAACAGCTGCTGTGGCCGAATTCATCCGACTCTGGTTTCCGAGTTTTTATTATTGGGATATGGGCAAGAAAAAGGGAGAGTGATTGGGTCAAGAGGACCCAAAAATAACCAACAATTCAATCATGTAAACAAATAGGGGCTCCCCTCCCCTGTCTATTATCATCTCCTCACCATGATGGCAGAATCTATAATGCCGCAGTGTAATTAGATATAAATCTCATCTGCATCATTATCTGACATCAGTCTTTGAGTTTCCACAGGTTAATTCCCCTGTAAACAGACTCTTAATTCGTAGTCAATTTAATTATCCAGGAACCTCAGAGCAGCGAGTGTCAGACGCCAGCAGCTTCTACATAGACAGGCGGCCATTGACGGCATCTGGCTGTTCCAGTGCGATGGATGAGTAACCACAGGTCAGGCAGCATCTCACTGCCCTTCACACACCTACATCCTTTATTGGCTTTTTAAACGTCTGGCAGCGGATGCCGGGAGTTGTAGTTTGACAATGTATTTGTTGCACTGAGTCTCTCATGATTCTATCTATAGTTACATAGATAGTGTGGCTGAAAAAAGATGTACGTCCAAGTTCAGTGGAAGTTTTTATATTAAAGGGGTTGTCCACTCCTTTTATATTGATGGTGTTCTATCCTGAACAGCTGATTGAACGGGCAAAGGGGGTTAGACCTCCACTATTCAAATACTGGGGCAAATATATTAAAACAGTTGTAAAGGAAAACTGGCTGAGTTGCCCTTAGAAACCAATCAGATCCCATCTTTTATTTTCCAAAGCAGCTCTGATAAATGAAAGGTGGAATCTGATTGGTTGCTATGGACAACTAATCCAGTTCTACTTCAAAACTGTTTTGATAAATTTGATGACCTATCCTGGGGATAAAAGGCAGTATAAAAGTTGTAGAAACCCCCTTTAAAGGGGGTTCAGACCATTGTGGCATAGTAGAGGAGATTTACTATGCAAAATGTGTGAGAATTCTGGTGCAATTTCAGCCTAAAATCGGACATGCAGCCTTGCACCACCTATATTAAAGCAGTGTTCTAGGAGCATTATACTCATGACCTATCCTCTGTCATCTATATCTGATCGCTGGGCTTAGACCCCCGTCAACCCTACTGAGTTTGAAGAGTTTGCGGCACTGTGGCCTCTTTCTAGGTCCATGATGTCACATTCCTTGGTCACATGACCTGTTTGTAGCTCAGTCCCAGTGAAAGCGCCTGGGCTGCAATACCAAGAACAGCTGCTATATAATGTACGGTGCTTTGCATGGTAGGATGTGAAGAGACTGCAGCAGTCATCCAAGCCCTGTCTCCCTTTCAAACAGCAGACTGGCGGGGGTCCCGGGAGTCACACCCCAACCCTTCTCATATTGATGAACTATCCTGGGGGCAGGTCGTTAATATTGTGATTTCCGAAATCCCTTTTAAAAGTTTTTTTTTTGCTTTTTTCGTCTTGTCTGGCAGGGGCGTGTGACTTGATGAGAAAGGGTCGTCACTTACCAGAGACGGACATGGTTTAAAATGAGACGGTATCAAAATAGAGTGGAGGTCATTTGCTAACAGTTTTGCACTTTTTTTGCGTAAAATTATTGCATGACCCCAACAATACATTGCATGTTCAACACAAAGGAGTGGCAGGGGCTGGAACCCTGCAAATTTACTAACTTGGAAAAGGGCATAAAAGTTGGCGAAAACCTGGCTGGCGTAGTTTTTCCTGCAGACGCACAGACTACCAAAGATGCGCCTAATTTATGATGAGGTACACACTCCACCATCATTGAGGAGCATCTTCCAGCAGCATTGCCGGCATAAATGGAAGTAAAAAGATTGTAAAAAAATGACGGTCTTAATAAATGACCCACAGTACGTAAAAACGTCAATGATAAAAATACTTGGCTCCAGATTAGCCAACTAATGATGCACCAGATTTATTATCCAGCATCAGCCGCTCTGATACATCTGGGGCATTTTAGATTGTCTAGTTTACATTTACATCGTCACTGACACAAAATAAGACAGGATTAGTAAATCTACAAGCATACAATTATTGTGAAGAGCTCACTGGAATACAGCCCAGTCTACTATAACCACCTAGCTGTAAATACTATAATGTTTCATCAATGTCCGACTCTATATAACATGCATATCATTTTATATTTAAAATAATTCACATCAAAATACAGTATACCAATTGTGCGAGATCCAGCTCTTCTGAAGGGGAACAGCCATACAGGAGAAAGCCTCGCACGTACTAATCACTATTCCCAGCATCGAATAAACAAACTAGAAGACGGGTCGGCAAGACAAACATTGTATCTGGCCCGAGTGTGTATGAAGTATGCCGCATATGGGAAAGTAAAACAAAGTTATACTGCATGAATATAAAAGACATATATGAGGAATATAACAAATGGTGAACATTTTTCTTCATAAGACCGCTATATATTAACAAGGGTTCCAAAGTATGGCGCGAGCTCCGCTACAGGAAGCAAAAGAGGGACTGTGATTACAATTGCTAAATTATACTCTATTAAGTGACATACAGTATAATGTTTTAGATTTATTTATTTTTTTACTTTTTTTTAGATTGCACAATTGGTATTTTTATGTGAATTATTTTAAATGTAAAATGCATATTATATAGAGCTGGCCATTGATGAAACATTATAGGATTAGTAAATCTGCCTTATTGCTGTCTTTCTACCGTCACAAGTATTGTGTGTGGAGCGAAATATTGTTTTATTATATTGTCTTTTTTAGATGTGCATTGTTGTATGGCATGGAGGCAGGGAAGACTGGCTTCAGATGCCGTGCTTGGTGGTTAGTTTCATGGTATGTGGTCTATGTAACCATAGTTATGGATGCTGCATTCCTCACCTGGACCTAGTGGCAGGAGCTCGATATAAGACACAGCTGTCCTTGGCATATGCTTTAATCTGATTTAGTGCCCTGTATTTGTAGACGGAGGGTCTGATTTTGTGCCATCACCTCCATTGTGATGGAGCAGAAGCTGGTGCTATAGGTGCCTTGCCTTGGCAGCTGGGTGCCACAGACACCCATTTTGGGTGTTGTTTTAGGAAGCAGGAGGGAAAACCACTGCCATGTTACCGCTGTAGAAGGAAGGAAAGCCAACTGTACATATCGACCTCAGGCGCACTAAATGGAGATACCACCATTGTCAACTTGGCTCTACCGCCTGTTGTAAGTGAACTGTGCAAGTCTGGGACTCACCTGCTCCTCGCATACCCCAGGCTATAACATTACAGTAGCACCTGCTGCTGGTAGAGGGTCATTTATTTTTTCTGTGCACTGACTTAGAATGAGATGGATGCACGGAGCATAAACTGAGACTACTTGCCCTGTATATTGCATTCTCATACGTGGTGTCTCTTATGTGCTCATCGCTCCAATATGACAACTTTTATTGGCAAAGTCTTGACATAACTTGAGAGAACATTCATTTTTATTGATTCCAGCGCTGACCCGCCATCGTTCATTAACTGTAAGAGGCAGTAAAACTGGGTGGATAGAAGGTCTTTAATGGCAGATTACCTGCTTACTGGATAGTTATAAAATATAATGTATGAGTGTAACAGGAAATGAGGTTCTTATTAGGACACTCATTCACGGAGAAGCAGAGGAACTGAGCGTTGGCATTTAGCTGTGGTCTTCTCTGAGGAGCATCTGCGTCATTACCTTCTTCTATCTCCATGATTTAGGGGTTTCATTCAGCAGTGGGCGCTGCTGGAGGAATATTCATTTATTCATCAAGATATTAAACATGACCTGTACCGGTGGAGACACAACTCTGCCCCAAGACAAAGATTCTGAATAAAAACAACAGGGAAAGAACCTTGTATGTAGGTGAGAGTGAATGGGGCCTGTGGTCTTTTTCTGCCGTCACTGTGTTTCCATTGACCCGGAGGTGGATTCATTATATGATAATGTGGAATTTACTTTCCAGTTATTACAGGAGAATGACCAATTTTATGACTTCCATCTTTATGAGTGCTTGAAAATAGATGTCTTATGCCTTTCTAGGCATATTCTGTGACCTATGCAAAATTCAGGAGGGACATTCAAAGTCAATTGGTGACAGATCTGATTTTTTTAGGATCCGTTTTTCTGACTGGACACAAAACCGCACCTTGCAGCAGTTTTGTGTCCGGTCACAAAGCTATGCTACCGGAAAGGAACACATCCTTATGCATCCTGAACGGATCTCTTTCCATTCAGAATGCATAAGGGCTAAATGGAAACGTTTTATTTCCGGTACTGAGATCCACTGCCGGATCTCAATACTGGAAAACAACAGCGCAAGTGTGAAAGTAGCCTAAGCTGTGATATCACCTACTGTGTTATCTAAAGTTGATAGATTTCATTGTTGTCCTGCCTGTGATGTTAATGTGATAGCTATTGAAAGCTACCTATAGAGAACGGGAAGTCTCGACATATTATTATAGCTAGTAGCCAGTGCAAAAACGGCATAGTTTTAGATGTATTTTTTTAAAGATAGATAGCGACATGAAAAAACACCGTCGAGTCACATTATTATGACCACTTCCTACTTTCGATGAAGGCAGCACATAGCTCATGAAGAAAATCACGTTTCGTGAGCTGGCTTGGTGGGTTTGCAATACACTGTCTGCACACATATCCTCCGTTGCTGTCATGGGTACAAGGGGTGACTTATCAGAGTTTTAAAAAGGGATGATTATTGGCTTTCAGGCTAAAGGTGGCAGTGTTTCTGAAACTGCGCAGTCTGTGAACTGTTCACGTGCTGCTGTGGTGAAAGTGTATGGTGAGTGGACAAATGGCACCATTGCAAATGTGACCTGGAAACTGCAGAGCACCACGTGCCATTGATGTGAGAGGCGAACGTCAGCTATGAAGGTGTGTAAGGGTGAACCAACACACTACAGTGGAGTAGCTCACCACCAGAATGAACCACTGGACTACATGACGTGTGTCTAAAACAACATTGGATCCTACTACATATAGGGCTCCAAAGCAGATGGTTGCATTGGCAGAAAAGGCTTTAGTTTTCGCAGCAGTATCGGAGTTGGACCTCCCCTGTTAGGCAAAGGGTTGTCTTCTCTGATGAGTCATGTTTTCTGCGTTATCGAATGGATCGGAGTTGGCGTGTCAGACAAGAAACATCACAGAGCAAACATCCTGCAACCATTGTTGGAAGAACACAAGCTGGTGGCGGCAGCGTTATGGAGAATGTTTTTGTGGCATTCGCTGGGACCATTCATCCATGTGGAAGGCGCTCTTAACTGTTTTGGGTATGAATCTCTCCTTACAGATCACGTACACCCATACATGCTGATTGTTTTCCCTGGCACAGATAGGATCTTTCAGAAAGACAACGCGACATGTCACATGGCTAGAAATGTCCAACATTGGTTAAGAGCATGACCAAGACTTCCAAGTACTATCCTCCAGCCACTGTGGGGTTCACTGAAGTCAGCATGGCTCCAGATACCTCTGACAACCTATCAGGACCTTATTGAGTTACTTACAGACCGTCTAGCTGCTGTCCATGCTGCACATGGAGGTTACTCTGGATACTGGCTGCTGGTCATAAAAATGTGATTCCACTGTCTAACAGAAAAACGTGATTTAAACAGTAGGTCATTTTCTGATGACACATTTACTTTAAGATCATTGTGCGGTTCCAAAGATCAGTGTCCGCTCATATACATATATAATCAGTTTTGATGTAGATATTAATGTGGATAGTGATTGTCATCCACACAGGGGTGTAAGGATCGTGGTTGCAATGCCTTACTAGTATTATTCACAAATGAAGCAGATGAGCAAAGCCTGAACGATGTTAGCTTCATTTGTGAATAATAACAGTAGGGAAGCGCTGGGGCCTCCTAGATCCAGGACCGCATGTGATGCAGCTGAGATGAGCGCTCTGACAGGGCCCGGCATGAAGTACAGTGACAGTGGCGGGCCCATTACATATGAGTGGAGACTGGGGCAGTGGGGGACATTACTGGGGGCAGTGGGGGACATTACTGGGGGCAGTGAGGGAGATCACTAGGGGCAGTGGGGGACATTACTGGGGACAGTGGAGGGACACTACTGGGGGAACTATAGGTATATTTTCTGAGGGCGTTATAGGTACATTAGTGTCCGGATATTATTATTACCAGAGACCAAGGATGTAACGATCGTGGTCACAGAAGGTGCGACCAGGGCTGGCATGGGGGCAGGGGACCTGATCCAAAGTTTGCCCTTCGACCCATAGAACTCTAGTTATGCAACTGCATCCACGCAATATTTATTTGATAACAATGAACTGTCATTCTCAGGACAGGAAGTTTTGTTATTGGGGGCAGATAAACTTCTGATATTTGGTATTTCGGGCTCCCAGCGCAGACAAAGCATCAGAGAATTTAGGATTTCATCTTTGGAGGATTCTGATGTTATATTTGCTATAGATTACCATCAGCAGAATAGAGTCTACTTGGGGAGCCTCCAAAAATCACACACTGCCCCTTCCCCAAGCAAGCCCTGTGCATGCCAATGTAACTGTAATAATGAAGGCCACAGGCATAGTGGTGTGTCCCTGGTGACAGTGATGACTGTTTCCACACAGAGATATCTGTTCTAGCTGTCACAACGTGTACCATTTGCAGAACTTCACCGTAACTGCAGCATTTATCTCTGATCCGCAGAACATTGTGGGCAATGGATGGTTCTGCTGCATTGAGGTCTTCACCACCTTCAAGGCTTGAAAGGGGCCAGTCCCTGTGGTGGTCAGTGGCCACTATCGGTGTTTTTGGAGAGGTCACCTCCAGGTGATTTATTTGTGGGTGCTTCAGAAGGTCTACTGCATTCTGCCTGTGATTGATTGCTGCATTATTCACCACTTTCTGCTGCAATCTAAGAATTATTTATCGCCCTCCTGACCGTGCCGTCCAGTCTGATGACTCGTGTCTGTATTATTCATGGTGGTGCTTTTGGTTGCAGTCGTCTGAGCTGCTCTGCTTGTATTTCCATCCTCAGTGATTTCAGCTGCTGTCTGCTCCTTCGGCTCTTCTACTGCAGATTTGTCTCTTCTCCCGGTCACATAAAACCTGCTCATCCTCATCATCTTTCTGGATTCTGCATTGTCTGCCTCTCTGCACGTTTATGATAACTTTGCAGTATTTACCGCGCAGGTTTTATTGTTGCTGTATCTTTGGGCGGGAGGCATCCGCTGCCTGTAAATGAATAGAGAACACCATAATTTATTGGCCGGGGGGGCTGATGAAAAGGTCTAGCTTAGAGCCCTGGCTGTCTGGGAAGGCGTCTGTGCCTGCGCGGCGCAGCAGAGCCAGTTCCGTCACATCACACTTCGCTGGGTCCCTCCGCAGCTCAGGAAGGGATTGTTATTTATGATAATTGCCACTAATTGCTGCAGATTAGTGATTACGGTGAGCGATGGCATCTGATTACTCGTTAGAGCATAAAGCCAGACAATCAATTTCTGTCCCCACCTCCCATCCTGGTACTTTGCTGTCATCAGCGACCAAGAACATTATAGAGTGATGTGGCTTTAGACTCACCCCCAAATTAATAGGACACGTTCTCCTCGGTGACAAGGGGACATGTGGCGGCTTTTGGCTGCTGCTTCCGCTGTGTTTCCTGCAGTATTTTACGTACAGATTATGTGGTGATGCATTACAGGACGAGTACAGCAGAAATTAAGGAGCGGGTAATGTTCACGATTGATGAGAAAGTTAACACTGACCCTAATGCTAGAAATGCAGGACACTATTGTGCATGCAGCGTCGGGGCAGCAGCTGGCACACACTGTACGGTACAGCCTCTTCCTAGGCCAGTGACATCACATTCATCGGTCACGAGGCCTAGACGCAGCTCATTCCCATTCAAGAGAATGAGGCTGAGCTGCAACACCAAGCACAGCCTCTGAGGAGGCCGCGACGTTCTGGTTTGCACCTCCTTAAACAGCTAATTGGCAGGGGTCCTGGGTGTCGGACTCCTGCCGACCTGAGGATAGGTTATCAATATAAGGATCTCAGAAACCCCCTTTAATCAAAGCCTCAGCTTTGACTTTGTTAACATCAGCACTAGTATCTCCATTGTCCTACTCCGTTATAGGAGCAGAGCTACGAAATTAATGGAAGCGCTGGATCTGCTGCATGCCAAACATGAACGATGCCCAACGGACCCCATTGACTATAATCAGGTCCACTGGGTTTCCATCAGTGAGACTTTTTTTGCCAAACAAATGGAGCCTACAATGCAGATGTGAACCAACCCTTTTGAAGCCAAAGTCAAGAATGGATCATAAATGGAGGTTCGCATATGAAGGAAAGATTGAGAGGGAATTTATATCGAGGGGAAAATTTGAAGTCTACATGAATGCTACATATCAGATTTTTTCATGTTACTTGATAAATTTGTCTTATCCGTAGACCTAACACTTTTGTCTAGAGAAGCTCCTCTAGTTTTCCTACTCCACCCTCCTCCTAGTGTGAGATTGCGACTTTAAAAAGAAAAAGTCTCATTAACATAGCTAACCACACCCACTTTTCCACCCACATTACAAAACTTGGGTTAGTGGTGCAAAAAGTTGCTGAATTTTGCGCGAGAAGTGAGAGCTAAAAGTCTCAAAAGCCCTATTTTTGCAACTTTTTGACACCAGAAATCTGGAGGGGATCTTTTTGAATCCCCTCTCGGCTTTCGCCTTTATTTCTTGCCTGTAAAGCCTCATTCACATGTCTGTGTCCGTGCTTAAATCCGTGAAAAGGTGGTCAGTGATGCCTCCGTCATGGATCCGTGTTTGGTCCGTGTGTCCGTATTTTTCTGTCCATGTGTCATCCATGTTTCACTGACACTGCACAGCTGAAAACGAATTTTCAAAGCATCTATTCCTAATGATCCGTGAAACATGGATGGCATCCATGGTTTTCACGGACCCATAGACTATAATGGGCCTGATGGACAAAATAAAGCATGCATCTGTGCTAAAATCATGGACCCACGGAAAAAAACTGATGTGTGAATACACACATTAAAATGGATGGGTATACAGTATGTGCTGTCCGTGGAACACGGACATGTGATTGAGGCTTAATGGTTGGGGCACTTTAGCCCATGTGCAGCTTCACTTTGGATTTTTCATGATTATTTCTGCTGGGACTTTGTTTTTATAAAAATGGAGTTGATTTTTTATGTTGTGTTTTGCCATGAAGGTTTAATCTTGGGGAAAAACAAGTAAAAAAAAAATAGTAAGTAGTGGTAACCTTTCCCTGATCATTACCCTGGTTACTTTAATGTAATTAATGCAGCATCAGACACTTTAATTGGTTGGTTTTGCTGAGTGTGCTATTGTAAACTGCGATTTTTACAAGTCTGATATCACGATCGGCGTAACTGTCACATACGTGACACGGAGGGAGGAAAAGAGGGAGGCCCTGCCCTAGTGAGAGGGAAGGTGGTGACCCCTGACTCACCTTGCGACTGGCGCCTGGCTGCCCTGTCGTCCCTAGACGGGTTCCTCACCCGTACGCCGATCACGTGCCTAAAACCCTGGCTTTCCCTAGGATAAGCCCTAGATAGTGAACAGGGCGGTGGGAACACTAGTCCGCACCACTAGCTCTAAAGGAAAACACCAAGGGGAGGACAGACAATACAAACTAAACATATAATCCCAGGAGGGCAACAACAGGAGACAACAAAAGCCCAACAGGGATCCGGAGGGTAGCACTCTGGAACAACAACCAGATTCTCAGCTCCAGTGGGTCAGCATAGATGTCCAGGCAGGAAGCTCTATAACTGGCAACAAGAGAAGTGTGAGAGGAGAATATAAGGAGTTTGGGAGTGGCAGACAAGAAACAGCTGAGGAGGAGAAGCTACGGATCCCTGAGTGAGACAAAAAGGATAGCAAGGCAAACACAAAAAAACAAACACTAAGAAACACCGTGATCTTTAGACATAGAGCGCGCAGCCACCCGCTGCGACTTCCTGACCACGGGTATAACGGAGTCAGACGTGGCTCTTGACACCCTCGTGACAGTACCCCCCCTTTCACGAGGGGCCTCCGGACACTCAGGACCAGGTCTCTCCGGATGAGAGACATGGAAAGCCTGAATCAACCTGTTGGCGTTTACCTCTGACGCTGGAACCCACATTCTTTCCTCGGGACCGTAACCCCTCCAATGCACCAGATACTGAAGAGACCGGCGGACCCGACGAGAATCAACAATTCTGGATATTTGAAACTCCAGATTACCATCCACAACAACAGGAGGAGGTGGCAGCGGTGATGGTTCTAGAGGTGGAACATACTTCTTGAGCAGCGACTTATGGAAGACGTTATGGATCTTAAAAGTCTGAGGTAGCTCCAGGCGAAAAGCCACAGGGTTAATGACGGCTACAATTTTATAAGGACCAATGAACCTAGGACCCAGTTTCCAAGAGGGAACCTTCAACTTAATATTCCTAGTAGACAACCACACATAGTCATTCACTCCTAGGTCCGGACCTGGCGACCGTTTCTTATCGGCCATGCATTTGTATTTACCACTCATATTTTTCAAGTTAGCTTGCACCTTCTGCCATACCGATGAAAGAGATGAAGAAAACCGTTCCTCTTCGGGAACCCCAGAAGACCCCCCCTCTTTGAAAGTACAAAATTGGGGATGAAAACCGTATGCACCAAGAAATGGTGACTTGCCAGTGGATTCCTGACGGCGATTATTTATGGCAAACTCGGCTAACGGTAAATATGATGACCACACCTCTTGGTTTTCAGACGCAAAACACCTTAAATATGTTTCTAGGTTTTGGTTGGTACGCTCAGTCTGTCCATTCGACTGAGGATGGAACGCTGAGGAAAAGGATAAGTGTACCCCTAAACGGGTACAAAAAGCTCTCCAAAACTTAGAAATAAACTGGGTTCCCCGATCCGAAACCACATCGGAAGGGACCCCGTGAAGCTTCACGATTTCACTGATAAACACCTGAGCAAGAGTCTTAGCATTAGGAAGTGCGGGTAGCGCAATAAAGTGTACCATTTTGCTAAACCTGTCTACTACTACCAAGATAACTGTTTTACCCGCAGACAAAGGTAAGTCAGTGATGAAATCCATTGATAGATGTGTCCATGGTCTATTGGGGATGAAAAGTGGCAATAAAGACCCTGCTGGACGTGTATGAGAGACTTTCGCGCGTGCACAAGTAGAACAAGTAGACACGAAATCTATTACATCCTGACGCAACCTTGGCCACCAAAAACGACGAGACAATAGCTCCAAGGTTGCTTTACTACCCGGGTGCCCAGCAAGTGCCGAATTATGATGTTCCTTCAATAACTCAAGACGCAGGTTTAACGGTACAAACAATTTCTCTGAGGGGCAAGAGGCCGGGGCGTCCCCCTGGGCCTCTAACACCTTTCCCTCTAGAACAGAGTGTACAGCAGAGACAACCACTCCTCTTTGTAAAATAGGTACCGGATCACTAACATTACCCCCTCCAGGGAAACTACGAGACAATGCGTCTGCCTTGGTATTTTTTGCCCCAGGACGATAGGTGATTACAAAGTTAAATCTGGTAAAGAAAAGCGACCACCTAGCTTGTCTAGGGGTGAGACGCTTAGCCGATTCTAGGTACAGAAGGTTTTTGTGATCCGTAATTACCGTGACGGGGTGGATTGCTCCCTCTAAGAAGTGACGCCACTCTTCAAAGGCCAGTTTAATCGCCAACAGTTCCCTATTTCCAATATCATAGTTCTTTTCTGCTGCAGATAATTTTTTGGAAAAGAAAGCGCAAGGACGCCATTTGCCAGGAGACGGACCCTGAGACAATACAGCCCCCACTCCCACCTCCGACGCATCAACTTCAACAATAAAAGGCTGGGAGACATCAGGTTGAATTAGGACAGGTGCCGAGGTAAATCTCTCTTTTAGAGAGGAAAATGCAATTTTAGCGGCGTCAGACCATTTAGAAAAATCAGTCCCCTTCCTAGTCATGTCAGTAAGGGGTTTAACGATCACTGAATAATTTTTAATAAACTTTCTGTAGAAATTTGCGAAACCCAAAAACCGTTGTAGAGCTTTAAGGTTCTCAGGAAGATCCCAATCTAAAATTGCCTGGACCTTCCCAGGATCCATACGGAAACCTGAAGCAGATAATAGATATCCCAGGAATTGTATTTCCTGAACGGCGAAGACACATTTTTCAATTTTCGCATATAATTTATTCGTCCGTAGGACCTGCAGTACTTGCCTGACATGTACTTCATGTGTTTTCAGATCAGCCGAATAAATTAAGATATCATCTAGGTATATGACTACAAACCTGCCGATGAGATGACTAAAAATATCATTAACGAAATGTTGGAAGACAGCAGGGGCATTGGTCAGACCGAAAGGCATGACTAAATTTTCGTAATGCCCCTCAGGGGTGTTAAAAGCTGTCTTCCACTCATCCCCTTCCTTGATACGAATCAGATTGTAGGCCCCCCTAAGATCAAGTTTGGAGAACCACCTAGCACCCGCAATCTGATTAAAAAGGTCAGGAATGAGAGGAAGAGGGTATGGGTCTCGGACGGTTATCCGGTTTAGCTCACGGAAATCTAGGCAAGGAAGCAGGCCCCCATCTTTCTTTTTAACAAAGAAAAACCCTGCAGCCACGGGTGAAGAAGAGGGTCTGATGTGTCCCTTGGCCAGACTCTCGGAGATATAATCTTTCATGGCTTGTCTCTCGGGACCCGAAAGATTATACAACCTGGACTTGGGTAATTTTGCACCGGGAATCAGGTTAACCGGGCAATCATAAGGACGATGAGGTGGTAGCTTCTGACAACCCTTTTCAGAAAAAACGTCCTCAAAGTCCGAAATAAATGTAGGTAGGGAAGCTATGGAGGCGATTAAGCAATTGTTATTTAAGCAATTCTCTCTGCAATGCTCACTCCACTCCAATATCTCCCTGGCCTGCCAATCCACCACTGGATTGTGCGCTACCAACCAGGGAAGACCCAATACCACAGGAGAGGGAAGGCCCTCCAGAACGTAACATGAAAGACGCTCCTTATGGTGGTCCCCTACCCGAAGATGTAAGTTATGGACAACGTGAGTGAGGTTTCTCTGAGACAGAGGAGCAGAGTCAATAGCGAATATGGGAATGGGTCTCTGCAGCGTACAGAGAGAGAAACCCATAGTGCGGGCAAAATGGGCATCTATCAAATTTACCCCTGCACCACTGTCTAGAAAAAAATAAATAGACTCCGTCTTAACACCAAAAACAATAACCGCTGGCAACACAAATTGAGATGTTCGTATGGAGGAAACGTATACCCCCCGGCTGACATCCTCCGCACAGCCTGGGGTTAGTAGTTTTCCGACGGTCTTTTGTTTTTGGGAAAAGGAGGGACAGACATTAATGAAATGACCCTTCCCCCCACAGAAAAAACAAGCCCCCCACCTGCGGCGAACCTCAGGAGGACGGACCTGACGAGAAGTTCCTCCTAGCTGCATAGGCTCATCTAAGTCAGTACAGACTAACTGCTGCTTGGGAGAGGTTACCGATTGCTCAGGAATTTTCGATCTCTCCCTAAGATGTCTATCTATCCTGATAGAGAGGGACATAACAGCATCAAGGGAAAGGGGGGTCTCATACAGCGCCAGCGCATCCTTAACCCTTTCAGATAACCCAGAGCAGAACTGACTCCTGAGAGCCGGGTCGTTCCACTGAGTATCCGTAGCCCACCTGCGGAACTCTGAGCAATACTCCTCTGCTGGCCGATCTCCCTGTAGGAGTCTCCGTAACTTCGACTCAGCCAGGGCGACACGGTCAGGGTCATCATATATGAGACCCAAAGCCCCAAAAAATCCCTCCACTGACCGGAGAGCCTGGGAACCAGGGGGTAACGAGAACGCCCAGGATTGCGGGTCCCCCTGAAGCAGGGAAATAACAATCCCCACCCGCTGTTCTTCATTACCTGAGGAGTAAGGGCGCAGCTTAAAATATAATTTGCAGGCCTCACGGAACAACACAAATTTGTCCCTTCCCCCAGAGAATCTGTCAGGAAGAACAACCTTGGGTTCTGTAACAACCTGGTTACCCATAGCAACCGCTGGGCTTACGGTCTGCTGCATTTGCTGCTGCTGTTGGAGGACAGACGCCTTCAATCCTGCCACCTCCAAAGACAGGCCTTGAAGCTGTTTTGCCAAAGCAGCAATAGGATCCATATTGGATTCTAAGTAGAGAAAAAAAAAATTATATATTTTTTTTCTTTTTTTTTTTTTTTTCTCAAAAAAAAAATAAGGGCCAGTTATAATATCACGATCGGCGTAACTGTCACATACGTGACACGGAGGGAGGAAAAGAGGGAGGCCCTGCCCTAGTGAGAGGGAAGGTGGTGACCCCTGACTCACCTTGCGACTGGCGCCTGGCTGCCCTGTCGTCCCTAGACGGGTTCCTCACCCGTACGCCGATCACGTGCCTAAAACCCTGGCTTTCCCTAGGATAAGCCCTAGATAGTGAACAGGGCGGTGGGAACACTAGTCCGCACCACTAGCTCTAAAGGAAAACACCAAGGGGAGGACAGACAATACAAACTAAACATATAATCCCAGGAGGGCAACAACAGGAGACAACAAAAGCCCAACAGGGATCCGGAGGGTAGCACTCTGGAACAACAACCAGATTCTCAGCTCCAGTGGGTCAGCATAGATGTCCAGGCAGGAAGCTCTATAACTGGCAACAAGAGAAGTGTGAGAGGAGAATATAAGGAGTTTGGGAGTGGCAGACAAGAAACAGCTGAGGAGGAGAAGCTACGGATCCCTGAGTGAGACAAAAAGGATAGCAAGGCAAACACAAAAAAACAAACACTAAGAAACACCGTGATCTTTAGACATAGAGCGCGCAGCCACCCGCTGCGACTTCCTGACCACGGGTATAACGGAGTCAGACGTGGCTCTTGACACCCTCGTGACATCTGATGTATTTATAGGGATGGCGTATGAGGAGCTGGCCTGATGTTATTTGTAGCCCTCGTTCCCTTGCAGCGCCCACCTCCGCACACAGGTGCAGTGCTCTGGGGTCCTTTAAACATATGTGGGCAGTGTGATCATGGAAAGTCATACTGTTCAGGCTTGTGAAAAGTATGAAGCAGGACACGGCCAATGTAAAGACCATTCCTTTACCCTGGGTTTATTAAAGACTTATTTAAAGATCTGCGTTGTGCCCCTAAATGTGATAAAATAATTAAAGATCGGATACTAACCACTTAATCCCGGCTGATTCCAGTGCTGCTACTCCTCACCTCTGGATTTTGTTTACAGGCTGCAGCAGTGATGTGGCTGAAAACAGCATTTGACCACTGCAACCAATCAGCAGTATATGCCACGATAGTCCAGTGATTGGCTGCAGCGGTCACGTGTCATTTTAGGCTAGGTCTACACAACGACATTTGTATTATTGTATCACATTTAACTTGGCGCAGATTTTTCAAGTTGGATAACCCCTTTAAGTAGTCCCTATGCTTAAAGAGCAGCTGTCAGCAGATTTGTACCTGTGACACTGGCTGACCTGTTACATGTGCACTTGGCAGCTGAAGGCATCTGCGTTGGTCCCATGTTCATATGTGCCCGCATTGCTGAGAAAAATGAAGTTGTAATATATGCAAATAAGCCCCTAGGATCGATGGGCTCAGCTCTTTCAGTAATGGCAATTCCCCCATTGCTCCAAGAGGCTCATTTGCACCACTGCCCGATCAGCTGTTTGAGGAAGCCATGGTGCTCTCCAGAGCTCTGGTGAGTACCACGGACTCCACACAGCTTACCCAGGACAGTGCATTTGGAGAGCGGCATTGCAGGTCAGCCACTTGAATGGGACTGAGCTGCGCCTAGACCATTGTGACCGATGAGCGTGACGTCACAAGGCCTAGAAGAGGTCTAAGCGTTTACAGAGCGCCAAGGCCTCCCTTGTACAGCTGATCAGACACGGGTGTTGGGAGTTAGACCCCACTGTTAAAATTTTTGATGATCTATCCTGAGAATAGGCTATTACTAACAGAACCCCTTTAAAAGCATTGATTATACATTGTGTTATAGAGGCTCTAAATTTCTGCACATGGTGTGTGGTCGCATTTTTGAAGGAGTCATTCCAGGACAACTTATCCCCCATTCCACAGTATAGGAGACAAGTGTCTGGTTGGTGGGACTCCCGCCGGTCTCTAGCCGAGCACTGGTACTTGGCTACCTTCGGCAGCCCCATAGAGTTGAATGGAGCACAGGCACCCATGTGTGTCTGCTCCTTCATTCAAATGGACAATATGGGCCCCAATTCTACTAATCGTGCAGGCCTCAACTGTCAGACCACCACCAATCAGACCTGTGGATAGGGCATAAGTTGTTGTCATGGGACAACCCCTTTAATGCAGCATGTAAAATCATTGCATGCCAGCAGCACATCTCCTTGTGTAAAAAGGATTCTGCTGCCAACCATAAATCTGTATGAGGACGAATGATCGCCTTAGCTGTTTCCCATACAGAGGGGAGGATTGCCGCGTGTAAATGCAGTTCTCACCTGTGTTCACCAATCCGGCAATTACCGTGAATAAATGGCTCGTTCTTGATAACTGCTTGTCGCCCATCCTCCTGCACCTTACAGCTGCAGCCCCTCCACAGCTATTGATACCATCATGCGATCACAGCTCCCTCTAGAGGAAGTAGTGCAAGGTACAGGAGGGTAGAAAAGAAAATGTCACAGCCCCTACACACGCTGCTTCCCAGGGCTTCTGGCTGAAAATCAGTTTTTCCACCCTGCGATGTCGGTCCTTCCGGAAAAATGTTTTTTCTGCTGCGAGGATTGATGGAAACAATTATCACCCATAGAGCACATTTAACTACAATGACCTCAATTATCCAGAGACGGCGTGTTATTAGAAGACCTTTTTGTTTATACCGGGTTCCTGTGCTGAGGACATCATGTCTATGAGCACCCGAGAAAAAGAAACTTCAAACAGATATTTCTTCATTTTCCCATTAACCCCTTACCTGCTATAAGTCATGATCAGAGAAACCTCCGACCCCAGCTGTTCAGCTCCTTAGATGCAATGTCAATAGCTACAAAGCCATGTATGAAGCTTGACAGAGGGAGGTAAGCTTCCTCTTTCTAGACGTCCCCCCCCCCCGTGACGCTACCGTGAGGTGCCAATGGGTTACCATGGCAACTGAGTTCCTAACAAAATCCCCCAGATCTGCCATACGTATCAGTGTATTAGAGCACGCTAGAGGGTTTAACATTGACAAATTGTAATGCTTTGGAATACTAAGTATTCCAAAGCCTTATATATGCAATTAAATGTTTACAGTTTCAAAGGGGTTTTCTAAGATTTTATAAATCCTCTGGATAGGTCATCAATATCTGATGAGTGGGGGTCTGGCAACTGAGACCCCCGATGATCAGCAGTTTGAGAAGGCAGCGGCGCTGACAGTAGCTTTGCCTAGGCCATGTGACGTCACGTTCATCGGTCACATGGTCTAGGCGCAGCTCAGCCCTATTGAAGTGAATGGGGTCAGGCTGCTATACCAAGTACAGCTGCTATAGAATGTAGGGCGCGGTGCTTGGTGAGCTGATAGAAGGCTGCGGCTTTACTGTGAGCGCCTTCTCAAACAGCTGATCATAGGGGTCCCGGGTGTCGCACCCCACCGATCAGATACTGATGACCTATCCAGAGGATATTTCATCAGTTATAAAATCTCAGTGCCTTTAAGTCCCCTTCCGTCACGATAATTGCCCTGATCATTGTCCCATGTTAAAGGGACCTTTAAGCAACTTTCACATCTGCATTTTCCTTTCCACTATTGAGATCACTGAACGGAACTGAGTACACCAGAATGCATTCAGTTCCGCTTTGTTGCGTTCCCATGATGCACACAAAGGCGCTGCAAGCAGCGTTTTTGAGTGCGTCATGGGATACTGACCAAGACTGATCCGGCATGAAAAACAATGTAAGTCATTTTTTTTTTTGGACATGTCTTGTTCATTTGGGCGATAATACCACCGGATCCGTTCTAAGCGGATGCAGACGGTTATATTATATGCCAGATGCGTTTTTGCTGATCCCCTGATGGATCCAGGAAAAACGCATGTGAAAGTAGCCTTGGGAAGTCAACAGACCCATTAGTAAGTTACAGGAGAGAAACCCCTTCCCAGCATGTGGCCTCTTTGGTTTTAATGTCAGGAGCCCTATAAGGTTCTGGTGCTGAAGCCTGGGCACTGGTGCCCTCATACTCTTCCTTGTCCTGGATGCGGCTTCCGTCCGGCCACCGCTAGTACAAAGGACAAGTAAAATTAGCTCCTTCACACAGAAGACACTTCACAGCCCATTAGCTACAGGCTGAAGCCTCCTAATTCTGCATCAATGGCCCCAGACCTGCAGCGTATTTATCTAGATAAGGAGTCCCATCGATTTGTGATTATTATCATCACTGATAGCGCTAATGTTTTCTGTATCGGTCTGGAGCGCGGGCCTTTATAAACACGTTACTAGGGAGAGCAGTGAAGAAATTATTGGACACATCGATGCTGAGAGGCGCGAAATTAAATTGCATCCTTTAATAGATAGTTAATGGCACAAAAGATTTTTTTGTTAGCTCTTGATGCACGGTTTACCCCTGTCTGTGTGCTGGGAATTTATCTTGATCATTGCAAGCAGCTGAATCTTATCGCCTGGGGCCTATGATGCTTTGCCTGGGAGCTGCAGAGATTCCTCATGGCATTGTCACATCTTCATATCTGCCTCATTTTCCCATAAGTGATTGGGTGGACGGGAGTCTCTGGGCCTCCCGACTCTCTTACCCAGGCGGTTGTTTTGTCGGTTGAGAGTAGGGTTAACTCTCATAGCGGAGATCTAAGGATCAGCACAGAGTGGGGAGATTTCCTGCTATAGGCTCTGTCACATTGTGCAGGGTATAAATTGTCAGGGATTAGCGAGGCTGACGGTTATTTTGTGAGCAGTAACATTCTCCAGTACCAGTGCAAATACCGCGCCACTTGGCTAATTGTCCCCACACTGCACAGTCCGCCATATCCTGGATGTGTACAGTGAGGACTGTGACTCCACAGCCTGCACTGGGGGGGAAATTACCATTTACTGCAGATAAGACATCCCCTCCTCATTGTTTAGGTTCCTGTGATAGCATTTAGGAATAATTAGCAGAAACATTTAGTATTCCAGATTTTTTTGCTTCAATCACAACTGTTTTCCAAGACATAATATGTGTGCTATGAGGTTGTTGCTGTTCTATGAATGCGTGAGTGTCCTTCTTTGATCACCAGTATATAGGTTACCGATCAAATAAATCTACATATAGTAATTCTAAGTTACATCCTGTAATATTCTCTAGAGCTGCACTCACTATTCTGCTGGTGGAATCACTGTGTACATACAGTGCACTACTTGTCCTGTACTAAACCTGAGTTAGGCTACTTTCACACTTGCGCTAGGACGGATCCGGCAGGCTGGTCTCACTGTCGGATCCGTCCTTCCGCTGTTTGGCCGTATCGCCGGACCGCTTGACTAAAAAGTCGGACATGCAGGACTTTTTAGTCCGGCGGCTTTCGCTGTGCACCGCCGTGCTGTGCCGGAGCTCAGCCCCCGTCCCCATTATAGTCAATGGGGAGGAAGCGGCGGTCCGGCGATACGGCAAAACAGCGGAAGGACGGATCCGACAGGGAGACCAGCCTGCCAGATCCGTCCTGCCGCAAGTGTGAATGTAGCCTAACATCATGTATCATACTCCAGAGGTGCACTCACTATTCTGCTGGTGAAGTCACTGTGTACATACATTACATTACTTATCCTGTACTGATCTTGAGTTACATCCTGTATTACACTTCAGAGCTGTGCTCACTCTTCTGCTGGGGGAATCACCATGTACATACATTACTTATTATGTACTGATCCTAAATTACACCCATAATTATATTTCAGAGCTGCACTCACTATTCTGCTGGTGGAGTCTTTGTGTACATGTATTAAATTACGTATACTGATCCTAAGTTACATCTTGTATTGTTCTCCACAGATGGACTTACTATTCTGCTGGTTGTTATTGGAAACCATCAGCAACCGGTTTTAAAGGGACTTGTCATCAACATTATGCTGCCCATACTAACAGCAGAATAAAGGAGAGACAGGTGAGTTGATTTCAGCGGTCTGTCATTTATAAGTTAAAAGTAAGTGGTTGCCGAGAACCAACATCACAATCGTTGCAGACTGGGCCTGGAAAAGAGTCATGGCCACCTGAGAACAGTCATGGTTATTCATGAATTCCTGCTCTCTCACCCACCTGCTGGTGACTGACAGTATTCTACCTAGTTTTCTCCCTTTCTGTCTAGTAGAGAACTGTCAATCATCAGCAGATGGGTGAAAGAGCAGGAGATTAGAAATAACCATGACTCTTCTCAGGTAGATTTGACTCTTTTTCAAGGCCTGGGCTGCAATGATGCTTGTTCTCGGCAGCCACTTACTTTTAGCTCATAAATGACACACCGCTAAAATCAGCATTTCTATCACTATTTTATGCTGCCCACAGTGAGGTCAAGATAAAGTTGATTACAGGTTCCCTTTAAGGCTGCAAGAGCAGAATAACAAAAATAACAGATGGGCTACATCCAGCACATAACTGAACCTAGGGGACAGCCATTGACTATAATGATGTCTGTTCAGTTTCCATTCAGCAGTCCAGTTCCATTGTCTGACTCTTTCAGTACCCTTTCCAGTGTCCAGCCCTTCCAGCAGTGTCTGGCTCTTCAAATGTTTCTTCCAGTGTCCAGCCCCTCTAGTGTATGACTCTTTTAGTGTCCTTTCCAGTGTCTGGCCCTTGCAGTGTGTGGCTCTTCAACTGTCCTTTTCAGGGTCTAACCCTTCTGGTGATTGGCCCTTCCAGTGTCTCTTCAAGTGTTCCTTCCAAGTGTTTTTCCCAGTGTCTGACCCTTCTAGTGTCTGACTCTTTTAATGTCCTTTCCAGTGTCCAACAATTCCAGTGTCTGGCCCTTACAATGTCCTTCTCCCTGGCTGTGAGCTGTCCTGTCTGATTGGATCGCGCTCGCAGCCAAGGAGAAGGAGGCGCGTGCCAAATCATCGGGGGGCCACAGCAGATGAACGGGGGGGGGGGGGGGGGGTGTCCTTTTGGAGAAAAAAGAACACCCATGGCATCGGTAGGGACCGCCCTACAAGGTAATACCATAATTAGCCTATGTCAAAACTGATGAATGGTCCTGTTTAAAAATTACTTCATTATAAATATATTCCCAAATACCTTACATTAGTTATAATGGCTCATTTTGTCTGGGGAGCAATCATTAGGAAAAACAGAATAGCCGCTGTCCTATTAGTACACACAAAACCTGTTCTAATTACACAGGAGGACCAGTTACTTCACAACACTGAGGTAAAGAGCTGCCTCATCCTCCTCTCTGCTCTGCTTGTCAGGGATTATGATCCTGAATACAGTTTAATATGGTCATCAGCTGAATCTCTGTAGGAATGGAGTTCATCAGCAGATGTGGCTAATGAGCAGCAGCACTTGTCTGCAGTCTCCATTACAACAGCCTCACATTACCAGAGTATGTCCTTCTCTGTACTTCATGTCTCCTCATGAACTCCATTCCTACACAGATTCAGCTGAAGATCTTCTCATCTGTATTCAGGATCATAATCCCTAACAAGCAGAGAGGATGAGGCAGCTCTTTACCTCAGTGTTGTGAAGTAATATGTCCTGCTCTGTGATTAGGACATGCTTTGTGTGTACTAATAGGACAGTGGCCATTTTGTTTCTCCTAATTATTGCACCCTAGACAAAATGATCCATTATAACTAATGAAAGGTAATTGGGAATATATTTTTAATAAAGTAATATTTTCATTTTCCTAATTCCCGGAGAACCCCATTAAGATTATGGCAATGTATCGGGGTAGGAGTATTGACGTGTTGTGCAGCAATTAGTTAAGTGGCTACTTAGAAATGCAGGTTTCTTGGGTTCATTTTTTTTTTACTAGTTTGCCTAGATGCCTGCATGGTAGGATTCTTTTTATGCCTCATTCACACGTCAGTGTTTTGGTCAGTGATTTCCATCAGTGAATTTTAACCAAAACCAGGAGTGGAGATACACAGAACAGGTGCAGATCTATCCCTTATGTCTGTGAAGGCTCTACTCCTGGTTTTGACTCACAATCATTGATGGAGATCACTGATGTGGGAATAAGGCTTTTATTGTAATATTAATGTTGAACTTGTTCTGAAAATAAATTGATCCTCCAAAACGAAATACAAGTGGGTGGACTCCATAACCTCTACTTCACAACCTTGGCCATCCTGGAGATCTAAACTCTAGCATTAGTTGACTTTCTGTTTCATCCCAGTACATAAGTCCTTGCTCATAGCATTATCCTCTGGTTGACTGAAAAATGAGGATATCTGAGCAGTTACGGGACAGCAGAAAGTGACTCGAAAATATGTGCAATGGATAAAAAGGAAGCACAAAATGTCTACAAATGCTCCCACTCTGTTCTGTGTGTGGTGGGAACATATGGCAAGGGAAGCAACATGACCGTCCAACTGCTCAGTTTTTTACCAGCTATGTTCTCAACTCAAGTCCTTTGTAACAAATGTTTTTTTCTGTTAGTATTCACCATTTATTGGGAAACCCTATATGCTTCAGACATACTCTTCTTCCAGATACATGTGGTCCAATTTAACATGCTCATGTGGTTCAAGAACACACATGTCAGGTGACTATATTCCATGTATGTTTTCTGGTTGTGTTAAGAACCATCATCTCAGAGTAAGCATTTTTCTTCCATGTATGTACTAGATTCCTCATCAGACTCATGCTTTGCTTCAGTCGCCTAGTCTAGGTTTGATTTATCACCAATTGCTCCACTTTATCTACTTCTCTCACAGGCCACGGCTGTGCCTTTTGTGGGTAGCGTTTTCATTGACAGCTCTTGATTTATAACAAGTTGGCCATTGTGGTTCACAGTTTATGGATTGAGCCTTAATTTTCTTTGAAGTTTTCTGCTCTGTGTTGGGAGGCGTCCCAAGGAGATAAGTGTCCCTCATTGGGGAGACAAGCATTTAGGATCCCATGGCAGAAATAGCACAAACACTTTGGCTTTAGAGTCCTGAAGAGGCCATGGTTACTCCTCTCGTCCAGGGTCAGCAGCTCTGGTTCCATCACTTGGGCAGTTTCCTTGATTCAGATCTCTTATTGACAGTCTTAAAGGTGAGCTTCCGATCAGTGCAGTAGTGGGATTCAGCTCACTTCACGTGCCATTGTCCTGCATTGATCTCTGCCGATCTTCGTCTGGTTATCCCTCCGCTAATCCTAGGAAGCTTTAATACAGAGAAGATGTGCTCAGTGGAGCAGTTTTTCATCCAGACAGGCAGCATCCTCCATGTTTTCCTTTCCTCTCGTGTCAACTCCAACACTGCAATGTCTTCTTTACAATTGCATTATAATTGCATTGAGAGAGCCAATAATGCTATTTGTAACCGCATCTCGTCTCGTTCCTTACAGCGGCACCTCCCTCCCTCTAGTGTCAGCTTTCTGCCTCGGTTGGCACAGAATGAACCAGTCATTTAGAGAAGGTAAAATCTGTAGAGACGCCGTTCTGCACTCTCCTCCTCATTGCTGTCTACATTTACTGATTGACTGCTCTGTACATTCAGTTTTATATATTGGTGTCTACACCGCACGTTTCAAGGATGCAGGTTTAGATTGTTAGCTCTTAAGGGCAGCAGGATACTCTGGCATCTGGTTTTCTGCCTCCATTAGTTGTCAATTGCTCTGCTTGTGCTACATCAATAAAGGCTGTTATTATGATATAATCTTTTATGTGCCTTGAAGTACCTGACATTAGCATTATCAGTTTTCTTATACTAAAGCTAAGAACTGATAGACGCATGTACACACAAACTGTTTCTGCTGCAGCTATGCTGATTCGCAGTTCAGGGGCAGAAACTTAGTCCTGCAGAGAGCAGGGCCGCTGCTGCAGTCATATTCAGCACCAGGGACAGGGACTGTTGATGAGCGATACGTTAGTCTTCTACACAGGTCAAAAAGGGAGAATGTATCAAGATACCACCTTTTGAAGTCAGTTTCCATTTCACTTAGAGTAGGCAAAAGACCAAATGTATGCAAAGTTGACAATGTTTGATACATTTAGTGCATATTAAACCATCTAAAAATGTTATTCCACTTTTCTTATACTCTCCCCCAGCTGGGTGCTTTTGCAACTTTTTCAAAAAGTTGCAATGATAAATTTGGAAACAAGTTGGCCTCTTTTGTGCCAATTTTCCAAGTGGTGAGGTTGACTTTTGCAAGTTCACGATCACATGTCCAACAACTCATTGGCTTTGCTCACTGGTATTTTATTAGTTGTTGTCCTCTACTTTCTTTGATTGCAGCGTTCCGGTATGACCTTGGACTATGGAAAACATTCCATAGATAATAGTTATGATTTTATATCTTTCACGAATATCATCTAGGCTCAGCTAGAACTTAACTAATAAATCCACCATCACAGCATCTTGTGGCAGAAGAGTTCCATAGTCTCAACGCTCTTACTGTGAAGAATCCCCTTTTATGTTGCTGATGAAACCTTCTTTTTTCTGGATGTAGGGTATGTCCCCTTGTCATGGTTACAGGCCTAGGTATGGAGAAATTATTAGAAAGATCTCTGAACTGTCCACTTATAATTAAATCATCCATAAGCCATCTTTTTTCCAAACTTAACCCCAAATTTAAGGTGTTCAGCACTATGCACAGTATTCCATATGTGATCTGACTAGTGGTTGGGAAAGTGGTAGCACCGATTTGTTGCTTCCCATGATCTTTTTGGGCTTGGCCTCAGCTGCCTGGCATTGGTTGCTAGAATTAAAGAGTCACTGTACTTTCACACAACTTCATTTAATTTACTAGAAGGGTGTAACTAGCAAATGTCTATATCACTTAATTTAAAAAATATGCCTGCATCCACCTGAAAAAAAGCTGTAAAGTCATGGCCACCAAGGGTCTGACTTCCACCAAATTTTCTGATCGCCACCTGTTGTCAGGCAAGAGCCGTCGCTAGTAACAGAGACACAGAAGATGGCAGAGTGGAAGTGGGGGGGGGGGGGGTGGTGTCACAGCTAGCTGAGATCCTGAGCCTGATAAAAGAACTGCTTCTGAAGATAACAGGAGCTACTGCCTTTCTGTGTGATTCGGAGCTGAAAATATACATAATAACATAATAACATAGTATATAAGGCCAAAAAAAGACATTTGTCCATCCAGTTTGACCTGTTATCCTGCAAGTTGATCCAGAGGAAGGCAAAAAAAAAACCCTGTGAGGTACAAGCCAATTTTCCCAACTTAAGGGGGAAAGGGGAATCCTCAGGTAACTCCCTGGATCAACGACCCCTCTCTAGTAGCTATAATCAGGCAGAGAGTTCTATAATCTCACTGCTCTTACCGTAAAGAATCCTTTTCTATGTTTGTGTACAAACCTTCTTTCCTCCAGACGCAGAGGGTGTCCCCTCATCACAGTTACAGTCCTGGGGATAAATAGATGATGGAAGATATCTCTGTACTGTCCCCTGATATATTTATACATAGTTATTAGATCTCCACTCAGTCGTCTTTTTCTAAAGTGAATAACCCTTATGTTGATAATCTTTCAGGGTACTGTAGTCCACCCATTCCAGTTATTACTTTAGTTACCCTCCTCTGAACTCTCTCCAGCTCTGCTATGTCTTCCTTGTTCACAGGAGCCCACAACTTTACACAGTACTCCATGTATGGTCTGACTAGGGATTTGTAAAGTGGTAGGACTATGTTCTCATCACTGGTATCTATGCCCCTTTTGATGCAACCCATTATTGTATTAGCCTTGGCAGCAGCTGCCTGACACTGGATTTTACTGCATAGTTTTCTGTTTATTAAAATTCCTAGGTTCTTGTCAGTGTTACCGAGTGTTTTACCATTTAGTATGTACCAGTGATTTGCATTATTCCTACCCATGTGCATAACCTTACATTTGTCAGTGTTAAACCTCATCTGCCACTTCTCTGCCCAAGCCTCCAATCTATCCAGATCCCTCTGTAGTAGTATACTGTCCTCTTCAGTGTTAATTACTTTACACAGTTTAGTGTCATCTGCGAAAATTAATATTTTACTGTGCAAGCCTTTCACAAGATCATTAATAAATATATTGAAGATAATAGGGCCCAAAACTGACCCCTGAGGTACCCCACTAGTGACAGTGACCAAATCTGAGTGTGTACCGTTAATAACCACCCTCTATCACTGAGCCAGTTACTTACCCACATATAGACATTTTCTCCCAGTCCAATCATTCTCATTTTATATACTAACCGTTTATGTGGTGCAGTGTCAAATGCTTTGGAGAAGTCCAGATATACGACATCCATTGATTCACCACTGTCAAGTCTAGAACTTACCTCCTCATAGAAACTGATTAATGTAGTTTGACATGACCGATCCCTCATGAAGCCATGCTGATATGATGTTATTTGCTTGTTTTCATTTAGATCCTCCAAGATAGCATCTCTTAGAAAACCAAACCGTTTACCCACAACAGATGTTAAACTTACCGGCCTATAGTTTCCGGGGTCTGTTTTTGCACCCCTTTTGAATATTGGCACCACATTTGCTATGCACCAATCCTGTGGAACACTCCCTGTCAGTATAGAGTCTGTAAATATCAGAAATAAGGGTCTGGCTATGACATTACTTAATTCTCTTAGGATACGGGGGTGTATGCCATTTGGTCCTAGTGATTTGTCTATTAAGTCGCTGTTGTACTTCTTCCTGGGTCAAACAGGGCACTTTTAATGGGGAATTTACTTTTACATTCTGCATTTCATCTGACAGTTCATTTTCCTCAGTTACTGGTAATACAGTGGAGAAAAAAATATTTAATAGCTTTGCTTTCTTCTCGTCGCTCTCTGCAACTTCCCCCTCATTGCTCTGTAGAGGGCCGACACCTTCAGATTTATGCTTTTTAACATTTATATAATTGAAGAACATCTTAGGGTTAGTATTGCTCTCTTTGGCAATTAATCTCTCGGTCTCTAGTTTGGCAGCTTTTATTTGTTTTTTACATATTCTATTTTTTTCCGTATAGTTTTTCAGTGCTTCCTCGCTACCCTCCTGTTTTAGTGATTTAAATGCTTTCTTTTTGTCATTTATTGCTTTCTTTACAGTTCTATTTATCCACTTTGGTTTCTTCTTGTTCCTTACCCCTTTGATCCTATAATGTATGTACCTCTCACGATTAGATTTTAGGATGCTTTTAAAAATATCCCATTTTGTGGCGGTATTTTCATTTTTGAAGACTTTGTCTCAGTTACAGTGGGATGCAAAAGTTTGGGCAACCTTGTTAATCGTCATGATTTTCCTGTATAAATCGTTGGTTGTTACGATAAAAAATGTCAGTTAAATATATCATATAGGAGACACACACAGTGATATTTGAGAAGTGAAATGAAGTTTATTGGATTTACAGAAAGTGTGCTATAATTGTTTAAACAAAATTAGGCAGGTGCATAAATTTGGGCACTGTTGTCATTTTATTGATTCCAAAACTTTTAGAACTAATTATTGGAACTCAAATTGGCTTGGTAAGCTCAGTGACCCCTGACCTACATATACAGGTGAATTAAATTATGAGAAAGAGTATTTAAGGGGGTCAATTGTATGTTTCCCTCCTTTTTTAATTTTCTCTGAAGAGTAGCAACATGGGGGTCTCAAAACAACTCTCAAATGACCTGAAGACAAAGATTGTTCACCATCATGGTTTAGGGGAAGGATACAGAAAGCTGTCTCAGAGATTTCAGCTGTCTGTTTCCACAGTTAGGAACATATTGAGGAAATGGAAGACCACAGGCTCAGTTCAAGTTAAGGCTCGAAGTGGCAAACCAAGAGAAATCTCGAATAGACAGAAGCGACGACTGGTGAGAACAGTCAGAGTCAACCAACAGACCAGCACCAAAGACCTATAACATCATCTTGCTGCAGATGGAGTCACTGTGCATCGGTCAACCATTTGGCGCACTTTACACAAGGAGATGCTGTATGCAAAAGTGATGCAGAGGAAGCCCTTTCTCCGCCCACAGCACAAAAAGTGCCGCTTGAGGTGGGCTAAAGCACATTTGGACAAGCCAGCTTCATTTTGGAATAAGGTGCTGTGGACTGATGAAACTAAAATTTAGTTATTTGGCCATAACAAGGGGCGTTATGCATGGAGAAAAAAGAACACAGCATTCCAAGAAAAACACCTGCTACCTACAGTAAAATATTGTGGTGGTTCCATCATGCTGTGGGGCTGTGTGGGCAGTGCAAGGACTGGGAATCTTGTCAAAGTTGAGGGACTCATGGATTCCACTCAGTATCAGCAGATTCTGGAGACCAATGTCCAGGAATCAGTGACAAAGCTGAAGCTGCGCCGAGGCTGGATCTTTCAACAAGACAACGACCCTAAACACTGCTCAAAATCCACTAAGGCATTTATGCAGAGGAACAAGTACAATGTTCTGGAATGGCCATCTCAGTCCCCAGACCTGAATATAATTGAAAATCTGTGGTGTGACTTAAAGAGAGCTGTCCATGCTTGGAAGCCATCAAACCTGAATGAACTAAAGATGTTTTGTAAAGAGGAATGGTCCAAAATACCTTCAACCAGAATCCAGACTCTCATTGGAACCTACAGAAAGCGTTTAGAGGCAGTCATTTCTGTAAAAGGAGGATCTACTAAATATTGATTTAATTTCTTTTTTGTGGTGCCCAAATTTATGCACCTGCCTAATTTTGTTTAAACAATTATAGCACACTTTCTGTATCCAATAAACGTCATTTCACTTCTCAAATATCACTGTGTGTGTCTCCTATATGATATATTTAACTGACAATATTTATCGTAACAACCAACGATTTATACAGGAAAATCACAACGATTAACAAGGTTGCCCAAACTCTCGCATCCCACTGTAGTTAGCTTTTTTGACGTTTGGTATTTTTGTTCCTCACTGTAGAAACGCTCGTTTGAAGGATAATTGGAAAGTTATTACTTTATGGTCACTATTTCCCAGGTGTCCCCCAACCTGCACATCTGTTGTTCTGTCAGATCTATTGGTTATTACTAAGTCCAGTATGGCCATCCCTCTAGTCGGGTTCTGAACCAGTTGGGAAAGGTAATTGTCTTTGGTTATTGCCAAGAACCTGTTTTCTTTATGAGATGTACAGCTTTCATTTTTCTCAGTCTATATCTGGGTAGTTGAAGTCCCGCATAATAACCACCTCATTATGATTTGCTGCCTCGTCTCTCTTGTTTAGTAGTACATTTTCTGTGGACTCTGGTATATTATGTGATTTATAATAAACTCCTATTAGTAATTTATTATTATTTTTGCCTCCATGTATTTCTACCCACAGTGACTCCACATGTTCATGTCCCTCACTTATATCTTCACGGACTGTGGGCTTTAGACAGGACTTTACATAAAAGCAGACCCCTCCCCCTCTCCAGTTTTTATGATCCTTTCTAAACAGACTTTAACTGCCCAGTCATCACTATCATCCATCCATGTCTCAGTTATTCCCACTATGTCATAGTCCTCCTCACACATCACTAATTCCAGTTCCCCAGTTTTATTAGTCAGGCTTCTGGCATTAGTATACATACAATTAAGAGGTTTATGTATATTTCATACCCTACACCTTTCCTTCTGAACTGTTCTAGTCCCTCCTTCCATTCCTCCCCAGTCCCCCTACCTTGCCCTTGGTCTCTATCTGCACTATCTTCCCATTCTATAACGTAATTACCCTCCCCCAGTCCCTAGTTTAAACACTCTTCCAACCTTCTAGCCATCTTCTCCCCCAACACAGCTGCCCCTTCCCCATTGAGGTGCAGCCTGTCCCTACGATAGAGCCTGTAGCTGACTGAGAAGTCGGCCCAGTTCTCCAGGAACCCAAACCCCTCCTTCCCACACCAGTTCTTGAGCCAGTTGTTAACCTCCCTAATCTACCGCTGCTTTTCTTGTGTGGCTCGTGCTACAGGCAGTATTTTGGAAAACACTACCTTTGAGGTCCTTGCCGTAAGCTTTTGACCTAAATCCCTAAAATCATTTTTAAAGACTCTCCACCTTCCTCTAACTTTTTCATTGGTTCCAATATGGACCATGACTGCTGGATCTTCTCCAGCCACTCACAGTAATCTGTCAACCCGATCCACGATGTGTCGAACTCTAGCGCCAGGAAGACAACACACTGATCACGGTCTTTGTGACAGATTGCCATTTCTGTACCCCTAATAATAGAGTCTCCCACTACCAGCACCTGTCTGGCCTGCCCTGCTCTCCTGGTCCCCTGCTTACTGGAGCTAACATTCTCCTGACTGGCAGAGGAAGTATCCGGCTGCAGCAATGCTTTCCCTGGACTGACATCCCCCTCATCTGCCAACAGTGCAAACTTGTTGGGGTGTAACAGATCAGGGCTAGCCTCCCTGGCACTCTTCCCTCTAACTGTTACCCAGCTAGCTACCTCACTTTCCTCAGACTCCTCGCTTTCACCCTCCCCCTCATCTAACCCATAATGCTTGCTCAGTGAGCAGCAAACTCTTTTCCAAATTGTTAACGCCTTTCAGTGTTGAAACTCGCCCGTTTAGATACTCAACTTGCGATTCCAAACGGGTAATTTGCTCACATTTTGAACAATGATATGCACCCTCAAAGGCTGTTGTAGTACTGCATAAATTAGACAATATGTGCACTGGACTGCGCTGTCAATAATGGAACACATACTAATGGGGATTACACAACGAAAGCGGAAAATACAATATAATGCAGTAATAAGAGAAGGCTGATTAACGGCAGTCCCCCACTGAAGTCCCTGAATCTGAAGTCACTTAATCTAAAGTTGCACATTTATACAAATACACACTTAACTCAAACACGCGACACGCAAACTTGCGTTATATGCCTGCTTATATAAATGGAGCTCTCAAAACCAGCCTATTTTGTTTCCTCTGGATTCAAAGGGATATGAGGGAATTAAGGCAAAGGACATCACAGCAGTACAGTGCTAGCAGATTCCACAGAAGGGAAACACACCCTGCTTCTGAGAGAAAAGCATCTAACTGTGCAGCTGAAAAGGGGAATAATTAGACAGAAAAAAGTTGAAATTTGATATTTTCTGGCAAAAAACTGGTATTTATGCAAGAAACCTGCCGGATCCTGTTATTGTGAATAGGGACGCGGTGGTGCCCGGCGATGTCTGGCAATGCGAGATACAGTGTAATTTGATACACTGTTTCTCTGCTGGAACAGACACCAGAGGACACAATGGAAATGTGAATGAAGCCCAAGGAGTTTAGCACGGTTTAGGCCGTGTTCACATCATCATTTCATTTCCATTCTTCGGATCTGTCAGAAGAGCAGGATTTTTTTTACAAATCCTGTAAAAAAACGGATCTGGAGCATTTGCTATGCATATTTTGCATCCATTTTAGCCATTTCTGTCTGAGATCTGTCTTTTATATGGAAAAAATTTTCATTTCAGACAAAAATGGCTAAAACAGATGAAAAATGTGCATAACAGATGCCTAAAATACAGGATCCGTTTTTTTTCTGCTCTTCTGACGGATCAGAAGAATGGGAAATGAAACAGTGATGTAAACCCGGCCTTACTCAGTATTCGTCTTTAGTAGCTTCCAGGGTAACTCGTCCACCACCCCTGCTTCTTTGGCCTCTTTTCTCATCCAGTGTTGCACAGTCTATAAAATTAATTGCCAATTTTAAGCAGTTTTATAAGGAGGAGCGCTAGTCTCCAGGCATGGAAGCTAGGTTCTTGTCTCTTGCAGGCCAGCATGTGATCTGTGATGTCACTATCTTCCTTCTCTATCACAGATTCGGAGGCCTAGAGGATACTGCCTTTAAGCTTATATGTTTCCTAGAATACATTTTTAAAGATCCTTGGTGTAATTAGGCTTGTTGTCTGGGGGCAGTCACAGGGGTGTCAGGAAAAGGTTTAGGTGGAGGCATGCTGGTCCTATCAATAATACAGAAACGCTACAAAGTGTGCTGCAGTCCTAGACCTGATAGAGAACGGTTTCAGTATAACAGCACATGAATAATGCAGGAGCTGGTGAAAAATTAACCAGCTGGAAGTGCTTGAGAATGCATCGCCCGCATTGTCCTGACGGCTGGAGAAAAGTGATTAAAATGGGCATTATTGCCCTGTCTGTAGGTAAATGTGTTATTAAGTGTGCAGCAGTATGGCATTTCACTCATATATTATGACTGCGCGCTCACATTGTAATGTAGCAGCGAGCAATACTCGCCCTCGTCTTCTGCTGCAGAGAGCAGGATCTGCAGTCCTCCCAGTCATGTCTGCTCTACCCCCTCTTATTTGCCTGGGTTTTATTGGGGATTCTCTAAGCAAAGCACAGTCACTCAGTAGAACTTGAAGGAACCAGGGTTTTCTCGTATAAATCAACCTGACTCAGCAGAAGCTGGAACATTGCAGTCTGGTCTTGAGAGGGATGAGATTTCCTACTGTCCAGGTGTCTGGCAGAGCTCTGCGCCCCCTGTGAACACATTTTGCATCTTCATTCGTCGCTTCTTAGCTGATGCCTCAGGTCTCAGTGTTTGTTGTCAGCTCTGCATTGTCGAGATACAGATATCTTCACCTGATCTGTTATCTATACTAGAATGAAAGCTTAAAGGGACACTAACCACAAAGCCCACAGCTTATAAAATGATGCAATATATGTATTTGTTTCTGGAGGGTCTCAGATGAGGCTCTCAGAAGTTGCATGTAGATAAATATAGACGCTGGTAATGATATCCAAGCTTCATGCAGATTGTCAGTAAGAGCATATAGTAATGTTGGTTTTGAGGTTTCTGTGAAGATTTAGTCAACCTGGACATTGCACCATTGCTTATTGAGACGTCTTGCGTTCTTAGAATGGAGGCTAATTCCATCAGCTGTCTATGAGAAATAAGGGAAAGAGTCAACTAATAGTATAGTGTTCCTCCATCATGTTAAGCCATCACACTACATACCACTGACAGGTGCATTGTCACTGTGGACCATACGATTTACCTGAAGTGACTGTAATAGGAGTGGAATTGTCACGGCTGAGGATGGGGAATACCCTCAGCCATGCGATGCCAGAAGATGGCTGGTCGATGCAAGGCCAGGACAGGAATCGGGGAACAGGTCACCTCCTATCAATCCCTAATTCTGACCCTGTCTCCTAGCCGTATGAGCTGACCCTGATGGTAGGAGGGCTCATACTCCGGAACCTAATATTCCTACTAGCCCTCAGGGTGGTCCTGGACTAGGAGCAGGGTAAGACAACCTGTTCCTTCTAGACACGTAGGAACAGGAGTCTCACTGGCCAAGCTACATAAAAAGGGAAACATAAACAGCTTATGGCAATGGCAGGTAAATGCAACAAGTAACACCTACCTGCCACAGACACAAAGCCTGGAACCCATGCAGAAGCGTTGCTGTCCACAAGATATGGCGGACACAGCATACACCACACATCACACAGGAACCCAGGACCATAAGCTGCAATAACAAGGAGACCAAACACACACCTTCATAACACCATGTAACATACCTTAACATCACATAATAACATTTATGACCACAACAGTGGCCCTCACTGGCAGATGGTAAAATACCAGGAGGATGAGTCCAGCATCATGTCTGGAGTACCCCTCAGACATCAGGTCTCAACTGAGGCTAAATAGCCCATGTAGCCACACACATGCAGACACACCCAGTGCTCACAGACTAGGAAAGGAATTAACCCTTCTCACACCAGGGAAGGGAAGACAACCACTTAAAGGGGAAAGTGCACAAACAACTATAAGGCCGCAGCTGTTACCGCTGGCAACGACATGTGTGGCAACCATGTCCTGGGAGCTAGTCGAAAGGCCGAGACACTACCACCACATGTACACAAAGAACACGTTGCCGCAGACAACCGCAGGTGACAGGAAAATGTCACAGTGCACACACAAACGTGCACACCAAACAACAAAGTGCACACATAGAAAGACTCGTTGCCATAGGCAACCAGCTCCAGCTGCTACACTGCCAAGCACCATATGTTGGCAGCGGCAACCACACGTGAGGCAACAAACCCAGAGCCCTCATGTCACGGAAGGTGTGCAGGAAACTAGAAAACACAAAATGAATATACGACTGACTGGTTCCAAAACTAAGGAACAAAAAGGGAGAGCCCTGCATCAGACCTGGCTCTCTCCCTGACTGCTCAGCCTATGCGAAAATCCCAATGGTAGATGATCGCATATCCTCGTACCTCGACTGTATAACACCTGAACACCCTATAATAGTGAGGGGACACGACCACCGGCTCCCTATTCTAGATACGGAGGGAGTCAGGGTCACCTGGGATCCAGAAAACAGAAAAACACAAATAAATGAACAAAACTTATCTTGTAGAAGACTCAGAAGTAGGAACAGCATGCACACACTCCAGGAAGTTGTATAAACCGCAAAGTGATGCACTATGGGAAAAGGATTTAAAGGGATGCAATCAGTGCAACTACATGACAGCTGAGAGAGGCTAACGAGATGAGAAAATGAAAGCAAAACAAAGGAACCTCAAGAAGGAGGTTCTAGACGTCTGTCAGAGCTTCTCAGATGTCTGGTGGTGACACCTCACCTGTGGTTGACAACATAAAACAGACCACTGACAACCGCATGCGACCAAAGAGTCACGACCATAACCATGGTCGTGACGGGAATATGAAAATGTGTCATAATGAGGGATATGCCATTAATGTATGGAGGGGAGGAGGAGACCTTGGCCAGTGGAAAATGGCAGGGTGCTTATGAATATCTGATATAAAAGACTTGTGTGGAAGCTCCATAAATACTTATTTTAGGGTCACATTTGCATCATTGCAGATGAAATTGAACCGACACAATCTCTGCAGCCTAATTCCAGTCATCTTTGCAGGTGGCATCCACTGTGATCAGACAGGCCACCCCAGCATCTTCAGAAACTCATCTGCAGCGATCTAGTAGTATTTAGTTTTAGTTGGTACACAACTTCATGGCTTGGTTGAGACTGACCTATGATAAATGCAGTTTTCCCTGAATTAAAGGGGCAAATAACTGGTCCCAATAACTTTCATGGGATCCATCTTATGTCTGTATGTTTATTGGCTACCGTTGAGTACTAGTCCAGAGGTGTAACTAGACTTTCCTGCACCCAGAGCATGGATTCAGATTTACAGGTGCCGCCCTCGTGTTTCAATATCCGAGCTTTACCCACTCTCTAATGACCTAGATGACCACCCCTCTCAAGGGCACCTCATTGTCCTGGAGAATTTGCTACAAGCACATCATCTGCTGGTAATATTTCTGTACAGTCATTACATTAAATGTCCCTGGTAGCAATGTCATCCTGTTCTTATGTAAATACGCATTCTCCAAATCTCCTGGTGGAAAAAGAGCCGACTCGCTTGTTAAACAGCTATTTTGCCTGAAACTATCTGAAAGGCTGCACTTTTAATACACTAAAGAGAAATTAGTCAGAGTAGCACATAATATCGGCTGATATTGTAATTCCATTTACATTAATACCTTCCATCTCTACTGGATACAAAGGATGCAGTGTTTTGTTTAAATTAACATAATCACTTTTATTACGGAATATAGACCAATTCTCTCTGCTTTATGTCTTTTGCTGGAGCAAGATACCTTCCCTGCATGCGGCTCGCTAATAGAATCCGCGATGAGCTGCTCTTAGGTGGGTAGTAGCTCGCACCTCTTGGGATGTTATAGATAGAAGAGTACAGATGGATACTCTTATATTTGGTCATAATATAATGATGCTGTGTGTGTAGTGGATAACCATAAGAATATAAAATAGCAGAACTTCTCCTGGTGTTCAGCACTCAGCTGTAACACATGGCTTAATCCTAAGAAAAACAGGGGTCCCATCAGTAGACCTCTACTTTCAGTAAGTTGAGGCATAATATTATATAACCAGAAAACCCCTTCTATATATACCCTGTGGTCAATATCGGGGAGGGTGACCCTAGGTTTTGTTGTTGGGTTCGCAAGTGTATTAGCTGTGGGCAATAAACCTAAACTGGCCTTTTTTGGGTTGGCCATCTCCTGTCGGCTAATTGTGTCTGTTAGTTTTAGTGCAGTTATCTTATCTCATTCTTGCTGAACACTGAGGTTTTGGCTTCTGCTTAGGATAAAACACTTCTGTGGATGGGAAAGTTCTGCGTTTTCCTCCTCTTAGATTTTTGATTTTGTAAGAAACTGGAAATTGTCTCCTGGAGCCCTTTGAGACTATTGAGGGTTCTGGGGTGAGTCAGCGGGAAGAGATGGCCATGAATCAGAAGACCTTGAAGTGAGTGATGCTTAGACTGCGGAGTGGCAGCTCTTTCACAGCAGCGGAGGGATGTCGCCTCACCTCTCCCCACCTCGCGCCTCATTTAGATCGTCACACTGGGGAGTCCCTGCGGAAATGTGTCTCTCTGAAGCTCCCGGCTTTTCTTGCTCAGCTGTATAATTGAAAATAAATTCTAATAAATCTCATCTTGGAAAGCCCCAGGGACTTAGAACAACAAAGGGGAGGGTGAAGTCAGTGTTGTCTGCTCCTCTGTTGTTCTTCACATTTGTATTATTTCCTCTGGTAGAATAAACAGTCAAGTGGCAGTCTGGGTTATAATTGAATTGTAGGAGGAAGTTTCTAAGAAGATATTTCCAGTTGTTGCCCAGAGGTAAAACTGCTGGAAAATGATTTTGGTGCAAATAATTGCCTCGGTCTAGTAATTGTCATGAGGTGGAACCACCTTCATCACCATCTCCATTTTGTGGTGATGATGGAATCTCTTCTTAAATCAACTCAAAAAATGCCACATTGATCTCCAGAAACCGCACGGTATTCCAGCCATTGATGAGGTGGCTATTAAAGGTGTTATCCAGTACATTAAATCTTTCATAAATACTTAGACTGCTTTAAAATAATACAAAATAACAAATACCTGTATAGGCAACTGCATGTCACCATTCCTGGCTTTCTGCCATGTAAGCACATGATCAGTGTGGCCAATCACTGGCCTCAGCAGTATCACCACTGAGACCAGTGAATGGTTGCAGCATTCACACACTTAGATGACACATGACTAGTGCCCAAAAAGAAACTGAGATCATCAGGGACTGGAGTGGTGGTGGCACTGTACCAGGGGTGACGGGTTAAACGGGTGAGCATCTGTTGTTTCATTATTTTAATCACTTACAGCATTTCTGCAAAAAATGTTATACAGAACAAAAACTGGGTTCAAGATCTGCCTTGTTAATCACCTGGTGTGTTTCTATGTGTTGTTATAGATATTTATTAGATGCAGTGGTGTAACACCAGACAGACTGTGCTCCTCTACATGTCATGTTTAGACCTCCTGAATAATAAGTCTGCTTTCACCTCTTCTTTGTGGATCTAGAGGAGACTTTGCTTAGTTGATAGAATAGATAAAATCAGCTAAATATGTGCACAAAAAAAAACCTTTGATGGGTTTGAACACTCATTAGACTAGAAAATGTCACATCAGTTGTGGTACTTTGTAGTATACAGCTTATTGATTTACAATCTTTGGATATGGACAAAAACCATGCCGTCATATGGGTATACTGCACATTTTTGTGTTTTTTAAATGCTTTTTCATGTCTCTACAGTTTTTTGCAGATAAGACTGCTGTTTGTGTGCCTGCTGTGACCTTACCATAATGGTGACGTCTATGGGGTCCTGGGAGGGTTTGAAGTAATGCATATTAATGGATGGACAGAAAAGCCAGCACTCAAGGTCAAAATTTTATATTCTGCTCTGATTTAAGCCTACCTATATTTCAGTAACAAAATCTTCTTAAAATTTGTTAAAATGCTCAGTTTACTACAGACAATTATTGTACATAAAAGTAAAAAAAAATAACTGACAGAGAGCTAAGTTGACTGGTGGCCGCCCACACTATTCATTGTCTTCACCAATTCATTTCTAGTTTAGAGTGTAATTAAAGAGCCCGTAATGGTTTGTGTGGCTCGTGACAAAATCCCACATGTTGCAACTGATAAATAAAATCCAGCCATTGTCCTCAGTAATAGCACCAATCTATCCGATCTGCTGGACTAGTTCATAGTAAAACAATTACCGACATCTCCCACCCCTGGGATTCCGCTCCCCGCAAGCTCTTTTGGCTTTGACAGGTCTATCCAGATTTTTATAGACTCCACTCAACTTTAGCAGGTAATGGATTCACAATAAGAATGTGGCGATCATCCTTTCTTGGTTTAAAGCTCCACTGTAGCTGAAGGCTCATTTGTAATGGTATGAAACATAGGCCATCTGCACCAGAGGGCTCCACTTTGAGGTTCTGAAACATGATCCATCTGCAGCAGAAGGCTCCACTGTGAGGTTTTGGAACACGATCCACCTCAGCTCAAGACTCCACTGTGTGTGTGGTTCTAAAACATGATACATCTCAGGCTGGAGGCTCCATTGTGAGGTTCTGGAACATGGTCTATAATGAATGACAGCCTCAGCTGAGGCATAAATTCACGTCACGTCTCACTCATGGTCCCACTGTCCAGTGTAAATCACATTGAGAGAAGAGTCCTCAGATTAAAATGTCGAGAAGGCAGGGGCAGTACTGGCTAGACCAGGCATCCTCAAACTGCGGCCCTCCAGCTGTTGTACAACTACAACTCCCACAATGCCCTGCTGTAACCTGATACCTGTAGGCTGTTTGGGCATGCTGGGAGTTGTAGTTTTGCAACAGCAGGAGGGCCGCAGTTTGAGGATGCCTGGGCTAGACTATGGATGTAGGGAATGCGTTATTGCTTAATTCCTTGCCCTGGCTTTAACAGGATTTGTTTGGTACATATTGGTTGTCTGACAGCAAAACATTGCCAGATGTGCTACAACTTTCCACCACCTGCCCTCACATGGCATCCATAGGGCGGAAAAGCCACTAAAATGTTATGAATATGAATGAACGGTATATTCAATGTTCTCCTCGTCTCGCTTGGTGCTAGCCATCTTCTGATGTGTCAGAAACTTCATGCATGTTCATAACATATGGGTCAAAATCTGACTTTCAAACAAGCCTTGGGATTTGACAAGGGAATATAGCCAAGCCAGATATCTATCTGTAGACAGCTGTCTCAGGGTGCTTGCCCCTCATCAGTACGGAGTAGGATTCTGGCTGGCTCAGTGTAATGCCTTTAATGCAGCTTGCAACCTTAAAGAGACCGCTCTTGTATGGAGAGTTATTGTCATGGGAAACGAATATGCAGAGAGATATCTCCCAAGGAAGAGAACAAGTCTCCATACATGACTGGTCTCTTGAAGGAGATTCAGTGCACTGCCTAAGCCGAATTCAAGGCATTACACCCAGCAAACCAGAATCCTATTCCTTACTGATGATGGGGAAAGCACCCCGAAACAGCTGTCTCCATACAGGACTGGTCTCTTGAAGGAGATTCAGCACCATGCCTATATTTCCTTCCATTTAGCAATGTTTATGATTTCCACGTACTGTATTTCAATAGCTGTCACAGTCCCTACATTCTACAAGAAATAACACTTTTGTCATTACACTCTCATCGATATCTCCAAATCAGTAAGTTATGAGACACCAATAAACTTCACTAATGTAAGTGAAAGTCTACCTTCAATATGCACGGTTTTGGAGTATGGGGTAAAACAGATATCATCAGGCTGGCCCTAATAGCTGCATTTGACACTTGCCGCATTCATCACCAAGTTCCATCAAGGATGAAATCATTACCAAGAATTGGGTGAATCATTTTTACCCAATAATGCTTGAAAATCCATGTAATGAGAGAAAAAAGACAGATCGGCATTATAGTATAAAAGTCATTTTAATCGCAAGAAAAATCATTTACTCTGTAACCTAGATAAAATCTCAGCGTGATGCGAGGAACAGCACTCATACCTAATAATCCAGCACAAAATAATATCCGTATTATAGGAGATGGACGAGCTCGGGCTTCCCTTACTTAAAGAGATAGGTGCAACAAATAACACACAACTGGAGAATTATGGCAAAATGTGGTAGAAGACATCTTCTATAAGAATATGACATGGTGAGCTCATTATGACACCATATACAATAGCAGGGAATATACCTGCCTCCTGACCCCACCATCACAGAAAGGCCATGACTTCTGCCTCCAATGACAAGCTGGGATACCGACTGCACCCTTCTGGTTCCGAGGATGGTAAATGGTGCCTTCAGACTGGCCATCATGACTGTTCCAGAATGACCAATGGGAACCTGCTAGGTTGACTGTTGCTGCCCTGCAGAGGTACCCTTTGATCTACCTGCTGTGTCTCCTGGTAATCAACTTGTGGCATCTGGCTACACCCTGGCCACCTCCTCCAAGATTCATTACGTGGACTGTTTTAAAATGGGGAAAGAGGAGGAAGCTCTAGAAAGACATTCCTGACAGTGCCAAAGCATTGGGCATTGAAATTCAACCCTCCTGATCCTTTTCCCCCTCAACATCATCATGAGTTTTAATGTTAGAAAGACATGCATTTACATGTAACAATAATAATATGTTTTTTTTTTTTTTTTTATCATTTGGATTATTTGTCCTTCCTTTCACCATCACATCTGATATAACACTGACAAACGATATATATTTTTTTTAAGGTCATTGTAAAAGATTTGAGTTCAGTCTCTGCATTTGTTTAGGGTAGGACCAGAAGTGGTGGTAAGCAGGATGTAAAACATCTGTAGTACAGACTACAGGGGCTTTCTGCAGTTGGTTAAATTTGGTTGTTGATCATTTGCTTATTGTTAAAGACTACCCGTCAGCAGGATCAAACCTATTAAACCAGGTTCCTGCTGATTAAAGTGATGCCTATATTGTGAAAATTAGTTGTGCCATTCCCAAGAAAAAAAAAAAAAAAAAAAAATAGTTATTTTTTATGCAAATGAGGCCTTCAGTGCACTCAGGGGCGGGGCTTTACCGTCCAGTGCACCTCATCATTTGGGTACTGGCCACACTCCTTGGTGCACAAAGGCCCAAGAATACATTTGCATAAATAATTAAAGTATTTTTTTTGGGTGGGGAATGCCACAACCGATTTTCTCAAGACAGAAAGAAATCTACAGTACGTCCAGTTGCCTTGATTTATTCTTTACAGATATATTCTCAAGACAGGTATATTTTTAATCAGAAGAATCAACCCCATCAGGTCGTATGGCTGGTTTTATAAGGTTGATTCTGCTGACAGGTACTCTTCAAAGGCCTTCTCATTATGCAGCCGGGAAGAAGTGGACTGGTTGAGTGTATGCAGAGTGACGGTGAGCCCAGATTCTCTGTTTTAATTGTGGGTTGCCTGTGATGGATTTTTCTATGTTGCTATATTTCCCTGAGTTTGAATAGATATGTCAGATCTGGAGATGACCTCTTGGGACATTTCCCCTGAATGTAATGGTCATCTCATCCCAACCCCACCCCAGCCTCATAGAAGGATATTCTCTTGTGGTCTCCTACAGGTATGATAAATTGCTTAATAAAAAAGCAGTCTGTACTTGTTCTGAAATCATGAGTAAAGCTTATTATGAGATAACACGGCTGCGGCGGCCTTATGGGGGACTGTAGGGTCAGAGGGTCTGGTGGAGATAGCGAGCTATAAAGATATCCGGCAGATCGGTCTGGGTGTATTCAGAGCATCAGTTTTTATCAGAATACACTCTGTATACAGTGAGCTCAGAGGCCCCTGCTATAATGAGACCCTTTATCTACAAGCACAATGATGTATTCTGGAGAACGTCAGCCTGATCCGGCTCCTGCGCTCCGCTCGCCTCTGCCTCCACTTTATAAGCATTTGCAAAAAAAAATGTTTCTTTTCTTGGCTTAATGACACATAGACGTTTATTTTGTTCTGAGAGAAAGGTTAGTATTCGGCTGCTGCATCTGCAGGTCCAGTGTTTCAGTGTATCAGCGCAGGTAAAATGTTTCAGTCTGGAATTTGGGCTGTTTAGCTCACAGAGGTTGGTCTGAGACCCTCAGCTTTGAGACTACTCTCTTGTGGACATAAACAACAATGTTCCCATTCACAATCCAGTTATATTACGAAGTCACCTTTTTCTTAAGCCACGTGTACAGGATGTGTCTGTTTTGTGGTCCACGGAAACACAAAATACGGAAGCAGTCTGTGTGCTGTCCACATTGACTTCAATAGGTTCATGGATTGCATTTTGCGGACATATTCTATCTTTTTGTGGAACAGCATCCCTGTGTCCATTCTGCAGAAAGATAGAACATGTCGTATACTTGGCTGCAAAATGGGGACCACCGTCTCATTGAAGTCAATGTGTCCGCAAAAAATGCGGCTGCAACCCAGACGTTATCTGTATTTTGTGGATACGCAAATGGCGGACTGTAAAAAACATACAGTTGTGTGCATGAGGTGTTAACTATGAAGTTGTGGGGTGGTCGCCAATTACCCCAAATTAGGGGAAAGACTCCTTACCTACTCCAAATGGCAGAGGTGAAGCTAGGCTTTCCAGCTTTGTGCCCCTTCAAAGTAGTAATGCCCACATTGTGCCCAATCACAGTAATAATCGCTACACTACACCCCTGCCAAATGATATCAGAATAAATTCCCGGATCAGTGTCCATTGTCCAGAAATCTAGTACATATAAATTGTGATATTTTTATTGCAAAGAATGCCATCCCGGTTCTGCTTGAACTTGTGCAATGAATCAACCACCACAACCTCCTGTGGCAGAGAGCTCCATAGTCTTACCACTCTTACAGTAAAGAATCCCCTTCTATGTTGATGGTGAAATCATCTTTCCTCCAGACAGAGAGTTTGCGCTCTTGTCTTGGTTACAGGCCTAGATATAAAAAGCTCAGAAAGACGTTGTCCACCCGTGCCTCTGCTCTAGTTCAGATTACAGGGGCCGTCCACCTTTTGTTAAATAATGGCCTTTGCTTAGGGTAGGCCATCACAAGTTAATTGGTGGGGTCCTACATCTGATGTTTGGCAGTAGCCCTGGCGCCGAAAGCAGACAGCTCCATCTTCCTTCTAGTGGACTGACCTCATTATTGCAGCTCTGCTCCCACTAAAGTCAATAAGAGCAATGCTACAGTGATGAGCTCAGTCCTCTACAAAGTAGATGAAACTGTCTGCTTCTGGCGCCGAAACTATTGGCAAACAGCTGATCGGTGGGCGTGAGGTGTTTTGGAGTTTATCCTGAGGATAGGTATTCAATTAATAAAAGGTGGACAACCCCTTTAATTAAAATCCAGTAGATCTGTGACATGAAGGTTGAGCTAAGTGACAATTAATATGACCACCTCTAAAGCATGCACAGGTTCTTCACATGTATCCCTCTCTCCCACGCCACTTTATAATGTGGCAAAATTGACACCCAGGAGCATAGATAAGCTGGGTGTCACAGCTGTAGGGAAACCAATGATGTCTGTGTTGGTTATCACTCTCAGAAACCACTAGAATGAAATGTGGCTATACACATTAAGTTTATCAAAACAGACAAGAACAGTTAATTGTTGGGTTAAATTTGCACAATGAATGATCATTTTAGCAGATTGATGACAACGTGCACAACTCTTGTCTAGTAGACACGCTAATGATCTTTCTTTAAAAGAACATTCACAGAAAGATTGTGTGTCCTTCTGCCAGTGTCATTGAACATGTATGGTCAGTTTGACCTACTTCAAAAGTCAATATGGACTTATATTTATATGGCTGCGTTGGCATAACGATTGGCCACCAAACAATCATTCGTTCAACATCAACCTACTTCTGTCTAATGTGTATGACCACCTTAATTTAATCTAATTTGTTCCCATCTTGTCACTTGGTAAAGTATTGTAATTACCCGAATGCATGCTATCTCCCAATTCAGAATGCATTCGAATGACCTTGTCTAGTCCTCTCCTCCTACTTCCTGTGACGTCACATCCATTTGTTTCTAACCTGGTCTTCCTCTCTCTGCTGTGTCCTCCATCTAATTAGCTTCTCTAGTGAAGCAGGGAATAGCCAGCGCCTGCGCTGTTGACCTGTCAGTGCCATCAGTGTCCTCTCAGGCTCCTCTACTAAGGATACAGATTGTAGAACCACACCTATGCTAATTAGATGGACGTTCACGCACCAGGACACAGCAGAGAGTGGAAGCCCAGGCTGGAAACAAATGGACATGACATTACAGGAAGTTGCAGGAGAAGAATGGATGGGAGTCATGTGTCTCCATTCCGGATTGGGTAATTACAATACATTACAAAGTGAAAGACAGATTAAGGCCTCATGCACACGACCGTAGTAGGTCCGTGCCCATATTGCAGTCCGCATACAGCAGGACGGCGATATACGGACATCGGTCGTGTGTGCACCATATCACGGATGCGGTCCTGTTCATTTGAATGGGTACGCTATCTGGGAGATACCGTTGCGGAATGGAGGCACAGATCGGAAGCACTATGGAGGGCTTCTGTGGGTTTTCTGTCCGTGCCTCTGCACCAAGTAGTACTTTTTTGCGGTGTGGACCATCAGATGCGGATCGCGGACCCCATTCAAGTGAATCAGTCTGCATCTACAGACGATGGCCACACAGTCAGCGCCCGTGCATTGCAGACCGCAATTTGCGGTCCGTAGCACGAGCAAGGCACTTGTGTGCATGAGGCCTAAATGAAAGGAGGTTGACAGAAACAGGAAAAACCTCTTAAGAAGCAGCTGAACAGAATGCAATTCTGTCTTCATTATGGACCATCTCCTTTGTCTTTTCCGGTTGTGAATACGTATTAATGAAGGCAAATGCCACGGTCCTTCCAAGGTCTAATTAATACCCTCGCTGAGGTAAATATGGCTGCATCTAAACACACACTTGCTGTGGTGCGATAAGGTGACTTCCTTTAATTGGGAAGTAACCACAGCACCAAGGAAAGGTTTAATTATCCAAGGCGGCCTCACAAAACATTCTGCCTCTCAGTTTCCAGGTGTTTCATGTGATATAAAGGAGGCGACCGCTGCGCTCGGCTTCTCCTGGATCCATAGCTGCAGTCAGAATGAACATTTTGGAGAGTGGTCTTCCTCTATGTAATCTGGGGAGGAGACCTGACCTGATTTGTATTAATATTTCTAGTTCTACAAACTGTTGCCCTCCAGCTGCAGTGTAACTACACCTCCTATCATTCCCTGGCAGTTGAAAGTTGTTATTTTGTTGGCCCAGTATGTTCTTGATGGACATTGGGATTTCCAATCCGCTGGTCCTTGAGTATCCTAGGTGCCATACATTTCTGTTCATAAATGAAGAAATCCTCAGATAGAACCTCATCTCCAGACCTCACAAGTTTACGGCCGAGCTTCCAGCAGTGTATCACTACTTCCATCATGTTTCTACAGTTCTGACCTGTGTATGGAGAGATGAAGCTTATTTTGTATTTGCTTATTTGTTTGGAGGCCTCTATATGGCCTGCGATCCCTGGAGTTCTGCTTTGATAACCGGATTCTTTATCTCTAAGTGACACAGATGAGATGTTGCAGGATCAAGACTCCTGTGAAGCTACGAGACAAGAAGCTGGAGGACACCGGGGTGAATAGCTGGGGTCCCTGCATGTAAAATGAATGCACTGTCTACAATACAAGATCTTGGCTCTCTCAGCGTGGAGAGGGAAGCTGGGTGCCACTGAGGGTAGTATAAGGTCACCTTATCATTATTCAGCTTTTATCACCTTTATTGGCAAAACTGCCACTTATGGGACAGCCAGAAAGTCAAGCTGCACTGACACATTGTAGCCAAAGAGATAATTGCCTATATTAGATACATTGTAACAGCCCAGCAACACTGAGCAGAGCTAGATCCGCATAGGGCTCTGGGTGTAAACCAATACAATTAGGGCCCGTTCACTCTACATTTTTGCCGGTTTCCCATGCTGAATTTGGGCCAAAAACACCTCCAAAAAGCCTCCCATTGATTTCAATAAAAGCCAATTTTTTTTTTAAAAACAGTGTGGGGAAAAAAAGAAGCAGCATACCCTATCTTGGAGCAGAATCTGTGCTGAGTCTCCCATTGAAGTAGATAGAAAGCGGAAAACTCGCCAAAAACCACACCAAAACTGCTGAAAATTAGTGCAGATTCAATTTTTTTTTCAGCGCGTTGTCAAAATCCGTTGTGTGAACACACCCTTTATTTCCGTAACAGCCACTGACATCTTGAAAATGGTTTGTTGCCAGTTTGGGTGGTAAACTCTGCTTTAGGCCTCATGCACACGACCGTTGTTGTGTTCCGTTCCGCAAAATGGGGTTCCGTTGTTCCGTGATCCGTTTCCGTTTTTGTTTCTGTGTGTCTTCCTTTATTTTTGGAGGATCACCAGAAATGAAGGAAAGTAAAAAAAAAGTCTAAGTCAAGTTTGCCACGCAAATGATAGGAAAAAAACGGACGCGGACCGTTTTTCACGGTCCCATTGACTTGAATGGGTCCGCAAACCATTTTACGTGAAAAAAATAGGACAGGTTATATTTTTGGGACGGACTGGAACCACGGATCACAGACGCGGATGACAAACGGTGCATTAGCCGAGTTTTCAACGGACCCATTGAAAGTCAATGGGTCCGCAGAAAATCACAAAAAAACGGAACAACAGACACGGAATGAAACAACGGTCGTGTGCATGAGGCCTTAAAAAGCCACAAAAGATGTCACACCCAGATTTTCGGCAAAAATGTGCCATTTTTCTTGATAGTTTGGAAAGGGCCGTCTTTAGTGAGTTGGGTGGTCTTCATGCTTTAGGGTGACATATTGAGAAGAAAGACAAAAAAAACTACAGTTTGGCTCAAATCTATACCTGCTCATACTACACACAGATTTAATTTTCAGACATTCCTAAATGCGCCAATTAAGAAGCGTGTACATTTTATAAAATGTGGCACAAGTCTCTCCACTTATCTTTTTTCTTTGACGCTAGTTTTAATAAATGTCTGCCAAGGTCTATCGGAAAGTTCCATTGTACAGTGAGGGAGCTTTGTTAGAGAATCCGCCTGTTCTGTGATCACACCCTGATATGTGACTTTCTGCCAGGCGACGCTCCGTCCAGTGACTGGAGGCCTGCGGATACCTGTTCCACCACGATATTTGGGTGTTGTGCATTGTTCATGTGTGTATATACTGGGGCTCATTACTAAAGACTGGCATTTCACACGCCACTGGAGGAAGATTTGACTGGCGGGCCTCGTAATACATGTCTTGTGTCTTCTGCTGTCTGTGTGCCAGAAACTGGAGTAGATTACATTTATAGGTATGTTAGTATTGTAAATGTGTCGGGCCGCCCCCTTCCACCTAAGCTATTTGAGACAAATTTTGTGACATTTTTGTGCCACAAAGTATATATGTGTGTATGAAGTATTTGTGTGTTATATATTCATGTATGTATGTGTGAACATAACGTGTCTGTATATTGTATTCGAGTGTATAATATAATGCGTGTGTCTATTATATATGTGTGTTTCTAAAGGCACATTTACACTGCGCTGATGAGGAAGCGTTCCTTCCCAACAATTGCCTGCTCGTTGATGGAGATGAAGAGCCGCATTTACATGCAACGATCACCTCCACTGTCAGGGGATGAGTGATTGCTACTGCTATCACTCGTCCTCATACAGCTGCATTGTTCCTGGGCAGCAGAGTGCTGTTTAGACAGAACCATCTGCTGCCCAGAAACGATGATTGAGATGTCCACGCCAACAGTCATTTCACCCGATAAGCTAGTGCCATCAGTAAGAAAATCTTGGAAAACCTGCTTAATAAAATAAAAAAGTTATATATAGTCCTGTTCCTATGCTTAAATGAGAATATCATGCTCTGCCCAGCAGAAGGGGCAATGTGGTGATGTCATTGTGCCGGTAAGCTAAGAGCGCAAAGACCGATTCCCCGGCCTGCGCTCTCTCTATTGCGGTGCCCAGTTAAGCAGGCACATTGGCATCACCGCATAACTCCTTTGGCTTCAGAGAGCCACGGCTGGTAGATGGTGGAGCCGACTCCCTGCTTCACCATGGCATTCAACTGTATCTGCGTAATCAGAATGCAATCGGAAATCGGAGCATATTCAAGACCCAGACAAGGTATTTTGATGCCTTAGGCAGATTAGGGAAAATGGCGCCTCCTTTGTGGAATTAATTAAAAACCTACCTTGTAAAGTGGTTTAAAACATTTTACAAGGTGCAGATACAGAATACTAAGTACTTAATACAGTCCCTCACGGCTGATTTCTCTGACTGGAGACTCACTTTTTTTTATTCTCCATTCGCCCCAGACTGTCAGGAAAAGTTCTCTCAAAGTCGTTGGCCAGTGGCATAGCCATAGGTTGTTACCAGGTAGCAGTCCCACCTGGGCCTGGTCCAAAGACCCCTCTGCCATATAAGAAGACACCAGTATTATAAAAGTATATGGCCTGTTACAAATTTAGCATTTGGGCAAAATGAGCTGCTGCAGAACTTTATAATACACACCTCATGTGCTGCAGAACATCATAATACACATCTCACCTTCTGCAGAACATCATAATACACATCTCATCTGCTGCAGAACCTCATAATACACATCCCAGCTGCTGCAGAACATCATAATACACATCTCATCTGCTGCAGAACATCATAATACACATCTCAGCTGCTGCAGAACCTAATAATACACATCTCATCTGCTGCAGAACCTCATAATACACATCTCATCTGCTGCAGAACATCATAATACACATCTCACCTGCTGCAGAACATCATAATACACATCTCATCTGCTGCAGAACCTCATAATACACATCCCAGCTGCTGCAGAACATCATAATACACATCTCATCTGCTGCAGAACATCATAATACACATCTCAGCTGCTGCAGAACCTAATAATACACATCTCATCTGCTGCAGAACCTCATAATACACATCTCATCTGCTGCAGAACATCATAATACACATCTCACCTGCTGCAGAACATCATAATACACATCTCATCTGCTGCAGAACCTCATAATACACATCCCAGCTGCTGCAGAACATCATAATACACATCTCATCTGCTGCAGAACATCATAATACACATCTCAGCTGCTGCAGAACCTAATAATACACATCTCATCTGCTGCAGAACCTCATAATACACATCTCATCTGCTGCAGAACATCATAATACACATCTCATCTGCTGCAGAACCTCATAATATACATCTCATCTGCTGCAGAACCTCATAATACACATCTCAGCTGCTGCAGAACCTAATAATACACATCTCATCTGCTGCAGAACCTCATAATACACATCTCATCTGCTGCAGAACATCATAATACACATCTCACCTGCTGCAGAACATCATAATACACATCTCATCTGCTGCAGAACCTCATAATACACATCCCAGCTGCTGCAGAACATCATAATACACATCTCATCTGCTGCAGAACATCATAATACACATCTCAACTGCTGCAGAACCTAATAATACACATCTCATCTGCTGCAGAACCTCATAATACACATCTCATCTGCTGCAGAACATCATAATACACATCTCACCTGCTGCAGAACATCATAATACACATCTCATCTGCTGCAGAACCTCATAATACACATCCCAGCTGCTGCAGAACATCATAATACACATCTCATCTGCTGCAGAACATCATAATACACATCTCAGCTGCTGCAGAACCTAATAATACACATCTCATCTGCTGCAGAACCTCATAATACACATCTCATCTGCTGCAGAACATCATAATACACATCTCATCTGCTGCAGAACCTCATAATATACATCTCATCTGCTGCAGAACCTCATAATACACATCTCATCTGCTGCAGAGCCTAATAATACACATCTCAGCTGCTACACAACATCATAATACACTGCTGCAGAACCTCATAATACACATCTCATCTGCTGCAGAACCTCATAATACACATCTCATCTGCTGCAGAGCCTAATAATACACATCTCAGCTGCTACAGAACATCATAATACACACCTAATCTGCTGCAGAACCTCATAATACACATCTCATCTGCTGCAGAACCTCATAATACACATCTTAGCTGCTGCAGAACATCATAATACACATCTCAGCTGCTGCAGAACCTCATACAACACACATCAGCTGCTGCAGAACCTCATAATACTCACATCAGCTGCTTCAAAACACACACGTCAGCTGCAGCAGAACCTCATAATACACATCTTAGCTGCTGCAGAACATCATAATACACATCTCAGCTGCTGCAGAACCTCATAATACACACATCAGCTGCTGCAGAGCCTCATAATTCACATATCAGCTGCTTCAAAGCCTCAAAATACACACCTCAGCTGCAGCAGAACCTGATAATACACATCTTAGCTGATGCAGAACATCATAATACACATCTCATCTGCTGCAGAACCTCATAATACACACATCAGCTGATTCAAAACCTCAAAATACACACCTCAGTTGCAGCAGAACATAGTAATACACACCTCAGCTGCTGCACAACCTCATAATACACATCTCACCTAACTTCATAATACCTCAACTGTTGCAGACCTTCATACGACACACACCAACTACTGCATAACATCATAATATACACCTCAGCTGCCGCAGAACATTATAATGTACACCTCTCTAAAACATTATAATACACAACTCAGTTGCTGCAGAACATCATAATACACATCCCAGGAGCTGTAGAACATTATAATACACACTTCAGGAGCTGCAGAACATCATAATACACACCTCAGGAGCTGCAGAACATTATAATACACACCTGAGGACATGCAGAACATTATAATACACACCTCAGGAGCTGCAGAACATCATAATACACATCTCAGGAGCTGCAGAACATTATAATACACACCTGAGGACATGCAGAACATTATAATACACACCTCGGGAGCTGCAGAACATCATAATACACACCTCAGGAGCTGCAGAACATTATAATACACACCTGAGGACATGCAGAACATTATAATACACACCTCAGGAGCTGCAGAACATCATAATACACATCTCAGCTTCTGCAGAACATCATAATACACACCTCATCTGGTGCAGAACATCATAATACACACGTCTTCTGCTGCAGAACATCATAATACACACCTCATCTGCTGCAGAACATAATAAACACCTCAGCTGCTGCGGAACATCATAACACACATCTCAGCAGTTGCAGAACATCATAATACACATTTCAACTGCTTAAAGGGCATCCATCAGCAGATTTGTAACTGGCTGACCTGTTACATGTGCGCTTGGCAGCTGAAGTAATCAGTGGTGGTCCCATGTTCATATGTGACTGCATTACTGAGAAAAATTATGTTTTAATATATGCAAATGAGCCTCTAGGAGCAACGGGGGAGGCTCTGCTCTCCCTGCAACTGCCACATCCTGTGCAATGAAAACGACATCATGCTTGGCCCTGACTTCTCCTAAAGTCAATGTACACAATGTATTGATCGGCACTGCGGGAAAGAGTGGCGGTGCGCGTGTCCCGGGGCAGGCGTCCCATGCAGATAACATTAAAAAAGGACCGACACTCGCTGTTAGTATATAATCTTGCTGTGATTTATTGCCACATTACAGTGATGCGTTTCGGCATACAATCTGCCTTTCTCAAACTGTGAACAAACAAGGAATTGGCACCTATTTAAATAACCCGCCAAACCTCAAAAGCTTTGTGAGGTTGTCATGGTAGCCAGGCAAACAAACAGAAAAAAAACTGAAAAACAAAGTGCTGCCGCACTACCCACGTGCAGCCTAAACGCTAGCTCTCTCTGCTTTACAGGCGATACTTCTATGCTCATGCCCCTGTTGCTCCTGGTGAAAGATCCCGTTACAGGGTCCTTAGAAACGCGTCGAGCAGGGCTTTAGTTTATGTAGCCAGATTGTAGTCTAGCGGAGGTAGATCTAGGTACAAACAGATCGCTATTCAATATTGGACCCTGCACCAATAACACGGCGGTGACACAGCTGGGACAGTGCAATACACAAACCCCAGTTTGGACACAGTCTTTACTTTGAATGGCGGCACTGTGTGGTGTGGATGCGAACTGGCTCAGTGGACATTGCCTGTCCACAATACAAGTGGGAGGTAACCATCTATGCTCACACTCACATGCTGCCCACCTACTCTAGCCTTTATAACATTGATTAGGGGGGATCATTTTTAATCTAAAATAAGTTTTGTTATTTTCATTTTAAACCATCCATTCCTATTCAGTGAATCAGGTTATCATTATCTTACAAACAGATTGGTCAACAGCAACCAGAAAGTGGTCAACCCCTTAACGTTATTTTACATGATATAAATTGCATGCCGGGGGTGGCCGGAGATACCTCCTGCCCCGGTAGGAGGGTAACATGAAGCACCAATCTGACCTACCCCCTCCCAGTTCTGGTGTCACCACGTCTTTGCGGTCTCACTCTATTATTCACATTGTACAAAAATACAATTTGTTATTTACTACTTGTCCTTCAAGAAAGATTTCTCTGTAAAAGTCAGAAGTGATTAACTATAAATTAGACATAATGGTGGCAGCGGTGAGGGAGCGGCGCCTGCCGGCATGCCAGGAGGTGGCTCACTTCACTGACTCTCTAATATAACGGAGTGATGGGCTGATTATCCCGGAGCCGGTGTGTGGCTGCACCGCCCGTCTCTGCTGAGCAAGTCATTTTCTCTGAGCCGGTTATCAGTTTTTGCTTTAATTTTCTGCAGTGGCGGAGCGATACACTGCAGACAATCAAGTGCAGCGATGCTCTGCCTGCCTCTTTCTCATGACTACTGTCCCTCAGTAGATTGATACTCTGCGGGGTCGTCTCTGAACCGGCTTGAGGAATAATTGCCCCCTGAGATGTACCTGAGCAAAAACAAGAAAAAGCCTCGCTGATTAAAAAGTTTGAAGGAGAAGAGGGAGGGAGATTTTTTTTTATCTCTTCCATCCCCTTTATCCGTCCTCTTTGAGTTCTCTGTTCCCATTCTTCTTGATCTTATGAGCACACGTGGCTCATAGAAGCCACTCGGCCAAGGACACAGGAAAGTGACCTTTCTAGGCCTGTAGGGGCTGGGGGATTGTGGGGTATTGGTGCTGCGTTGGTTAAAGTCTAAGGTGCCCTCAGTGTTTGATATCCCGACATCTCAGTACTAGAAAGGATTGTTTTCTCCTTCCCTTTTTCCCTGCCTTCACTCATTCATCTCTCTTTCTCTCCCTAGGTAAGTGCCCTGGTTCATTTCATCAGTGTTTCTTCGTGGTTCGGAGGGTTGGATGCTGGAGTGCGCCATGTACAAAGCTGTTGGATGAAAGACTGTTTATGCCCCAAGGAATGAATGGGGATGGGGGTAGGGGCCTGCAGGTACGTGCGCTATTAACCCTTCCTTGTCTTGTTGCTAGTCAGGTACCGGCACATCGGTTACTACAGAGTATCCTTACACCTGTAATACATAGGATGACAGCCGACACATACCTTATACAACCTGCACCTCGCACATCTACTGCTCACCACCAGTGATGTCAGTGTGGTGCATATAAATATTCAATTTGCATAAAAAGCCCACAGTTTGGATGATCAACTGCATCTGGTCATGAAAAGGTTAAAAAGTAATCATTGTTTCAGTTTCAGACCACCACCCCAATCCCACCTCGTAAACTGATAATTTGCTAGACTTTCACTGGTGAAACCAGTCTTCAGTGAGAAAGTGATGAAGACTGATTGTCAGCTCACTGAGGGATCAAGTTACAGCTGCTGCCCATAGAAATCTATTAATTACATAGAGGAGGCTTGTAGTGATTAGGAGTCATGTACTTTGTATATTTAGAGGGGTCCTATGCTGTCTCCAATAACTGCATAGAGGAGTCCTGTACTGTATATGATAACTAAAGGGGTCCTGAATTGTATATAATGACTAGAAGACTCTTGAATTATATACCGTATATAATGACATAGAGCAGCTGTGCATTGTATATAATGACATAATTGAGTCCTGTACTGTGTATAATTACATAGTGGAGTCATATATGCGGTATGTAATAACTACATGGAGGGGTCTTATATTGTATACAGTAACTACATAAGGGAGTCCTGCAGTGTATATAATAATTAAAGGGGTCATGTACTGTATATAATAACATAATGGAGTCCTATACTGTATATAATAGCCTGTGTGGTTATGCTCTGTATATAATAACTAGGGGGGTCATGTACTGTATATGATAAATACATAGCTATAATAACATAATGGAGTCCTGCCTGTATATAACAGCTAGAGTAGTTATGTTCTGTATATAATAACTAGAGGGGTCCTGTATATAATAATATAAAGCAGTCCTTTAATGTATATGATAAATACATACATAAATGAGTCGTGTACTGTATATAATGGTTAGAATGGTTATGTTCTGTATATAATAACTAGGGGGTTCCTGGACTGTGTATTACAACAGGATATAGAGTCCTGCACAGCATATAATTACTAGAAGAGTCCTGTACTCTATATAATAACTTCAGTGGTCATGTACTGTATATAGTGCGGGTGCTGTCAGTTCTGTATTTGGAGGTCACTGATTTGTCGGGTGGCTCCTGCAGCGGAGACCATGTTTCCACATCTGATGGTATCTACGAGGTGCCTGGCGTTGTATTGAGCCTCACTGAATAACATAGACAGACTGCCAACAGACCAATGTCTCCATATTCCTAATTATAATACTATTAAACAATTAACCCAGCTCTAATGATCACTAATTATCATTATTAATTGTTCCGTCGGCCTTAACTACGTAGTTTTTCTAAATATCACACTGTATGCAAATGTATTATGCAAACAAGGTTATTGCCCTGTGGGAAAATGAGCATTCCGAAAGTGGTGGAGAACGTCCTCCCATAATTCATCCCCCTACTACTGCGATATCTGCAAATATTCATAGTCACTGGGGAGCAGTGCGCTGCAGAGAATGCGCTGGGGGGGCTTGTGCTGGCGTATGGAGGGGAGACTGGTGGGAGAAGAAAGATGAGAAGGTTTGTGGAGCCACCTACTGTCGACTCACTGCAATTCATACCAACACAACTGTATCATGGCTGTACTACCTGGGAGATCATGATACACACTATATGAACTCCTAGGGTTGGACTTGGTCGGCCCATGATACAGTGCTTATTGAAGACCTCTTTTAACACTTAAGCCTCATTCACACGTCCGTGTCCATGCTCAAAACTGTGAGCAGGTGGTCAGTGATGCATCTGTGAAGCTGTCCGTGAAGCATCCGTGTTGGGTTTGTGTGTCCGTTTTTTGCTGTCCGTGTTGCATCCGTGTTTCACTGACACTGAACAGCTCAAAATTAATTTTTAAAGTATCTCTTCTTAATGATCCGTGAAACATGGTTTTCACGGACCCATAGACTATAATAGACGTGATGGATCGGTGAACACGAACAAAATAGAGCATGCATCCATGCTAAAAGCACTGACCCACGGACCGTGCTAAAACACTGATGTCTGAATACTGTGGGGTTTCGCTCTGGTAGACAGGATTAGCGGACGCAGTATAGAGGCAACAACAAGTTCTTTGGATCAAACAGTTCAGTGTTTTATTCACACTTTAGGCAAGTGGCAAAACAAGCAGTCATAATCAAACGAAAAGCCACCTTGCGGTGTTGGTGGTAATTCACACCATGCGGCAATTCTGCCTCAAAGAGTCCTTAACCATAGCAGCACCAACCTGTTTTCATGCCAAACAGGTAGCAAGGCTTCATCCAGACACAATGCTCCCAGATCCAAACACAGAGACATGGCTTCTGAGACCAGCTGCCTATTTAAGGACAGCCAGGTGCTGCCAAATCCCAGACCGACACTTAAAATCTGGTCCAGTATTTGACCTCACCTGGCTGTAAATCAGCCCAACAGCATGCTAGGAGGAAAATACCTGTTTTCCCCCCAGACAAAACCTCTCACTGTGTCTTAATACACGCATTAAAATGAATGAGGACTTGTGCTGTCCGTGGAGAACATGTACAGCACACGTCCGTGAAACACTGAAGTGTGAATGAGGTTTACTGTGGACTTTCCCTGTTGTCTCTTATTCTATATATATATATATATATATATATATAGACACTGCGCAATACCACTTCTCTTGTCCTGTATACTGGGTGTAATCGTCAGTATCTGCTCTTATTCTGTATATATGGACATTGCAGAGTACCACTTCTCCTGTCCTGTATGCTGGGTGTAATCCTTGGTATCTGCTCTTATTCTATATATATGGACACTGCACAGTACCACTTCTCCTGTCCTGTATACTGGGTGTAATCCTCAGTATCTGCTCTTATTCTGTATATATGGACACTGCACAGTACCACTTCTCCTGTCCTGTATGCTGGGTGTAATCCTCAGTATCTGCTCTTATTCTGTATATATGAACACTGCACAGTACCACTTCTCCTGTCCTGTATGCTGGGTGTAATGCTCAGTATCTGCTCTTATTCTATATATATGGACACTGCACAGTACCACTTCTCCTGTCCTGTATGCTGGGTGTAATGCTCAGTATCTGCTCTTATTCTGTATTATGGACACTGCACAGTACAACTTCTCTTAGGGCTCATGCACACAAATGTGTTTTTTCCCCCTGTCCATTGCGTTTTTTGCGGCCTGTACACGGAACCATTCACTTCAACTGAGCCACAAAAAAACGGAAATGACTGTGTACATTCTGTGTCAACATGGCCATTCCACAAAAAAAATAGAACATGTCCTATTATTGTCCACATTGCAGACAAGGATAGGACTGTACTTTTAGGGGCCGGCCCTTCCGTTCCACAAAATGCGTAATGCTCACAGCTGGTATCCGTGTTTTGCGGATCTGCAATTTGCAGACCACGGAATACCAAACGATTGAGTGCATGAGCCCTTATCCTCTCAGTATGCATAGCCCTGGTCCCTTTGGGTGCATTATGGATAAGCAAGAAGCGGATCTCTGGTTCAATCATCCATGTTGGGTGAGGTTCCAGATCTCTGCATCTTTCCTATTGTTTCTATAACCCTGATCTCTGCTGCTTAGGAATCTGTTTTATTGGATCTCACGCCTCCTGCTAATTCTAAGCATCTGAACCATGAAAAGCAGCGTATGAACCCAAATATAATTAGCAGCTTTCAGGTGACTCTTTGCAACCGTGGATAACGCGTCTTCGATATCGGGCGCCTTTTTCCTATAGTTTTTCAGTTTTTCATGAGCTGGAGCTCCGGCTAATGAAAGGAGAAAACAATTAGTGTGAAATGAATTTTAATGAGGTTCTTTGCTTGTTGCTGATAACGAGGCCCTGTGTCAAACCACTCCAATCTCCGGCAAAGGAAAATAACAAAACTCTGTTTCTTGTGGCTGTTAATCCCGCAGGCACTCCAGGAAAAAATGAAATAAAACAACGTGGGATGCGGCAGACGAAACGCTTAAAATTCTGCCTCTAAATAATTAAAGTCATGCGACAAATCTGCTTCATGCCTTCATTATCTTGATACTTTGTGGTGAGATGACGTTTTCAAGTTGTCATATTTCATTGTGAATAAACTTGAAGGAAAACTCCACTTCTGAACATCACTGGATAGATCTCCTCTATTTGAGGGCTCAATCACATGAACGTATTTTCTCTCTGTGTCCGTTCCGTGTTTTTTTTGCGGCCCGTATGCGGAACCATTCATTTCAATGGGGCTGCAAAAAAAAAAGGTAAATTACTCCATGTGCATTCCGTATCTGTTTGTCCACATGTCCTTTTCTTGTCCATTTTAAGGACAAGGACAGGCATTGTTACAATGGATCTGCAAAAAAACTGATGTAACACGGACATCACACAGATGTCATCCATTTTATTTATTTTTGCTGGCCATAAAATACATATGGTAGTGTGCATGAGCCCTGAGTGAATTTTCCCGCACTGATCCCAAATTGCATCATGCTCCAGTCACATCTGGAGCTGCAATCACAGTTCTGCTGGTTTACTGTATGTTTTCCTAATGCGCCTTTCACACAAGCAAATTTTCCGTGCGGGTGCAATGCGTGACGTGAACGCATTGCACCCGCACTGAATCCGGACCCATTCAGTTCTATGGGGCTGTGCACACGAGCGGTGATTTTCACGCATCACTTGTGCGTTGCGTGAAAATCGCAGCATGTTCTATATTCTGCATTTTTCACGCCACACAGACCCCCTAGAAGTGAATGGGGCTGCGTGAAAATCGCAAGCAAGTGCGGATGCGGTGCGATTTTCACGCACTGTTGCTAGGAGACGATCGGGATGGAGACCCGATCATTATTATTTTCCCTTATAATATGGTTATAAGGGAAAATAATAGCATTTTGAATGCATAGTACAATAAGGCTGGAGGGATTAATTAAAAAAAATAATAATAATATAACTGTAATGACCGGCGTCACGCACAGGGAGGGAAAAGGGAAAGCCCTGCCCAAGGGAGAGGGAAAGGTGGTGACCCCTGACTCACCTTGCCGCTGGCACCTGACTGCCTTGACGTCCCTAGACGGGTTCCTCGCCCGTGCGGCGATCACGTGCCTAAACCCTGGCTTTCCCTAAAATGAGCCCTAGATAGTGAACGGGCCGGTGGGATCGCTAGTCCGTACCACTGACACTAAAAGGGAAACACCAGGGAGAGGACAGACAATACAGACAAACACATAAACCCAGGTGGGCGACCACAGCAGACCACAAAGGTCCAACAGGGATCCGGAGGGAAACGTTCTGGACCAACAACCAGAGAACGCAGCAACACAGCTCCAGTGGGTCAGTATAGAAGTCCAAGCAGGAAGCTCTATATCTGGCAACCAGAGAAGTGTGAGAGGGGAATATAAGGAGGTTGGGAGTGCTGGACAAGGAACAGCTGAGGAGAAGGAGCCACGGATCCCTGAGTGTGCCAAAAAGGGTTGCAAAGCAAACCCAGAAAGCTACCATAAGGAAACAGCCCTATCTTACATAGAGCGCGCAGCCAACCGCTGCGACTTCCTGACCCCGGGTATAACGGAGTCAGGTGTGGGTCTTGACACCCTCATGACAATAACTCACCTTAATCCACTTGATCGCGCAGCCCTGCTTCTCTTATGTCTTCTTCTTTGCTGTGCACAGGAATAGGACCTTTGATGACGTCACTGCGCTCATCATATGGTCCGTCACATGATCCATCACCATGGTAAAAGATCATGTGATGGACCATGTGCTGAGCGCAGTGACGTCATCAAAGGTCCTATCCCTGTGCACAGCAAAGAAGAAGACAGTAGAGAAGCCAGGCTGCGCGATCAAGTGGATTAAGGTGAGTTATATATTTTTTTATTTTTTTTAACCCCTCCAGCCCTATTGTACTATGCATTCTGTATTAAGAATGCTATTATTTTCCCTTATAGCCATGTTATAAGGGAAAATAATACAATCTACAGAACACCTAACCCAAACCTGAACTTCTGTAAAGAAGTACGGGTTCGGGTCTGGGTACCAAACATGCAGATTTTTCTCACGCGCGTGCAAAACGCATTACAATGTTTTGCACCCGCGCGGAAAAAAACCGGAAACATGGAACGCAATCGCAGTGAAAACTGACTTGTTTTAGTGTCAAAATCGCACCATTTTCCCTGAACGCATCCGGCCCCAATCCGGAACGCCCGTGTGAAAGGGGCCTAAGAGCACTGCTCTGTGAGAGTTTGAGTCGTAAGGTCACATGACTGACAGCCGCTGTGCTTTTGTTTTTCAATGGGAGACTACAGCGTGCAGCTATTTAGGCCTATGTAGCTTGCATAGGCAGACAGATATGTTGGCATGTATAAATTGGGCCTCATTTGCCAAAACGTTCCAACAGAAAAACTGTCTTAGTTGCCCATGGCAACCAATCAGAGCTCACCTTTCATTTCTTAAAGTGTTCTGAAAAAATGAAAGGTGAGCACTTATTGGCTGCTATGGGCAACTAATACAGTTGTTCTGTTAGTTTTGATAATGGAGGCCCATTATTTTCACAGTTTACTCATCCTTGTTAAGAACAAGTGGGTGTGAACCCACTGTGCCACTTGACCAACAAGGGCATTGTCTAAATGAGCCCTTTGTTCGTATTAGTACACCGATGGTGGGGATAGACTTTCCTGAGGGGAACAACAGATCACTACCTCTGGAGGAGGATTGGGACACAGAGCAGCTGGTCCAGGCGGATCAGTGGGTACCAGTGCAAGGTCATAGTCAGCAGGCCGAGTTGTAGCCAGGAGCGACAGTTCAGGACCGAAGAATGAGGCAGATTCGAAGTCAAACAATCAATGGGTCAGGGCAGGCGGCAAAGATACAAATCAGGCAATCCAGATCAGCAAGAGGAGAGTCAAGGCAAGGTTCAAACAAGTAGCAGAGTCCAAAAACACAATCACGGGTCAGATATACAGGAACACAAGCAGAGCTAACCACAACCTTTGCTGGACATAAGGACCTTGACGCTCAGGAACCTGGAAAGGTGACCAGATCACGTGTATACTGTAGGTGCAAAAGGGCTGGGATTGGTCACCGCGGTCACATGTGCTAACTCATAAATCACAGGAAGTGACGAGCGCCAGCTCTTAAGGAAGTGCTACAGGATACAAGCTGAAAGAATGCTGTTCCCAGGGCTGGAAGTAAACTATGGAGCGGAATCACCGACAAACACAGAGCCTGGGGCCGCGGCAGTAAGCAGGGGGACATCGGCAGACAGCAACGGCTATTACAATCCTAAAATCAGCCTCTCCCCAACTTTTATGCCACGTAAAAGTGGACAGTAGTTTGTATTCATTTGTCCTGAAATGGCTGGTAACAGGAAACAATAGATTGTATTAAAGGGGTTTTCCTAGATTTTTATACCGATGACCTATGCATGAGGCAGAACTGCGCCTAGGCCACATTACATGACAGATGAACGTGATATCACCTAGGAAAAGCTGAGAGAAGGCCAACTGCGCTACTGCAAGCCCTAGTGTCTTCTCAAACAGCTGATCAGAGGGAGTCCCAAGTGTCGGACCCCACCAATCAGATACTGAGCCAGAGTTATAAAAGTTTCGGAAAATCCCTCTAACCTGTCCTTTTGCCTGCCTCTCCCCTGCCTGATATGGCTGGTAACAGGAGGCTGTGGATTTTATTCACCCAACCCACAGTCACCCTCTCCCCAGCCTGAAATAACTGATAACAGAGAGCAAAGGATTGTATTCACCTGTGGCATAGTCTTATTCTCCCCAGCCCAAAATGGTAGATACTTACAGGAAATCACATATAGTGTGTTATAGAATATTGTATTGTATGATTAGATCTTTTCCTCTTGTTTTTATTGAAAAATCAACTGACGGTTAAGATGAGGGGGTCTGTGGAGCTCAAATAGTGTTCCCTGGGTGTTTTTTCTGTGAAGAGGGATGTGATATTTTAGTTCATGGTCCTGATAACCGTAGGAGAAAGGGGAAAATAGTAGGTTAAGTAGTTGTGAAGGTGAAAATTATCCTCCTAAACAAAAAGTCTGTAAATATAGGAACTATTATCAGCTCCATGCAAGAATCTGTTCTCCCTCCCCTTCCCCCAGCAGTAAGTCCCAGCACAATTAGTAATCAGAATTTGGATTAGGTTTAGCCAATCATTTGTATTTAAAGGAGTTCAGTCATCAGATATGTCTTAATAAAAACGTCTCACCTGAGACCCCACCACCACTGACTAAAAAGGCAAGCCAATGAAGACACACTCACGTCTTCCCCTGATGTCTCGCGGGAGCTTGCTTAGCCAACAAGCTGTATAGGGATGGAGCACCACCATTCCTGTACAGCGTGTGCGCTGAATTAGCTCCCGTGAGACCTGCGTCAGCCCTGTCAGTAGTAGGAGCATGGAATGAAAGGCAGTGAACGGAGTCTCTGGGAGCAACGAAGTGCAACAGCACCACCCTCATTGCCCCTAGGGTTTCATTTGCATATTATAAAGCATCAATTTTCTCAATCACACAGGAGGACAAGTTACTTCACAACACTGAGGTAAAGAGCTGCCTCATCCGCCTCTCCACTCTACTTGTCAGGGATTATGATCCTGAATACAGATGATAAGAACTTTAGCCGAATCTCTGTGGAATTTAGTTCAGAAGAGACATGAAGTACAGAGAGGATGGACAGGACAGACTGTGGTGATATAGAGCTGTGGTAATGGAGACTGAATACAAGTGCTGCTGCTTATTACCCCCACCCTCCTTTCTGTACTTTATGTCTCCTCATCATTTCCATTCCCACAGAGCAGATAGGATGATGAGGCAGCTCTTCAGCTCAGTGTTGTGATGTAACTTGTCCTCCTGTGTGGTTAGGACAGGTTCTATGTGTACTGGTAGGATGGCAGCCATTTTATTTCTCCTAATGATTGCTCCGTAGACAAAACTAGACATTCTAAGTAATGAAAGGTATTTAGGAATATATTTATTATAGAGTAATATTTAAGTATTTTCATTCTCTTAATTCCTGGAGAACCCCTTTAAAGTGTTCTGAAAAAATAAAAGGTGAGCTCTGAATGGTTGCTATGGGCAATTAAGACAGTTTCCTGTTAGACAGTTTTGATAAATGAGGCCCTATGTGTGTGAGAATTGTAGGATAAGTCTCAGTATTTTCACCATGTCTGATGTTCAATGACTTTTGCTGTCAGGTCACTGGGGGGTGTTTTCGGATCCTGTACCCGACTTATGTGCACTTTAGGACATTGCAGAACGTGCTGTCATTGGTGCATCCACGTGAGTGATTATTTCCAGCTGGGAACCATCTCTTAAGGCCTCTTTCAGATGGCCGTTGCGGAAACATGTGCGGGTGCGTTGCGGGAACACCCGCGATTTTTCCGCGCGAGTGCAAAACATTGTCATGCGTTTTGCACTCGCGTGAGAGAAATCGCGCATGTTTGGTACCCAAACCCGAACTTCTTCACAGAAGTTTGGGCTTGGGATCGGTGTTCTGTAGATTGTATTATTTTCCCTTATAACATGGTTATAAGGGAAAATAATAGCATTCTGAATACAGAATGAATAATTTTACTCACCTTAGTCCACTTGCTCGCGTAGCCCGGCATCTCCTTCTGTCTTCCATCTTAGCTTTGTGTAGCAACAAGGACCTTTGGTGACGTCACAGTCATCACATGATCCATCACCATGGTAAAAGATCATGTGATGGATCATGTGATGACTGTGAAGTCACCAAAGGTCCTTGTTGCTTGTAGCTAAGATGAAAACAGAAGTAGATGCCGGGCTGCGCGAGCAAGTGGACTAAGGTGAGTTAAATTATTTAAAAAAAAATTTAAACCCCTCCAGCGCTATTTTACTATGCATTCTGTATTCAGAATGCTATTATTTTCCCTTATAACCATGTTATAAGGGAAAATAATAATGATCGGGTCTCCATCCCGATCGTCTCCTAGCAACAGTGCGTGAAAATCGCACCGCATCCGCACTTGCTTGTGGATGCTTCCGATTTTCACTCAACCCCATTCATTTCTATGGGGCCTGCGTTACGTGAAAAACGCAGAATATAGAGCATGCTGTGATTTTCATGCAACGCACAAGTGATGCGTGAAAATCACCGCTCATGTGAACAGCCCCATAGAAATGAATGGGTCGGTATTCAGTGCGGGTGCAATGCGTTCAACTCACGCATTGCATCCGCGTGGAATACTCGCCCGTGTGAAAGGGGCCTAACTTGTTTGGTTTGCAGTTTTCTCTGCTTCTTGTTAACCCTTTAATTTTGCACAGGGTTAAAGGTAACATTGCAGTATAATGAATCTTTTGCCCCATGCGGTGTTTCCACCCATTTTACCAATCACCATCTGTGCCGCAGCCATTTAAATGGTGAATTAATACTCAGCAGCCGGGGCGTCTTAAAGCGAATGGGAAATTTTCTCAAATTGGCAAATTATAAACACTTTAGAGCAGTTGTTCCTTCTTCTGCGTTAGCTTTTTCTATGCAGATTTATGCTAATTCTCAAGCTTTCTTTTGTGACTCAGTGACCTTCTGGTGGAGGAGGTGTCAATGCAGCATGGTTGTTGCTGTGGGTCCTTTGAAGCATGTGAGTAATTGTCACAGTACATGTATAATCGTTACTAGTCACCAATCAGCTGACAAACATTGAAATTATGTCTCCGAGGAGATGATAACTTTACTGTAGATATTTGTATGGTGGAGCAGGAGGAATTGCAGTTTCGGAGGCTATGAAATAAAAAGAAGAATGCTGTACATGTGACATCATCAGATGCTTCATGCTGGGTCCTGACAGTTGTACAAGTCTGACAACTGCAGGTATGGAGAAAGGGGCCCATAGCAAAGATCAAAATGGGGACCCGCTGCAGTACCATTCCAAGACATCAGGCCCCCATTGAAGTATGTGCAAGATGGGCCAATCACCCCACCCGGATCACTTTTTCTCCATCAAACCCCATCCAAGGATATGACAGATGGGCCAGTCACCCCAGCTGGATCACTTTTACCCCGTCAAACCCCATCCATGGATATGTGAGATGGACCAGTCATCCCAGCTAGATCACTTTTAATCCCGTCAAAACCCCATCCATGGATATGTGAGATGGGCCAGTCACCCCAGCTTTATCACTTTTAATGACTGGATCACTGCTCATTCTGACTAAGATCCTGTGTGCAGATGGGAGAAACTTCCAGAAGGTCAACCATCACTGCAGCACTCCATCAACATGAGGCCAGAATTAAGCTGTTTCTCAGTAAAACGGAAGGATTCTCAGACTGTGAGAAACAAGGTTCTCCGGTCTGATAAAACCTCAGTTCTAAGCATCATGTCTGGAGAAAACCAGGCACTGCTCATCACCTGCCCAATACCATCCCTACAGTGAAGCATGGTGGTTGGCAGCATCATACTGTGTGGTGCTTTTCCGTGATTGGGACAGGAAGACTGGTCAGAGTTGAGGGAAAGCTGAGTGGAGCAAAGTACAGAGATATCCTTAATGAAAACATGATCCAGAGTTCTCTGGACCTTCCAACAAGACAATGACCGTAAGCACACAGCCAAGAGAACACAGGAGTGACTTAGGGACAACTCTGTGAATGTCCTTGAGTGGGGAAGCCAGAGGCCTAACTTGAACCCAATCGAACATCTCTGGAGAGATCTGAAAATAGCTATACACCGACAGTCTGACTCCCCATCCAGCCTGACAGATCTTGACAGGATCTGCAGAGAAGAATCCAGATGTGCAAACCTTGTGATGTCATATCCAAGAAGAATGGAGGCTCTCATCTCTGCTAAAGATGCTTCCACTAGGTCCTGAGTAAAGGGTCTGAATACTTATGTCAGTTAAAGATTTTATTTTTTTCCGTTTAAAGATTTTGAACACTCTGTTTTCACTTTCTCATTTTGGGGTATTGAGTACAGATTGATGATTAAAACATTTTTTTTTTAATAGCACAAGGCTGCAACATAACAAAATGTGAAAAAGCAAAAGGATCTGAAGACATTCCAAATACATTGTAATATCATTTAACCTATATGTTAAACATATACTGTATATATACTGTATATGGCAAATCTGACCGTGATTTTACTATACGATCTGCAGCATGAATCCAAGGCTGATGTGCCATGGATGTGCTATAGATCCTCAGGAGGATTTGCCCCACTGTCTTTCAATGGGGCTAATCTGTGTCTTTTTTATGTGGAATTTACGAGAATTATTTAAAACCGCATTCTTCTCACAGATGGCAGCACAAACAAAAATCTGCACAGATTGTATCTTCTGAATATGAGTGGAATTGCAAAAAACAGCTTTACATAGGAGGCAGACTACGTGCAGATCTAATGCAGAGTTCAGCGTGGATTCTGCACAGAAATCAGATCTTCAATGAGAATGTAGTCATAGTGTGAGCTTGGACCACGTAATGTAACATTGTATCATATCATGTCATGTTGTATAGGATCATACAGTTCAGTTTAACATCATATGATATACTGTAACATAGGATCACATACTGTAACTTAATCTATATAATCTTATATATAGTAATATATAGTAGAATATGATTATAATATAATGTATCATAGGATCATATATTGCAGCCCAGAAGTTGTGGTTTGTATTTCTATAGACAGCCTTCCTCTCTCATGTGGCGGAGGCCCAGTTCTTCCCGTAATGACAGCACATACACCTGTCCCTGTATGCTAGACGCTCACGTTCAGTGTCCTGCTCAGGTCGGGGAGCTTGCGGGGCCTGGGTCAGCGCGCTCCGCATCTTCCCATCTCTAGCTTTCCCTGTGGCTGCCACGTCCGGATTAGCCATCTGTCTTGTCAGCAGCCTCCCGGTGTCATTTTCAGCTTCTGCTCAGCCAATGCTAATCATCCTGTTCTTCCAAACTAGAGTTTGGCAGAGAAGCCGGGGCAGGCGTCCATCACTGTGCCTCTGGTGTGTGTGGTGTCCTTCCCCCTGCAGTGCATTACTGCGTAGTCATGCGCAGCCGTAAATGGGCTGATAAGCTATGAGAGATGTTGGAGGGGGTAGTATGTCACCCTGTCCTTCATCTGTAGACAGACCCTCCAGATCTGAAAACCCCAGTATCTGTGTGTAAACCGTGCATCAAGCATCGGCGCTAACAAGACAGAACCTTGCCTGAAACCAAAGCAGCGAAGGAGGCGTCCCAGCTGTACAGTACAGCAGCCCGAGCCCAGGAAAATCTCTCTGATCCTCATTTGTTTGCGCGTTTCCCCCTGATTGATAGAACTGGCTGCTACTCCGTGTTTGTGCTGCGGGGGCTTATTAACGAGAGCGGGCTGTTGTGTTCTCGCTGCCTGTGCCCTGACATACTACCCCAACATGTGGTACAATCACCCGGGCCAGGCACATGGTGGATTATGGAGCAAACACGTAGAGTCCCGCTCCTGTGCTATTCGTATGTGCTAATACCCAGACCATCAGATCTGCGGAGTAATGTAGAGAAACATTTCTGTTAGCAGATGCGTTATATCAGCTGACGTCTGGCTCATCCTCAGGAAGCAGAAAAGAGCAATAAATGTGTTATTCCACCTAATAAAGGAAAGAAAACCTGATGTTATGTTAATTTTACCACTGAAGTCAATGGAGAAAAAGATCAAAACAGAAAAACATCTATTACTAGTTGTTATCTTCTGTTATATTTTATACTCCATTATCATCCATTATAATATCTTAAGCTCCATTATCACCTGTTATAATCTCTTATGCTCCATTATCACCTGTTATAATCTCTTATGCTCCACTGTCATCCTTTATAATCTCTTATGCTCCATTATCATCTGTTATATAATCTCTTACACTCCGTTATCATTCATTGTAATCTCTTATGCTCCATTATCATTCGTTATAATCTCTTCTACTCCATTGTAATCTATTATAAATCTCGTATGCTCAGTTATTGTCTGTTACAATCTGTTATATTTATTTATGATCCTTTATAATTTATATGTGCTCCATTGTAATGTTGTATGTTTCATCATCTGTTATGATCCCTTATGCTCCACTATCATCCGTACTAATCTCCTATGCCCCGTTATCATCCATTGTAATCTCTTATGCTCAATTATTGTTTGTTATATTCATTTATTGTCCATTATAATCTATTTATTCTCCATTCTAATGGTGTATGCTTCATCATCAATATAATCTGTTCTACTCCATTAAAATGTTTAATCTCCTATGCTCCATTTTCATCTGTTATAATCTCTTACGCTCCGCTAACATCCATTATAATCTCTAATGCTCCGCTGTTGTCCATTATAACCTGTTGTGCCTCATTATAACGTGCTACAATCTCATCTGCTCCATTATTGTCCCTTATTCTCTGTTGTCATCTCTTATAATATCTTGTTTCGGTATTACTTTTTATAATATTCCACTATGCTCTGTTACCATCTCGTGCAGTCTCTTATTCTCTGCTGTCCTCCCTTATGTTTTACAAGCTGATATGTTAAAGACAGAAGTAAAATTTTAATCTGATCAGAGCTCTTAGGTCTCATACACACGAATATATTTTCTTTCCTTGTCCGTTCCGTTTATTTTTTGCAGACTGTATACAGAACTATTTATTTCAATAGGTCCGCAAAAAAAAGGAAGGTACTCCATGTGCATTCCGTTTCCATATGTCTGTATTTCCATTCTGCTAAAAAATAGAACATGTCCTATTATTGTCTGCATTACAGACAAGGATAGTACTGTTCTATTAGGGGACAGCTGTTCCGTTCCACAAAATACGGAATGCACACGGACGTCATCCGTATTTTTTGTGGATCCGTTTATTGCGGACCGCAAAATACATACGGTCGTGTGCATGAGGCCTTATAATACGAGCGCTATAGCAGACTCCTAGCATCCTCTAACATGTCAATTCTAATCCATCAACAGGTACCTGATGGAGTAGTATTTTTTGACCAGTTTCTTGTATTTATGTAATGGTTGATATGTGGCAGTGAAAATGAAACATGCTTTCCCTGGGGAACCTGCAGGAAGCCAGTTCAGATATAGCATTGGGCCTAGTACATCCTGCACTGACATACTGGTGCAGGTGAATGTCCAGCACTGATCCTGATCAGCCACCAGGTGTCACCCTCACACAGCACAGTATTGCGTGTTTCGCATCTTCCTGCAGCGCAACGTGAGGTTAGACTCCTAGCTGTTATCTCTCTGATCACCCAAAGCCTGAGATTTTTCCACTAAATGAATGTTTAAGACCTGTGAGAACTCACAGGAGCAAATGATATTTCATAGAGCATCAGGGGCAGGCCCGTCTTTAATATTGATTGGACCCTGGGGAAAAATCTACTTGGGCCCCCTGGATCCCACCTTCCCACACCCTAGCATGCAATCACGACCTTCACCACAACACACACACACACAAAAAAAATACACACACCTCGTAGAGTAGTAAACTTTATTAATGATGAGTGGCCACTAGAGGTGTTCCTTGGCAATAATGTAAATACTGCCATTTTTCCTGAGACATGCTATAGACACCAGAACTACTACGTTTAGGGTACTTTCACACTAGCGTTTTTATCTTTTCCGGTATTGAGTTCCGTCCTAGGGGCTCAATACCGGAAAATACTAATCAGTTTTATCCTGATGCATTCTGAATGGAGAGCATTCCGTTCAGTATGCATCAGGATGTCTTCAGTTCAGTCCCTCTTACATTTTTGGCCGGAGAAAATACCGCAGCATACTGTAGTTTTCTCTCTGGCCAAAAATCCTGAACACTTGCCAGAATGCCGGATCCGGCATTAATTTCTATTAAAATGTATGAGTGTCGGATCCAGTACTAAGTGTTCCGGAAAACCGGATCCGGGTACCCGATCTGCGCATGCGCAGACTTTTAAAAATGAGAAAAAAAATTATACCAGATCCTTTTTTCCGGATGACAACCGGAAAGACGGATCCGGTATTGCAATGCATTTGCCAGATGGATCCGGATCCGTTTCACAAATGCATCAGTTTGCGTCCGGATTAACAGATACGGCAGGCAGTTCCAGTGACGGAACTGCCTGCTGGAATCCTCTGCCGCAAGTGTGAAAGTACCCTTAAAGCCCCTTGCAGACGAGCGTGTCCGGATAAGGTCCGGATGCGTTGCGGCAAACTCGCGCGAGTAGGTACCCATTTTTATCGCATGGGTGCAATGTGTTTTGCACGCCCGTGATAAAAAACTGAATGTGGTACCCAGACCCGAACTTCTTCACTGAAGTTCAGGTTTGGGTTCAAGGTTGTGTAGATTGTATTATTTTCCCTTATAACATGGTTATAAGGGAAAATAATAGCATTCTGAATACAGAATGCCTAGTACAATAGGTCTGGAAGGGTTAAAAAAATATATATATATATATAATTTAACTCACCTTAATCCACTTGATCACGCAGCCCGGCTTCTCTTCTGTCTTCTTTCTTCAGGACCTGGTAAAGGACTTTTGATGACATCACTACGCTCATCACATGGTCCATCACATGATCTTTTACCATGGTTGATGGACCATGTGACGGACCATGTGATGAATGTAGTGACGTCATCAAAGGTCCTATTCCTCAAAGAAGAAGACAGGAGGAGATGCCGGCTGCGCGAACAAGTGGATCAAGGTGAGTTAATTTTTATTATTTTTTAACCCCTCCAGCCCTATTGTACTATGCATTCTGTATTCAGAATGCTATTATTTTTCCTTATAACCATGTAATAAGGGAAAATAATAATGATCGGGTCCCCATCCCGATCATCTCCTAGCAACCATGCATGAAAATTGCACCGCATCCGCACTTGCTTGCGGATGCTCCCGATTTTCACTCAGCCACATTCACTTCTATGGGGCCTGTGTTGCGTGAAAAACGCTGAATATAGAACATGCTGCGATTTTCACGCGTGAAAATCACCGCTCGTGTGCACAGCCCTATAGAAATGAATGGGTCCTGATTCAGTGCGGCTGCAATGCGTTCACGTCTTGCATTGCACCCACGTGGAAAACTCACTTGTGTGAAAGGGGCCTAACTGTTGTGGTTCTGGTCACTATAGTGTTCCTTAAGGCCTCAAAAACTGCCGATAGGATGCGGATCAAAACAACGGTTGTGTGCATGAGGCCTAATATAGAGAAAAAAAGAATCGGCACAAAAGTAGCAAATAAAATGGCTGTATCATTATTCTAAAAATTAAAAAAGCACAACTTCTGACACAAATATAAAGTATTTTGCTAATTACTTTTTTTGGTTTTTTACGATGTGCAGATAGTACTGTACTACTAACCCCCCCATCCACCCTTACATACAGGGTAATACAGCGCCACATACCTCTTACATCCAATGACGTCTCTTTGATGTAGATGTTCACTTTCCTCATCTTCTCCTTTCAGACCTTCAGACCAGACCATTTTTCTGCCATTTCTCGTCTCTGCAGTTTGACAAGCAAAATCTTAGTTTACTACTTTTCCATCATCCTCCCATATTCTGGACAAATCATCCTACCACCCCCAATACTGTGCCGCTGTGCTCCCTAATACTATACTGCAGAAACAAGTAAACCCCCCGATAGTAGTACCATGCAGATAGTGCCCTTCAATAATTATTGGCACACAGTGCCCTAAAATAACTGCGCCCAGCAAATAGTGCCCCTGACACCAATAGTGTAAACTGAAAGCCCCCCAAAAATAGTGTAAGCTGATACTTTGCCAAGGTGCAAAAGCACACATGGTAGTAATAATGCTCCTACTGTGCCCCCAACATGTCCCCACTGTGCCCCGAAGTAATAATGCGTCCTTAGTGCCCATGCTAGTAATCATGTTCCCCATAGACCCCCAGTAGTAATAAAGCCCATCATAATGCCCCCCAGTAGTAATAATTCTCCTTATAATGTGCCAGTGCAAAAATACTCCCTTTTAATGCCCCCAGTTGAGCTAATGTCCCCATAATGTGCCAGTATAAAATACCCCTATATAGTGCCCCCAGTAAATGCCCCATAGTGCTCCTCTCCCCCTTTTTCTTAGTGCCCCCATAATGTACCAGCATAAAATGCCCCATACATAGTGCCCCAGTAGATGCCCTCAGTGTCCCCCATAATTTGCAAGTATAAAATACCCCTTCTTAGTGCCCCCCATAGATGAGCCCATAGTACTCCTCTCTCCCCTTCCCCATAGTACCAACCATAATGTGCCCCAGTATAAAATACCCCTATACAGAGCCCCCCATATAAAATACCCCTTATTTGTGGCTTCAGTAGATGCCCCCAATAATGTGCTAGTAAGAAGTGCCCCCATAGATGCCCCCATAGTGCCACCTAATAATGTGCCAGTAAGAAGTACCCCCATAGATGCAGCTACAGTGCCCCCCAATAATGTGCCAGTAAGATGTGCCCCCATATATGCCCCCCAATAATGTGCCAGTAACAAGTGCCCCCATAGATGCCCCCAATCATGTGCCAATAACAAGTGCCCCCATAGATGACCCCCAATCATGTGCCAGTAACATGTGCCCCCATAGATGACCCCCAGCTGCCTTGGGCCCCCCAGGAGGAACTGGACCTGGGGCGGCTGCCCCTTTTGCTCCACGTTACAGACAGCCCTGATCAGGGGAGAGGGGAAGTTTAGGAGAGACAACACCGTCGATAATGAGAGCAAGCTCAGGAATCGTCTGCAAACTGTCTAAAAGAAAAGCTGCGGAGCTCTCATTTTGTATAGTGCTCTTGAAAAATTAAAGCTGTGCTGTGATTGGTTGCAGTGGGCAACGGACACTTTTTCTTTTAGACAGTTGTAGACATGCGCTCCCATGATGTCTCCCCTGAGACGAGCTGTGTCACTTGTGTTGTTTTGCAGGATTTCAGGAGCTTGTGGTCTGGTGCTGGGAACGTCCTACACAGCGAGATTATTAACTTGAATATAAAAGCTGTAATGTGTCCAGCAGTCATTGTCTGCTAAGTGAGGGATGATGACATCTCGTGCTGACCCCTGTCTTTCTGTGGTCACGTCTTGTGATGGACAGTCTAATGGGCTGCTCCTTACGGGGGTGCGCTTAGATGGGATCCGTGTTGTTGGGCTCACTGGGGGAAGCTCGCAGGGTCAGCACATTGACAGCTCGCTGATGAGATTGTCACCGTGAGGATAACATGTCTCCACTAGACTATGGTGTCCCGGTAGCGGCCTCATTGCCGCAGCGTCCTCCTGTAGCCGTGGCCGTTGAACCGGAACGGACATCTTTTCTTCAGCTTTGGCAAATTGGATCTTTATTCCTGTTGCAGAGCGACTGTTTGTGAACACATCTGCAGTCACTGTCACCCCAAGGACACAGTGCATGTGGTAGAGTGTTAGAGAGGGCCCGGGGTGTAGAAAGAGAGTGTATGGTGGTGGACAGAGGGGAAGGAATGCTCTACAGCACATCCTGCGCCCAGTAGCATCAGTCAGTTCCTGGGGGGAGACCTCAGGGCTCTGGTGCACACTCGGCCTCTGCTGCTCAGCTTTATATCAGTCTGCGCTCTTGCTGACTGGTTGAGGGCCCAGTGGTTGACAGGTTCCCTACCAATCAGGCCTTCCCACCAGAAGCAGCAGTATAACCCTCATCCTCTCAGTGCTGCTCCAATATGCCGCCTTCACTTGCTCCTGGTCCCTGGTCGCGGTCTCAGCTGATATATGTTTAGTTGTATTTATCCCGCAGGGAAATCTTCCATCAACCATTGTAGCAGTGACGAGATGCACTGTGACAACGACGAGAGACACAACCAATAATCACGCTTTAATTGCTGCCTTTGTTAGGATAATATTATGCTACAGAATAAACTGCGCTGCAACAACAAGACTAAACTGCGCTGATTACAACGTGTCAGTCATCCCTCATTTTACTCCTGCTTCCTGCCGTGTAAGGTGGCCATACTCATTAGAAGAATATCATCCATAATGTCTATGCTGGTGTCCTGACTTTCATCCGTCGGCAGATGTTGGTGTAAAGAAGGGTTGGGCATTTCGAATGTCAACATGCCCGCTCCCATGTTCTCAGAGGAGATAAGTCCCCACCAGAGGAGTCTTACGCCCCTCTCCCTACTGAGAACACACGTGCACGGAGGGGTGTTCAGAGGGATAGCTGCCGGTAGACTACACCTATCTAAAGTGTAATACTGGGATATCCTGTAAGATGTGAAGCCACAATACACCCAAGAGCCTCTGGATGGTTCCTTGTGTCTCAGTTGGACTTATTGATGAAGAAGTGTTGTTACCTGATACAGGGCACATGATCCTACTGAGAACCTGTCTCCTAACCTTTAGGCCTCTTGCACATGACTGTGGTTTTATTTCAGACCCATTCACTTTAACGGGGCCGCAAAAGATGCCGACAGCACTCCGTTGCCCCGTTCCGTGGCCCTCAAAAATTATAGATCATGTCCTATTCTTGTCCGTTTTGCGGACAAGACGTCTGTTCCGTTCTGCAAATTGCAGAAGGCACACGGGCGGCATCCGCGTTTGGCGGATCCGCAATTTGCGGACTGCAGAACACAGCAGGTTCGTGTGCAAGAGGCCTTAGGGTGAGACTACACTGCGACTTTTTGTAGTGTGACTAATTTTAACTATTTAAAGGGGTTATCCAGGAATGAATAATGATGACCTATCCTTACAATAGGTCATCGTTATCACTTCAGCGAGGTCCTAGTCCTGGCACCCCTGCCAATCAGCTGTTCCAGGGAGCCACCGTTCTGACCGGTGAGTGCAGCCAGCTCCCGAGAGCTTTCCGGTATAACGGCCATGCTTGGTATTGCTGTTCTGATATTGGTAACCTATTCAGAGGATAGGTCATCAATATAAATTACCGGATAACTCCTTTAACTGCATCTGCAGTCCAAATGAACGCTTCTTGTGGATGGCAGCTGGCATTCAATGGGTTAAATCAATCAGTCATGCTACAAAAAGTCACAGTGTAGCTCGGGCCTTAGGCCTGATTCACATGACTGTCCGAGTTTAGTTTCGGTCTGAATCTGATCCACATTGTTTGCAGATTGGATGCGGACCTATTCATTTCAGTGGGGTCTCAAAAGATGCGAATAACACACTGTGTGCTGTCCGCATCCGTTTGTTAGAACATGTCCTATCCTTGTTCGTTTTGCGGACAAGAATAAGCATTTGGAACATAGTGCGGGACCCGCGGAAGGGTAAATGCAGGATGCACACAGCCGGATCCACGATTTGCGGACATTTGTCCTTATTCTGTATCTTTCCAGAACACTTTGTCTTCCTTACCCTTTTCTGGATTTCTGCTTGTAGTCAGTGAATGGACACATTATTAATTACATCTTCTCACAGCCAAGGGATTGTGTAGGAAACCCTCTGTGAGCTAAATACAGCAGCAACTCAAATCCCACACAGTCCACAGGCACTGATGAATTGTAACAAGGCCAAGAGCTATTCCAGCAGTGACTGCAAGCAGAGATCCTGAAATTTTTGAGGTATGGTGGCATTATGTGAAGAGATATTTCGAGAGGTGACATGAGACGTGCCAACATTTTTTACGGTTTGTTCGCCTCTTGTTAATTTGGGCAAATCTCTGTAGTATTTGTGCCAAAATCAGAAATCTCTGCCAGCTAGAAGCTGGTGTGGATCTCAGGTGTCACTTATGCCACAAAACAGGCGTAAGTAATCTTAAATGCAAAGCTCAGCATAAAAGGGCCAAAAAGTCTAAAATTTTTGCACAAACTGGTGTGGAACCTTAGGCTGGTTTCACACGGACGTGACGGATTTGATCCGGATGCGTTCAGGGTGCGTTCAGTGAAAATGCTGCGATTTTGGCACTAAAACAAGTCAGTTTTGTCTGCGATTGCGTTTAGTTGTTCAGTTTTTTCCGCGCAGGTGCAATGCGTTTTGATGCGTTTTTCACGCGCGTGATAAAAAAACTGAAGGTTTACAAACAACGTCTCTTAGCAACCATCAGTGAAAAACGCATCGCACCCGCACTTGCTTGCGGATGCAATGCGTTTTTCACGCAGCCCCATTCACTTCTATGGGGCCTGTCCTGCGTTACAAACGCAGAATATAGAACATGCTGCGATTTCAAAGCATTGCAGAAGTGATGCGTGAAAAAAAACGCTCATGTACACAGCCCCATTGAAATGAATAGTGCCGGATTCAGTGCGGGTGCTATGCGTTCACGTCACGCATGGCACCCGCGCGGAAATCACGCTCGTGTGAAAGGGACCTTAGTCAATTTTACAATTTTTCTGTTAGGCCCCTTTCACACGGGCGAGTTTTCCGTGCGGGTGCGATGCGTGCGGTGAACGCATTGCACCCGCACTGAATCCTGACCCATTCATTTCTATGGGGCTGTGCACACGAGCGGTGATTTTCACGCATCACTTATGCGTTGCGTGAAAATCGCAGCATGCTCCTCTTTGTGCGTTTTTCACGTAACGCAGGCCCTATAGAAATGAATGGGGTTGCGTGAAAATCGCATGCATCCGCAAGCAAGTGCGGATGCGGTGCGATTTTCACGCATGGGTTCTAGGTGACAGTCTATTCACTGTATTATTTTCCCTTATAACATGGTTATAAGGGAAAATAATAGCATTCTGAATACAGAATGCTTAGTATAATAGTGCTGGAAGGGTTAAAAATAATAAAAAAGTTAACTCACCTTCTCCTCTTGTTCGCGTAGAGGCCGGTCTGTTCTTTAGCTGTGGCTGAAGGACCTTTGATGACGTCAGATCACATGCTCTATCACCATGGTGATGGACCATGTGATTGGAGCATGTGATCTGACATCACCTCAGGTCATTCAGTCCACAGCTAAAGAACAGACCGGCATCTACGCTAACAAGAGGAGAAGGTGAGTTAACTTTTTTATTATTTTTAACCCTTCCAGCACTATTATACTAAGCATTCTGTATTCAGAATGCTATTATTTTCCCTTATAACCATGTTATAAGGGAAAATAATACAATCTTCAGAACATCAATCCCAGACCCGAACTTCTGTGAAGAAGTTCGGGTCTGGATACCAAACATGCGTGATTTTTCTCACGCGAGTGCAAAACGCATGACAATGTTTTGCACTCGCGCGGAAAAATCGCGCATTTTCCCGCAACGCACCCGCCTCTTATCCGGGCAAAAAACATGACGCCCGTGTGAAAGAGGCCTTATACTTCTGAACTTTTCACAATTTGATGATGAATGTTTATTTGAATTCTGGATCCCCCTTTATGACGTATTTGACTCTTTTTTTCAGTTGTTACCCCCAGCAGTATTTTGGAGCCTATGACATGTGTACAATGGGTACCTCCATATTAAATGTGTTTATTCTGGACAGGTTCAGTAGATGAAGTGTTTGTTGTGTCCAGCTCACTTCACACAAGTTGTCTCCGAAGTCTGAGGGACACATCTACAAAAATTGCAACGTTTCATCAGGGTACTTTCACACTTGCGGCAGAGGATTCCGTCGCCAAAACTGCCTGGAGGATCCGTCAAAACGCATGCAAACTGATGGCATTGAAATGCCGGATCCATCTCTCCGGTTTCATCCGGAAAAACGGATCCGGCATTTATTTATTTTTTGCATTTTTTTTGCTGTCTGAGCATGCGCAGACCGCAATGTCGGATCCGTTTTGCAGGAACACTGACATTAATGCATGTCAATGGGAAAAAATGCCGTCAACTGTTCCGGAATTTTGGACAGTGATAAAACCGCAGCATGCTGCGGTATTATCTCCATCCTGAAAAGTCAAAAAGACTGAACTGAAGACATCCCTGATGCATCCTGAACGGATTGCTCTCCATTCAGAATGCATTAGGATGAAACTGATCAGTTCTTTTCCGGTATTGAGCCCCTAGAAAGGAACTCGGTGGAGTAAAAGAATAACGCTAGTGTGAAAGTACCCTAAATTGTCCATTACTCACTGTCACAAGGGAATTCTCTCTGGTAAGTAATGTTTTCAGCCACTAGATGGCACCCCAAGCTCAGTTGATTGTCAGCCCTCCTAGTCCAGGATCATAAAAAGGGTTTCTTCTGGGCAGAGTTTTCTACTCTTCATACTGAGATTGAACTCTGACTAAATGATGTGTATTCATAGAGTTATCACTGTGTTACATGTGGTGTTATATAGGTCTGCTGGAGACAGTCCTTAATTGTCTGTATATAGAGAGTTAACAGTGTTATCTGTGATGTTACATAGGACTGCAGGTGACATATCCTACATTATCTGTGCTCAGAGCGTTATCACTGTGTTATCTGTATTGTTACATGGGACTGCAGGTAGCATCTACTACATTATGTATATTCAGAGAATTATAACTGTGTTACATGTGATTTTACATAGGACTGCAGGTAACCTACTACATTATCTGTACTCAGAGTTAGCACTGTGTTTGTTATCTGTGGTGTTATATAGGACTGCAGGTAACATCTACTGCAGTATCTTCACTCAAATGTATCACTGTGTTATCTGTAATGTTACATAGGACTGCAGGTAACATCTACATTATTTGTACTTCGAGAATTATCACAGTGTTATCTGTGGTATTACATTGGACTGCAGGTTATTATCAGCATTATACTATAGCAGTAAATAAAAGCTGATGCCCTGCTACATTTGTATGGTGCCTGCTACGGTGGAATGTGTAGGGTTTGTAGCACCAGGCAGCCATGTTTTCGGTGAGAGAAGTCCACTGTGGTTGGGGCTGTGAACCTTCCACTATTAGCATATAAATGAAGTGCAACGTGGAGGAATCCATTATGAAGTAGAAATGAGTGCCGTTAATTATCACGCATTATTGACCTATAATTTTCAGTGTGGCTGCACCACAAATAAGATAATGTGCCGCTGTGTTTGAGAAGTCATTCTGGCGGAGATAATCTACCTGCTGAAGTGCTCTGAGGCTCTGCTGAGTCAGCACGTTTGTATCTGGATCCCCAAATACGTTCCTTTAGACGTGACGCTGCCAGATGAATCAAGTGACGGCTCTAAGTATAGAACGTGCTGCTTAATGGCAGACTGATATTTGGGCTACAGAGAAAAAGAAACAAAAATTGAACTACAGTTGTCCACTGTCCATCATGGGGTTGTCTCTTCTGTTTTGGTGGTCTGGTACTGGAAATATTGTGCAGATAGAAGAATGGATGCAATCAAGTATCAGAAATACTAGAAATCAGTCCTAGAGTCAGTGAAGAGACTGAAGATGAAAAGAGATTGGATATTACAATAAGTCAACGATCCAAAACAGACTTCAAGGTTATCTTCAAGTTACCAGAGATGATGGTACTGGAATGACCTTCACGGTCCCCATGCTTGAATATTGAAGGGAGTCTGTGGTAGATATCAAACCTGCTGTGCGGGAAAGATGACCGAAGTAGATCCCTGAACTAGAAGCATTCTGCAGGGAAGAGCATTAGTCCTTTGTCATGTGTCTTCTGTGCCCCTAAAGGTTTTTGTAAGTTTTATTTTTGGAGCAACTCGCTGAAGTCTAAAATGTTGCTCGTACTATACTGTATGTCTTATTGTCTGGTCTGACAACACCTAGGGCGTCCATCAATTTGTACACAATAGATACCATTCTGGCATGCTCAAATCCAAATATGTTGGACATTTTCTGTCCTTGAGCCCTGTGGTGTTACCCATCCAAGCCTGTCACTACACCCTGGACAACAGCTTCTCCTGTCTGTACACAACTCAACAAGTCCCCCCACCACTGAGCTGCTATATTTCATGAAGATTTTCCTGGACCTAGCAATGTAATGATTGTTTTCATGTTGTATATTTTCTGCATTCTTCATTTTGATGTCTACTTGTCCCAACACTGGACTTTTCCACCCATCTTTTTGTTTTCTTTGAATCTCTGAGATGGTCAAAGATCTCCCCCACTTTTTTCTGGACAGTAAATGAAGGTACCAACACCTCACGGCAGACATGTGGCCACTGCTAAGTAGGTCAGTGGGATTGTGGTGGCCTCACTGTGTAATGAGCATGCTACCAGCAGTAGAATTGTCGAGAGCGGAAGATCTTAAATGTCAAGTTTAGTCACGGGCCTCTTTCATCCCGGCTTATTAAAATAACAAGTCTTGTGTAAATATTGGTTTTAGTAGGAATACAATGTAGACGTGGTGTAGCTCAGGGACAGACGACTCTGAGAGCCGCGTACACACAGTTTACAAAGCACTGACACATTGCCAATGAAAGTACCCCGAGACGTCTCATTTAATGCAGTTGGAAGAAGAGCTGAAGAAGATGTTGTGGTTCTTTTTCTTCTTTTTTTTTCAATGTAGAACGAAACACAAGAGTCTGAGTTCCAGACTCAGCGCCACGGCTTTATGTAAAAAAATTAAGAAATGGAGTACAGGTAAATCGACAAAACCCCAGCAGGAAGCGTACAGCCCCTCCTGGAAGGACTAGCTCTGTCAGCTGGAACCTCCTGACTGTGTAAACTCCTGACTGTTCCTTCACTGATGGAGATGGGATACGATGGCAGCGCATGTAGAAGGATTCAGACAGACCCTCCTGGCTTTCAGCAGAAAATACATATTTCATAGGGATAATTTGCAGTTCATTCCTTGACCCTTTTTTAGTCTATTTTGTAGAAAATTTCTTTTTTATTTAACTGTTGAAGGTTGATTCCTGTTTGTTGCCTCTGGTTACGATGTGTGAAGACGCACTGATTGCAGATCTTTGCTGAGCGATTCTGTATCCAGGGCAACAGAATAAACCTCACTGGGGCCTTCAAATATCGAATTCTGTGCAGTTGTTTGAAACATTAAAAACAGAATCCTCAAACGTCTCAAACATAGAATTTGTCTTCACAGAAGGTTCTTGTCAGCGGCCGCGTCTCGTTCTGAACTGTGGGAAGTCCGGCTGCTTTTCTTCTGCCTTTGACTTAGGGCAGACAGAGATGGACAGATGATCAGCCATTGCAGAAATATTGACAGTCCTTAAGAATAAGCTCGTGCTAGCCCGGAGACATAGGCCTCCTGCACACGACCGTAGGTGTCCCATTGCCGTTTTGCGGACCGCAATACACAGGCACCGTTTTGTGTGCATTCTGCATTCACTTCAATGGGTCCGCAAATCCGGAGATGCGGAATGGTGCGGAATAGAAACCTACGGAAGCACTACGGAGTGCTTCTTTGGGGTTTTGTCCCGTACTTCCGTTCCTCAAAAAAATAGAACATGTCCTATCTTTTTGCGGAACGGCCGGATCGCGGACCCATTAAAGTGAATGGGTCCACGATCTGCTGCAGCTACCCCACGGTCGGTGTTCGTGCATTACGGCCGCAGCACGGCCACGGGGCGCACAGGTTCGTGTGCAGGAGGCCTTAATAGAATAGAAATGTTTGTCAGAGGTTGCACCATTCCCATAGATTGGCAGCTCTAAACAGTCTCCCCACTATAGATCTGTTTTATATAGAGATCTGCCCTGAACCTCCTGACATCAGTCCACCGCCAATGACTGTGAATGGGGTTTCCGCAACGCCGCTCACATTCAACTGACAATTTTCTGGTCAATTTTTGGTACTACCATTGATATTATTAGCTGGCACAGAAAAAGCCATGGATTAAACTCACTGTCCGACAATGGGGCTAATCCTGATTTGCTTCATCTCTGCTGCAGAAATCTGAGTGTAGGCATTGGATTTCTGACAAGGATCTTGTGACAGAATATGTGTCGGAATTGCAACATGCAAATCCAACATGTGTGAACATACCTTGTTACCTGGCAGGACAGGACCAGGTCCAGGGAGTCCATGGAGCCTCCTCCAGACTTCCAGGCCATTAACACAATGGGAAACATTAATAATGTTGTAGGAGCTAATGATTTATTGTTAAGAAACTTGAACATTAAGTAACATGTCACTTAAAGGGCATCTGTCAGCAGCTTTGTACCTATGAAACTGGCTGACCTGTTACATGGGCGCTTGGCATCTGAAGGCATCTTTGTTGGTCCCATGTTCATATGTGACCCTATTGCTGCGAAAATGATGTTTTAATATATGCAAATGAGCCTCTCAGAGCAATGGGGGTGTTGTCATTACACCTAAAGGCTTTGCTCTCTCTGCAACTGCCCCTCCCTCTTCACTTTGACAGATCCAGGCAATGTATATGTGATCACACCTGGCCCTGAATTCTAAAGTCAAGATGCAGAGGGTGCTGCAGTTGCAGAGAGAGCAGAGCCTCTAGGTCTAATGGCAACACTCCCATTGCTCCTAGAGGCTCATTTGCATATATTAAAACTTCACTTTTCTCAGCAATGCCGGCACATATGTACATGGGACTGACACAGATTACTTCAGCTGCCAAGTGCACGTGTAAGAGGTCAGCCAGGGTACAAATCTGCTGACAGATACCCTTTAAACTGGCGTATGGACCAACATCAATATGTCGATGACATCACATCTGCTGGATGTTCCTTAGTTATAGATGGAGATTGTCGACCTTTACGTTGCAATTAACATGTCTTACCTAATAAATCGAGTACCAATGCACTTTTTCCACATTATATGCCTCTTTAATGTTTAGTTTACCTGAGTGAACTGACCTCAAATGTGTCTTTTGGCAGATCACATTCCTCAGGCTGACATCACTATATGAGATCCATTGTTCGGCCATTACAGCACTTGTCCGCTAGCAGAGAGGAGGCTGCATTGCAATGCTCTGCAAGTTTTGTTATCTCTGCGGAGTTTAAAGCAAGAAAGAAAATGGCTTCTAAATTGTATGTGACGTCCTGCTGTGTGCGCTGCGCTCTGCATCTTATTCCATACCCAGATACAGGACGGCGCCAAGAGTAAATAAGAGGCATTGAAAGCCCCCGCTGTTCACTTTTCTTACTGCTTTTTTGCTTAAGGGTCCATCTAGACATTTGAGATCTATAGCAATAGCTTTAACACAAAAGACTCTCTTAGCTGAAATTATACATTACACTGGCAGCAGAGAGCTCTCAGCATCGCGTACTCTGTGACTGTCTGACACACCAAGCTGCTTTTGTGTTCTGTCTCAAGTAGTGAGGGCAAAGCGACAGTCAAGGAAGCGGACAGGACCCGGCCCACCCCTCACTCCAGCTTCTGTTCATACGGTATGTGGAGTTGTATTGACACCCTCATTACCTGAGACTTTCTAATAAATAGGATTAAAATTAGGGCAGAAACAGAGGGGTGGGCGCTGGAATAAATGCACTGTGGCACTGAATTATGTTAATGTCAGTTATATCCAGTATTATACTCCATATATATGCTCATTATTCTGCTGCTGAATTCATTCTGCACATACATTATATTACTTATCCTGTACTGATCCTGAATTACAGCCTGTATTATTATACTCCAGAGCTGTGCTCACTATTCTGCTGATGGAGTCACTGTGTACATACACCACTTATCCTGTACTGATCCTCAGTTACATCCTGTATTATACTCCAGAGCTGCACTCACTATTCTGCTGATGGAATCACTGTGTACATACACTACTTATCCTGTAGTGATCCTGAGTTACATCCTGTATTATACTCCAGAGCTGCACTCACTATTCTGCTGGTGGAGTCACTGTGTACATACACTACTTATCCTGTACTGATCCTGAGTTGCATCCTGTATTATACTCCAGAGCTGCACTCACTATTCTGCTGATGGAGTCACTGTGTATATACATTACTTATGCTATACTGATCCTGAATTACACTCCAGAGCTGTGCTCACTATTCTGTTGGTGGAGTCACTGTGTACATACATTACTTATCCTGAACTGATCCTGAGTTACTTTCTTTTTTATACCCCAGAGCTGCACTCACTATTATGATAGTGGAGTCACTGTATATATACATTACTTATCCTTTACTGATCCTGATTCCCAGCCCCTATTATACTCCACAGCTGTACTCACTTTTCCTCAGCTTCAGAGCTGAGATATGCCAGCTTTTCCTATTTTGTGAGTTTATCCTAATACAGTCATCTGTTTTAAAGAAACTGTATTTCCCCCTCCTTGGGCATTAAATGATGTAGGGAAACTGTACTTCCCTGTCAACTGGGCATGACCGTTTCCTGCCCTGACATTGCCCAGTTAGGAAGGACAGTGTTAGACAGAGCAGCTAGAGTAGCGAGATCCCACCATATTTATAAGATATTATGTGAGCTTTCTTTTTATCTATTGAGACCAGCAACTCATCATTGGTCGGTGGGATGCAGTGGCAGAAGGAGAACAGGGACTTGTTGCTGATGGTCCCAGATTAGAGATGACAGAGAGCTTGTGTTGTGTTTTACACATTTGCTACTTAAGCAGCTCAATCTTAGGCTACTTTCACACTTGTGGCAGTGTGATCCGGCGGGCAGTTCCGTCGTCGGAACTGGCCGCCGGATCCGCCGATCTGCTGCTGCCTGAAAGCATTTGTGAGACGGATCCGGATGCGGATCTGTCTCACAAATGCATTGCAAGGACGGATCCGTCTCTCCGCTTGTCATGCGGACCGACGGATCCGTCTTGTACATTTTTCGCATTTTTACCGATCTGCGCATGCGCATGCCGGAACGACGGATCCGGCATTCCGGTATTCTGAATGCCGGATCCGGCGCTAATACATTCCTATGGGAAAAAATGCCGGATCCGGCGTTCAGGCATGTCTTCAGTTTTTTTCGCTACGGTTTTCTCTTTTGCCTGATCAGTCAAAACGACTGAACTGAAGACATCCTGATGCAAACTGAACGGATTACTCTCCATTCAGAATGCATGGGGATAAAACTGATCAGTTCTTTTCCGGTATAGAGCCCCTGTGACGGAACTCTATGCCGGAAAAGAAAAACGCTAGTGTGAAAGTACCCTTATACTGTTCCCTTTCATTGGACACTTTAGGTGCAGGAAAGGTTCACTCCAAGTAGCCCAGGACTGCCTGGCTAGGACTGCTGCCTAATATATCACAAGGCCAATTTACATAATGGGAGGCAAAAGGAACAGCAAAATCTCACACACACACACACACGCACACTTGGCTCGTACATAGGTCTGCAGTGCTGCTCAGTGCTGCTGCTGTTTCCTCCTGCACCACACCATTCTGGATCCTGGCAGAGCCTCTTTTTGCAACATAGTTCTGGTGCGTCTGTCTGGGCACTGCTGACCATGCTTGGTGGCTCTTTCACACCACTGCACTCCCCAGACTTTGAATCTCTCCCTTTCAGATCTGCACACATGTGTCCTTCTCAGGGACACACTACTTACATGTGCCTGAACAGGAACAGTTCCCTGCTTTTGCAGTGACTGTAGGACATTCCTTCCCCGGTCACATGAACGCAGGTCCTTTAACAGCTTCAGTTTACATCTATAAGTTACAGTAATATCGTTTTCTACACTTCTTAAGATGGTGATAAGTCCCTCTTTAAGTGACTAATGGACATATGGCAAAGGTGAATGAAGAGCCTTCCTCCTAATGTCATACAGCCCCTGCAAACTATAGTGGGTTGACCAGTGACCATAGCAGGAGTACATGCCGTCCATGCTTTTCTATACATTTTTGGCCAATGGTCTCACCTGCTTAGCGCATACCCCTGAGAACATTTTATCCCTGACAGCCAGCGTGGAAGGTGATGAACATCAGCTCAGTGATTGGCAGCTGCCAGTCCAGGAGATGTGCTGATGGTGTCTCGTTCCTCCGTCAGCCCTCACCCTCTGTCAGTCTTGCAGTTAGAGAGTGAAGCTGACTGGGTCACATTGGTATATTATTATCATGTGTGACGTTTTTTCTTTGCAATGATTTGCATATATGAAGTCTCAGATGTCAGGCTGCAGCTTGTGTTTTCTTCTCACTTTCCGATAAATTGACTATCATTTTTTTTCTTTCTCTTCTCCGTTCCATTCAATCTCTGGATCCTGGCTGTAGCTGTATGTACATTACATGCCTGCTGCTTCTTCTATATTTTCTCATTTTCTGGTTTGTCGGCTTAAACCTCATGGGATCAGAGCCTGGGCTAATGCTGCAGAACGGACTCTGTCCTTCTCCAGAGCTCCTGGGTAGAGGAGCAGGCAGAGGGAGCCAGAAGCCTCTGAGCAGCGAGTACTTGGTGCCAGCTCTTATGTCTTCCCAGGGTCACACATGCCAGTCTCCATGTACTAACACACAAAGTGTCTGCATCACGCAGGTCATCTCCAACCCTTGCCTTTCTGATTTCATCTACATCAGACTGTGCAAACACTGCGACAGTGCATGGATACAGGAGGAAAATGCCAATCACAACACTGTTGCCTCTACCCTATGCTAGTCAATACACCAATGCCTCTACCCTGTGCCAGTCCCTACAACAATGCCTCTACCCTGCAGCAGTCACTACACCAGTGCCTCAATCCCTGTGCCAGTCACTACACTGTTGCTTCTACCTGTGCCAGTCCCTACACTGATTCCTCTACCATGTGCCAGTCACTACTTTGATGCCTCTACCTTGCACCAATCACTACATGGATGCCTTTTCACTAGTCACAACAACACCAATGCTTTGTGCCAATTACTTTACCAATGCCTGAACCCTCTACCAATCACAGCATCAGTTTTACAATAGACTTCAAAATTACCAGTCTCACTCACAAAGCTTGCCACATTGCTGCACCATCCTATATGTTCTCCTTCGTCTCAGACCCCCTTTCCGCATTCTACCCGTGGTCTAAGGGTCCTTTCACATAATCACACTTTCTGCCAATAAGGAGCACTGATCGAGAATATGCAAGTCAAACTTCTCTCATTATTACATATTCATTTTCACGTTACAATGATTGGAGGAGAATGACTGAGCCACCAGCCGTCCTCCAGGTTTTGCCCTTCTAGTGTGGCCAGCTGTGTGTCTGGATGGTACAATATCCAGAGGCACTTATGCCATCTGCTTGTGAGAGGAGTATCATTGTACCATGATGTCATTCTCTGTGGAGGTTTTGCCTGTATCCAGTGTTCACTAGGGTTCTGTGTCTTCTGAATTGTGGATTAGATGAACATATTGCAATTATTTTCGATTATTGCAGATAACACCAAGCCATGTAGTACTGTGCAGTCTATGGAACATGTCCATAAACTACAAGCTGACCTGGACACTCTGAGGGTTTGGGCATCAACTTGGTTCAATGGGGATAAATGTAAAGTTAGGTATCTAGGTAGTAATAATCTATGTGCATCATACATCCTAGGGAAAGTAACACTAGGAGAGTCAGTTGTAGAGAAGGATTTGTGTGTACAATGTCAATCAGCTGCTTCTAAGGCTAGTAGGATATTGTCATGTATTGAACGATGGACTTGAGGGACAGGGATGTAATGTTACCACTTTGCAAGGCTTTGCTGCGGCCTCAATAATCATTGACAACTATAATTTTCTAATCTCCATCCTAAACTGTCCCTGTGGCGCCCCCACGGTACTCTCAGGATCCCCCTGAAAGAGCACTGCAGACCATTCTGTCACTCATAAACTGATAAGAGACATGGAGGGTGTTAGTTATGAGAAAAGATTAAAATAATGAAATGTATTATTATTATTGAAGAAAAGTCTAAGGGGGGACATGATTAACAAATCATGACAAAAAATATGGTGAAAAACTGTTCCATGTAAAATGCTCTCAAAAGACAAGGGGACATTTCCATCATCTGGAGAAGAAAAAGTTCAGTCTCCAGAGGCGACAAGGTTCTTTACCATAAGAACTGTGAATCTGTGGAATAGACTACCGTATATACTCGAGTATAAGCCGACCCGAGTATAAGCCGAGGCCCCTAATTTTACCCCCAAAAATGGGAAAAATTAGTGACTCGAGTATAAGACTAGGGTGGGAAATGCAGCTATAATGCAGAGTGTATGTGTATATAATGCACACACTCTACATTATATACACACATCTGCAAGAGGGTGACTCAGATTGATGGGAGTCTGACTCTGACTCCCTGTATTTAATGCAGAGTGTGTGCATTATATATACACACACACTCTGCATTAAATACAGGGAGCCATCCACAGATCTCCCCCCTAAACAGTGCCATCCACAGATTCCCCCCTAAACAGTGCCATCCACAGATTCCCCCCTAAACAGTGCCATCCACAGATTCCCCCCTAAACAGTGCCATCCACAGATCCCCCCTCCCCTAAACAGTGCCAGGATGGCACTGTTTAAGGGAGGGGGGATCTGTGGATGGCACTGTAGGGGGATCTGTGGATGGCACTGCCATCCACAGATCCCCCTACAGTGCCATCCACAGATCCCCCTCCCCGACGCTCACAGCAGTATATTTATAAAGTAGTATTCATCAGTATTCCTTTAACTTTGGATATCTTACTTTGTCTTTACTCCGGTAATAGCAGCCGCAGGCAGTGCGGGGAGCGGCGCTCACTCACTGACGTCACGCGCCTGCTCCCACTAGGCGGCGCAGGCGCGTGACGTCAGTGAGTGAGCGCCGCCCCCCGCACTGCCTGCATTACCGGAGCAAAGACAAAGTAAGATAGTAGACTCGAGTATAAGACGAGGAGGCTTTTTGAGCACAAAAATTTGTGCCCAAAAACTCATCTTATACTCGAGTATATACGGTACCTCTGGACGTGGTCACAGCAGGAACAGTGGACAGTTAAGATAAATTCTTAAGTAAATTACATAAATCTTATGAAAACGTGTAGAGTCTCACTTACTTCTGTGATTCACGTACCCACCTATCCCTTGGTTGAACTTGATGGATTTATGTATTTTTTTAACTGTATTAACTACAGTGAGGAACAGAACTATTTGAACACCCTGCGATTTTGCAAGTTCTCCCACTTAGAAATCGTGGAGGGGTCTGAGATTTTATATGAAGAAATCCAACATACTGAACCCTTCTCCCTCCCAAATCTGCTGTTAGGGGAGAGTCAAAAGGTCTCCATAGACATTAGATGGTCAGGCAATCCTGCTGAATGTGGCAGGTTCTAACACCACACATCTAATCTGCATGGTCGGGTTTAGTCTAATCCAGCTAGGTAATACAAGACCCCTCCATCTTCTAGGATGCTTTACTAGTTACATAGTTACATACAGTGAGGAACAGAAGTATTTGAACACCCAGCAATGTTGCAAGTTCTCCCACTTAGAAATCATGGAGGGGTCTTAAATTCACATTGTAGATGCATTCCCACTCTGAGAGACAGAATAAAAAAAAACTAAATTCAGGAAATCACATTGTATGATTTTTTTTAGAATTTATTTGTCTTGCACTGCTGAACATAAGTATTTGAACACCTGAGAAAATCAGTGTTAAGATTTGGTACAGAAGCCTTTGTTTGCAGATGCAGAGGTCAAACGTTTCCTGTAGTTCTTGACCAGGTTTGCACACACTGCAACAAGGAATTTGGCCCACTCCTCCACACAGATCTCCTCTAGCTCTGTCAAGTTTCGGGGCTGTCGCTGAGCAACACAGAGTTTCAGCTCCCTCCAAAGATGTTCTATTGGATTTAGGTCTGGAGACTGGCTAGGCCACTCCAGAACCTTGATATGCTTCTTAGTAAGCCACTCCTTGGTTATCCTGGCTGTGTGCTTTGGGTCGTTGTCATATTGGAAGACCCAGCCACGACCCATCTTCAATGCTCTGACTGAGGGAAGGAGGTTGTTGCTCAAAATATAACAATAAATGGCCCCATTCATCTGCTCATTAATACAATGCAGTCGTCCTGTCCCCTTCGCAGAAAAGCACCCCAAAGCATGATGTTACCACCCCCATGCTTCACAGTAGGGATGGTGTTCTTGGAATGAAACTCATCCTTCTTTTTCCTCCAAATACGACAAGTGAAATTTAGATCAAAAAGTTCTACTTTGGTCTCATCTGACCACATGACTTTCTTCCATGCCTCCTCTGGATCATCCAGATGGTCATTGGCAAACTTCAGACGGGCCTGGACATGTGATGACTTGAGCAGGGGAACCTTCTGTGCAATGCATGATTTGAAACCATGACGGCATAGTGTTCTACCGACAGTGACCTTTGAAACTGTGGTCCCAGCTCTTTTCATGTCATTGACCAGCTCCTCCCTTGTTGTTCTGGGCTGATTCCTTACCTTTCTTATTATCAGTGATACCCCACGAGGTGAGATGTTGCATGGAGCCCCAGTCTGAGGGAGACTGACAGTTGTCTTTAGCCTCTTCCATTTTCTAACAAGTGCTCCAACAGTTTATCTATTTTCACCAAGCTGCTTGGAAATTGCCCCGTAACCCTTTCCAGCCACAATTTTGTCTCTGACTTTTGACAGCTCTTTGGTCTTGACCATGGTAGTAGTTGGCATCTGACTGACTGTGGGGTGGACATGTGTCTTTAAAGAGCTCAGACAGGTGCTACTAAGTTAGATTAATGAGTGGAGTAGAGGTAGAATTTTTAAAGGCACATTGACAGGTATTTGAGAGCCAGAATTCTTGCTGTTTCTCAGGTGTTCAAATACTTATATTCAGCAGTGCAAGACAAATAAATTCTTTAAAAATCATACAATGTGATTTCCTGAATTTTGTTTTTTTATTTTGTCGCTTAGAGTGGGAATCCACATACAATGTGATTTTAAGACCCCTCCATGATTTCTAAGTTGGAGAACTTGCAACATTGCAGGGTGTTCAAATACTTCTGTTCCTCACTGGATGTAACTATGTAACTAGTAAAGCATCCTAGAAGATGGAGGGGTCTTGTATTATCTAGCTGGATTAGATTTAACCCGACCATGCAGATTAGATGTGTGGTGTTAGAACATGCCAAATTCAGCAGGATTGGCTGACCATCTAAAGTCTATGGAGACCTTTTGACTCTCCCCTAACAGCAAATTTGGGAGGGAGAAGGGTTCAGTATGTTGGATTTCTTCATATAAAATCACTTTTTTACTCAGGGACATAAGCCACTGGCAGAAGCTAAACCAAGCAGAGTTGTCACGATACCAGAATTTGGACTTTGATTCTGGTACGAAGTGCCGTATCATGATCCTAAATACCAAAACATTACTTTGCCAAATACTTACTATTAATGTGAGACACATGGTGTTATTTATTTTCAACCTTCATGTGCCCCACATTAATAGTAAGTAAACTCACCATGTACTCACACATTAACCCCATGTTGCCCTTTATGTGAGGAGGTACTTGATGAAGTCACTTACTATTAATGTGAGGTACTAAAGTAATAAAACCATGTGCCTCACTTTGATAATAAGTGACCCCCATTTATGCTGCTGTCTCACAGAAGGTGGGTCCTCTTTGATCATGCCGTGGTATGATCAAGACCAGGTCTTAGTACGAGAGTGCTCCGGCATCCCTTAACCTCCCTTAACTGTACTGATGCCAAAAGACGGCACTGCAGACTGAGGACCTACACCGACCGCTGTCAAGAAAGATGGCATCTGATTGGTTGCTATGGGCAATTAAGCCAATTTAACTTTACACTAGTTCTGATAAATCTGCCCTGATGAGTCCTTTTAGGGTATGCTCACATGGTGTGGTAAAGCTGCGGTTTTTCACTGCAATTTTGTAAAAATCGTAAGAAAAGATGCTATTTAGGGTGTATTCACACAACTGTATGTAATTTGTGGTCTGCAAAACGCGGATCCGCAAAAAATGGAGATGGCATCCGTATGATGTCCCTGTTGCATCCGTTTTTTGCAGACACATTGTAACAATGCCTATTCTTGTCCACAAAATGGACAAGCATAGGAAATGTTCTATGTTTTTTGCGGAACAGGCATACGGATGCGGACACCAAACAGTATGCTATCCATTTCTTTTTTTTTTTTGCGGACCCATAGAAATTAATGGGTCCGTGTACGATCCGCAAAAAATGCAGATCAGATACAGACCAAAAATACGGCCGTGTGAATGGGACCTTAACTTCACTGGGTGAATAAGCCCTAAGATGACAGTGCCTGCCACTGGCACATGGTTGATCCTCCCAGGTTTGGAGGATTCCAGTGCTGATGATACTTTCCCAATTTTGTGTGTCATATCTGATGCCCCCAGTCTGTTCAGTGAGGGGCGCACTGCGCGGAGTATGAACACTGCTGCAACAATTTCTGTGTGTCCGATTACTGACGCAAACGACAAATGAATTATGTAAATTGAGGTGATGGAGAATTTAGCAAATTGTATCTATTTGTCATTAGTGTCAGTTGACGTTGGTTGATGAATTAGCTTTCATTAGGCGTTTGACCTGCTCGTTGCTGTTTCATTCTTGCCGTTGCTTGGTGTCTGTGTTTGCCGATCTCCACAGGGGGCCACAGATTATGTCTCACGTTGTATTAGTAAATCAGGAGCAAGATAAGACGACCGTGAAAAAACACTGATCTTCCTCATGTCTCCATCTCTCCCTCCACCTTGTCAGGTAGATTGGGAACAGCCTGGGTATAGAGGCTGCATCTTTCAAATCAGAGTCATCCCCACATTTTATCCCAGTGAAAGCAGCTGGAAGAAACAGAAAAATGTGAATGGAGAAAAAAGGTTGTATTCGGAGTCTGGTAGAGTCTTTACACGATGCTGCTGCGCTTCAGTCGTGCTGCAGCGTATTGTGCGCATTTCAAGGTCTGGCAGAACAGTTCAGGTACATGTGTGGTTAATAGGGAATTTCACCGACAAAAGGCAGGAGCCATCTGCTCCTCTCAAGGTTATGCTGGGTTTTCATGTTGCAGTTTTTAGAACAATCCAACCACGAATGTGAGATCTCAGTGATCATCGCTCTAAGTCCTTTGTCTTGATATGTGGATCTGACCTAGGGTAAAACGGCAGTAATGGGGGTTGTAAGAGCACGTCTATGAGTAGATAAAGTGGTATTTATCTCTCCTCAATAGGTAATAATCCTCCTATTCCTTTCTCAGCAAAACCCCCCGTATGTAAATGATGGTGCACAATGGCAGTGTGATTGTTATTTATTGGAATGACCTTCTAATTGGGGCCAAAATCTAAATGTGGAAACCGATAGCTACTGTTATGACTGGCACCTATCACTACTGTAATAACACCACTGTCACTGCTGTCACTACTATCACCACTGTCACAGCGATCACTATCACCACTGTCACTATGTCACTACTATCACCACTGTCACAGCGATCACTATCACCACTGTCACTGCTATCACCACTGTCACTATGTCACTGCTATCACTACTGTCACCACTGTCACAGCGATCACTATCACCACCGTCACTGCTATCACCACTGTCACTATGTCACTTCTATCACCACTGTCACAGCGATCACTATCACCACCGTCACTGCTATCACCACTGTCACTATGTCACTTCTATCACCACTGTCACAGCGATCACTATCACCACCGTCACTGCTATCACCACTGTCACAGCGATCAATATCACCAATGTCACTGCTATCACCGCTGTCAATGCTATTACCACTGTAATTACCTTAACTAATGTCACCACTATCACTACTATCACCACTGTCACTACTATCATCACTGTCACAGCGATCACTATCACCACTGTCACTACTATCACCACTGTCACAGCGATCACTATCACCACTGTCACTGCTATCACCACTGTCACTATGTCACTTCTATCACCACTGTCACTGCTGTCACCACTGTCACAGCGATCACTATCACCACCGTCACTGCTCTCACCACTGTCACAGCGATCACTATCACCACTGTCACTGCTGTCACCACTGTCACTATGTCACTGCTATCACCACTGTCACTGCTGTCACCACTGTCACAGCGATCACTATCACCAATGTCACTGCTATCACCACTGTCAATGCTATTACCACTGTAATTACCATAACTAGTGTCACCACTATCACTACTATCACCACTGTCACTACTATCATCACTGTCACTGCGATCACTATCACCACTGTCACTGCTATATCACCACTGTAATTACCGTAACTAAAGCCACCACTGTCACTGCTATCACCACTGTCACAGCGATTACTATCACCACTCTCACTGCTATCACTATCACCACTGTCACTACTATAACCACTGTAACTGCTATCACTATTATCACTGTCACTGCTATCACCATGGTAATTTGACCTCCTCTATCACCACTGTGTCACTGCTCTCACCACTGTCAGTGCTATCACCACTGTTATTGCTGTCATTGCTATCACCATAGAGATAATTGTCATTACTGTCACCGCTTTCACTGCATTCACCACTGTCAGTCACTACAGCCACTGCTATTGCCACTGTTAAAATTGGCACTTCTATCATTATCATTACCACTGCTATCTACTATCACCACTGTCACTACTCTTACCAGTGTCACTAGTGTCATTAAGGCTACATGCACATGACCATATGTATTTTGCAGTTTACAAACTGCAGATCTGCAAAATATGGATGCTGGGTTTCTCCAGTTCATTCCCATCTGTTTCCTTCCAGCTTCTAATTCCCTGGTATCTGTTGAGCAGCGGGCAAGTAATGGATACTGTATAATAGGAGAGGTGAGGGCATAACTAAAGCAGTCACACCTGGGCAGTGGTGCCAGAGGGGCCAAAGGCCTCTGTGCTGTAGAAAGTATTACATGCTGGAGGGGGGCTATTGCAGATTTTGCTTCAAATTGCGCCTCTCTACAAGTGCATGAACTCAGTGAGACCCCTCTTGGCATATTTTCCGTGCTGCGGCCGGATCTATGCCGCTCCCCATTATACTGAATGAGGCGGGGTGGACTTCTGTCAGCACGCGTGTACCCCCTGTAGTACGGATCCGGCAGGCCACTGTGAAACTGGCCTAATGGTGCTCAATACCCAGTAAATGTTACTTTATATATCAGATGTGGCTTCTGGGGGATCACCATTACATTATCATATGCACCTATCAACTACAATTAGATTTTTTGCACATTGTTATGTTTTAAAGGGGAGATATTTGGGATGATGTTTTGCGTTGCACTTGGCACTTCCTTGATGCTGCCCTGACTGTATGAATTACTATATATGTATAATTCCTCTATATTACTATACTGTATAATTGCTACATTTATATGTGTTATGGCATTTTATGATGTATTAAATGGTTCACATGATGTATCTCCTCTATATACTTGACACTATGCACTTGATGTATGCTTGAGAAAGGCTCAGTGCTGAGCCGAAAAGTCGCATGGACATGTTGTGAACCAACTAGGAGGATTTTTTCTATATTGAAGCTGTTTTTCCTACTTTTGCTGGGTTCAGATACTGGGAAGGATTGACCTGGGTTGGTATCGTGAGTCCTAGCCCTTGAATATAGACTATAGATTTGATGATAAATGCCCCTCCACAGGTACAGCTGCCTCTGTGTGTGTTCCTGCAGATTGCAGTTATCTCCGAATGATATTTGTATATGTAGAAATGACAATTAATTTGGCATTAGGCTCCAGCTGCAGGAGTCCGGAAAACAGATGGAGCATCAGAGGAGTCTGCAATAGGCCTCACCTTCCCAGAGATTTTGGAGTCTGGGGGTCCTCGCTGGGTAAATAGAGGTAGAATCACAGGGTTAATCCTGGCAGCAAATATGTGATCTCACTTCTCTAGTTGTATCCGCGGACTGCAGGTGTAAAGGAACGTTCATACGTTGCAGAGGGGCCTGCGATGGTTTTATCATGTGCTATGGAATTTCAAATCCATTGCAAATTATTTCAATTGAATGGGTAAATCCACCTGTGGATTGACAAAAAAAGAACATCTTACAATATGGATATCATGGGCTTGAATCTTCTGCACTGTGTGAATATGGCCTAGAGGTGCTGCTCGCACTGTCGTAGGTTCATTCTGGAAGAATTGTAATTCCTGATTCTCCGCTATTGGGGAGTCATGTAATGTAAAAAATTGAAACTAAAATTAGAAGCACGGTGATAATACCCAGCGGGAGCTGGTCCCCTCCCCCATCCTGCTCCTTATTCCGGGCACACTCGCTATCTTCACCTCTTGCTTATCTCTTATTAGATTTGCACCCTGGGAGCACGGGAAGCCGCATTAAGCATGTCTGCCGAGGTGCCCTGGGGAGGGGAGAGATGGATAGATGTGCCAGCTATTGTCTTCTCAATGGATTTGCTATTTTATTCCCTTTAAACATTTTCCATTTGAAATGAACTGAGCATTTTATCTCCAAATACATCTCCCTGCCTGCAATATCACTAGATCAAATCAGCGGCGGATCCGTCGTCTGTCTCCGCGAAGCCTCAATTTTCTCTTCTGGGCTGCAGCGCCGTCTCTCATTCTTCCTTTCTCCAGCCCTATATTTTATGTCCAGCATGTGCAGGGGGGCAGATACTTTTGACCTACTGTGTATAGCTTGCTGTATGCGCTGATATAGTTCTGTTACAGCTTACTTTCTTGTACTTTCTTATGTCCAGAGTCTTGTGCATAATTGCATATCAGATCTCCTCTGGTCGATACTGGATATAATAATACAAGTGGTCCCTCAAGTTACAATATTAATTGGTTCCAGGACGACCATTGTATGTTGAAACCTTTGTAACTTGAGTAATTGGTTCCAAATCCCCAAAATGTCATCCAAGATAAAAGAAAATGAAGATTAAAAAAAAAACTGATTTAAAACAGATAACTAAGACAGATAAAACAAGTTGGGAATAGCTGCTAACTGGCAAATAATCCAGCTATTTTACCAGAGAAGTGGCCTTGACTGGTTGGATCTGCGTCTGAGGCATTGTATGTTGAGTCTAGTTCCAACTTACGATGGGTCAGAAAAGATCATTAATGAATTAGAAAATAGCAACTCTCACCTGTTGCACCTGTTGTGAGCACAGGACACCAGCCTGGACACAGTTGTTACTGCAAACTAGTAAAAAATTCTATGAAAAAATCCAGCTCTTTAACAACAGGAGACACTTTATAGATGCGGTAAAAACTTTCCAATCCTCATAAGCAAGAATACATTCTACGCATTTCGGACCCTCATATTTCGGTCCTTAATTATGACAAGGACCGAAATATAAGGGGCCGAAATGTGTAGACTGTATTCTTGCTTATGAGGATGGGAAAGTTTTTACCTGCATCAATAAAGTGTCTCCTGTTGTTAAAGAGCTGGATTTTTTCATCACATTTTTTACTAGAAAAGACCATTGTATGTTGAAATTATTGTATCCTGAGGCCATTGTATCTTGAGGGATCACTGTATACACATGAATTATATTACACTCAGTGACAAGAAAATAATGCACCAAGAAGAAGATGTTGGAATCCAATGAACCCTATGTGTGGATGTAATGATGATATATGTAAGTGATTACAATATTAGAGCAAAAGGATATGTTTACTGGAGAAAACTTTACAATTGAAAGGAGTCTCTAGGACTCCGTTGGACCTACTCTAGGCTGGATACAAGATGAGATACGGTTGGGCATGGTGGCATACAGGTTCCATATGGTATCCTGCAGCACATTTGCCCACAGATATTACAGATGTAGATCCTACACACTTGTAAGTTGCCGAAGATGGTGTCCCAGCTAGACCCGTAAATGCTCAATTGGCGATAAATCTGGCAACCGGGCAGGCCAAGGAAGGGATGCAATCTGGCAGAGACATTCTTGGGAAACCCTTGTGTGGGCGAGCATTATCTTTCCAGTTGGAAGCCCTGTCAGTGAGAGGGAACACATGTGGTCGCAGGAAGTCCTGCACATATGGCTGAGCTGTTGGTGTCCCACTATCACTACTAGGGGTGACCCACTGTCATATGCGATGGTTCCCCAGATTATCAAACCAGCAGGAAAAGTCTCATGCCTAATAATACACATGAGACTCTTTGCACAGCATACAATTGCTTGTTTGGACATCTGTGATGCCTGCGACATCTGATCTATGCATATTTCTGGATGCAGCCTGCAGGATGAATAGATAACAGGTAAAGGACACACAACAGAAGCAAGGTTTATATCACACTGCATCCTCCTCATGTTTAGGGCTCCTTTAATATCGCCCTATAACAGGAAGCGAGGTCATGTTAGGTTAGAGGATGTGAAGACCCTGGTTCCTCTATCACGGCAGCTGATACGTCTTTTAGATCTGTTTCTGATGTTGCTCTGATTGGACCTGACACGCTTTGTATCATGGCATCCCTCTGTGCATCACAGCAGCCACAGAGTCTTCTCATTAAACAGAGGATTATTAACATGTGCCGGAGACATTCTCCTTATTGGGGCCTTCATTATCGCCTCCCAGGACTCGCTGCACCCCTCTCAGCCGCACTTCATTAGTTCAGATTATAGGCAAAAATGCCAAGTCCCGAAGGCCAAATAGCAATAAATCCCCAAGATGTCGCGTTTCTGCTGAGCACATTCTGGGTTGGGTTGAGCATAAGCTCTTGGGATTAGGAAGAAATCATTTCCTGCAGTCGGTTAATGAACTGCTCTTAACTGTAGGAATATTTCCTTAACCCCTATATGACTGCAGTGCGACACCTCCCCAGGATGAGCAGAAAATTATGACTGTTTGTGAATCCAGACTTTCCCGCTCCTTTATAATCAGTCAGCTCCTATTTGGCTGTTTATAGCATAAAATTGCAGCTCTGTCTTTTCTACAGATTGCCATTTGGATGTAACCTAACCTAATGTAACCTAAGTGATCGTTGGTCAAGAATTTTCATCAGGATCGTACATTTCTATTGGCAGTTTTTCCAAGCTGGAAGAACGGAGCACTGAGACGGTCCACCACTAAGACAGGGGTCCCAACACACTGCCCCCTACCATTGATGCCTCTCATCACATTTTAAAAGATGGAACTGCACTTTAAGAACTAGTTTATGCTTGGAAACAATTACATATTATTCAAAAGAGAAAGCCTTCCCTCTCAAAAGTGGGTGGAAGAAAACTGTAGAAATATTTTAGCCAAATATAATGCAAGAACCAAATAGTCTGATCACAAGTCCAGGAGGTGAGCACTACTGTTCCCCGTGCCACAAATAGGTTCCTTGCTGTACACCCCCATGTGACTGATCTTGATTTTTAATGATCTCTGTCTTCTATCTCGAGGACAGGATTTGTACATACGAGGTGCATATTTCAGGGGTCTGAATATTTCAGTTCTTTTCTTGGCTTGACTGCCTGCAGTGCTTGATTCTGTTGACTTTGCTCATGGCTCTGAGTGTCAAGGCTGTGGGAGACTAATGTGAGAAATATGCTGCTCATTCTGTGTATTTTAGCCACCATGAGGTAGACGATGATGCTGCATCATCGTTGGTAGCTCCAGTCTCTGCCTAGTGAGCAGCCAGGTAACATTGACAAGTCCTGCCCGAGGCCATCTGACAAAATCTAATTTCCCAGTGGCTGTTAGAGTGCTGTGGGCGCAGGATGGTGAAGCTGACAGAGAGGCATGTGGGTGATGTAGCTTTCTGCACCTTCATCCTCAGCATGAACATTCGAATCCCAAGTTCAGCAGGAGTAGACAATCATCTTCTCAGATGAGTCTTGAAGAATGGCCAGAACAAGGTGACAGGCTCCTTGCGGAGGGCGTTTTACACTTTATTTTCTAGAGCTGTAGAGCTGTGGAGTGGATCAGCAGTGACCATATTCCCATCATAGATGCTGACCTCACAGCTGCAGTTGTTCTCCTGAGTATGCCATGAGCTCTTTTTCTCTGTTGCTTTCTATCATATCCACCAACCACCAGAATGATCATGATAAAAGGGATGCAAGATTTTAAAGAGAATCTATTACCATGATCTTGGGCAACTATCTGCCATACTACATGAAGGGGGTACTGAAGATAAGGAGTCCAGTCACTATAGGGCCTCTTGCACACTGAACGTTCTTTTTTTCCGTTTCCATTCCGTTTTTTGCTTTCCGTATATTGAACCATTTATTTCAATGGATCCGCAAAAAAAGAAAAAGTAAGGGTCCTCGGTTGCCTTCCGTTTCTGTATTGCCGTTCCGTTCAAAGATAGAACAAGTCCTATTATTGTCTGCATAAGGCACAAGGATAGTACTGTTCTATCAGGGGCCAGCTGTTAGGTGCCGCAGAAAATGGAATGCACGCGGACGTCATCCTTATTTTTTTGCGGATCCGTTTTTTGCGGACTGCAAAATACTAAAAAAAGCCATACGGTCGTGTGCAAGAGGCCTAGCTGTGAGGGTGGAAACTGGGGGCAGTAGAAAAATTAAAAATACTGATCTGGACTTGTTATCTGCAGTGCTACTCACAAAGTACTGCAGACAATCATCCAAGATTATGGTGACAGATTCCTATTCCTTTTAAAGGGCTTGTCCACATTTACGCAAACCTTTCTGAAGCACTATTTCTTCTGTATTTAGTCATTACCGAGTAGTCCCTTCCTCTAGACGCAAAAAGTCAAGTGTCAGTGGGGCATTAAAGGGGTTTTCTGAGTGTTTAATACTGATTACCTATCCTGAGGAAAGCTGATCAGTATCTAGCTGGTGGGCAGTGCGGGGACTCCTGACGATCAGCTGTTTGAAGAGGCGATGGCTTCATTACAACTTACCAAGCACAGCGCTGTCCATTGGATAGCGGCTGTGCTTGATATTGCAGCTCAGCGCCATTCACTTTAATGGGACTGAGTTGCGCTCAGGCCACGTGACCAATAAACGTGACATACCTGGCCTAGGAAGAGGCCACAATGTTCAGCAGAGTGCCACAACCTCTTAAAACAGCTGAACGTTGAAGGTGCCAGAAGTCAGACCCCACCAATTGGATACTGATGACCTATCCTGAGGATAAGTCATCATTATTATACTCTCAGACAATTTATTTAAAGGTATTTAACACAAAAACCTTTTTCCAGGCTGCATGTGGTGAAAAACATTAAAACAATTTGTCCTCACCTTGCCAATCCCCGGACTGCAGTTCTGATGGTGCTGGGGTCCCTGCTGCTCTCCATTTTCTGCTGATGTCTGGAGACAGCAGGAAATGGTTTTGAATACCTCTCAGCCAGTCAGCTGATGACAAGACTTAGGCCTCATGCACACGACCGTTGTGTGCATCCGTGGCCGTTGTGCCGTTTTCCGTTTTTTTTTGCGGACCCATTGACTTTCAATGGGTCCGTGGAAAAATCGGAAACTGCACCGTTTGGCAGCCGCATCCGTGATCCGTTTTTCCTGGCCGTGAAAAAAATATGACCTGTCCTATTTTTTTCACGGCCAACGGTTCACGGACCCATTCAAGTCAATGGGTCCGTGAAAATCACGGATGCACACAAGATTGTCATCCGTGTCCGTGATCCGTGTCCGTGATCCGTGTCCGTTTTTTCCTATCATTTCAATGGCAAACTTGACTTAGATTTTTTTTTCATTTTTCATGTCCGTGGATCCTCCAAAAAACAAGGAAGACCCACGGACGAAAAAACGGTCACGGATCACGGACCAACGGAACCCCGTTTTGCGGACAGTGAAAAAATACTGTCGTGTGCATGAGGCCTTAGCCAGTGATTGGCTGACGGTCAATCCCTGCCATTTCCCGCTGTGTCAGGACAGAGGCAGGAAGTGGAGAGCAGCTGGGGATGGGCAAGATAAGTATAAGTTCTATTAAAGGGGTTGTCCCATGAAAAATATGCTGCAGTTTTCAAACCAGCATCTAGATATGAATGCTTTTTTAATTGCATGTAATTAAATATTTTGTATAGCTACAGAGTTATTCAATAAAATGTATCCCTATAGTGCTGCTTAATTTCTTATGTCTTTGACCGGCTTATTAATAAGGCCGCACATGCTCAGTTTCATCTTTCTATTGCCTCCTGAGCTGTGATAGGGAGAGCTGAGACACGCCCCCTGAGCTGTGATAGGGAGAGCTGAGACACGCCCCCTTAGCTACAGCAGGAAAGACACTCCCCTTGAGCTGTCGGCTTCATATAAATCTAGCAGAGCAATGAATGTGGAGATCTTTGGATCCATGTAAGGTACAGGGCTGGTTCTAGCTTTGTTAGATAGGTTTTGTCATGCATTATATGATGTCTGATTTTCACTTTTTACATTACTAATGGGATAACCCCTTTAAGTATATGCAGAGGGGTGGAAGAATGAGTTTCTAGAGGGAGAACAAGGCATTTGTCTCTGATCTGTATTACATTTATGCAAAGTTTGGTGTAATGAAAGTGACTATTTAAGTCATGGACAGAGTTTTAAGGTTGTATTCCCCCTGCAATTTTGGGCGTTATTCTGATTTTTGATAATACTTTTCCCTGCTCTGTTTACTGCATCTGATTGTATAAATTCCCCATTATACTGCAGTTCTGTCCCTTAAAGTAATTGCTGAATTGTCAGAATTCTGGATTATAAAATGCCGGATTAAAACAGTTTCTCTGCCATATCTACCACTGAGATACAGCATTGCGGTTATCCTGCCTTTATAGGACTGTGCAGGATGCACAGAGTGGCGAGCTGTCCCTTTAATCCGCAGCCTCTCCCCACATTTCTATTAGAATAGATTAAAGCGATAGGTGGCCATTAATCTGTAGCCCTGGTGTTAGATAAATGTGGACGCTCCTCGTCTTTCTTCTCACATCTTATTCCTCTCTTGCTCTCCCTTCGCACAGTCAGACTGGCTGCAGGCAGTTAATTTGGAGTCGGTGGGCTGTGACAGGCACTTAGGATAATAGTTTATTGGTTCTGGATGCAGTGATGGATCTCAGTAAAGTGATGGAGCTTCATCTTGGAGCAGGAAACTCACCGATCTCACATCATTTCTGTGTCCTTCACTGCGAGGACGTCCAGCCAGCGGGAACACAAACACACAGGCGTCCAGCGGGGAGGGACGGCCGCCGGGTAGGACCTGGCAATGACAGAAGTCTTCATAATTAAATAGTCTATTGTACACCGCTACTTGTGTAACGCAATCATTCACAGGCGCTAATGTGCGGCAGATGGACCGCGCAGGCAGTGACAGGCTAATATTTTTTTTTTTGAGGGGGGGACAGCACCCTTCATTTTGAATGAGCTGGAATCCTGGATTCAAATCCAACCAAGGACAACATATGCATGGGTGTCTATGTTCTCTGATGTCCTCTTACATTGTAGAATTCTCCTTATAGGTGAAATAACTTCTTATATAATTGGCACAGTGAGATTAGATTGTAAGCTCTTTAGGATCACAGTGGTGAATAATGAGATATCAATCAGCTTGCACATGAGCAACCCCCAATCCTATTGTGAGCACATGAAAATATGGCCTCAGATATGGACGAGCCTTCTCTAATGGTGACTGTAGACAGAGTCCTATGCTGCAAATCTATAGCCGTGTGAGGAAACAGGGACGTGGAGCTCCGACAGATGATGTGAGGATCGTCCATGGATGATCCAAAGAAGGAAGTTCTGATGGTGTCAGCTCAAAGCTTCCTGACATTGTAAGCACTACATGGAGGGTCCACCGTGTAAATCAGAAAGTCTAGAAATCTGGCGCTAATTCATAATCTCTTAAAATCAGGAGCAGGGAGAACCCATTAGGAGCACCCTCTTGATAAAGTAACAGGAGCAGATTCTGAGAAACTTTTATTTCAGGCTCCGCATCTTCCTGAAGGTTCTCTGCCCTCACAAGTGAATTTTCTACATGTTCCTATGACAGTCTGATAATCCAGCAGGTCACTTTAATGCGTTATGAAAGGAGGCTCTTGACCTTGTTTCTGGTGAACTGATGAGAATCGCAGTCACTAGGAATTCTTCTGTAAACCATCTTGGTTAGTAGAAGAATTGACTTGTAACCATTGACACGATGTCCTGATGGCGCTGGTGAATGATCATCACAGGCTGAGGTGCCACACTGTCGGGATGCTTGTTCTGCTCTTGGTGCTACATGATGTAATCCATTTTCCTCTCCCCATTATAGGAGACCACTTTACATTTCTCTTTCTGGATCCCTGGGCGTGAGGGTTAAATCCATCAGAAGTGATGACTGTGTCAAAGCGTAATGAGAAAAATGAAATATCTGACTTAAATCCCTGGTGATGGCGGGTGGGGGCTCCCTGAATGATGGGGGAGGTAGGGGATTCATTTCTGGGAACAAGGAGGTGGGGAAACTGGCGTCGTCTGCATGTAATTATTTCTGTGTTGGACAGGCTTATTAACTTGGGCAGAAAATTAATTGGGCTAATTAGCAAAATCCATTGGCTTTAGGGAGTGGGTGCTGGGTGGCGGGGGGAGCTAAAATAACCTGCTTAGTGTTACCACCTACAACTCCTAATATCCAGCACTAGGAATGAGGATGCCTGTGTTACCCCACATGTGTACAGTGCTGTGTACATTATTGATTGTAAGCACCTTCATTGATTTTACATCCTCCCCTAAGTTACCTGTAAAGCGTAAAATAACTGAAGCTCGCAGGATCAATCATACCTAAATATCCAGCCCCCTATACTGCAATAATCCCACGATTCACACTCTGTCATACACATTGCACACCTTACTGATCATACACACTGCACACCTTATCTTTCATATACAATAATTACAGTACCTGCCATACACACTGCACACCTTACCGATCATACACACGCAACCCACCTGTCATACACACTGCACACCTTACCGATCATACACACGCAACCCAACACCTGTCATACACACTGCACACCTTATCTGTCATATATGATCAATACACCACCCGTCATACACACCACACACCTTATCTGTCATATATGAAATAATACAATACCTGTCATACATACCACACACCTTAACTATCATAGTCAATGAATACAATACCAATCATGGGTGCTCAATAGAGCACCTGTCATACACGCCACACATCAGTCAATGCATACAGTCATACAGTCAATGCTGCAACTGTCATACATCCCACAAACCTTAACTATCATAATCAATACAACACCTGTCATACGTGCTCAATGCAGCACCTGTCATACACATTGCACGCCCTACCTGTCATACATACTCAGTATAGCAGGTGTCAAGAATGCTGCACACCAAGCCTATGATTCTAACTCGATACAACACCTGCCATACACACTGCACATTTGACTTATCATACATACTCAATATAGCATGTGTCATACATGCTGCAAATCTTACCTTCTATACACACTCCATCCAGCACCTGTCACACACCATACATCTTATCATACATGCACACTATAGAGTATCTGTCATACAAACCAGACACCATACGGCTCATGCACATCCCTTACTGCACCTCTCATACACATCCCACACTTCACACACCATACACATCTCAAATGTCATAGTGCAATGCTCTATTTACCGTACTCTACATCTCATGCTTCAACTCACACAGTACACCGGACATACACATCCCATAGTGCATCTTTTATACACATCCAGTACTGTACCCTTCATACACATACCAAGATGTATGTCTCATACACATGCCACACTGAACCTCCCATACATATTCCATATTGCAGTTTTTATACACTGTTGATTCTGCAACTCTTATACTGTACATACACCACAACTCACCTCCTATGCACACCCCATACTGCAGCTTTCATACACAGTTCATACTGCATCCATTATTCACATAATATAATACACCTCCTATAGACATCTTATACTGTAACTTTAATACACATCTAATGCTGCATCGGTCATACACAGAGGCAGACTGGGAAATTAAAGTGGCCCTGGAAGAAAAAACGAAAAAATGGCTCCATGTTGTAAGTGAATCCAACCTGAGATAAAGAGGGCCAACATAAGTAGGCCAACGATACCTTAGAGCAGCACAAAATTCCACCCCAAAAGAACTAAGTATTACAGTACAGCACAAAATACTGCCACCCCGGCCCCAGTGTTCAACTACATCACCTTTAGGAGGGCATTTGGTGCATATGTACTTGGTGCTAATAGCATTAATTCATTTTGAGAGCATCAGATTATGTACCCGGCTGGCGATCATGAGGCGCGCTAAGGCAGCCCCATGGTCATCAGCCCACTAGGAAATTTCCCTGTAAGGTCTATGGCCAGTCCTCCTCTGGTCATACACATCCAATACTGCGTGTTTTATACTTATCCGGTTCTTACTGCTCCTCTCTGACACATATCCTGGGACCACCTCTCATTTGTATAGTCGTGTTGTCATGGGAAGGATGAGGGCTGATATGTTCTTTATACATGTGTGGGGATTCGCTCTGGTAGTTAGGACTAGCGGATGCAGTATAGAGGCAAAGTACACAGTTCTTGAATCAAACAGCGGTGTTTATTCACACATTGGTGTATAACAAAATGCAGATAAGGTGCATCACAAAACGCAGGTGGCTTGGTGTTTGTTCACACCCAAGGAAAGTCCATAAACAAAAAAAGTCACCTTTTCTCTTGGGTGTAAATTCACACCCTGTTAGCCGTTCAGCCTCATCAAGTCCATAGGCAGCCTGTTCAGCTTTAGAGGGGCCTGAGTCCTCAGCCCTGCTCAAACCTCAAATCCAAGCACAGCCCTCAGGCTCCTGAGCTCCACTGTCAGATGGAGGTAAATCCACACACCTGGCAGTGCTGGCTGGTTTTTATGCCTGGCAAACCCCAGCCTGGAACATGGGACGTAGTCACCCACCCAGCACTTTGACTATTCCCAGTAAGAGCCGTCCTGGATCAGCTATAACAGCCATGCTAAATCTTTTGGTGTCAATTAGCAATAGCTGCTGCTGACACATAAAATACCGGCTCTTACTTCACCTATGCCAGGAACCTCGGTGACACATACCTTCCATCCACGATGATTCCAGGTACCTTCTTACATACCTCCCCCTTTGTTCAACCCTGAGGAGGTGAACACCTGCCATACAGTATACCAGGGACAGGGCATCTGTGTTTCCCTGCAACCGGCCTGCCCTGTGTTCCACTGAGAACTTAAAGTTCTCTAAGGACAGGAACTACCTGGTGACTCGTGCATTTCTCTCTTTGGCCTGGCTCATCCACTTGAGAGGGGAGTGGTCAACCACCAGGCAGAATTTTCTCCCCAGCAAATAGTAGCGGAGAGACTCGAGTGTCCACTTGATAGCCAGGCACTCTCTCTCCACTATGATATACCTGGTTTCGGCTGGGGTGAGCTTGCGGCTTCAAAAGACAACGGAATGCTCCTCCCTGTTGACTTCCTGAGAGAGTACAGCACCGAGGCCTACTTCGGAGGCATCTGTCTGTATCACGAACTCCCTATTGAAGACGGGCGTCCACCAAAATCAGTGACTTGCACAGGGCCGACTTCAAAGTGGAAAAAGCTTCCTCTTCTGCCTACTCATCCCAGCGAACCATCACCAGCAGATTACCTGAGTCCGGCCCATAGGGGGAACCTCCCGGTGGGGTTTCGTTGGCTCATACCGGTGGGCCTGTTCTGGAGTTTGCCTGCCCTCCTCCCAAAAGAACCCCCTTTTTAAATTCTTGGTGGCCTCATAGCTTTCCACCAGGTCCACCATTTCCAGGAGATACCTGGCCGATCCAGTGCTGGAGAGAGGGTGGTAGCACCCTCCAGAATATGTCAGCCAATAGTTTATCCAGCATAGGTTTGGGACTCAGCACATCAGGCTTTAGCCACTTTTACAAAAGGTGGAGTTAGGCTCCATTCACACGTCCACAATTCTGTTCCGCATTTTGCGGAACGGAATTGCGGACCCATTCATTTCTATGGGGCCGCACGATGTGCTGCCCGGATCCGGAAATGCGGACCCGCACTTCCGGGTCCGCAATTCCAATCCCGAAAAAAATAGAACATGTCCTATTCTTATTTTCTATTAAGTGCCGGTGATGTGCGGTCCGCAAAATGCGGAACGCACATTGCCGGTCTCCGTGTTTTGCGGATCCGTGGATCCGCAAAACACACTGATGTGTGAATGGAGCCTAAGTCATAATACTGGGGTCTCGCAGGTTCAGCTGACTTAAACCCCCACTGATGTACCCGCTGGGCCCAGACCAGCACATTCACCCCCAGTCTTGCCAAAATCTCACCCTTTACCTCCGGGTAGTTGGCCACTTGATCGTCCGGCAAGTCGAAATACACCGGCTGGAACTCTGATGCCAGGAAAGGAGCGACGACCTTAGCCCAGTGGTCTCGGGGCAGCTTTTCCCTGGTGGCCACTTTCTTGAACATCGCCAGGTAGGTTTCAATGTCGTCTGCTGGTGTCATCTTAGGGATTGCTGCACGGTCTGCTTTCCAGGAATCGCAGACGCTTGGGGTTGATCCTGCTGTCTGCAAAGCCATCACGTGTTGTACCAGCAACTGGTTTGTCTCTTGCTGCTGCTTATTAGCCTCGCGTTGCTGCAGGTTTGTCTCTCGCTGCAGCAAATTAGCCTCCGTGAGGGCCTTCACAACAGCCTCCATTTTGTCGTGGGGCATGGGTTGAAATACAGCTGGTTTGATGTACGCCATACAACTGTGCCCAAAAATGCAAACCCAAAAATATATCGGCGTTCATGCCAGTCTCACTGCTCTTGACCGCATCCTCCACCAAATGTGGGGATTCGCTCTGGTAGTTAGGACTAGCGGATGCAGTATAGAGGCAAAGTACACAGTTCTTGAATCAAACAGCAGTGTTAATTCACACATTGGTGTATAACAAAATGCAGATAAGGTGCATCACAAAACGCAGGTTTGTTCACACCCAAGGAAAGTCCATAAACAATAAAAGTCACCTTTTCTCCTGGGTGTTAATTCACACCCTGTTAACCGTTCAGCCTCATCAAGTCAATAATCGGCCTGTTCGCCTTTAGAGGGGCCTGAGTCCTCCAGCCCAGCTCAAACCTCAAATCCCAGCACAGCCCTCAGTTCACAGCACACAGACTCCTGAGCTCCACTGTCAGAGGGAGGTAAATCCACACACCTGGCAGTGCTGGCTGGTTTTTATTCCTGGCAAAACCCTGGAACATGGAGAGTAGTCACCCACCCAGCACTTTGACTACTCCCAGTAAGAGCTGTCCCGGATCAGCTATAACCGCCATGCTAAATCTTTAGGTGTCAATTAGCAATAGCTGCTGCTGACACATAAAATATTGGCTCTTACTTCACCGAGGCCAGGAACCTCGGGGACACATACTTTCCATCCACGATGATTCCAGGTACCTTCTTACACATGGTTAGGGATCTGTGGTGCCACTAATGAGGGTTTGTGCCAGTATCTGGGATAATTTCCCCTCCAGCTCCTGTGCCAGCCTGGTTCTCAGTGCAGTAAACACTGTGGGGGTTGGGTTACCATCCCCTTGTCTGCTACCGGCTGCTGCATTAATGAGCCGGCAGTGTCACTTACTCTTGGGTTTTTCTTGCAATTGTGACATTTTGAAATATTTATGAAGTTGGGATATTTTAAACAGGCAATCATTTGACCTTTTAGGGGAAAAACAGAATTATTTTAGGAATATATTTTGCCCAATAAATATGTATTTGGCAAATTCTGGAACATTCTGTCTCTGCGCGCATTGATCCGGGTCTTGTGTGCTGCTAATTCACCTCACGTGGGCTGACGAGCAGCGACTGGGGAACGAGACGCTAGATCTCAGTATGGATGATACTATATATAGAGAGCCGGTATAGTAGCACTGATTCACTAAGTTCCATAATGAGTCATTACAGCCGCTAATGTGCGCGTTGTCCCTGCAGATCTGCCATATCGCCGCCATCTCTTCGCTGTAAAGTGCAGAATCAAGGATCAGACTGTACAGAGGGAGACTTAGCATGAACGCACCGCTGAAAGTCAAAACGAGTTGTTTGTTTTCTGCAGAATCTTAGGTTTTCCGGTCGCTTGTAATTATTCATTTTACCCCTACACAAGAGAAGATGTGGAATGCATTCATTGCAAGCAGCTGGGCAGTGAAACAATTGTCCCCTCGCTGCGACTATTAACATCCACGAGGTAATTTACAGTTATTACAGATTACCGACTGATAGAAATTTACCAATGGGCTGGAAAATGTTTCTGCTCAAATGTATCTGAGATTTTTTTTTTCTGTTCTTCCTACAATTCAACGACAAAGATTACGCAGCAGGATCATCTGCGCTTCAAAATGGGCAAAATGTATTTTCTAAGCGGCTGATCGTTGTCTCATGTCAGTAAGACAGAAAATTTGTTCTGGACCCCAGGAGTCGCTGCCCCCCAGTCTAGTCAATCACCTTAGTCAAAATTCCTCTGGTTTGGAGTCACATAAAAGGAAAATCGCGGAAAAAGCAGAGCTCCTCATGTCAATTGTGACCTTATTATGCAGATCTGCGCAGTTCTTTGTCGCCCTTCCCAGCCCCCTCCTGTTCCTCATATGCTGGGCTGGAGTACAAGTTAAAGGGGGTTATCCACTGATTAATGTGAAAAATGAAAATCATACATAAGCTAGTAAATGACAACCTAGAACCATCCCTGTACCTCACATGGATCCGGAGATCCCCTCATTCATTGCTCCAATTGTTCTGCTAGATTTGTTTTGAGCTGTCAGCTTAGGGGTGTGCCCTTTCACAGGGGTGTGGGTCCCTTCTGCTGCAGCTGGTGGCAGTTGAAGGACGGAACTGAGCATCTCAGTGAGCAAGACAGAGAAATTAGAATAAAAACAAACAGCAGGTGGCGCTATACAGAGAGATTACGTTAAAAAACTCAGTATCTATAGTACATTTTTTATTACATGCAATTACAAAAGTATTCAGATCCAGGTGCTGGTTTGAAAACTGTAGAATATTTTTCGTGGGGCAACCCCAATAAATTAGAAGTGATTTCAGGCAAAATTAAAAGATGGGTTATAGCCCAATGTCTTAAAGTCTGTACCCAGCCACAGGAATGTAATACAGACATGCCATGTGAATCTGTCATGGATGCTCTATACTGCATTACACAGGTCACATCATTGCTGCTCGAGGAGAAGACAAGGCTGAATGCAGTATAGAGCATCCATGACAGATTCATCCGAAAAATCCAACATGTGAAATTGAAAACACGCATGTACAATATGGGCGCACAGGTTTTTATGGGCGCCGTATGTGAGATGCACCCAGTGTTTCTGTGTGATATGAGGCCATAGGATTAATGAAAATATGGCATTTGATACATAATCTAAAGAATAAACTACGCCCTCCAGACTCAGCCGCATTTGGTCATATCTGCTCTATCTCTGCTGCATAGTGCCTGTCCCCGGGGGTCTTGCAGCCTCCTGTGAAACCATAAGCCTTGTATTTTCCTCTGGATTTTATTGCCTTCACATATTCCCACCGCTCGGTGCACGTGCCTCTTCTGATCACAGGAAAACTCTTTCCAGCCAACAGCTAATTGACAACGCACAAGCGATCAATGCCATATAGAAAGCAATTAAGAGTAGTGCCAGGCTTTACAAGAATGGGAGCTGATCCATCTGGAAAGGATTTGGGGGCTTCCTGGAATCAAAGCTCAGGGCAGGTGAGACATGAGAAATGAAGAATAAGGTCGGAGGTCAGGTTCATCCTATAACTTCTCATACTTAGGCCTCATGCACACGACCGTTGTTTTGGTTCGCATCCGAGCCGCAGTTTTTGTGGCTCAGGTGCGGACCCCTTCACTTCTATGGGGCCGCAAAAGATGCGGACAGCACTCCGTGTGCTGTTCGCATCCGTTACTCCGTTCTGTGGCCCTGCAAAAAAAATATAGCATGTCCGATTCTTGTCCGTTTTGCGGACAAGAATAGGCATTTCTACAATGGTTTGCGGACCGCAAAAAATTGAACAGTCGTGTGTATGAGGCCTTAAGCCTCTTTGAGGCAAGGCGGCCAGTGGTTCATTGGTGAAGAAATCCACAAAGAATCCGTGTTTGGTCTACGTGCCCTCAGTGTGTCAGTTGTATTCCATGTGCACTGCTAGACTATAAATTACTTTCTAGAGCATCTTCTACTAATGGTCTGTGAAAATCACTGATAGAAAAAGGATGCAATTTGTGTTTTTCTGCGGTTTTCATGGGCCTATAGACTTCAATGGGTGGGTTTGGTCTGCATCACAGACCAAAGTAGTGCTTGTCTTAGTGCTTGTCTGATGTGTGAATTAGGCTACTTTCACACTATTGGCATGGACCTCCGGCAGGATGTTCCGTCCTGCTGCTAATGACCGTGTGCCTCCGGACTGCCACTCCGTCCCCATTGACTAATGGGGGTGGGGGCAGAGTTCCGGCGAGGAACAGCGAGAGGCTGCCGAAATAAAACTACGACATGTCCGGCAGCCTCTCACAGCGCGCTGCCGTGCCTCGCCGGAACTTCGCCCCACCCCCATTATAGTCAGTGGGGACGGAGTGGCAGTCCGGAGGCACACGGTCACTAGCGACAGGACGGATCCGACAGGGTGTTCACCCGACGGAACAGCCTGCCAGAGGTCCGTGCCACTAGTGGGAAAGTAGCCTAAACATATTAAAATCAATGGGTAAGTATGATGTATTTGGAGAACATGAAAGCACCTGTCCGTGGCTCATGGATGCATGAAGTAGGCCTTACACTGGAGGCTCTGTCAGAAATGCAGCATACAGTGCTGTTTTTTCCATTAAAATGACTAACACAAGAATGAAACCAGTCAGAGCACATTATAGTCAATGGTGAGTGTGGGGTTCCTGCCATGTGACAGATCCAGGACTGCCCTCATTGTCATTGTTCTGCTCTCGTGAAAAAGAAGAACAACAGAAATGAACAATGCAGATGTGAACAGAGCCTTATAGGACGTATGGTTCTACAAGAATGGTCACTGCCAAAAGCATATGTAGCGGAGCTGCGCATAGAGAAGTCACAATGAGGCAGCATGGTGGCTCAGTGGTTAATAGAGTTGTCTAGCAGTGTTGGGTCTGACAAAAGACATCTGCATGAGGTTTCTATCTTCTTGGGTTTTCTTGGGTCTCCTTTCAATGGCCACACAGTCAGGTTTCTGCGTGTAGTTTTGGTAGCCAAAACCAGAAGTCCTAGCTGTCCTTTACTTTATTTGCTTTTGTGATCAACTCCTGATTTTGGCTTCCAAAACTGTATGCAGAAACCTGACCATACGGCTGTACCCTAATAGGTTAACTTAGACTTTAAAGGGGTTCTCAGGGAATTAAGAAAAAAAAGATACTTAAGTATTACGTTATTATAAATATATTCCCAAATTCCTTTCATAGTTAGAATGGCTCATTTTGTCTAGGGAGCAATCATCAGGAGAAATAAAATGGCCACCGTCCTATTAGTACATCTGGCCTGATCACACAGCAGGACAAGTTACTTCACAACACTGAGCTAAAGAGCTGCCTCGTTCATCTCTCTGCTCTACTTGTCTTGGATTATCATCCTGAATACAGCTGATAACATCTTAGGCTACTTTCAAATCGCGTTTTGTGTGAATCCGTCATGGACGGATTCGTTCAGATAATACAACTGTCTGCATCCGTTCAAACGGATCTGTTTGTATTGTCTTTAACATAGCCAAGACGGATCCGTCTTGAACACCATTGAGAGTCAATGGAGGACGGATCCGTTTTCTATTGTGCCAGATTGTGGCAGTAAAAACAGATCCGTCCCCATTGACTTACATTGTGTGCAAGCAGCGTTTTGGTGTCCGTCCCCAGATCGGAATGGAGACTGAACTGATGCAAACTGATGCATTGTGAGCGGATCCTTTTCCATTCAGAATGCATTAGAATGCAAACTGATCCGTTTTGGACTGCTTGTCAGAGCCCTGAACTGATCTCACAAACGGAAAGTCAAAACGTGAGTGTGAAAGTAGTCTTAGCTAAATCTCTGGGGAATGGAGTACATGAAGAGACATGAAGTGCAGAGGACACAGACAGGACAGACTGTGGTAATGTGGGGCTGTGGTAATGGAGACTGCAGACAAGTGCTGCTCCTCACTTCCTCTCTTTACTTAATGTCTCCTCATGAACTCCATTCCTTCAGAGATTCAGCTGAAGATCTGATTAATTGTATTCAAAATCATAATCTCTGACAAGCAAAGCAGATAGAAGGGTGAGGCATCTCTTTAGCTCAGTGTTGTGAAGTAACTTGTCCTCCTGTGTTATTAGGACAGATTTTGTGTGTGCACTAATAGGATAGGCCATTTTATTTCCCCCGATGATTGCTCCCTAGACAAAACAAGCCATTCTAACTAATAGGAGGTATTTGTGAATATATTTATAATTAAGTAATATTTAAGTATTTTCATTTTCTTAATTCGCGGAGAACCCCTTTATGGCCCTCATTTTTGGAGATAATTTCGGGGGAGAGAAGGATTTGGCGCTTTGATTTTTTCCGCCTGATTTGTTTTCCCAGAGGTAACTGGTGATGGTGGCTTTTTCCACACGCTTAGGCTCCATTCACACGTCCACAATGTGTTTTGCGGATACACAGAGCCACGGATCCGCAAAACACGGAAAGCGGCAATGTGCGTTCCGCATTTTGCGGACCGCACATTGCCGGCACTAATAGAATATGCCTGTTCTTGTCCGCAATTGCGGACAAGAATAGGACATGTTCTATTTTTTTGCGGAAACGGAAGCACAGGATGCGGAAGTGCGGATCCGCAAATGTGGATGCGGACAGCACATTCCGGCCCCATTGAAAATGAATGGGTCTGCAACGGATGCGGATCCATTTTGCGGACGTGTGAATGGACCCTTAGCTGGGACCGAGCATTTAGCCAACAGCTACCGACGGTGTATGGGCACCTATAGACTGTGAGCCTCGTCAGGGACTGGGCCAGATGTGTGATGACAGTCATCTGTACGGCTCTGCAGAATATGTTGGTGCTGTATAAATAAATAGAATAATAATAATGAGGAGCAGTTAGTGATGACAACATTAGATAAGGGGAAGTCTTCAATTGGGGAAGAGAAGAACTAAGTACAGTTGAAGAAAGAAAGATTTAAAACTTGTCCAGTCTTGCGGGTGATTATTGTTAGAACAATCATTAAGATCGATGGAAAGTATAACCATGTGCAGTGATGGAACAGCTATAATTTGTTCTATACCATTGATCGCATCTTTTATGATTACCTGTAAATTACTGTTGGCACTACATACACTTGTGTTAACAAGTGTCTGTAACTGGCTTGTGCTGCAGACAGCAGGAAACGAAGTACGACAAGCAATCTCACAAACGATCGCAATTGTAAAAAGGACATAAGATTCTTGTGAATATTAATGACTAGCTGATATTTTTGACCGGCGTTCGTTTTCCCAATTTATCTTCCCACTATTCGACTGCTATGGGGCCCAGGGGTAGGGAGGGGTTGGCGGTAGCTAAACTGCTTCTCCTATTCCCAACATAGATTCATTTTGCAGCGGTCGCTACTAGAGGGAGTTCAAAGTTCAATGGAAAGAGATAATTTACATCTTTCATTGAATGGTAACTCCATTATTCTTATACTCTGAGCTCTAACTAGTGGTGGCTGCAGGCTGCTAGTGGTCCCTTCAAGGTCCCTCAGGACATAATATCTATAATATTCAATGGTCTATCCTGGGCAATCGTGATTGGAAACTAGACTCAACATACAATGCCTCAGACTCAGATCCAACCAATCAACATGGTCATTTCTCTGGTAAAACGCAAGTATTGGGTAGCTCCTCTTCACGTTGCTGTACTACGCATCCTGCAATGCTGTCGTTTTGAGGCTTGTTTTTTGAGCCACAAAAACGCCAGGAATGAAACAGTGTGTGAAGGAACCCTTGTTGCCGTAAGCATTGACTGAACATGTGAAACTCTAAATCGGCAAGAAAGCTGTAGACATTTTATTTACAGAAGACCGGACAGACGACTTTTCCTTAAATAAATCTGTGGATTTTCTGCTGCGTCTCAGAGATTTGCCTCAGCATGGTGCATGGAATCTGAAGGTTTCCCCATCTGTTATATAGACTTGACTGCAGAAAGTTCATTATAATGCGGCACTCTTTCCATAAAATAAAGGTGACAGGCCTCTTTAAGAGCTCAGCGGTGAATGGAGATAATTTGTTTCAGTAGAATATAAATGTAATACCCTGATGGGATTAAATGGTGACCCAGATGTTAAGTGGCTGCATGTGGATTCTTAGTGGAGTCCTGTCCCCGCTCCTCTGCTGTGCACTAGGCTGGAAAATCACAAGCGACGGTTCTGCTTTTTGGCTGGAAATAATGACTTGGAGCCGGTTCCTGCCTCTCATTGGATAACAGCCACTTAAATAAAACCGATCCGTCCCAGGGTGATTCTATCACTGCATGACTCGGTAACTTGTCTCCGTTCTTCACGACTTGGACTTGGAGATAAACTCGGCTCCGGTAACTCGGATCGAATCTTACTGCCCGGCCGAATCAAACAGTCTGAGATTGGATTGTAAGCTTATAGTGACCAGAGAGTTGTATAAAGTAGGGCTCTACCATAGGCAGTGGGCCCAGACTACAGGCAAACCAAGCTTTACCACAAAGTAGGGAACAATGCAAACTGCCATGTTAATAACTGAGCTCTGTGTATTCCACCCCTCCTGTAATATTAGGAGATGTGCTGACAAGCCTTGGACCTCACTGGTGTAGACAGTCCTGTGCCGGCATGATAGATTATCATATAGATTAATGCAGCCGGTCTGGGCGCTCACGTATCAGTTTTTGACCCTTGTTTTATTAACCTGGTAGCGGCCGTCAGTTCTCAGTGCACTGATTACTCATCATATGCTCTAGCTCATCTTCCTTCTTTCTAATATTTCCTGAGTCTGCGGCATGTAGTCAGGACTGTGACTGATAACACTGATTCACTCACGTAGTTTAGCCGCAGGAAATAACAGTGAGATCCCCATGATGAACTGTACATAGATTTAATGACATCACATGGATCTGACGAGCTGGATGACGGCCGCTGACTCTTCTGAAGGGCTTGTTACCATGTATCAGACTTCTCCTTGCGTCTGAAGTCAAGCACAATGTCTATCAGAAATTGGCAGAACTTTCCATTATATCGTGATTTACATCAAAATAGAAAACCCTTAGGCTCCTGGCAGATGGCATTAGGAAACCCGTCCGTGTTCTGGCCAGAAACATGGCAAAGATTTTAAAAGGACCTCACAATGATGGCATTCGTGTGCAGTCCATTTTTCTAGTGGACTGAGTGAGTCTGGTGGGTAGAAAACTGGACAGAAACAAAACATGCTGCAATTTTCTCTGCATGGACTGAAGGTCCTGCAGAAAATGGCCCATGTGAGTATACCTATTCAATAGGCTAGGCATCGATGGTATCAATGTTGACCATCTGAAAGTAGCTTAAATATAATATAAGGAGACGTCAAGAGTGTTGAACTTCTTTTGCAGAAAGTTGTCTTTCTATAAAATTGCATTTTCTTCTGCTGCAGAGCGGCTATTTTTCTCCCTATAAGACGCATGGATGGCACTGTTATGGGGGATATGTGGATGGCACTGTTATATATGTGCCATCCACAGACCCCCCCACCCCATAACAGTGCCATCCACAGACCCCCAGCCCATAACAGTGCCACCCACAGACCCCCCCACCCCTTAACAGTGCCATCCACAGATGTCCCCCATAAAACTGTCATCCACAGATTCCCCCCCCCCTCCAACGCTCCAGTGGTGCAGTATACAAATATAAAATCTCATTAAATTAAAAGTGATTAAACATGCCCCCTCACTCCTAATATTACCGTACACCCTAACAGCTTCTGTACAACGCAGGCAGGCCGGGTGGCCGGCACGTCACTCACTGACGTCACGTGCCTGCTTCATTCATAAAGTAGGTGGTGCAGGCACGTGACATCAGGGAGTTACGCTGCCGCCCGCCCTGCCTGCCTGCACTCTACAGAAGCTGTTAGGGTTTACGGTAATATTAAAAGTGTGGGGGGGATGTCATGTTTAATCACTTTTAATTGAATGAGACATTTTATATTTCTATAGTGCAGCACTGGAGCGGCGGGGCCGGAGTACAGTGACCCCTAAGACGCAGGGGCATTTTCCCCCCATTTGGGGGGGGGGGGTGCGTCTTATGGGGCGAAAAATACAGTATGTAGTTAAGGTCCTTTCACATGATCTGATAATCAGTCTAATTATTGGGGTGAACATTAGAGATGCTGTCTCACTTCAGCAAATGGCATTTATCATGTAGAGAAAGTTAATAGAAGGTACTTACCAATGTACTTTTATTACCCATATTGCTTCTTTTGCTGGCTGGATTCATTTTTCCATCACATTATACACTGCTCGTTTCCATGGTTATGACCATCAGCGTAGGTGGTCATGCTTGCTCCCATGGTCCCGACTACCAGAAAGGCCGGCACTTTTTCCTATAGTGTGCAAGCACGACCACCACTGGATTGCAGGGTGGACGTATCCATGGAAATAAGCAGTGTATAATATGATGGAAAAATGAATCCAGCTGGCAAAGGCAGCAATAGGGAAAATCACAATACATTAATAAGTGACTTGTATCAACTTTCTCTACATGATAAATGCCACTTGCTGAAGTGACAAAACCCCTTTAGGCTGCTTTCACATCAGCATTTGCCTTCATGTTCTTCTGCTGTGTTATAGGAGCAGAAGAACGCAAAGGACAGATTTGACGCATAACTGAGCCAAATAGAGCCTATGAACCCCATAGACTATAATGGGGTCCATTAGGTTTCCATTCAGGAGAAAGTTTTTGCATGCAGGACTTTTGTCTCCACTTCAAAAACCTTTCCCTAAAGGACCCCATTATAGTCTATGGGGGTCTGTAGGCTTCCGTTCGGCTCAGTTATGTGCCAAATCCGTCCTTTCCGTTCTTCTGTTCCAATAACAGGGCAGAAGAACGTAAAGGTGAACGCTGATGTGAAAGCAGCTTTAATTGGCCCATTTGAAGGTGGCAGTAAATGCTCGTTCATTGGGTGATCATGCCTTTTGGCCAGCACCAAAAAGCATTGTTCCTGTGCAGCACATTTCCCTGTGTAAATAGGGATTTGCTGCCCAGAAACAATGATTTTCTATGGGAACGATCGCTAGATGATTGCTGGATGTAAATGCAGCTCTCACCTCTGGTTTATCACCAGAGGAACAAACAGGAACAAGCATGTCTAGTGCTTTGTCTGTCCCTGGCACCATTCCTAGCAGCTCTGAAGCCTCCGCAACTCTCTCATCAGTAGAACTGTTGCCTTGAGGTAAAGGATCATCCAGTTCTAGCTTATGAACCTTTATTTCTGTAGTTTTTTTTTTATCAGATCCTTTTTATTAACATCGCCAAATACCATAATAATACAATCTTACAGCAGAGTATAGCAATGACATGTTTTCCTAATAACACATACAAACTTGGTCTGTACTCAGACCCTTAGCATATATCATGATACAACTTTTAGCCCCCCCCCCTCCCCTTCCCACCTAGCCCTTCCCAATGGTGTTGGGGATCCTTACCAAATATTGTTATTCAAATGCCTAAACAAAAGCCAGGAGTCCCAAAGCTTTTCAAATTTTGTGGGACAACCCCTCTTCTGAAATATAGCCTTTTCATAAACCAGCATTGTGTGAATTTTGCGTATAAATTCTTTTTTATTTCTGTAGTTTAGTGTCTCTTTACCTTGCCCCCTCTTTCATTCTGATTGAAAATTGTCAAAATGCCACAATTTGGGAATGTCATCAGTTGTTGACTCTTCTTCCTTGGATATAAGTGGCCGACATTCTCTTCATCCTTTTAATATGCCAAAGAATGAGGAAAGTGGAGCAGGTTCCCATGGAAACTGAAGACCCTCATTGACTGGAACCATGTAGGTCACTTAAATGTTTAAGAAAAAATAAAGCTGAAATGGCGCAGAAATGTCAGAGATGAATATTGTAATGAAGAAATTACATCTGCTTGCTGGGACAATGATCAGATAATCCTCTCTTAAAGTGGCCCTGCAGCATCAGGGAATATGGGTACAAAGAGCTCGATGGGGTCTATGTTTCGCTCCTATGACATTTGTCTTCCGCTGTAAATATCCAGTTAAGGCCAGGGATAATAATCTTCAGTTTGTTGGTGGTAATCTCAGCTCGTTTACTGTCTTAATACCAGTTACGTTCTGTGTGTCTGTGGTCTGGAGGTTAGAATGAGGAACTGATAGCTGCTGGTCCCGCTGCTGCGTTCTGCACAGGATTATGAGGGGCAGTGGGTACATTAATGTTCAGTACATTATGACTTCTAAAGGGAGCTTTAAAAAGGATTTTCCAATATTGAGGACTTATAAACTGTCCATGTCCACCCTAGCCTGTTAAAACTCTTAAAAATATCATACTTACCTGCTCCCTGACAGTCAGTTTTGGCTCCTTGGGCCTCTGGCTCCCTTCACTGGCCTTTCGGTCCCCATCTTCTAAACATCTGGATGAACAAATGCATGTGTACTGTTGCAGCCAATGGGCATCTTACTGCAGGGTCACATGTGCAGGAGCGAGCTGAGGATGGGAGTAATGGTTATGTCTCCCTACGGCTGTGCAGTGACTGGAGGGTGCAGACTGGTATAAGGGCTCCTGCCTGGTGGTAGCTGAAGTGCCCTTGATAGGTGTTGGTCTAGTTGCAAGCCAGAAGAACAGGTGCAATAGCCGGCAAATTATGGCATAAGTAACCAGGCCAATGGGTATCAATAAATACTGAAATGCAGAATAGGAGTAGTAGTACATCCGATAATAACAAGGCACAGTTGCAAGGCATATAACACAGTACAATCCTTCCCCAATAGCAGCATATAGACGGCAGCAATGAGTACTAGTACTAATAGTACTCCTCTTTCTCTCTAAAGTCTCTCAACAGAACCATATACAGACAATGAGGTACTTGTTAAATATTTCTGCAGTTCCCTGGCTGAGGGATGCAGATATAATATACAGTTTGCTAGCCAGCAGTGTTCCCTATCACAGCAGTAAGGTCTCTCTGCCATAATCGTACACAATACCTTGCTGACTGACTCCAATGCACAGCCTTGTACATTCCGGACCTTCTGGTCTTCCTTCTGTCTGGAGCATTTTTTATAATAAAGTAGCTTCCTTGGCTGTAGATGTCTGAGAGATGAAGTTTTTTTTAGCTTGGGCCTAACTCTGAAGAGCTTGCACATGTAGATCTTCACTGTAGCACAGCTAAGAACACTGACTAACCATGGGGCAGACCCAGTTCCATCTCCTGGCAACCTAACAGCAGGAGGAACCGTGTTTTTAACCCTTAATTTCCCATACAATGCTATAAGGTACACAAATGTAACAAATATTATTTAACTTACCGTATACAATATAACATTACATCAGTCAACCCTTTGCAGTGACCATGTTCTGGGGTACTGCAGGTACCACTCGGGCACATGTCACGGCTGACACGAGTCATTGGCTGCGACGGCAATTGTGACCACATCTATCAGAAGGTTTACAGAACGGGGACTGGAAGACAGTGAATGGAGCCAACAACCCTTTTAAGGTTGCCATGACAATAATCTAGGGTTTGTGTTTTAGCAGCCCCTAGTAGTCACTGACTAATAACAGTCTCCACAGAGATATATAGCATGTGTCTGCTGAACTGCAGCTGAGAAGGATAAAGTTACAGAAAAGATAAAAATGCCCTAACAGAAATGGAAAGTCTACAGCACAGAGATTTTCTTGAGAGCACTGTAATGAGCTGGGAAGGCTGACATTCAGTGTACAGTCAGACTAATTGCACTTCTCCAGTGTCCTGAGTGGCGGGCGTCTCCCACTTGTTGTACATGTTGTTCTCATATAAAAATCACACTTACTTACTTGTAGGATTTTCCGCTTAATGCAGCATCACATCCATTACGACTTCCAGCCTTATAGAATGTCATGGAGAAATACTGTGCTTCTTATTTTATCCAGTTACTAAGAAACCACTTGAATAAACTATTTAATCCTCCCTTCTTATGTTGCGGTAGTAGGGAACTGATGGAGCAACAGTCTAGTGCATTCTGTTCAAGCCTTTTCGCAGGGGTGGGAGTCAACAACAACAGGTTCTCTACTCAACAGTTGACTTGCGGCATCATGACACATGTATACATATACATACACCATATATATGCAACACACATAAATACACCATGTATACACAACATACATACATCCAAACTTTTAAAAAGCCTAAGGAGCTAAACTATGGAATGGAAGCGTTCATCTCCAGCTGCCGCTGCCAGAGCGCCGGATAGGGTTTCAGCCGGTAACACGGTTCTCCAATCCAACTCTAATTTTAACAATCGGATCTGGAGAACCTGTGGGACCTGGCTGAATCCCATGCCTGCCTTTTTGACTTGTCCACTGGCATACGGCTGAAGTTTTGGATTACTGTCAAAACAAATAGCCTGACAATCTCCTACACTATGTTATTAAAGGGTTTTTCCAGGATTACCATGGACTCTAACAGGTATGCTCATGTAGTTGCTTACCCAAAGTACATCTTCCCCATGTGTTTTCTTTTTCAGTTTGGACTTTCCTGACCTGTTTTCACCATGTAAACCAACCACACTGGTTTGTTTCCATCCTGTATGTATCACTTCCTGTTTCTGTATCCAACCAAACCCATGATGCACTTCTCCTTTCTTTGTCCACAGCTGTCTCTGTCCAGCACAATGACCAGCTAGTTTATAGCTCCTCCCACACAGTTAGTTACATAGACACTCGCCTATCGCTGCCCTGACCATGGATATGACATCACAGGGAATAAGAAAGAGCAGCATGAACGTGGTCATGTGATCACAGTCCAGAATGGAAGATAGGAGCAATAAAGATAAAAGAAAAACAGGACAAAATTACAGCGACCTACATAAATCATGACAATGTCAAGGATGTCAATGCAAACTGGAAACCACGTTTAACACTATATGCAGTTAGCCACAGAAGCAGTGCAGAGAATAGGAGTGGTACTACTCAAAGTTCTGATTCCCCCATGTTCATGCAGTGATTCGGGGCAGTGGGGTTCTCCTGCCTGATGGTGTTCTTGGTGTTAGCAGTAGCTGTGAGGTGCAAGGCAGGGTGCTGCTGGTGTTAGTGCAAACAATGATGATTGCTGTATATGGGAGATAGAGGGTCTGCACAATCTTCCCAATCGACCAAGCTCTGCGGTATCCTCATTGGAATATGGTCTCTAAACAGTGGATCCTTTATGTCCGTTAGATATGATGGGAAGCCTGAAGCTTTTTACTTCGACCAACATGCAGAGACATCTATAGCCACATTGCCATTCAATATACTCTCCCCTCAAGGGCTGGCACATGTTCTGCTTTTTCATGAACAGGGCTGATAGATTCCTTGTTAACTCTGCTCCACACTGCTTTTAGCTGTTCACTCCTCTACAGCTAACACTACACTGACTCCCTTCCTCCCCCGAGAGAATAGGGTGGTGCTAGCCGTACCTAGTCACAGTAACTATGGGACATGAAATAAAGTCACATCAACATTTTCATTGGGGACACTGCATATATGAGGGTCGTTAAAGCAGCATATTCAGAATGGCAAGGGACTCCTGGAGGAAACTGTGCTTCCCATATTCTACACAGTCATGAGCACAGTCAGTAAGTCGTCGATAAGTCATTAGTAAGTCATGGTCCGTGCAGTGTTTGTCTTGTTGAAATAAATCCAGCAGTAAATTGTGAAGTCCTGTTGCGTGATAGGACACCTATCACTAGGACACAGCCATGAATATATATTTAACTGAGCTGATCCTATTCACACCTTTCTCCATAGATGTCATACATGTCCCAAGTCACACTACATGGACGTGCTGGTGGAATAGAAGTTGGAGCAGTGTCCAGAAACAACTGTAGGTTGTCCCAGGGTGTCACTGGGATCACAAGCATTTCATGGTTTGAAGAACTGGAGAGATCATAAGACTAAAGTCTTGACCGGCTTCTGCCTTGGATCTACAGTAGGTTGTGGTTCATTGAGCTACACAGAGATTAAATAAATGGAAGTTCAGAATGGAGTCTTTTATGAATCAATCACTGCCACACTCCAGGGATCAAAAACGATCTGGAAGCAGATGGTGGTTGGGTGCCATGTGGTGATAGCCTGGCCTAGTGACTTCATGAAGCTGCTCACGGCAAATTCATTCTGCAGAGACCAAGATGTGTTTTAATTGTTTCACATACTAAAGACATTAGATATAGTTCCCAGGGAGCTAGACTACATGCAGCTTCCTCTGTGTTTTGTGAGGGTATATTCATACAGGGTGAACTCTCTGCAAAAGAATTTCCTTAAAGGGACTCTGTCACCAGTTTCTGACCCCCACTTTTAAAAATATGGTTCTGTGCATGGAGCCCTTGTGATTACTATTGTGGTGTTATAAGCTAAATCTGCAGGCTCATTTAGTTAAAAAAACGTTTTATCTAACCTGTCAGTCATCTTGTTAAGGTGCCCAGGGCGTTGCTCATGGCTTGAAGATGCCGCCCGCCGCCGCCGCCGTTGGTGCCCAGCTCCTCCTCTGCTCTCATCAGCGCCGCCTGAAAATACTTAGAAAAGAAGGAGGGGGGAGTGAGGGAGAGCCGGAGGCGTATCTAAGTATTTTCAGGCGGCGCTGATGAGAGCAGAGGAGGAGCTGGGCACCAACGGCGGCGGCGGCGGGCGGCATCTTCAAGCCATGAGCAACGCCCTGGGCACCTTAACAAGATGACTGACAGGTTAGATAAAACGTTTTTTTAACTAAATGAGCCTGCAGATTTAGCTTATAACACCACAATAGTAATCACAAGGGCTCCATGCACAGAACCATATTTTTAAAAGTGGGGGTCAGAAACTGGTGACAGAGTCCCTTTAAACAATTGTGCTGATTCTTTAGCAAATTTCACATGTGTTACATGCAGATTTGTTGCACATTTCGGTGCAGTTATCCCTTCTGAAGCCAGTCATTGGCTGCAGCGGAGCATGTGACCATGCCCATGCTGCGCCGGATGTACACACAGCGGCAACCAGTACATGAACACACCGGAGGCAGTGAGGAGGACTGGACTGTCGGAGAGTAGGTAAGTATGAATTTTTGGCTTAGTGAGCTAGTCTGCTGGCAGTTACTAAAATGTCATTATTCTAGGAGAACCCCTTTAAAATCTTACCCACTCTGCTGCTGCTGTACAACACTACCGATTTATGTAGTGCAAACCCACAATGGTAATTCTGCAACGTATCGGCTATGTGTGAACATAGACTGAAGGTGTCTTTCGAGACGAGAGCCATGTGTGAGGCCTGCTTGAAGACTTCTGGATCTATTTCCACAAGTTCACAATAGACGTCTGTGACTGTGTTAGATTGATGGAGTTTTCCTCTGACAATTACTACCCCAGTCACACATAGCTCCGTCACGGCCTTTATAAACTCCTGTCTGTAATCACACATCATGCACAAATCCTGCCACAAAAGTGGCTTTCCTTGACAATATTTGGGGTGGAAAGGGAGATTGATTTCTTCTCCCTTCTAAATTGCTTATTGGATTATTGATTTAAGTTTTAGCGGCGGTTCCTGGAGCCTTTTTTTCAGCAGCGAGATGTGGAGAGCTTGACTGAGCGGCTGCATCTTATCCCTTCATCCTCGACTTCCACTGCAATTATAAATCAGTCTGAGAGCAGCAGCCAATCAGAACATCCCATGGAGCAGCACCTGGAAACTTTGTATCTCTCTACAAGAGCGATCATCTGCTTCAGTGCACACGGATATCAGCAAACACACCCAGCGGCTGCCGGGGTGGCGGAGCCAGACTGGTCCTTGTGTGCTCCCTGGAAGAAACGACATCCCCTTCTGTCAGAGCAATTCTCACTGCTTGAAGTCAAGTTCAATACAATCCCTGAGACTTTAAGGGACAGTTCGATGCCCTAGTGTATGCCTATCCTTTTTATTAGGGCTCATGCACGCGGCCTCAAATCGTGGCTCCGCAAAACACAGATACCAGTGCATGCCGCCATTTTTTTTTCTTCGCAATAAATGTCCTATCCTTGTCCGCAAAACAGACAAGAATTGGACATTTTCTATGTTTTTGCAGGGCCGCAGAACGGGTGCGCTCATTCATTGAGATGAATGAGACCAAAACTAAGGTCGTGCATGAACCCTAACTGGCAAAAAGTTGGGTAATAGGATAGGGAAGGGGCAGGAATCAATTTTCTCCATACAGGGGCTTGCACTCTGACCAAAGGCGGGAGAAGGGGTGTCCAGCTGATGGGTAATATACATGGTGAAAGTAGGAAATTGCATGGAAACAATATTAAGGGTGGCCAAACACAAGATGAATGTTGGCTAAACTCAACTATTTTGGCGGGTCAGGACGACCATCTAATGTTTATGGGGATGCCCCAATTGTAGATGTCAAGGAAAAGAAGAGTTTGTCTGATTTCAGTACGCAGGGTGATATGCTGCTGCCACCCCTCTCCCTTTTCAGAACACATACATCTAGGCTATATTCACACATTGCAGATTTGTTGCAGATAAAATCCGCACAACAAATCAGCAAGTTAATCAGCAGACATTTTTTCTGTTTTTTTTAATTGAAGAAATACACACAATTGAAGTTAAAGGGAACCAGTGACCATGAAAATACTAAGTAATCTGCAGGCAGCATGTTATAAAGCAGGAGGAGCTGGGCCAATTGATGTATAGATTTATGGAAAAAGATTCAGTAAAACTTTCATTTAAATCTCTGCTCATTCTGGGCTCTGAAGTCCAGGAGGCGGTTCTATCAGTGATTGACTTTCATTTATGGCTTTGTATACAGAGATAGTTGTCAATCACTGATAGGACCGCCTCCTTGAATTCGAACCCTTTCCCGACATGTGACTTAACAGTACATCACAAGTCAGGTCTTTAAAGATGGCACCCACTCCGGAGTGGAGCAGGTGCCATCGCCACTGGATGCCTGCTGTTTAACACAGCAGGCACCTGGGACTAATGTCTGCGACAGGTGAAAATGCCGATCGCACACATTTAACCCCTCAGATACCTTGTTCAAATGTGACCACCGTGTCTGGGAGCACAAAACCTGGTAGCATTGAGCTTCTGGGCCTTGGATCGGCTCCCCCACACACGGCTATAGGGGGGCTGTTCATTGTCTGTGAAAGGTCAGGCCCTGCTGAGGCTCTGATGTCTTTTACAGGTATATTCCAATGTAGACCTGCAGGTGGCAGTGCTGGGTTGGGATATACCGTTCTTTGTTTATTGCAATGGATACAATTCAATTTCTTTATACAAATTGCATTCTAATGATTGCATGTTATATGTTATTTCTATAGTTTGAATAGAAATATAACATTTCACTTGACCCCTTTCCCCAAAATAAAAAAAACATCATGGTCATCGCTGCAAAAATGCCTGCACTATAAAAATATATATCCCATACAGTGAATGGCGTAACGGAAGAAAAATGGCCAATTCACAGTTTTTTCATGGCTTTTTGCCCAAAAATTATCAAAACATCATACACACCACAAAATGGTATCACTTAAAAAAAGTACAGATGGTCCTACAAAAAATTAGCCCTAACACAGCTCTGTAGACTGACAGCTCTGTATAACTATAAAAAAGTTATGTGGGTTAGAATATTTAAATAAAAAGAAAAAGAAAATGTTTCCCAAGTTTTTTTTTTTTTCCAGTATTAAAACACAAGAAAAAATATACATGTGTGGCACCATTGCAATCATACTGACCTGGAGAATGAAGAGCACGAGTCCGTTTTACCACATACTGATTTTTTGTCTAGCTTCCCTCTGCATCCTATGCAATATTAACTGGTGTTATTAGAAAGTACAACTTGTCCTGAAAAAAAAAAAAAAAAGCCTTTATATGGCTATGTGAAGAAAAAAATAAAAAGTTATTGTTCTAAGAAGGCAGGGAGTAAAAAACAAAAACGTAAAAATGGAAAATGGCCCAGGGTAGAAGGGGTTAAAGAAGTATCCAATAAAGTTGTTCTGCATAATAATGTGATTCAGTCATTTTAGTGACAATTTTTTTCTACATTTCATCCACATCATGAACGTGACATCGTAATCAGACAACCAGATAGGCTTAATGTCAATAAAGGAGTGACACTGAGAGGATGTGTTTAGAAATAGTTAATTCTTGAGGAATTTAGAAGCTAAACAGGTCAGTTAGACCTCAAATACCACGCCCTGTGGTTAGGGGTCTAGAGGTACAATGGGTTAGGTGAGGGGGGTTCACTTTAACATTCATGGAGGTTGACTGCTCTCTACAATAGATTAATTTTGTACCTGAATGGCCTCAAGCTGGAGCACATAGCTGCACTGTGGTAACTCTGAATGTTCACCATTCATAATATATCAGCCGATGCCGACGGTGTATATGTGTAATCAATAATGTATAATGGTGTCCTGGAGAGAGCTCGTGTTAAATCCTCTATTTCGTAACAAATCTGTGCTGTTATAAGCAGCATAGGAGACATTTATAAAACTGATGCAGTAAGCACATCCACCATCACAACCACTGAGCAGAAACATCAGAGGTTGGAGGGCCGTGACCTGTACAGTTTGAGGTGACCACTCTGTTAGTTGTGACAGAGGTAACAAGAGCTGGTGTTTTTTCTCATCTAGTAACAGACATGCTTCAGCAGCCCTCTAATGACAAGCGGCCTTGTGGGTGGCAATAACCATTGAGACAGTGTCCTTGAAATGGCCGCACTCCACATTAGGGATTGTAATCAGGTAATAAAACTACATTATCATCTCCTAATTAGGCTAGTAATTAAGGCATTAGGACAACCTATCCACTACAAGACAAGGCCACTATCTGTCTTCATCTCTGACATGTCCCGAGAGTTGTAACCAGTGGTCCACCATAGAAGAGTTGTGAGCTGTCATCTCCTGCAAAAGATATATAGCCACTATCGCTATTTAGAAATGTATATATTGTATGATAAGTGCAATAACTGTAAAACCCTATATGCAGTATTCTGTACCCACTCTGCTATAGACACCTGATGTCCCTCTCTTCTGGGAACACAGTGAGTCAGCCAGGGGTGTACCCAGAAATTAAACTTGGTGGCAGAGGGAGATCTCCCTGACCTACCTGCTGGTGCTACTGCCCTGCTCCAATGCTGACCTGTAACCTTCATTCACTGGGTCAGTACCATTACAACAATACCACATTTATAGACAGTAGATGGAATTTATGTGGCATGCACCAGTTCAAATACAGTATCTAAGTATTTGCCAGCCCCCCATACAAACATGTATAGTGCAAATCAAGTATTAAAATCTAGTGTAATGCACCAGAATCAAGCACATAACAGTAAAAACATGCTCAGGGTAGAGGTTACATAAATACAGAAGCAAAACCAACCTCTGTTAATAAATACAGTACCAACACCAAGTTCAGTGCACAAAAAAGCACCAGAATGAAGATCAATATATAAATATACAGGTAACACCAACACCAAGCTCAATACATAAATAAAGCATCAGAACCAAGCTCATTGCATAAATACAGAACCAACACCAAGCTCAATACATAAATAAAGCATCAGAACCAAGCTCATTGCATAAATACAGAACCAACACCAAGCTCAATACATAAATAAAGCATCAGAACCAAGCTCATTGCATAAATACAGAACCAACACCAAGCTCAATACATAAATAAAGCATCAGAACCAAGCTCAGTACATAAATAGAACACCAGAACTAAGCTCAGTGCATAAATACAGTGCATACACCAAGGTCAGTGCATAAATACAGTATCCAGAGCAGGCTCAACACATACGGTAAATAAAGCATCAACACCAAGTACTTACATACATCACCAGAACCAAATTCAGTACATAAATACAATATTACAATCAAGTTCATAACATAGATAAAGCACCATGGACTAATCTCAGTATACAAATGCAGCACCAGAACAAAGCTCACAACATAAATCTCGTACTAGCACTAATATGAATACGTAAGAGCACCAGATCCAAGCTTTTAACATAAAACCAGTACCAGAACTAAGCTCAGTACATAGATACAGCACCATAACCTGTCTTGTCCATTGCATATATATATATATATATATATATATATATATTTATACAGTGCAGAGCTAAGCAATACAGAGATATATCTGCAATATAAGTTTGTACACATGAAACTACACTTCTCAGTAATACTTTGATAAGAAAATGCTTGGAAGAGTTGTTTCACAAAAAATAATGCCCCCCCCCCACCCCATCATTCTACAAGCATGAATACATACACTGATAATGTCAAGTCAGAATAAACATTTGCAGACCACCATGACAACTTCTCCTGTTCATGACTCATAGGGTTTGTCAACTAGATATCTTTGGATATTTGTTTTTGCTTCACATCCCCTCTAACAATAATACCTCCACACACAATGCCCCTAAATATCATACCAATACACACTTGGCCACCTGAGTATTATAGCTCCACACACTGCTCTCGCTGAATATAATAGGTCCAGTCATGGACCTATGTCCTTATTAAAAAATGCCTTAATTGTGCCCCTGATTTAAAAGTATAACTTCTTGTGTCCCATTATAAAAATATTCCCTAACTGTGCCCCTAAACTTGTATGGCCCATAGTATGCCCTGAATAAAAAAAGAGGCACCAGTACCCCAAGAATATACAACTCACATTGTTCCCATACTGTGATCGATCTGGATTTCTTCTGACCGGACTCCTGAGAAATGACGCAGGTGGTATGGTATGTCACCATGCTACCTGCGTCACTGAGATGGCACTGAATGGTGGTACAGGGTGTCTGGCAAAGCTTGCACCTTGTAGCACTGCTAATGAATCTGTTTGCTAAGGATGTAGATACAATTAACTCCAAGTAAAGGGGATCAATTTCAGCTCTTGTGACACAACTTCCTCTCTATCAGACAAGCTGTACCAAGGCATGATTGGCTGCCAGTAGCCATCAGTGGCCTTCCCTCCCCTCAGTAGAGTTGTGAAGTAGAGCATCAAGAGTTAATGTTGTCAGCTTAGTACTATCCTGCCTCCAGTGTAAAGTCTTCCAGTATTTCTGCCATGGACTGCATCTGCTCATTCTTTAATCAGCATTAGTTTGCCCATGGTTGTGTGTAATTATTCTTGACAGGATCAGGGCCTGTTTGACACTAGGACCTGGAACTTTATTATCTTTGTTAAGCTTTCCTTTCATCCTCCCTTGACTATGCCCTTTTAAGTGAATTTATTCCTCTTGTTCTCCTCTGATCTCTCGATCGCCTCCAAATGAACAATCCAGAGTTCCATGCCCGATTGAGCCCTCTTTCCAGGGGATTTTACTGCGGAGTATTATGTTAATGACAGTCTGGGGTTGTGGAGATGTCTGTTATACAGTCTACAAGACATCTAGAGTTTTACTGAAATCTGAATATTATTGCTTTGCTCTTTGTATGTTAAGAGATATCCAGAAATCACCTGGTTATGTATAGTTCTTCAGTCAAATCCAGTTTTGTGGCATTTTATGACTTAGAACTCTGCTGGTTATCTTAGTTTTTGAAATCCTCAGGCTTGGATTTAGAGAAAAGTCTACAAAAATTATACTCATAGACAATTGTTCCACTTGTCTATAAATGCTACGGAAGTTAATAGGACTATAATGCTAAAATGTGGGTCTTAAGCCATCTGTGGTTGTATCTTCTGGTTCTATTGATGTCTGCGATCATAACATCAGATTTGATGGATCCATGTGCTCAGAACATATGATCCTATGCACTTCTGCGATCAGAATGTTTTGTTCTGTGAACATTTATAATCAGAACATTTGGTTTTATGCACTTTTGATCAGAATAACTTGTTATGTGTAGATCTTTGATCAGAGGATATGAGTCTATGGATATCTTTGATCATATAATTTGGTTCTGTGGACATGTCTGTGATCAAATTACATACAGTATATATATATATATATATATATATATATATTCACACACACACACACACACACATCAATGAATGCATCATCTGGTTATATGGACATCTATGGTGAGAAAATCTTGTTTAATGGCCATCTATGACTGTATCATCTACTTTATGGATATTTGTGCTTGTATAATGTGGTTCTGAGGAGGTTCATAATCATATTATCTGGTTCTTGGATAATTTTGATCTTGATATCTTGTTTTATAGTCGTCTTTCACTTTGAAATTATTGAATTTTTTCTGCATCTTTTAGTTTATAGATGTTGGGGTCTCTTGGTTTCTTTAGATTTTCATCAAGACCTCTTGGTTTTGGTTTTGTAGGATGTTCTACTCTTGGATCTTCAGTCTTCAGGTATCATGGAGTTCCGCTTCTTAATGATTTGTATGGTGCTTTCCTGGTTTCATGCTCTCTGCTAAGAGCCACTATTTCTGAGAGGGATTTCTACTATTTAATATCAGTCTTGTAATGTAATTTCTCCTTTTCCCTTAGCGGCCGTCCGACCTTCTAAAGAGGGATCGCATGTCACAGGGAATCGGCTAACAGCTCGAGAAAGGGAAGACAAATTAGGAATGGATATTAATAGCTGAATTAAATATTTATATGACCTTGTTTCATATGGACTCTGGTTACAGCAGGTTAAACAGTGTTTTCTCCTGTTCTGAAGATTCTCTTCTTCCTGCCTTTTGAAGGCTTAATGCTGATCTCCAGTAAGTACAGAAGATAAAACTACATTAGTGTTCAGTAATGAGCTTATGGAGGTGACAAGACTTGATTAAAATGAGAGCAATCTCTTACGTGGCATGCTGATGGCACTGTCCCTGATTTATTGGGCAGAAGCAAACACTGCACACATCTGTGAACAAGCAGAATTCTTGCCTCCAACTCATTATTTGCACTCATCAAATGAAGACTCACAGTGTATTCAGTTTATTCATGACATCTGCCGTAGATCAAGAACGTATGCATCCTGCCAAATTAAAACTGTTGGGTGTTAGGGCCCTCAACATGACCCCTCAAAACCTATGTGCCGGGCTAGTAAGGTCAAAGCTGAGTGAAGTAATGATATCTGGTTCATTGTAAAAATTAAATAGTACTGATTAGATCTGAAGCTGCTAGCAAAGATCATTGCAAACATCTATCCCAACATTTTACCTGATTCTGCACACTGAAGGCTGCATCTGCTACTGATAAAAAACCTGATGTGAGTTTCTGTCTGTCATAATGACAGAATTGCTTTTGGTATGTCGCATTCTCTATTTGCTCTAGCATACAGTCTATTCCTGTCCAATATTCAAAAACTGGAATTTTGAAAGATTTCACTTATGTTTCCTGCATATGGCAACAGATTAATTGCAGGAAATTGTTATACTTGTCAGGATTGCGGCACCAGTTAGGACCCAAGAATGTAGAGGTCATGTCAGGTTGTCCCTATCTCCTACTCCTGCATGGATGTGTAAATGAGTGCAAGGGTCCTCTTTTAAGGAATGGAAATAGAGGAGCTTGTCACCACCGATGAGACCAGATAAGGGGTGGGGGATAGTCTAGTATCTAGAGGGGTGCCCCACTGGAGCTTCTGCTTCCTCTGTACATATGTATCTCTGCATGGCTAGTGAATAATTATTAATCACATCAGCACTGGAAACGAGATATACATTGGGATTTTCTGGCTTCATATGACAAATGATTCAAATCCAGTTGATATAGGGAATTTTGGTGACTTCAGAATTCGTTGTGACCTGACAGCACTCGCTGAATGCAGACATTCTGGGCCTATTCTGAGGTCTGAGGAGATGTGTGAGGATTTTGTTCCTCCAAAATATCCACAAGAGCATTTCAAATGTATCACCCTTTTGCAGCAGTCAAAATCCATTTTTTCTAATAAAAGTCTTCCTTGGCCGCCATCTGTTGTGTCGTTTGCAATGAACTAAATCATGTAAAAAACTGAAAGAGATTAGTGGAAATGAAAGTATAGATTGTGGATTACTGCTGGGAATGGGGAAAATAGAGAAGAGACTTTAGAGAAATGATTAGAAAAATATTCTCTCTCATTTGGTGGCATATGGGGCTGATAATGCAAAAAAAAAAAATACGTCAGAAATCTCTGCTTCATAATAACTAGAAACTTTCTCCATCAATTTGATTTCACTAAGCAGCACTTATCTTCCAGAAGGTACATCTTCCTAATCTCATGCACAGTGCAAGGACAATACCACAGCTGTCACTACCCAGCCTGAAGGTGAAGCCTTTCGTGTCTCCCACCCTTCCCCTGGACACAGCGACTTCATATTTCTCCTTATTCTGCATATTTTCTACAAATTTGGAGGGGGGTTGGGGTATTCTTACCATTCAGCATACATGTATGAAGATTATGCTTCATGTATAACCTCACACAACACCATATACCTCTATTTAACCAGCATAAACCTCATATAAACAGTGTACTTCCTGTGGGGTTTCGCTCTGGTAGATAGTGTAAGCGGGGGGGTGAACACTCGCCAGACAATGTATTCAGGACAGGGCATTCGTGTTTCCCTGCAACCGGCCTGCCCTGTGTTCCACTGTAAATTTAAAGTTCTGTAGGGAAAGAAACCATCTGGTGACCTGGGCATTTCTGTCTTTGGCCTGGCTCATCCACTTGAGAGGGGAGTGGTCGGTTACCAGGCGGAATTTTCTCCTCAACAAATAATAACGGAGAGACTCGAGTGCCCACTTGATAGCCAGGCACTCTCTCTCCACTATACTGTACCTGGTCTCAGCTGGGGTGAGCTTACGGCTGAGGAAGACAATGGGATGCTCCTCCCCATTGATTTCCTGAGATAGTACTGCACCGAGGCCTACTTCGGAGGCATCGGTCTGTACTATAAATTCCTTTTTGAAGTTGGGTGTCACCAAAACTGGGGATCTGCACAGGGCCGACTTCAAAGCGGAGAAAGCTCCTTCCACCTGAACATCCCAGTGAACCATCACCGACCTGCGTCCCTTCAAGAGCCCTGTTAATGGGGCGGCCACCGTAGCAAAGTGGGGGACAAACCTCATGTAATAGCTCACCATTCCCAAGAACGACTTTACTCGCCTAGTAGTGACAGGTCAGGACCAATTCCGTATCGCCTCTTTTTTGTTCACTTGGAGTTTGATGAATCCGCTCCCAATGACATACCCCAGGTATTTAGTCTCCTCTAACCCTATCGCACATATTTTGGGGTTAGCGGTTAGTCCAGCCTTCCGAAGGGAGTCTACTACTGCCTGCACTTTGGATAGTTGACTTTCCCAGTCGGTACTGTGGATGACAATATCATCCATGTAAGCCAAAGCGCACTGACAATGTGGACGAAGCACAATGTCCATAAGCCGTTGAAAAGTGTCAGGGGCGCCAAGCAGAGCAAAGGGTAACACCTTATATTGGTACAGCCCCTCTGTTGTGATGAAGGCAGTTTTCTCTTTGGCAGCCTCCGTCAAGGGTACCTGCCAGTACCCTTTGGTGAGGTCCAAAACAAAAATATACTGGGCTTGTCCTAACCTCTCGATAAGCTCATCCACCCGGGGCATGGGATACGCATCAAATTTGGCAATCTCCTTTAGTTTACGAAAATCGTTACAGAACCGTAACGTCCCATCCGGTTTGGGTATTAAAACTATAGGACTGTCCCACTCACTTTTAGGCTCCTTAATAACGTCTAGTTGCAGCATTAGCTTTACTTCCTCCAAGATGGCTTGTTGCCGAGCCTGGGGTACCTGGTATGGTTTAACCTGACTTTTTCCTGAGGCTCAGTGACAATGTCATGCTGAATTGTGGAAGTGCATCCGGTGAGGTCTGAGAACACATCCGTGTTCTTGCTGACGAACACCCTGGCCTTCTGAGTCTGTTTAGAGGAGAGGCTGTCAGCAATCTTCTCTGTGGCAACCGCTTCCCTTGCATCAGACTGAGGGGCCGGAACCCCTTCCCCTAGAAAACTTGGCCACGGGCTGTCGTCAGTACCGGTTATCCTATCTTTCCAATGTTTGAGTAAATTCACATTGTACACCTGCTCCGGCTTTCGTTGCCCTGGCTGGTGTACCTTGTAGCTTACCTCTCCAACTTTTTCGATTACTTTGTAGGGTCCCTGCCACCTAGTCAGGAACTTACTGTCCACGGTCGGTACCAGAACCAAAACCCGATCTCCCAGGTTAAAGATCCGGACCTGAGCCTATTATAGACCCTACTTGGAGCTTGTGGACTGTTTGGAGCTGCCTCCTCATGCTCTCTTACAAGAGGCAACACTGTTTCCATACGTTCCTGCATCTGGGTGACTTATTCAATAATAGTTTTATGTGGGGTGGGTTGTTGCTCCCATGCCTCTTTGGCTGTGTCCAACAGACCACGAGGATGTCTGCCATATAGCAGTTCGAAGAGCGAGAACCCAGTACAGGCCTGGAGCACCTCTCGCACTGAGAACATAAGATAGGGCAGAAGTAGCTCCCAGTCCTTCCCATCCTTAGACACCACTCTTTTTTACATGTTTTTTAATGTGAGGTTAAACCTTTCTACCAGGCCGTCAGTTTGCGGATGATAAACCGATGTCCGTAGCTGTTTCATGTGCAGCCACTTACAGAGTTCTCTCCTGACCTTGGACATAAAAGAGGTCCCCTGGTCAGTTAGAACCTCTTTAGGTAGCCCCACTCGGAAAAAGATCTCCATTAACTCTTTAGCTATGTTTGGCCAATGTATGTCGCAGTGGCACCGCCTCCATATACCGAGTGGCATATTCTAGGACGACCAAGATGTGTTGGTGTCCTCTAGCTGACTTTGGTACTGGACCTATGAGGTCCATAGTGATTCGCTCAAACGGTACTGATCGGAAAAGGTGCTGGGGGCTAGTTGTTTGGCAGGTCGGGCAAGACTTGCAAAACTCATCCACCTCTCTAAACACACTGGGCCAGTAAAACCGTAATATCCGGTCCTGTGTTTTCTGCATTCCCAGATGACCCCCAAGAACATGTTGGTGGGCTAACTCTAACACGAGTTTGCGATAATGCTGGGGAACTACCAACTGTTCAATATGTTCACCCCGCAGCTGGTTTACCCGATACAGCATATTCTGATGAACGACAAAATGGGGAAACATCGACTCGGCCCCAGGTTGTTGTGGTTCACCATCAATTATTACAACATTCTCCCAGACTCGGGATAGGGTTGGGTCCCAGTGTTGTGCTGTACCGAAATTTTCCCCGGAGACGTTGAGGTCTACCAACTCAGGACCCGGACGCAAGTCCTCCACGTCTCCCACCATTACACTCAGTTGGGTTGTCTCCCCCTCTCCACCGAAATTGCGGTCACCCCTACTGCCGGCCCTTCGGCCTCAGGTTCCCAGGGTTCTGGCCTTCCTCCTGAACAAGGCCAATCTCCTGACTCACGGGTATCAGTAACTCTCACAACCGGCCATAGGGCCGGGAAACCCGGAAAGTCTCTCCCTATTATGAGTTCATAGTGTAGATTTGTGGCGATCTCGTGGGTCCACCTGCTGGCTACCGTGGTTAAAGACACCAGCTCAGTGGGGTAGTCTTTTAAATCTCCATGGATGCACATCACCCCGACTTTCTGACCAGTATACTCAGTGGACCGCACTAGGGTAGCCCTTACTAGGGTCACCAGGCTCCCTGAGTCCAGCAGCGCCTCCGCTTGAGTGTCTCCCACTTCCACCTGGCACAAGTAGTCTAGAGATTCCGGGGTACCTGTTGCACACAGTTTCCTGGCATATAGCAACTGACGGTATCCACAATTAGTGTCCATGGGCTCAACTCGATGAGGACAGTCAGCCCTTACATGGCCAGGCTCCTGACACTGCCAGCAGACTAATGGAGCCAGGCTCATAGTGGGTACATCCCGGGTGCGTTTCATCGACTCAAATCTCCGGGCCTGGCGTGGAGATTTCCGGGGTTTGACTGCCCCACTCCCAAAATATCCCCCCCGTAGATTCTTAGTAGCTTCATAGCGTTCCACCAGGTCCGCCATCTCCAGGGCATTGCCAGGAGACACCTGGCTAATCTAGTGCTGAAGATCGGGTGGCAAAGCCCTCCAGATCATATAAGCTAATAGTCGATCCAGCATAGCCTTGGGGCTCAGCACATCAGGCTGTAGCCACTTTTGCAAGAGGTGAAACCAGTCATAATACTGGGGTCTCGCGGGTTCAGCCGGGTTAAACCCCCACTGATGTACCCGCTGGGCCCGGACCAACACATTCGCCCCCAGTCTTGCCAGAATCTCATCCTTTACTTTCTGGTAGTCGGCCGCTTGATCGTCGGCAAGTCGAAATACACCCGCTGAGAATCGGATGCCAAGAACGGAGCGACAACCTCAGCCCACTAGTCTCGGCGTAGTTTCTCCCTTGGGGCCACCTTCTCGTACATCGCCAGGTAGGTTTCGACATCATCTAAGGGTGTCATCTTGGGGATCACCGCAAGGACCGCTTTCTAGACATCATGGATGCTTTGGGATGTTCCTGCCATCTGTATAGCCATCACATGTTGTAACGGCAGCTGGTTTGTTTCTTACTGCTGCCTGTTAGCCTCCCGTTGTTGCAGGTTGTTTTTTTGCTGCTGCTGGTTAGCCTCCACAAGAGCCTTCATTATGGCCTCCATTTTGTCTAGGGTCACGAGTTGAAATTTTGCGGGTTTAATGCAAGACATATAACCATGCCCGAAGCAAAAATTTAAAACAACAATACTTCGGCAGTCACGCCTGCCTCACTGCGCTTGCCTGCATCCTTCACCGATTGTGGGGTTTTGCTCTGGTAGATAGGGTAAGCGGATGCACTACAGAGGCAAAAGACACGTTCTTAACACAAAACTTCAGTGTTTATTCACACTGAATACACAAAACAATGCGTTACTTTGCAGTTGGTGTTTCCTTCACATACAATGGAAAGTACATCTTGGTGTTATGTCTGTGAAGGTTCTCATTTATCCAGGTAATCCAGAAATCTACAGTACGTCCAGTTGCCTTGATTTATTCTTTACAGATATCTTGGTGTTAGTTCACTTAAATTGGAAAGTTCATATAAGACAAGTCACCTTGATTTCAGTTCTGCCTCCAGCAGTCCACGGTAGGCTTTAGAGGGCCTGTTTCCTCGGCCCATGGGTCTCAGCCCTCCAACCTGGCACAAAGCCTCAGATCCCAACACAGAGATTCTGCTGCTGAGCCCAGCTGACTGTTTAAGGACAGCCAGGTGCTACCAAAAACCTGGAACGGCAATTAAAATCCAGTCCATTATTTGACCCCACCTGGCTGCAAATCAACCCAGCAGCACACGCTGGGAGGAAAATACCTGTTTTCCCAGACCAGTCCCCTTAATGTGTCACACTCCATAAAAGGCTGAGTTCACACTTCAGTTATTTGATCATTGATTTCTATCAGTTATCATGAGCCAAAACCAGTAGTGAAGGCTACTCAGAGATAAGTTATCATGGAAAGATCTGCACCTGTTCAGTTATTTGGTCAGTTATTTCTAGGTGCAGGTCCAAAACACAGAAGTGTAAATTCAGCCTCTGCAGTATATCTCTCTATAAAACCAGTACACTTCCATATAACCAGTATACCTCTGTAGAACCAGTATCCTTCCATAAAAACAGTAAGGACCATGTAACCAATATAATTCTTATTTAACCAGTGTAACCCCATAAAACCAATATATCTCTATAAAACCAGACCAGTACACCTCCATATAACCAGAACTTCGCAAAAGTACCTCTATCCTTCCATATAAACAGTATAATCCTCATGTAACCAGTATAACGCTATAAAAATCAGTGCAGCTCCATATAACCAGTACACCTCTATAGAACTAGTATCCTTCCATAAAACCAGTAAAGTCCCTGTAACCAGTATAATCCTCTTATAACCAGTGCAACCTCATATAACCAATATACAGATGTAGCAGTGGTAACACTCACACGCTTAACTCAAATTTCTTAACTCATCACATTATCTTGAAACAAAAGCCATTGAAAAGCAATTGCTTAACGCATTTAGTTTAGATAACATGTCTCATAAAGCATGTGTGTTAACCCTGCTACATCCTATCTCTATGGAATCACTATACTTCCATATAACCAGTATAATACTTATATAAGCCCGAGTTCACACTTATTTGGTCAGTTATTTCCATCAGTTAGAGCTCATGCACTCAAACATATTTTGTTTCCGTTAGGGGCCAGCTGTTCTGTAAAATACGGAATGCACACGGATGCCATCCGTATTTTTTGCGTATCCGTGGTTTATAGACCGTGAGCCCTTATTGCGACCTAAAACCAGTAGTAAAGCCTACTCAGAGAGGTATAATGGAAAGATCTGCACCTGTTCTGTGTTTTTGTCCTGAGCCTGGTTTTGGCTCACAATGCCTGAAGTGTGCACTCGGCATAACCAGTGTACCCCCATATAACTATTATAACTCTATAAAAGTAAGTGTATACTTCCATAGAACCATTATCCTATAAAACCAGTATAATCCTCATATAACCAGTGTAACACCAGAAAACCAATATAACTCTATAAAACCATTTCACCTCCATATAGCCACTATATCGCCATATAATACCAGTATACCTATATATAACCTGAACATCTCCAGCCAATATGTCTCCTTACAAACAATACACCCCCATATAACCACTCTACCTTTATATAACCAGTAAACCGCTATATAAACAGTATCCCTTCATACTGTATAACTAGTACATCTCCATATAAAATCAGTACAAGTATTCGATACCTCTTATAACCTGTATACCTCCATATAACCCGTCCACTCCCATATAACCAGCATGCTTCCATATGACTAGTACACATATTTATAAGGTACACCCCCATATAACCAGTACACTCCATATAGTTTAACACATCACCAGGCCCATATAACATAGTACAGTATGTACTGTACCTCGCTGTGTGGGTTCTGTATATTTGTGCAGTCGTCTTCTTATGCCTTATTCTCCAGTATTCAGGATTATCATGGTTGCTGTATATTTTTTATATGACCTGCCTGAGATTTTTATATGACCTAACTTAACCAGTCCTGACTGTTCTCCACGTGACATCCACAAGCAGAGCGTCAGGATGATCTTTCTAGATCAGTTCACCCACACGCTGCTGCCATTAAACACTATCCCCGCTGGGATTTTATTTCTCGCTCTATTTTAAGAGTTTGTCCCTTTTAGCTTGGTTTATGTGCAGCTGTAAAGTAGTCGCTAAAAGCAGCGGCTCTGGGAGGACTGGTAATGGTCGCCACTCACCTTACGTTACCTGCCGGTAAATGGTGGCGTGCAGAGTTATACCATATATAAAAGGGACTAGACCCTGTCCCAAGCTCCTCAGCCTAAGTGGGCACCTGTGCTTGGTTCCTTGTTGTGCTGAGCCCATGAGATGCAGGACTCTGAGGTGTCTCTAGATGAAAATAAAATTCTTCCCAAGATTCGGATTTTCCTGAAGCAACCAGCCATTCCTGCATGATCATCTCTCTCTGGCAATATGAGTTCATGGCCTTCTCTACTTTATGTCATGCTGGGAATGGATCACAACCATCATCAGGGCTCTGAGAAAGCTGGGTGGCATCCCATGTGGGAGCTCTAATAGTGCCTTATTACTTGTCACCCATTTAGTCTAAGCACATGGACTGCCGGAGGAGGAGCCTAATATATGATGAGGCCTGCATCTCGTCATAAAATCTTACAACGGCACAGGGGACATAAAAGGCTGGTCCCTCTATTATCTATTTGAACAAAGATACAGAACTCTCCTTTGTACAGTGAAGAAGGTTAACCCCTTTAACCCTTTGTTTCATCCTAGATTGAGTCGGCCTTATTTATCAAAGCTGTCTAAAAGAACAGTTGTCTTTGTTGCTCATAGGAACCAATCGCAGCTCAGCTTTCATTTCTTAAACTGGTCTGGCAAAATGAAAGCTGTGCTGCGATTTGTTGCTCTGGGTATTAAAAAACATTTTTTACACAATTTTGATAAATCTACCCATTTGTTTCTGTGTTTTAGGTGGTGTATAGGCCGGGGTCACTGTGCAGTTCTGTAATGCGGCGAATGTAGCCTCTCTGTGCTATTTTATGTGGCTGTTTGTGCTAGGATCTTCCACGGTTCAGGTGATAATATGGTGGCCAGGAAGTTAATTGCCTCCTAGAAGCAATAGTAATGTAGCACCTGTCATGTAGACAGCATTGCTTCGCTCTGCAGCCAATAACTGGAAATAAATGCAGAATACTGAGGTGCACTAGGAGGTAAATAAGTAAAGATCAGAGTTCTTCCATTTTACAGTAATATTCATCTTACTTCCTTCCATTTTACAGTACTATTCATCGCACTTCTTTCCATTTTACAGTACTATTAATCTTGCTTCCTTCCATTTTTTCTGCACTATCCATCTCACTTCCTTGCCTTTTACAGTAATAGCCATCTCATTTCCTTTCATTTTACAGTAAAATCCTTCTCACTTCCTTCCATTTTACAGTAAAATCCTTCTCACTTCCTTCCATTTTACAGCACTATCCTTCTGACTTCCTTCCATTTTACAGCACTATCCATCTAGCTTCGTTCTATTTTACAGCACTATCCATCTCACTTCCTTCCATTTTACAGTACTATCTATCTCCCTTCCTTCCATTTTACAGTACTATCCATTTCACTACCTTCCATTTTACAGTGCTATGGGTCTTACTTCCAGTAATATGCATCTAACTTCTTTCCATTTTACAGTACTATCCATCTCACTTCCTTGCATTTTATAGCACTATCCATCTCACTTCTTTGCATTTTACAGTACTATCCATCTCCCTTTCTTCCATATTACAGTACTATCCAACTCACTTCCTTCTATTTTACAGTACTATCCATCTCCCTTCCTTCCTTTTTACAATAATATCCATTTAATTTCCTTCCATTTTACAGTACTATCTCACTTGCTACCATTTTACAGTACTATCTGTCTTACTTCCTTCCATTTTACAGTACTATCCATCTTACTTCCTTCCATTTTACAGTACTATCTGTCTTACTTCCTTCCATTTTACAGTACTATCCATCTTACTTCCTTCCATTTTACAGCACTATCCATCTCGCTTCCTTGCATTTTACAGTACTATCCATTTTACTTCGTTCCATTTTACTGTACTATCCGCCTCACTTCCTTCCATCTTACAGTACTATCCGCCTCACTTCCTTCCATCTTACAGTACTATCCGTCTCACTTCCTTCCATTTTACAGTACTATCCATCTCCCTTCTTTCCATTTTACAATAATATCCATTTAATTTCCTTCCATTTGACAGTACTATCTATCTCACTTCCTTTCATATTACAGTAATATCGTCTCACTTGCTACCATTTTACATTACTATCTGTCTTACTTCCTTCCATTTTACAGTGCTATCCTTTTCACTACCTTCCATTTTACAGTACTATGTGTCTTTCTTCCTTCCATTTTACAGTAATATCCATGTATTTATTATTATACTAACATATAGTGCTGACATATTCTGCAGTGCTTTACAGACATTAGCATCACACTGTCCCCTATGGAGCTCACAATCTTAAATTTTCTTCCATTTTATAGTATTATCTGTCTAACTTCCTTTCATTTTACAGTACTATTAATCTTACTTCCTTCCATTTTACTGTACTATCCGGCTCACTTCCATCTTACAGTACTATCGTCCCACTTCCTTCCATTTTACAGTACTATCCATCTCACTTCCTTCCATTTTACAGTAGTATCCATCTAATTTCCTTTTTACATTAAAATCCCTCTCACTTCCTTCAATTTTACAATACTATCCATTTCACTTCCTTCCATTTTACATTAAGGCATCTCTGTCACCAGCATCAGCCCTATTAAACCAGACATACTACCAGGGCTCATGATGCAGATTAAAATGATACCTTTATATGTATACTAAACAGCTGCAGAGGAATCAGTGTTTTTATTAATATGCAAATGAGGAAGCTTGAGCACCATGAGGCAGGGCTGATTGCTTTGAGTACTGCTTTGTAACACCCTCTGTACTCTGAACACTTCCCTTGATTGACAGGTATAGTTTTAATCGGCATGATGAGCCCTACCAGATAGTATGTCCAGTTTAATAGGATTGATCCTGATGACAGAGCCGCTTTAATATTAATCTCCCTTCCTTTTTACAGTACTATCCCATCTCGCTTTGAGTGCTTCTATTAACTATTGAACCATATGCTTTATCATAGAAGTGTAAATACATGATGTGAGTCATGTGACCTCTGCATCATATCAGGAGAGTAATCGTACACCATCTGTGCCAGCTAGAAATACAAAGAGGGAAGAATTGTTATAGGCATATGTATATAACACCAAGGGGCTGATCATGAACTCAGCAGCAAGAACAGAGTGTTAGCTATGTGAGACAGACTGTATATGCAGAGGATATCTCATGGTGCCATAGGAGCAATAGCTCCTAACATTACTTAACTTTAACTTAAATTTAAATAGCGACACTTAAACATAAAGTAGTGAAATAATGGCCGCGGTTCTTTATTAAGGGTTAATTTACATACCAAAATTAAAACTCATAAATAATTAATTATACAAATTAATAAATAATAATTAAAACCAGTACCTCCAAGACTGTCTCCCCAGCAAAGCTGGGTGACTAACCCACCAGACATGCGGGTATTAACCCGCATGTCCCCCCCTAGAAACCTTGGCCTTTTCTATCATGGCTTGCAAACCAACATTAGAAATGTCAAGGCCTATATCTAACAAATGCAGTAAGTCGTCTCGATATAGCCCTAACACAAAACCTTCCAATTCGGTGTTTCTAAAACTCCAATCATTCAAACTTGGAATGTATTTCTCTAAACTTCTGTTGACTATCTTCCTGATCTTATTAATGAAACCAAACTGTTCACTGCTCCAAATAAGGCGAGGGATTATTTCAGAAAAAAATCAAGGTAACTTTAGATAATAAGGACTTTAAGTATCTCAAATCTGATTGCATCTGATTCAGAATTTCTAAAGTTCTAACTTTCCCCAAATCATCCCCCCAGCATGAATGATCAAAACATCAGGCTGGGGTAGCGACTGTATCTCTCCTCTTAAGATAGGAATGATTTGTCTCCATTTTAATCCTCTAAATCCCAACCAATAAACTGAAGTGAATAAAGAACCAAAATACAAATTTTGAGAATAATTATGCTCAGCAGCCCTTCTTTCAGCCCAAAAGACGAAAGAATGACCCAGAATCCACACGATCAATTGCTTTGAACCTAAAAGAAATTAATTTAATTACAATAAATTATGCCGAACATATGATTTGTATCTATTCGACTCCCAACATCCAATTCTTTTAATTACCGCCTCATTCAAATCCAAATTAGCAGCAACTGTCGCTGCACCAATGCGAAATGAATGAGACGAGTAATGATCGGTACTCAAATTCAATGACAACAGACATTTATTTAATATTGCATTGATCTGATAAACAGATACGCCTAACCCATCCTCATGCATTAAAAAGGAACCATCATTTGTAGGTCTAATTTCAAGAAATTCCTTTACTGTCTTCACCAGACATAACGCAGATCTGGGTAGGGAAGCTAGCTTAATCCACGAACCTTTAGCTAATTGATCTGTTTTAGACTTACTAATAAAGATTACTAGCAGGTTACCATTCCATTTCACATCTTCGACTCACAGTGGGGCCATAGAGTGCTTATTAGCTGCTACCAGCTCCCCAACCCGAGTAGCACCAAAAAAGGCCAAGACAAACGCCTTTTTTAAATAACAATGCTTCGTAAGGAGAAAACGTACAAAACTTCAAAACTGACACAATGTTATCTAATAATTCAAAAGAAATTGGTCTTCTAACATCAGAACGGGTTAGAGATCTCCTGACTCCTTTAAGAAACTGTTTAACTATAAACTGATTCGAAAACAACTGATAACCTGCTAACTTAATGAAAAAGGAAACATCGGAAACAATCTTTTGAACAGCTGAATGACATAATCCATCCTCCAACAAAGAACATGAAACTGAAAAAATACATCCAAAATCAAAATTAAAACAAGAGACATTCCTGACAGAACAAAAAAGATACCACCTCTTCCATGCTAAGGAATATCTGTTCCAGGTCCATGGAGCTAAAGACTTCTGAACGAACCTGCTGATCATTTTCGGATAAGATTCTAAACCTGTTGTGGGCAAGGAATCCCCACTCTCTCTGCTTGAGGCACTAGAGAAAATAATCTTTCCCATTGTGCACGGGAAAGAGAGTCAGCTATATCATTATCTTTACTAGCAATATATTTAATCCACATATTTTCCACATATATTTAATCCACACATTTTTTTGTTCATTTAACAATGAACAAAAAAAACACAATAACTTCACCACTACCTCACTATGAGAAGACAAAGAATTAATTGCAAATACACCTTTATTATCTGAAGAAAACAAAACTCTCTTATTCCTAAAAACTTAGCCCCAAATCACTAACGAAACTATAGGGAATAACTCCCAACAAAAACAGATTCCTGAGACCCTCCACCAATCAGGCCAAGGCTCAGCCGACCACTAACCACCACAAAAAGCTCCATAACCCATGATGCATCAGGGAATAAGCCTAACGCACCAGCTTCTTTGAAATCTTCTTGCCATGTTTTGCGACCATTAAAATGAATTAAAAAATCCCTCCCAAACAGCTAAATCATCCTTTAAAGCTTTAGTAATTCTAATATGCGAGTGTGGGGATTTTAACCCTTAAGGCTACTTTCACACTAGCGTTCGATCGGATCCGTTCTGAACGGATCCGATCATAATAATGCAGACGGAGGCTCCGTTCAGAACGGATCCGTCTGCATTATTTTTAGCATATAACAGCTAAGTGTGAAAATAGCCTCGTACGGATCCGTCCAGACTTTCAATGTAAAGTCAATGGGGGACGGATCCGCCTGAAGATTGAGCCATATTGTGGCATCTTCAAACGGATCCGTCCCCATTGACTTACATTGTAAGTCTGGGCGGATCCGCACGGATCCGCACGCCTCCGCACGGCCAGGCGGACACCCGAACGCTGCAAGCAGCGTTCAGCTGTCCGCCTGTCCGTGCGGAGGCGAGCGGAGCGGAGGCTGAACGCCGCCAGACTGATGCAGTCTGAGCGGATCCGCTCCATTCAGACTGCATCAGGGCTGGACGGCTGCGTTCGGGTCCGCTCGTGAGCCCCTTCAAACGGAGCTCACGAGCGGACACCCGAACGCTAGTGTGAAAGTAGCCTTAGTCGCTATATAAAGCCTCCTTGAAAAAACTAATTCCACTGGAATAATTCTTGATGCGAATTCTTGATGCGAATGCCAATAAACCCAACAAACAACAATTCTTTCAACTGAGTTTTTTTTAAAGATCGAATCTTCCTAATGGCCTACAGTGATTTCTCTACTTTCTCAATAGGAAGCCTAAATTCCATATTAACTGAGTCAATTACAATACCTAAAAACTCAATTTCCTGACAAGGCCAAACAGTCTTTTCATGAGCCAATGGAACACCAAATTGTTCGCAAATCCGCATAAAACCCTCCAATAAACCTAAACATTTGCTAAATGACCCTACACATAAGAAATCATCTAAATAATGTAACACCCTTGACGACATCCAACTGTGTAACTGCCCAATGTAAAAAGGAAGAAAACTTCTCAAAATAAAAACAAAGACCAGGACAAACCCATAGGGAGACATTTGTCAAAGAAAAATTCACTGTTAAAATGAAAACCCAATGAATTAAAACTATCCGGATGGACTGGTAGCAGACAAAAGGCAGCCTAGATATCTGCCTTAACTAAAAAGCAACCCCTGCCACAAGAATTCAATAAAGAAACTGCATCATCGAACGATGTATAAGATACAGACGCTGTCTCTTTTTCCAATAAATCATTGAGAGATCACTTTAAAGGGAGTCTGTCACCTCCATATGGTCATATACAGTGCTTACATGGTTCTGTAGCAAACCTATACAGGATTGTAACGGTACTTTTGTCTTTGTCTTTAGACTTGCACCAGCAGGAAAAACGAAGTTTAATTAATATGCAAATGACCACTCACAAGTGCCCAGGGGCGGTGTTCAGTGTGTAGGTGACCAGGCTGGTCTGCCTTCTTTTCACTTTACTCCTCCCCAGTCTCTGCCTTTGCCCTATCGATGAGGCAAGAGACTTGGAGGGCGGGCAAAAGCAGAGACTGGGAAGGAGTAAAGTGAAAAGAAGGCAGAGCAGCCTGGGCACCTACACACTGAACGCCGCCCCTGGGCACTTGCGAGTGCTCATTTGCATATGAATTAAACTTCGTTTTTCCTGCTGGTGCAAGTCTAAAGACAAAGGTACTGTTACAATCCTGTATAGGTGTGCTACAGAGCCATGTAAGCACTGTATATGACCATATGGAGGTGACAGACTCCCTTTAATGGGTAAGATAAGTGGTGAGATAATCTAAATTCATTTGGATTTTTTTTTTTTTAACTAAACCTAACGATGACAACCTAAAATCTGGGAAAGGTGGAGAATCAAAAGGGCCCTCAACTCGGCCTTCCCTAATTTCTTTGTCTATCTTTAACTATATCCATGTGACGTTTTGCTGATGGTAAATTTTCAAACCAAACACAACCTTTACCTACAAATCTGGGCACATAAAAACCAAACAAAAAAACGCTACGAATTATTTCTGCCTTCAGTCGGTCTGGAAACAATTTTAGCCAAAGCAACATTCTTTCCAATATCACTGGCGCCTGAGCTTTTTGAAATTTCTCTAATATTTTGACCTTGCAATGAAGATTGGTTTGATCTCTTGAAGCATCTAAAATTAGGATGCAAACCCGCACAAAAAGAACACTCTTGGCGGTATCTACAATTAACCAACCATTTACAGGACGATTCATTGTATGCAAAGCATACTCCTTTTTTTTAAATTAGCACCAGACGTCAATGAATTATTTGGCTTAGCTTGGAAACCCGATCTCTGAGGTAACATCAAGCTAAGCCAAAGTCCCACATCCTTGTATCCCCATTTCATATTGCTATGAACCGCCAACCTCTGGCAGAACGTTTCATCATATACAAACCATGCAAAGCCACCGAAATTGCAATAAGCCTCTAAGATGGAATCCATATACTGGATCAGACTGATAGCAAAATGTGGATGCTCAGCACATAAAACTGAGGAGTATATGAAAAAGACCCTCAGCCTATTATTAAAAGACCCCAGTGCAGATCTCTTTCTATCATTCTTCTGTTCACCTTTCTTTTCACTTTTAAATGTCTCTTTCGTGGAAGGAAGTAAAGACAAAATATCTATATACTCCTTCCTCCCAATTTTTTCCTTCAAGGACTGAGATAAATGACACCCAAAGGAGAGCCTTCACAAGTAATGACTTCCTTAAAGCAGGTCTCAGATACCCCAGTCCCTAAATCTGATATAACCCTATGTTGCGAATTATCAGCCAATGCAGCAGCTGGAAAATTGCACCACGCTGCTGCAGGCTGATTATCTTGACTGTGCCTTGAAGCTGTAGCCCAGTCAGACAAAAGTTTAGCCAAGCTTATTAACAGGCTATTATTATTAACACCTACGTCGGTGGACAAAGCATTGCCATGTCCACATGTCATCTCACCTAGCTCCTTTGCTGGGTCCTGAGGGGCTGTTATGGAAGCTGGCTCCGGCGCTCTACTCAACACCCTAGACTGCGATGCAGCCTGTCCAGGGAAGGAGCGCCTGCTGCTACTTCTTCTGGATGTCTCTTCAGCCGGGGAGTAGCATCTCCTCGGCCTCTTGGTCCTCCTGGATACCTGGCTGGGCTCTTCCGCTCTGTGTGGAGCGCTTGCTGATGACGTCGACATCGCTCCCTCTGTAACATCATTACGCTGCGCAAGTCACGTGGTCCGTGCCTCCTCGCCTGGCTCAGATGCGCTCTCAGCTAGACAGCGCCGCAGCAAATCTTCACTTCCTCTTGACTTGGCGCGCAGGATCAGCTGTTTCAAGAGGTCCTCCATCCCGATCCGCAGGTGAGTATCTTCTCTGCTCTGCAGGCTCTGATCTCTGGATCTTCTCCTAAAGCCGCTGGCCTCAAACTTCGGCTCTTCCGCCTTTGCCTCTTCCCGCTGGTCCTTGCCGCTTCTCCGCTGCTGCTAGGAGCTTCAGCCCACTGTCGATGGTCCAACTTCTGCCCAAGGATGCCGGCACAGCTAAGGATAGCTCTTTTGCAGCTACACCTGCATTTCTCTGGGTCTTCACACAGCGTCCTCTCAGAGTTCACAGACAGACAAGCTCCGGAACTCATGACCGCCTGTATAAATACCCGAATTTCCCGCCCCTGCAGCTGGAATGACCAATAGCGGATGGGCAGAAAACAGGTACCCAGCAATAGATAAGCAAGCAGGGAACCAATCACAGCCTCTCATTAGGATTCACCTCAGACAAGCTGTAGAATAACTAAAAACAGGGGAAAAAAGGAGGGAAAATGAAGGGAAAGAGAAGCAAATAACATGCAATACAACCCCAATATGCTCAATGTAACCATGGTGGTGACTCCGGCATACGCCTACGTGCCCATTAACAGGACTAGGTCATCGTGATACAGGAAACATCCCAGCTGTCTTTTGGTGCCTCTAGCCTCAGGACAGTTGGTATGTCTGCAGTAAACATCAGCAGGCACCTCATGTGCCCCTGCATATATGGCCCCTCTGCGTGACCAGGATATACGAAGATCATAGTCAGATCATCTGTACAATCATCAGTTTGTGATGTGTGACCTGCACACCTACAGCTTTGGTACAGACAGTCTCATTGGAAGATTTATGATGCTGCAGTGAAGTTGTGTCCTGTCAGCTGCAGAGCCAGGAATGGCAGCCACAAGGATTAATCACTGTATACAGACAGCTGAGACTCATTACCTGCCCTCTGCCCTCATTTATATGACTCTCATTACCTGCTATGTCCTTCTGCCCTCCTTAGGAAACTCACTGGAATAGGCGGTGTTTGCTAGAAACACAAAAAAGCACACCATAGGGTGAATGCATTTAAATAGAGAATAGGTATACTCCAAGTGGAGGCTCACCTTGAACAGTTGTGCTACAGATAGGCACAACTCTATTGAAAGCTTGTCACAAGTAGGGTAGATGTTCCCAGTCACTGGTGTGCTGCCGTTGTCTCGCTAGGGGTTCCTGGACTCCCACAGAAGGCTTCAGAATCATCAGATAAGAATCATCTCTCGGCGCAGAGAACCAGTCGGAAGACTTATTTCATTAAAAGCACTTGGTCGTGCATGAAGAGAATTTTCTAATTTATTTATATAATTGAATATAAAACTACGCATTTCGGGGATTTTCTTCCCCTTCAGGTTAAAAATGCTGGATATCATTATACAAGTTAGACACACATATAAATACACAAAATGGGCGCCAAAAGGCATGTGGAGGGGGAGAGTGGGGCAGAAAAAGGGGGGAGAGGCAGGTGTGGGGGAGGCTCCCTAATAAGTCCCTATAAAAGACCTCTTTGGAAGAGATAGTAATCAGTTATTACTATTATACTGTGTGGCACCCCTGATGTTATGAGGGGATAAAATGGAATAAGATTTAATTTCTATAGTGTTAATGAAGCAGTCACGGTCATGTGACCGCCAGTTGTCAAGAGGACAATGCTCTTGCTGTTGGTAAAGCGGTCATGTCAGTGGCGTAGCTTGGGGGGGGGGGCTGGGAGGGGCCGTTGCCCCGGATGCAAAATTTTAGGGGGCGCCAGCAGGGCCGCACCGTCAATTAGGCAAAGTGAGGCGATCGCCTCAGGCGGCGCGGCCCTGCTCGCAAGTGGGGGGCAGCGGCAGGGCACAGGGACGTGAGCATTTCCAATGAAAGCGCTCATCCCCATAGTCATCTGTATCTGATACAGATGGATGGGGAAGAGGCGATTACCCCCTTCCCCGTTCCTCTGATAGGCTGCAGGGACTAGGCCTGCAGCCTATCAGAGCCTGTTGCAGGCGGCACAGTGACGTTATGATGCCTGAGCCGTACAGCGTGGGACACAGGCCAGAAGAAGCCTCACCGCTTCACTGAGTGTGTCATGGAAGTAAGTATAAGAGTTTATTTTTTATATGGTACATTATTGGGGGCATCTACAGGGCACTTCTTACTGGCACATTATTGGGGGCACTTTTTGCTGGCACATTATTGGGTGGCACTTCTTACTGGCACATTATTGTGTGGCACTTTTTACTGGCACATTATTGGGTGGCACTATTTACTGCCACATTATTGGGGGAACTATGGGAGCATCTACTGAGGCACCAAAAAGGGGTATTTTATTTGGAGGGCACTATGGGGGAGATGAACACTATGGGGGCTTCTACTGAGGCCACAAAGAATGGGTATTTTATATGGGGGGATCTGTGTAGGGGCATTTTATACTGAGAAACATTGTGGTGGGTGCTATAGATAAGGGGGGAGAGGAGTACATCTATTGGGGTACTATGTATGGGTCATTTTATACTGGTACATTATGGGGCACTAGGAGGAAGGGGGGAGAGGAGCACTATGGGGGCATTTACTGGGGGCACTATATAGGGGTATTTTATACTGGCACATTATGTTGGCAATATGGGGACATTAGCTCAACTGGGGGCATTAAAAGGGGGTATTTTTTTGCACTGGCACACATTATAATGGGGCATTTTATGTACTGTCACATTAAATGAGAATTATTACTACTGGGGGGCATTATGGTGGGCTTTATTACTACTGGGGGTCTATGGGGAACAGGATTGCTAGTATGCGCACTATGGCAGCATTATTACTTCTGGGTCACAGTTGGGACATGTTGGAGCACTGCAGGAACACTATTACTGTATATTCCTGCGTATAAGACTACTTTTTAACACATGAAAATCTTCTCAAAAGTCGGGGGTCGTCTTATACGCCGGGTGTCGTCTCATATGCCGGTATACAGCGTGCTGAAACTTACTTCTTAGCAAGACTGGAGAAGCTGCCCTTCTCCAGCTTCAGGGACAGGCGCCCTCTAGCTGAGCCACCGTGTGCTGCATCCCGGCCAGCCGCTTCTGAAGCAGCCCCCTCTTCCTGCTCTCAGTGGTTTTCTAATGCCGGCAGTATCACATTGCGTACTACCGCTCAGATCATCTTGAAGACAGGGAGGGCTGGGCAGGGATAGCTGACCCACCCAATCCAAGCAGGCTTTGTATGCAGTGTGCACAGAAAATACCGGTACATCGCTTGCTGTGATTGGCTGGTTGTTGTATACTGGGTTGGATTGGCGATTCTGAGGGAAGGCAGGGGGGAAGCAGGAGCATCTGCACTTCAGCCAATTCTAATGTTGGCGGATCTCTAATGAAGTTTGGTGTGCATCTTATCTGTGGTGAAAAAATAGAGTCTATCTGGGGAGCAGATAGATGTGGTGGTGAATACAGTACAACACCAGTATCTGTACCTGTACATACAGTACAGCACCAGTATCTGCATCGGTTCATACAGTATAGCGCCAGTACATACAGTACAGTATACAAATGGCTAACAGTCAAGACCCCATCATGGCTCTACCAGCAAGAAGAAAGAAATATGAAGCCAGTTTCAAACTTAAAGTTGTAAACTTTGCCATGGAACATAATAACTGCGCTGCTGCAAGACAATATGGAGTAACAGAAAAGATGGTTTGCGACTGGAAAGCAAATTAAAAGCATTAAAGAGTATGCCAAGGGGTAAGTGTGCATTAAGGAGAGGCACCCCACATTGGCCAGAACTCGAAAAACATGTAGCAGACATGGTGAATGAGCATCGCCAAAACGGTTATGTAGTGACACAAAATAAAATACGTTTGTTTGCACTTCAGTGAGCCAAATCTAACCCAGATCACAGCAACAGATTTAAGGCCACTGCATCCTGGTGTACTAGATTCTTGGAAAGGCATAGTATGGTACTGAGGCAAAAGATGAAAATTGCACAACAATTACCTGCAGATCTTGATGCCAAAGTAAATGTTGTTGGAGGGGTAGTCTTATACGGCGAGTATAGCCCAAACCCTATATTTCAACTGGAAAAGTTGGGGGTCGTCTTATACGCCCAGTCGTCTTATACGCCGGAAAATATGGTATTACTACCATGTGTGCTCTAGCAGAGAATTATTCCTATTGTTGGGATTTTTGGGAGCACTATTACCGTGGGGGCACCTTGGCACAGTATCAGCTTACCACAATTATTTTTGGGGGACGTTATGTTTACACTATTAGTGTCAGGGGCACTATTTGCTGGGCGCAGTTATTTTAGGGCACTGTGTGCCAATAATTATTGAAGGGGGCATTATCTGCATGGTACTACTATTATCGGAGGGTTTATCTGTTTCTGCAGTATAATATTGGGGAGCACAGTGGCACAGTATTGTGGGTAGTATGATGATTTGTCCAGAAGATGGGAGAATGATGGAAAAGTAGTAAACAAAGATTACTAGAGACGAGAAATGGTGGTCTGGTCCTCAGGACGGCAATACAATTGAATCTAATGCACTGCAAGAGCTGAAGGACCTGTGATGACCTCAGGTCATGTGATCAGTTTTAAATGAAGTAGCTGAAAAGGACCTGGGATGATGTCACCATCATGTGAGCAGTGCAGGAGAGGACAGCTCAGCAGTGAAGAGAAGCCCTGGGAAGAGGCTGAGGTGAGTTCTGCTACACGAGGAGAGGTAAGTGAAGATTACTCAGTGTGAGAGGCAGAGCAATGTTGGGAGTTGTAGTTATTTAACTGGGACTGTATATTATGGCTGAAGGGAGGGAAGTTATTTACATTGGACAGTGAGGTGTAGTGATGTTAATTACATGGGACTGAAATTTGGAATTGGCTGGGGTAGGGTGATGTTATTTACATGGGACTGTATGTTGAGGGGTAATGTTATTTATATGGTACTGCATGTTGAAGGCAGCTGTGGGAGGGAGTGATATTATTTACATGGGATTGAATGTTAAGGGTAATTTTATTTACATGGGACTGTATGTTGAAGGTGTCTGGGGGAGGGAGTGATGTTAGTTACATTGGACTGTATGTTGAAGGCGCCTGGGGAGAGGGTGATGTTATTTACATTGGACTGTATATTGGGAGGGGCAGGAGAGATGGTGTGATGTTATTTACATGGGACTGTATTTTGGAGGGGGCTGTAGATAGGGATGTTATTTACATGGGACTGTATTTTGGAGGGGGCTGGAGAGATGGTGTGATGGCATTTATATGGGACTGTATGGTGGAGGGAGGGAAATAGTGTTATTTACATAGGACTGTATGGCAAAGGTGCTGAGGAATTATAATTTCTGAGGACACTAAACGGGGGAATATAACTATAGGGGGCAGTGTTGGCGGCATTATAAAATATTGATGGCGCTTCAGGGCGAGCATTATAAAAATAGGGGGCAATATAACTACAGGGTGTACTGCAGGCGGCATTATAAATACTTGGGGTGCTTCAGGGCGAGCATTATCACAGTAGGGGGCAGTATAAATGATGGGGGGCACTGTGGGGGCATTTTAAATCCAGGGGACATTAGGCGTTCTTATTACTACTGGGGGCTCTATAGGAGGGATCCGCATTATTTCTACTAAGAGCACTATGGGGGCCTTATTACTACTAAGGGGTCTGTAGAGAGCTTTATTACTACTGGGGAAACAATAGGGGGCCTTATTTCTACTGGGGGCTTTGTGAGGGTACTATTAATACGGGAGGGCTCTTCTACTAATGGAGGCACTCTTGTGAAGCATTATCACTGTTGGGTCCAATAGGGGGCAGTATTACTAATGAGAGCATTCTAGAAGGGAATTACTATTGGTGGGACTATGAGGAGTACTGTTACTATGGGGGCACTCATTTTTCTTCAGGATAGTATTTGGGGTTACAGAAAAGTAAGAAAGCTAAGATGTCCATGTGTCACACTCTGTAGAGATGAGGCGGCTGAGAGACGTGTCTGGACCGGATGGAAAAGATGATGACAGAGAAGATCTCCATCAGAGGAGACATCACCTGGGAGGCACTGGATGTGAGAGTTGTAGCAAGTACAGTAAAATATCTTTAGTGCTAGTGTTTGCAGAGAGGGGGGGATGCGGTTGTTTAACTTAGAGAATCAGGCCAAATGCATTGGTGCTTGGGCCCTGGATCTTTTGCGACCCTAGCAACGCCCTTTACATCTACATCAAAGGAGACGTCACTGGATGTAAGAGGTATGGGGCGCTGTATTATCCTGTATGTTCTGTATTGATGAGAGGGTGGATATAGAATTTGGCCCCACACTGTAGCAGCCTGGCCCCATACTTCAGGCCACACTGTGCGTGTTCTGAATTCTGGGGGCTCACACCCATCTACTACATTATCTGTACTCAGAGAGCTATCACTGTGTTATCTGCTCTGTTACGTAGGACTGCAGGTGATATCTACTACATTAGCTGTAAAAAAAAAAGCATAGTCACAGGATGGGGGAGGGAGCAATACCCATGCTACGCCACTGGGTCATGTGATCGCTTCCCGATCACATGACCACTGGTTGCTATGAGGACCAAACGCCGGAAGGCCTATGGATGCGAAAGCACGCATAGGGGTGGCCGTGGTGCATCAGACCATTTTGAAGGAGGTGGAGAGAAAGTTTATAGCTTAAACAGCAAAATGTATTGGGGGGGGGGGGGGGGGACGAAATAAAATTGCCAAAGAGTGATAGTAGTTAGAGAGGTTTTGACAGCGGTTGATGGTCACATGATCACTTCTTGCCATAGCAGCTGGTCGCTGCAATGGGCTGTAGCTGTTAAAAATTTGCTGTCAAACGGCACAGTATGTTAAAATGATCACTGCATAATAAGGGTAAAGTATGGGGGTGGGGAGTATGGGATCGTGACTATATGTATATAAATAATAGCAACAGGACTTGTCAACATTGTCTCCTTAGGAAACTGTCATTATCTGCCCCTCTGCCCTCATTCATAGAACTTCCATTATCTTCTATGTCCTTTTGCCCTCCTACATGAGGCTCTCATTATATGCTCCTCTGCCCTCATTCATGGCTCTCATTACCTGCTGTGTGCTTCTGCCCTCATTCATTGTACTCTTATTACCTGCCCCTCTGTCTTCATTCATAGGACTCTCAATATCTACCCCTTTGCCCTCATTCATGGTACTCTTATTACTTGCCCCTCTGCCCTCATTCATGGTACTCTTATTACTTGCCCCTCTGCCCTCATTCATGGTATTCTTATTACCTGCCCCTTTGCTTTCATTCATAGGACTCTTGGTACCTGCCCCTCTGCCCTCATTCATGGAACTACCAGCAGTCACTTAACAGTTCAACTGGGTGGAGTGGCCACCACAACAACATATCTCTGAACTGTCCACGATCAGGCGGAACAGTCCTGGATTTCAGTGGCTGTCTCGTGTCTGAGGTATTTCCCGATTCCAACTGTCTCTGTGTCTTGAGGACGCAGAGGCAGTTAGATCCCATGTTGCTCCTTCACCATTCAACTGCCAGTGCTCCCCAGCAGGAACGATGCAGTGGCACATTATGCCTGCTGTGCTGTGTAGGAGGAGTGTGCAGATCGGGAATGTGGACATAACTAGTGTGTGGGGGTACAAAGGGGACATAACTACTGTGTGGTGGCACTAAGAGGACTGGGCGGGATTGGACGTGTATAGATAGACATTGGGTGGCGTTACTATTTTAAGAGAGGGTGCACTTTGTTTCATTACCTGCCCCATCCTTCTGCTATCCTACATGAGACTCTGATTGGCAGCCCCTCTTTCATGAGACTCTCATCAGTAGCCCCATCCTACCACCCTGATTCATAGTATTTTCATTACTTGTCCCAATTCTCACTTATGGAATCCTCATTACCTGCCCTCATCCCTCTGTTCTGTTTCAAGGAGCTCTCATTACTTACTCCATCCCCCATGCCCTCATTTATGAGAGTCATAATACTTGCCCCACCGTGGGACTCTCTAATTTGATGACTCTGTGACATTTCTTAAAATGATTTTTTTTTTTTTGGGGGGGGGGGGGGGGATTCTACTGAGATCTCTCTTTCCTGTGTTTTCACAGGTTTATCTACTGCACATTATTAGATGATAGGGAGTTATGGTTCTTTCTCCTTCTCCTGTTTATCTCCACCCCCTCCCCATACTATTGCCACTATTCAGTGTGATGAACTTGGAGGAAAGCTGACCTATAATTGTCACATTGCAATAGCTGGCAGTATTCCATTAGTCTAGAGCAATGTTCTTCCTCTTGTCAGAACATCAAGTGCCAGAGACCTTTATCCTGGCAATATATGAACGCCAAAACAAGACAGAAAATGAAAGATTTAGCTGGATTTAGGAGGCGAGATTAAAGCTCTTAAGAAGGACAAGAAAGAAAGTGGCAGTAAATAGCTTCTTTGTTGAGGGAAGAGAGATATAATGGTCATTAGGTTGCTTGTTGATGAAAGAGAAAGGGACACATTTTATGAATCACTCCCATACCAAGATCTGGTTATGAAGCTGTGCACTGGGCACTGGAAGGGTGATTGCATCAGTGAGGAATAGTTTTGTGCACAGAAGTTTCATCAAAGGGTTGTATCTTGTACAAGTTCCTCCAGATGTTAATATTAGCCTTTGATAGGGACACATCAGTGAGAACGACACTTCACAGTGATAAAACAACTGAGCCAACTTATCAAGATTGTGAACATTACATGTCACCTCTCAGCACACTAGACACAAGCCTTGTGCTTATATTTCCTTCTGGCTGCCATACGTGTACACCAGGTTTTTGTACCATATGATAGCGCAAGTCAGTAATAAGTTGCGTGTTGTTTAGCCATGCTCGTTCACAGGGCCGGTGCAAGGACTTTTGCCAACACAAGCAAGCTACATTTTGGCGCCCCCCCTCCCCCTCGTAGCTCACCTGGTTCTGGTCCCGTCTGCAGCAGCTGGCTTCTCCTCTGTGTGTCCTGGTATCTTCTCTCTGCTTCAGACAATCGCTGGTTTGAGGAACGTATTTCTCGCGCTCTGAGACGCACCTAGGTTTTAGAGGAGGATAATAAGAAAAAAATATTTTCCATTACACCTCAGGTCAGACAAGCAATCAATGCCCCCAATGCCTTAGATCAGACCCCCATGTCAGACATCAGCCCCCATCCATCAGCCCCCCATTTCAGCCATCATGCCCCCATGTCAGCCATTAGCCCCCCATGTCAGCCATGAGCCCCCCATGTCACATTTCTCCCCCTCCATGTCACATCAGCCCTCCATGTCACATTTCTCCCCCTCATTTTTTTTATAATCCCCTGTGTCACATCACCCCCATGTCACATTTCTCCCCCCCATGTCACATTTCTCCGCCTCCACAACTCACAAGTAAGTGATTTAAAAAAAAAAGAAGGTTCATTTTTCCGCCCTCCCTCAGGGTGCGCCCTAAGGCAGCCGCTTGGTCTGCCTTATGGTAGCACCAGCCCTGCTCGTTCATGCCATGTCTTTCATCAATACAGTGTGAAGCATTTGTGACTTATTTGTTTTGTCCTCCTGGAGGTTTTATGTCAGCGTAGCCAGCTTCACATCCCATTTGCATGAAAGCCTACTGATGGAAGCTAATTCAAGATCTTAGGACTTTCTCCTTGGAAGCTGCAAGATGAGGGGCCAAAAAGTACCGAAAATGTAGAAGATACCTATAGGTCTTCTGCTCCTCTGCTGCTGGGGTTGAGGAGAAAATTAGACTCTGACATTCATAATTGTGTCACTTAATGGGGTGTTCTAATCTCAGACATTGATGTAATCTCACTAGGACATGCCATCTATGTCAGATAGACCCTCCCCTAGTGAAGGAGAGGACACTGCGCAAGTGCGATGAACTCTCAATTTATCATTATGGGAGTTCAGAAAATTACAGAGTAAGCTAGCTGGCTATTTGTGTCCCATAGCGCTGAATAGAGAATGGACCACACAAGTGCGTCCACCGGTCCATTCACCACCATGGTACTGCCAAAGATATAGCAGAGCTAGTTGGCTATTTTCAGAACTGTTATAATGGTGAACGGAGGGTGGCCCCATTCTGCAGATAGGAGTGGGTCCAAGAGATAGGATCTGCACCTATCTTACATCAATGGTATTTCCTAACAATATGCCATTAATGTCTGAGATGAGCCAACCCCTTCAAGAACAAGCTCTGCTTCCTATATTATCTTAGTGCCAGTTTACATGAGTTTATACAAAGGGCAATGATCGGGAACAAATCATTCATTCCTCTCATTGCTCCTCGTTTAACCTGCATGGACATACAGCAATCATCCCCTCTGTATGGGGATGAATGATCGCTGCTGCAATCGCTAATCCCCATGCAGATGAATTGCTTGTCAGCAGCACACCCCTGTTTACTCAAGCCAGTTTTCCTTCATACCAGTTTTTTTTTTATGTCAACACATCCGGATGCATCCATTTTGTTAGGATGCGGTTGTGTTACATCGAAACGGAACAAACCGGATATGACACTAAAATCATTGTAAGTCCATGGGTCATGGATCAGTTTTTTTTCGGATCTCAATACCGGAAAACATTAACGCTAGTGTGAAAGTAGCCTTATAATAACTAACAATCTAACTATTAGATCGTTGACAGTCCTACCACAGGGACCAACCCCCCCAACCATACGACACCCCCACCCGAAATTGCCCGTCTGGTCTGGCATGCGTGCATCACCCCATTACTATGGCAGTTCTAGAGATAGACCGGTATAGAGCTTGACTACTTCCGGAATACTCATAGAAATTAATGTAGGGGCCACACGCATACTCAATCTACTGCTCTCTTCATTTCAAGGTGCTCCACAGGGTTCCCATTCTCCTGGTCAGTGGGGGTCCCAGAGGTAGGACTCCCACCGATCTAATAGTTATCCCATATCCTGTGGAAAGGGAATAACGTCACATAACCAGAATACCCCTTTAAGGCCTTTTCAGGTCAGGTCATTCTAGGGTTAAAGGGGTCATCCAAGACTATAAAATGCTCCCCAATATGCTGGGCCCCTCACAATGAATCTACTTACCTGGCTCCCCACTCCCTCCGCCGCTCCTGGTCTCTGCACCATTGCTGCTGCTTCTCCCTGTGCCCGGATAAAAACATCTGTTTGTTGGGGATGAGCCGCCAGTGGCAGGAATTGTGAGGAGCCCGGCATATGGGGGAGCATTTTATAGTCTTGAATAACCCCTTTAAAGTCAGTGGGGAATGTAAGAACTGTTGGCTACTGGTGCAGAGTCATGACCACTTGTCATAATTTCTTCATTCAGATCTGTTGTCAACCGTGTCATATTAAACCTAATGATGTAGGTAGATGTTTCAATAACAACCTGACCTCAGGTCCCAGGAGAATGTTCATCTGTAGACGAATATGAACGTGTACGGCTCAATCAATGATTCTGATTGTAGAACACAGACCTCCACGGCAGTATAATTGGCCTTCTGTGTCCTTGTTTGTATCTGACTTTTCTCTGTATCACTGCATGTGTGATAATAATTAACATGGATCACTACACCATGAGCTTCACAGTGTTCCTGAAGTGTTTCATGAGCTGGAGCCCCATGCCCTCTCTAGGAGTCATACATACAGTATGGACTGGATAACAGGAGGCCGCAGTATATCCTTCTCATTACATAGATTTTATTTACTCCCCGGTCACACTACACCTTGTGTACAAAGCTTCCATCAAATTAACTTTGCAGCTCTGCCATCGACTTTTAAATAAAGGCTCCTGAGGGTGTGAAGTGAATCCGCTGGTAATGGACTGCTCTACGAACATCTCATACAACACCTCTGACTACTGTGGAAGAAAGGAGCTGCTCAGATGACGAAGGCTGGGGGATGTTCAGTTAGATGACAGACTGAAATGGTTACTTCACAAAGAATGTAACCTACAAGCTATAACACAAAACATTGTCATATTGCTGTGATTATCCATTATCAATCATCTCAACCTGATCAGACATCCATGGCTTACTGACCAGCATTATTTTGTTTAGGTCTTCGATCAGCAGTAGGAGGAGAAGTAGGAGAACAAGAATGTTTTAGGACAGCGACTGCAATCTCTCTGTAGAAATATCCATGCACAGAAAAAATTCCTTTGTGGATTCAGGAATAACAGTTATAATGCAAAGGCATCGGCTATTTTGAAGACACAAAATACACAGGACAATCCAAAGTGGAGATCGCTTTGCTTGTTGCCCCAGTAGCCTAATTTTGTAGACACTGGTGAAATCAACACCCTGTGCTTGGGCAGCAGGAACTGCTTGGCACAGAAGCTGCTAAGCATGGACCCCCTTGTGCAGGGGTGTAGCTAAAGGCTCATTGGCCCTGGTGCAAGAGTTCAGCTTGGGCCCCCCCCCCCCTTCACTTAGCGCTGTTGCACCTAGCTTTTCTGCTGCCCAAGGCAAATATTGAAATGCCCCCCCCCCCTTCCCTTCAGTCCCACTGTTAAAGGGCTTGTCCTCTTTTTACTACTGATGACCTAGGTAATCAATATCAGATTAGCCGGGGTCCGCCGGTACCCCCGACGATCAGCTATTTGAAGAGAGGGCAGCGCTCATATGAGAGCTGCTTTCTCTGTTCTGTTCAGCTGCACGCAGTAGCATTTGCAGTGATGAACAGGTAAACAGAGCAGAGAATGCAGTGCTCATACAAAAAAATAAAGCGGACTACCCCTTTAAAGACATACTTGGAAAACATTACATACAGCGCTACAAAACATACAGGGTCATACAGCACCACATATGTACCTCTTACATCCAGTGACTTCTCTTCTCTGATGTAGATATTCTCTTTCCTCTCCTTCTCCTGTCAGACCAGACCGCCATGTTGACTTCTTTCAGCCACTTCTCGTCTCTGCAGAGTTTAACAAACGGACATCTTACTTTCCTCACCTTCTCAACACCCCATCCTGCCACCCCCAACACTGTGCCCACTGTGCTCCCCAATACTTTCCTGCAGAAACAGTCCCCCTAAAAATACTGGTACCACACAGATAGTGTGTCTGTACAAAAACACCCCTTTATATTGTGCACCAGTGCAAAAAATTCCCCCTTCCTTTCAGATGAGACCCACATATAAAACCCTAAATGAGATCCGATTTAAATGACAAAAATATGTGGTCTCAAAAGGCAGGAAATGCTATACCCCAAATGCATTGATGCATTATGCTCGGGGGAGAAGATACTGCGCTTGTAGTCTGTTGCTAAGGGCGATCCTCAGCAAAAAATGCATACAGTGGAGGATGCCCGCAGCAGACCACAAGTGCCACAGAGACTTCCTACACCAGATGGTAAAATGTGTGGATGTGGAATGATATATAGAATAAAAAGTTACAATAATAGGTGCACTACTGTGGTGGATACAAACAGTAACATCTGACTAAACCCTCACACTGATGTTAAAAATGAGACTTTAGCCAGTATATCCTTATATTAAGTACATACCTAAGCCCCCGCACCACGCCAAGGTCTCTCAAGTGGCACAGGACCTAATGCTAAACCTACTTGTATTACAGCAGCGTACTGGCTCCTGGTACTACCCATACGGTACAGGTAGGTTTAGCGTTAGGTCCCGTGCCACTTGAGAAACCTTGGCGTGCTGCGCGGAGGACCCCCCCCCATTAGACCTCCATATCAGACCTCAGATCAGACTGTAAAATAATAAAGTAACTTACTTCTCCTGCCACCACTCTCCTTGTCCTGTTCTGCATTGCAGTCACCTGACCTCCGTCAGGTCAGAGTGCATTCTGTACATCCTGACGCTGCAGGCAGCCAGGACAAGCAGTGCAGGCCCTGAGAAGAGCGAGCAGGAGGAGGGGTAAGTACTCACAGCGCTTCTCTCCTCCTCCTGCAGACTAGTGAGCACTTCCATTATGGAAGCGCTCGCTAGTATTCCCTTTATAAGATGCACTGCATCTTATAAAGGGAAAAGTACAGTACCACTCTTAGGGGCCTGGATTGTGACCGCTGCGACCCCATGTGAGGCCTGTTTTGTATTTACCTTTTGTAACTGCTTGTAATGGAGAAAAAATACAATTTAATGGATTTTACCAATACCGGTGGCTGGAAATCGCTTACATTTATCGCTGTTGGAGTGCAGTCCTGCACCATCCGTGCCCTGGAGGTCCAAGCAGAAGCTGGCGTTTGTTATTATACGCTGCGACCCCTATAGTTACGCCAGTGCCCTTGTGCCTGATTTCACCCGCATCACACTGTGCATTCCTGTACAGCGCTTCCATGTGGGTGCCGAATGCAGCGGCTGGCCACAGGTTCATGAAGCAGTAGCAGCTGAGCAAAACATGTAGATTAGTGTAGTGGGAGTTGCTCTCCACTACACTGCCGAGTGCAGGACATAGTGGAGTGAGTACATCCCATATCATGCTCTTCATGCCTGTACAGCGCTTCAGTGCAGTTTCTTTCTGAAGGAGCAACTTTCCGCTACATTGGTGAGTGGTGTTGTGGCATTATTCTCCGTCAACCCCCACCCTCGGCTGGTGAGTTGGGGCCACAGTGTCCCCTAGTCTACAGTATAAACATTTAGGTGTCAACTCCACCTATATTGGCCCACATACAGTATTTTCCAGGCTATAACAACATACCTGACTATAAGACGCACCCCAGGTTTTGACAATAGAAAATTTGAAAAAAATATTTTCTACTTATTAAACCTTCCCTGGTAGTTTAAAGGAGTTGTATCACTTCAGTAAATGGCATTTATGATGTAGAGGAAGTTAATACAAGGCAGTTACTTATGTAATGTGATTGTCCATATTGCCTCCTTTGCTGGCTGGATTCATTTTTCCATCACATTATACACTGCTCGTTTCCATGGTTATGACCACCCTGCAATCCAGCAGTGGTGGCCGTGTTTGCACACTACAGAAAAAAACACCAGCCAGTGAGAGCTCCCATGGTCCCAGCCACCGGAGAGGCTGTCACTTTTTCCTGTAGTGTGTAAGCACGGCCACCACTGATGGATTGCAGGGCGGTCGTAAACATGTAAATGAGCAGTGTATAATGTGATAGAAAAATGAATCCAGCCAGCAAAGGTAGCAATATGAATAATAACAATACATTAGTAAGTGCCTTGTATTAACTTTCTCTACATTATAAATGCCAATTGCTGAAGTGACACAACCCCCTTTAATGAAGTGGAGGGCTAAAGTCATTAACTTACACACACACAGCCCTTCTGCATACACACCTGACAAATACAGCCTGCTACACAGCTGACATATATATACACGGCACTGCTATATACACATAAGACACACAGTTCTTCTACACAGCTGACATACCCAGCATAGCTGCATACACCCGAGGATAAGCACAGCTTTTCTACGCAGCTGACATATATACACACAGCACTTCTATATACACCTAACAAACACACAAGCTTTGCTACAGCACTGCTATATACACCTAACAAACACACAAGCTTTGCTACATATACATCTCTCACACACTATTATCTTTATTAAAAGATCACATTTCTCTACACTTACACCACAGTATTCCCTTCCTGGTTCTGGACCCTCCTACTCATGACATCATCAAATGAATGTTTATCTCCTTTCCCTGTATCATACAGATTGGTGTCAGACAGGGAGATAAGGTAAATGCCTTAGCTTGTCAAGTGATCATCCAACCACATGGTGTCAGTATTTCTGTCAGTATTTATGTTACAAACTGACACAGGAGAACATTAAGATGTGTGTATGTACAGTACAGACCAAAAGTTTGGACACACCTTCTCATTCAAAGAGTTTTCTTTATTTTCATGACTATGAAAATTGTAGATTCACACTGAAGGCATCAAAACTATGAATTAACACATGTGGAATTATATACATAACAAAAAGTGTGAAACAACTGAAAATATGTCATATTCTAGGTTCTTCAAAGTAGCCACCTTTTGCTTTGATTACTGCTTTGCACACTCTTGGCATTCTCTTGATGAGATTCAAGAGGTAGTCACCTGAAATGGTCTTCCAACAGTCTTGAAGGAGTTCCCAGAGATGCTTAGCATTTGTTGGCCCTTTTGCCTTCACTCTGCGGTCCAGCTCACCCCAAACCATCTCGATTGGGTTCAGGTCCGGTGACTGTGGAGGCCAGGTCATCTGGTGCAGCACCCCATCACTCTCCTTCATGGTCAAATAGCCCTTACACAGCTTGGAGGTGTGTTTGGGGTCATTGTCCTGTTGAAAAATAAATGATGGGCCAACTAAACGCAAACCGGATGGAATAGCATGCCGCTGAAAGATGCTGTGGTAGCCATGCTGGTTCAGTATGCCTTCAATTTTGAATAAATCCCCAACAGTGTCACCAGCAAAGCACCCCCACACCATCACACCTCCTCCTCCATGCTTCACAGTGGGAACCAGGCATGTAGAGTCCATCCGTTCACCTTTTCTGTGTCGCACAAAGACACAGTGGTTAGAACCAAAGATCTCAAATTTGGACTCATCAGACCAAAGCACAAATTTCCACTGGTCTAATGTCCATTCCTTGTGTTCTTTAGCCCAAACAAGTCTCTTCTGCTTGTTGCCTGTCCTTAGCAGTGGTTTCCTAGCAGATATTCTACCATGAAGACCTGATTCACACAGTCTCCTCTTAACAGTTGTTCTAGAGATGTGTCTGCTGCTAGAACTCTGTGTGGCATTGACCTGGTCTCTAATCTGAGCTGCTGTTAACCTGCCATTTCTGAGGCTGGTGACTCGGATGAACTTATCCTCCGCAGCAGAGGTGACTCTTGGTCTTCCTTTCCTGGGGCGGTCCGCATGTGAGCCAGTTTCTTTGTAGCGCTTGATGATTTTTGTGACTGCACTTGGGGACACTTTCAAAGTTTTCCCAATTTTTCGGACTGACTGACCTTCATTTCTTAAAGTAATGATGGCCACTCGTTTTTCTTTACTTAGCTGCTTTTTTCTTTCCATAATACAAATTCTAACAGTCTATTCAGTAGGACTATCAGCTGTGTATCCACCTGACTTCTCCACAACGCAACTGATGGTCCCAACCCCATTTATAAGGCAAGAAATCCCACTTATTAAACCTGACAGGGCACACCTGGGAAGTGAAAGCCATTTCAGGTGACTACCTCTTGAAGCTCATCAAGAGAATGCCAAGAGCGTGCAAAGTAGTAATCAAAGCAAAAGGTGGCTACTTTGAAGAACCTAGAATATGACATATTTTCAGTTGTTTTACACTTTTTTGTTATGTATATAATTCCACATGTGTTAATTCATAGTTTTGATGCCTTCAGTGTGAATCTACAATTTTCATAGTCATGAAAATAAAGAAAACTCTTTGAATGAGAAGATGTGTCCAAACTTTTGGTCTGTACTGTATATATATATATATATATATATATATAATATATTTATAAAATTCTTACTTTGTTAATATGTTGAAATGCTTTGTCGACTACTCGGTGGCTCCTCAATTCATACAGCATGTTTAATAGTTTAATACAGCATCCTCTAAAATGGGCGGTGAGGTCCTGACAGGAAGAGATCCTCAGATTTGGTCCCTAATGTAGACAGAATTCATCATTGCTGCTAGATGGAGTATGATCAAGTCCCTGTACCAACCCTTTTCATCCATCCTGCATGCTTCCTTTCCATTCACCGGTCATCTAGGGTTGTTACAGTTCTTGTTTACTTTTTGTTTATTTGTGCAGATCAGGAAATATTAATAAACAATTTGCTGCTTCTGGAATAATGTCCTCACAAGAAAATGTCCCGTAGGCGCCCCTGAGGACAGATGTATTGATCTGACAATGTTGTGTGGTGGTCAGTACAGCATGTCAGAGTCAATTTACGGGACTCTTCCACTATGAGTCTGAGACTTTAGCATTGCTGTATAAATAGAGATCACACCACTCAGCATTCCATGAGGTTCTTGAAAATAGGCTACTAACCCAACTGATATCAGCACTCTCAATTGACAAGAATCAAGTCACAGGTAATTTGCTCTTCAGACCATCTTGCCATTTTCGAGTATACCTTCACCACACACATAGGGAGGGATTTATCAAAACTGGTGTAAAGGAAAACTGACTTACTTACCCACAGCAACCAATCAGATTCCACCTTTCATTTTCCAAAATAGCTCTAAAATATAAAAGGTGGAATTTGATTGGTTGCTGTGGGCAACTAAGCCAGTTTTCCTTTACACCAGTTTTGATAAATCTCCCCTGTTACCTTTTCTCTTTGCAGGATGCTAGGATAATTGATGGTCTTTCGTAAAGAACAAAACATTCACCAAATTATCCTGTGTCTTGAAATAAATTATATTCAAAAGAGTATTGGCATTGCTGTAGGTAAAAGCTGTTCTCCTATGGGTGTCTGCCTGGCAGAATTGTATCTGAGATGGGTATTGAAGGGCTGATGGCTGTTATATTGAGAAAATATTGAGAGTTTGGCATAAAACAAAGCTCCGCCTATTTGCGGAAAATTAGCACTGGCATCTATTTAATTTACCCAAAAAATAAAGCTTTGTATTGTGGAGGAGGGTCAGGTGTCTTCATGCTGCGCTAAACAATGGACCCTTGTCTATCCTAGAACACTCTGTGAGTGAGAGAACATTAATTAGACATCTTCCAAACTATTCACACCTGGAGAAGCTTTGAGTGTAGAGTCAGCTGTAGCGGATTGGGTTTACATAAGACTTTTGTTTGCAGTTTTATTATTTCATTCAGACTTTCTGTTGTTCTTGTGTTTGTTCTTTATGTCTATGGTAATTTTTGAAAACCAGTGACGCACATATCTGACTGCTAATTCAGTTTATGCACTTTTAGACTTTATCTATCTTAAAGTTTAAAAAGTACAGATTGCCCAAGATTGTTTAGGGCTTCTCTAATGGGTTTAGTGTGAAATCAACAGATCCTTACATCTGTCACCATAAATATTACATGAGAAATGTCTGGCCTCAGTGTGTAAATGATGGAGGACTCAATCTGTGGCATTCTAGAAGTACAGAAAGAGAGTTGTCTTCTACAGTGGCAGTGAAGTGGTCACGGAACTATAGTTCATCATTAATAGTGAGGGTCAGTTGCTCTTTTGGTGGTGATCACAAGTGATAATAACATTTACCTCTTGTTTTAAATCAGGCTTGAACTACCTTTTTAGTTTGAGGGCCCTATTATCAGGTTGAGGCCGCAATCAGATACTAACAACTACAAACTTGTAGCCTAAATTATACTCAACTTGTATTCTGGAGCTCTGGCTGAAGTTTCTATCAAAGGGATTTTCTAAGCTCCTGACATTATTGTGCTATCCTCAGGATTGGTCTTCAATATCCAATTAGACCGTACCCCCGCCGATCAGTTGTTTCCTGCAGGAGCCAGCACTGGAACTAGGAATTTGAATTGAGCAGGCAGCACTGCTTTGTTCAAAGTGTAGTGTCCATGTCAGGTAACTGTATCTCATCTCCTATTCACTTCCATGGAAGCTGAGGTGCAGTAATTCGGCACGGCCACTACACTTTGCACTTCCTGCTCCATTCATAGTGCTAGTTCTGGCTTCAGAAACATCAGTGAACACCTGATAGGGGTGTGGGAAGTCAGACCCTCACCGATCAGATATTGATGACCAATCCTGAGAATAGGTCATCAATGTCAAGAGACTGGAAAATTCCTTTGAATCAACATGGTGACTTGAGATTTTGTTGTCGCTAAGAGGTCAGACATAAATGTTACATCAAGCTGCAAGCAGTTGACTGCAACACGACCCTTTAACACATCGTATTAGAGGGAATCAATGAAGAGTAGACTGTCACACAGGCTGTAGCTGACCATCACACGGGCTCTAGGTGACCGTCACATAGAGTCTACACATAGAGTCTAGCTGACCATCACACATGCTCTATCTGACTAGTGTTGGGTGCGAATATTCAAATTGCGAATATCGCCACTTTGAGAATTCGCAAATATTTAGAATATAGTGCTATATGTTCGTATTCTCAAATATTCAAGATTTTATTTTCATCAGTAACCTCCCTTCTTGCTTGTGGGCCAATGAGAAGACTGCAATGTCTTTGTCTGAGCTTAGCAACATCCCTAGCAACCAATAGGAAAGTTGCCTTCCCCTTACCTTATAAGAACCTCCGCAGCAGCCATTTTCTGTAGTTCTGAGAGAGACAGCAGTGTCATTGCTGTGCTCTGTGCTTTGCTGTGTGATTACATTAGATAGATAGTTAGTTAGCTCATATATATAATACAGATAGTTAGTGGGAGATAGTCAGTGTAGGTTAGATCGTGATATAGTGTAGCTGATCCAGTGCAAGGTGTTAGGCAGTGTGATAGGTTCTGCTGTCCATACATACATGCTACAGACATAGTGCACCAATCAGTAATATGTAGTCAGACCTGCTAAAATGTGAAGAGGCACGTATTGCGCAAAAATATGTGCATCATTAATTGCCGATTTGCGTAATCGCAAATATATTGGAGCACTCTGTCTGTATATAAAGCTATTTTAATGTTCTGCTGTGCCAACCATTTTCTCCAGTCTCAGGTAACTTCTAGCAGCTTGAAAAATGTAGCAACAGTGACCCACGCCTGTATTGCGCGCGCAATACGCGCATATCACATTGCTAATTTTTGCAATCAAGAAAATAATGGCGAATTCTCAAATTCACAAATATATGATGAATATTCGTGAAATATTGCGAATTCGAATATTGCCCCTGCCGCTCATCACTATATCATACCATGACACAGGCTCTAGCTGATATTACACAGACTCTATCTGACCATCACACATGCTCTAGCTGACCATCTCACATGCTCTATCTGACCATCACACAGGCTGTATCTGACCATCACACATGCTCTAGCTGACCATCACACATGCTCTAGCTGACCATCACACAGGCTCTAGCTGACCATCACACATGCTCTAGCTGACCATCTCATAAGCTACAGTTGACATTTACACAGAGTCTAGATGACCGTCACACAAAGTCTAGATGACCGTCACACAAAGTCTAGATGACCGTCACACAAAGTCAAGCTGACTGTCACACAAAGTCTAGCTGACTGTCACACAAAGTCTAGCTGACTGTCACACAAAGTCTAGCTGACTGTCACACAAAGTCTAGCTGACTGTCACACAAAGTCTAGCTGACCGTCACATATGCTCTAGTTGATAATCACACATGCTCTAGCTGACTATGACATAGAATCTAGCTGACCACAAAACAGAATCTAGTTGACCATCACACATGCTCTAGCTGACCCTCACACAGGCTGTAGCTGACTGTATCACAGAGTCAAGACCATCAGACTTACTTAGATTACTATATTGCTGGTAGGAGGCACAAGAGATTTTATACTTAATTAATTATAGCTTCATTGATTCAATTATAAGACTAGTAAAAAGTATGAGTGTTGCCTGACATGCTTTACTCTTAGCTTACACTCACAGACGTTACCTTCATTCTGGAAATATTTTGTGGGAATTTTTGCTGTGATCTGTGTGACTAGTGATATAACTAATATCTGAACTCTCCAATTATTTTTTGTAACTTGCTAAAAATCTGCAGCTGCAACTCGCAAGGGTACAGATAAGGGATCAGGGGAATTTGTGCAAGTCCCTCATGCAGGGAACTGGCTTGGCATTTAATCTTGGACTGGCTCCAGAAACAGGGACTGGGGGGAAAATTAATTCCTAGAAGCTAAATACTGCTGTACATGACACTGCTTTATAGATTCCTTCTGCATCTCCCAAAGAGGAGCAACTGTGCCAATTAGAGGGGGGCTGTTGGACATTTATAGCAGCCGAATAGAAATCATCCTCCAGTATCTTTAGCAAGTTTTGCAGATGGCCTGTAATGACTGTCATGTGGTGAGCAGTAATTGCCTAATACTTTTCTGCTATTGACCACAGGATGAAATAAAAATCTTGTCAATATGTAGAACTAGTGACCTTGACGTGGAGGACTTCAGTCGGAAAGAAGTTGTTGGAGAGAGCGGATTTATGGGCTGGGTTTGTATTATCTTGTAGGAACACAGATGCTCCCAGATTAGTGAAGTCGCTCCCACCCCCCTGCATTATTCACTGAAGAACATAAGCAGACGCCTGTGGCCAGAACATGATGAAAGGAGGGGCAAAGTGTGGGCACAGGACCTCATTTATAAGATGGACATACAGTGTCTGAAGGAATCTTACTACATTCTCCATTGCTGGTATCACTAGTCCTATAAACAACAATACATTTATGTAAGTAACCACAATGCCCAGCACGTGCTGAGTGCTTCTTGTTCTATGGTCAAGCAGTCAGGAGTGATAAACCCCCATGGAAGGGACATCTTTTGACTATCTGTGTGTCTGAGCCCCCTGGTTTATTGTTTGGTGGGAGTCTGGGTTTCAGCGATATATCCAAACCATATATTAGTGTCGTAGTATAGTACCGGGATCCGCAACCTTCAGCACTCCAACTGCTGTGAAACTACAACTCCCAGCATGCAAACATGCTCGGCTGCTCTTCTAACTCCCATGGAAGTGAATGAAGCATTCTGAGAGTAGTAGTTTCTGATCAGCTGGAGTGCCAGAGGTTGCTGATCCCTGATATAGTAAGTTACCAAACAGGAAAATTGTCAGCCATCTTCTATATATGCAGAAAGTAGTTGAAAAGGATCCCTCTTTATTGAAGCACTCTTAAAGACTGTGTGCACATCTTAGTTAAATATATCTGTTTACGCGTTTCACGCCCATTTGCGGCCTTTACTCATAGCTTTGTTGCTGCATGTTACAGGTGGATTTTCCAGGCAGCAAGGACTCTTTGCACGTTTGTCTATTCTTAGATTTTCAAGCCTTGTTTTCAGATGTAAAACAAACCCATCAGTGACAAGTCCAGCGAATGTTCTGTGATTGTGTTTCCAAGGCCTCTGTAGACAGATCCTATTGTGCATGAAATGCTGCGATGCATCTTCACAGCTCTGCAGTGTCCCTGGGAATTACTATAAAATAAAGGAATCCGCATGTTGTTAGTAACGGCAGAAATACAGAGGACTGGAGAACACACCGGACCTTTTAACACCGGCTTCAGTACAAATGATATGATAATCAGCCATGGGTGAAGACCTTCCACTCATGAAGATACTGTATGTCTAGTAACATGGCGGAGCAGTGAAGTTATGCACTTCTCGGTCTTCTCAGCCTCTTTCGTCTAGTATGATGGCTGACACTGTGCAGGGCCTCATACGTGCCTCTCTCTATACATGGTTCTTCTCATGTAAGAAATGGTGTCCAACGTCTGAAGAATTTTTGGGAGCATTAAAACAAAAACGCCCTCAATCCTTGCTTTCTGTGTGGCCCATCGTCACTAGAGATCTTCCTTGTAACCTAAACACGGGTCAATTTTTGCCAAATTGTGCCAAGTTTATCAATGATGGATGCTGTATGATATATTTAGTACATCTTTTTACTAAAGTATAAGGACAGATATGACTTCTCTTTTTTGAATTGACTCCTGTTTTTGGCTTCCAAAACTACATCAGGGAACTGTCCGTGTGGCTGTACTCCTAAAGAGGTTATCCTGGAAAAGATAATGATGACAGCATCAGGATAGGTCATCAATCATTATCACATCAGCAGGGATCCAAGTCCTGCCATCCCTGCCAATCAGGTGCTTCAGGTAGCCACAGAGCTCTGGTGAGCAATGGAGGCTCCTGGCAGCTTTCCAAGGACAGCGCTGTACATAGTATAGTGGCTGTGCTTGGTATTGTAGCTCAGCCCCATTGACTTTAACTAAGCCACGTGACGTACAGTTATGTCACTGGCCCTGGAAGAGGCTGTGGCGCGCAAGGCCTCTTCTAACAGCTGATCAGCAGGGGTCCCGGGTGTTGCACCCCCATAGATCTTATACTGATGACCTATGCTTAGGATAAGTCATGAATATCTTTTCCTTGATAGCCCCTTTAATGCGGAACCCAAAATCATCACTTGCTGGCAGCAAATTGACCTGGCTAAACAGGGATCTCAAAGTGGAGGGGATTGCAGCATGTAAAGGCAACTCTCAACTCCACTGACCAGCAATCGGTCCCATCACAACAGTTGAGGCTGCTGGTGCCTCTCACGTCATTATTATCAGGTTTGTCTTTCGGCCTTCAGGCTTCTTCAGTACTCGTTTCCCTAATGTCACCTTGATAACCGTCAGTGGGCTTAGCAGTGTCCACTTGTAGATGGAGTTAGGGGCTAGCGCAGTTCTCCAATGAGACGTGTTTGTGACCTGGAATGAATAACATTCCATAGCAGTATCCTTCTCGCCCCCTCCCAACCCTGGATGTCGGCACCGAGGGGAGGGGCTCACGACAGGCTCCTCGTCACCCTCTCCTGCTCTGTTTGCGCGTCGCAGGGTGTTATTAGCACTCCTTTGTTCCGTTTTGTGAGCGATAGAAGCCCTCTGCGAGCCGGCCAAGCGAGCGATTGTCGCATCTCGCACTTTTCTGATTAACTAAGAGGAAATTGCAGCTTTCTGGCAGCCTGCTGAGAGGGATAATAACATAAGCGCTTGCTCTGGAGTAAAGTGGGTCTTTTCAACCACAACAGGCTGGCAGAGTCGACACGCTCCCCTCCTCCCGCCAAAGCTTTTTTCCCCTTTGATTCGTTCTGCTCTAGTCAATTGTTTCCTCTTTCTTCTTCCCTGTAATGTGCAGACGTTCTGGTAAACAGCAGAGAATATGCAGCGAGCAGCTCTCTGTGTCCTGACATATAGTTCAGTAATGTATAAAATAAGCCAGTCCTTGCCCCCTCCACTTCTCCATCTTGATGGTAATCTGGCACTCGGTGGGTCACTTGTGACTGATGCTGAGCCTCACTTCTCAATTTCAAGTCTAAAATTCTCTTGTTGGCGTCTTGCTTGCATCTCTCCTTAGGCTACTTTCACACTCGCGTTTTAGGCGGATCCGTGATGGATCTGCAAAAACGGTTTCGTTAGAATAATACAACCGCATGCATCCGTCATGAACGGATCAGTTTGTATTATCTGTAACATAGCCAAGACGTATCCGTCGTGAACTTCATTAAAAGTTAATGGGAGACGGATCCATTTTATATTGTGCCAGATTGTGTCAAAGAAAACGTTTGGTTTAGTTTCATCAAGCGGACAGCAAAATGCGGAATGGAGACTGATCGGAGGCAAACTGATGCATTCTGAGCGGATCCTTTTCCATTCAGAATGCATTAGGGGCAAACTGATCAGTTTTGGACCGCTTGTGAGAGCCCATGACAGATCTCACAAACAGCCAAAACGCAAGTGTGAAAGTAGCCTTAGCTGTGGTGTTGTGGAGCAGCTCCAGGCTCATTCGTGTTGTCTGGGCTTCTGGTCAGAGTAAGCCATGTCCACCCTCTCTTCTCTCCTCGGTGTGTGATTTTCCTGCCACCCTCCACTTGGCTGTTTTCCAAGTCAGAATCGTTTTCTTTTCTTTGGCCGGTATCTTTTCTTTGGCTCGTGGCGCACTCCCTGACGGGCTCTGTGTTTTTTTTCCAGTCACAAAATATTAATCTCTTTCTGTCTGTTGCTGTCACCTCAAATGTCACATTCTTTATCCTCAGAAAGAAGAAAAAGACTCAAGAAAAATGTCCAGACTGAGTCTGAAATAAGAACGTGTTCAGTGTGCATCATATTTGACCGGTGCTCAGGATTCTTTATATAACCGATGCTCAGAGAGTTAGACATGTCTAGTGTTCAGATCTTCATATATGTCCGGTGCTGAAAGCTTCATATATGTCCAGTGCTGAAAGCTTCATATATGTCCAGTGCTGAAAGCTTCATATATGTCCGGTGCTGAAAGCTTCATATATGTCCAGTGCTGAAAGCTTCATATATGTCCAGTGCTGAAAGCTTCATATATGTCCGGTGCTGAAAGCTTCATATATGTCCAGTGCTGAAAGCTTCATATATGTCCGGTGCTGAAAGCTTCATATATGTCCAGTGCTGAAAGCTTCATATATGTCCGGTGCTGAAAGCTTCATATATGTCCAGTGCTGAAAGCTTCATATATGTCCGGTGCTGAAAGCTTCATATATGTCCAGTGCTGAAAGCTTCATATATGTCCAGTGCTGAAAGCTTCATATATGTCCGGTGCTGAAAGCTTCATATATGTCCAGTGCTGAAAGCTTCATATATGTCCAGTGCTGAAAGCTTCATATATGTCCAGTGCTGAAAGCTTCATATATGTCCGGTGCTGAAAGCTTCATATATGTCCAGTGCTGAAAGCTTCATATATGTCCGGTGCTGAAAGCTTCATATATGTCCAGTGCTGAAAGCTTCATATATGTCCAGTGCTGAAAGCTTCATATATGTCCGGTGCTGAAAGCTTCATATATGTCCAGTGCTGAAAGCTTCATATATGTCCAGTGCTGAAAGCTTCATATATGTCCGGTGCTGAAAGCTTCATATATGTCCGGTGCTGAAAGCTTCATATATGTCCAGTGCTGAAAGCTTCATATATGTCCGGTGCTGAAAGCTTCATATATGTCCACTACTCGAAGCTTCATATATGTCTGGTGCTGAAAGCTTCATATATGTCCAGTGTTCAGAGCTTCATATATGTCGGGTGCTGGAAGCTTCATATATGTCCGGTGCTGAAAGCTTCATATATGTCCAGTGCTGAAAGCTTCATATATGTCCGGTGCTGAAAGCTTCATATATGTCCAGTGCTGAAAGCTTCATATATGTCCGGTGCTGAAAGCTTCATATATGTCCGGTGCTGAAAGCTTCATATATGTCCAGTGCTGAAAGCTTCATATATGTCCGGTGCTGAAAGCTTCATATATGTCCACTACTCAAAGCTTCATATATGTCTGGTGCTGAAAGCTTCATATATGTCTGGTGCTGAAAGCTTCATATATGTCCAGTGTTCAGAGCTTCATATATGTCGGGTGCTGGAAGCTTCATATATGTCCAGTGCTGGAAGCTTCATATATGTCCAGTACTGGAAGCTTCATATATGTCCAGTAATGAAAGCTTCATATATGTCTGGTGCTGAAAGCTTCATATATGTCCGGTACTGGAAGCTTCATATATGTCCAGTGTTCAGAGCTTCATATATGTCGGGTGCTGGAAGCTTCATATATGTCCAGTGCTGGAAGCTTCATATATGTCCAGTACTGAAACCTTCATATATGTCCAGTACTGAAAGCTTCATATATGTCTGGTGCTGAAAGCTTCATATATGTCCGGTACTGGAAGCTTCATATATGTCCAGTGTTCAGAGCTTCATATATGTCCGGTGCTGAAGGCTTCACATATGTCCGGTGCTGAAGGCTTTACATATGTCCAGTACTGGAAGCTTCATATATGTCCGGTGCTGAAAGCTTCATATATGTCCAGTGCTCGCATCTTCATATATGTCCAGTGCTCGCATCTTCATATATGTCCAGTGCTCGGATCTTCATGTATGTCCAGTGCTCAGATCTTCATATATGTCCAGTGCTCGGATTTTCATATATGTCCAGTGTTCAGAGCTTTATATATGACCAGTGTTCAGAGCGTCATATATGTCCAGTGCTAAAAGCTTCATATATGTCCAGTGATTGGAGCTTCATATATGACCAGTGCTCAGAGCTTCATATATGTCCAGTGCTGAAAGCTTCATATATGTCCAGTGTTGAAAGCTTTATATATTACCAGTGTTCAGAGCTTCAGATATGACCAGTTCTCAGAGCTTTATATATGACCAGTGTTCAGAGGTTCATGTATGCCAGTGTTCCGAGCTTCATATATGACCAGTGCTCAGTGCTTCATATATGACCAGTTTTCAGAGCTTCAAATATTACCAGTGCTTCATGTACAGTGATCAATGCTTAGACCTCCAGATGGTCTAAGATGGTCCTTGCACGACCTTCTCTGGTGAGTGATGTTGGGGTGTCATATGTCTCTGCTCCCCTGCATTGTGTATAAAAAACACAATCTGATCATCTACACAGAAGACATGACCGAATAATGGAGCAGTATAAACTGAATGAGAAGGGTTCATGTGATATTGCGGGTTGTTTCCTTTAATAATCTCAGTCTGTTCTTAGTCTTTATTGGGCAGCTTTCATATTCTCTTGCATCTCTGTGTGTCCTTGAAATACTAGTGTGCTCCCCTGCTGTCCCACCATATGCCACTCCAGGCTCCGCATCCCAGGAAGCAGTGTGATTGGGTGGGCTCTTTCATGTGCCCCTTCTCATCCATTCTATTTATTTGCTTGATATCCATTATCACTTAATGAAATGAAAGTGTCTGATCCATTCACTTCACAGAGTGTTGATCTCCAGGAGGAAGCCAAATCGGCACTATCGTCTAGATTATTCAGAAACATGGTGGAGCTGTAACATGTATTCTTGACCTCCTTAAGATAGAGAAGTGAGGAGGATACCCATTAGGCTCAGTAGTTGTCTGCTCTGTGATGTAGTAAAGAGGATCTGTCAGGTCTCCTGCATGGTGTAGTATAGAGGGTCTATCAGTTCTCTTGTGTGCTATAGTATGAAGGATCTGTCAGCTCTCCTCTATGGTACAGTATAGTGGATCTGTTGGCTTTCCTGTATGGTATGTAGGATCTGTCCACACTCCTGTGTGGTGTGGTATATGGGATCTGTTAGCTCTCCTGTATAGTATGGTATGGAGGATCTGTCCACACTCCTGTGTGGTGTGGTATATGGGATCTGTTAGCTCTCCTGTATAGTATGGTATGGAGGATCTGTCCGCACTCCTGTGTGGTGTGGTATATGGGATCTGTTAGCTCTCCCGTATAGTATGGTATGGAGGATCTGTCCGCACTCCTGTGTGGTGTGGTATATGGGATCTGTTAGCTCTCCTGTATGGTATGGAGGATCTGTCCGCACTCCTGTGTGGTGTGGAATATGGGATCTGTTAGCTCTCCTGTATAGTATGGTATGGAGGATCTGTCCGCACTCCTGTGTGGTGTGGTATATGGGATCTGTTAGCTCTCCTATATAGTATGGTATCGAGGATCTGTCTGCACTCCTGTGTGGTGTGGTATATGGGATCTGTTAGCTCTCCTGTATAGTATGGTATCTAGGATCTGTCAGCTCTCTTGGATGGTGAAGTATATGGTGTGGCAGTGCCTTTTGCGCTGTGGCTTTAGAAGAATTTTGGTATCTCTGACTTTTAGTCTAACCAGACTGTCTATTACTCTGTAATTCCTCTAGCACTGTTCTCTTTTTTTTTTTTTGTATCCCTTTAGGGACTTCACAGTTTTTTGCCCACGTGTGGTATAGAGGACTGTTATCTTTTTTGTATATTACAAAGGATCTGGTCAGCTGTCTTGTATGACGCAGTATAGGGGATCTGTTGGCGCTCCGGTATGATGTAGTATAGAGGATCTGTCAGATCTCCTGTATATTGAAGCATAGGGGATCTGTTAGCTGTATAGTATGGTATGGAGGATCTGTCAGCTCTTCTGTGTGGTGTGTTATAGAGGATCTGGTGGCTTTCTGGTAAGATGTACTATAGAAGTTCTCCAAACTCTCCAAAAGTTCTCCAAGTTCTACTACTGGTGTAGTAGAGAGTGTTTGTTGGTTTCTGTGTGTTGTATTATTGGAAGATATGTCACATGTCCTGTGTAGTACAGTAAAGATATCCTTGCAGTATGCAGGTCATCTGTTATTCTTCCTGGAAATGCATGTAATCCATGAAAATCCTGGAAGTATTTACTAAAATCGGTTGGCCAATCTCTATGTAAAATTGTAAAACCCACATTGTCAGCCATGTTATTTTTTTTCTTATACTGTAAGTACATAGCGTGCAAAATTTCAATAATATAAAAAGGAAGAAAAGGGAAAAACATGAAATGGTACGACATAGCTCATACAGAGTCATTTGGCAGACCATCAAAATGGGAACATACATAATGAACATTGCGTGTAGTAGTACAGGTGTCATTATTATCCAAAGATGTAGCGCGTAAAACTCAGGACTAGGGATAAGACAACTGACAAGACACAAAAGGAAAGGAACAGGTAAGGGGGGGATAAGAGTGGGGATGGTAGGGTGGGAGGGGACACCATTAGGGGGATGCCAGGTATGTATCCCAGGGTAGCCATATTGTTTGGAATTGTTCCACGTTGTTGTTATGGGACACTGTGAACCTGAAGTCACAGACCCTAGCTATAAGCATAGACTTAGTGGGAGGGGTAATCTGCTTACAGGATTTAGCAATCAAGGATTTGGCTGCAGTACATAGAGAGAGAAACAGCCTGGAGGAGTGCTTGTTCAACCCTGGAGGTGGCAAGTTAAGTAAGTAGACCATTGGGTCTAGCGGTACAGAAAAAAATGGGATGATACTGGGGCACATCCAGAAAATATGATACAAAGAACCAACGTCGTTCAAGCACCGCCAGCAGATAGATGGAACAGTGAGGTTTATGGAATGTAGGAGTGCAAGGGTATGGTACCAGTGCATTAGAAGCTTGTACTGCGTCTCCTTATACATGGTGCAAATAGATGACTGGGCTACCCTATTCCATACAGTCTGCCAGGCACTGCGAGAAAGAGGTGGTAGCCCATTTTTTCATGTAAGCTTGATGTGCGGTCTCGCCCTCTGCAATTGTGGCCAGAAGGCGGTAGATAAGAGAGATCAGACCTCTCTCCCCTGTGCCCAGTTGGCACAAGCACTCAGATGGGGTAGGGAGTGACATCTTAAGCGAACAAAAAGTGGTGCTTGCATAGTGGAATCCCTCTGTCACCAGTAATTTCAATTGGTCCTGAAGTTGCGCAAAGGATCTCAATGTCAGAGCAGAGGCATCTACAATGTCTGCCAGATGGAAGAGACCCAACGATGACCAGACCCGGACCATGGGGGCGGTCAAGCTACAGGGAATAGCTGGGTTGTAGAGAAAGGAGATCATAGAGGAGTGCTGAGAAGCTAAGGCAAACTGTCGGTGGCAGGTGTCCCACATGTGTTTGGTAAAGGCTATAGGCCCCAGGAGGGGAGAGTGGGAAGCTACAGGGGCCCACTGCCATAGCAGGGTGTTCAGATGAACTGGGGAAATCCAGAGGTTTTCTATTTCTACCCATTTGGTGTATGCCTGTTGAGACGCCCAAAAAGGAAAGACACGCAAATGAGAAGCCCAGTAATAGTGCATGATATTACGGACCAATAGACTGCCTCTATCTGTGGCTGCGAACATAACCTTACGGGTTGCGGTGACGTTTACCTTGCCATATAAAGTCGAGAATTGCCTGTTAGAGGAAGCGTAGTTCTGACATAGGGATTCGTACTGGGAGCGTCTCAAAGTAATAAAGCAATTTTGGGAGGAGGGACATCTTCACTGCTGCTAAGCAGCCTAGCAATGATATGTATAGGGTTTTCCATTTTGGTGAGGAGGGACTTAAGTTCACGGAAGAAGGGAGGGAAGTTACTGGAGTACAATGAGGCATACATAGGAGTAATATGAACCCATAGGTACTTCAGCATGGTGTCCAACCATCGATAAGAGAAATTGCTCTGGAACAATGTTAGATCATGGGCAGGTAAAAGGATAGGTAGGGCTTCTGACTTTGTATCCCGAAAGGTCGTCGTAGTGAGCTAAGGCTTTTTGTAGGTTTGGTAGTGTAATGTGGGGATTGGTCAGGGTGAGGAGGACATCGTCCGCATAAAGGGAGATCTTAAATTCCTTGTCCTGTAGGTCCCCGAATGTCTGGGTTCAGTCGTATGTGTGCTGCAAGGGGTTCTATACACAATGCAAAAAAAAAGCGGTGAGAGTGTGCCATTAGAAATATTGAACGGAATAGAGGAGCTGAAGGGCAACTTAACAAGCAACGAAGGGGCAGAGTAGTGGGTGAGGATGGCTTGCAGAAAGGGTCCTGCGATACCAAAGGTTCGGAGGGTTTCGAATAAGAAGGGCCAATCGAGTTGGCCAAAGGCCTTTTCTGCGTCAAGGCTCAAAATAACTGTGGCGGTCTAGGTACGTGTCGCCACATCAATCAGGTCAACATCCCGGCGAGTTTTATCTCCGTCTTGTCGATAGGGGATAAACCCCACCTGGTCCTTGTGGACTAGACTGGGGAGCCACACATTCAGACGAGCAGTGAGAATACAGGGTGAAATTTTTTAGGTCTGTGTTAAGAAGGGCGATTGGTCTATAGTTAGCGCAGTCCTGAGGGTCTTTACCCATCGTGTGGATGACTACAATATGGGATGACAGCATAGACGGCGGGATTGGAGAACCCAGTAGAAATGATTTGAGTAAGGCCAGGAGATGGGGGGAGAGTTCTGATTCAAATGTTTTGTAGTGCAGGTCTGTGAACCCATCAGGTCCCGGAGATTTGCCTAAGGGGAGAGTTTTAATCACATCCCTGAGTTCCTCGGCTAATTGGGCAAATTACAAGAAGCTAAGTAATTCCGTATGTGGGGTGGGGGGGTGCAAGCGTTTGTCAGCAAGATTATACAATTTAGAGTAGTAATCACAAAAGCATCGAGCAATCGCGTCAGGGTGGTATTGGGGACAGCCAGCTGTGTCTTTCACAACTAAGGAGCACGTTTGGAGGCAGCATCCCGTAATTGACGGGCCAAGATAGTGTGGGCTTTATTTCCTTTTTCTTAATATTGATTCTTGGAGTAAAGCAGCATGCGTTCCACAGTATGCATGGAGGCATCTTTTAGTTTAGCGCGGGCCTCCACAAGCTCCCGGAAAAGGGAAAGACTTGGCTTATGGCTTAGTTGGATTTGTAGTGAAGTAATTTGTGCAGTAAGTTCCCGAACCCAGAGTGTTCCGTTTTTTTTAAGTCACGAGGCCAGTGCAATACATTGACCCTGAACTACTGCCTTATGAGCTTCCCAGAGCACAGCCTGGGACGAAACCGAGACAGTGTTTTCGCTAAAGAACGTGCTGATATATCCCCCAACGTCCACGCGGGTGAGCAGTGATTTTAGTAGGGAATCGTTTAGGCGCCAATGACAATTGTGTTGTGGTACAGGTTTATAAGAGAGGGTGAGGGTAATGGGGGGCATGGTCTGACCATGAGATATGTCTAATGGTAACATCGCGCATCATCTTCAGAGTCAGAGCATTGCCAAAAAAGTTATCTGTGCGGGTGTGCAATTTATGGGGGGGGGGGGGTAGAAGGTAAACATTTTTTTCGAGGGGTTATCCACCCTCCATAGGTTGTAGAGGGCAAAACGCCTGATCACACTACGATAGGTCCTAGCCAGGCGGCACTGGGACAAGGGCGGGGGGTGGAGAGAAGGGACAACCGGTCCGCATTCTCGAAAAAAAAAGCATATTAAAGTCTCCACCCAGGATCCATGCAGCCGGAGGCAGACCTTGGAGTTTGCCTAGGACCCAACACACAAACGGAAGTTGGGAGGTGTTGGGGGCATACACATTACAGAGTACGATGGGGAAACCCTGGTAAATCCCTTCCAGAATGACATAGCAACCCACGGGGTCTATATGGGAGGAGGATACTGAAATGGGACAGGAGGCTGACAACAATATGGCAACACCTGCCTTTCGACGACTATGATGGGCTGAGAAGGCGTGTGGGTAGTAGTGCTTGTCGAAGCCAAAGGATTCTGTCTGGTCGAAGTGGGTCTCCTGACGGAAGGCCACATCTGCCCGTAGGTTGCGGATATCCTGGCATTGGAGCCCAGACCTTTAACGTTCAAGGTGACACACCTAACCTTTGAGGAGGAGTGAGGAGCAAAGAGTCTTACCAGCTATGAAGGTAGTAGCAGAAGCACATGATGTGTCCACTCCAGGGAGGGGGGGGTCTCCTCCAGGCTGCTCTCTGTGGTGTAGGAAGAGCTTGAGCAAGGGATAGACATGGAGGGGGAGGATGTGGGATGATAGGGAGCGGGGGAAAACACGAACACCACAAGACTTCACAAAAACAGTAAACTAAAGCTGTAGAATAAACAGACTAGAAGAAAAAGTCTGTGTGGCAGGTGCAGCACAATGAAGTACCTTTTGCGATGTGGCATTAGAAGAATTTTGATATCTCTGACTTTTAGTCTAACCAGACTGTCTATTACTCTGTAATTCCTATAGCGCCGTTCTATGGAAACAGTAGGCTTAAAGAGCACACCAAATGCTTGAAATAACTTCTTTATTGACTTCAACTTTTCTTCATATAACACTGCCACCTCCACAGCAGAGAGTCCATGTACAAAACACGTGTTGAATAAAGTATCACAAAATGACGGTATGCATAAGATGGTGGTTCAACTGTTCAATCTTGTCATTCAACATAAAATGGTGGATATATTTTTCTCTTGAGTATCTGTATTCTCACTTTAAGTTATTTAAGCACTTTATGATCTCTCTGAGAGGTATATTTGAGGTCTAACTAACAGTTCACTTGCTGAATTTGGTTGCAATTTGCAGTATGCAGTTAGCAGTAACTATTTGCAGATTGGTTGAGTATGATCTGGTATGGTTGTATGCAATTTGGATTGCAATATGACTTTGAATTTGGATTGTGAACTTTGTAGTTTTTAATTGGTGGAACTGTAAGTAAACACACATATAACTGTTTCAGTATACAGTTCTAATCACTATATTAACAGTAGGAACATTATATAACTGTTTTAAATACCTATTTTGGCCTCTCTGCTTCCATAAAACACAGCTCTTAGTGGAGTGAATGTCTGTTCAGCTTCTCTCCTCGTGTGTAATGATTCTAGCAGCTCTTGCTAGGGGAATTTCCCACACAGGCTGTGTGTGAGGCTGGCTGTGATTGGTCAAAACTCCTGCTGTGTGTGTGTGCGTCTGGCTGTGATAGGTCAAGACTACTGCCCAGCAACAACAGTTTAACTCTATGCTTTCTGGGGGGTTTTCTGTGTCATTGAGCTTACCTCACATCCATATAATGAATCTTAAATGCATATTATCTTTTCTGCTTCTGTAAACACAATATATAACAGTTGTATGACTAAATAACTCTGCTTTTGTCTTTAACACACAAACATAGGAACTGTATTAAGGTTATTGGCAGGTCTAGCTGTATAAACATATAAGCTAGGACAGGTCTTAGCTGACCAGCTACAGTCTGAGAGGGGACCGACCCAGCCGGACCAATAGCCAGCAAGGCAGACTCACTGAGCCCCACTGTCTGGGGACCGAACCAGTCACGTCCCGAGAAAGGGGGGGGGGGGGAGAACCTGAGCAAAACCAATAGGTCAGAAACAGAAAAAAAAAAGAGAGCGTCCAGGCACACCGATGAGCCCTTCAGCGATGGGGAGATGTTCCTCTGGGTTCAGGGAACGCCAATCTTGGGTAAGGGGATGTTCCCCCAGGATCAGTAGACCTCATTTTGGGCGAGGGCAGTTGCCGTCTCTTGTGACCCCCCCATCATCTGTCAAGCAAGGAGGGGTAAAAGTTGTGACAATCTCCCAATCAGAGAGGTCAGGTACTGGCAAGTCCAGCGCGGCCCAGAATGGGCCGAGGTCAGTGTAGGAGCATAAGGCTACAGTGCGGCCATTTATTCGGGCATTCAAGGAAAAGGGGAAACCCCAGCGGTACGGGATCCAATGGTCCCTCAAGCTGTCTAGCAGAGAGCGAAGGTGGAGAGGTTTCTGCAGCGTGATCCACGACAAGTCCTGGAAAAGCTGGACCTTGGCCCCCCGAAAGTCCACAAAACGGGTGTCTCTGGCTTTCATCATGATCACCTCTTTCTGTGCGAAGTCGTGAACGCAGCAAAAAATGTCCCTGGGTTGGGGGGTGGATCCTATGGGTCGGAGGGCTTTGTGGGCCCTGTCCAGCTTAGTGGTATGAGACGGGGGTCCCCAATAATTTTGTTGAAGAGCGCGTCCAGAATTCCTTATGTGTCCTCCTCCCCTGGGGGCTCTGGGAGGCCACGGATTCTGATATTATTCCTCCTCCCACAATTGTCTAAGTCCTCTAAATGACGCTGCAACTCTCGGAGCCCTGCGACTTGTGAGGACACTGAGGTATGAAGTTGGAAGACTTAGGACCGTGTAACTTCGTGACCTTTCTCTAGGTTCTCTACTCGGGTGGCAATAGAGTGTAGGTCGCGCCGAACTGCAGAGATTTCAGAGCGGCATGTTGAGGTGACCTCTGTTACCAGAGCCTGGAAGTCGCCTTTCCATTAGTAGGCAGCTGGGCGAGCATAGAAGCCCAGTCCAGGGGGGGGGGGGGGGGCAGTATAGGTGCCGTGGTCATAGAATGGGGAGTGTGCAGGGGTGGGGGCTCCCCCGCTATCTGTAGTTTGGCACATGCAGGTGCCATCTTGGGATGGAGGGCTTCTTGCTGGGTCCTCATCTAGGGCGGCGGTGGAGAGGCTGGAGGCTGGCAGGTCTCTGTGGCCACGTTAGCCGGTGCTGGGGGCTCCTGTGCAGCCAGAGTGTCTTGTGTTTCATGTTCCCATCCTTCCCTGCAGCGCTGAGGGAGCGCTTCTGCAGGGGCAGCCAGGTCGGGCGGGATAGATGGCAGCGCGCTCTGTCCTGAACGCAGGACGAAGTCTTAAAGCTTGCCTCTGTGCAGGTGGTCTGGAGGAGGTATGACCCCCTTGTGGGGGGCTTCTTGGGCAGCTTCTTGCCTATGTGGGGGTCTGTGCTGAGGACTCAAGGCCCCTAATGTTGCGGCTTGGTGGCGGAGCTTGGTACTCACACATCCTGCTCCATGCGCTGCTAGGCCAGGCCCCCCTGTCAGTCATGTTATATGTATTCAAGCGATCCTGAACTGCAACCCAGCTCTGAACTAAATGGCCCCCGGCTGCATCTATATCAGTGATATCAACACAGCAGTTATGAATCTTCTGCATCCATAGGACGCAAGATGGTGGCAGTCACTTAATTTATTCACGTCTTTGCTTCTTCCACTGGGGCGCAGGTGCTAATCAGTATGGATAAGTGATCAGTAGCTGTAGCCCCAAACCCCCTTTTAAAGAGACATGTCAAGAGAGAGAGAACTGGTCCTCCAAAGTTTTTAAGTTTCTGTTGTGCTTCCTTCTTTAGAGCCACTTAGGTCATCAGTATGTTTAGACTGCACCCCATATGGCCCCCATGGCACATTACTACGATTATTCGTGCTCCATACACTGTACGTTATGTTTGTATAACGTGCCCCTTTCACACGCTTGTTTGTCTGCTGATGGATGGGATGTTTCGACAAGCCGATGACCAGTCAGACATCCCTCCAGATATTCGTTCCTAATCTTCATACCATGTAGAACACCCTTAGAACATGCCTATGTAACTACTGTATAGACTGTATAGGCTAGCCTGCTGAATCTAATAGTATAAACCACCACCTGACCTGATTCGCTTGCTGCAGGAGCCATCGCTCTATAGTTTGTGGACATTTCTGTAAATGTGTGCGGGAGGATTATATATGGTTAACAAAGGACTGGTACAGTAAATCTGGTAGTATGCTAATTAAACAACCAGCATTATTCCTTTCCCTTTAGTTTTGCGGCAGCATGTGAAGGATTCTCCCCTTGTTCTCTTGACGTGTGGGTAGGACAGAAGAGAAGCACTTTCTGCGTGTTGATAAAAGCGACGCTCATTACTTAGTGTCACAACACACAAAACGTATAAACAGCTCTTTGTGTGATAAACCTTATTATGAATTCAGCGCTCTGATGTCTTTGAAACTCTTCCCAAGAATGGGGACAGCAGTGTGAGCTCCTCTCCGTACACCTCACACAAAGACATGTGTCACTGCATCAGCAGCAGCCAAATCAAACGCACAGAACCTGTGCGCAACAAACAAAAGGAACATCGCTGTACAATTATTACCAATGAAAACCGCGCCGCTGAAAAAAGCATCAAAAACATCCTGCCTAGTCCGTATAGAGCAATCTCCACAGGCCATCCAAAAAATCAGACGTTACTGAATTCAGCAGCTCCAGTGCCGACCACAGATAATACTAAGGACTCTCATCATCCTTGTAGTTTTCCAGACTGTGTAGAAATTCCCTTAATCTTGACTCTAGTGTGATCAGTATGACGGCTTCGGTACTCCAGGTCTGGTCTTTATGAGCAGTGTCAGGCGTCAATGCTCTGCAGACTGGGACCTTTAGAGCCATCATCCCCTTTGATACACCCCTGCGGTATCATAATAGACATGTTAATGCTCCCCTGGCATCCTTCAGACGTAGAAGGTTTTACATTTGGCCCTTTTCCCCCGTCACCAGCACCTGGATTACCTTTTGTATTCCAGCAGCTTTGTGTCGACATGTCACAGCTTCCTGGGTCTGTTCTCTCGCTCTCATCTCCGAATCCCAGATGCTTTCACGTGAATGAATGAGCTCTAAATGAAATAGAAGAGAAAGTTGAGTGCAGCAAAGTGTAAAAAATGTCCGATAATAAAAGGCAAGCAGCGGTAAATGAATTATGAAAGAGGCTTGAATCGCTTCACTGTCAACCTGCGAGCAATAGAAATGTTTACATGGCAGATGGATTTATTTTGCCGGAAAGTTACAAATGGCGGCCCCAGGAGCGCGGCCCCGATCAGCTGATAACGGAGGGTGAATGGCAGCCAGGCCCAGTGCGGTGACGCCGTCTGATGACAGAGATTAAACTGCTCACACAGTCGTGTGTTACAATGGCAGAAATTCCCTGGTAAAGAGGGTATATGTCTTCCTAATTTATTCACGGAAGCTTCGCACCCACAGGCCTGACTGCTGATAATGTGCAGCCTCTCCATCGCAACAAATCTCCACATCACTAGCCGCCACACTCACTTGATTTATATCTTTTATGTAAATCTGCTGCATATTACAGTTTCATTGTACGTAGCATATCCATAGCTCTCCATAACGTACACGGGCAGTTCAGGTATCTGTGGTCTGACGTGTCATACATGTACAAAAAAAACATATAATAACATACACATCATGGCCTCCCACAAGATCAGCACACTGCTGTGTGAGTCTGGGAACTCTGGTCCTCCTATTATGTCAATTTCAGCCTGCCATCTCCCATGAGGGCAGCAGACTCATCTCAAAGAATAGAAACATAGAAAAATGACCACATGGGTCATCTAGTATGCCCTTAAAATAAATCCTTTTATATACATGCTTGCCAGGCGTGTATAAAGGCTATGGACACATTAAAGGACATTTTTCAATCACTGCATTATACTCATTTTGGGCTAAATAATGGTTTGCTTTTTTTAAGTTCAACATTTTTTACCGTTTTTGCTGCTCCGACAGCTCGATGTATAGCCCTTATTTTTGAGTGCCTGACATCTCATAAACACTCATTATGGCTAAACTCTTATCGGACTGATAAGAGTATGGCTTAAAGTGTAACTGTCATTCTATTTTTTATTTCTGTGATGTGTAGGGGCAGTGATGTTAACCATTTTTGTAATATACTTTAATTACTGAAATCATACATGTCTATTAGAAAAATAGCTCTAAAGTGGCCGGGCTATTTCACACTTGCGTTGTCCGGATCCGGCGTGTACTCCATTTGCCGGAATTACACGCCGGATCCGGAAAAACGCAAGTGAACTGAAAGCATTTTCAAAGATCCGTCTTCAAAATGCGTTCAGTGTTACTATGGCAGCCAGGACGCTATTAAAGTCCTGGTTGCCATAGTAGTAGTGGGGAGCAGTATACTTACAGTCCGTGCGGCTTCCGGGGCGCTCCAGAATGATGTCAGAGCGCCCCATGCGCATGGATGACGTGCCATGCGATCACGTCATCCATGCACGTGGGGCGCCCTGACGTCACTCTGAAGCGCCCCGGGAGCCGCACGGACGGTAAGTATACTGCTCCCCCGCTCCCCACTACACTTTACCATGGCTGCCAGGACTTTAGCGTCCCGGCAGCCATGGTAACCATTCAGAAAAAGCTAAACGTCGGACCCGGCAATGCGCCGAAACGACGTTTAGCTTAAGGCCGGATCCGGATTAATGCCTTTCAATGGGCATTAATTCCGGATCCGGCGTTGCGGCAAGTGTTCAGGATTTTTGGCCGGAGCAAAAAGCGCAGCATGCTGCGGTATTTTCTCCGGCCAAAAAACGTTCCGGTCCTGAACTGAAGACATCCTGATGCATCCTGAACGTATTTCTCTCCATTCAGAATGCATTAGGATAAAACTGATCAGGATTCTTCCGGCATAGAACCCCGACGACGGAACTCTATGCCGGAAGAAGAGAACGCAAGTGTGAAATAGCCCTTAGCAACGCTCCTCGGTCTTCTGTTTACATAACAGTGGAGACTTTCTCAACATGGACTGTGTTATGTAAACAGAAGACAATGGAGCGTTGCTAAGGTTCAAAATGGTCCACTTTAGAGCTATTTTTTTAATAGAAATGTATGGTTTCAGTAATAAAGTATATTACAAAAATGGTCAGCATCACTACCCCTACACATTACAGAAATAAAGATAGAACAGCAGTTACACTTTAAAACAAGTGTTTAAGAGCTGTCAGGAATTCAGAGTTAAGGGCTATACATAGAGCTGTCAGACAGAGTCTCTGTAACACCAAAAGCAAGATACTCTGCTGAAGACTGTAGAACTGTTGAAAATGTTTAATAAAGATCAATTGAAACCATGATTTTAGCCCAAAATGAATAAAAATGCAGTAATAAAATATTGGTTCTGAAGGTGTTCATAGCCTATTTCAAACTCAGACAGATAGGAAAACATTTTCAGTTGTTGATTTAAAATATGATGCAATACTAAATTCTTGTTAATAGGAAAAAGCACCACATACGAATTTCATTCAGTGATGTCTCCTCAGTAGACATTCTCATTCCTCATCTTTTCTGTTCGGACCAGTATTTAATCTGGGTCTCATCTCTGCAGACTTTGACATACAGACATCTTAGATTCCTCACTTTTTCGACATTCTCATCCTCCTGGTGCCCCAACATTGTCATTCTGTTGCTACCCACAATATTGTGCCCACTTTGCTCCCCAATGCCCACTAACAGTGTACTGAAAAAATTAAAACACCATAAACATAGTCCTCCCCATAATAGTGCTGTCAGACATCTCTGAATATTAATAGGGCCCCTTACAGTACCCTTAACCACCTCCCGTCCGCATGTTGACTATAAACGTCCGGGAGGTGGTTCTCTATTTCTGAATGGACGTTCCAGAATGTCCATTCAGAAACTGCAGCTGCACACTAATCGTGCAGCTGCTGATCGGGTTGCCCGCTGTCAGTGACAGCAGGGCAACCCAGAGAGAAGGCAGGGACAGTGCCCAGGTGTTCCTGCCTTCTAGATCGCTGTATACACAGCGCACACCAAGCAGTGTGTATGCAGAGCAGGAATCGCTATGCGCGTCGCGGGACCAGAGAGTGCAGGAGCTGTGTGAGGTCTTTCACAGACCTCGATCAGCCCTGCACTGAGGCTGTACAGCTCAGTATTGTGCTCTACAGCCTCTCTGGGGGGGTGTATTTACACTGTAACTGGGGCTAATATGTCTGCCCCAGTTAAAGGAGAAATCAACAGTGAAAAAAAAAAAGTGAAGTAAATGTCCCCCAGAGGTCTTGTATGACCTTATGGGGGATGAAAAGTGTAAAAAAAAAATAAAAAAAAATAAAGTGTTCAAAAAATAAAATAAAAAAATGTTCACATGTAAAGGTGAAAGCTCTATAAATATATCACATAATCGACCCAGTCCAATAAACACCATAAAAAAATATATATAACTGTCAAAAAAATCCATTTTTGTCACCTTACATCACAAAACTGCAACACCAAGTGATCAAAAAGGCATGTGTCCCACAAAATGGGACTAATAAAACCGTCACCTCATCCCGCCAAAAATGAGCCCCTACATAAGAAAAAAATTAAAAAACTATAGCTCTCAGAACATGGACACATTAAAACATAATTTTATTGGTTTAAAAAATGCTATTATTGTGTTAAAGTGAAATAAAATAAAAACCAGCTCCATAAAAATATCACTTGACCTAACCCCCCGGGTGAACACCGTAAAAAAGTGTCAAAACAACCAATTTTTGTCACCTTACATCACAAAAAGTGCAACACCAAGTGATCAAAAAGGTGTATGTCCCACAAAATGGTACCAATAAAACCGTCACCTCATCCCGCTAAAAATGAGCCCCTACATAAGAAAATCTCTCAAAAAATAAAAAAACTATAGCTCTCAGAACATGGACACATTAAAACATAATTTTTTTGTTTTAAAAATTATATTTTTGTGTAAAACTTAAATAAATAAGAAAAAGTAAACATATTAGGTATCGCCACGTCCGTAACAATCTGCTCTATAAAAATGTCACTTGACCGAACCCCTCAGGTGAACGCTGTAAAAATAAATAAATAAAAACTGCCCTGAAACAACCAATTTTTTGGTCACCTTGCCCCATAAAGTGTTATAATGAATGATCAAAAAAATCATATGTACCCAAAAATAGTAACAATAAAACTGGCACCTTATCCCCTAGTTTCCAAAATGCGATCACTTCTTGGGAGTTTCTACTGTAAGGGTGCATCAGGGGGGCTTCAAATGGGACATGGCATCTAAAAACCATGTGGAGTTCCTTTTCTTCTGCGCCCTGCCGTGTGCCCATACAGCAGTTTATGACCACATGTGGGGTGTTTCTATAAACCGCAGAATCTGGGTAATAAATATTGAGTTTTGTTTGGCTGTTAATCATCGATGTGTTAAAGAAAAAATTGGATTAAAATGGAAAATCTGCCCAAAAGTGAAATTTTAAAATTTTCCTTTAATTCTTGTGGAACGCCTAAAGGGTTAACAAAGTTAGTAAAATCAGTTTTAAGTAACCTGAGGGGTGTAGTTTCTACAATGGGGTCATTTATGGGGGTATCCACTATGTAGGCCCCACAAAGTGACTTCAGACCTGAACTGGTCCTTAAAAAGTGGGTTTTGGCAATTTTCTTAAAAATTTGAAGAATTGCTTCTAAACTTCTAAGCCTTCTAACATCCTAAAAAAATAAAAATACATTTTCAAAATTATGCGAACATAAAGTAGACATATGGGGAATGTTAAGTAATAAATATTTTATGAGGTATCACTTCTGTTTTAAAAGCAGAGAAGTTGAAATTTAGAAAATTGTGAATTTTTCCAAATTTTGGGTAAATTTGGGATATTTTCATAAATAAATGTAAAATATATTGACTCAAATTTATGACTATCATGAAGTACAATGTGTCACGAGAAAACATGGATAAGTAAAGGCGTTCCAAAGTTATTACCACATAAAGTGAGATATGTCAGATTTGCAAAATTAGGTCTGGTCAGGAAGGGGGCAAATGGCCCAGATGGGAAGTGGTTAAAGGGGTTGTCCGAGTTATGGAAAAAAAAAGATATAGCACTGTAAATCTGATGGTCAGCTATAGATAACTAAGCTAAGCAAGTTTTGGGCAAAAAAATATCTATTTCCTCATTTCCCTGGTTCTCTTCTGGCCATTTGTTTACTTGCAATAAAAACAATCTCTTTCCCTCCCCCTGCACTGCTAAGGGAGTGAATACAAGTACTGCCCTGAGTGACATGTCCTCCTGCTGGGAGACTCAGCAGCATGTTGTATGTGTAGGTCTACAAGTCCCAGCTGTACAATGACACTGCTGATACACACAGGATCTTCCCCCTACCTGAAATGCTCTGCAGAACTTCTCTTTCTGCTCCTGTGCCCAGCATTTGTCTCCTCATTGCCTGCAGCTACACAATAAACACTTCAGCCCTGAGTCTGTGCAGCTGAAGGGGTTAAGAATCCTGGAAGAGAGCAATAAGCAGCAGCTGGCAGTGCAGGGGGGGCGTGGCCAGCACAGTGACATCTGGTGTACAGATCTCTCAGGCTTGTGCACAGAACATTATCAGAGCAGGGAGGGAAGCTGACATCACAGGTCATGTGACCCTCAGTGAAATCTGAGAAACCAACCACTGGAGATAAAGTGAGTTAATTGGAAAGCTGTTACATTTGCCTAGTTAGAAACATAGAAAGAATAAAAAAAAATACTCGGATAACCGCTTTAATAGCGATAATGCTCCCCAAGAGTGCCCTCCCCAAATTCCGTTATTTATTCCGTCATAATAGAAGTATGTGGGCTGAAAAACTGATCCGTTCCGCTTCCGTTATGCAGGGCAGTCCTCTCCTGCATAATGGAAACGGGACTGATCCGTTATGTAGCCCATAGACTTCTATTATGACGGAATGAATAATGGAATGCCTCTAAAGGCATTCCGTTATTCATTCCGTCATAGAAATGCGTTATGGTCCGTGGTAACAGAATCCATAACGCAATTCAGCTTTTACCACCAAACGAAGCGTGAATGAATTTCATAACATGAAATTCGCTCATCTCTAGTATTAATACCACCACTGTGCCCCCCAGTAAAAGTAAGACCTCCCTATAGTGTGTCCGCTATTAGAGCTCCTCAGTAATAAGGCTGCTCTAGAAGATACCCCTGTAGAACGTACATTAGTAATAAAGCCCCCTATAGTGTACCCAGTAGTTGTAGTGCCTTGTATAGTGGTTCCAGTGTTTATTAGCCCCCCCCGTAGAGTAGCTACGGTAGTTATAATGCCACCTTTAGTAACCCCAGTATTTATAAAGCCTCCTGTATTTATAACATCCTTCTGCAGTGCCCTGAGGAAGTTGCAATGCCCCCTCCAGTTTTAATTCCCTTCTGCAGCTACAGTATAATGCCCCATGTAGTGCCAGTATGTGCAATGCCTCCCTATATTGCCCCCTCTTTTCTAATGCCTCCTACATTATAATGCCGCAGGAGTGCTCTAGCTTGTATTAATGTTCCCCTTGTATTGCTCCCTTTGTTATAATGCCCCTTGTAGAATGCCAGCCTGTATTAATACCCACCCTCCGTAATGCCCCCTGTATTATAATTTCCCCTTGTAGTGCTCCATCCTGTATTAATTGCCCCTTTATAGTACTCCCTGTATTATAATGGCCCCTATAGTGCTCCAGCCTGTATTAATGCCCTTCCTCTTAGTGCCTCCAGTATTATACTGCCCCCTGTAGTGTTCTGGCCTGTCTTAATGTCCCCTCCCCCCAGTATTGCCTAGATATATATATATATATATATATATATATATATTTGTATAGCTGAAATGAAAGCCATAGGCTCGCTCTGCTGGGCCCCATGTTTGAGACCCCTGCTTCAAACTCACTTACCATATCTATTCATCTGCGGACCCTGCTCTAAAATTACATAACTTTCCTGGTCACCACATTTGTTCTGCCTGGGGAGTGTAATCCAGACTTCTCCATCAATGCAGGTGTTAATCAGGTGTGTTCCCTGCAATGTGTTTCTATGCGCCGCCTGTCCTGGTATATTAAGTGCGGTCTTTGTTTTGAATAGTCAATTTCATGGTGAAATGAGTTCTTAATAATATATTTAGCACCCAGGAGAAGTCCCTGCAGCATCTGGAGAGGATGGGGATTCTGGGAGGGAGAGCAGATCCTGACAATCCTGCTTTTATTTAGATTAGTAGGAGGGGGGGGGGGGGGGAGCAAAAGTGTGGATAATTTCATTAAGACATTCGAGGTGCGAAACACAAATATTCCATCAAAACATGAAGCAAAAATGGAGCCTTGTTATATACACAAACTACACCCAGCATACAGAATACAAGAAGCGGTACTGTGCAGTGTCCATATATGCAAAATAAGAGCAGATACTGAGAATTACACCCAGTATACAGGACAGGAGAAGTGGTACTGTGCAGTGTCCATATATACAGAATTAGAGCAGATACTGAGCATTACACCCAGCATACAGGACAGGAGAAGTGGTACTGTGCAGTGTTCATATATACAGAATAAGAGCAGATACTGAGGAACTCTTTTTAATTTTATACAAAAATACAAAAACTTTGCCATAAAAACTTCCAAATAAGATATAAAACAAGGTATAAAGTATATACACTTACCCTACTGGCCCAGCTCCATGCATACTATCTCATTCATACCTACTAAAAAGAGAAAATGAAACCTAGCCTAACGTAAACATCCGATCCGGCTGAACCCCGACTATATACAAATTTATACAAATAGTTTCTAACAGAAAATAAATGACAACTTGTCACAATAAATAATCAAAATAACCAAAATATTTTTTTGTATATTTTTTTTTATATATATATATATACATTTTTTGTATTTTTTTGTTTTGTTTTGTTATACACACACATATATGAGAAAAAACAAACCTATACTAACCCTACCAATCTATCTATCCCATCACCTTCACCCGCACCCAGGGCCAACCTCCGCCTCTTGTCCTCCTATGTCCGCATAGTCCAGGGCTGGATGCAGGCCTCCCCACACGGAAAAAAAATATGACCCCCCCCCCCACCCTATCCCACCCAACCTAACTACACCCCACTTACCCTATCATACAATATATACATCTTATAACAACCATATCAATCTATACAAACCAATATTAAAATCCACCCGAAGGCCCAAGTTCAGTCATTTGCAAACCTTTCTTCAAAAACTCATCTTAAATACAAAAAAAAAACCTAATGTGAAAGCCTCAGCCCAACACCAGGAAAAGTGCTACTGAGGCTAAGGCACATCAAAGGTGAAGCCTCTCCAGAGGTAAGAGACCCCATCCGTACCCACCTTCTCGCACTCAAGAGAGCGAACCTTCGCCAGGTCACCTAGAATGTTCCTACACACCTCTTCCACAGGGAGGACTTTCTGCTGGGTGGAAACTAAACACCATGCGTTCCATGTGAAGTACCTGACCACTATGCTAACTACAAAAGCTGTGCATGGGTCCCTTCTTCCCAAACCTTTGAATGCTCCATAAGCCCATTCCGCATAGGAGAGGTTGGCTAGCCTAGGCCAGCCAATGGATGCGCCCACCCGTTTGTATACCTCTGTATTAAAGGGACACTGAAGCAGGAAGTGCTCCATACTTTCCAGTATGTCGCCACACTCCTCCCGGGGACAACCCCTTTCATCAGAGTTCCTATACCTCAAGTTGCCCCTTACATATAGCTTCCCGTGAAAGCAGCGCCAAGCCAAGTCCCAAAACTTCAAGGGGATCCTTGCCGAATTTAACAACTGTAAACCCCTGTCTAGATCCCGGCTTGGGCAATCCTTAAGGGCCAGGGCTCTCTTTCCAGAGGTTTGCCAGGTTGATCTTAACAAAGGTGTTCCCAAGGAACACCACTGGGTTGACCATACCCAACCCCCCTAATCTCCTCGTACGGTATGTCACCTCTCTCTTGACTAGGTTCAGCCTATTCCCCCATAACAGTTGAAAGAACAGACTGTAAACCCGAGTCCAGAGAGGTTCTGGCAAGACACATACACTGGCCAAATAGTTAAGCAAAGGGAGAAGGTAAGTCTTGATCAGGTTCACCCTTTCCCTGAGGGTCAAAGACCAACCCTTCCACTGGTCAACCTTCTGAGCGGCGATCGTGAGCCTGCTGTCCCAATTTTGGGTGGGATAATCCCCATGGCCGAATTGAACGCCTAGGACTTTGGCTGACGAAAGATGGATCACCCCCTCCCAGCCAGAGACTCTCACACTTATCCCGGTTAATCACGGACCCGGAGACTTCCGAGTAGCGTTCTACCTCCGACATCACGTATTCCGCCTCCCCTCCCGAGGACACGAAAACAGTGACATCATCGGCATACGCCACCACCCTCAGAGTGGCTTCTGGCTCCTCCAGACGCAGCCTGACTCCCGCTAACGGTCCTCGATCAATCCTCCTAATAAAAGGATCAATCGCAAACACATATAAGAGCGGGCTCAATGGACAACCCTGGCGGACTCCAGACCCGACCTCAAAAGGGCTGCCAGACCAACCGTTCACCAGCAGGAAACTCTCTGCCCCTGCATACAAGATCTTTAACCAATCGACAAACCCCCCCGGCAGGCCATATTTCAGAAGGACTGCCCAGAGGTACTCGTGTTTAACCCGATCAAAAGCCTTTGCCTGATCTAAAGCCAGCATGTACCCCTTCCAGTTACCCGCCCTACTCTGCTCCACTGCCTCTCGGACACCGAGCACAGCACTAAACCTGCTTCGGCCTGGAACTGAGCAATGTTGGGTCTCCGAAAGGAGCCGGGGCGCAAACTGCACCAACCGATTAAACAATATCTTGGCCAGGATCTTTCTGTCCATATTGAGAAGCGCTATGGGACGCCAATTCTCAATACGGTTCGGATCTTTACCCTTTGATATAAGGATCAGAGCTGACCTCCTCATTGACTTTGGCAGAGCACCCGAGGAAAGGCACTCATTGAATACCTTAGTCAAGAGGGGAACCAAGGAGTCCTTAAAGGTCTTATAAAACTCGGATGTTAAGCCATCCGGGCCTGGCGACTTCTTTAGGGCAAGCCCTTCGATCGCCAGGCTGACTTCCTCTTCTCTGATTTCTTCTATCAAAACGCCAAGAGAGTGGTCTACTCTTGACTCAGGGATGGTTTCAGCCAGGAAAGCCGAAATCCTGTCCCGATTCAGATCCTTCTTCCTCAAGAGGCACGAGTAAAAGGACTTGACGATTTCCAAGATCCCTGATCTGGACCTATCCAGAGATCCCGTACCATCGACCAGTCCCGTCACCAACTTACTTTTCACTGACATCTTACAGTTTCTGTAAGGGTCAGGCGAGCGGTACTTCCCGAAATCCCTCTCAAAAACCAAAGATGTGTGCCTATCGTACTGGCACCTCTTAAGCAAAGATTTCACCCTGGAGATATCCTCTCGGCTACCTCCAGTCGAGACCAGTTGTTTCCTCCTCAGATCCTGATACAAGCGGTACTTGTCCAGGGACCTGAGGCTCGAGAGCTGGCGGAAGAATTTTGCCACCCGATCTTTGAATATCTCCCACCACTCAGATTTAGTGTCACAAAGATCCAGCAACTCTACCTGACTCTGAAGGAAGTCCTTAAAGGATTGTCTCACCTCTGCTTCCTCCAGGAGGGCCGAATTTAGCTTCCAATAGCCTCTTCCCATTTGGGGGGATTCTGCAACATTCAAAGAGAACATAATTAGACAGTGATCAGAGAATTCCACCTCTACCACCTCTAAAGGTGAAAAAGTAGTCTCCTCCTTTAAATAAAACCTGTCTATTCTAGACCTAATCTGACTACCTCTATAATAAGTGAAACCACTGTGGCCTGGGGTGTGCCTAATGTGGACATCCACCAGGCGAGCCTCGCTAGCTATGCTATTCAGGGATACACTATCATAAGCCAGCCGGTTTCTGGCGCCTCCCCGGTCTTGGGACCTTGTAACTGTATTAAAGTCCCCGCCAAAGACCACCTGCCGACTTGTAAAAAGGAAAGGTTTGATCCTCATAAAGAGACGCTTCCGATCCCACCTGGTTTGGGGACCATAGATGTTTATCAGGCGAAGCTCTTGACCCTTCATGAGGACATCTAAAATCAAACACCTCCCCATTTCAAACTCAATCACTTGCCGGCTTTCTACTGGTGCGGTAAAAAGAACCGCCACTCCACTATACGGCTCAGCCGCAAGAGACCAATATGATGGACCACACCTCCACTCCTTTTTTGCTTTATACACAGCCGCCAAATCTGGCAGCTTGGTCTCTTGCACAGGCACTCTAGTCGGGCTAGATCTTTTTTGGTCAGATGTTTCCTTCTTGTTCTTTTAGACTCTGTCTCACTCTCCTCTGTTGCACTCTCATAGCAAGAGGACAGAGTCACCTCGGAACGGTCTAGTCTCCTGAGTTCCTCATTTACCTCGATATCCCCCAGGGTCTCAGCTCTAGGAGAGGCATTCTCTTGGGAGGGCACAGGCATCACCCCAGGACAGGGTTCCACCTGCCCCCTCTCCATTTGACGCCTCTCCCTCCGTCTCTGTTGGGAAAGGCTGTCTTTTCTCTTCATCGACCCCACTGCCCTGTCGCCTTCGCCAGCACTCGCCTCGGCAGTGGGGGCCTCCCGGCTCGCCTCCGCGCGTGCACGAGCCACGTTGGCGACAGAGCGAGGGCAACGACTGAACGGGTGCCCTAGCTCACCACACAGGTTGCATCTACTCTACCCACAAGATGCAGCTAGATGGCCTTCACCCCCGCACAACGCGCACCTCTGCACTCGGCAGCTGGCGCTGAAGTGCGAAGGGCTGCCGCACTTGTAACACAGCTTAGGCTGCCCCCTGTAGAACACCATGATCCTATCCCGACCAAGGAAATCAGATGACGGTATGTGGGAAACCGACCCCCCTGAATGCTTCAACTTAATCAGAAACGTCCAGGCACCCGACCAGATGCCAAACTCATCCAGGTTCTTGCTAGGAAGACCCTGGACGTCCCCGTACCTGCTCAACCAGGTTAAGATGTCAACACAAGAAAGTGACTCATTACGGGTCAGAACGGTCACTTTCTTCACCTCATTCTGGCGGGTGAACGCTTGCACAAAAAAACCCTGCCAGTCCGGCTGGTCTTTTGCCAGTTCATACCCAGACCAGAAAAGTTCAAGACCCTCTGGCCGGGCAAAACTGACATCAAACTCCCGGGTGCCATACGGATGTATCAGGGCAAAGATGTCACATGCCCTGATGCCCATCTGAAAGAGAAGCTCTGCCACCCTCTTCCTGGTGGGGCACGCTTCATTGCCTCTCCATTTCAGACAGACAACATTCCGTCTAGCTGACCCAGGGCCGATTGTGGGTGAGGACCAGGTGGTCTCGCCCCCGCCTTGCTCTCGGAAGGCACGCAGGCCATGCCTATCTATCCAGAAGGATAGATCCACCCGCTGCCCCCCTACTGTAATGGAATTCTCCCCTCTCCTAAGAGCCTCTAGATGTTGCCGCTGCAAGTTACCGTCACCAGACATTGGTAATGGGGAGGACAATGGGGACTGCCCCTCTCTCCCCGCTGAGCCGGCGACCACACCAGCATAACTTCTGCCAGGCGTAACCGACGCAGGAGGGGCAGCCGGACCGGGCCCACCCCCACCCCCCCAGACCTATCTAAAGCAGGTGTCACTCCAGACCCCTCTGAAGGGGCTACATGAGGCGCACCGGCCACTTGTACAGTGGCCGGCCGACCTCCAACATACACCCTGCAACATAAACTGTATTTACACAATTGACCACTTCTTCAGTGGCCACTACCGCACTATCCCCCCCCCCCCACACACACACACACTGCTGGGCCAGAGGTCACGTTATTCGTTTTGTCCAGCATTTCTGGACACATTTTTAACAGTCTTTCCTGATTTTTCGGGCCAGCGGGCTGTAGAACCACTGGTCCCACCCACGCCGGCCTTATCCACTTGATGGACAGTGCAGGAGGGAGGGGCGGTGCACACCACACTCGCATCAGGACCGCCCCCTCCCTCTCTGCCTACACACAAACTGCTCTGAGCTCCTTTGTGGATATCCGAAGCCCCACCCCCTCTGCCCCTGACCACTCCGACTGCGCCTCCACTCCCCGCCCCCACAACAATACCAGCGGAAGGGACTGAAGCGGAGCAGACCAGGGCAGAGGAGACTGGAACCCCGGCAAGGATTTGGGCATACAATTTGGGAGGGGCGGAGGCAGCCACCTCGCACCCTCCCCCTGCAACTCCGGATCGGGACACCGCTGTACCCGCGGCCGCACCCCCACCACCCACAGCCACCCTTACAACCCCCGCCCCCCCGTCCCCCACCGCCATGACAAAACCGACAGGGGGGACTGCAGGGCGCATGGGAGCGGCGAAGCAGACCGGGGCAGAGGACGCAGACCCCAGCAAGGGGGGGCAACAACCTCTGCAAGGGGGGCAGTGGCAGCCACATCGCCCCGCCGCACCTCCACCCGGCACTTGTCCAGTGCCCCAGCAGAGGTGGCCGGAGCCACCGACCACCAACCATGCCCCCCTCGCCACCCGCCCCGGGAGCCTTCCTGTCTGGCCCCTCCTGCTTCTCCTCACCGCCCCTGTTACCGCAAACAGGGACAGCGTCCTGCGCCATCTTTGCCATGTGTTTCTCCCCTCTCCTATGCACCGGTCCCACAGCAGAGACCGGGCCAGGGAGGATGGTGGGGTTCGTGCCCTGAGCTGGCTTTTCAGCTGGCCCAGGGCACGCAGGGTGGGTCACATAGACATACCTCACCTCTGGCTTTAATGTCTTTGTCTTTCTCCTCTTTCCTATGGGCACACCCGTCGACTGGTTCCTGCACACTGAGGATAACACCCAGTATACAGAACAGTGTCCATATATATAGAATAAGAGCAATAATAATATCTATTAACTGTATCATATTCAGTGATTTTGGTAATGGGGGAGGGGGGCTGTCTCCCTCTGGTTTCATGTTCTTATAGCGGTTATACTTGTACATGTCTTGTCTTCCTGTATATTCCTTGGTGTTTGTGAGGCTGCTGTTGTCTCAGGGCTGGTGTCGCTTCTGCCGCTCGTCTTGACCCTGCTCTAAACCTTCTCATAACCTCGGTAAATGGCTCGTAAATAAGACAATCTCTTGTTAAGATCTGGGTGCGGTTCTGTTAAGAAGTCCTTTGTCTTACAGAATTTCCCGTAAGAGTGGGTAATGCTAGTGCCCGGGCATCTTTATACTGGTGATAAAGTTTTACCTTATAATGAGCAGTTTATAGAAGCGGCAGAGGAAGCGCCAGATGGATTATAAATCTGTTGTGTCTCTGGGTCATACATCCCTGCTCATTAAGGAAGGCAGATGTGTGATCCTGCTCCGCCGGCCACGCTCCCTCTGCACTCGGCCTGGAATAGCAGTAACAATAAAGTCTTATTTTGGGAGAAATCACTGACATATTTATTCATCAGCATCACAGCTGCTCCACCGGCCATGGAGGCAGAACTGCACAATTAAAGGGCCAATGCTGTAAAGGACATGTGTAGTGTACAGCCATAGCGTCCATAGGCGTGCGCAGCCTATTGCATTAGGGTGTGCACCCTAAAGCACAAAAACACACGCCCCGCGCACGTGTGTATTTGTGTATTTATGTATGTATGTATATATGTGTGTGTGTGTGTGTGTATATATATATATATATATATATATATACACACACACTGTATATATATAATTATATACACACACACATATACACACAGGCTGGGCCTCACCCTAGCATTGCCGTGACTCCGCCTCTGCGCCTAGGAACAATATATAGGGGGGGCACATAATATACCACAGTCAAAAATGGGGGCGGGGGGCACTAATAATTTCCACCATATAATCATACTACTGAAAAAAACTAAATAAGTATATATAAATAAGATTACAAAATAGGAGAGTATTGCGGTATGCAGGGGTACCTTTTTATTGTACTATCCTAATACTTAAAAGACAAGCTTTCAAGAGTTTTCCTTTCTTCCTCGGTATTGCTTCATACCTGAGAAAGAGAGAAACACTCTCCAAAACTTTTCTTTAGAGTTTAAAGCAGTTTCAGCACTATAATAAAATAATTTACTTACAAAAGAAGCCATTCAGTCGTCTGCTGTGCCGTCCTCTGCTTGCTTCCGCGGATCTTCCCCTCCTTTCAGTCTCTCCATAGTGCGCAGGTGCCCTGTTATGGGGGATATGTGGATGACACAGTGTTATGGGGGATCTGTGTATGACACACTTATGGGGGATCTGTGGATGACACATTGTTTTGGGGGATCTGTGGATGACACATTTTTATGGGAGATCTGTGAATGACACATTTTTATGGGGGATCTGTGAATGACACACTGTTATGGGGGACCTATGGATGACACACTGTTATGGGGGACCTGTGGATGACACACTGTTATGGGGGACCTGTGGATGACACACTGTTATGGGGGACCTGTGGATGACACACTGTTATGGGGGACCTGTGGATGACACACTGTTATGGGGGACCTGTGGATGACACACTGTTATGGGGGATCTGTGGATGACATATGACTGAGGAGGGCTATCAGGGGACTTTATACAGGGGTAATATAACTGAGGGGTATCAGGGTAAATTATACAGGGGGTAATATAACTAAGGGGTATCAGGGTACACTATACAGGGGTAATATAACTGAGGAGGGCTATCAAGGACATTATACAGGGGTAATATAAGTTATATTTCCTCTGTATAATGTCCCCTGATAGCCCTCCTAAGTTATATTACCCCTGTATAATAATGTACACTGATACCCCTTAGTTATATTACCCCGCCCTGTATAATTTAACCTGATACCCCTCAGTTATATTATATAACTGAGGGGTATCAGGGTACATTATACAGGGGGTAATATAACTAAGGGGTATCTATCAGGGTACATTATACAGGGGTAATACAAGTGAGCAGGGCTATCAGGGACATAATACAGGGGTGAGGGGTAAGATAAGTTATATTACCCCTGTATAATGTCTGATAGTAGCCTAGCCCTCCTCGGTTATATTTCCCCTCATGTACCCTGATACCCCTAGTTATATTATCCCCTGTATGATTTACCCTGATACCCCTCAGATATATTATATAACTGAGGGGTATCAGGAAAATACAGGCGACAACAGAGGATTCGTAGCACTGTGGGACGGGGGGGGTACATACTACTTTTTTTATATGCCCAGCCCTCACCAGCTAGCAGACGGCCAGGCGCGCAGGCAGGGTAATAGTATTCAGATGCAGCGTGACGTGACGTCAACGTCAACTCAGCCTGCGCCGCACAGCACGCACTCCCTCTCTGCCTCTGCCGGGTCCGGGACTCCGCCCCCTATTTGAATACTAGCCACCGCCCGCCGACAGCCCACAGCCAGATATTGTAAATGAATGGACAGCGCGGCGGGCGGCGGCAGCCAGCAAAACAGACAGGGAAATAGGCTGGGGGGCAGTGCGCATGGAGGTGACGAACCTATTAGAGTGTGCCCAGGCACACCCGGCACACCCCGTGCGCACGCCTATGATAGCGTCGGCATCTTCACATGTCACTCACTGGTCAGAATGGCACAGAGGATACGAAGAAGACTCTGCCATTATTATCTGGAGTTGATCAGATTTTTGATTCCACTGTGGACTGCCTCTGGAAATGTGTACAACGTTTCATAGTGTCAGATCAAGGGCTCATGCAGACGACCGGCCTTGTGTGTGTTTCCCATTTTCCGGCCTTCTAGAGAACTATCCTATCGGATTTTTTTTTTTGGAGGGGCCGCGGAACAGACATACAGATGCGGACAACACAAGGGTTATTTGCTGCCCCATTGAAGTGAATGGATTTGCATCTGACCCACAAAAATTGCGGATCGGATGCGGACCAACAATACTTTCGTGTGTATGAGCCCTAAAGCGGTTGCCCAGGAATAAGTAGTTTTTACGTAAAGCTGCAGCCTGCCTCAGTAAGTGGAAGATTCATATTTACCTGCTCCCCACTGCTCCATTCCTCCACAGTGGCTCCTGTGTGTCTATCTTCTGGTCCCTGGCTTTTTTTCTTCTGGCACAGCATGGGCATGGTGACACTTGTGGACACGTTACCACTAAAGCCAGTCATGCCATGCCCATTCTGGGAAGAAAACAAGTTGGGTACTGGAAATGAACAACCCAGAGCTATCATGGAGGACCAGAACAGCAGTGAGCAGGTAAATCTTAGTCTTCCCATTACCGAGGCAGGCTGCCAGCATTAATTGACAACTACTCTTAGGCCCCTTTCACACGGGCGAGTATTCTGCGCAGATGCGATGCGTGAGTTGAACGCATTGCACCCGCACTGAATCAGGACTTATTCATTTCTATGTGGCTGTGCACATGAACGGTGATTTTCACACACCACTTATGCGTTGCGTGAAAATCGCAGCATGTTCTATATTGTGCGTTTTCAACGCAACACAGGCCCCATAGAAGTGAATGGGGCTGCGTGAAAATCGCAAGCATCCGCAAGAAAGTGCGGATGCGGTGCGATTTTCACGCACGGTTGCTAGGAGACGATCGGGATGGAGACCCGATCATTATTATTTTCCCTTATAACATGGTTATAAGGGAAAATAATAGCATTCTGAACACAGAATGCATAGTACAATAGCGCTGGAGGGGTTAAAAAAAAAAAAAATAATTTAACTCACCTTAATCCACTTGCTCGCGCAGCCGGCATCTCTTCTGTCTGTCTTCTGTGCTGTGTGCAGGAAAAGGACCTGTGGTAACATCACTCCGGTCATCACATGATCCATCACATGATCCATCACCATGGTAAAAGATCATGTGATGGACCATGTGATGACCGGAGTGACGTCATCACAGGTCCTTTTCCTGCACACAGCACAGAAGATAGACAGAAGAGATGCGGGGCTGCATGAGCAAGTGGATTAAGGTGAGTTAAATTTATTTTTATTTTTTTTAACCCCTCCAGTGCTATTGTACTATGCATTCTGTATTCAGAATGCTATTATTTTCCCTTATAACCATGTTATAAGGGAAAATAATACAATCTACAGAACACCGATCCCAAGCCCTTGGGTACCAAACATGCTGATTTTTCTCACGCGCGTGCAAAACGCATTACAATGTTTTGCACTCGTGCTGAAAAATCGTGCATGTTCCCGCAACACACCCGCACCTTTTCCCGCAACGCCCGTCTGAAAGAGGCCTTAAAGGGATTGTCTCATCATAGACAATGGGGGCATATCACTAGGATATGCCCTCATTGTCTTTTAGGTGCGGGTCCCACTGCTGCGACTCGCACCTATATCGAGAACAGAGCCCCAAAAGTGTTGAACTTTATAGGGAAACCACTCTACAGAAAGTGCAGAATCTCAAACAATTGACATGCTGCGGACTTTAAAGGGTTTCTGTTACCCCCCAAAAGTTTTTTTTTTTTTCTAGGCTAATTAAAATCCTTATACTGAGATTTTTCAATATATAGTGCTCTTACCCTTTTCTGTTGGTTAGTTTCTTTAAAAACTGCACTTTTATAATATGTAAATTACCTCTCTACCAGCAAGTACGGTGGTTACTTGCTGGTAGCCGCCGCATCCTCCTTTAAAAAAACGCCCCCTCCTCCTGCTGATTGACAGGGCCAGCGAGTGCTCTCCTCCTCCGGCTGGCCCTGTCTGCAATTCAAATCCTGCGCCTGCACCTCATTCAGCGCAGGTGCTCTGAGAGAAGGACGCTCGCTTCCTCAGCACTTCCTCAGTGCGCCTGTGCCGATGGCGTCACCCTCAGTACACCTGTGCCGATGACGTCACCCAAAAGAGAAGACGTCATCGGCACAGGCGTACTGAGGAAGTGCTGAGGAAGCGAGCGTCCTTCTCTCAGAGCGCCTGCGCTGAATGAGGTGCAGGAGCAGGATTTGAATTGCAGACAGGAGGAGGGGGTGTTTTTTTTAAAGGAGGCTCCTACTTGCTGGTAGAGAGGTAATTTACATATTATAAAAGTGCAGTTTTTAAAGAAACTAGCCAACAGAAAAGGGTAAGAGCACTATATATTGAAAAATCGCAGTATAAGGATTTTAATTAGCCCAAAAAAAAAAAAAGACTTTTGGGGGGTGACAGAAGCCCTTTAAAATCCATACAACAGGTTAATTTCCGCACCTAAGAAAAAAAGCTAAGTGTACATGAGATTTGTCAAACCTCATTCACTTTGCTAGTACTTTATTGTGCTGAAGTTTTTCTACATGAAATCCGCAGAAAAAACGTGTGTAATCTACATTGTTTGCAGCCACCTTAAAGAATCAGTCAACATCATAGTTGCCCAATATGTTATAAATCAGGGGTAGTTGACATAAGCATTCACAATTCCATTATTGCTTTCCATTATAACATGGTCATAACGGAAAAAAACTAAATTGTAAGATGGAATTTAAAACGGAAAACCTTTAGTGGAATTCTGTTTTTGTCCGCCATAATAGTGGTCTATGGGCAAACATAACATATCCGTCTGGGTTCCGTGATCCAGGACGGAAAATAAGTCCTACTGCATATGGGACTCCAGAGGAGACAGTCACTGCACCTCTCTTAACAAAGTTGCATTGGCAGAAAAGGCTTCAATTTTTGGGGCAGTACAAGAATTGGACCTTTGCCAATTGGCAAAGGGTTGCCTTCTCAGAAAAGTCACATTTTATGCGTCATTGAATGGATGGATGCATTGACATGTCAGGCAATAAACACCCTGCAACCATTGCTGGAGGAGCAAAAGCTGGTGGTGGCAGTTGTATGGTCTGGAGAATGTTTTTGTGGCATTCTCTGGGCCCACTCATCCATTTGAAAGGCAATCTCAATCGATTTGGGTATGAATCCATCCTTGCAGATCATTTACCCCCATACATGTTGATTGTCCTCCCTGGGGCAGATGGGATCTTCCAGCAAGATAATGCAACATGTCACAAAGCTAGAAATGTCTGACATTGGTTGACAGCATAACCAAGACTTCCAAGTACTACCCTGGACCCAGAATTCTCCAGACTTGAACCCAGTTGGTTGAGTATCTGTGGGACCACCTAGAACATCATGCTCCCTCCTGCAGCTGTGGGATCCACTGCAGTCAGCATGGCTCCAGATACCTGTGACAACCTACCAGGACCTTACTGAATCACTCCCAGCCCGTCTAGCTGCTGTCCGTGCTGGACACGGAGGTTACTCCGTAACAATGTGACTTCACCATGTAGAAACCTATGGAATCTGGAATATTTAGAACATAGGTATGTCAGAGATATCTGGAGTATTGGAATGATGTTAATGCACTCTCATTCCTGGATGTCCACACATGGGTTAAACTTCCAGTGTCTTTGAGCTTTTCATCCAGTTTCTATTCCTGCTGCTGTCTGACATTTCCTGGCATTTCTGTCTGTGTGTCTTTAGGATTCCAGATTATTGGCCTCCTCATACATTCCAGAGCATTGTGACTTGTGACAGACTAATGGAATTTCGTGTGGTGTGTGGTTATTTTCTTGGAGCTCCACTGGCCTGGTTCCCTCCTCTAACAGCTCTCGCATTTCAGAGCGATTCTGGTCCTGAATGAGTTACAGTCCACAGAGGCTGCAGGTACTTAGCAGCCCTTTTAGCGTCTTCTATTGATTTTTCTTTTTTTGAGGAGCATGAAAAGATGGAAATAAAAGTAGTGAAATAATAAGCCCTAAAGAGCAGCTTTGCTCCGCTCATGGTAAAACTGCCTTCGTAAAATTTTAATTACACAGGGAGGAATAGAAATCATTTAAAACAGAAAATATTCTTCTGCAGAGACCCCAGGCAGCGCAAGAAGAGACCGAGTGCTTGTAAAATTCATCGCTTCACATAGATAATCACACAAGACATCTGGGGGAGTCATGGCTCGGGTGCCTTACGGGAAGTGATGGGGGGCACCAGGAGCACTCTATTTTAATAGCATGCTGTCCACTAAAATTGGTGTGTTTCAAGAATTCACAGAAAATGTACATGGGACTTTTACCATCATCCCAACACATAATATAGATAAAGCTGCAACGACTTGATGGCTCCAACATTTACCAACATAATGACCTCATTTACTGGGAGGATCCATGTCATCATGCAGACTGTAACCTCTGTCAGTGAATGTAAACAGCAGCTTCCATGTCATAAGAATCTTTAGAACCTTTCTGCTGTCGTCAATTATAGTATTTACCTCCTGATTTTCTCTGTGCAGCACAGATTTTTTTTTCTTGATACCTGGAAATAGTGAACAAGCATAATTTCTGCTGCTGGATCTTATAAAGGTTTTATTTGAATTTCAACTCTCTGATGAGAATATCAGGGCAGTGCAGATAATTACCATTTATGGAACTTATCATCAGGAGTAGTGTGAATATGAAGTTTTATTCTGTTAGATCCTGTTCCTGCAAGTGCCCAGGGCAGTGCTCTCTGCATTGAGCTGCTTCACAGTCACTCCTGTGTACACTAAGTGACATCCAACTGGAAAAGGGCACATGCACATGGAACAGTTCAGTGAAAAAGCACTGCCTGGGTGCTTGGCAACAGCAAAATCTAGCAGAATAAATGTTTATATTTGCACTACTCCTGATGAGTAAAGATCCATAAAAGGTTTCTCCTGTTCTGCCCAGCCCCTTCCTTGTGCCGTCAGCAGTTTAGCATGGTTAAAAGGGTTGTTTCACTTCAGCAAATTACATTTATCATGTAGAGAAAGTTAATACAAAGCACTTACTAATGTATTGTTATTGTTCATATTGCCTCCTTTGCTGGCTGGATAAATTTTGTCCAGCACATTATACACTTCTCATTTCCATGGTTACAACCACCCTGCAATCCAGCAGTGGTGGTCATGCTTGCATACTACAGAAAAAAATTGCTGGCCTCTCTGGTGGCCGGGAACATAGGAGCACACATAGGCACATACTTTTTCCTATAGTGTGCTAACACGGCCACTGATGATGGACTGCAAGGTAGTGATAACCATGGAAATGAGAAGTGTATAATGTGATGGGAAAATGAATCCAGCCAGCAAAGGAGGCAATATGGACAATAGCAATACATTGGTAAGTGCTTTGTATTAACTATCTCTAGACGAAAATAGCAATTTCTATTAATGATACTGAGAAAAATGCAGGTTGTATACAGAAGGTATCCGTATTTTGTGGTGGTACGATTTGCAGACCACAAAATGGCGACAGTAGTGTGCTTGTAGCCTTATTTTAAAGGGTTTATTCAGAATTAAATTCATGAGCCATTTCAGTGAACTGCAGACAAATATCAGAGCTAAATCCTCCTGAATAGTGAGTGCAGCTCTGGAGTATAATACAGGATGTAACTAAGGATCCGTACAGGATAAGTAATGTAATGTATGTACACAGTGACTTCACCAGCAGAACAGTCATTGCAGCTCTGGAGTATAATACAGGCTGTAACTCAGGATCAGTACAGGATAAGTAATGTAATGTATCTACATAGCAACTTCTCCAGCAGAAAGGGCAAGCCACACTGAAGTCTTTTTCTCCTTTTAGACTGTGTACAGAGAATGCTTCTGTGACCCTAACCCAAGACACAACTCAATGTAGTCTGGGTAAGACTTAATGACAGTTAAAGGTGGACCTCATGATCTATCTTTCTGAGCCACCTCACTGATAGGAAATCTTTTCCATTAACTTCCTATGGAATTTTTAGGAGGAGCCCATGTAACCCCATCATTATTTATTAACTCAAAGGGCTACCGAGATTGTGACCTAACATGTTCGCATAATGACCTGCTCAGAGGCGTAATTTTAAGCTTTTGGGCCCATGCAAATTCTCGACAGGAACCCCCTCCTACTAGGGTGCAGTTATAATTATGATGCATTTGTATGTGGAAGAGGGGCCTTTGGGTCCACTTAAGTACCAGGTCCCAGTCATGAATTCTACCTCTGTATCGCCTATAGCTATACTACAAGACCAGTTAGATAAGCGCTAATGAAATATTGAGATGTCCAATGCCTAAGCTGACAGAAAGACTAGAGGGTGCGGTAATCATGTGCTGCTCTATAATTTCTGTGTTACAGGCAGTGAGTGTGGAACCACTGTGCCAACCAACTAGTTTGACTTTGGGTTAGTCCTGAGGGCATTATCCTAGAGGTCCCCTGGTTTTCACCCCAATACAAGGATCTAGCCTTCGCCTCAGGGGAACACCCAGGTCGCTTCCTCTTGGAATAGTTCCGGTGTGGTTTGTTGCTCACCCACTGGGGTAAGATACACCAGTGCCAAGCACTGCGGGATCAGGCAATGCTTGTAGTCAGGAAACAGGCAGCAGTAAGGGCAGGCACGTGCAAATAAGTGGCACAGTCTAGATGTCAGAGTGGGCAGCTCAGGGTAAGTACAGTGATCAGGCATAGGTCAGGTTGCAGAGAGTCAGGATCCCACAAACAGGCAGAAGACAGACTAACAGATTATAGCTCTTTTGCAGGGAAAATAAGTCAAACCAAAAGAAATCTAAAGGATTGCTTAGGCAAGAGGTGGAACAAACAGACCAGCATTTATAGCAGGGCTGATGATCTCATTAGTCAAACAGCTGAACACAGAGGTAAAGGGAAATTAACCCTTGCAGTGCTTCAATGTGAGGTTTAAAGAGTAGACACTGTTACACACAAAGAGACCTAGCAGCCAGGCTGCAGTCTGCAGCATGGGACACAGGAGTCAGCAAAAGCTAGGTTAGTGATGCAGTGCCTGTGCCTGCCTTGGACAGTGGGATGGCAATGGGCACGGAGCCACATTGCTGTCATCTGACACTATGCCATTTACCTCCACTTATAGGAATATGAGTAATGACTAGGTTCCTATAAGATGACTGATATAGATTAGAGCAATGTCTGCAGCTCTGGAGTCAGGGACAGGAGCCTCAGAGTGAAGGCTAAGTGAATCTCCAGAAGGTTAGAACACAGCCGGGATCGCTCACATGTTGTGTGTCACAGGTCTTTGAAGCTGAAAAAATCATTACGAAAATCTGTGAGCCTTCCCAATACTTGAAGGAGCTAAAGATCAGGAAGCCTTTGGTTAAAGAAATTTCTAGTCCAGTATTACTCAGCTGCACTTCAGACTGCCCAAAGCCAATGATCAGCCCTCATCTTTGCCTTTTATGTGCATCTGTTTGAAATCCAAAGCTGCTGCTACAATCTGTGTGACTGGATAGTGATGAGAGCTGTCAGATGATGTATCTTCACTAGTGTTGGGCGAGCATGCTCTGCCGAACACAAATTTTACTCGAGCATCGCGATGCTCGGCACATCGCGGTGTTCGGCTGAACACAACGCGTGCTCGGGCGCGATGCTCAAGTCTCCTCTCCACACGTTTGTTGGCTACTACGCAGACAATAAACGTACGTAGAGGTACTGGCACTCACTGTAATGCCATGTTGGCTACTGGCATTACAGTGATTGGCTGGCCGGAACGCGTCATCAGGTGCTATATAGCACCCGATGACACGTGTTTGGCTCAGTCTTAGTCAGGGAGAGCTGTGCTGAAGAAGGGACAGATAGTGTAGGGAGTGAAATAGTAATATTGTAGTGAAACAACTTGTTAGAGACCCAAAAGTCCTTTTAAGAACTATAGTTGTATCTGGCTGCAATATATATTATTAGCGCAACCTGTGCTAAATTGCGTGGAATTGTTAGAGACCCAAAAGTCCTTTTAAGAACTATAGTTGTATCTGGCTGCAATATATATTATTAGCGCAACCTGCGCTAAATTGCTTACAATTGTTAGTGCCGCTTCTGATAGTGACACAACCTCTGCTACATCTTTTATTTTACATTTGCGCAGCCTAAATATCTGTGACATTCAGCGCAATTGTTTGGCCGCTGGTGACAACGACACTACCAGCGCTACATCTCCTGTTTAACGTGTGCGCATCCTAAAAGTATCTGTGACTTTCTGTTTACTTTATTTGCACATACACTTACAAAACCTGCGCTACTGTACGTGTGACATACTTGCAAGCATATATACAGGGCCATCTTTACCAAGGGGCAAAAGGGGCAGCTGCCCTGGGCCCAGTTGCTCCTGGGGGGCCCAAGGCAGCTGCCTCTTGAGCCCTGCTAGCTCCTGCCCCGGGTGTCAGGCTGTCGGCTACACAGGCATCATGATCATACTGTGTTAATGATCTTAATTCTAGGACCTTAATGAGTTTTGCTCGAGGACCTTAATGACATCATTACCATGTGACCAGTAACCTAGCAATTACTGGTCACATGGCTATGAGGTCATCACAGGTCCTACTGAGTTGTGCAGAAGTTAAGTGTGGAGCTTTTTTGTGTAAAGATTACATCAGAAAAAGGTGACAGGCGCTGTTATGTTAATATACTGTAAACTACTGTATAGTGGGGTGCTGTATACTGTGTGGTGGGCTGTATATTGTGTGGTGGGCTGTATATTGTGTGGTGGGCTATATATTGTGTAATGGGCTGTAGATTGTGTGGTGGGCTGTATACTGTGGGGGGGTGGGGTGGCCTGTATACTGTGTGGGGGCCTGTATACTGTGTGGTGGGCTGTATACTGTGTGGTGGGCTGTATACTGTGGGGGGCCTGTATAGTGTGGGGGGGGCCTGTATAGTGGGGGGGAGTGCTATACTGCTGTACTGTATAGTGTGGGGGGCTGTATCGTGTATAGTTTGGGGTGCTGTATACAGTGAGGTGTTGTATACCGTGAGGTGCTGTATACTGTGGGCTGCTATACTGCTCTACTATATACTGTGGGGTACTGTATAGTGTGGGGTGCTATACTGCATACTGTGGGTTTCTGTATACTATAGGGTGCTATACTGCATACTGTGGGGTGCTGGGGTGCACTGTAACACTAGGGTGAGCCGAGCCCTGGTCTCCTTCCTGCAGAGCGGTGCCCACTTCCAGCCTGAGCCCAGCTGCCCAGAGCACTGATCCTAAGCCGCTGGAGTCTTCAGAACTGGAAGTATTTACAGTCATTCACTGTACTCTACCAGATGTGTGGATTTTTTGTGTGTGTGTTGTGGTGGAGGGCGTGATTGCCTGCTAAGGTGTGGGAAGGCGGGATCCAGGGGGCCCAAGTAAATTTTTGCCCAGGGTCCAATCAATATTAAAGACGGCCCTGCATATATACAATTTAATATGCGCAAGGTGAGCAGTAAGGGATGGGGAAGTGGCCGTGCTGCTGATGGTGCACGCAGAGGTCGTGGCCCTGGGCGTGGAGAAACTGTGCCTGCTGCCAGAGCACAAGAAACACACTCGTCCACGATACCTAGCTTCATGTCCCAGTTTGCAGGGCAGCACAGGACACCACTCTCGAAGTCAGAACAGTGCGACCAGGTGGTAGGTTGGATTGCAGCAGATAATGCTTCTAGTCGGTTAAGCACCACCCTGTCTTCCACAAAGTCCAGTCTCAGTAGCCAAGAGTCTGGTCAACAGAATCCTCACCCTGATACTTCCTCCTCCCACCATGGAGAGTCTTGGCAAACAAGTGATCCCACACTCGCATATTCCGATGAGCTCTTTTCATCGCCATTCCTTGATTTGGGCCTATCGACAAGCCTACTTGAAGAGGGACATGAGGAGATATTGTGCCCTGATTCCCAAACTCTTGAGCATCCACAATCACAAGAAGATGACGGTGGGGAAAGGCAATTAGTGTTTCATGAGGTGGATGATGAGACACAGTTGCCAATAAGTCAACTGCAATTTGTGTCTCAAGAGGTTCATGATGAGGATAAGACACAGTTGTCAATATCTGAGGTTGTTGTTAGGTCAACAAGTCAGGAGGATAACAAGAGTGAGGAAGTAGAAGAGGAGGTGGTGGACGATGAAGTCACTGATCCAACCTAGGAAGGTGGCAAGCCAAGCGAGGACGGCAGTACAGCAGCACCGCAACAGGCTGGAAACGGCAGTGGGTGGCAAAAGGCAGAAGGTGGGCCACACCAAACAGGCCCGCAACTGTTCCTCGGAGCACCCCCTTGTGGCAATCTCCCTTGCCAAGGAGTAGGTGTTCCACAGTCTGGTGCTTTTTTGAGGAAAGTGCGGACGATAAAAGAATTGTCATTTGCAACCTGTACCGTACCAAAATGAGCAGGGGCATGAACACTAGCAACCTCACCACCACCAGCATTATCCGCCACATGGAATCAAAGCACCCTAATAGGTGGGCTGAATGCCTGGGTCCACAATCAGTGTCTGCGGGTCACACTACTACCTCTTCTTCCCCTGTGTTACGTGCTGGCCAATCCCCTGTCCAAGACGCAGGCCCAGATGCCTCCTGCCATGCACCTGGACCTTCACAAGCAGCTAGCACATCAGCTAGCACAACCACTTCTGTGTCCCAGCCCAGCGTACAGATGTCTATATCCCAGGCCTTTAAACAAAAGTGCAAATACCCAGCCACACACCCACAGGCCACAAATTGCTGGCCCTGGAAATGTTGCCATTTAAGCTTATGGACACTGAGGCTTTCTGCAGCCTGATGGCGGTGGCTGTTCCGCGTTACTCTGTCCCCAGCCGCTAATATATTTTACGGTGTGCTGTCCCAGCCTTACACCACCATGTGTCCCGTAACATCACCCATGCCCTGATCAACGGAGTTATTGGGAAGGTCCACTTAATGACTGACACATGGACAAGTGCTTTTGGCCAGGGAAGCTACATTTCCCTGACTGCACACTGGGTGAACGTTGTGGAGGCTGGGGGTGAGTCGTACCCTAGGATGGCACAGGTGCTACCGACGCAGAGGATTGCGGGCCCTACTTCCATAAGGTTTATGCCACCACCTACTTTAGTGGCTGCAACTCCCCCTTATCCTCTTCTGCCTCCTCCACTTCTGAATTATCATCTTGCAGCACCAGTCAGACATGAGTCAGTAGCTGAAAGCAGTGTAGCACTGCAGTGGGGAAGCGGCAACAGGCCGTGCTTAAACTGATCTGCTTAGGTGACAAACAGCACACCCCCACAGAGCTGTGGCAGGGGATAAAGGACCAGAATGAGCTGTGGCTCTCACCACTCAACCTAGAACCAGGCATGGTTGTGTCTGATAATGGCCGTAACTTGGTGGCGGCTTTGGAGCTTGGAAATCTCACACACATACCATGCCTAGCCCACGTGTTTAACCTAATGGTTCAGTGGTTTCTCAAAACCTACCCCAATTTGCCTGAGCTACTGGTGAAGGTGTGCTGCATGTGTGCCCATTTCTACAAGTCATCGACAGCTTCCACCGGTCTGGCAACGCTGCAGCAGCGCTTGCAATTGCCAGCTCACTGACTGTTGTGAAAAGTGAGCACGTGCTGGAACTCAACGTTTCACAACATGGCCAGGCTTTGTGAGCAGCAGAGGGCAGCAATGGTCGCCGCCTTTCCAGTCAGCTTCCACTCTTCACAACCGACGAGTGGGCATTGATGTCTGTCCTCTGAGAGGTTTTACGAAACTTTGAGGAATCAACACAGATGGGGAGCGGTGATAACGCTATTATCAGCGTAACCATCCCATTTCTGTGTCTACTCAAACGCTCACTGTTCACAATTAAGGCGGATGCTTTGCATGTGGAATAGGTGGAAATGGGGGAAGACAGTACACAAGGTGATAGCGAGACCACCCTCAGTTCATCTTCTTTTTTTTTTATCAAATCTTTTTTATTGTTACAAATAAGGTAAAGTTATGAAACAATATTCACATGTCTTTGTCTTTTCTCAGATCTTACAATTACACTACAGCGTAGAATTACATAGTAACATAAAGACATAGAAATTTCTCTATTACATGTATATATATTATTTTCATAGAGTGTATAAAGGCAAGTAAGAATACTCCCGTAACCCCCCCATCCCAACCCACCCAAACATATAATTAACTGGAATGCCTGGTTGTCGCTTATTCAAGTTTCTTAAAAAATAAATAAAAATCATATAACTATTGGGCTGAAACTGAGACCACCCTCAGTTCATCTTCTTAACGCAAATTGGATGATGATGATGAAGAAGAGGAGGAGCAGGAGACAGTTGCCTCCGCTACAGAAGGTAGTACCCATGGAAGTTTTATTCCATCTGTTCAGCGTGGATGAGTAGAAGAGGAGGAAGAGGATATTGAGAGTCATCCTCCTGATGAGGACAGCGAAGTCTTGTCTGTTGGCACTCTGGCACACATGGCTGACTTTATATTAGGCTGCCTTTCCCATGACCCTTGCGTTGTACTCATTTTGGCCAACACCGATTACTGGTTGTTCACCCTTCTCGACCCCCGCTACAAAGAGAACTTCTCATCTCTCAATCCTGTGGTGGATAGGACTAGCAAAATGGTGCAATACCAGAATGTCCTTGTGGAAAAAATGCTAAAAAAAATTCCAGCTGACAAGGCTGGCTGCAGAGTATGTAGTTCTTTGGCCAACTGAGGAGGGGGTACGAGGGGAACACACAGCAGTTCCAACAGAGGCAGGTCAACACTCTCCAAGGCATGGGACAGTTTTATGACACCCCGCCAGCACCCTCAACCTGATGCGCGGCCTAGTGTCACAAGGAGGGAAACATTTTGGCAGATGGTGAAGGAGTACGTGCAGACCTTGTCATCGTCCATAGTGATCCTTGTGTGCCTTACAACTATTGGGTGTCCCAGCTGGACACGTGGCACGAACTGGCGCTGTATGCCTGGGAGGTGCTGGCCTGCCCCGCTAACAGCGTTTTGTCAGAGCGGGTATTTAGTGCTGCTGGGGGCATAATAACTGATAAGCGCATCCACCTGTCAACTGAAAAGGCTGACCTGTTGTCTCCTATAAAAATGAACAAGGCCTGGATTGCCCCTGACTTCTCTACTCCACTAGAGGAAAGCAGCTGAACATAAAGACACTCTAAATGTGGCTTTTATGGTGTATTGAATACACTGTATTCCCATGCACCCCTTCCACCGCTAAAAAGGGTATATCGTTCAATCTCCCTTTTCTCGTCCTCCTCCTCCATCATATCAACATGCTTATTAGGCTGCCCTCGCTCCTAATGTTTTTAGAGGGTCAGCTCAGCAGCAGGCCCTCACCCATAATGTATTAGATGGTCACCAGCAGGACCTCGCCCATAATGTTTTTAAGGGTCACCAGCAGGCCCATAACCATAATGTTTTTGAGGGTCACCAGCAGACCCTCCCCCATAATCTTTTAGAGGATCACCTGCAGGCCCTCGCCTATAATGTTTTTGAGGGTCACCAGCAGACCCTCGCCCATAATGTTTTAGATGGTCACCAGCAGGCCCTCGTCCATAATGTTTTAGAGGGTCACCAGCAGGCCCTTGTTCATAATGTTTTTGAGGGTCACCAGCAGGCCCTCGCCCCTAATGTTTTAGATGGTCAGATCAGCAGCTGGCACTCGCCCTTAATGTTTTAGAGGGTCAGCTCAGCACCAGACCCTCGCCCCTAGTGTTTTAGATGTTCATCTCAGCAGTACACCCTCACCCCTAGTGTTTTAGATGGTCATCTCAGCAGCAGACCCTCACCCCTAATGTTTTAGATGGTGAGCTCAGCAGCAGGCCCTCGACCCTAATGTTTTAGAAGGTCAGATCAGCAGCAGGCACTCACCCCTAATGTTTTAGAGGGTCATCTCAGCAGCAGACCCTCACCCCTAATGTATTAGATGGTCAGATCAGCAGAAGGCCCTCGACCCTAATGTTTTAGAAGGTCAGATCAGCAGCAGGCACTCGCCCCTAATGTTTTAGATGGTCATCTCAGCAGCAGGCCCTCACCCCCTAATGTTTTAGATGGTCAGATCAGCAGGCCCTTGCTCCAATAGTTTTTGAGGGTCACCAGCAGGCCATCAATCACAATTTTTCAAGGGTGTGTACGATGCCATCCTTTATGTGTAATAAAGCGTGTATTGGAGTGCTGGTTCCTTGTAACTTTTGGCAGCCCTTTTACTTAGTGCATAGGCTTTATGAGTGCAGGAGTCCCACTACCTGAACAATTGTACCACAATGTGAATGAGGCTCTCCTTTATGTGATATACAGGTTGTATCGGAGTGCCTCTTCCTTGTAATTTTTGACAGCACTTGCACTTTATATACAAATAAATGTACAGGAAAGAATGTTTCCTAACAATTTTTCCTCTAAAATCGATTTTATCTTTGGTTTTGTGTGTATTATTGTCAGTCTGTAAAAGTGGCGTACTTCTTGAACAACATCGTTTCCAGCAGATACCTGGGAGTCCAAGATGCATCCAGACATCCTCCCCATGTTGATCCCGAACCATTTCAGTGGTGTTTCCATCAATTTCTGACCTTTTCCTGTGAACCAGACACCCTTCCCTCTTAATAGCAGGGGGTGCCTGGCTTAATGCTCTGGTTCTCCCATTGACTTCCATTTTGCTCTGGTGCTCTGTACGAGCATTCCCGAGGTGTTCTACTCGAGCACCTGAGCACTTTGGTGCTTGACCAACACTAATCTTCACCAGTCCTCAGAGCTGTCCAAAGTGCTGAAGGGAAGGATACACTCAAATAGCCTTCTCCTGCAATAACCTAGCAGATTTCCTTGGCCTAGATCATGTATTAATAAATTAATGTCACTGCACATCACAAGCCAAGCTCCTCAATATTCTCATTTTTTTAATGTAAAAAACATTCTTGTAGTATCAGCCACTAATCCATTGCCCCCAGCACATGTGTGTGCAGATAACTTATAACAGCACATGACAATTACAGAAAGCTGCCTAATTCTATTGTATAAGGGGGGCGAACAGTCATATTTTTATTTTAAAACAACTCAGAACAGAAATATCTAACAAAAGTTTCACTAGTAGACCGGTTCAATGGAAAGATTTTTGTGGAGTTGAAATAATGCAGGGGAATGGCAAATACTTCAACCATAATGCGTATATTCACCTGCAACTGAGTGTGCTGGTTCTGTATGTGTCATAGGCAGTGGCGTACCTCCAATAGAGGCAGACCACGCAGCTGCTATGGGGCCCCTGGGGGAAGGGGGCCCGCAGTGGAGGATAGGCCCCGCCCACTAATTACACTTGTATGGCTACCTGAGAAAGTAAGAGGTGGAGAAGGACCTTTGGTGATGTCATCAACCATGTGACCAGTGCAGGAAGCCAATAAATAGCAGAGCAGCAGAAGTCTAAAGGACCTTTGGTGATGTCATCATCATGTGACCAGTGCAGAGGACTGGTGAAAGACCTGTGGCATATCACTGTGAGGGGGCGGAGCTTCTGTGTGGTGCCTGGAGGAGAGGTTAGTGGTGTTCTGGGTTAACCCATAACATCCTAGAAAAGCTGGGAGTTGTAGTTTTGTCGTATTAGGCTACTTTCACACTAGCGTTCTGCTGTCCGCTCGTGAGCTCCGTTTGAAGGAGCTCACGAGCGGACCCGAACGCCTCCGTCCAGCCCTGATGCAGTCTGAATGGAGCGGATCCGCTCAGACTGCATCAGTCTGGCGGCGTTCAGCCTCCGCTCCGCTCGCCTCTGCACGGCCAGGCGGACAGCTGAACGCTGCTTGCAGCGTTCAGCTGTCCGCCTGGCCGTGCGGAGGCGTGCGGATCCGTCCAGACTTACAATGTAAGTCAATGGGAACGGATCCGCTTGAAGATGACACCATATGGCTCAATCTTCAAGCGGATCCGTCCCCCATTGACTTTACATTGAAAGTCTGAACGGATCCGCTCAGGCTACTTTCGCACTTAGAAAATTTTCTAAGTTATTAATGCAGACGGATCCGTACTGAACGGAGCCTCCGTCTGCATTAATATGATCGGATCCGTTCAGAACGGATCCGATCAAGCGCAAGTGTGAAAGTAGCCTGATATGTTTCTCAATGTAATTTAAACGTATGCCCTAGTACAGGCTGGTAATGCTGGGAGTTGTAGTTCTCTCCTCCTATACCCCCTCTTTTAAATGTAAACTGATGCCCCATAATAAGTCTGGCCATACTGGGGGTTATAGTTATTTCTTTTTAAAGCTCTTACCTGGTACAACTAGATGATGTCCTATAATCTGGACATGCTGAGAGTTGTAGTTCTCTTTTCTTAGGCTGGATTCTCATCACAGTTTAGTTTTCCGTTTTGCATGCAGGACTTTTTTCTGTCTAAAATAACGGATCTCCGACAGATATGGCATAAACGGATGCCAAATGTGCAGAACTGATGCTTGAAATACAGGATCATTTTTTTTTCTTTATTTTTCTGTTCATCTGACGGATCAGAAGAACTGAAAACTAAATGGTGATATGAACCTGACCTTATACTCTGTGTAATATCTACTTGTATCTGATCATAACAGCCTGGACATGCTGGAAATTGTAGTTCTCTCCACTTTCACCTCTCCCTGTGTTGCTCCCTAATGTCCAATAATAATCTGGTGATGATGAGACTTGTAGTTCCCTTGTCACTATTATAATGTTCTGCAGCAGCTGAGGTGAGTATTAGGCTTCGTTCTCATCTGTGCTGGTGACGTTCGCTGTTCTGCCGTCATAGGAGCAAATCAACGAAAATCACTGCAGTTCCGGATCTGGCACTTCATGGACGACAACACCCGACGGATCCCGCTGACTATGATGAGATCTGTCAGGTTTCCATCTTCCAGGCTATAAAATTGTGTCTAGCATTTATGACTTGATCCACGAATGAGGCCCCAACACAGATGTGAACGAAGCTTTCTATGTTCTGCAGCAGCTGAGGTATGCATTAGGAGGTTCTGACAGTTCATAAGGCAAGGGGGGCTATGGTGGCACTGGTATACTATTATGCCAGCACCACCATAGCCCCCCCCCCCCCCCCCCATGAGCTGTGCCTGTGTGCTGCTTATAGTGGAAAGTGCCCTAAGACAATGAATGGGGACAATCAAAAGCGTTTTTTTTCCCGGTATTGAGACCCGAGGACGGATCTCAATACCGGAAAATAGAAACGCAAGTGTGAAAGTAGCTCCTAATGTCTACACGGCTGCAACTGCTGGGGGTATGGCAGGGGAGAAGCCAGGGCAGGTGGTGGGATGGGCCAGTGGACGGAGTTAGTGGGGCCCCATTAAGATTCTTGCTATGGGGCCCAATGATTTCTATGTACGCCCCTGGTCATAGGCTACATGCACACAATCCTATTTTGGATCTGCATCCAATCCGCATTTTTTGCAGATCGCACACAGACTCACTCATTTCTATTGATCTGCATCTGTATATCTGCCTGCAAATTATAGAACATGTCCTATTGTTGTCCATTCGTCCAGACAAGAATAGCCATTTCTATTTATGGGACTACTTAGCAGATTCACGATTTGCAGATAGCATGGTCGTGTGCATGTAGTAGCCACATTTTCATGGGTTTATTCACCATTGAACCTATGTTCCAATTAAGTGAACTGCAGCTAGATATTAGAGTTGAATCATGCTGAACAGTGACTGCAGATCTGGAGTATAGTACAGGTTGTAACTCAGGATCAGTACAGGACAAGTACTATAATGTATGTACAAAGTGACTCCACCGGCAGACTAGTGAGTGCAGCTCTGGAGTATAATACAGCATGTAACTCAGGATCAGTACAGGATAAATAATTATATATACCAGGGCTGTCCAACCTCCGGCTCTCTAGCTGCTGTAAAACTACAATTCTCACCATGCCCTGCTGTAGGCTGATACCTGTAGGCAGTCTAGGCATGCTGGGAGTTGTAGTTTTGCAACAGCAGGAGAGCCGTAGGTTGGCCATTCCTGATAGAAAGCGAGTCCAGATCTATAGTATATAGTACAGGTTATAACTCGGAATCAGTAGAGGATAAGTAATGTATGCAGACATTGACTCCACCAGTAGAATAGTGAGTCCAGCTCTGGAGTATGATACAGGATGTAACTCAGTATCAGTACGGGATAAGTAATGTAATATATGTAAACCGTGACTTCCTCAGCAGAATAGTGAGTGCAGCTCTGGAGTATAGTACAGCCTGCAGCTCAGGATTAGTGCAGGATAAGTAATGAAATTATTGTACATAGGGACTTTCTGGTAATTCATTCTACATGTGACCTGTAGACTGAAGATCAGAGTCTTCAATAGTCTGTGCTTTTATAATATTTCTTTCTAATGTTTGCATTTGGTTGGGTTGTTCCTTGCTCACGGTTATGTGGACTCCTCTGGATCTCATCCCTTTTTGAGTCTCAGACAGCATGGGCACTGTGTTTCATACACTGGAGCACTGACCTTCATGACATACATAAAGATAAAGCAGTTACGTCATCTGCATCTGATATTTACAGCCCAAAAAAATACATTCTATGTCTCCGAGGTCACTGTCATCTCATTAGTTGCAGACACTGCCTCCATTGTGCTTGTCTTGTCACATGCAAAGGAGCCTTTTTTCTTGTAGTTCCATTTAGTTCCTTCATTAGCTGGGTGAATGTCCATACAGTACAGTACTTCTGGCTGGTACAGATAACTCCAAGCTAAACAGTGCTGGGATTGACCTTTTAGCAGCTTCGGCCTTAATGTCCTAGATACCCAAATTATCCATTTCTCCAGCTGATCTAATGAGCTGTATGCAGTGGTTCTGATCAGGATCTTTTAAACTGCAGATATGAATTACTAGTATAATATTATTAGATTACTTCTATAGTTTGGACAAGTTACAAAAAGTCTATCTGGCTGCTTCACAAAGAAATTCACTTTTTGATGAATTACTTCATCATGGAGCCCATTTCTTTGTAAGTAGAGGGCGCAATGACAGGGAACGGCGATCCCTTAGATGCCACGTTCATCGCTGATCGTGGCATCTGAGATTAAAAATGAGGGCTTTCAGAGGTTAATCAGTTAAAAAAAACAATAAATAATACTCACCTTATCCATTTGAGCCCAAAGAGGCCGCAGTGGCTATCTTGACTGCAGATCCCGCACAAAATCTTGCATGGTGCTTGATGGCGTGATCTTCAAATAAATTATTTTATACATAGTGCCCCTGAAATGAATTCTATACATGATGACATGATGTCCCCTGAAATACAATAGACTGCAAAATCTTAAATAAAAAATCTGTACGCTATGCCCCCCTGACCTAAGTAATTCCATATATGGTAAATTATATACTGGTAATATACTGTACTTCTAATATAAAAAATTATATACATGGTGATCCCTAAAATATGCAATGCAATACACTGTGCCCCCTAAAATAATTATATATACTGTGCCCCCTGACAGAAATATATATATATATATATATATATATACATACATGCACTGTGCCCCATGAAAATGAGAATACTCATGTCTAGGTAAAAGAAAATCTCACCTCTGCCTGTTTTCATGTTGTCATCTAGCAGTCTGGACCCTTCTGGTCAAGCCAGAGAAAAATTGCCAAATAACGGGCAGGGAACCACTATCTAAGGAAACCAATACAATTCAATCCAAGGGAAATTGGATCCTGTAAATAGAGAACCAGTCCAGCCTCTTGTTAGTATTGGGTAGGTTCAATCCCTTGTAAGTGAAGGACCAGTTCAGTCTCTTGTTTGCAGAGGGTGGTTCAGTCTCTTGTTAGTAGAGGACCGATTCAGTCTCTTGTTAGTAGAGGACCGATTCAGTCTCGTGTTAGTAGAGGACCAGTTCAGTCTTGTGTTAGTAGAGGACCAGTTCAGTCTCTTGTTATTATAGGACCGGTTTAGTCTCTTGTTAGTAGAGGAGCGGTTCAGTCTCTTGTTGGTAGAGGACCGGTTGAGTCTCTTGTTGGTAGAGGGCCGGTTGAGTCTCTTGTTAATAGAGGGGCTGTTCAGTCTCATGTTAGTAGAGAGCCGATCCAGTCTCATGTTAGGATAGGATCGGTTCAGTCTCTTGTTGGTAGAAGGCTAGTTCAGTTTCGTGTTAGTACAGGACCGTTTCAGTCTAGTGTTAGTAGAAGACCGATTCAGTCTTGTATTAGTAGAGGGCTGTTTCAGTCCCTTGTTAGTAGAGGGCCAGTTTTGTCACGTGTTAGTAGAGGGCCAATTCAGTCCCTTATTATTAGTGGGCTGGTTCAGTCTTGTGTTGGTAGAGGTTAGTAGAGGGCCGCTTCAGTGTCATATTAGTAGAGGAGCGGTTCAGTCTCTTGTTTGTAGACGGCCGGTTTAGTCTCGTGTTATTAAAGGGTTGGTTCAGTCTCTTGTTGGTAGAGGGCTGGTTCAGTCTTGTGTTAGTAAAGAGCCGGTTTAGTCTCGTGTTAGTAGAGGACCAGTGCAGTCTCTTATTACTAGAGGACCAGTTCAGTCTCATGTTAGTAGAGGACAAGTTCAGTCTCTTGTTGGTAGAGGGCCAGTTCAGTCTTGTGTTAGTAAAGAGCCGATTCAATCTCTTGTTGGTAGAGGGCTGGTTCAATCTCTTGTTAGTAGAGAGCCGATTCAGTCTCGTGTTAGTAGAGAACCAGTGCAGTCTCTTGTTAGCAGAGGACTGGTTCAGTCTCATGTTATTAGAGGGTCTGTTCAGTCTCGTGTTAGTTGAGGACCGGTCCAGTCTCATGTTAGTAGAGGACTAGTTCAGTCTCTTGTTGGTAGAGGGCCGGTTTAGTCTCGTGTTAGTAAAGGGTCAGTTCAGTCTCTTGTTGGTAGAGGGCCGGTTCAGTCTTGTGTTAGTAAAGAGCCAGTTCAGTCTCTTGTTGGTAGAGGGCCGGTTTAGTCTCGTGTTAGTAAAGGGTCAGTTCAGTCTCTTGTTGGTAGAGGGCCGGTTCAGTCTTGTGTTAGTAAAGAGCCAGTTCAGTCTCGTGTTAGTAGAGAGCCGATACAGTCTCATGTTAGTAGAGGGCCGGTTCAGTCTGATGTTAGTAGAGGGCCGGTTCAGTCTCATTTTAGTAGAGGGCCGGTTCAGTCTCATTTTAGTAGAAGGCCGGTTGAGTCTTGTATTAGTAGAGGGCTGGTTTCATCTCTTGTTAATAGGGGACCAGTTTTGTCTCTTGATAGTAGAAGGCCAGTTCAGTCGCATGTTAGTAGAGGGCTGATTTAGTCTCTTGTTATTAGTAGGCTGGTTATTAGTGGGCTTCTGCCTAGCAGTGTTCCCTGTGACCTCACCGACACTAATGTCTGTAGCGCTGCCCTAGCCTGTTTTTACAGGGTGGCATCACCAGGATCACTGCTAGGCAGAAGACTCCACCAAGCATACCCATAGTGAGACCCGGTACGTCTCCGGATCAAAAGAAAAGGTCCATGCCCTGTGCAATACAGCACAGGGCAAGGGGGAGCATTGTAGCATCAAATGAATTCATACTGAATGAGGGAAGAAGGGGTTATGTCCGTGTTCAGCTCTGAACAGGGCCAACCCCTTTAACCCCTTTACGTCCGCCCATAGGATATAAACGTCCTATGGGTGGACCTCTATTTCTGAAAGCACGTTTTAAAACGTCCTTTCAGAAATAGCAGCTGCACGCTAATCGTGCAGCTGCTGATCGGGTTGCCCGCTGTCAGTGACAGCAGGGCAACCCAGAGAGAAGGCAGGGACAGTGCCCAGGTGTCCCTGCCTTCCGGATCGCTGCAGACACAGCGCTCACCGAGTGCATGTGACCGCCGGGACCGGAGCGTGCAGGAGCTGTGTGAGGTCTTACAGAGACCTCGATCAGCCCTGCTCTGAGGCTGTACAGCGCAGAATCACGCTGTACAGCCTCTCTGGGGGCTGCATTTCTTCTGTAACTGGGGCTACTATGTCAGCCCCAGTTACAGGAGAAATCAACAGTGAAAAAAAAATGAAAAAGTGAAGCAAATGTTCCCCAGAGGTCTTGTATGACCTTATGGGGGACGAAAAGTGTAAAAAAAAATAAAGGGTTGAAAAAATAAAATAAAATAAAGTTTCACATGTAAAAAAAAAAAGGTCCCCAAGTAAGGAATAAAAAAAATTAATTAAAAATAGAAAAAATAAAATAAAATATTTGGTATTGCCGCATCCGTAAAAACCAGCTCTATAAAAATATCACATGACCTAACCCCTCGGGTGAACGCCGTAAAAAAAAAAAAAAAAAACTGTGTCAAAACAAGCAATTTTTGTCACCTTGCATCACAAAAGGTGCAACACCAAGTGATCAAAAACACGTATGTCCCACAAAATGGTACCAATAAAACAATCACCTCATCCCGCAAAAAATGAGCCCCTACATAAGAAAATCTCTCAAAAAATAAAAAAACTATAGCTCTTAGAACATGGAGACACTAAAACATCATTTTTTGGTTTCAAAAATGCTATTATTGTGTTAAAGTGAAACAAATAAAAAAAAGTATACATATTAGGTATTGACGCGTCCGTAAAAACCAGCTCTATAAAAATATCACATGAGCTAACCCCTCAGATGAACACCGTAAAAAAAAAAAAAAAAACTGTGTCAAAACAAGCAATTTTTGTCACCTTGCATCACAAAAGGTGCAACACCAAGTGATCAAAAATGCGTATGTCCCACAAAATGGTACCAATAAAACCGTCACCTCATCCCGCAAAAAATGAGCCCCTACATAAGAAAATGTCTCAAAAAATAAAAAAAACTATAGCTCTCAGAACATGGACACATTAAAACATTTTTTTTTTGTTTCAAAAATGCTATTATTGTGTAAAACTTTAATAAATGAGAAAAAGTATACATATTAGGTATCGCCACGTCCGTAACAATCTGCTCTATAAAAATGTCACTTGACTGAACCCCTCAGTTGAACGCTGTAAAAATAAATAAATAGAAACTGTGCTAAAACAACAAGTTTTTGGTCACCTTGCCCCATAAAGTGTTATAATGAATGATCAAAAAATCATATGTACCCAAAAATAGTACTAATAAAACTGGCACCTTATCCCCTAGTTTCCAAAATGGGGTCACTTCTTGGGAGTTTCTACTGTAAGGGTGCATCAGGGGGCTTCAAATGGGACATGGCATCTAAAAACCATGTGGAGTTCCTTTTCTTCTGCGCCCTGCCGACTGCCCATACAGCAGTTTATGACCACATGTGGGGTGTTTCTGTAAACCGCAGAATCTGGGTAATAAATATTGAGTTTTGTTTGGCTGTTAACCATCGATGTGTTAAAGAAAAAATTGGATTAAAATGGAAAATCTGCCAAAAAAGTGAAATTTAAAAATTTGATCTCCATTTTCCTTTAATTCTTGTGGTACGCCTAAAGGGTTAACAAAGTTTGTAAAATCGGTTTTGAATACCTTGAGGGGTGTAGTTTCTACAATGGGGTCATTTATGGGGGTATCCACTATGTAGGCCCCACAAAGTGACTTCAGACCTGAACTGGTCCTTATAAAGTGGGTTTTGGCAATTTTCTTAAAAATTTGAAGAATTTCTTCTAAACTTCTAAGCCTTCTAACGTCCTAAAAAAATAAAATGACAATTCCAAAATGATGCCAACATAAAGTAGACATATGGGGAATGTTAAGTAATAAATATTTTATGAGGTATCACTTTCTGTTTTCAAAGCGGAGAAATTGAAATTTAGAAAATTGTGAATTTTTCAAATTTTTGGGTAAATTTGGGATTTTTTCATAAATAAAGGTGAAATATTTTGACTCAAATTTATGACTATCATGAAGTACAATGTGTCACGAGAAAACAATCTCTGAATGACTTGGATAAATAAAGGCGTTCCAAAGTTATTACCACATAAAGTGAGATATGTCAGTTTTGCAAAATTAGGCCTGGTCAGGAAGGAGGCAAATGGCCCAGATGGGAAGTGGTTAAGAAAGTAAGTAATGCTGCTGATAATGGTGTTCACACATCATTCATATTTATGAAACTATCAGGTCCCATTTTTTCTACATGGCAACCTTTGAATTTAATTTTCTTCCATTTTCCCTAATCCAATATTTGTGTCTGCTGTTAGTTAGTAATACCTGCTAGAATGCAAAAAAAATATAAAAAAATTCTTAAGGTTTTCAACCCTAAATTGAGTGGACCCTCGAGGGGCTAATGTCTACATTATACAGTATGTGTGAATAAAAAAAAATTCATAGAAGAAACCTGAGAACATGCCAGACTGTTCTGTGTTATTACTTCTTGATAGAAAATCTGTAGTACTGTACTTCCCAGTGACTGCAGGCGCCCGCGATGAAATGGGGAGGAGGAGTAGTTTTTAATGAGGCTAAAACAATCACAACATTGATTTGCGGGCTGCTGTAAATGCATCAACATCCGACCACCTTACATTATGCAGAGAGGCTCCATGAAGTACCGCTTGTAACAATGATCCAGGCTGAGGCCTTTCATCGCTACTTCCAACTCAACTTTAAATCTGTTCATGCACAATCACAGCCGACTAAGATGCTTGACCACGATCCTACAAAGAGCCATATAAATCAAATGTCTCCGGAGCAGCAGGGATGCCGAAAAACATTCCCTGCCTCTGCTCTTGAGAAATGGGTAGCGAAGATGAAGATGAGTTCTCGTGTAAAGTGTGGACTGTAAATGTTACAGGGGGGCTCCACACAGTAAGCACAGGGGTCACGTGAACAGCACTACCAAGTAAATCAACCTGCTTCCCCGTAAATCTCTGATTCCATGTGGTATAAAAGAAAACACAGCTCACATGGCAGCTCATCCTTTACTGATTCAATTTCTTCCCCCTATTTACTTGAATTTATAAGCTTATACAACAGTCAAGAAACTAACACTGGAGACATTTCTGGAGATATCTTGACTGTCTAATTAAGGTAATATCATACAATGTGTGTATTGTATGCCATGTCCTTTAATCTCCTGCAGACAGGAATTCATTCCTCCACTTCTCGTGAACACCTTCTTGCCATCCCAGACAGAAGATATTATAGCGGAATGTGAAACTGCAAGTCATAAAGTGGTTGTATTACTTGGAAGTCAGAAGCCCTCCTGTGGACTCATTGAACATAGAAACCTCTCTAGACCTGTAAGCCATGTACCAGGGTGGGCTCCCCAGGATACAGAGAAGTTTCGAACGAGGAAAACAACTCCACCACCAGCTTTTGCCAAAACAGAATTTTACTTAAACGTGGTAATGAACACAACCACAAATTCTGGGAACATACAATAAATTTACATACACCCAGCCCGAAGGCTGAGACCCTTGTGCTGCACAGTGCTGCTCCCTCAGATGGATGCAGGAGAAAAGCGTGGTAATTTACCTACTGGCGGGCATAATTAAACTGCCACACCTTACCTGTTATTACCCTAGAAAAACAAGAATAACTGTATGGGTGTGTGGTACGGGCTAGCCTGCGGTGCAGCATAACAGCTTAAAAAGCTCTACAGTATTACCCCTCCCATAACTGGTGTTGTAGCACGTGCCTGAATATTCCTTATGAGCAAAAGGCCAGCCTGGCTTGAGTTTGTGGGGAAGTTTATCAGCTCTCCGGTACGAAATGTGCCTTTAAATTATGGAGTCCTTGCAATGAACAATAGCAAAACTTGTGGCCTGACACAAACAGAGACCCTATCTAACTAACTACAGACCTGGTCTCAGTCTCAAGGCTCCAACACTGTAATGAGGGGCGTGCACAATCTTACTGACCCGGGGCTGCTCTGCCTCCGCTGGTGACTCTGAACAGAACAAATGCCTCCCCAACAAGCATGCGGTCCCGCAGTGTATGTCGCTTTACTCCTCAGCCCTTATCAGCGTTCCTGAAAGCAATCCTCGTTCCTCTAGACAGGATCAGGGTCTTGGACACAATCAGCTTCACTTAGCTGCAGCTCTGGTCACTGTGGTATGCCCCCACACCTGCATGCCGTTGTATTCTCTGCTGAAACAGTTCCTCAATCTCAGCACCCTCTAAGATGGCTGCTCCCTTTCTCTTCCTCTCCAGGCTCTGTGTAACTCCACCTCTCATGAATATGAAAATCTATGTAGTCTGTGGATGTGTTTAGGAAACAGCTGCATCTTGTGGCCAAACAGCAGAATGTCAGTCCAGATTACTTAATTTAATCTACACAAACAGTGTTCAGACAAGGAGAGCTGTTTCCCCATCTCACAGACCCACCATCAGATCTCCACCGGTTGCCAGTACCTGCATGTTTTGAGATGAGTTCAAAGGATAGTGGAAAAACAACAATGCAAACCACCCTGTTAATTCAATGAATACAAAGTGATTTTACTAGATTACAGCAAAAACAGCAACATAAGAGATTTTATATATATATATATATATATATATATATATATATATTATTTTTTATTTATTATGTGCAGATAAAAATACAGAAATATAAAAAAATCAAGCAAGTATTCAAAAATAAGTCACTTAGCTTTTGTGCATTCCAGATACACTTCTAAGACGCAGCCACCAGACTAGAAGGGTGCTCATTATTTAATGATAGTTGTAGACTACAGCAGACAACTGATTTCTGGTGCCTTATGAGAGACTAGAACCTTGAACTTTTATAACCTCTTTGACTTCTGACCTCCTATACCTCTGTATAGGCAAGAAATGCAGTCCTAGATCTCCTAGAGCTCTTAACTGATCCTGAATAGAATAGATGTACCTATGCAGTGGACTCAGGCCCATTGAATGTGGCCTGGTGCTACAAGCACCAGAGAACAAGTGTTTTGTATTTCTTTTTACTGCATTAAAAGGTAATCGGGTCCGCTCATCCATAGTAATGATTAAAAGGAGAGAATCATCATTGAAATAAACCTTCACAATAGCATGCAGGAGCTAATCAGAAGCCGCCCTCATACGTCACACCCTAGTCATCCACCTCATGAAAAGAAAGTGGTCATTGTCCTAACACAGATAGCTGGAGTCCAGAAAGGATGTGATGTAGGTTATTTTCCGGTTCTGATTTGCATATGTCTCTAGTAGGAAATATTTGTGTAGATATTTCACCAAATAGCAGCTAAGATTGAGATTTGATCTAAACGTCCATCACAAACTTTTCCAATGAGAATCTGGGGACAATATTGGATTCCTCAAATATCTGTTTGTAGATCGACAGCCTGAACACTTGGAAGACATAGAGTATATTGTCCATAGAATATATGGTCAATGTATGAGGATCTACACCTGTTCTATGAGAATCACCCACTTGAAGATGTTAGCAGAAGTTCCATGTCTCTAGCAGACATCCGCCTTGGGTGATGGAGTCTCATCCCACTTCTGTTCTACTGGGGATGGATCTGTGTATCTCAGATTGTCTGAATCTAAGTCGTTGTCTGTACCTGACTGGTGAAGATAAACTGTCTGGACGTTAATTAAGTGTAATGTTAATTAAAAAGGGATGTTCTCTTGTGCTTGCGGTTTATGAGTTTTCCTTGCGTTGTTTTACATAATTAATGTTATTAGACGTTCCTGGACTGGTGTAGACTGTGATTTATGGTTGGAAATCATTCAAGGGACCTTTCTTCCCACCGCTGTCATGGATTTTATCTTTATATTGATAGGTTTTGATGACACCTCCTTCCGGTCTCTACACCAGGCAGCCATATTGTCTTTCCTGCATTTTATTCTTCCTAACTTGTTGTCATGAAGTCCTTGATGGTCACTCCTCCAGTTATTATATAGATGACATAAGCCATATGTGACCCATGAGAGAGGAGGGAGATCACAACTCATCTTCAGTATAGGTAGAAAACTAAAGTGAGGGATGTGGACAGGGGTCATTCCTATCCACATACCTAGTTGGGTTGGTGCGTCACTAGCATGTATTGATATACCTGCACAAATAAAAGTGGGAATCAGCATTTTGCTCCATGATAAATGATTTCGGGGCAGAACATTTCTTGCTACTGCTGCTATTATTGTGCTCGGCTGCTATACGAGAGGCGGAAAATGTGGATCTTATTTCTTGCTGAGTTCTGGGACTCCTGAACCCCGGGGAGAAAGATTGTAAACTAAGAACAAAATGTTCCATTTGTTTAAACATCTCCCGAGCCGAAACGCGCACTGGATATTTCTCCTCTGCTGACATAGGGCTTTGCGCAAGCCGAGCAAATTACCTTGGGGAGGTTAACCCCTGAAGGCCTGAGACTCTGTGCAGATCGGTCATCACAAGAGCTCAGATATCTGGATATCATGGGCACTGTCTATACAAACTTCAGCTGGCATGACCGTGGCTTGGTGGGGGGGGGGGGGGGGGAGCTGATGTGAATGTCTATCTGTGTATCTCCTTGGTGCCCCTGAGAATTGTAAAATCCCTGTAACACAATGAAGCCACATCTCCTATGCACAAATGCAAGAACGGAGCTCATTCATCAATATGTCAGCATCAACAGCAGAACGATGGCGCAAATACCAAGGGAAAAGAAGGCTACACACAGAGCCAATGCATATCGCAGTATACACATTGGTAATTGGCATAAATGGTCTCAATATGATAGGCCGGACGTGGGACAGATAAATAATTCCTTCAATAGTTATGCAGCAGTGGAACTACAAATCCCAGTTCTACGTGCATGTCTGGATGACTACCATTTGATTACATGAAGTTCCGTGTACAGATATGGTCACAGGAAGACCTAATACTGCCTATTGGACTGCCTAAGGCCTGTATTAGACCAGCACATGAGGCTGATGACTGTCGTGAAGGAAGCGTTCCTTCCCAACAATCACCTGCTCGTCAATAAAGGAGACCTCTGCTATTACATGCAGTTATCTCCTCCACAGTATGGTAAGGAGTGATCGCTAATACCATCACTCCTCCCTATACAGAATCATTATTTGTCAGCAACAGAGCTTGATTAGACAGCATAATCTGCCACCAGCAATTTTTTTTAGCCTGCATAAAAAAGTGATTGCCCGATGAACGAGCGTTTGCATTTGTGTGCTACCAGGTCCATGCCGCCATGCCGCAGAGGATAAAGCATGTCCTATTCGTTTCCTAATCTTATGGATCGTGGAGCCATTGAGGTCAGTGGGTCCCCACCACGATACGGGGTGCATGCGCTTAATGTCTGTGTTTTGCGGATCTACAAAATGGACACGGTCATGTGAATGGACCCTAAGTTGTGAGCTGCCTGTACTGAGAGAGAGGCCTGGGTGGCATGGTCAATGAAGGCCTGAGCAGCAGCAATCTGAAGCCTCTGCAGCATTACCTCCAGCAGAGACTCCCTCTAGGACCCTGAGTCCCTGTCCTTGGACCAGATAAAAAAGCAGAAGACAACGAGCGGGCAATTCTTCATGAAATAAGGGAAAGCAGCCATTTTCAATTACAGGTTTGTTTTTAGCTACTTCGGGAGATGTTCCATATTAATTCAGTTTTATTATGGACACAAAAGGAGCAATAAAACTCAAACAGTGCTAGCAGTCAGCGTGTAAGAGGAATTTATTTCTTGCTATAAAATCACAAACTCCTGATAGTTTTTTTTTGAATGATTCACTGATGTCCCCTAGTTGAGCTAAAGGAGAGGGGGCGTCAGTGAGCACCTGTCACCAGCAGGGGGCGACAGAGAGAAAGGTCTCCTTCATACCTGCAGCAGCCGTCTCTCAGTATTCAGGTGCAGGCATAAATCTCCCTCTTTATCCTGGGAGACGGATCCTTTGTACGGAGCTGAGCGCAGAACTAGTGCTTAATAAATAAAGGATAATTATTATAATCATGATAAACACAGCCTTTGTCTCCGGTTGTCACTGTACAAATATCACGGTGGTAAATATTAATGTGTGCAGTCACTGTTGGTGGAGGTAATTTAGTTTAATATAGCAATGATTGTAACAGGGAGACAGACTCATTAATAGACTGCAGTGCTGGCTTCTCACAGAATGCTGGCACATTACAATGACTGGGCTGCAGAGCTTGCAATCTACTCTGTGCTCTCTGACATACAGGTAGCCCTCATGCTGAGTACGTACACTGAATTCGTTGTCTTGAGTGCATTGCTTATTTATACTTTTTGCTATGTGTGTGATTGTGATAGCTCTTCTTTTCTGAGCCATTCCACAATTCAATGCAACACTCACTTACCGATGTGTTCATTCTGTGCTTCCTGGTTCACAAACATCATTTCAATGGGGATGTATAAACACATCCAGGCCCCTCTTGAACTCTTTTAGTGAACTCACCATCACCACCTCCTCAGGCAGAGTTCCATAGTCTCACTGCTCTTACCGTAAAGAACCCTTTTCTATGTAGGATTGTCACGATACCAACATTTTAATTCGATTTTGATACCATAAAGTATTGCTTGATACTTGATACCATTCGATACCACACAAAAAAAATAAAACACAAATAAGCGGCGTGCATTCCACATTTTATGGAAAGTCCAGCCCATAATAGCAAAATCCTATTTTTTGGGGGGACAAGGTGACTAAAAATGGCTTTTTTACTTTTTATTTAAAGGGGTTATCCCACCTTCTGCTTTCCATGCCGTTGTTGCTCTGTCCTCTTCAAGAAACTGCTCAGTCAGGGGGCGTTGTCCTTTCTATTGATTGACAGCAGGATCAGCACTCTGCCTCCTTTCTTTACGTGCACGCTACCATGTGAGCCGGAATTCATTCCAGCCTCTGCGCTCCTACTCTCCTATCCCTTCCTGCAACTAGATACTCATGGTAAGTGGACTGACAAGCGCAGGAGAAATAACCAGCGCGCAGGCGCAGAGATTTCTCTGGAAAAAAAAAAAATGGACGGAGGAAAGTTATTGATTGCGCATGCATGAAAATGCTCAAGCCCGTGAGTCAGGTCAGGCTGCGTAGAATCAAAAAACAGGAGTATAGCGCGCAAGCGCGGCCACCTGGCCAATATCGCTGGGGTGGCAGTAACCAATAGCTACCAGATGTAAATAAGGCTGCAAAAGAAGGTCATTTATAGAGGAAATGAGGAGGAATCGCTAATAACATATATTGGGTAAGTTGCTGGTGGTGGCATGAACAACAGATTTAAGCATACTTGAAAACATGGGATAACCCCTATAATAACTATTAGGGGCTAGATCCCATGCCGACGGGGTTCGGTACCCGCCGCTTTGTATGTAGGGGTTAATTATTTTCATTGGTAGTACAGTGCCCCCCCAGTATTATCTTCATTGGTAGCCAGTGGGCGCTTCACAGTCCCCTCCCCTTAATCTTTTCATTGGCGCATCACAGTGGGGAGAGACTCCTTCCTTCTCCACAGTGCCAGCTGATGAGAACATGGTGCGCGCTTAGGGCGGCGCGTGCAATGTTCCCTAACATATACTAGGCTGTGCAGTAGCGCAGCCTAGTAACGGAAAATAGTATATCCCGTTATCGGTCCAGATGTAAAAGTATCTATTGGGTATCGAAAGTTCGATACCCGATGCAGGGGTGTACATAGAAATAAAGTACAATTTAATTAATATATATACATACACACACACAGTACATAGAAATCATTAGCCCCAGGGCAAAATTCTGAATTGGGCCACCTCCCCTCTCACAGTAAGGCCTCATTAACATTTTCATGTCAGTTTGACGTTAAAACAACCATCCACATTTCATCTGTGAAAATGTCTGTGAAGGATTCGTGTTTAGTCTATGTGTTTTAATTTTTTGCCCCCCGCATGTCATCCGTATTCCACAGACAATGCTCAGCTGAAAATTAATTTCCAGAGTGTCTCCTATCAGTGAAAAATGGACCAATCACAGATGCCATCCATGTTGTGTCTGTGATTTTCACAGACCCATAGACTTCAATGGATCTGTCAGTGAGACACATTAAAATCAATGGGTATGTGTTCTGTCTGCAGAAAATACGGACAGCACTAACCACCAATCAGACCCCCAATGTAAGACCTTAGCTCAGAGCCCCATTCAGATCCCCAATGTTAATAAGCCCCAATCAGACCTCAGCTCAGACCTCAATGTTAATAAGCCCTTCAATCAGACCCCCAATGTTAGGCCTCTTTCACACGACCACTTTTTCTTCAGTATACGGAACCGTTCATTTCAATGGTTCCGCAAAAAAAAACGGAATGTACTCCGTTCCGTTGAAAGATAGAACATGTCCTATTATTGCCCACAAATCACGTTCCGTGGTTCCATTCAAGTCAATGGGTCTGCAAAAAAAAAAAAACTGAACACATACGGAATGCATTCCGTATGTCTTCCGTATCCGTTCTGTTTTTGCAGAACCATCTATTAAAAAGTGTTATGCCCAGCACAATTTTTTTACTGTAATTACTGTATACTGTATATACTATACGGAAAAACGGAACAGAAAAATGGAACAGAAACGGAAACACAACAGAAACAAAAAACGTAACAATGGATCAGTGAAAAATGGACCGCAAAACACTGAAAAAGCCATACGGTCGTGTGAAAGAGGCCTTAATAAGACCCCGTTCAGACCTTAGCTCAGACCTCCAATGTGAATAAGACCTCCATTCAGACCTCAGATCAGACCCCTATTAGACCTCAGATGAGAGCCCCAATGTGCATGACCCCCAATCAGACCTCAGCTCAGACCACCAATGTTAATAAGACCTCCAATCAGACCTCAGATTAGACCCCAGATCAGTGCCCCAATGTGAATAAGACACCCCCATTCACACCAAACATCAGACCCCCAATGTGAATGACCCCAATTCAGACCTCAGTTCAGACCGCCATGCTCAGAGCAGACAAAAAAATAAAAATCAACTTACCATTCCATGCCACCACTATTCCTGACATCTAGTTCTCTTCCTGCTGCGCTGTTCTGTGACCTAACAACATCCTTAGGCCTTTCTGCACACTACCGTTTTTTTTTCTCATTTACTGGCCATTTTTTCCGTTCCGTATACGGAACAATTAATTTCAATGGTTCCACAAAAAAAAATGAATGGACTCCGTATGCATTGCATTTCCGTATTTCCGTTCCGTTGAAAGATAGAACATGTCCTATTATTCCCCGCAAATCACGTTCCGTGGCTCCATTCAAGTCAATGGGTCCGCAAAAAAAACTGGGCTGGGCATGAAATTTTGAATAGATGGTTCCACAAAAAAAGGAAAGGATATGGAAGACATACGGATGCATTTCCGTATGTCTTCCGTATCCTTTCCTTTTTTTGTGGAACCATCTATTGAAAATGTAATGCCCAGCCCAATTTTTTTTATGTAATCACAGTATACTGTATATGCCATACGGAAAAACAGAACGGACCCCGAAACACGACGGAAAAAAAAAACCAGAACAACGGATCCATGAAAAACGGACCTCAAAACACTGAAAAAGCCATATGGTCGTGTGCAGGAGGCCTTAGGCCTCTTTCACACGGGCGTCAGTTTTTTTGCCCGGATAAGAGGCGGGTGCGTTGGGGGAAAATGTGCAATTTTTCCGTGCGAGTGCAAAACATTGTAATGCGTTTTGCACTCGCGTGAGAAAAATCGCGCATGTTTGGTACCCAAACCTGAACTTCTTCACAGAAGTTTGGGTCTGGGATTGGTGTTCTGTAGATTGTATTATTTTCCGTTATAACATGGTTATAAGGGAAAATAATAGCATTCTGAATACAGAATGCATAGTAAAACAGCGCTGGAGGGGTTAAAAAAATTGTAAAAAAAATTTAACTCACCTTAGTCCACTTGATCGCGAAGCCCGGCATCTCCTTGGGTCTCCTTTGTTGTCTAGGACCTGTGGTGAGCATTAAATAGAGGTAAAGGACCTTTGATGACGTCACTCCGGTCATCACATGGTCTTTTACCATGGTGAATTACCATGGTAAAAGATCATGTGACGCACCATGTGATGACCGGAGTGACGTCATCAAAGGTCCTTTACCTCTATTTAATGCTCACCACAGGTCCTAGTCAACAAAGGAGACACAAGGAGATGCCGGGCTTCGCGATCAAGTGGACTAAGGTGAGTTAAATTATTTTTTATTTTTTTTAACCCCTCCAGCGCTGTTTTACTATGCATTCTGTATTCAGAATGCTATTATTTTCCCTTATAACCATGTTATAAGAGCATGCTGCGATTTTCACTCAATGCACAAGTGATGCGTGAAAATCACCGCTCATGTGCACAGCCCCATAGAAATGAATGGGTCAGGATTCAGTGCGGGTGCAATACGTTCACCGCACGCATCGCACCCGCACGGAAAACTCGCCCGGGGCCTTACACTGTGTTGTGACCAGGAGAGCAGGAAGCGGTGAGTATAGAGTCCAGGAAGCGCTGCATTCACTGATTTCCGATCCTCCTGTACTAGTGAACACTTTGAGCACTAGTATTTGCCTTATAAGACACACAGAAATTTCCCACTTTGGGGAAAAAAAACCTGCATCTTATAGGCCCCTTTCACACGATCGAGTTTTCCGCGCGGGTGCAATGCGTAATTTGAACGCATAGCACCCGCACTGAATCCTGACCCATTCATTTCAATGGGTCTGTGTACATGAGCGTTGTCTTTCACGCATCAGTTCTGCGTTGCATGAAAATTCTGTGTTTTTCACGCAGCCCTGGCCCCATAGAAGTGAATAGGGCTGCGTGAAAAACGCATTGCATCTGCAAGCAAGTGCGGGTGCGATGCGTTTTTCACTGATGGTTGCTAAGAGATGTTGTTTGTAAACCTTCAGTTTTTTATCACGCGCGTGAAAAACGCATCAAAAAGCATTGCAACCGCGTGGAAAAAACTGAACAACTGAACACAATCGCAGACAAAACTGACTGAACTTGCTTGCAAAATGGTGCAAGTTTCACTGAACGCACCCTGACCTAATCCGTCACGCTCGTGTGAAAGAGGCCATAGGGTGAAAAATACAGTAACTTGGCAGTATTGGCAATATTAAATAACCCTTTGGACAATACTTAAACCTTTGCAATAGTCCTCTGGGGTACTGCGCACAGGTGCCCAAAATTGTGCTCAACACTCCATGTGCGAGTGGAATAACTATGTTCTCATAATTTGCATCTATGACCCTTTTGATGCACCCATAACCTTATTGGCCTTGGCAGCAGCTGCCTGGCACTGGTTTCTACAGCTTAGTTTGCTGTTCACTAAAATTTCTAAGTCCTTTTCCATGTCGGTGTTACCCAGTGTTTTACCATTTAGTATGTATTGGTGACATATATTTTTCCTTCCCATGTGCATAACATTACATATACATGTACATATCATTAGGATATGCCATCAATGTCAGATCTGCAGGTCCCACCTCTGATGACATTATGTAAGTACAGTTCATTGCAACTGATGTTGGGCTGGGACATACAGCCAATAGAGTTCAAGCTGGGATATATAGTACCCTATTACCATATAATGCCCTATTTCTACAGAATAACATATGTACTGTAGATCTTGTCAGCGCCTGATCTGTTCAATGATGCCAGGGGACATGGTTGTAACAACATGTGACAACATCTCAGCCATGATATAGGGGCTGGTTGTGAGCAGTAATAAACAGAACTGGGTTAGTCATAGTAGTCGGTGTGGTAACCTTTGCAGTACAGGCATCCTGTACAGTATCCATGTTTTGCGGACTCGCAATTTGTGAACAGTAAAACAGGCAATGGTTGTGTGCTTGAGGCTTACACTCTAGTGACCACAGTGAGAGCATGCAGGTAGCTAGAAAATCTGCATCCATTGCACATTTGCAAATGTGGATAATGCAGAAGGTGCCAGCATGGTGGGGTGTCGGTATGGTATATTGGGGTGCAGGGTATTGATTACAGGGAGCCTGTGCAGAGCAGTGATGCAGCGTCAAAGCAGTGAAAAGGTTAGTGCGGCCTTCCAGGATTCAGCCTAGATTTACGGCTGCTAGTAAAAGAGAACAGGTTACTGCTTCAGCAATTTCTCAGCGCATTTTATGAGCCGCACCATAAAGAAAGTTTGTGCGCTGCAGGATTATATGGTCAGAACAGCTGGAGCTGGTGCATTAATGTCTTGTGTGTGACCCCAGAACATGATTGCGGGGGCAGAGAGGTCACCTGCCCCATCTCACAAGATCCTGTGCCGGAAAAGCAGTGTGCAAAGATCAGGAAAGCAGCACTTCTCCATAAATGTGATGTTATTAATCAGTATGCAGCGCTGATGAAGTTTATTTAAAGCATCCTGGCTCTGTCTTGCTGGGCCTGAGATTATATCTACTCCACTATGCTGCACATGTACAGATGTGTGCAGGGGCGGATCAAGTGCATGATAGGCCCGCGGCTGTCTACGCAACTCGGGCCCCTCCCTCCATTTTAGTTTTAAAAAAAAATCTGTATGAAGAGGCTGCGGTGCTTCGTGAGCGCCACAGTCTCTTCCTAGGCCATATGACATCACATTCATCGTACACATAGTCTAGGTGCAGCTCTGTCCCATCTGAGTGATTGGGTCTGAGCTGCAGTACCAAGCACAGTGCTATCAAATGGACAGAGCTGTGCTTGGTAAGGAGCAAAGAGGCTGCGGCGCTCACTGGAACATCGCGGTCTCCTCAAACAACGGATTGGCGGGGGTGCCAGGAGTCATACCATGATATATTATGGTATGGGCAGGCGTATGTTATGGACAACGAACACAGGTGCATTTTATTGATGGCATTTTGAATACACAGAGATACCGTGACGAGTTCCTGAGGAACACTGTTTTGCCATTTATCCACGACCATCACCTCATGTTGCGAGATGATAATGCACGTCCCCATATTGCAAGGATCTGTACACAATTCCTGGAAGCTGAAAACATCCTAGTTCTTGCATGGCCTGCATACTCACCGGACATGTCACTAACTAAACATGTTTGGGATGCTCTGGATCAACGTATATTCGATAGCGTGAGGCAAATGGTGGCCACACCAGATACTGACTGGTACTCTGAGCCCCCCCCCCCCCCCCTCCCCCCTAGTAAGGCAAAACTGTGCACATTTCAGAGTGGTCTTTCATTGTGGGCAGTCTAAGGCACACCTGTGCAATATTCAGGCTGTCTAATCAGCACCTTAATATGCCACACCTGTGAGGTGGGATGGATTATTTCGGCAAAGGAGAAGTGCTCAATACACAGATTTAGACAGATTTGTGAACAATATTTGAGAGAAATGGGTATTTTGTGTATGTAGAAAATGTTTTAGATCTTTGAGTTCAGCTCATGCAAAATGGTAGCAAAACCGAAAGTGTTGTGTTCATATTTTTGTTCAGTGTACATATTATTATAATGAAAAAATACATGGAGGAGAATACAGCACCACATACCTCTTACATCCAGGGACATCTCCTGTCATGTAGACCTTCTCTTTCCTCTTCTCATGCGTCTGACCCAGACCACCATGACAAATTCTTTCAGCCGCATCTCGTCTCTACAAAGTCTCTTACACAGACACGTTAGATTCCCCATCCTGGTGTCCCAACAATGTAATCCTACTGCCACTCCCAATACTGTGCCCACTGTGCTCCCCAATGTCCCAGGTACTATACTGCTGAAAAAATTGTGACCCCAGACATAATGGGGTCATTTATCAAACTGGTGTAAAGTAAAACTGGTTTACTTACCCATAGCAGCCAATGAAAAGGTGAGATGTGATTGGTTGCTATGGTATACTAAGCCAGTTCTATTTTACACCAGTTTGATAAGCTATCCCAAAGATCCCTATAGTGTCTACAGCAATTATAATGTCCCCTAGAGTGCCCCCAGTAATAATAATAACATTCTATATTTTGCTCCAGGTAATTGTCACGGTCCCTCAGGTGACTGATGTCAGGAAATCAAGGAGATTGGCTGAGCGTGGAGGAATCTACCAGCCTCCTTGATTTCTCTTGATTCAGTGTTGATAGGGTTAATGGCAAGTTCCCTTTTTCTCAGCTGTTGCTCTGTGGTCATCACTTCTACCCTTTATAGTCTCACCCCACCCTTCTGACTATGCGGTTGATAGCTTCATTTGTTTTTGGATGAGCTGGTGTGAGATCCTCTGTGGTGTTCCTGTTCTTCCATCTCTACAGAAGTTAAGTGTCACGTTTGTTTGTAATTGTTATATTCCCTGTTGCTATATCTGGGCCTGAGACTTCCATTCGTCCATCTGGGGAGGAATGGGTTGTCTCTAATCCTATACATATTCCAGGGCCTTATAGTGAAATCAGGGCCTAGGTATCCTGCTTATGAATATTCCTACCTTCAAGGTCTATTCATATTGATAGGTAGTCAGGGCCCAGATTAGGGTTGTCTAAGAGGTGACCTGTTTCTTCCCTATTTTCCAGGCCCGGTTGCTGTTCCCCTTCTCTTCTGTGTTCAGTGTGGAGTTTCCCCCCACACTGATAGTAATTTCCCCCACATTGCCCAAATATAGTAATTTCCCTCACACTGCCCCATTAAGTAATTTGCCCCACACTGCCCCACATTAAGTAATTTCCCCCCCATGTAATCATTTGCCCCCACTGTCCCTGCAGTAATATGACCTCCTCTGCTCCTCAAAGTTGGCACACACACAAAAAAACTAAAGGCCAATACTTACCTGTGTCCGTGATGGTGAGGCAGGCATGCGTATGTCAAAGCCCTGCATCCTGACACAGGCGTGCAATGACATAATCGCATGTGATGACGTCATCACGCACACCTGCGCCGGTCTTTTTCTACCACATAGGCCTTGGGCCTACTAGGCCTAGAGCCTATGGCGATGATAGGTGGCTGGGCAGGGAACTATGTGCTCCTGTGCTCTGCCACAGTATGTGGGAATTCGGGTCGGCGTTGTGCCCCCCAGCGATGCCGGGCCCGGGGCTACCGAACCGAACGTCCCTATTATAATCCGCCACTGGATGTATGATATATTGACCTTTGTGGGAGGCGGAGTCTACATGCTCTACAAGCAAGAAATCTATCCATAATGTCATCACTTCTTTACATTACCCAGCATGCCTATTGATTGGGTAGTTTACTGGAAAGCTACCAATCCTACCTGTATAGTTATCCATACACCTGAATGTTCACATGTACTAGGTACATGGCTGCTTTATTAGAGATATTCATCTAGTAGTTCTTTGGACCTCATTTGGCTGGAGCAATTTGTCATGGCATAGATTCCACTAGGCGTTTAAAATAGTTGTGGCCCCTCTGGACAGTATACTGTAGGTTTTAGCAGTTGCCATAAATTAGAGGTATTAGAGGTATTCACATGCTGATCTCAGAGATGTTCTGTAGGATCAATCTTTGGGCTGCGAAGGTCAGGGAAGGAAGGAAAATGTATTTCCATGTTAATGGTTCCAGTAGATGACTATACCAGGTTCGGACATGATGCATTGTCTTACTGAATGTTTCCTTCTGCCATAGGTTAATCAACTGCCAAGAAGGGATGAACTTGGTAGGCCACAATGGTTAGGTAAACCCTACTGCAGAAACATCCATCCACAAGTATCAGAGGGCTGTTGACACTTAACAGGAAGGGGTCATTGATTCATGTTCCTTATGCCAAATTCTGACCCTCCCATCAGCAGGCTGCAACATAAATCTAGATCAGGGGTAGGCAACCTCCGGCACTCCAGATGTTGTAAAACTACAACTCCCAGCATGCATACTTCCTCTGCTCCTCTCAGAACTCTCACAGAAATGAATGGGAGCATGCTGGGAATTGTAGTTTTGCAACAGCTGGAGTGCCGGAGGTTGCTGACCCCTGATCTAGATCATCAGATTGGACATATTAGTTAGTTGGAGCACCAGCACTGTATTTGGATGAAGTTTGCTTGACTGAGCATCGCCTGTTCGTCACAATTATTCATCTAGAGGTGGATTGGCTATAGATTACAAAGGGAAATTTCCAGGTGGGCCGATTCCCAGGGGCCGCTTGGGCCCTCCTTGCTGCTACTGCCTGAATACGTAATGATCTGATACTCTCGGCGTTAATTAACACTGGGAGCATCAGGCACTTGTATACCTGGACAGCGGCCACAGATGTCCTCCTGAAATACAGTTAAATACTGCTAAGGGGCATGGGAGCCCCTGGTGCCCTGCCCTGCTGTTCACACTCATAGGCCATAGACCAATATATGAGGCAGTGTAAAAATCACACAGGGACACAGACAGCTCAGGACGCAGACTGGAAGAGGCCTGTGGCCTGCACCGATGCTGGCGACTTTTTTTTCTTCTTTGGCCACTTGGGGGGCACTATAGGGGTTATTACTAGGAGAAGTCCATGCAGCTGCTGAAGGTAGGGCTGGCTAGGTGCTGTGGACCACATCTCACATCCTAAGCCCCCTTCTTCATATCTTAATTAGACACAAATATAGATGATGACAGAACATGGCAGCTATTGATGACCACCACAGAAGGGCAGCCTCTGGAGAGGTATTTTGTGTTGCACTATGGTATTTGGTTCTGCTGAGGCAGTATTTTGTGCTTTTATGTGTCTAATTTACATACGTTTTCAAGAAATCTACAGTAAGTCCAGTTGCCTTGATTTATTCTTTACAGATATACAAATTTACATACAAAGAAGCTCCAGTTGTGAAAGGGTAGTGGTCTCTTCCGCCTAGCATTGATCCCAGTGACGTCACCATCAGTAATGTAAAACAGACCGAAATTTGTGCTAGCATACCCATGAAAAGCCTGGTATGTCACCGGTAGTGAAGAAAAAGCCCTATGCAGTGCAGGGCAAGGGGGAGTATCCGAACTAGAAATGCTTTGATGCTCCACTAATACAGGCTAAATGTGTGAAGGGGAGCTTAATTTCAGGTTAAGCTCTAAACCCGGACAGCCCCTTCAAGCTGGCCATACACATTACACATGGACCGAACCTGCTAATGAGTATGTGGGCAGTCCCTCCCTCCCCACTGTTCCATTGCTGCCGCTGCCACCAGTAAGGAGAGAGGGAAGGGGCTGTGGCCATTGCGCCACCAATGAAATTTAACTATCCTGTTAATACAAGTGTAGGCACCCGGCCTTTATGACAGGGCGCTGCAATCCGCATCAACTAATGTGATATGTGAGAAACTATCAATAGATAACGAGAGGGATAGTATAGGTGTCCTCAACTCGTAGAAAATAAATTGGAAAAAATGGACCATTTAAAACATAACTTTTACTAAAGATGCAATAAAATCACCCTGTAATCACAACAGAGGGTAAACAATGTACATGGGCAAAAAAATGGCCCAACTAGCATAATACATGTAGTATCCCATATGCACACAGATAATCACAATAAATGGGAAATGAACAGAAAGGGAAGGGCTGGGACGGCTGATGTGGACGGCGGGGAACACTTACCCTAGTGATGCCCAACTTAGACCTTAGCCCAGGGAAAAACCCAGATGGTGAGATTTCCCTGTCCTCGTACCTGTCCTGTAAAACCCTAAAAAGCCCTAGATGGTTTTATATGATAATTATAACACCCGCATCCTACACTTGTATTAACAGGTTAATTATCTTCATTGGTGTGACCTCCCCCAGCCCCCCCCAGTATTATAGTCATTGGTGGCAATGGCCATGGGGTCTCCTCCTCCTCATTGGTGGTGCAGTGGCAGTTCCTATCGGAGCCCCAGCAGTTTAAGCGCAGGACGCTACTGAAGCCTTGGCTGCCATGGTAAGCTCCCTGCTGCTGTGTGCACAAAGCACAGGTGTCACGGACGTACCGAGACATACGGATGTCCCAGCGACAGTCGGTGACAGAAGATCTGTGAGACTGGCAACATGTGCTTTGATCTGACAGTTTTTTTTTTGTGGATTAATAGGCGTCTGTGTTGTTTCTGATACTGGCCACACCTCTAACCTCCAGGTGTTGCTATTGTGGTCATTTAACTTTCCTTATTTATAGTTGCTTCTCCCACAATGCTGTGCGGTTTATGGCTTCAGTGGTATCTGTGGTCTGCTGGTGTTTGGTTCTCGGCTGAGTTCCTGTTGCTGCCATAGATATTGGAAAGTAAAATGTTTCTTTTCCCTTTTGCATTTAGTTTTGGTTAATCTGTGTGTTGTTTTCCCCTCCCCTTTGTTGTAGGCCTGAGGGAGACTCCTGTTCGTCCTTCCTTTCTGGAGGAACCAGTAGTCTCAGTCCTGTCACTATCGCCAGGGTCTTATAGAGTGAGTTAGGACTCTAGGTACTCCTGCGTATGAACTCACCTACCTTTGGGGTCTGTTCATACTAATAGCCAGTCAGAACTGCGACTAGGGATTTGACTAGGAGTTGTCCTTCTTTCTTACCTAGCTTTCAGGTCTTGTTCCTCGTTCCCTCCCCTTCTTTGTCCAGTGTGGTTTCTCCCTCCCACACATGGGCGTGAGAACATGGCAGCAGGGAGAGTGTAAAATCCTAGAGCTCTATTAGGGTGAATAGGACAAGGGATTAAAAGATCCCAGGTTCTACCCTCTAAGTGGGCTAATGGTTATTAAATAAAAAAGCAACAAAAAAAATATTAAAGGTTTAAATCATCCCCTTTCCCAATTTTACATATAAAATATATAAACAATAAAAAATAAACATATTGCATATCGCCACGCCTGAAAAAGTCCAAACGATTAAAATATTAAAAAATATCTCCTATGCGTGAACGCATAGTCACCTTGTTCCCCCAAAAATCAGGATAGGACTGTTCTAATATAGGCCGGATGTTCCAGAAAATGCAGAATACACACGGCTTTTTTGGGGTCTTATTTTTTTTTCACGTGGGATCGAGTATCGCAATACTTAATTATGGTATCCAAATTGAATCAAAATTTTTGGTATCGTGACAACCCTAGTGTCCCCATAGTTAAGTTCTCTTTGGAGCAATTTCAGGATGTGTAATGGAGGGTCTGGTTTTCCCTTTAAGATGCATAACTCTGAAGAGTAATTATTACCTGATAATTTATATTCGCAATTAAATAAATCCAGAGGAAAACATATCATCATTTTCTACAAGAAGCAAATACGGGAAGTGTTTATGTTCTCCATTAATAAGTCTTCCAAACGCAGCCAACGACATCAATATGTCATTTAAGAAAATAATGTCCTATCCTTTCTGCTCTATGCCTCTGTTTACTGCCTGGTGTACTTGACAGTCAGCAGTGTGGGACGCCCATCACCATAATAACTTAAACTCTGTGCATGATGGGATTTATCGTACTTGGCAAGATTGCCAGCCATGGATCTTGCAGTCTAACCTAAGAGGCTCAATGCAGGTGATTCTTCTGTTGATAAGATGACTGTTATCTTCATTGAACCTTAGATGAAGGTCTTATTCTGTTACTGGGGAGGTTGATGGATCCAGTGACAACTCTCATGCTCTCCATGGTCCTGATGCAAGATTACTGCAAACAATCTGACATCTAGGTCTGAGAGATTCACAAAGTGGCGACAGAGTGATCATTTCAAAATGTCTGTTTTTATGGTGAAAACACCTTGGACAAGCTTAAAGGGGTTGTGCCAAGTTTATAAGTTATCCCCTATTCTGCTGATTGCTGGGGGGTCAGAACACTGGGACCCCCAGGATCCCGAGAATAGGAGTCTCATTACTCTGTTAAGATTGAGTGACAAGTTGAGGATGCATCCTGCTATTGCTATACTTAAGAATTCCATGTGCACAGATATCCATGACTGAAAGTTATCTACTGTATGTATACCCATTTAAACAGAGAATGCTATCAATCACTGATAATATCTCCCCCGTGTACAATTGAAGTCAGAAAGAACAAAGATTTAAAGAGTAACTAAACTTTTAAATACATTTTTGTTAAAATGTCCCTAATGTCATAATAACACTTTTTGTTCTAAAGCGCACCTTTCCCTGTGCGCTTAAAATCCACAGTGAGTACACAGTTTCTCAATGGGGCCGCAGCGTAGGGAGTACGGGCAGGAGCAGCAATGTGTGCCCGAGAAGTTTACTAAATGCTGGCATAGCACAAGGGTACCCTGTAACAATGTGCTATGCCAGTATTAGTGGGAGTGGAGCCTGTGCCTGCTACTCTAAGCTACTCTAAAATCTGACATTCATGATTTTTAGCTTAGCGAAGCAGGCAGAAGCAGGAGCCCGCTCTGCTCAGCTAATCCTGGCATAGCCCAGGGTTACCAGGTACCCATGTGCTATGCCAGCATTTAGTAAACCTCCGGGGGTCACGGGCAGGAGCAGCAATGTGTGCTTCCGCCCCATTGAGAAACTGTGTACGCCGTACTCCTGAGGCCTCTTGCCCACGAACGTGAGGGCTCTGTGCCTGTGCTGCGGACCGCAAATTTCAGTCCGCAATGCACGGGCACCGACCGTGGGGCAGCCGCATGCGGATTGCGGACCCAGTCACTTGAATGGGGTCCGCGATCCGTCCGTTTCGCAAAAAGATAGAACAAGTTCAATTTTTCTGCGCAACGGAAGCACGGAATGGAACACCACGGAAGCACTCCGTGGGGTTCAGTTCCGTGCTTCCGTTCTGCACTGCATCTCCAGATTTAAGTGAATGGGTCCACATCCGTGTATTGCGGAAACCACCGTATGAGGTCCACAGCACGGCCACAGTGCCCTTACGTTTCTTGGGTAAGAGGCCTTACACTGCTGAGAAATCAGAGGTGTGCTGAAAAGTCAATTTTAAACACACAGGTAAAGGTGCTCTTTAGGGGTGGTAAAGTCTATTAAAAATACATTAATAAAGTATATTACAAAAAGTGTTATTATGACATTAGGGTAATTTTAACAAAAATGTATTAAAAAGTTTAGTAACTCTTTAAATATATAAAACACAAGTTTTACCCACAAAACTGTATATCAGTCTGCTGCCTGCAGATTACACTGCATTTTGTGGTGACAGGTTTTCTTTAAATGAGTCTCTCCCAGGAGTGCAGAGATAAGGGCTTCTCCTCTTTTTACATGGCTAAAAAATTATAATATTCTGTGTTTAGGGGGGAAACTTTACTTGATTTGCCTTTTGCTGGTTTACATCCCATTGGGATGCATTGATGAATTTATTGGCGAATTTATGATAAAAATAGGTGACTAGTGAACAGAAATATTCCCTGTAACTCCCAGTAGGATCCTATTCCTTGGTCCTCAGAGATCTGCTTTACTAGGCTGGCAGGCTGGGGAACTGCAGAGCCTCATTATGGGGTAAGTTTTCCAGAAGCTTCGGAAGTCTCCATGCAGCCACTTCATAAATCTGTATGTGATAGAGCTGTCACCTGACAGAGACACATGTTCCCTTCATGTCCTAGGCGTTATGTTTTCTCAGCATCTGCAGCTCAAATTGAGATGTTTATCCTTAAATATCATTTGGAAGGGACAGAGGAAAGCGAGCTGGGGACTGATAAACCTCCTGGTGCCCCCTCTATCTCCTGCCTTTCATTAGTCACCGCTCCTCCCAGCTCTGCTGCCTTTTTCATGCTTCATATCTACTTTACATGAACAAATTATTCTAAAAACACAAACACAAGTGCAATAAACGGCCCGATATGAGGCGCCGAGCAGAAGACTAGATAAGAGGAAGAAAGACAATTCTGACAGGTTTTATGGGCCTCGCCGCTCCTTCAACTGCTACAATTTATTCTGACATTTCATTTTGGCATTTAAAGTATCTGACTGTTTTCTACATAATTTCTGCCCCTCTGAAGGTTTCCATGGGTTTAATTTGTCGGGAAGGTGTATCTACACCAGTATCAGGCTTCTTTTTCGAAGAGTCTTTATCCTTCATTTTGCTTTCACTTTTTGCTTCTGCTGTTATAAATAAGAGCTTAATGATTTAATGAGGTAGAAAGGTTTGTACATATGTGTGGTTGTAAATTCAGCTATGGAGGCGGTATTTCTTACAGTTAGTGCTCACCTATGTATTTCATAGGGCAAGATCGATTGTGCGGGTGGCAGAAAATGGGGAGGTATAATATGGTGGTGATAGGAAAAAAGCTGAGTAAAACAAAGGGGTTGTCATAGGATTATCAGTGGTGACTGATGATAAAGCTGAACAGAATATAGGGCTCAGTAGAGAATTATCAGTGTTGAGGGATGAGATGATAACGCTGAGAAGAACGTAGGGATCTGTAGAGAATTATCAGTGTTGAGGGATAAGATGAGAAGAACGTAGGGATCTGTAGAGAATTATCAGTGTTGAGTGATAAGATGATAGAGCTGAGAAGAATGTAGGGATCAGTAGAGAATTATCAGTGTTGAGGGATGAGATGATAGAGCTGAGAAGAATTGAGGGATCAGTAGAGAATGTCAAGTGTTGAGGGATGATAGATCTGAGCAGAACATAGGGATCAGGAGAGAATTTTCATTGGTGACTAGTGATAGAGCTGAGCAGAACATAGGGATCAGTAGAGAATTCTCAGTATTAAGGCAGGATAGAGTTGAGCATAACACAGGGATCAGTACAGAATTATCAGTGTTGAAGGATGATTGAGCAGAAGGTAGGGATCAGTAGAGAATTATCAGGGTTGAGGGAGGAACGAGCTAAGCAGAACATAGGGAATTATCAGTGGTGACTGATGATAGAGCTGAAGACAATGTAGGGATCAGCAGAGAATTTTCAGTGTTGAGTGAGGATAGAGCTGAGCAGAACATAGGGATCAGTAGGGAATTATCAGTGGTGATAGATGGTACAGATCTGCGGAATGTAGGGATCAGTAGAGAATTTCTGTTTGTAGGCTCTATATACGTCTCCTCTGCTGCAAGGAGCTTGTGTTTCACTTCTTGCTGATCCTCACTGTGTCAGGGTTTTAATAACATTGCACATTCCTAATCAGGAGAGTGAAATCCTATCTGCAGAATATTGCCGCTGCCCTGGTTAGAGGGAGATGTGTGCAGGTAACTCCGCTGTGTTGTCTCTACGCTCGGAAATTACATTTTCACCTGGTATCTCCAAGTGAATGAAATTGATTTTGGCTGCTCATGTCCGGGGGGGTTCGCTGCACAGTTTATGCGAGGTAGCACAGAGAACATAGCACCCATTTATTACATAGCAAATGCACCTGCAAATTCCATCCCTAATAACTTTGCTGCTCCCAGGGCTTTATGGGGAATGCTCCTTGTCACGTCACTGCTGCTGTCTCCTCACGTCCTGCTGGTTTCAGGAGATCATACATGTACTTACATAGGGCCTGTCAGTGCAGTCCCCGATCATACATGAACACACGTGGTGCTGTTCAGTTTAAGGCTCGGCTCAGGCTCACTCGTGATGCTCATTGAAAGAAAAGACCCCCCTGCTCCCCCTCCGCCATGAAATATAGAATCTGCGTCTCCTTTTAAATCTTCCCCAAGCTCCATTTTTCTTCCTTTTAGCGCTTACAGAATAAATGGAATGTGTAATCAGAGACTGTAAAGTTGTGATTTATAAGCCACTCCTGGAGATATTTAATAACTCGGTTATAGTTTATTGCACTTTTCAGTATTATTGCCTTTTGGGATCAGACCGGCCGAATTTTCATTCCATTGCAGGGCTGAGGGGGCACTCGTGGCAGGAAAGAGACCCCTGAGAGCTTGGGGCTTATAACATGGACTTTGCAGAATTTCTCCATACTTATTTAGTAATCTTTGTAGTCAGTGTGAAGAGCCACATTGAACACATGGGCAGGATGGGAGGATAAGGCATTTCTGCTCCAGAACAACAATTACAGAATTGTTACGGGAGAAGACAATCGAGAAGATTTATAAAGACGATCTGAAGAACAAGTGCAGCTTGTACTGTAGTCGCCAACATGATGCATGTCAGCCGAGGAACATGACTAATGCCAGGAAAACATGACTAGTGATTAGCTGCAGGGGTCATATTTAAATTTGTGATATTTCGGAATATTTTGTAGAATATTCGTTGAATATTTGAGAATTCGAATATTCGTTATATTCTACATAATTTTTTTTTTTACTCGGAAATCTGCAAGATAATGATTGCGTAATATGCAAATATTACACAATCAATACAGGCGTGGGTCAAAAAAGAATATATAGCACTATAGAATATAGTGCTAGATATTCGTTTTTAGAATATTCGTAATTTTTTTCCATCTGAAGTGAACATTGAACACTGTTCACTTCAGATGAAAAAAAATTACGAATATTATTTTTTTTTATATATAGCACTATATTCAATATAGTTGGCCCACAAGCAAGAAGCAGGGAGGAATCATGTGTTCAGATGGAAAAAATTACGAATATTCGATATAACGAATATACACTCACCTAAAGAATTATTAGGAACACCATACTAATACGGTGTTGGACCCCATTTTGCCTTCAGGACTGCCTTAATTCTACGTGGCATTGATTCAACAAAGTGCTGATAGCATTCTTTAGAAATGTTGGCCCATATTGATAGGATAGCATCTTGCAGTTGATGGAGATTTGAGGGATGCACATCCAGGGCACGAAGCTCCCGTTCCACCACATCCCAAAGATGCTCTATTGGGTTGAGATCTGGTGACTGTGGGGGCCATTTTAGTACAGTGAACTCATTGTCATGTTCAAGAAACCAATTTGAAATGATTCGAGCTTTGTGACATGGTGCATTATCCTGCTGGAAGTAGCCATCAGAGGATGAGTACATGGTGGTCATGAAGGGATGGACATGGTCAGAAACAATGCTCAGGTAGCTCGTGGCATTTAAACGATGGCCAATTGGCACTAAGGGGCCTAAAGTGTGCCCAGAAAACATCCCCCACACCATTACACCACCATCAGCCTGCACAGTGGTAACAAGGCATGATGGATACATGTTCTCATTCTGTTTACGTCAAATTCGGACTCTACCATTTGAATGTCTCAACAGAAATCGAGACTCATCAGACCAGGCAACATTTTTCCAGTCTTCAACACTCCCCAACACCACTGTGATTTTGGGGGGTCACAGAGACCCCCCCCCCCTCCCTTATTGACCTTTGCCCACATTCCCCAGTGCTCGTCTCTTTTTCTACATTTATGAGAGGAGGTGGCTATGGTGGTCACCAGTAAAAGATCTTATTTATGGCCATCCCTATATCTGTATCAGGTATTATTTGAAAGACTATGAATGAAAGTGATCTGAAGATACAGAGATATGAGTACAGCTGTAAATGTAGGGGAAGATATTTTGATGCACACAGCTAATGTTCACCCCACTAAGCCCATAAGAAGTGACCAGGCTTTGTAGAGTCATTATTTTCATGCTGGGTTGATCCAGAAGTCAATGGACGACCCTGACTTTAGTGTGAACATTTTCTGTGTACTTCTGAATATCATGGCTCTTCTAGAAGTTGAAGTTTTTTTTCACTAACTGCTATGTTTCTTGCAGATCTCCAGTCTGCATTCTTTACATATCTGTGGTTATCACTGTGTATGTTCTCAAATAACCTCCTAACCCATAAAGACCGTCACATATTTTCCCACAATGACTATTACACACAGTGGAGAATGATGGAGTAAGGATGTGGTTGAATAAAGCGGACAATCTTATCAGCTCAAATTCTGCAACCCCCCCCCATCCCAGAATCCTATTTTCATATGAAACCATTAACTACAGGTTTGTTTCCTCTGCATTTGGTAAATCAATGCCTGGAAATCTGATTGTCCAGTTGATTTCAAGGTATTCCTAGTGATTATTTGTTTTGCTCTCATGTGACATTACTTTAGGGTTACTCCATCTATTAGCTTATTGTCCTCTGCTCACGTTACTGATGGCGTCTCCTTACAATTCATACGTTCTGTTCGACATTTGGAAAACAACTGTATTCATCACCTAAAGAGCAGAAAAACAACAAATATTTACTGCGTGACTGATCCATTACCGGTGTCTTCACGTAGAGGATGAATGAACCCTCATCACTGTCCTTCTGGTGGATTCTTCCAGAATTCCAAGTAGAGATTCTGCCAACTCCTTTATACAGTAAAATCCGTGTAATATGACATTGATGGGACCGCTGCTAGATTATCATTCATTCTGAAATACTAGATAAATATTGCTTCAGAGATTTCAGCCTTTGCACCCCTTGTTATTAGCTTGACACTGCAAAGCCAGCAAATTAAGAGTGGGTTGTCCAGATTGTCATACGAGAAAACTGTAATACAGTTATAAACTGCAGTTTTTAAATATTGGACTATTGGGACATATGGACTGTGGATTTCTTGTCTAGTCCACTCTGTGTAGTTGTTATGCTTCGGTGTGGGAGGGAAACACCACACCGAGCATAAGAGGGAAACAAGCCTAAGAACTAGGGAAGGAAAATGGGCACCTCCTAGTGAAAACCCTTAGCAAAATCCTGACTGACTACCAGTATGACCAGACCCCAGAGGTAGGTGAGTTCATACGCAAGAATACCTAGAGTTCTATCAAACCCTATAGGACTCTGGTAGTAATGGCAGGGACGAGACTATCTGTTCCTCCAAAAGGAAGGACGAACAGGAGTCTCCTTCAGGCCTCATACAAACAATAGGTAAATGCAACACACAGAACCCAAACAAAATACAAAAGGGAAAGGAAAGACTTAACTTCAAAGAAGCAATGGAAGCACCAGGAACAGGCGAGATCCAACCACAATATTTCTAAAGGTCCAAACAGAAGCTATAAACCGCACAGCATTGTGTGAGAAGCAACTATAAATAGAGGAGGTTAAATGACCCTAATAGCCACACCTGGGGAAAGAAGGTGTGGCAAGCACCAGAAACAACACAGATGTCAGAAAACATGTGAGAGCAAACCACGTGTTGCCAGTCTCACCGATCTCCTGCCACCTGTCGCGGGAACGTCTGTGACAGTAGTGCAGCTGGTAACCAGTACGCAAAGGGTCCTATGTCTGCTCCTCTTCTGTAGGAACTTTCTCAGGGTTTTAACATTGGCCCTTTTTTCTGTTTATGTATTTCCTTACATGATTGATAGGTTTTAGAATTTAGAAACCATATGGGTAAAGGTCAGAGTCATTGAGTAAATGAACCCCAAAAGACGGAGAAGGAGGAAGAGATATTTTGGTCCTAAACTCCATTGTTGAGTGATCCTTCATAATAAATGGCTGCATATAAGAAGATGATGGCTGGGTGAATAAGCTTTGTGAGATTACTGTAACAATATGATAACCCTGAACTGCTCTGTACACTTACAGTCTTGGATATTCCACAAAAAGCGATATAAATTAGCCCTAATACATGTTAATTTGGTGTAGACGCTGCACTCCTGGGAGAGTTCTGGAGCAGATCCAGGACCATTAGGAAATATCAGGGAGGATGAGAGATTTCGGAGGTTGGGCTTCGATTAGATCAGTGATAATAAAGACTCTTTAAGCTCCTGAAACTTAGATCTAAAATTGTATTTCATTGTCTGTATTCTGGCGATCTGCCCTTATACGGCGCACCTTACCCAGAGTTTGGCTCCTGCACTGTATATAGACCAAGGATATTGGGAGAACCAAGTTATAATAGCCTTCACTGCAGAACGCTGCAAGCTGGAGTATTATACAGTATATTGTACTTTTTCCTGCTCAAAGCTCAGTTCCTACAGTTCCCAAGCCCATATAGACCCAGTATATATTTACTGTACTTCTGCCTATTGGAAAATTTGTAGCTCATTCACTCTCAAATTTAGTGGTTTGTCCCCCTATTGTCATTTGTGGCTTTACCCTCCCTTTATTTAACCTGTGGCTCATCCCTGTCTTATTATATTTTTATTAGATTTATTATATTTCACTGATGTCAGTGAAATTAATGGTTTATTTTACTGATGTTTAATGAAAAGCATGACACTAGGACCACTGTCTTGTTTATTGTAGAACTTGCACCATTTTTGGTGTGCAGTACCAGTCACAACCTCTCTGTTCGGGTGGTGGTGTATGATATTTTTATGGGCACTTGTATCTTGATGATTTATGCATTTCTTGTTTTGATGAACCATTACCTGGTGTGATTGACTTCCACTACATAATAAGCAGTTTTTATTAAGAGGCTTCATGTTTCCTTAATGGTGGAGAAATTGTCCCCAGAAATGATGGCTCCAATTCTTGTTGTATTAAGAGTATAAGGGCCTGTTCATACACATCATGCATCCTGAATTGGAGGTAAATATGTTGTGAGGACTCCTGAAGCATACCTCTGATGTAAGGCTTCAACATATCCCACTGTTTAGACATACAGAAGGAAAGCGCCCCCCCCCCCCCCCTCGCCATAAAACATCCCCAACATACATCAGTAGATATAGGGGCTTGGAACTGTCTGAGATGTCTCCTCCTGGCCACACCCCTCTTGTGTAGTAAAACATACCGTCCCCGCCTTCCTCCCTTGCTCTTTCCTGTCTGCCTGCAAGTGTCCATACATGGCCAGTTATGTCACTGGATCTTCGTGGGGGGTTTAGTCCAGAGATTTCAGCTGCTCTGTCAATCTCATATACAAAAATGGAGTGTTGGACCAACATGTGCACTACTGTTCCATTCAGAGAAGGAACTCAGAGACCTTCTGTACTCGGGATCTCTGGGTGTCCCATCGGTTGAACCCTCACTGTTATCACCTATCCTATGGATATATGATAAATAGCTTTTGTAGAATAGTCCCTTTAAGAGAATCAGGACAGTTGAGAGAATGGTGTCACCGTCCATAAACTCATTCAGCAATCAATGCTGCACAGGCAAGCAGAATGGATACAGCGCAGCTTGTGGAGTAATAATCACTGGCTTGTGACACCAGAGCGGACACTGTGGATAATATGGTGGCCACGCTTCTTTAATATTTTACAGGAACCGAACGGATCTTGATCTGCTAACATCGTCTGCCAAGTGATTATCCATTAATTGTGACAAGAGAAAACGTAATAAAGTAAATTAGACTCGTCACTTGTCAGCCGCTGCTCAATGTCAGTCCTGGTGACTCAATTCTGGATTAGACACTGAGCCCAGGGAAAAGGAAACTCGTTCTTCATTATACCTTCTTCCTCTGTCTCACCACGTCATTTTCATTCATGGCCTGTACAAAAGTGGGCACCAACACAAACCCTAAAAATCACCTTCTATCTTTATTAGGTTGCTTCTTCATTGGTAAGGCGACTTTCACACTAGTCAAGGATCTGCAAAAACGCTTCCGTTACAACAACACAACCGCATGCATCCGTCATGAACGGATCCGATTGTATTATGTCTTCTATAGCCATGATGGATCCGTCTTGAACTCCATTGCAAGTCAATGGGGGACGGATCCATTTTCTATTGTACCAGAATTGTTCTGTACAGGCTTAAATTGGGCATGTGTAAAGTGTAACCTTTGTAACATAATTACACAATAAAATGTGTAAATATATTGAGAAATACTGTGTTCAGATTGAGCACCTCTTCCACTTTTAAAGTAAAAAAGTGGACGAGACAGTTGGCCACGTATTTTTATTAACTTTTGTTTTTCACTTTCTTAAATAAATTTAGACTAAATTAGGTAAATTTAGGCTAGTTTCACATTAGCAGTAAATTCTTCCAGAGGGCTTTTCTGGCAGAGGAACAGCCTGCTGGAAGACATTGTATTCGGCATCGCTGGATACTACCTTTCACTGCTGGAGCACATTGACATTAATGGTAATTGGCGGGGACTCTGCCTGTTTTCGGCATTGGTGCCGAGATTCGGTTGGATAAAAACTGCTGCCTGCAGTGGTACGCTATGTCCAGACAAATCCCGGCACTAATGCCGGAAACAGGCCAGGTCCCCACCAAGTCCCATTATAGTGAGAGGGGCCTGGTGGTGCTCTGGCCTTTGTTAGTGTTAGAATTTACCGCTAATGTGAAACTAGCCTTATACAGAAATCTGGGGAGTCGTGATTTGTGTTCTGCATTAGCGGATGGACACTGGGTGAGAGGGGCACTTCACAACTTTTTTTGATTACAGCGTTATTAATATAAATATTCTTTGTATGCGAGTTCCATTGTGTGTTATGGTCCTGATAAGATTCTTTCAGGCCATAGAGCCTTTTCAGCACCTCGGTGTAATTATTTATGATAAGGTCATGTTGGGACTTGTAGTGCCACATGTCACGTATCGGGGACCAGACCGTCCCACCGTGTCATGTGACAAGGGTTGCCCAACAGTGATGGCCAGTTCGCATTGTTCGCCTGTGAACATATGCAGGCTGCCATCTTTTTCACAAGTCCAGCGAGGCACAGGTAAGCCCTTACCTGTGCCTGTGCGCGAGTTGGTCTGAAAACAAGTGCGGCCAGCGGCAGCAGGCAGTTCCGAGAACAGCCACCGGGGGCCTTCATCGGGCTGTTCTCTGAACTGCCTGCTCCCGTTGACCGCATTTGATTTCAGACCGGCTCGCGGCGCAGGTAAGGGCTTACCTGTGCCTCGCCGGACTTGTGAAAAAAGATAACAGCCCGCATATGTTCGCAGGCGAACAATGCGAACTGGCCATCACTGTTGCCCAAGCCCTTCAGGCCGATTCACCTCACGCCCTCACACGCTGTTACACCCTACGCCGGGCCGCAACTTGAGCATAAATCACCACGTGTAGGAATTACAACAGTTTGCATATGCGCCTCCCACTTGTTGAGGGACCAAAAGTAATGGGGCATAATAATCATAAATCAGACTTTCACTTTTTAATACTTGGTTGCAAATCCTTTGCAGTCAATTACAGACTGAAGCCTGGAACGCATAGACATCACCAGAAGCTGGGTTTCATCCCTGGTGATGCTCTGCCAGGCCTCTACTACAACTGTCTTCAGTTCCTGCTTGTTCTTGGGGCATTTTCCCTTCAGTTTTGTCTTCAGCAAGTGAAATGTATACTCAATCGGATTCAGGTCAGGTGATTGACTTGGCCATTGCATAACATTCCACTGCTTTCCCTTAAAAAACTCTTTGGTTACTTTTGCAGTATGCTTTGGGTCATTGTCCATCTGCACTGTGAAGCGCCATCCAATCAGTTCTGAAGCATTTGGCTGAATATGAGCAGATAATATTGCCCGAAACACTTCAGAATTAATCCTGCTGCTTTTGTCAGCAGTCCCATCATCAATAAATACAAGAGAACCAGTTCCATTGGCAGCCATACATTCCCATGCCATGACACTACCACCACCACCATGCTTCACTGATGAGGTGTTATGCTTAGGATCATGAGCAGTTCCTTTCCTTCTCCATACTCTTCTCTTCCCATCACTCTGGTACAAGTTTATCTTGGTCTCATCTGTCCATAGGATGTTGTTCCTGAACTGTGAAGGCTTTATTAGATGTTGTTTGTCAATTTCTAATTTGGACTTGCTGTTTTTGAGGCTCAACAATGGTTTACATCTTGTGGTGAACCCTCTGTATTCACTCTGGTGAAGTCTTCTCTTGATTGTTGACTTTGACACACATACACCTACCTCCTGGAAAGTGTTCTTGATCTGGCCAACTGTTGTGAAGGGTGTTTTCTTCACCAGGGAAATAATTATTAGGTCATCCACCACAGTTGTTTCCCGTGGTCTTTTGGTGTTGCTGAGTTCACCGGTGTGTTCCTTCCTTTTATGAATGTTCCAAACAGTTGTTTTGGTCATCCCTAATGTTTTTGCTATGTCTCTTGATAGTTTTTTTTTTTTTCAGCCTAATGATGGCTTGCTTCACTGATAGTGACAGCTCTTTTGATCTCACCTTGAGAGTTGACAGCAACAGATTCCAAATGCAAATAGCACACTTGAAATGAACTCTGAACCTTTTATCTGCTCATTGTAATTGGGATAATGAGGCCTTGGAACAGATGAGAAGCCAATTGTCCCATTACTTTTGGTCCCTTAACAAGTTGGAGGCACATATGCAAACTGTTGTAATTCCTACACCGTTCACCTAATTTGGATGTAAATACCCTCAAATTAAAGCTGACAGTCTGCAGTTAAAGCACATCTTGTTTGTTTCATTCCAAATCCATTGTGGTGGTGTATAGAGGCAAAAATTTTAGAATTGTGTTGACGTCCTAATATTTATGGACCTGACTGTACAGCCTCAGACTGTACACACACTCTTCATGGAGCTAACAGGTTCTTAAGGTTACAAGACAAACCATCACACTTTTAGGTTCAATGTATAGACAGCATTTGGTACAGATGTAGTGTTCCTACCTTCCACTCCGATCTGAAGGTAGAAGGTAGGAACACTACATCTGTACTTTGCAAAATTTACACGGCACTTGATTGTATCACTGCTACCTAAAGATATCAAAGCACGTGTCTATACAGGAACGGCTTGACCTGCCTGCTTATTACCAACATTGGAGTGATATTCATGAACTATTCCTAGGTGCGCATGGGAAATTGAAGCGCATTTCTGTTACCAACTACCCAGATTGGCTATATTTGCACGGCTTGATATACCTGCTCATTACCAATACTGGAGCGATATTCATGAACTATTCCAAGGTGCACATGGGAAATTGAAGCGCATCTCTGTTATTAACTACCCAGATTGGTTACATTTGCACCAGTGATTTCGGATTTTAGCAACAGTCTCTATCCATTCATCCTTATATGTGTGAATTGTTATGTATTTTATTTGTAGTTTATAGCTTATATGGTTCTAATATACGCGTTATTATTGTGATTTAATAAATATTTTATTCATAACCAATTTGGACCAAGTGTTGAGTGCTCGCCCTGATTTTGATTTTAGCTATTCTCACTACCAGAGGAGGGGTGTTCCTCTTTATTATTTAGGCTACTTTCACACTAGCGTTCGGGCGGATCCGTTCTGAACGGATCCGCTCATAATAATGCAGACGGAGGCTCCGTTCAGAACGGATCCGTCTGCATTATTTTTAGCATAGAACAGCTAAGTGTGAAAATAGCCTAGTACGGATCCGTCCAGACTTTCAATGTAAAGTCAATGGGGGACGGATCCGCTTGAAGATTGAGCCACATTGTGGCATCTTCAAACGGATCCGTCCCCATTGACTTACATTGAAAGTCTGGACGGATCCGCACGGATCCGCACGCCTCCGCACGGCCAGGCGGACACCCGAACGCTGCAAGCAGCGTTCAGCTGTCCGCCTGTCCGTGCGGAGGCGAGCGGAGCGGAGGCTGAACGCCGCCAGACTGATGCAGTCTGAGCGGATCCGCCTCCATTCAGACTGCATCAGGGCTGGACGGCTGCGTTCGGGTCCGCTCGTGAGCTCCTTCAAACGGAGCTCATGAGCGGAAACCCGAACGCTAATGTGAAAGTAGCCTTACTGGGCTAGTAGCACCTAATCCAGAACCCCGCCTGGGGTGAGCCACCATTTTGAGTCTACAAATACATAAATACCCACAGTATACATGAAAATCACACTAGAATATGGTACACTATTACATATAACTATGAAACATATAATATGACAGCAAACATTATAATAACTAGGGATAAAGTGGTCCTTATTCCTGACACTGCAGTTTTCCATAATTAATTTATTTGTTACTAGATTATTCTAAGGGCTCTTTCACACTTGCGTATTTCTTTTCCAGCATAGAGTTCCGTCGTCGGGGCTCTATGCCGGAAAAATCCTGATCAGGATTATCCCCATGCATTCTGAATGGAGGGAAATCCGTTTAGGATGCATCAGGATGTCTTCAGTTCAGGACCGGAACGTTTTTTGGCCGGAGAAAATACTGCAGCATGCTGCGCTTTTTGCTCCGGCCAAAAATCCTGAACACTTGAACAACGGAATTAATGCCCATTGAAAAGCATTAATCCGGATCCGGCCTTAAGCTAAACGTTGTTTCGGTGCATTACCGGATCCGACGTTTAGCTTTTTCTGAATGGTTACCATGGCTGCCGGGACGCTAAAGTTCTGTTTGCCATGGTAAAGTGTAGTGGGGAGCGGGGGAGCAGTATACTTACCTTTGTGCGGCTCCCGGGGCGCTTCAGAGTGATGTCAGGGCGCCCCACGCGCATGGATGACGTGATCGCATGGATCACATCATCCATGCGCATGGGGCGCTCTGACGTCATTCTGGAGCGCCCCGGGAGCCGCACGGGCGGTAAGTATTCTGCTCCTCCGCTCCCCAGTACTACTATGGCAACCAGGACTTTAAAAGCGTCCTGGCTACCATAGTAACACTGAACGCATTTTGAAGACTGATCAGTATTCAAATGCTTTCAGTTCACTTGCGGTGTTACGGATCCGGCGGGCACTTCCGGCAAATGGAGTACACGACGGATCCGGACAACGCAAGTGTGAAAGAGCCCTTATACTTGTGATACCTCAGTGTTCCAGTGTGTAAATATTCTATTATAGTCAATAGCATTCTGCATTAGTTCCATCTACTGTGAAGGCTCTACCTTCCATTGTATTTGTAGCATTGACCACACCTACCACCAATATGGCTAAGACTCCACTTGTATTGACCTGCGCTACCATTCTGCTCGTTATCACCTCCATTTTCTTGGTCTTAATTTGTCTTATATTACTATTAAAACTGAGTAATATATGAAGAAATCTCTCCCTGAAGCTTAGCTATATCCCTTCCTCCTCCTCACTGTTGTCTGGCTGTAAGATAACTGGCTCCAGCAGGGGCCTCCCTGCTGTGCCCTGTTTGCTGTAGGACAAAAAAAAACTGGCAAACCCCACCCCTTTGTTAAGCCCTGCCCTTTGCTAACTTTCAGCCAAAGATCGAAGGGATCTGCAGTAGATTAACCCATTTGTTCTTGGCAAACAGTGTGATCCCCTATATTTGGGAAATCGATGGAAATAATCCCCTATAAGGAAGACTTTGCTATGCACTACCAAGCTCTGTCCCAGAGCTGGAGCTTTTCAATACAAGATGTTGGCAGATTGACTGGGTCAATTAAAGAAAGCGACCCAGCATTTTGCTAAGAGAATCAGTCACTTATTTATGTTGCCCTTAGGACACCATAAAACCGGTGACAGGTTCCCTTTAATGTTAGAAAATAAGATCTTCCAGCGCTCGATAAAAGCCAACATTTCAAACATTTGAATACATGTTCCTAATCGTAGAATGTCACGATTTAGAATGTGTATTCATCTGTTTGAAACATTGTTTGGACTTTTTTGATATTTTTATTGGTGTTTATCGAGTGTTGGGAGATTTTTTGGCTGCTGCGTTTGTTACTGTTCTGACCCAGGATCTCCTTTTCCCTGCACCGACGTCTCGTGTGGCTTTTCGTGTGGCCAGCTGACTTTGTGTCTGTGATTTCTTAATGTTAGCCATTCCCCAGTGAATAAATGTCATGAAGGACGCTTCCGGCTTCTCTCTGCAGCTGCCCTGATGTCACCTGGTACCGTTGCAGTACATATATATGCCACAAAGCAGGAGGCAGCCCTCTGGGTGCCTCCTGCTGTTCACCTCCATCTTCCTTACTTTTGGCCCCCAGGTTATGATCGCTTTTATACCACCTTAATCCAACAAGAAAATCATACTTCTCCATTACAGTGGCAAAAATTTTTACCCCAGTTTTCCTTTCTTCCTTTGCACTGGGAAAGCGAGGGTTAAAGCAGACAAGCGACATTTCATTAGGCGGTAATAAGACGGTTATGGCATGGCAGAGACATTACAGAACATTAACAAGGAGTATTAATGGCAGGATAAGCGCGGCAGGCCTGTGTACCCGTGAACTGCTACTCTGTTTATCCCCCATTAATAAGCTTTCAATAATCCGCCGCTATTTATGTGCCATAAATAAGCTCCGCAGCTCTCTCCACTCATTTATTTCCCAGTCTGTGAGTTTGGCAAAGGGACGCTTCTCATCCTCTTAAAGTGACACTGGCAATTATTGTAGAAACCAGAGCTGAGGAAGGAGGGGGAGCAGTGCAGACCCCCAACAGCATGTGGGGTCCCCAGGAGGGTCCCGCTGTGAGTAAGGTACTCTCAGCACTTAACACACTGATAATTAAATGTGACCCCGCGACGCGTGCGTTGTCTTGGGGATGATCGCTAATAAATGTAGTATCATAGCGGCAGAGGAGACTGTCCCAGAACATTTGACAGAATAATCATTGCACTGCAGGAGCAATCTATATATTTCCTCCTTGGAGAACTACAAATCCTATTGTGCCTCATCTGCTATTCTGGAGATGTCTCTCCAATTCATTGTACAGTATGGTATGATAGCTGCACTTAGCCCAGTCACTACCCTTCTTATATTGTACCTGTGCCCAATAACTGCCCTGCTTATACCTGTGTCACGTTACAATCCTTCATATACTTGTGCTCAAACAATGCTCTCCACACACCTGTGCCCATTCTCTTCCCCCAATACTTGTGCCCAGACACAGCCCTCTCACACCTGTCCCAAGACACTGCCCTCCACACCTGTGCCCATTCTCTCCCCCCCATACACCTGTGCCCAGACACTGCCCTCCCACACCTGTGCCCAGACACTCCCCTTTACATACCTGTGCCAAGACACTGCCCTCCACACCTGTGCCCATTCTCCCCCCCATACACCTGTGCCCAGACACTGCTCTCCACACACCTGTGCCCACACACTCCCCAGTGCCCAGACACAGCCCCCCATACACCTGGTCCCATTCATTGCCCTCCAGATACTGCCCTCAACACCTGTGCCCATTCTCTGCCCTTCATACACCTATGTCCATACACTGCCCTCCACACACCTATGCCCATTCTCTGCCCTTCCTACACCTGTGTCCAGACACTGCCCTTCACACACCTGTTCCCATTCTCTGCCCTGCATACACCTGTGCCCATTCTCTGCGCTTCATACACCTGTGCCAAGACACTGCCCTCCACACACCTGTTCCCATTCTCTGCCCTTCATACACCTGTGCCCATTCTCTGCCATTCTAACACCTGTGCCCAGACACTGCCCTCCTCACACCTGTGCCCAGACACTGCCCAGTTGCCGACCTTTTTACACCTGTGCCCAGTTACTGCCCTATGTACACCAGTGCCCAATCGCTACCCCCATAAACCTATGCCCAAGTGTGCCCAAGCACTGTACGTATATCCATGCTCTCCATATAGCATAGTTGAGGTGGAGTTCATCTTTAAAATGAGGACTGATTCCCCCCCCCCCTTCCCCTTGTGTGGGAGCAGAGACGCTGCTGTCGCTGCTCTATACATCATACAAAATGAATACCGCACAAAATGCCATTTTTCTGGAAATGATGAGTCCTGTGGATTCAGAGCAGAGTCTATAAATCCAGGCGCAACACAAATGTAACCCGTCCCTCACCGGTGCAGAATGCCACAGTAAAGCCAGCTAACGGTGCCTGCATAGGGGTGCAGCTTTACTAGCAATAAATCCATGCATATCCACACCAGAACCACACAAAAAACATTATACTTGCGTTCTTTGGTGCGGATTTGATGCGGTTTCTGGTCTCAACTTTCAATGGACAAGGGGTGAAATCCACCCAAAGAATTGACATGCTGAGGATTTCCCAATCCACACAGAAGGTCAGTGTCCGCATAGAAGAAAAAAGCAGAGTGCATGAGATTTGTGCAATAATAGGTTCAATTTAAAAACACATGTTCCATATTTGCATATTTTACGTATTTTGTTCATTATCGTCTGTGTTTCAGCAACCTACAAAACAACAAGATATAGTTAATCCTTTACCAAAAAACTGAGCAAATACGGATACAATGTGGATCCAAAAACAGAATGAATTGTAGAAAAAGCCCCATTGTATGGCACCTCTGTATGTGATCCGCACACAGCAGTTTAGTTCTTCTAGATTTCCCGCACAAACTTTTATGCGTTTTTTGCTGTTTCTGCACCAAAATCTTCTTGTATAACTTCCACATGGAAAACTTGCACACCGTGTACATGACGTTTTCTTCTACGTAGTTGATACTGTACTCCACTGCGGTTTTTCTGCAGAAGAATTTGTACATTAGGTTTGGTGCGGATCCTTCATGGATCTGCACAGACGGATCCGATAATACAACCGTCTGCATCCGTTCAGAACTGATCCGTTTGTATTATCTTTAACATAGCCAAGACGGATCAGTTTTATATTATCCCAGATTGTGTCATAGAAAACAGATCTGTCCCCATTGACTTACATTGTGTGTCAGAACGGATCCGTTTGGCTCAGGTTTCATCAGACAGACACCAGCGTTTTGGTGTCCGCCTCCAAAGCGGAATGGAGGACGGAACGGAGCCAAACTGATGCATTCTGAGAGGATCCTTTTCCATTCAGAAGGCATTGGGGCAAAACTGATCCGTTTTGGACCGCTTGTGAGAGCACTGAACAGATCTCACAAACGGAAAGCCAAACCGCCAGCCTAATACGCACTGTGGGGGACATTTATCAAATCAGAAACGGCAGTTTTGTGGTCTAAAAAGGTCAGAAATCAGGGCAACTGTGACATTTTCATTTAGTTAAATTTGTGATATTTCATGATCCTCGCCACTTTTCACAGTAGTCTATGTCTAAGGGCTCATGCACACGACTATTGTTATTTTGTGGTCCGCAATTTGCAGATCTGCAAAAAAACACAGATACCGCAATCCACATTTTATGGAACAGAACGACCAGCACTAATAGAACAGTCCTATCCTTGTCCGTAATATGGACACTAATAGGACATGTTCAACTTTTTTGCGGAACGGACGTACAGACACGGAATGCACATGGAATCATTTCCTGCAAAAACACAATGCCCTAAGAGCTAAAGGTGACAATTAGACCTGGATCATGGCTCATTTCCAAAAGTCGCCATCTATGTGACTGGTTACGGGACCCTCAAATCCTATGTACCGTGTGTGACTGGACTGCATGACCCGACCCTCATATGCTGTATCTTGTGTGACTGGGAAGTAAACTCTGTGGGCCAGATTTATCATGACTCTGACAGCTCACTCCACTTTCACATAGTCAAATTTATGATCGGCCCTTTAAGACTGTAATAAATGTGGTTTGACGGTAGCAGTTTATCCGTCAGTAAGCAGCTTTACAAAAGTCGCACATCTTTACAAAAAAGTTGCACGTTTTTATGAAAAAGTTGCATGTTCTATTAAAAAGTCTCATAAGATAAGAATGGTCCTCACTGGAGTGAAATTGCGACTTTTTCGCGACTTTTTAAATAGTCCCAATAATAAATCTGTCTAGAGATTCATTTACATAAGAAAACACGCCCACTTTCAGAAAACTGGAGAGCATAGTGCAGAGCAGAAAAAAGTCGCAAATTTGTGTGCAGTTTTAGCGTTTAGTACTTTTTCACTCCATTATTCTGACCTGAGCTAATGATAAATTAGCTCAGGTCAGAGCTATAGAAGTATAGAACGTTATCTGTATCTACCACGATATGCCTGTCCCTGAATGTATCACTGTGTCCCCACATAGCTTTACATAGCTGGATCTGGATCTCCATATGACACTATACCATTATCACTACACATCACTTGTGTCCCTCCTTTCTATATGACACTATGCCATTATCACTACACATCACTTGTGCCCCTCCTTTCTATATGACACTATGCCATTATCACTACACATCACTTGTGTCCCTCCTTTCTATATGACACTATGCCATTATCACTACACATCACTTGTGTCTCTCCTTTCTATATGACACTATGCCATTATCACTACACATCACTTGTGTCCCTCCTTTCTATATGACACTATACCATTATCACTACACATCACTTGTGTCACTACTTTCTATATGACACTATACCATTATCACTACACATCACTTGTGTCACTACTTTCTATATGACACTATGCCATTATCACTACACATCACTTGTGTCACTACTTTCTATATGACACTATACCATTATCACTACACATCACTTGTGTCACTACTTTCTATATGACACTATGCCATTATCACTACACATCACTTGTGTCACTACTTTCTATATGACACTATGCCATTATCACTACATATCACTTGTGTCACTGCTTTATATATGACACTATACCATTATCACTACACATCACTTGTGTCCCTCCTTTCTATATGACACTATGCCATTATCACTACACATCACTTGTGTCCCTCCTTTCTATATGACACTATACCATTATCACTACACATCACTTGTGTCCCTCCTTTCTATATGACACTATACCATTATCACTACACATCACTTGTGTCCCTCCTTTCTATATGACACTATGCCATTATCACTACACATCACTTGTGTCCCTCCTTTCTATATGACACTATGCCATTATCACTACATATCACTTGTGCCCCTCCTTTCTATATGACACTATACCATTATCACTACACATCACTTGTGTCACTGCTTTCTATATGACACTATGCCATTATCACTACACATCACTTGTGTCACTGCTTTCTATATGACACTATGCCATTATCACTACATATCACTTGTGTCACTACTTTCTATATGACACTATGCCATTATCACTACACATCACTTGTGTCCCTCCTTTCTATATGACACTATACCATTATCACTACACATCACTTGTGCCCCTCCTTTCTATATGACACTATACCATTATCACTACACATCACTTGTGTCACTACTTTCTATATGACACTATACCATTATCACTACACATCACTTGTGCCCCTCCTTTCTATATGACACTATACCATTATCACTACACATCACTTGTGTCACTACTTTCTATATGACACTATGCCATTATCACTACATATTACTTGTGCCCCTCCTTTCTGTATGACACTATGCCATTATCACTACATATTACTTGTGTCCCTCCTTTCTATATGACACTATACCATTATCACTACACATCACTTGTGCCCCTCCTTTCTATATGACACTATGCCATTATCACTACACATCACTTGTGCCCCTCCTTTCTATATGACACTATGCCATTATCACTACACATCACTTGTGCCCCTCCTTTCTATATGACACTATGCCATTATCACTACACATCACTTGTGTCCCTCCTTTCTATATGACACTATGCCATTATCACTACACATCACTTGTGTCCCTCCTTTCTATATGACACTATGCCATTATCACTACACATCACTTGTGCCCCTCCTTTCTATATGACACTATGCCATTATCACTACACATCACTTGTGCCCCTCCTTTCTATATGACACTATGCCATTATCACTACACATCACTTGTGTCACTACTTTCTATATGACACTATACCATTATCACTACACATCACTTGTGTCACTACTTTCTATATGACACTATGCCATTATCACTACACATCACTTGTGTCACTACTTTCTATATGACACTATGCCATTATCACTACATATCACTTGTGTCACTGCTTTATATATGACACTATACCATTATCACTACACATCACTTGTGCCCCTCCTTTCTATATGACACTATACCATTATCACTACACATCACTTGTGTCACTGCTTTCTATATGACACTATGCCATTATCACTACATATTACTTGTGTCCCTCCTTTCTATATGACACTATGCCATTATCACTACACATCACTTGTGCCCCTCCTTTCTATATGACACTATGCCATTATCACTACACATCACTTGTGTCCCTCCTTTCTATATGACACTATACCATTATCACTACACATCACTTGTGTCACTACTTTCTATATGACACTATGCCATTATCACTACACATCACTTGTGCCCCTCCTTTCTATATGACACTATACCATTATCACTACACATCACTTGTGCCCCTCCTTTCTATATGACACTATGCCATTATCACTACACATCACTTGTGCCCCTCCTTTCTATATGACACTATACCATTATCACTACACATCACTTGTGTCACTACTTTCTATATGACACTATGCCATTATCACTACACATCACTTGTGCCCCTCCTTTCTATATGACACTATACCATTATCACTACACATCACTTGTGCCCCTCCTTTCTATATGACACTATGCCATTATCACTACATATCACTTGTGTCACTACTTTCTATATGACACTATGCCATTATCACTACACATCACTTGTGCCCCTCCTTTCTATATGACACTATGCCATTATCACTACATATTACTTGTGTCCCTCCTTTCTATATGACACTATGCCATTATCACTACATATCACTTGTGTCACTACTTTCTATATGACACTATACCATTATCACTACACATCACTTGTGTCACTACTTTCTATATGACACTATGCCATTATCACTACATATCACTTGTGCCCCTCCTTTCTATATGACACTATGCCATTATCACTACACATCACTTGTGTCACTACTTTCTATATGACACTATGCCATTATCACTACATATTACTTGTGTCACTACTTTATTGCACTAATATATTGCACGGTAAATATCTTTTTATCTGTGAGGAAATTCAGAGTGCTGGGTCAGGGTGCAGGGGTCCCGGGCCCTCAGGAGCCACAGGTTGGGTGCAGAAGGAGGGGAGCAGTGAGAGGAGGAGATGGAGGAGGGTCAGTCAGGCGGCGGGGAGGGAGTGAGGCGGCGGGAGCGCAGAGCAGGCAGAGCCCCTCAGTCACACACGGTCCTCGGCAGTCAGAGAGCGGGCTCCAGAGACATGTAGCAGTGAAAGCCCAGGGGGCCCCTGGTGCTGCTGCAGTTGTCGGTGTCAGCTGCGCTGTGTCTGGTTGTCGGCAGGCGGGGGAGGGGGCAGGATGACGGGGGTCGTCGCCCCCTGGAGGTGGTTGCTCGCCCTGTGTCTGAGGCTGCTCTTTCTTGTGCCCGCAGGAGTGCCGGTGCGGAGCGGGGACGCAGGCTTCCCCAAAGCAATGGACAACGTGACGGTGCGGCAGGGGGACAGCGCCATCCTCAGGTAAGAGGGGTTTCTGTATGATGTATAGGGGGGTCGTGCTGTAAGTACTTATGTGCATGTCATCTACATCTACAGGTCCGGCTGTATAGAAAGGGCAGGACCTGTGGAGATATTATATATGTACAGTATATAAGTGTATGCTATATGTGTAATATAGAGGTCTGGCTGTGAAGTAAGGGCAGAACCTGTGCGTGTGTATATAAATAAATATATATATATAGTATATACTTCTAGAAGTCTGGCGGTATAGAGGGGACAGGGCCCGTGGAGATATATTATATATATATATATATATATATATATATATATATGTACAGTATATGTGTATGCTATATGTGTAGTATATACCTCTAGAGGTCTGCCTGTATAGAGGGGGCAGGACCTGTGATTATATTATATATGTACAGTATATAAGTGTATGCTATATGTGTAATATATATATATACTTCTGGAGGTCTGGCATTATAGAGGGGACAGGACCTGTGATGATATGTACAGTATATACGTGTATGTCATATACATCTACAGGTCTGGCTGTATAGCGGGGCCAGCATCAGAAGTGATATTATATAGTATGCTACATGTGTATTATATAACTCTGAGGGTGTGGCTGTATAGCAGGGCCAGAGTCTGATATATGGTAAGTATGGTATATAGTGTGTGCTATATGTGTATTATATACCTCTGCCTGCAGTGATATATGAAGTATGATATATAGTGTGTGTGCCATTTGTGTATTATCTTATATTTGTGCTATTTGTATTATCTGTCTGAGGTTATATTATATAGTAAGTATGGAGTATAGTATGTGCTAGATGTGGATTATATACCTCTGTCTGAGGTGATACTATATAGTAAGTATGGAGTATAGCATGTGCTATATGTGGATTATATGCCTCTGTCTGAGGTAATACTATATAGTAAGTATGGTGTATAGCATGGGCTATACGTGGATTATATACCTCTGTCTGAGGTAATATTATATAGTAAGTATGGAGTATAGCATGTGCTATATGTGGATTATATGCCTCTGTCTGAGGTAATACTATATAGTAAGTATGGTGTATAGCATGGGCTATACGTGGATTATATACCTCTGTCTGAGGTGATACTATATAGTAAGTATGGAGTATAGCATGTGCTATATGTGGATTATATGCCTCTGTCTGAGGTAATACTATATAGTAAGTATGGTGTATAGCATGGGCTATACGTGGATTATATACCTCTGTCTGAGGTAATATTATATAGTAAGTATGGAGTATAGCATGTGCTATATGTGGATTATATACCTGTCTGAAGTGATATTATATAGTAAGTATGGTGTATAGCATGTGCTATATGTGGATTATATACCTCTGTCTGAGGTGATATTATATAGTAAGTATGGAGTATAGCATGTGCTATATGTGGATTATATACCTCTGTCTGAGGTGATATTATATAGTAAGTATGGAGTATAGCATGTGCTATATGTGGATTATATACCTCTGTCTGAGGTGATATTATATAGTAAGTATGGTATGATGTAACAATCACTGACCAATCACCAAAGTGTGAATTAGGCCTTAGTGGCATGGTCCCTGCTGATACTCTGTTAGCTGCAGTGGGGACCCTGCTGCTGTATTTGCTGTATGCTGGCCATAAGTTTATCATATGTAGGTTGAAGGATGGTAGGGGTTGTTGGCCGCTCTCTGCTGAGAGTAGTTGGCAGTTTCCCAGTCAGGGGAGCACTGAGGGAGTGAACACTTCATCTTTATAGGCAGCTCCTGTGTGCCGTCCTCCTCGCAGTGTAGCCCTGGCCTGGCAGGGGTTGCTGTTTCCTCTGCAGCTGCGGTTGGAAGCTGGGATGATCCTATTACCCTCATTAATTACCCCTGCACTTGTATGCACTGAGCGCTGTCTCCGGCCTGGATGGCAGCAGGATGCCCAGTGTATGGGGGGCACTCGGGATGTTTCCTCACAATGCTGGCTATTGTACGCTGCAATGTGGGTAAGGACGCTGCTGTTTATAGTCTGTGCGCTTCCTACGCTGCAGCCCCCCTCCCCGAAGTTCAGTGCTACCTGTGCCCAACATCCCACTTCTCATTCTCTGCAATCAGACAGCTGTAAACACAAAATATACGTTTCCCATACTGCCAGCGATTTATATACCCGAACCGCAATGGCAGCCACGTGACGCTGATTAACCCTGAGGTAGACGCCGGCATGTGGCTGTGCAGACTGTAATAATTCAACTATACTGGGAGCTACAGGACGGAATTAGAACAGTGAGGGGGCGTAGTACTGTGTGCACCCATCTAAGGTGACATCGCTCCGCACATGCAGGGCGACTGTGCACATGTGCTGTCCATGGCCCCTAGTCCCTTACAGATTTATTATAGTTCTCTCTAACAACCTCTTGTATCCACGTTATCCCCTTTATCCCGTCAGTGCTCCCAGTGCCTGGTGTTTTCGGTTGTGAAACGCCGCAGATCCGACCACCCCTCTCAGGTCTGTATGGACAATGCAGACCCATTTTCTTCAATAGGGCTTGAAAAAATATGGAAATTACTCTGTGTGCATTCCGTGTCCGTGTGTCCACATGTCTCTCCCCCCCCCCCGGACAAGATCAGGCATTGTTACAATGGGTCGCAAAAAAAAAACGGATGTAGCACAGACTTCACACATACAGTCATATGCATGAGCCCTAAGTCACAGTCGTTCTGATATTGTACTGTGTCAGTGGTCTTTTTGGGGGGATACGATGATGCGGTGGTAGCAGTTCACTCTGTGCCATGTTTAGTTCTACACATCCTCTGTGGGCAGATTTCACCAGGCTTCACCGTTTTAGACGCTGTTCTTAATAACCCCTGCACTGGCGGTGGATCTTCCAAAGTTATGTAGTGGCGCCGACCTCTTCATAACTTTGGCGCACCCACCGCTGGTCTAATTTTACACCAGCTCCCTCCTGGTGTAGATTTAGGACATTTTTTATGCCTAAAACAGGCATAAAAATATATAAATGAGACGGCTCTGGTGACCGTTCCCTTCACCACCCACGCCACGCCCCCTTTTTTAGACCTGAAGTGAGCCGGAAAAAGTCGCAGATTGCAGCGCAAATAACCTTTGTGTCGCAATCTGCCACAGATATACGTAAAAAAACTGGATTATATCTAATAGTAAATGATCCCCATAATTTATAGATAGCAATCGAAGTATACTATTCTGGTGATGTCCGACACCTTGGACCCCCGCTGGTGCTCACAGTAACACCACAGCCTTCTCTCTGCTCACCAAGTACAGCGCCATACATAGTATAATGGCGGTGCCCAGTATCGCAGCTCAGCCCCATTCACTTCAATGAACATGACAACACATGGTCTAGGCAAAGCTCAAAGAAGACCGCGTGCCTCCTCAAACAGCTGATCGATGGGGATCCTCGGTGTCAGACCCCCACGATCAGTTAAAAACTGTCTGAAAACCCCTTTAAGCCCTGCAAACCTGGTGCCAGACACTGTTATGCCAGGTTTTGCCATATTGGACTGTTTAGTAGTGTTGGGTCCTCGGGGGTTTACCATGTGCCCTCCTCGGTGCTCATAGGTGAGTGGAGCGTCATGAGATGTCCTCCTCCGTGGGGTCATGCTAGTGACAACCTAATGTGAGGTCAACTTGGGGGTCCGCAGTGCACATTGCTGGTGCAGCCTCTGTACATTACATTCAAATTTTATATTTCACCGAGAATAACCCTGTTTCCGGCGATTATCGGTCGCCTCTGGCTGACAAGGTTATAAGATATTCTGACAAATCAGATATGGCGTAGTGGGAGCAGCGTCAGGAAAATGGAGACAGATTGGAGGTGTCAATCACGAGCTGACAGTGGATGGACAGGACACAGATCACTTCCCAATACCCCATCGCCCTGGATGGATTGAATAGGGAATTATAATTTTCTCTAGTTTTCCAGAGAAATTGTCTTGTCACTCAAAAAAACTGTAAAAAGTGATGGAGTGCTTCCTTCCTGTTATCTGAGGTGTTACATAGGACTGCAGGTAACATCTACTACATTATCTGTACTCGGAGAGTTATCACTGTGTGTTATCTGTGGTGTTACACAGGGCTGCAGGGAACATATCATACATTATCTGTACTCGGAATTATCACTGTGTTATCTGTGGTGTTACATAGGACTGCGCCTGAAATAATGAGTGTCTGCTGGATTGTTGGCTGATTGCTACCCGTTTATAGAATCCGCGTTCCTAGGAACTCTCGTTCTGCCCTCCTCGGGCGATAAGGGGGCTTTTACACTGGTCATCGACTTGGAATGATCTTTCCCCGATCATTGCTGGGTGTAAACGATCACCTGACAAACGTGTAAACGCTTGATTGTCGTGTGATCGCAGCTTTTCTGCTGCTGACAATAATAGAACTGCATGTGTCCCTACAATCATATTAAACATAGTATGAGCACACGCAGTGCAGATGATTGCTCCCGGGTAATGGAGCTAAATGAGCGCCCACTGGCATGCGGCACCATCGATAACCACTTCTCTTGGGCAAAAAAATTGCTCTTGTGAAAAGGACAACTACATCTAGTGCGTTATCCGTACTGGAGCTGTTTATCACTGTACAGGCAGCTTTTTTCTTTTCGCACCTCTATAATTGTCTTTGGTACAGCCATCATGTTAAGGTGCCGTTGCCTCATTGAGTACCGGCTGCTGCTGTGCGGCTCTTCCCTTTGCATTAGCAGTAGGATACGCTTCTGTCTCGCAGATGCAGACTATTCGTATAAGCATTTAATTGCTGAGTGACGCTCAATGTTCTGGGCGATGCTGGAGCCAAAGATTCGTGTGTGGCGGACGCGTCCTACATAGACATGGGCAGGACGTTGCACAGCAGCAGTGCAGGGAGCATGAGAGAATGGGATGTTTTCTGGTTTTGACTTCCCATTATCTCTGTGTGTAATATAAAAGGTGTCAGCACTAAGACAAAACGCGATGACAGAGATTGATGCTGAGAGATAACTGTCACTCGATGAATCTGCCTTGATTAGTTTTCTCGTATCTGGCTGCAGGGTCACAGTGTTAACTATTAAAATGAAGCGATTGACAGAGGAGGATTGGCACAGACTTGGCAGCCACTCCCGTGTCTTCCACCTCCCTTCTGCCGGGCTCGCCACTTTTTATCCCCACCCTTGATAACCTGTGAGCGCACCATGTGAAACAGATGGAAGTAGATGAGTATAGTTTGGGGGAAATCAGCCTTTTCCTGTGATGATCTGTATTAAGTGCGTGTGAAAAGCTTTTTGTTGTTGCTGAGTGCACTGTCTGGGCCAGAGATTGGTTGTGTATTGTGTGAAGAAGACAGGATCGGAGGGAAGGCGTAATTAAAGCAAGGTGAATTGAGAAGAGCGGGAAAGAGTGCGGCGACTGTGGGCACTCGGATGGTTAAAGATGCAGCTGTGTGAGCGATGGCAAGAACTCAGGCCAGGACCGCGGAGAGCGCTCTAGAGCTGCATGTGATGTCCAGAAGAGAGCACAGCATCTCCTCACACTTTAACACATGGCTCCTCTATAAGGAGATGTGTGCAGGGCACAGATACATGACATCTTGTCTCCCGGAGAGCGAGTCGGCTGTTCTCGTACCACTTCCAAGTAGCTAGTGAGAAGATTGTGCCAGTGTCCAAGATGGTTGGCCTGTGACAGGCACTACCCACAGAGTGCCAGACACTGCCTGCTCCACCACGCCTTGCACAATGATACCAGTGATGGGTCAGCAGATGGTCAGGGGTGAGCAGTCATGTTGGACTCCTGTCTCTGCCTGTGCCCCTCCTTATGCCTCAGAGCAGCTGCTTGTACACTGTGATAATTCGAGAGCAGACCCTCACTATTGTGGCCGTGCAGTTTGACATTCTCTATGTTTCCTCATCTCCTATTTTGATTCTCGTCTATTATTGGTGAGGGATAGTAAAGCAACCGTGCAACCCTTTCAACTGTTCGTGATTGTATGGAAAATATGTGTCTTTGACAAGGAGCCAGCACTTTCATTGTAGGACGATATAACTACTTGAACCACAGGGATGGTTGTCACCACAGCCAGATGTTCTTATCACTTATCTAGAGCAGTGTTTCCCAACCAGTGTGCCTCCTGCTGTTGCAAAACTACAACTCCCAGCATGCCCGCACAGCCAAAGGCTGTCCAGGCATGCTGAGAGTTGTAGTTTTGCAACAGCTGGAGGCACACTGGTTGGGAAACACTCATCTAGAGGGATGTGAACGCAAAGTCAAACCTTAAAGGGGTTTTCCAAGACTTTAATACTGATGACCTATCCTCTGTATAGGTCATCGGTGTCTGATTGGTGGGGGTCCGACACCACTAATTAGCTGCCTTCTCTCATCCTTTTCCTAGGATAGTGATGACATGTTCATCAGTCGTGTGACCTAGGTGCATCTCAGCCCCATAGAAGTGAATGGGGCTGAGTGCGATACCAAGCACAGCCGCTATACAATGTACGGCGCCGTGCTTGGTGAGACGGAGAAGAGACACAGGAGCGTCTGTGTCTTCACAAACAGCTGACTGGCGTAGGTCCTGGGTGTCTGACCCCCAACATCCGATACTGATAGGTCATCAGTTTTACAATCTTGGAAAACCCTTTCACCTGTGCTTTCACTTAAAGCTGAGTCATCTTCATGTCCACAGAGATCCAGGAAGCTCACATGTAAAGACCTGTTTGCAGTGACCTCACAATTTAGAACGGCTCCTACGTGGAGACAAGTCTGATCTCTGCAGGGTAAACATGTCCCTATAAAGCCTCATGCACACGGCCTTGTTTTGGTCTGCATCCGAGCCGCCATTTTGGCGGCTCGGATGCGGACCCATTCACTTCAATGGAGCCGCAAAAGATGCGGACAGCACATGGAGTGCTGTCCGCATCCGTTTCTCCGTTCCGTGGCCCCGCTAAAAGTATATAACATAACGCTGCGGACAAGAATAGGCATTTATCTTAAAGGCTGTCCGTGCCGTTCTGCAAATTGTGGAACACGCGCTGACTCCATCTGTGTTTTGCGGATCCGTGATTTGCGGACTGCAAAACACACCACAGTCGTGTGCATGAGGCCTAATTGTGCTCTTCTACTTCATTTTATGGGGATTATGGAGAGATGCAGGGATTATGATGGGATTTATACATCCCAAGTGCATGAGAGCTCAATAATAGGAACACTGCAAGAAGTCTGAAATACATTATTGACCCTGCAGAATAAAGAAAATGAGCAGTGAAATCAGCTCTTTAGTGTAAATCATCTGCAGACAGCACCACAAATCTCAGCTTCTGTGAACTTGGAGGGTGGGGAATTGGTAGAATATTTAGGTGTTTAGTGGTGTTTAGCCTTTATAAAGACATAAAAAAATATTCTGTGTAATCTGCTTGGACCTGAGGAGTAGCCACCCAGCACTGGTAAGCACAGCCAGGCGGCAGTCAACAGGCTTCCCTCCCCCTCTCCTGGCTCTGTGAACTGAGGAACATCCGGAGATCTGCCCTGTGGTTGGTGGGGGTGGTGAGTTCCCAGAACCATTTCATTATATTCTTTTGCCCATTTTACATCCCATTAAATCTTGGCAACCAGATCCGAACTGTTACATTGTTCACGCACAGCCAAAAATTCCCAGTGCACAGCCCCTTCCCCCGGCATCGTAAACATGTTCTTTTTAGTTTGGCTCATACTCTATCCAGAAATGTGTGGACACTGCTCAGAGCGCCAGCGCAGGCGGGGTGGACTGGAGTGTGCCATATTAGTGCTGCTTACATCATTACAGGAGGTGAGCCCTGCGATAAGCTTATGTAGAAGAAGGAATGGGCGCAATTAGAATTCTCAGCTCCCTCCACCAGGGAGGGATTCATGTATGTCGGTCACCTGCAGGCTGCAGCACTGCTCAGTTTGTGTGCCGTGTGTTCCTGGAGGAACAAGCTCTTCTCCTCTTTACTAAACCTTAAAGGTTATGGGCACCTTTGACCTGCAAAAAAAATCATATTATTTTTCACTCATATTTTAAGCAGTTACCATGAGTGAAAAAGTTGCACTAAGTTTGTCTTCCCCTACAGTTCTACAGTTTATGCAGGATTTCATCTCCCTTTTTTTTTTTTTTTTTGACAGACTCTGATGTTAAGGAGTGAGTAATTCCACTTCCCCTTAAAAATTAGCTATTGGTGTTCTGCTTTTACTCTTCATGTGTATATACATAGCCTTTGTGGTACATCTCCTCCTGCAAACTCCCTTGTATGTGCTTTCCTCCCTGTCTACTACTTGTGTGATTTAGCCTTCCCAGGGACGATTCTAGCTCTTCTGCTGCCTGAGGCAAAAATTTTAATGGCACCCCCCACCCATTCAAAAATAGTATTAAAACCAAGTAGCCCACTGAATATACTGTACACATAAATATATACAAACAGTGGATATACTGCACACATAAATATATACCCCTTCATAGTAGTTATACCCTCTCTGTGTCCCTTCACAGTATTTATGCCCCCATAAGTTATGCCCCTTCACAGTAGTAATGCCCTCTGTGCCCCTTCACAGTAGTAATGCCCTCTGTGCCCCTTCACAGTAGTAATGCCCTCTGTGCCCCTTCACAGTAGTAATGCCCTCTGTGCCCCTTCACAGTAGTAATGCCCTCTGTGCCCCTTTACAGTAGTAATGCCCTCTGTGCCCCTTCACAGTAGTAATGCCCTCTGTGCCCCTTCACAGTAGTAATGCCCTCTGTGCCCCTTCACAGTAGTAATGCCCTCTGTGCCCCTTCACAGTAGTAATGCCCTCTGTGCCCCTTCACAGTAGTAATGCCCTCTGTGCCCCTTCACAGTAGTAATGCCCTCTGTGCCCCTTCACAGTAGTAATGCCCTCTGTGCCCCTTCACAGTAGTAATGCCCTCTGTGCCCCTTCACAGTAGTAATGCCCTCTGTGCCCCTTCACAGTAGTAATGCCCTCTGTGCCCCTTCACAGTAGTAATGCCCTCTGTGCCCCTTCACAGTAGTAATGCCCTCTGTGCCCCTTCACAGTAGTAATGCCCTCTGTGCCCCTTCACAGTAGTAATGCCCTCTGTGCCCCTTCACAGTAGTAATGCCCTCTGTGCCCCTTCACAGTAGTAATGCCCTCTGTGCCCCTTCACAGTAGTAATGCCCTCTGTGCCCCTTCACAGTAGAAATGCCCTCTGTGCCCCCTCACAGTAGAAATGCCCTCTGTGCCCCCTTCACAGTAGAAATGCCCTCTGTGCCCCCTTCACAGTAGTAATGCCCTCTGTGCCCCCTTCACAGTAGTAATGTCCATTGTGCCCCCTTCACAGTAGTAATGTCCATTGTGCCCCCTTCACAGTAGTAATGTCCATTGTGCCCCCTTCACAGTAGTAATGTCCATTGTGCCCCCTTCACAGTAGTAATGCCCATTGTGCCCCCTTCACAGTAGTAATGCCCATTGTGCCCCTTTCACAGTAGTAATGCCCATTGTGCCCCTTTCACAGTAGTAATGCCCATTGTGCCCCTTTCACAGTAGTAATGCCCATTGTGCACATCTAATGAGACTGCTGCAGCTAAGAACTAACAGTCCACGCCTGCTATGGCACCACAGATAAGAATAAAGTGCAGGGAGATCATCTGAGACCCCCCCCCCCCCCCATGGCAACATATACCCGCTATTACCGGGTACAGGTACAGCACTGCTCCCACCAGGATCAGGAGAAAGGTGATCACGAATATAGTGAAATCCAGCATCCTCCGTCCAGCGCCCACTGCCCCGGCAGCACGGCCTATGTGTCATTCTGCAAGCGCAACCCAATCGGCCATCGGCACCACCCCCTGCCAGCCAGGAACAATTGATCTCTCATCCCGGAAGCGTGTAAGTCGCTGACTAGTGACATGTAAGTAATGTGAGGAGGAGAGAGCGGCGGCTTCTTCTGCTCTGTGTGTCTGAGGTGTTGGCCGGGATCATCATAGAGAGCGAGCGCCCGGGGCGGACTGCCCCCCTCCCCCCTTAGCACGCCACCGGGCAGGGAGCAGGCACAGAGGAGGCACTATCCAGCAGTGTTTGTTAACTGCTGTGTTGTTGCTGCTCCCTTAAAAACACTGTAAACTGCTGCCTGAAGTGAGAGTCTCATCTCGCCTCATGGCAGAAATGGCCCTGATCCTTCCTTATAACTTGGTTGCTTCCCTCCCTCTCTAAATAACAGCATGCAATGCCAGTCAGCTGCCTCTAAAGCCAACAGAATGTTGTCTTGTATTAAAAGTGGTGTGGATTTGCGGTACAGGGATGTAATATTGCCATTATTCAATGCATTGGTGTGGCCTCACCTGGAATACGCAGTTCAGTTTTGGGCACCAGTCCATAAAAAGGATGCCCTGAAGAAGAAAAAGTTGAGGAGAACAACTAAACTCATAAAGGGCTTGGAAGATCTTAGTTGTGAGCAAAGATTAAACAAACTAAATTTGTTTAGCCTTAAAAAAAAAGACGGGGGACATGATTAACCTGTACAAATATATAAAGGGACCATGCAAAAATATTAGGAAAGCTATTCTGTGTAAGGGCTCTTTCACACCTGCGTTATTGTCTTCCGGCATAGAGTTCCGTCGTCGGGGCTCTATGCCGGAAGAATCCTGATCAGGATTATCCTAATGCATTCTGAATGGAGTGAAATCCGTTCAGGATGCATCAGGATGTCTTCAGTTCCGGAACGGAACGTTTTTTGGCCGTAGAAAATACCGCAGCATGCTGCACTTTTTGCTCCGGCCCAAAAAACGGAAGACTTGCCGCAAGGCCGGATCCAGAATGAATGCCCATTGAAAGGCATTGATCCGGATCCGGCCTTAAGCTAAACGTCGTTTCGGCGCATTGCCGGATCCGACGTTTAGCTTTTTTAGAGTGGTTACCATGGCTGTCGGGACGCTAAAGTCCTGGCAGCCATGGTAAAGGGGAGCGGGGGAGCAGCATACTTACCGTCCGCGCGGCTCCCGGGGCGCTCCAGAGTGACGTCAGGGCGCCCTAGGCGCATGGATGACGTGATCGCATGGCACGTCATCCATGCGCCTGGGGCGCTCTGACGTCATTCTGGAGCGCCCCCGGGAGCCGCACGGATGGTAAGTATACTGCTCGTAAAGCTCTAATTATAGATAAAGCGGGTAGTCGTAGAATTATTCAATCGAAATCACTGAGGTACGACTACCTAAAATATAACCTTTATTACGGTCACTTAAAATTCCCTGAAAAAGGAACAGCTAATGCAACAAAACACAAAACAAAAACAGTACAACAAACATATGACGAGCAGGATCAGACAAGTGAATCAATATGAGAGGGAGAAAGGGGAGGAACGCATCAGGGCATTCGTGCCATGACAGTTTCTGTCCCTACAATATCCCTTTTATAACTCCTCCTCAGCCCGGAGATGTGTCTTGATGGTAGGCACACTCCGTCCACGTACCTATACTGTCTATCCTTATAGTGCCCTTTACACACTATCCCATATGGATATCTGGGTATTAGTGTGTATAGAAAAAGGATATCGGTTAAATAAACACGTGTCCCGACGCGTTTCCCCCCTTCCTCTCATTGAAGGGGTTCATCAGGGGACAAAACCAATGTCAATCGAACGCATAAAGTGTTCAAAAGGATATCAATGAATCATGAAACTGGAGGCCACAAACGCAAATAGAAACCAAAAAACCAAGGAACCAAATCACTGACCAGAAACAAAGGTCCGCACTTAATTGTATAAGGATCAACGGACTAAAAGCCAGTAAAGAATATACTTAGCTGGTCCACTAAGAAGATGTCCAAGTCAGCGGTTTCTAGGTGTACATGTTGTCAGGGCCTCCAGGGGGCAAGATGTGATATAGCTCCAATTACTGTGGAGTTCCCACCAGATTTAAATAGCCATATGGGGCTTGTCCCAGTCCGGGGGACCAATCAGGGATACTGGTGTTAGTCATGTGGTCCTGCCATAGGGAGGAGCCAATGTAGGTTACAGAAAAAATGATAACCCCCTAGGTAGGAGGATACAGATTTAAATTGGCTATCTCCCAAAAATGTAGGGCCGGGTGCGACGCATATTTGTTATCCAAAATGCGCAGCCACTGCGAAAAAGATATAAACAGGCCGTCATAAGAAAACGAGTGGAACGCACGCCGAAAGTTAAAATGGCCGTGCGTTCCACCTCCAGCCAATGGGAACAAAGCCCATGTGTCACAGGAATGCGCCTACGTCGCAGGAATGTGCGTCACTGAGGATGGAGCGCACGTCACTGGGAAATGCTCGTGCGCTCCACCCACAGCCAATCAGGGGCCGCTGCGCAACGGGAAGCCAGAGGATGGAGCGCACGTCACACGGAATATTCGTGCGCTCCACCCACAGCCAATCAGGAGCCGCTGCACCACAGGAAGCAGGAGGATGGACCGCACGTTACTGAGAAATGTTCGTGCGCTCCACCCACAGCCAATCAAGGGCCACTACCGCTTCATATGTTGGAGACTTGCAGGTAAAAGATATCTTCCCCCATTCAGTCAGCGGCCCTGAAAGTTGTGCAGTGCCAATCATTGATAAAAACGACCTCCAGACTATTTCAAAAGAAAAGAAACACAGTTGGGGACATATAATGGCAGGCCTCATATGTAAATATGGTGACCGTCATGAAGGTGTCAGAATAAAGATATTAGGATATATGTCCACCAATGGTTACTTAGTTAACCCCTTTGATCACAGGGCATGCGGGAGGGGCCTACGGCCATAAGATCCTTGCGATGTGGATCCGTCAATGAATGAAATTCAAAAGGCAGGTCAATTTTTGCACATGCGCCGGCCCCTTAATTAGTAACGGAACATCATTTTAGTGAACTCCACATATTAATGAATATTGTCAGTCAATGCTATGTTGAAGATGCAAAAAAAACAGATATTAAAAAGGATGTGTTAAGGGTAATGGATAAAACTCACCCCTAAGATATACATAAATGTGACACTTTGCGTGTCGATAAACAATTCTATCCATTATATAAGGATCAGGTGCATAGGAGAATGCTGTATATTTCCAATGACATCAGTATAAACTCAAGATTATTGATCTATAGGAAGCATGTATATACGAGTTTCTCATTTAAACCCCTCGGGGACTGGGACCGCAGCCGATGAATCCATTCGGCTTCCTTCTGTAGGATCTTACGGTCCCAGTCTCCTCTCCTAGGGGATGGTCTAATTATCTCTAAAGCCGCGAGTCTAAGTGATTTAGGGTCCCCGTTATGGCACTCCCAAATATGGTTAGCCACAGGGGTTTCTTTCCGCTTTTTAATATCGTTGATATGCTCAAGGATACGTCTGCGGAATTCTCTGAACGTTTTCCCCACATAGTCAAGCGGGCATGTACACTGCGCCAAATAAATAACTCCTTTGCTCCTGCAATTCGAAAAGTCTCTGATGACATAGTTAATACCCGTCGCGGAGCAAACATTGATTTTTGTGTTGTTAATATAGCTGCATGCCATACATGCCCCACAGCGGAATGTTCCCAGAGGCTTACGGTCCAGCCATGTCCCCTCAGGGGTTGGTCGTACATAATGGCTGTGTACCAGGCGATCCCGGAGGCTACGGCCTCGCCTAAACGTGATGCTTGGGCGTACAGGAAGTACGTCCGCAATGCCTGGGTCCATCAGGAGGATAGGCCAGTGTTTCGTGATAATTTTTCTGACCTCTTTATTCATGGTATCATAGGTAGATATAATTCTCATGATGTCCCCCTCCTTGTTTTTTATATCCCTGGGTACCAGTAGTGTCTCGCGATCCCTAGAGACCGCACTCTGGAATGCTTCCCGGAGTACATTCTGTGGGTAGCCCCTAGTTTTAAAACGATCTTGTAACTTTCTAGACTCTTGGAAAAAACTATCATGACTGGAACAATTTCTTTTCATGCGTAAGTATTGCCCTCTTGGAATGCCCCTTTTTAAACTCATGGGATGATGACTCTCCCAATGAAGGAGGCTATTGGTGGCGGTTTCTTTCCTGAAAGTGGAGGTCACTAGTCTATCTCCTTTCTTGGTAATTCTGATATCCAAAAAAGTGAGAGACTCATGGTGGAACTCAGATGTAAACGCCAGACCTAAATCGTTGATATTGAGTGCCTTTACAAATAGTGCAAATTCCTCATCATTACCGTTCCAGATTATAAAAACATCATCGATGTATCTTGTCCATAGTGTGATCTTATCTACCCACCAGGTCTGTGTGTCTGGAAAAACCACTTTGTCCTCCCACCAGCCCAGGAAGAGATTAGCATACGATGGGGCACATGAACTCCCCATCGCTGTCCCCCTGAGCTGGTGGAAGATACGCATGTCAAAAAGAAAGAAATTATGAGTGAGAACAAATTCCAAGAGCCTCAAAACAAAATCGTTGTGATATCTATGTGAGACAGCCCTGGTTCTAAGGAAATCAGATACCGCCTCCAGACCCCTTTCATGAGGAATACAACTATACAAAGACTCTACATCTATGCTCGCCAACGAGCAAGATGTTTCGATGCTAATGGATTCAATCTTTCGTAAAAAATCCATAGAGTCTCGCGTATACGAGGGCAATGCCGATACAAAACCCTTAAGTACTTGATCGATATAGATCCCACTGTTCTGTGTTACCGAGCCCACCCCAGATACAATAGGGCGCCCCTTTAATGGAGAGGTGCCCTTGTGGATTTTAGGTAAACCATAAAAAGTAGCAATCTGGGGTGTGTTCGGCAACAGAAAACGGTATTCAACATCAGAGATGACCTTTCTAAAGAGGCCATCCTTCAAAATATTCTCCAGTTCTTTCAAGAAAATATCCGTGGGGTCCGAGGGCAGCACTCTATAACAACCACGATCATTCAATAGGCGTTCACACATATGTTTGTATTCTATGTGACCCATAATCACTAAGTTCCCGCCCTTATCGGCAGGCTTAATTATTATTGTAGTGTCTTTTTCTAGTCCCCGAAGGGCCTCCATCTCCGGGCCGGAAAGATTGTGGAAGTGTGATGAGTTAGCGGGTAGTCTTTCAATTTCCTCTGTGGTCATTTTTAAGAATATTTCTATATGATCATAATTCATAGGAGGTGCAGGTTTCTTACTTTTGGGTCGAAGATCAGTAAATGGACCTTGACCAGGTGTCCGTGTGCCTTCCTCCATAAGATCACAGAGGATTTTGAAATCCGCATAGTCACTTTCTTGTAACCCCAATTGCTCACAAGTGGCTTTGTTGTTATTTTTCATGAATTTATGCCATTTGAGCTTCCTTGAAAATAAATTTAGATCCTTGGTCCACACAAATGCATCAAACCTAGTGGTGGGGACAAAGGATAAGCCCCTTTTAAGGATACTCTCTTCAATGGCACTGAGGGTCCGTGTGGAGAGATTTATGATCTGTAACTCATCAACAACGACCTTCCTAGTTATCTTCCCTAGACTCGATTGCGAAGATCGTAAGGCCCCCCCCTGGCTAAAAAATTCCCCTGAAGAGAGACAGCAGAGGAGGAAGAGGACTGACATGGTGCCGGGGAAAGGTAGTCGCCCCCTTTGTTGTCCGATTTTGCCCATTTTTTGTAACGGCCTCTACCACCTCTTCCACCTCTTCTCTGGCCTCCTCTATAGTTACCCTTTCCCCTGTTTTGTGGGGGTTCCGAGTCAGAAATTTCCTGCTCGGATGAAGAGACGTCAGTCTCCGAGGGTGGTTGAGATCCCCCAGTAAACTGATAGGCCCTGTTCTCCTTGAATTCTTTTAGGTCCTTGTTGAATTGTCTATGTTTCCTTTCTTTAATCAGACCTTGAAACCTTTCAACTGCCGTCTGCAGGGATGCCTCCCTTTTATTGAAGTCTGGGTCAGTTTTATAGGAAATAGCCAACTCAACAAGGCCTTTGAGTTTCTCTGAGGATCTCTCAAAGTACAATCGTTCTTCTGTTAACAATATATTCATTAATCTTAATGAACTGTTCGTCAATTCCTGTTCCCATATGGTAAGTAAACTAGGTGATCGTACTCTCTCTGCTGGTGTGATCCTTATCCGTAGTCCTTGAGGGACAATCCGATGTTCAAGGTAACTTTCGATGGACTTAATTTCCCACCACGATTTTATGTTGTTTTTGTATTCCTCATAGAGGTCTGTGAATGTGAGTTTACAGGTTAGTGCATTGGAAAGGCCCGGCAACTCCTTATCAGAGAAGATATCCCTAGCTTCTTTAACAAGATCCTCGGTATATAGTGTACCGGATAGAAAACTAGCCATGAGGGCAATCAATGTAGTAAAGCTCTAATTATAGATAAAGCGGGTAGTCGTAGAATTATTCAATCGAAATCACTGAGGTACGACTACCTAAAATATAACCTTTATTACGGTCACTTAAAATTCCCTGAAAAAGGAACAGCTAATGCAACAAAACACAAAACAAAAACAGTACAACAAACATATGACGAGCAGGATCAGACAAGTGAATCAATATGAGAGGGAGAAAGGGGAGGAACGCATCAGGGCATTCGTGCCATGACAGTTTACTGCTCCCCCGCTCCCCACTACTACTATGGCAACCAGGACTTTAATAGCGTCCTGGGTGCCATAGTAACACTGAAAGCATTTTGAAGACGGATCCGTCTTCAAATGCTTTCAGTACACTTGCGTTTTTCCGGATCCGGTGTGTACCTCCGGCAAGTGGAGTACACGCCGGATCCGGACAACGCAAGTGTGAAAGAGGCCTTAAACCGTCTCAAAAAGTCATAAGAGGCGAGAAGCATTCCTTACAGTAAGGTCTGTGAATCTCTGGAATATCCACAGGAGCTGGTCACAAAAAATACAGGAGATGGCTTCAAAAAAGGTTTAGATGACTTTTTAATTCAAAATAACATTGAGGCTTATAACAATGTATAGAAATCAACCACTGGCCTCAGCTGAAAAGTCCTGTGCACGACTGAGGCCAGCGATTGGCTGCAGTGGTGACCTGTGCATGGAAGCCAAGAAGATTACATCAGCAGCGGAGAGAACCGGAGCATCACACTCAAAGAAACAGGGAAGAAGAAAACAGGTGAGTATTCATTCATCTGTTTATTTTATTTTATTTATTTTTTAGGCCATTTACAGGGGTTGTACGAGTTTTTATTTATTTACTGTAGCAGAAAAAAATCAGCATAAGAAGAGAACTCTGAACAATTTGAGTAACTTCCCACCTCTGGTCCTGTTGATGTCCTAGAGGCCATATGTTTCTTCAGTCTACCAACTATCTCTATCGCTCACCCCCTTCCTCCCGCTCACACACACTTCCCAATTCAAGGATTATGTCCATGTGTTTGATTCCTCTGAATACCGTCCAGTAGGAAATCTCACTACGGACTCCTCAGACCACTCGTCAAGTCTGGTCCACATTACTCATTCACTTACTCTGACAGTAGGGTAGCCTTCTCACTTTGACACTGACTTTCAGAGGCTTTTTCTACACAATACCTCCTGCTGGCTACTCCACTCACTAGCCCAGTCTAGTTCAGGACAGTACTACCAGGTCACATTTCAGGCCGTCAGGGCAGCCAGACACCACTTTAGCTATCTCATCAGCTGAGAGGGATAGGGATCCTTCCCAGTCCCCAATAGGATCTAACAAAAACTTGCCCCATGTTGTAGCCCCATACTGCTCATCTTACCACTGTATTCTCAAGCCTGGCTGAATCTTTCGACTGACAATACGCTTCATTTGCATTGTTGCCAATAGTCCTGAATATGCAGGGACTGTCCCTAATTTTCAGAGAGAGTCCTAGAGTCCTGGCCCAAAATGAATGGAGTTTATGTGAGCCCAGAGCATAATTGGGTGATCTTGCTTGGTTTGGCGACATTCTTGGTGCAGGTCTATTTGTTCTGAATATACCAACTGCAAAGATGTGAAGTATGCATTTCAGTAGAAGCCCAGATGGAACGTTAGAAGGCCCAGCTCTGTCAGCCCCAAGACCACTACTGGTCACTTTGTGTAAAGCAGCTCTCCACCCAGATGATCCCTCTCCTCCCCTCCGCACAGGGATCCTGACGTGATTTCTAGCCTTGCACTTCCCCCAGTTGGAACCAAATCTCCTCCTTATACGGCTTCTCCATTATCCCCTCCTGAAAGAGTGCATGCTTCGGGGTCACCATGCTCCATCCATAGTTGCGGCCAGGCTATTTCTGGGCATAGCATATCCTCCATTCCTTCTCAGCAACTGATACTCAGAAGACAGTTGTGCAGTAACAGCACCACACACAAAACGATGCCACCGGGTACCACAGCTGTCATCCAGCCAACTTGCAAAATGGAGCATTATATTCAGTGCAACACAACACATATACATGTACTGTATGTATATGGTTTAACAATAGACCTAAGAAAAGCATACATGGGCAGTCTATGAGCTGCAGATGGGCGGTCACACAGTTCATCCTCCTTACAAACAGTGTGTGGTGTGTTCTCAGATGTCAGATTCCGCAGTGCTAGGTGAAGGAGTTGCACACATTCTATAACTACAAAATCCTTCACTGTTATACCAGCAGAATGTCTTGTATGGCTAGTTCAGCCGAATGTGATGATACCTTTCACTTGGCAATACATTGCTTAATTCTTGTGAAAAAGTACTTTTAATCCATATGAGATTTAGCAGCTAAGTGCACCAAGGGTGGGCCCAAGCCGCTCTGTGCACCTTTGGTCCTTCTGTTTTTTCTCCTAGTTCCCCACTGACAAAGCCAAGTTCTTTCATAGTTATATCGCCTCGCCCTGACAAGAAGTTAGGGCAGCACTCCGTTTTACTGCTTAATTAGATATGTGTTTTCATCCAGCAAAGTGTGCTGTATGTGACAGTCAATGCAACATTTCAAGCTATTCATAGAGGCGGCAGTGCACAGAGTCTGCTGCATAAAGGACTCTATCAATAATAGCCTGAAAGGTTCCACTGTTCGTCATATTGTGCACACCTGGCTGGATGAATAATAAACACATTTCTAACTAAAAAAAAATAAAACGGATTTCTGTTTCTTATGGAAAGACATGTCAAGAGAGGTGACAGCTCCTCTATTAATCTAGTGACTCACAGGAGGCATTTTTTATTTTCTTTTCTTCTCCATTCTGTCCAGACTGCCATGACAACTTCTTCTGACTATTGAAGAGTTTTATGCCAAGAAATCTTTGGCCCCTTGTTTCTTCAGCCATCCCCAGCCTCTATAGCAACACAAGTAAATTCAGACCCCCCTTAATAAATATAAAATCCCCCAAACCAGACCCTCTAAATAGTAGCACAGAATATATAAATTAATTGCAATGCCAGACCTCAGATTAAATACAAAGCACCCTTAAACAAATAAAGACTCCAGAACAGACCTCCTAAGCAAATACAAACTCCCAAACCAGACTAAGGCTACTTTCACACCTGCATTAGGTGCGGATCCGTCTGGTATCTGTACAGACGGATCTGCACCTATAATGCAAACGCTTGTATCCGTTCAGAATGGATCCGTTTGCATTATAATTTAAAAAAAAAGTCTAAGTCATTTGGATCCGTCCCGACTTACATTGAAAGTCAATGTGGGACGGATCCGTTTTCAACTGCACCATATTGTGTCAGTGAAAACGGATCCGTTCCCCATTGACTTACATTGTAAGCAGCATTTTGGTGTCCGCATCCAGAGCAGAATGGAGGCGGAACGGAGCCAAACTGATGCATTCTGAACGGATCCTTACCCATTCAGAATGCATTAAGGCTGAACTGATCCGTTTTGAACCGCTTGTGAGAGCCCTGAATGGATCTCACAAATGGAATTCAAAACGCCAGTGTGAAAGTAGCCTAAATACAACTCCTCTAAATAAATTCAGACCCCCAACCACACCTCCTGAAAACACTCAGGCCTCTAAACGAGACCCTCTAAATATAGACTCAGATTTCCCTAGTAAGTTCAGACCCCTTAAGTGCAGATACCCTTAATAAATTCCAGACTTGGACCTAAATACATAAAAAGGGCAGACTGTAATAAGTTCTGACCTCCAAATACAGACCCTAGACCTGAACCCAATAAACTAATACATACCTCAGACCCCCTTTGGATTACCACACAGGGCAGTTTAGTCCTGGTCTGAAAAATAACTGCAAAGTGCATCAAGTCTTTGGCCAAGGAATATTTGTACCAAGCAGTTTTGTCACCCTTTTTACCAAATTTTTGTGGCAAAAATGTATCAATTGATAAACTTGCAGTGTGTATTATGTCTTTGGGCAATTAAGGTCACCCAGATCTCCCATATTCTAATCTGCCATTGGATAGAACGGCAAACCAGTGACTGCAGTTTAGGATATGACCGGAGTATCGGAGAACAAGCGGAGGATTTCCCGCTGTGATGCCATTTTGCCGGTGCTTGCTTAGCTCTATTCAGTTAGCAGTTTGCATTGTGTTGGGTTGATGGATGAGCTGCGTCTTCCTTGTATAAACGAAACCTTTCGTAAAATGTCGTTATTATGGCGTAAAGGTCATTTAAAATGCTAATTTCTGCAGATTCTTGTCCTTTGTCACATTTGACGTTCTGCTTTTTTTTTTCATACATGCAACTTTGCTCTGAGTCTTTCAGCTTCTGCTGTAATCTCCTCGAATGCTGCTGAAACGATGGGTGAACTATGCATAGATGGGCACCGTTTAGTGCTGACCTAACACTTCTCACAGCCAGTGTTTGTTATAGTAGCATCCAGTGTGTAGATACTCCTCTGTAGTGTAATGTGTTCCTCTTCTCTGGTATTATGTGTTCATTTAAGAGGTAACAGGCAGAGCTCACCTTGTTTCCCTAAGAAATGAGCACAGACAATTCAAGACTTGCCGCTCGTTCACACAAATTCATTTGCAGATCCGCAATACACGGGCACCATTCCGTGGCCGTTCCGCATCACGGCTGCGGGCCCATTCATTTCAATAGGTCCGCAAATCTAGAGATGCAGAACGGAACGGAACACTACAGAGTGCTTTCTGGGGTTCCATTCCGTGCTTCCGCACCGCAAAAAGATATAACTTGCTCTATCTTTTTGTGGAACGGAAGGATCGCGGACCTATTCAAGTGAATAGGTCTACGATCCCCATGCGCTTGCCTCATTGACGGTGCCCGTGCATTGGTGACTGCAATTTGTGGTCCACAGCACGGACGGGTACGGCCTTCACACGTTCGTGTGAACGAGCCTTTACAGTCAGAGGTCGCACTACGTTTTTTGCAGAAGAGTAAAAATACTCCTGACCATTTTTGAGGAGTATTTTTTACCCAAGGAGGAGTACAAAAGTTGCAGTGATTAAAATACATAATACATATTCTTGCACTCGCTCGCATCTGCGTTTGGACCCTGTGTTGCATATTCTGTTGAAAGACCAGACAAAAAAGCCTCATATGGAGGCCAACTTACTTCTTACTAACATCCTGCAGTTGCCATAAAGGTCGGGTGAGCGGTACTTCCCGAAATCCCTCTCGGCAACCAAAGATGCGTACCTATCCTACTGACACCTCTTAAGCAAGGACTTCACAAAGGAGATATTCTCGCGGCTACCTCCCGTCGAGACGAGACTTTCAAGTTTCTTCCTCAGTTCCTGGTACAGATGATTTCTGTCCTGGCTCCTGAGGTACGAGAGCTCTCTGAAAAACCTTGCCGTCCTTGTTTTAAACATCTCCCACCACTCTGACTTACTGTTACAGAGGTCCACCAATGGTTCCTGGCCCTGAAAGAACTCCTCAAAGGATTGTCTTATTGCCGCATCTTCCAGGAGAGATTAATTCAGCTTCCATAAACCCTTTCCCATACAGGGGGTCTCTGCAACATTCAAAGAAAAACAAATTAAACAGTGATCAGAGAAAACCACTTCCTCAGTTTTTAAGCTTCCCCCTTTAAATAAAACCTATCTATCCTGGGCCTTTTACTACCTTGATGAAAGGTGAAATCCACGTGGTCTGGCTTATGCCTCAAATGAGCATCGTCCAGACTAGCTTCCTCAACTGTCTTAGTGCGACGGCATCAGAATCCAGCCTCACTTTGGTGCCTCCCCTGTCACAGACTCTTGTCACATTGTTGAAGTCTCCACCAAAGATCACCTAACAGCTGGAAAAAAGGTAAGGTTTAATCCTCATAAGAAGACATTTGCGGTCCCACATGGTTTGTGGACCATAGATGTTATTGAGCCTCAGCTCTTGCCCTCCCATAAGCACATCCAGGATCAGGCATCTTCCCATTTCTAATTAGATTACTTTCCTGCATTCCACTCTCCCAGCGGTTTTAAAAAGTACCGCTACCCTGCTTCTTGGCTCGGCCGCAAAAGACCAGCAGGATGGACCATGGAGCCACTTACTCCTCGCTTTCTCTATTAACTATGTGGAAGTCAAGCAGAAAAATAAACCATCAGCATTAAGATGGCTGAAAAAATCAAAGGCCACATAACAAGCCACGTCTGACTTAATGCTAGCAACGTTAACCACTTCACATTTGGGCCATTTGCCCTCTTCCTGACCAGGCCTAATTTTGCAAATCTGACATCTCACTTTATGTGGTATTAACTTTGGTAGCGCTTTTACTTATCCAAGCCATTCAGAGATTGGTTTATCTTGACACATTGTACTTCATCATAGTCATAAATTTGAGTCAATATATTTCACCTTTATTTATGAAAAAATCCCAAATTTATCAAAAACTTTCAAAATTTCAATTTCTCTGCTTTTAAAACAGAAAGTGATACCTCATAAAATATTTATTACTTAACATTCCCCATATGTCTACTTTATCTTGGCATCATTTTGGAAATGTAATTTTTTTTTTTTTAGGATGTTAGAAGGCTTAGAAGTTTAGAAGCAATTTGTAAAATTTTTAAGAAAATTGCCAAAACCTACTTTTTAAGGACCAGTTCAGGTCTGAAGTCACTTTGTGGAGCCTACATAGTGGATACCCCCATAAATGACCCCATTGTAGAAACTACACCCCTCAAGTTACTGAAAACCGATTTTACAAACTTTGTTAACCCTTTAGGCGTTCCACAAGAATTAAAGGAAAATGGAGATCAAATTTAAAAATGTCACTTTTTGGGCAGATTTTCAATTGTAATCAATTTTTTTTCTTTAACGCATCGATGGTTAACAGCCAAACAAAACTCAATATTTATTACCTAGAGTCTGCGGTTTAAAGAAACACTCCACATGTGGGTCATAAACTGCTGTAAGGGCACACGGCAGGGCGCAGAAGAAAAGGAGCACCACAGGGTTTTTAGATGCCATGTCACATCTGAAGCCCCCCCTGATGCACCCTTACAGTAGAAACTCCCAATAAGTGATCCCATTTTGGAAACTAGGGGATAAGGCGCCAGTTTTATTGGTACGATTTTTATGTACATATGATTTTTTTGATCATTCATTATAACACTTTATGGGGCAAGGTGACCAAAAAATTTGTTGTTTTAGCACAGTTTTTATTTATTTTTACAGCGTTCATCTGAGGGGTTCGGCCAAGTAACATTTATATACAGTAGATCATTACGGATGTGGCAATACCTAATATGTATACTTTTTTTATTTATTTAACTTTAACACAATAATAGCATTTTTGAAACCCAAAAAATTGTTTGTGTCTTCATGTTCTGAGAGCTATAATTATTATTATTTTTTTTGAACGATTTTCTTATGTAGGGGCTCATTTTTTGCGGAATGAAGTGTTTTATTGGTACCATTTTGTGGTACATACGCCTTTTTGATCACTTGGTGTTGCACTTTTTGTGATGTAAGGTGACAAAAATAGCTTTTTTTGACAGTTAAAAAAAAAATAATATGGTGTTTATCGGACTGGGTCGATCAGGTGATATATTTATAGAGCCGACTGTCATGGACGCGGCAATACCAAATATGTCTATTTTATTTATTTATTTCTATTTAAAAAAAATATAATTGTTCCTTGGGGATTTTTATTTTTTTTACATGTGAAACCTATATATATATATATATATATATATATATATATTTTAACACTTTGTTATATATATTTTTTAACACTATTTTTTTATTTTACACTTTTCGTCCCCCATAAGGTCATACAAGACCTCTGGGGGACATTTAACCACTTCAACCCCGCTAGCTGAAACCCCCTTAATGACCAGGCCACTTTTTACACTTCTGCACTACACTAGTTTCACCGTTTATCGCTCGGTCATGCAACTTACCACCCAAATGAATTTTACCTCCTTTTCTTCTCACTAATAGAGCTTTCATTTGGTGGTATTTCATTGCTGCTGACATTTTAACTTTTTTTGTTATTAATCAAAAAAATTTGGGCCAAAAAATGACATTTTTCACTTTCAGCTGTAAAATTTAGCAAAAAAAACGACATCCATATATACATTTTTCGCTAAATTTATTGTTCTACATGTCTATGATAAAAAAAAAATTGTTTGGCAAAAAAATAAATGGTTTGGGTAAAAGTTATAGCGTTTACAAACTATGGTACAAAAATGTGAATTTCCGCTTTTTGAAGCAGCTCTGACTTTCTGAGCACCTGTCATGTTTCCTGAGGTTCTACAATGCCCAACAGTAGAAAAACCCAACAAATGACCCCATTTCGGAAAGTAGACACCCTAAGGCAGTGTTGGTGAACCTTTTAGAGACCGAGTGCCCAAACTGCAACCCAAACCCCACTTATTTATCCGACACGGCAATTCAACAATTCGATATAGTATATCTTCCATGTACTTTATCATTTAGCTATAATAGCCTGCCTACATACAGTGCGCTGCCTGTGCTGTTCATAGTGCGCCCTGCGCTGATGAATGGTAGGAAAAGTCTAGGGCTTATTGGTACACCATAGAACTTTTCCAGGGTAGGGGTGCTCACAGAGAGGGCTCTGAGTGCCACCTCTGGCACCCGTGCCATAGGTTCGCCACCACTGCCCTAAGGTATTCGCTGATGGGCATAGTGAGTTCATAGAACTTTTTATTTTTTGTCACAAGTTAGCGGAAAATTATGATTTTTATTTATTTATTTATTTCTTACAAAGTCTCATATTCCACTAACTTGCGACAAAAAATAAAAAATTCTAGGAACTCGCGATGCCCCTCACGGAATACCTTGGGGTGTCTTCTTTCCTAAATGGGGTCACTTGTGGCGTAGTTATACTGCCCTGGCAATTTAGGGGCTCATATGTGGGAAAAGTAGTTTGCAATCGAAATCTGTAAAAAATGACCGGTGAAATCCGAAAGGTGCACTTTGGAATGTGGGTCCCTTTGCCCACCTAGGCTGCAAACAAGTGTCACACATCTGGTATCGCCGTACTCAGGAGAAGTTGGGGAATGTGTTTTGGGGTGTCATTTTACATATAACCATGCTGGGTGAGAGAAATATCTTCGCAAAAGACAACTTTTCCAATTTTTTTATACAAAGTTGGCATTTGACCAAGATATTTATCTCACCCAGCATGGGTATATGTAAAATGACACCCCAAAACACATTCCCCAGCTTCTCCTGAGTACGGCGATACCACATGTGTGACACTTTTTTGCAGCCTAGATGCGCAAAGGTGCCCAAATTCCTTTTAGGAGGGCATTTTTAGATATTTGGATCCCAGACTTCTTCTCACGCTTTAGGGCCCCTAAAAAGCCAGGGCAGTATAAATACCCCACATGTGACCCCACTTTGCAAAGAAGACACCCCAAGGTATTCAATGAGGGGCATGGCGAGTTCATCGAAATTTATTTTTTTGGCATAAGTCAGCGGAAATTGATTTTTTTTGTTTGTTTTTTCTCACAAAGTCTCACTTTCCGCTAACTTAGGACAAAAATTTAAATCTTTCATGGACTCAATATGCCCCTCAGCGAATACCTTGGGGTGTCTTCTTTCCAAAATGGGGTCAGTTGTGGGGTGTTTGTACTGCCCTGGCATTTGAGGGTCTCCGCAATCATTACATGTATGGCCAGCATTAGGAGTTTCTGCTATTCTCCTTATATTGAGCATACAGGTAATGAGATTTTTTTTTTCCGTTCAGCCTCTGGGCTGAAAGAAAAAAATGAACGGCACAGATTTCTTTATTCACATCGATCAATGTGGATGGAAAAATCGCTGCCAAAAAAAAAAAAGGAGGGGAAAGGCGTCTGCCAGGACATAGGAGCTCCGCCCAACATCCATACCCACTTAGCTCGTATGCCCTGGCAAACCAGATTTCTCCATTCACATCAATCGATGTGGATGAATAAATCATTGCCGGGATTTATTTTTATTTTTTTTATATACAAAGTGTTTGCCAAAGCATAGGAACGCCGCCTCCTCCTCAGCTCGTATGCCTTGGCAAACGTATCTTTTATTGCAGAGTAGAAATCTCATCTTGCAGCGCCGCATACACCGACTTGCGTGTAATCTGACAGCAGCGCAATGCTTCTGTCAGAATGCACATCAGTGCTGCAGCTAGTCGATCGGTTGGTCCACCTGGAAGGTAAAAAAAAAAGAAAAAACCAGGCCGCAACGCAATAATTTTATTAACTTTGGAACAGAACATATAAACTTTAACTTTTTGAACTAAACATTAACCTTTTTGCTTACTGGTGTGTTTTTTTTATTTTTTTTTTATATATTTTTTTACCTTTTATAGAACAAACCTCTCCTTCCCCATGGGTCAATGTGCAAAGCGCAAATCGCCCAAAGATGTGGCGAAGTGCGTTATGCACTTTGTCCCAGGTGAAAGGAGAGGTTTGCAGCAGCTGTATGTGAATGGGCCCTAATAGCCCTGTGTGCCTGTCCTGGTGAGATGTGATCCCTATGCTAAGTGTACCTGTGTGTGGTACTTCCGGAAACACTCTCCAAAGCATAGGGTGGTAAGGACAGTCAGGACAGAAATAGCGGGTGTCACACCTTATTCCACTCCTGCTACAGACACGACATTTTTTTCGGGGTGGCGGTCGGTTTGAGGTACCAGGAACGACACTGGGGAAATGTCGCTCGTGTAGACGGCTAACTACACTGGTGGATGGGGCCACGGAACCTCCTGAGTACAGGAGGTTCGCGATGATCTCTTCCTGAAATTTGATGAAGGATCCAGTTCTCCCAGCCTTACTGTAGAGAACAAAACTATTATACAGAGCCAATTGAATTAAATATACAGACACCTTCTTATACCAGCGTCTGGTTCTGCGGGACACTAAATACGGAGCCAACATCTGGTCATTGAAGTCCACCTCTCCCATGTGAAGGTTATAGTCGTGGACTGAGAGGGGCTTTCCAATGACACGGGTTGCTCGCTCAATTTGGATTGCCGTGTCTGCGTGAATGGAGGAGAGCATGTAAACGTCACGCTTGTCTCTCCATTTCACCGCGAGCAGTTCTTCGTTACACAATGCAGCCCTCTTCCCCCTTGCAAGACGGGTGGTAACGAGCCGTTGGGGGAAGCCCGCGCGACTAGTTCGCGCGGTGCCACAGGCGCCAATCCGTTCTAGAAACAAATGCCTAAAGAGGGCCACACTTGTGTAAAAATTGTCCACATAAAGATGGTACCCCTTGCCAAATAAGGGTGACACCAAGTCCCAGACTGTCTTCCCACTGCTCCCCAGGTAGTTAGGGCAACCGACCGGCTCCAGGGTCTGATCTTTTCCCTCATAGATCCGAAATTTGTGGGTATAGCCTGTGGCCCTTTCACAGAGCTTATACAATTTGACCCCATACCGGGCGCGCTTGCTTGGAATGTATTGTTTGAAGCCAAGGCGCCCGGTAAAATGTATAAGGGACTCGTCTCCGCAGATGTTTTGCTCAGGGGTATACAAATCTGCAAATTTCAGGTTGAAATGGTCTATGAGGGGCCGAATTTTGTGGAGCCGGTCAAAAGCTGGGTGGCCTCTGGGACGGGAGGTGGTGTTGTCGCTAAAGTGCAGGAAACGCAGGATGGTCTCAAATCGTGTCCTGGACATAGCAGCAGAGAACATGGGCATGTGATGAATTGGGTTCGTGGACCAATATGACCGCAATTCATGCTTTTTAGTTAGACCCATGTTGAGGAGAAGGCCCAGAAAAGTTTTAATTTCGGAAACTTGGACTGGTTTCCACCGGAAAGACTGGGCATAAGAGCTTCCCGGGTTGGCGGATATAAATTGTGTGGCATACCGATTTGTTTCGGCCACGACTAAGTCCAAGAGCTCCGCAGTCAAGAACAGCTCAAAAAATCCCAGGGCCGAACCGATCTGAGCTGTCTCAACCCGAACTCCAGACTGGGCGGTGAAAGGGGGAACTACAGGTGCGGCTGAAGTTGGGGACTGCCAATCAGGGTTTGCCAGCACCTCAGGGATTCTAGGGGCTCTACGGGCACGTCTTTGCGGTGGCTGCGACGGGGTCACTACTGCTCGTGCCACCGTACCAGCTTCAACTGCCCTTCTGGTGCTCGCCACTTCACCAGGTTGTACGGCAGTGCTGGTACTAGGTCCTGGAAGGGCTGCGCTGCTGGTGTATGCCTCACCACGTAATCCGACAGCACCAGCCCCACTCTGCTGCTCTTGAAGCGGATCCTGCGCAACCTGTGGTCTAGCGACACGGGGCCGGGTACGCCTGGTGCTATCAGGGACCTCAGCCTCCTCGTCCGAACTTTGGGTCAGAGAGCCACTGCTTTCTACAGGTTCGTATTCTGACCCGCTAGATTCATCCGATGAGGGTTCCTATTCCTCATCCGACTGGGTCAGAAGCCTGTAGGCCTCTTCAGAAGAATACCCCCTGGTTGACATTTGGGCAACTAAATTTAGGGGTATTCCCTGAGACTACCCAAGAAAAAAAAGCAAGCCTGTCTTACAAATGGGAGGCTAGCGAAGTACCGGAGGCCGCTGCGGTTGATAAAAAATATCAAAACTGATTTTTTGATCGCGTGAATGTGCAGTGTCACTGCGGTGGGGCGGGCGTGGGTGAACGCATGTGTGGGCGACCGATCAGGCCTGATCGGGCAAACACTGCGTTTTGGGTGGAGGGCGAACTAAAGTGACACTAATACTATTATAGATCTGACTGTGATCAGTTTTGATCACTTCCAGATACTATAAAAGTACAAATGCTGATTAGTGATACGCTAATCAGCGAATAAGGGACTGCGGTGCGGTGGGCTGGGCGCTAACCGATCGCTAAACTACCTAACCAAGGGACCTAAACTATACTAAAACCTATCAGTCAATACCAGTGGGAAAAAAAAGTGACAGTTTGCACTGATCACTTTTTTCCTTTTCACTAGTGATTGACAGGGGCAAGAAGGGGTTAATTGGGGTGCTGGGAGGTGATCTGGGGGCTAAGTGTGGTGTTGGTGGGTACTCACAGTGATGTGTGCTCCTCTGCTGGAACCAACCGACCAAAAGAAGAAGCAGAGGAGCACAGCAGCCATATAACCACATCATATTTACTAAATATGATGTGTTATCTGGCTGCTGATTCGTTTTTTTGAAAATCAACAACCTGCCAGCCACGATCATTGGCTGGCAGGTTGATGACGAACTTGTCTTTTAAATTTTGCGTCCACCCAGAGGAACAGGACCGCCGCAAAGACGCAATCCTGCGTACGGCGGTCCTGAGCAGGTTAACTTCAATTTTTTTTTTAGGCCCCTTTCACACGGGCGAGATTTCCGTGCGGGTGCGATGCGTGAGTTGAACGCATTGCACCCGCACTGAATCCTGACCCATTCATTTCTATGGGGCTGTTCACATGAGCGGTGATTTTCACGCAACACTTATGCGTTGCGTGAAAATCGCAGCATGTTCTATATTCTGCGTTTTTCACGTAACGCAGGTCCCATAGAAATGAATGGGGTTGCGTGAAAATCGCAAGCATCCGCAAGCAAGTGCGGATGCGGTGCGATTTTCACGCATGGGTTCTAGGTGACAGTCTATTCACTGTATTATTTTCCCTTATAACATGGTTATAAGGGAAAATAATAGCATTCTGACTACAGAATGCTTAGTATAATAGTGCTGGGAGGGTTAAAAAAAAAAAAAAAGTTAACTCACCTTATCCCCATGATCGCCTAGTTCCCGGTCGGTCTCTTCTTTAGCTGTGACTAAAGGACCTGTGGTGATGTCAGATCACATGCTCCATCACCATGGTGATGGACCATGTGATTGGAGCATGTGATCTGACATCACCAAAGGTCATTCAGCCCAAGCCCACAGCTAAAGAAGAGACCGACCGGGAACTACACGATCATGGGGATAAGGTGAGTTAACGTTTTTATTTTTTTTTAACCCTTCCAGCGCTATTATACTAAGCATTCTGTATTCAGAATGCTATTATTTTCCCTTATAACCATGTTATAAGGGAAAATAATAGAATCTTCAGAACATCAATCCCAAGCCCGAACTTCTGTGAAGAAGTTCGGGTTTGGGTACCAAACATGCGCGATTTTTCTCACGCGAGTACAAAACGCATTACAATGTTTTGCACTCGCGCGGAAAAATCGCGGGTGTTTCCGCAACGCACCCGCACATTTTTCCGCAACGCCCGTGTGAAACCAGCCTTACTGTTGATTTTTACTGTTGATTTCTCCTGTAACTGGGGTCGACATAGTAGCCCCAGTTACAGGAGAAATACACCCCCTAGAGAGGCTGTACAGCGCAATACAGCGCTGTACAGCCTCAGAGCAGGGCTTGATTGAGGTCTCTGAAAGACCTCACAGCTCCTGCACTCTCCCGCCCCGGCGATCACATGACTGCTAGGTCGGAACAGTAAGCGCATAGCGCTTCCTGCACTGTGTACACAGCACTCGGTGAGCGATGTGTATACAGCGATCTAGAAGGCAGGGACACCTGGGCACTGTCCCTGCCTTCTCTAAGGGTTGCCCTGCTGTTACTGACAGCGGGCAACCCGATCTGCAGCTGCACGATTAGCATGCAGCTGCAGTCTCTGAATGGACGTTCAGGAACGTCCATTCAGAGATATAGAACCGCCTCCCGGACGTTTTTAGTCTATGAGCGGACGGGAGGTGGTTAATACTTGCTAGCGCCAACGGGGTGAGTTCCGCCATCATATGTGATTGAACTAGATAGCTTTCTTATTACCCCTCCCGCCACCATCACCATCATCAGACCACTCGCTTTCCTTTTGTCTTGTTAAGCAATGTGAAACATCCATTTCGCACTTATCTTTGCCCGCAGGATCTGACTTAGCCCCCCCTCCAGAAGATGGAATATCTCCTAAAGGGTCGGACCTGTCAGCCTAAGAAGAAACCCAATCGCTCCCCGACACTGCATCCTCAGCCAGGTTAGCCGCAGAGGTGTCACTCAGGACACAGTACCGGTTGGAGACCTCCTCAAGAGGGGCCCCAGCCAAAACCTCCCTCAGTATCTGGTCTAGGGAGAGTGGGATGGATTGATCACACTCAAGAGAGGCCTTCCTGCCCTCTCTATTCTTGTTTTTATTCTTACCCCGCTTGTTCCTCCTCCTATTCACTGCTCTCCTCTTCCACATTCTCCCCACCTGAGGAGGCAGAAACAGCGGAGAGGTCAGCCTCTTTAGATTGAACTCCGGGGTCCCCATCATCACCGCTGATGCATTTGTCCCCTCGTCAGCCTGCCCAGTCCTGGCAGCAGACTCTTTCCACAACTACAGGCTCAGCCTCGCGGCTAGTACCTGCCCGGTTCTGAGTCTGTCCCTGAGCCTGGGTGAAAAAGGCAAGTGAACAGCGGCTAAACGGATGACCCAGGTCACCACACAGATTACATCGGATCCGCCGACAGGTTGCGGCAAGATGGTAATTCCCCACACACTTATGGGTCTTACACTACACTGTGCACTAAAATGCGTGGGGTCGCCACTAGGGATCGCCCGATTTTGATTTTTTAGGGCCGATACCGATAATTTGTGAACTTTCAGGCCGATAGCCGATAATTTATACCAATATTCTGGGAATTTTCATTTTTGAAAAAAAATAACAAATTCCTAAACATATCTGCTGAAAATTAATGTTTATTGTTAATGTGTATTTAATTTTTTTTGTAAATCTTTTTCTTTTTCATTTATACTTAATATTTTGGTGTTTTATTTTTATTTTTGTAACTTTTTTTTTTACTAACTTTTAGCCCCCTTAGGGACTAGAACCCTTGTCCTATTCACCCTGATAGAGATCTATCAGGGTGAATAGGACCTCACACTGTCCCTGCTGCTCTGTGCTTTGTGCACACAGCAGCATGGAGCTTACCATGGCAGCCAGGGCTTCAATAGCGTCCTGGCTGCCATGGTAACCGATCGGAGGAGCAGGGGAGAGGGGATCCTGTGGGGGGGGGGGGGGGGGCGCACTGCGCCGCCAATGTTTTTAATACTGGGGTGGGGGTGGGGGGCGCACTGCACCACCAATGCTTAATACTGGGGGGGCTTGGGGGGCGCACTGCGCCACCAATGTCTAATACTGGGGTGGGGGGGGGGGAACTGCACCACCAATGTCTAATACTAGGCTTCGGGGGGCACACTGCGCCACCAATGAAGATAAATGAGAGATTAATTCATATACAGGAGGCGGGAGCTGGCTGCAGAATCAAATCGCCGGCTCCCGACCTCTATGATCAGTAGCTGCGATCCGCGGCACCTGAGGGGTTAACTACCGCAGATTGCAGCTATTGCTCATAGAGGTCGGGAGCCGGCTATGTGATTCTGCAGCCAGGTCCCGCCTCCTGTTCAATTCGAAATTAGAATGAATGAGAGATTTCTCTTCATAGGTGGCGCAGTGGCCACACCCCCTCCCCTTCTTTTGTCCCCTGTCCTTTCATTGGCGGCAGCAGCAGCGGGGGAGGAGACGCTGCTTCTCCCCTGTGCTGCTAAGGGGAACACGGAGAGCGCTGAGAGCAGCGCGATCTGTGTTCCCCATACGCTATCGGAATATCGGCAAAATAGATGCCGATACCGATAGCGGTCAAAATCCAGAATATCGGCCGATAATATCGGTAAAACCGATAATCGGTCGATCTCTAGTCGCCACACCTGTGGCAGACCTTTGGCTGCCCCTGGTAGAAGAACATTATCCGATCCCTCCCTATAAAGGCCGAGGAGGGGATATGGGTAACAGAATCTCCCTGGGCCCTCAACATCATGTTAAAGGTCCAGGCCCCTGACCAAATACTGTGCTCGTCCAAGACCTTGGCTGGATAGCCCACCTCACTGTAACGACCTAACCAAGTTCTATGTCAACACAAGAAAAAGACTCATTACAAGTTAGCACGGTCACTCTCTTCATCATGGTCTGGCGGGTGATTGCCTGGACGGCAAAACCTCGCTACTCCTGGGTGTTCTTCGTCAGCTCATATCTGGACCAGAACAGCTCAAGCCCCTCTGGCCGGACAAAGACTGGGACATGGCTAACTAATTAGGACTTTTTTCCCTCTTTTTTTTTTGTTTTGTTTTGTTGTTTCCTGCAAGGTGGGGGATGGGTGGGAGGGATGAGCTGGGGAAAATTCAATTTGTCCGGTGTTTCCTTATGTACTTTATTGATGATGTGAAGGTATATCCGAGCACGGGTGGGTCTCCAGGATGGTGGAGGGGGGACTTCCCGGCATTAAATGATGTTGGGAGCTCTCAGCTATTTAAAATACCGAGCGATATGTGGGTGGGGGGTCGCGGCTTGGAGTCCGGGGGTCCCCGGGTGCTGGGCGCGGCTCGGGGTACGGCTCTTCCCGTTGGATACGGAGTTCGAGCGCAGGCAGGGATGGATCATACGTGACGAGCACGCTATTGTGTGCCCTTTTAAGGAGACAGAGCTGATTTCAGGCTCTGTTCTCTGTCTATATTTCCTTTTTCAGCTACCAGTATCTGACATTCGATTTGAGTTCCCTGCTGCATGAAATATCTATATGAATGTACGCAAGGTATGGCGAACTATGGCTATGATATGATTAATCATATGGGGATGAGGCAGTGAAATATGTGAGTGGGTTTTCGACCACTGTGGTGAGACTGCTGGACCCCCTCTTCTTGGTTTTTGTTCTATTAAAGGCTTGCGATTAAAGATCGCTGCAAGTTCGCCTACAGGTAGTATGGGAATATCAAGCGATTGGTCACACTGGTGCCAACCTCTTGGCTTGTATTTCTCTGTGTCTGGGTGAGGGCATGCGCGAGTGGCGCTCACTGCTTGGTGGATGTCTGGACGTCGGACCTCTATCCCTATAGCCACATAGAACTTGGGCTGAGAGTTCATCTATTTCATTAAGCCATGGATGCTGGATGGTCCTGGTACCCTCCCCTCTAGGAGACCTCCCTTTGTTTTTTGTTTTTCTTTTTTGATGTTAACACTGCTAGGGATATTTGTATGAAATTATTGTTAATTATGCTTACAGATTGGAAATGGTGGACTCATGGAATATGTAATAAGGATTTAAAATTTTGTATTGAAATAATAAAATATAAAAAAAAAAAAAAAAAAGTCTGCCACAGCCTTTATGGCTGGGCTTTCCAACGCAGCCCGCCGCGCCTTATGGATGAAGAGCTGGTCGGGCGACAACACATCGAAAATGAAACTATGCTCCATCCCGTTTTCAGGAGAATATGTTTTTGGCCCGGTCTTGGACCGTATCCTTGAAAAGGCTGCGGACAAGAAAAAGGGCTTCCCAGAGGAAAGACCCTATAAGAGGAAATATCCCTTTTGGGCCCCCACTAGCCAGAATAAATCCTTTAGGGATAAGGGGAAGTCAGGACGCTGGAGCTATCCAAAAGCGGGCAGGGGTAGAAGTAACCCCTTTTCTTCCCAAAGTAAGTCCTCGGACAAACAATGACGCCAGTGTGGGGGGGAGATTGAGGAATTTTCGGACTCCCTGGGAGTCCATTACCCCGAATCCTTGGGTCCGGGACATCATAAAATTCGGTTACCGAATCGAACTTTCCTCATCTCCCCCAAACCGCTTCATCGTTACAAATCCAAGCTCCTCCAATATACGCATAAAAATTCTGCAAGGAATTCAGAGCCTTCTGGCAATGGACGTGATAGTACGGGTCCCATCTTCACAGCTAGGACAGGGGTTCTATTCAAATCTTTTTCTGGTAGAGAAGAAAGAAGGGTCTTTCCGTACAATTATAAACCTAAAAGCCTTGAACAGATTCATAATTTATCGGAAGTTCAGGATGGAATCCCTAAAGTCCCTGATCCCCTTAATAGGGAGAAATGCCCTGATATGCTCAGTGGATCTTCAGGACGCTTACTACCACGTCCCAATTCATCCAGAATCCCAAAGGTTCCTAAGATTTGCCATCCAGGACCACGGGGGGTAACCAGCCACTTCCAGTTTACGGCCCTCCCCTTTGGGATATCATCTGCGCCCAGAGTCTTTACGAAACTGGTAGTCGAGATGGTAGCCTTCCTGAGACACAAGGGATTCGTGATTATTCCATACCTGGACGACTTCCTCTTCATTGGGAATTCAGAGGACAAACTCAGATCAGACTTACTAATCTCTCATCCAGGATCTAGGGTGGTTGGTGAACCAGAAAAAGTCAAATCTTGTACCTTCCAGCACTATCCAGTTTTTAGGTGTCATCCTGGATTCCCGGGCTCAACGTACCTTTCTTCCACCAGACAAGATCAAAAGCCTCCTATTGAAGATTCGTCGGTTTCAGAACAGGAGGTCTTGTCCCATAAGGGAAGCCATGAGTCTCCTGGGCCTTCTCTCGTCCTGTATCCCGTCCGTTCCCTGGAGCCAGTACCACTTCCGATCTCTACAGTCATGGATCCTCAGATCTTGGAACAAGCAACAGTCCTCACTGAATCACAAGGTTCTGATCCCTCCTGCAGTGAAGGCCTCCCTGGACTAATGGAAAAGCACAGCCAACCTGTCCTTGGGAGTCGCCTGGGAGAAGACTCCCTACATCCAAGTGCTTACAGACGCAAGCGAAAAAGGATGGGGAGCGAAAGTGGGAGATCATTTCTTTCAGGGTTCCTGGATTGCGACAACCCGCTCTCAATCTTCCAACTTCAGAGAGCTGGAAGCTGTCCGAAAAGCTCTGAAAGCTGCAGAAGTCCTTCTTGTGGGTCACCACATATAAATACTTTCAGACAACACAACGACGGTAGCATACCTCTCTCACCAGGGAGGCACGAGATCGGAGAAGCTGATGTCCATCGCAAGAAAGATCTTCGCTTGGGCAGAGTGCCGCGTGAGGTCCATCTCCGCAATTCATTTGAAAGGGATACTGAACGTGGAGGCAGACTATCTCAGTCGCCAGTTGATAGACCATACCGAATGGTCTTTAAATCAGGACGTGTTTCAGACTCTGGTGGAAAGGTGGGGCACTCCACAGGTGGACCTGTTCGCCTCCAAGAAGAACGCAAAGGTACCGACATTTTGTTCATTGAACCCACGGGACAATCCTTGTGCTGTAGATGCACTCACGATTCCTTGGGACTGGGATCTCTGTTATGCGTTTCCACCCTTGCCTCTGCTTCCCAGGATAATTCAAAAGCTCAACCTAGAGGACTCGACTCTGATCCTAATAGCTCCCTATTGGCCGAAAAGGAGCTGGTTCCCTTCCTTAAAGAACCTATCGATAGAGGACCCATGGCCTCTTCCCTCCAGGAGGGACCTTCTTCATCAAGGGCCAATCCTTCACCCAAACTCGAGTTTCCTCAAGTTATCTGCTTGGATCCTGAGGTCCAGAGGTTGAAGTCTTAAAGGCTTTCTGACCAAGTGATATCTATCCTGAAAGCAAGTAGGAAGAAAGTTACCTTCTCGATATATTTTAAGATCTGGAAGCGATTCTGTTCCTGGATTGGTAATCCTGCCCCAAATCTAGAGCCGCCCAATTTTCAGAAGATCTTGGACTTCCTCCAGCAGGGACTTGAATTGGGTCTTAGACCTTCCACCTTGAAGGTACAAGTCTCGGCCCCAGCTTGTTTTTTTTATCAGGATCTAGCCAATCATCGCTGGATCAGAAGATTTATGAAAGCTGCTTCTCGACTACGCCCCTCTCTAAAATCCAGGATCCCCAACTGGGACCTCAATACGGTGCTCACAGGCTTGACCCTTGCCCCGTTCGAGCCCCTAGCTCAGGGGTGTCAAACTCAAATTCATCGGGGGCCGCATCAGCAGTTTGGTCACCGTCAAAGGGCCGGTTGTATCGGACTTATGGGGGATCTGTGGGTGACACTTATGGGGGATCTGTGGGTGACACTTATGGGGGATCTGTGGGTGACACTTATGGGGGATCTGTGGGTGACACTTATGGGGGATCTGTGGGTGACACTTATGGGGGATCTGTGGGTGACACTTATGGGGGATCTGTGGGTGACACTTATGGGGGATCTGTGGGTACTTACAACTACAAGCGCTCGCCGCTCGGTAGGCAGGAGGGAGGAGGCAGGCCGGGAGGACAGGCGCTGGCAGCGTGAGTCATACGTCATGCGCCCACGCCGCCTGCTTCATTCATAAAGTGGGCGGCGCAGGCGCGTGACGTATGACTCACACTGCCAGCGCCCAGCCTGCCTCCTCCCTCCTCTCAGTCTCGGCGAGCGCTTGTAGTTTTATTATCACTTCCTGCAGGGGCCGCCTGCAGGAAGTGATAATAAAAGGTGAAGGCCGGCGGCGGGCCACATGACAAGGTCTGGCGGGCCGGATTCGGCCCGCGGGCCTTGTGTTTGACACCCGTGCCCTAGCTAGTTGTTCCACCAAACATCTTTTTCTGAAAACCGCTTTTTTGGTGGCCATCACGTCCGCAAGAAGGCTAGGCGAGATTCAAGCTCTATCGATTCAAGAACCCTATCTCCGTATCACCGATGATAGAATTGTCCTTAAATTAGATCCAGGGTTTTTACCTAAAGTAGTATCGGATTTCCACCGTAACCAGGAGATAGTATTACCCTCATTTTGCAGTAATCCCTCTAATGATAGGGAGTCTAGCTTCCATTCACTTGATGTAAGACGCTCAGTCCTGCGATATCTCGAGGTGTCTAAAGATTTTCGTAAATCCAATAACCTATTTGTCCTATTCTCAGGTAAGAATAAGGGTCTAAAAGCCTCCAGGTCATAGCTCGGTGGATTAGGGATTCCATTTCCATTTCCTACGAGTCTCAAGGCCTTCCTTGCCCCTCAAATCTGAGAGCTCACTCTACCCGAGCTATGTCCTCCTCCCAAGCCGAGCGGGCCGGAGCTTCCCTTGAGGATATCTGTAAAGCTGCTACTTGGTCTAGCATTCACACCTTCACTAAGCACTACAGGTTAGACCTATCTAGACTTGTCTTTTGGACGCAAGTTCCTTCAGGCGGTCCCCCCCCTCCCCCTAAGCTATAATTTTTTATATCTCCTCGTTGCCGTCGTGGTGATGAGGTGGAAAGCCGGAATTAGACTTACCGGTAATTCAGTTTCCACGAGATCACCACGACGTCACGTATATTCCCTACCCTTTATTAGGTTTCCTTGGGAGGTTATGAAGTAATACCCTCTCGACTTGTTATGTTTTTGTTCTCACCACTTATTTCTGTCTCTGTAATTTTGGACACACTGGTGTTGGTGGTGGGAGGGGGGGATTTAAACCCTCTCTCTGTTCCTGCCCCTATAGAGGTCAGGGGTCAATCTCCTCGTTGCCGTCGTGGTGATCTCGTGGAAACTGAATTACTGGTAAGTCTAATTCCGGCTTTCAGTGGGGCCCTGTACCCCCCGGTTATAGATCAACTTTAGTCCTTTATTTTTTGGCTGACACCCATCAAGGCGAGACATACCAGACCCTCCGGGGCAAGACGGACCAGTCACACCTTGGCGAGACAGACTGGACCCACCAGGGCGAGATACAGTCATGCCAGACTTGCGTACCTCCCTGGCCATTTCTGCCTCTGATACCACATTCCTAGAAGACTTTGCTGGCACCTTCTCTACTTGTTTACCTGTTGCCACTTTTCTCTTAACCACTTGTTCAGCTGCAATGACTCTTTTAGCTGCACCCACCACATGCTCAGCGGTAGACATCTTCATACTACAGGGCTTAACCACATGAGAGCCAGCCCGGTCCAAAGAGGAGTCACGGCTGCTCCACTTTCTCATGCTGCCCCTGGACCTTGCCTGAGAGCCGGGTCTCAGAGCCACTCTTCTCCATACCGCCCCCCCCTCTCTGGAGCACTTGACTGTATAACTTGTGCATCATGCCGCTTACCTCCCGGGTGTGACACTGTCCCCAGTCTCTTCACACATTCAGGCTCTGCTCCCGGTCTTTCTGTGGCTTCTCCTTCCCTCTTCACCTCCTGCAGCACAGGCAGTTCCTGCGCTGGGTCTCCCTCGTTCCTCTCCATCACCGCAGCTCCGTCATGGCAGCCATGCATAGACCGCCGGGCGGCCACAGCCCTGGTGTCTATGCCGGGAAAGAGCACCACCCCCTGGGGAAAAGGCAGCACTCTCCCCGACTCTCGTTCACCACTCGGTTCTCCTGCAAAGCACAGCACACACAGCTCCTCCCACTTCTTATCCTGTGTACTGGGTGTAATTCTCAGTATCTGCTCTTATTCTGTATAAATGGACACTGCACAGTACCACTTCTCTTGTCCCGTGTACTGGGTGTAATTATCAGTATCTGCTCTTATTCTGTATAAATGGACACTGCACAGTACCACTTCTCCTGTCCTGTATACTGGGTGTAATCCTCCGTATCTGTTCTTATTCTGTATAAATGGACACTGCACAGTACCACTTCTCCTGTCCTGTATACTGGGTGTAATCCTCCGTATCTGTTCTTATTCTGTATATATGGACACTGCACAGTACCACTTCTCCTGTCCTGTATACTGGGTGTAATCCTCCGTATCTGTTCTTATTCTGTATATATGGACACTGCACAGTACCACTTCTCCTATCCTGTATACTGGGTGTAATCCTCAGTATCTTCTCTTATTCTGTATATATGGACACTGCACAGTACCACTTCTCCTGTCTTGTTTGTAGTGGTTATAGTGTTGTATTCATTTATTGCAGACTGCAGTTTCCGCAGTTACACTTAATGACGTTCATATGAAGGGAGGTGAAGGGTTAATAATTACTTTGCTTTCTCTCTCTGCTTGATCACATTTGCTACTCCCAGAGTCACAAAACACTTTATTCGGATCGAGACTATGATGATAATTTAATGTCGCGTCCCATGTGATGGATCATGTGACTTCATTACATACTGTTTCTGGTAAAGTGCAGAGTATCTAATTGCAGCAATTAACAGAAATCTGAGCTCGTCAGTAATTTATCCTCATGTGACAACTTTTGAGGGCCACAAAAATCTTGTAGTGTCCCAGCTCTTAATTATCATCCTGAGATTTTTAGTACAAGAATAAAATAATAGGGCTACAGTGAAGACTGGCGAAAAGGCAGCAGGAAAATCTTAACGTGATATGTAACCATTCATATATATGCAGTTTTAAATGCCATTCATGGTGAAGCAAACTATGAAAAGAAAAATCTGGCCCCTAAGTGGAAGACCCCTCTTGGCTGATTTACTGTTAGCTATAGATTGTATTTGCCTATCTAAGGCTACTTTCACACTAGCGTTCGATCGGATCCGTTCTGAACGGATCCGATCATAATAATGCAGACGGAGGCTCCGTTCAGAACGGATCCGTCTGCATTATTTTAGCATATAACAGCTAAGTGTGAAAATAGCCTCGTACGGATCCGTCCAGACTTTCAATGTAAAGTCAATGGGGGACGGATCCGCCTGAAGATTGAGCCATATTGTGGCATCTTCAAACGGATCCGTCCCCATTGACTTACATTGTAAGTCTGGACGGATCCGCACGTCTCCGCACGGCCAGGCGGACACCCGAACGCTGCAAGCAGCGTTCAGCTGTCCGCCTGTCCGTGCGGAGGCGAGCGGAGCGAAGGCTGAACGCCGCCAGACTGATGCAGTCTGAGCGGATCCGCTCCATTCAGACTGCATCAGGGCTGGACGGCTGCGTTCGGGTCCGCTCGTGAGCCCCTTCAAACGGAGCTCACGAGCGGACCGACGAACGCTAGTGTGAAAGTAGCCTTACAGTCATAATACTGTACCATACAAACCATACATAGGGACCCCCCCCCCCCCCCCCCCCCCCCCCGTCAATTCATTCATAACCTATTCTATAAATAATAAAGGAATGGCACAACATAGAGTCATAAGGATAGATGTTCCAGAATTATTATTACATGTAATGTATGTAGCTATTAAAACAGGCATGTCAGGAGTGGTGACAGGTCCTCTTTAAAAGAGCATAGAGAGCAAGAGTCCCTATGGTGTGTACTACAGAGTAGTGAAGACGACACAGAGTCCTTATGGGGGGGGGGGGGTGTAACTGCACAGACTGAAAAAGGCAGTACTGACTGGATTGAGTGAGACTGTGCAGGTACACCCCCCAACTGGTAACACCCCTCTGTACCCTTACTGCAGACTGCTATCAATTTATTCATAACTTCTAATAGAAATAATAAAGGAACGGTATAACATAGAGCCATAAGAATAGATGCTCCAGAACTGTTATTACATGGTGAATGTATGAAGCTATTAAAACAGGCATGTCAGGAGCGGTGACAGGTCCTCTTTGAAGGGAACCTGTCACCGGGATTTTGTGTATAGAGCTGAGGACATGGGTTGCTAGATCACCGCTAGCACATCCGCACCACTACCCATTCCCCATAGCTCTGTGCCATCCACAGACCCACCCACCCCATAACAGTGCCATCCACAGACCCCCCCCCCCCCCCCCCATTGTACAATTAATAGAAAATAGTCGGGACGCTGCCGCTCGTCTGCCCGGCCGGCCAGCATTAAGATGACAGCCCTGTGAGTAGGATGTGGCTGTATTGAATGTTCTACTGCAGAGGGGGCCTCATGAATAGAATGCTTATTAATTGCACACATTTTATAACTACTGGAGCTGGGGGCCGGAGAACAGTGAACACACCGGCCCCCAGCTCCTCCTCCCAGTCCCTCCCCGCTATTTCCGGCCGATATGTACAAATATCGGCAGAAACAGATTAGGTGCATTTTCGGCCGCCGAAATTTCGGTGCACCCCTACAAATTAACCTGAGATGAGTCACGTACAGGACTCCTCGTAGGTTAATGTGCATATGTATCAAATCGTTTTTTTTTACACAATAAAAGCACACAGAGCTATGGGGACTGGGTATTGCGGATGTGCTAGCGGCCATCTAGCAACCCATGTCCTTAGCTCTATACACAAAATCCCGGTGACAGGTTCCCTTTAACCACCTCCCGACCGCCGTACGCGTATATGCGTCCGGGAGGTGGTTGCTTTACTCCTCCTGGACGCATATACGCGTCTTCTCGCGAGACGCGAGATTTCCTGTGAACGCGCGCGCACAGGCGCGCGCGCTCACAGGAACAGAAGGTAAGCGAGTGGATCTCCAGCCTGCCAGCGGCGATCGCTCGCTGGCAGGCTGGAGATCCGAATTTTTTAACCCCTAACAGGTATATTAGACGCTGTTTTCATAACAGCGTCTAATATACCTCCTACCTGGTCCTCTGGTGGTCCCTTTTGTTAGGATCGACCACCAGAGGACTCAGGTAGGTCAGTACAGTCCCACCAAACACCACACTACACTACACTACACCCCCCCCCCGTCACTTATTAACCCCTTATAAACCCCTGATCACCCCATATAAACTCCCTGATCACCCTCCTGATCATTGATCACCGCCCTGTCATTGATCACCCCCCTGTCAGGCTCCGTTCAGACGTCCGCATGATTTTTACGGATCCGATCCATGTATCCATGGATCCGTAAAAATCATGCGGACGTCTGAATGGAGCCTTACAGGGGGGTGATCAATGACAGGCGGGTGATCACCCATATACACTCCCTGATCACCCCCTGTCATTGATCACCGCCCTGTCAGGCTCCATTCAGACGTCCGCATGATTTTTACGGATCCGATCCATGTATCCATGGATCCGTAAAAATCATGCGGACGTCTGAATGGAGCCTTACAGGGGGGTGATCAATGACAGGCGGGTGATCACCCATATACACTCCCTGATCACCCCCTGTTATTGATCACCGCCCTGTCAGGCTCCATTCAGACGTCCGCATGATTTTTACGGATCCGATCCATGTATCCATGGATCCGTAAAAATCATGCGGATGTCTGAATGGAGCCTTACAGGGGGGGGTGATCAGTGACAGGGGGGTGATCACCCTGATTACCCTGATCACCCGCCTGTCATTGATAACCCCCCTGTCAGGCTCCATTCAGACGTCCGCATGATTTTTACGGATCCGATCCATGTATCCATGGATCCGTAAAAATCATGCGGACGTCTGAATGGAGCCTTACAGGGGGGGTGATCAGTGACAGGGGGGTGATCACCCTGATTACCCTGATCACCCCCTGTCATTGATAACCCCCCTGTAAGGCTCCATTCAGACGTCCGCATGCGTTCTGTGGATCCGATCCATGTATCCATGGATCCGTAAAAAATCATGCGGATGTCTGAATGGAGCCTTACAGGGGGGGTGATCAGTGACAGGGGGGTGATCACCCTGATTACCCTGATCACCCCCTGTCATTGATAACCCCCCTGTAAGGCTCCATTCAGACGTCCGCATGCGTTCTGTGGATCCGATCCATGTATCCATGGATCCGTAAAAAATCATGCGGATGTCTGAATGGAGCCTTACAGGGGGGGTGATCAGTGACAGGGGGGTGATCACCCTGATTACCCTGATCACCCCCTGTCATTGATAACCCCCCTGTAAGGCTCCATTCAGACGTCCGCATGCGTTCTGTGGATCCGATCCATGTATCCATGGATCCGTAAAAAATCATGCGGATGTCTGAATGGAGCCTTACAGGGAGGGTGATCAGTGACAGGGGGGTGATCACCCTGATTACCCTGATCACCCCCTGTCATTGATAACCCCCCTGTAAGGCTCCATTCAGACGTCCGCATGCGTTCTGTGGATCCGATCCATGTATCCATGGATCCGTAAAAAATCATGCGGATGTCTGAATGGAGCCTTACAGGGGGGGTGATCAGTGACAGGGGGGTGATCACCCTGATTACCCTGATCATCCCCTGTAATTGATAACCCCCCTGTAAGGCTCCATTCAGACGTCCGCATGCGTTTTGTGGATCCGATCCATGTATCCATGCATCCGTAAAAAATCATGCGGATGTCTGAATGGAGCCTTACAGGGGGGGTGATCAGTGACAGGGGGGTGATCACCCTGATTACCCTGATCACCCCCTGTCATTGATAACCCCCCTGTAAGGCTCCATTCAGACGTCCGCATGCGTTTTGTGGATCCGATCCATGTATCCATGGATCCGTAAAAAATCATGCGGATGTCTGAATGGAGCCTTACAGGGGGGGTGATCAGTGACAGGGGGGTGATCACCCTGATTACCCTGATCACCCCCTGTCATTGATAACCCCCCTGTAAGGCTCCATTCAGACGTCCGCATGCGTTCTGTGGATCCGATCCATGTATCCATGGATCCGTAAAAATCATGCGGACGTCTGAATGGAGCCTTACAGGGGGGGTGATCAATGACAGGGGGGTGATCAGGGAGTCTATATGGGTGATCACCCCCCTGTCATTGATCACCCCCCTGTCATTGATCACTCCCCCCCTGGTAAGGCTCCATTCAGCCATTTTTTTTGGCACAAGTTAGCGGACATTTTTTGTTTGTTTTTGTTTTTTCTTACAAAGTCTCATATTCCACTAACTTGTGTCAAAAAATAAAATCTCACATGAACTCACCATACCCCTCACGGAATCCAAATGCGTAAACATTTTTAGACATTTATATTCCAGACTTCTCACGCTTTAGGGCCCCTAAAAAGCCAGGGCAGTATAAATACCCCACATGTGACCCCATTTCGGAAAGAAGACACCCCAAGGTATTCCGTGAGGGGCATATTGAGTCCATGAAAGATTGAAATTTTTGTCCTAAGTTAGCGGAAAGTGAGACTTTGTGAGAAAAAAAACAAAAAAAATCAATATCCGCTAACTTATGCAAAAAAAAAAAAAATTCTAGGAACTCGCCAGGCCCCTCATTGAATACCTTGGGGTGTCTTCTTTCCAAAGTGGGGTCACATGTGGGGTATTTATACTGCCCTGGCTTTTTAGGGGCCCGAAAGTGTGAGAAGAAGTCTGGGATCCAAATGTCTAAAAATGCCCTCCTAAAAGGAATTTGGGCCCCTTTGCGCATCTAGGCTGCAAAAAAGTGTCACACATCTGGTATCGCCGTACTCAGGAGAAGTTGGGGAATGTGTTTTGGGGTGTCATTTTACATATACCCATGCTGGGTGAGAAAAATATCTTGGTCAAATGCCAACTTTGTATAAAAAAATGGGAAAGGTTGTCTTTTGCCAAGATATTTCTCTCACCTAGCATGGGTATATGTAAAATGACCCCCCAAAACACATTGCCCAACTTCTCCTGAGTACGGCGATACCAGATGTGTGACACTTTTTTGCAGCCAAGGTGGGCAAAGGGGCACCTTTCGGATTTCGCAGGCCATTTTTTACACATTTTGATTTCAAGGTACTTCTTACACATTTGGGCCCCTAAATTGCCAGGGCAGTATAACTACGCCACAAGTGACCCCATTTTGGAAAGAAGACACCCCAAGGTATTCCGTGGGGGGCACGGCGAGTTCCTAGAATTTTTTATTTTTTGTCACAATTTAGCGGAAAATGATGATTTTTCTTTTTTTTTCTTTTTTCCTTACAAAGTCTCATATTCCACTAACTTGCGACAAAAAATAAAAATTCTAGGAACTCGCCATGCCCCTCACGGAATACCTTGGGGTGTCTTCTTTCCAAAATGGGGTCACTTGTGGGGTAGTTATACTGCCCTGGCAATTTAGGGGCCCAAATGTGTGAGAAGAACTTTGCAATCAAAATGTGTAAAAAATGCCCTGCAAAATCCGAAAGGTGCACTTTGGAATATGTGCCCCTTTGCCCACCTTGGCAGCAAAAAAGTGTGACACATCTGGTATCGCCGTACTCAGGAGAAGTTGGGCAATGTGTTTTGGGGTGTCATTTTACATATACCCATGCTGGGTGAGAAAAATATCTTGGTCAAATGCCAACTTTGTATAAAAAAATTGGAAAAGTTGTCTTTTGCCAAGATATTTCTCTCACCCAGCATGGGTATATGTAAAATGACACCCCAAAACACATTCCCCAACTTCTCCTGAGTACGGCGATACCAGATGTGTGACACTTTTTTGATGCCAAGGTGGGCAAAGGGGCACATATTCCAAAGTGCACCTTTCGGATTTCACCGGTTATTTTTTACAGATTTTGATTGCAAAGTTCTTCTCACACATATGGGCCCCTAAATTGCCAGGGCAGTATAACTACGCCACAAGTGACCCCATTTTGGAAAGAAGACACCCCAAGGTATTCCGTGAGGGGCATGGCGAGTTCCTAGAATTTTTTATTTTTTGTCGCAAGTTAGTGGAATATGAGACTTTGTAAGGAAAAAAGAGAAAAAAAAAAAAATCATCATTTTCCGCTAACTTGTGACAAAAAATAAAAAATTCTAGGAACTCGCAGTGCCCCTCACGGAATACCTTAGGGTGTCTTCTTTCCAAAATGGGGTCACTTGTGGCGTAGTTATACTGCCCTGGCAATTTAGGGGCCCAAATGTGTGAGAAGAACTTTGCAATCAAAATGTGTAAAAAATGCCCTGCAAAATCCGAAAGGTGCACTTTGGAATATGTGCCCCTTTGCCCACCTTGGCAGCAAAAAAGTGTGACACATCTGGTATCGCCGTACTCAGGAGAAGTTGGGGAATGTGTTTTGGGGTGTCATTTTACATATACCCATGCTGGGTGAGAAAAATATCTTGGTCAAATGCCAACTTTGTATAAAAAAATGGGAAAAGTTGTCTTTTGCCAAGATATTTCTCTCACCCAGCATGGGTATATGTAAAATGACACCCCAAAACACATTCCCCAACTTCTCCTGAGTACGGCGATACCACATGTGTGACACTTTTCTGCTGCCAAGGTGGGCAAAGGGGCGCATATTCCAAAGTGCACCTTTCGGATTTCACCGGTCATTTCTTACACATTTTGATTGCAAAGTTCTTCTCACACATTTGGGCCCCTAAATTGCCAGGGCAGTATAACTACCCCACAAGTGACCCCATTTTGGAAAGAAGACACCCCAAGGTATTCTGTGAGGGGCATGGTGAGTTCCTAGAATTTTTTATTTTTTGTCGCAAGTTAGTGGAATATGAGACTTTGTAAGAAAAAAAAAAAAAAAAATCATCATCATTTTCCGCTAACTTGTGACAAAAAATAAAAAGTTCTATGAACTCACTATGCCCATCAGCGAATACCTTAGGGTGTCTACTTTCCGAAATGGGGTCATTTGTGGGGTTTTTCTACTGTTTGGGCATTGTAGAACCTCAGGAAACATGACAGGTGCTCAGAAAATCAGAGCCGTTTCAAAAAGCGGAAATTCACATTTTTGTACCATAGTTTGTAAATGCTATAACTTTTACCCAAACCATTTTTTTTTTGCCCAAACATTTTTTTTTTATCAAAGACATGTAGAACTATAAATTTAGCGAAAAATTTATATATGGATGTCGTTTTTTTTGCAAAATTTCACAGCTGAAAGTGAAAAATGTCATTTTTTTGCAAAAAAATCGTTACATTTTGATTAATAACAAAAAAAGTAAAAATGTCAGCAGCAATAAAATACCACCAAATGAAAGCTCCATTAGTGAGAAGAAAAGGAGGTAAAATTCATTTGGGTGGTAAGTTGCATGACCGAGCGATAAACGGTGAAAGTAGTGTAGTGCCGAAGTGTAAAAAGTGGCCTGGTCATGAAGGGGGTTTCACCTAGCGGGGCTGAAGTGGTTAAGGCTCTGTGCTCACGTCTCCTCCATGGATGTGAGGCCTTAGTGTTGGTGTCATCAGGTTTTGTGTGCACTTGTGCTTGTTTTCTGTGGTCAGGTGTTATGTATGTCAAAGTCATGCATGGTATTTGGCAGGAGACCTCGCACTTGGCACTCTCCATGCTGTGATTGGCCGAAGATTATTGGCAATCACCATGAAGTGGACCACATCGTTATCCATAATGTCCTCATCTGTCGTCACATTTTCTAGTGCCCAGACCTTGGTAGCTAAAGCAGACTTCGCGGGACTGAAATGATGGAAGGTCACACTCAAGGAGTAGGAGAGGGGGTTACTGGTATTTAAGATGTAGGATCAGAAATCAGCAAGATAAATGTCTTCACAGTAAATGGCAGTGCTGTCTGAAACGCGTCAGTGCTGCGTGCAGTTTCCTGATCTGCTGCCCTTGAGAAGGTTATGTTAGTACAGGCCACACAGACATTCATTCTGCCATTCCTGTGAGCTCTTAAAGGACCCTCTGCTGTGTGAGGTAATGTTTGTGTCCCCCGGGACAGCGGCACGTGTCCTGACGGCAGTTTATTTTGCATGTACGTCCCTTGTTACCGATATCCAAAATAACCAGAGGACAAACCTAGAATAAGATGTAATAGGAGACTCTGAGGCTGGCGATGTCAGCAGCATTAGACAGTATCCGGTGACCATCGGAGATGCTGCATCCATTAATTATCATTTATCTGTAATGTAATCACCCTGTTAGCGAATGACCCCCCCCCCCCCCCTTCTATATCAGATATCAGAGCAGCATCTCAGGGGTTAGGTTACGCCTACAGGAAGACTGTGACAATGTATTATATTATATTTATGATGGAAATGGGGGTCATGGACTGCGGTACTGGATTGGGAAGCTCTGCGGAGGCTTGCTCCATCCGCTGAGGTCACCCAGAATCTGGCCTCTGCACGTGGCTGCCTTCTCCTGTATCTCTGCGCTTCACTGAGGAAGACTCCGCAGGCTGAGACAGGAACCTCCCAGAAGCACAGGATTGTAATTGAGCTTTGATGAGCTGATTATTGGCTATTAACTTGTATCAGATCATCAGTTAATGAACGATTATTGGGGTTTAGGAAGAGATAAGAACGGTGGAGAGTAATGAGAACCTGGCGCCTGGTGCTCATCAAATATCTTCATTGTGTCAGAATTTTTTTACTTGGCTTAATTAATCGCCACACCGCCCTCAGCAACGGCAGCGAGAGACCGTGCATCCCTCCCAGATCTACTGACATGACGGCTGCCTCCTAATGGATGGGAGACCCCAGAGAGACGTCTTTATTAAATGCCAATTAGTTGGTGCACGCTTCTGCACATTGAGCCTGGGAGCCCCTTTTTAGTCTGAGCCTCTGGGTGTAATGGGGTAACTGTTAACTGCCTGATTGCTGGCAAGGTGTGCACTGTGTATCCTCATCCTCTGTAGGGGCAGAAATCTAGGACTGATGAACATTATCCAGGAGCTGGTAATGCTGCTGAACGTATTCCCGGTCATATGTGGTTAACCCTCTAAGAGCCACTGTACATTGATAAACAGTTATCAGCTTCTAAGCTGCTGGTTACAAGGGGAACCCAGGGTAGGGCTTAGGGGTGTCTCCACCAGCACCTGAGTTGCTGCAAAAGGAAATAGATGGCAGCCAGGAAGAGGTTAACCAGGAGCATTGCTGTGTAATTGCAGTTCTCCCTGGTGGAGGTGTAGTAATTGCTGAGATAAGGGAAGATACAGAGCTTTGCTTTTCACGGCTCGGCTTCGTTGCTTCCCAGCACGCAAAAGGGACAGGAAAAGATACTGAAACGCAGGGGGGACAGCGAGCAATGCTTCCTCCATTCATTACAAACAGCTGTCATCTCCTGGGAGAACTGCAGAGGAGACCAGAACCCACAAGCCACAGGGCTAGCCCATATGAGCAAGGGTGACCAGAACTCAGGGACAGTGGGCCAGAACAAGACCCCAGGATACAGGGACCAGTGCAGGGACATCCTGTGGGGGCCAGAACGTGTGCCCAAATTTCAGGGACCGGTGGGCCAGAACACTGGTCTAAAAACCATGAATGCAGGGCCCTCTTGTAGGGGCCAAAACACAAGCCCAGAATACAGGGGCCAGTGAGCCAGAACATGAGCCCATGATACTGGGACCATTGGGCCAGGACATGTGCTCAGGATACAGAAACCAGTGGGTCAGAGCACTGGGCCTAAAAAGCATGAGTGCAGGACTTTCCTGTAGGTGCCAGAACATGAGCCCAGGGTACAGGGGCCAGAACAAGGTCTAAAAAGTGGGGGGTGCAGGATGGTCCTAGAATACACAGGTTGTGAAGTAACACATGGGCCAGCCTGTAGGGTCTGGAGTGAGTCAGAATAAAGGTTTTCGTTGCACCCTTGTCTGTGCTTCCCTTGTAGTGAAGCCTCTGGTCGATTGTCGTGTTGCTGACACATTCACGCTGCATTAATGAATCCAGTGACATTTTAATGGCTCCACTAGTAAATATTGTCACCAAATGCGAGAACCTGGACTGCAATCTCTACAAATAATGATGTAAATCTGCGGATAATGAGATCAATCACAGGATGCAGAGGCCGCCACCGAGACTGTCCACACTGCTACACTGTAATGGCAGACTGCAGAGATCAATATCATATACTCTTCTGAATCTCCTGCTTCCCGGTGCAAACACAACACACAAGTATATTTTATTGGGCAGGGATCGGTCACAGTAATATTCACAATCCTAACAGCTGCCTGTTTCAACTGTCAAGCAGGTCTGAAGCAGTACGCCGACCTCTAGGCCCTCAGGGGCAAGTACTCCTGCAAGTCTACCACATAATGCTCTCAACCAACCATTCGCCGACTATGACTTGCCATAAAAATAGTATAAAATGGACAGTAAGAGCATAAAATGGAAAAAAAAAGCAAGAATATATATTTTTTCTTATTTGGGCAGGAGGGTGGGAAGTACCAATGGAGGGGACGCAATGAGGCTGCAGCAAAGTAAAACCCAACTTGTATTAATTACCTTTGGAGGGTACAATTAGGTGGGTGTAATAATAAGCTTAAACTGGTCTCTACAACCACAATAGGGTAGATACTAGAGAAGAGGAGAGAAAGTGGCATACAAATAGCCTGGAGCAAAGGGAGGCAGGAGCACGGCAGGGTGTCATGCAACCGCAGAAAAGTGGACTATGCAGTCAGTGGCACCTTCTCTAAATGGAGTGGTGTCATTCAATACCACCACCGTCACACTGCATGTGTGGCACCATAGCCCCAGTAATGGTGTAAAGGCAACACAATGCAAGCAAGGCCGAATTCACACTTCAGTTATTCGCATCAGTTAGGCCTCATGCACATGACCGCAGTTTTTGCGGCTCGGTTGCGGACCCATTCACTTCAGTGGGGCCGCAAAAGATGCGGACAGCACTCCATGTGCTGTCCGCATCCGTTTCTCCGTTCCGTGGCCCCCGCCGAAAAAAAAATATCCTATTCTTGTTCGTTTTGCGGACAAGAATAGGCATGTCTACAATGGGCCGCCCGTTTCGTTACGCAAATTGCAGAAGGCACAGGGGCGACTTCTATTTTTTGCGGATCCGCGGTTTGTGGACCGCAAAAAACGGAACGGTCGTGTGCATGAGGCCTTATTGTGAAAAAAAAGCCAGTAGTGAAACCTACTTGGATATCAGATGTAATGTAAAAATGTCCTCCTGTTCTGTGTTTTTGAACCTGCCCCTGGCTTTGGCTCAGAATAACTGATGGAAATAACTGAACAAATAACTGAAGTGTGAACTCTGCCTAACTAGAGGATGCTCTGTGCAAGTACTAAACAAGCAAAGAATACTTTGGGATTTCAGCTCTGTAGATGCAAACTAGTAATTGCAGTTCTGGAGTATAAGGCTAGGTCTACACGACGACATTTGTCGCGCTACAAAAAGTCGCGCGACAGATAGGGCGCAACAGTTGTCGCGCGACATTTTGTTGCACTAATGTCGCGCGACAATTTTTATAATGGCAGTCTATGGTGTCGCACTGCAACATGCGACATGTTGCGACTGCGACGCGACAGTCGCAGAAAAATCCATCTTGAATGGATTTTCTGCGACTGTCGCGTCGCAGTCGCAGCATGTCGCATGTTGCAGTGCGACACCATAGACTGCCATTATAAAAATTGTCGCGCGACATTGGTGCAACAAAATGTCGCGCGACAAATGTCGTCGTGTAGACCTAGCCTAAGGCTACTTTCACACTAGCGTTATTCTTTTCCGGTATTAAAATCCAGGTAAAGGGTCTCAATACCGGGAAAAAACAAATCAGTTTTGTCCTAATGCATTCTGAATGGAAAGCAATCCATAAAGTATGCATCAGGATGTCTTCTGTGCCTTGTATGGTATTTGGACAAAATACTGCAGCATGTTGCTGTATTTTTTTCCGTCCAAAATCCCGGAACAATACCACACTTGCCGGACAATTTCCATAGAGATGTATTAATGCCTGATCCGGTACCAAGTGTTCTGGAAATTACTGCATCGCTGAATCCAGTCTTCCGGTCTGCGCATGCGCCGGGATATAGGAGGAAGGGGTTTCTCTTTTGATCTTTGAAAAAAATGTAAATACCGAATCCATTATTCCATATGATACCGGATGAGACAGATCCGTAAAAAATTGTTTTCCGTTTGTATACGTTGCCGGAGCTGCCTGCCGACTTCTAAAAATGCTAGTGTGAAAGTACCCTTATACAGGATATAACGCAGGTTCAGTACAGGATAAGTAATGTATAAGGAAAAAAGTGGGTTTTGTCCAGCTTGTAGTTGTGGTAATCCAAAGGCTTTATTCAATAATCACATAGGTATAAAATCCAGGTACAAGAAAGCAGATCTACATGTTTCGGGCACAATTCAATTTTAGCCCTTACTCATGACAAATTTCAAATACACTGTGGGTTGTTCTTATAGAGAGGAGGGGGAGGTTCCCACACCTGAAGCAATCAGGCTGAGAGTCATTCCCTCCTCTCCACAAGTGTGCACATAGATAAAAACATACCAAAATTAATCAATATAGTCTATATAAAATAAAGGTTTAAAGGAATAGAACGAACGGGGAAGGAAGGAAGAGGAAGAAAAGAGAAAAAATTAAATAAATAAACAAAAAGCTGGATATACAATTAATACTGTAGAATGAGATCCAGCCTTTTATTTAGGCCTTGTGGTTGGCGACTTTCTAATCGGAAAATCCAATAAGATTCTCTGTTTAAGAGTTTCCTTTTTTTTAACCTTTTCAATACCCTGTACTGACACATAGGAGACATCACCACCATGTATTATAGCAAAATGAAGGCTTGCCGCAGATATAAGTAATGTACACAGTGACTCCACCAGCAGAATAGTGAGTGCAGCTCTGGATTATAATACAGGATAAGGCCGAATGCACACGGCCGTGTTCTGCGGCCGTGAGCGGTCCGTGGTATGCCGGCCTGGATTCCTGCTGACAGCAGGAGCCCACGGCATCATTGGTTGCTATGACGCCGTGCGCTTCATAAAGCTGCTGCACTACAGTAATACACTCGTATGATGTAAACGATTTGTATTACTGTAGTGCAGCGGCGGCATGAAGCACACGGCGTCATAGCAACCAATGACGCCGTGCGCTCCTGCTGTCAGCAGGAATCCAGGCCGGCATACCACGGACCGCTCACGGCCGCAGAACACGGCCGTGTGCAATCGGCCTAAGTAATATATTGTATGTACACAGTGACTCCACCAGCAGAATTTGTGCAGCTCTAGTGCAGCTCTGGAGTATAATACAGGTTGTAACTCCAGATCAGTACAGAATAAGTAATGTATGTACAGTCGTGGCCAAAAGTTGCTGCTTAAGTTTTTATAATATATAATATTTGCATATACTCCAGAATGTTATGAAGAGTGATCAGATGAATTGCATAGTCCTTCTTTGCCATGAAAATTAACTTAATCCCCCCAAAAAATTTCCACTGCATTTCATTGCTGTCATTAAAGGACCTGCTGAGATCATTTCAGTAATCGTCTTGTTAACTCAGGTGAGAATGTTGACGAGCACAAGGCTGGAGATCATTATGTTAGGCTGATTGGGTTAAAATGGCAGACTTGACCTGTTAAAAGGAGGGTGATGCTTGAAATCATTGTTCTTCCATTGTTAACCATGGTGACCAGCAAAGAAACGCGTGCATAAACATGGCTTCACAGGCAAGGATATTGTGGCTACTAAGATTGCACCTCAATCAACAATTTATAGGATCATCAAGAACTTCAAGGAAAGAGGTTCAATTCTTGTTAAGAAGGCGTCAGGTCGTCCAAGAAAGTCCAGCAAGCGCCAGGATTGTCTCCTAAAGAGGATTCAGCTGCGGGATTGGAGTGCCACCAGTGCAGAGCTTGCTCAGGAATGGCAGCAGGCAGGTGTGAGCGCACCTGCACGCACAGTGAGGCGAATACTTTTGGAAGATGGCCTGGTGTCAAGAAGGGCACCAAAGAAGCCACTTCTCTCCCAAAAAACCTCATCAGGGACAGATTGATCTTCTGCAGAAAATATAGTGAATGGACTGCTGAGGACTGGGGCAAAGTCATATTTTCCGATGAGGCTTCTTTCCGATTGTTTGGGGCATCAGGAAAAAGGCTTGTCCGAAGAAGAAAAGTTGAGCGCTACCATCAGTCCTGTGTCATGCCAACAGTAAAGCATCCTGAGACCATTCATGTGTGGGGATGCTTCTCATCCAAGGGAGTGGGCTCACTCACAATTTTGCCCAAAAACACAGCCATGAATAAAGAATGGTACCAAAACACCCTCCAACAGCAACTTCTTCCAACAATCCAACAACAGTTTGGTGAAGAAGAATACATTTTCCAGCACAATGGAGCACCGTGCCATAAGGCAAAAGTGATAACTAAGTGGCTCGGGGACCAAAAACGTTGACATTTTGGGTCCATGGCCTGGAAACCCCCCAGATCTTAATCCCATTGAGAACTTGTGGTCAATCCTCAAGAGGCAGGTGGACAAACAGAAACCCACTAATACTGACAAACTCCAAGAAGTGATTATGAAAGAATGGGTTGCTATCAGTCAGGAATTGGCCCAGAAGTTGATTGAGAGCATGCCTAGTCGAATTGCAGAGGTCCTGAAAAAGAAGGGCCAACATTGCAAATACTGACTCTTTGCATAAATGTCATGTAATTGTCGATAAAAGCCTTTGAAACGTATGAAGTGCGTGTAATTATATTTCACTAGATCACAGAAACAACTGAAACAAAGATCTAAAAGCAGTTTAGCAGCAAACTTTGTGAAAACTAATATTTGTGTCATTCTCAAAACTTTTGGCCACGACTGTACATAGTGACTCTACCATCAGAATAGTGAATGCAGTTCTGGAGTATATTACATGATGTAACTCGGAATCAGTACAGGATAAGTAATGTACAGTTGCAAGGAAAAGTATGTGAACCCTTTGGAATGGTATGGATTTCTGCACAAATTGGTCATAAAACATCACAACAATAGACAATCACAGTCTGCTTAAACTAATAACACACAAATAATTTAATGTTACCATGTTTTTATTGAACACACCATGTAAACATGCACAGTGCAGGTGGAAAAAGTATGTGAACCCCTAGACTAATGACATCTCCAAGAGCTAATTGGAGTGAGGTGTCAGCCAACTGGAGTCCAATCAATGAGATGAGATTGGAGGTGTTGGTTACAGCTGCCCTGTGCTATAAAAAACACACACCAGTTGTGGGTTTGCTTTTCAAAAGAAGCATTGCCTGATGTGAATTATGCCTCGCACAAAAGAGCTCTCAGAAGATCTATGATTAAGAATTGTTGACCTGCATAAAGCTGGAAAGGGTTATAAAAGTATCTCCAAAAGCCTTGCTGTTCATCAGTCCACGGTAAGACAAATTGTCTATAAATGGAGAAAGTTCAGCACTGCTGCTACTCTCCCTAGGAGTGGCCGTCCTGTAAAGATGACTGCAAGAGCACAGCGCAAACTGCTCAATGAGGTGAAGAAGAATCCTAGAGTGTCAGCTAAAGACTTACAAAAGTTTCTGGCATATGCTAACATCCCTGTTGGCGAATCTACGATATGTAAAACACTAAACAAGAATGGATACCATAGAGGAAGCCACTGCTGTCCCAAAAAAACATTGCTTCACGTTTACAGTTTGCACAAGAGCACCACAGCAGTACTGGCAAAATATTCTGTGGACAGATGAAACCAAAGTGAAGTTGTTTGGAAGAAACACACAAGACTATGTGTGGAGAAAAAGGCACAGCACACCAACATCAAAACCTCATCCCAACTGTGAAGTATGGTGGTGGGGGCATCATGGTTTGGGGCTGCTTTGCTGCGTCAGGGCCTGGATGGATTGCTATCATCAAAGGAAAAATGAATTCCCAAGTTTATCAAGACATTTTGCAGGAGAACTTAAGGCCATCTGTCCACCAGCTGAAGCTCAACAGAAGATGGGTGTTGCAACAGGACAACTACCCAAAGAATAGAAGTAAATCGACAATAGAATGGCTTAAACAGAAGAAAATACGCCTTCTGGAGTGGCCCAGTCAGATTCCTGACCTCAACCCGATTGAGATGCTGTGGCATGACCTCAAGAATTCGATTCACCCCAGACATCCCAAGAATATTGCTGAACTGAAACAGTTCTGTAAAGAGCAATGGTCAAGAATTACTCCTGACTGTTGCGCACGTCTGATCTGCAACTACAGGAAACGTTTGGTTGAAGTTATTGCTGCCAAAGGAGGTTCAACCAGTTATTAAATCCAAGGGTTCACATACTTTTTCCACCTGCACTGTGAATGTTTACATGGTGTGTTCAATAAAAACATGGTAACATTTCATTCTTTGTGTGCAATTAGTTTAAGCAGACTGTGATTGTCTATTGTTGTGACTTAGATGAAGATCAGATCACATTTTATGACAAATTTGTGCAGAAATCCATATCATTCCAAAGGGTTCACATACTTTTTCTTGCAACTGTACATACACAGTGACTCCACCAGCAGAATAGTGAGTGCAACTCTGGAGTATAATACAGGATGTAACTCGGGAGCTGTACAGGACAAGTAATATAATGTACACAGGACTCCTCATTGCAGAATAGTGAGTACAGCTCTGGACTGGAGTACAATATAGGCAGAAAGTCAGGATCAACAAATGATAATTATGGAATGTATGTACACAGTGTCTCTACCAGCAGAATAGTGAGTACAACTCTGGAATATAATACAAGATGTAATTCGAGATCAGTACAGGATAAGTAATGTAATGTACAGTTAGGTCCATATATATTTGGACACTGACACAAATTTTGTTTTTATTACCTGTTCACTTAAACATTAAAGTTATAGTTATATAATGGACATAAAGTCCAGACTTTTAGCTTTCATTTGAGTGTATCATTAAAATTGGATGGAGGGTTTAGGAGTTTCATCTCTTTTACATGTGGCTCCCTGTTTTAAAGGGACCAAAAGTAATCGGACAATTGACTCAAAGGCTGCTTCATGGGCAGGTGTGGGCAATTCCTTCATTATTTCATTCTCAATTAAGCACATAAAAGGCCTGGAGTTGATTTAAGGTGTGGTGCTTGCATTTGGAAGATTTTGCTGAGAATTAAACATGCGGTAAAAGGAGCTATCCTTCATCAGCGAAAACAGAAAAAACCTATCAGAGAAATTGCTATACAATTAGGAGTGGCAAAATCTACAGTTTGGTACATTCTGAGAAAGAATGAAAGCACTGGTGACCTCAACAATGCAAAAAGACCTGGACGCCCACGGAAGACAACAGTGGTGGATGATGGCAGAATAATTACCATGGTGAAGAGAAACCTCTTCACAACAGCCAACCAAATGAACAACACTCTCCAGGATATAGGCGTATCAATATCCAAATCTAAGGACAAGACTGCATGAAAGTAAATAAATAAAGAGGGTTCACTGCACGGTGCAGGCCACTCATAAGCCTCAAGAATAAGAAGGCTAGATTGGACTTTGCTAAAAAAAATATCTTAAAAACCAGCACACTTTTGGAAGAATATTCTTTGGACAGCTGAAACCAAGATCAACCTCTACCAGAATGATGGAAAGAAAAAAGTATGGCAAAGGCATGGTACAGCTCACGATCCAAAGCATACCACATCATCTGTAAAACACGGCGGAGGCAGTCATGGCTTGGGCATGCATGGCTGCCAGTGGGTCCCTAGTGTTTATGGATGAAGTGACACAAGACAGAAGCAGCCAGATGAATTCTGGGGTTTTTAGAGACATACTGTGTGCTCAAATCCAGCCAAATGAAACCAAACTGATTCGTCGGCATTTCATAATACAGATGGACAATGACCCAAAACATAAAGCCAAAGCAGCCCAGGAGTTTATTAACCCCTTATCACCCAGCGCCGTACTATTACGGCCAACTGATTCGGCGGGTGCAGGAGCTATGCCCGCCCAATCAGCTGCAGGGGACTGGCTGTTCCCGTTAGCCAGACCCCTGCTGTATGCGCCGGCATCGGTGAAAACACAGATGCCGACGCATTAACCCCTTCTATGCCACGGTCAGCACTGACCACGACATAGAAGCGGTTTGCTGCGGGTGAGGGAGCCCATTGGGTCCCCGCGCTGCTGTGGAGTGGACCCGACGGGTGACAAGGCAGCCCGATGACATGCACAGGCTGCCCAATGCTTTGCACGGCATCGGGACCTGCCTTCTACGGGTTCCCAGGAGATCCATCCTCAGGCTGGGTCTCCTAGGCAACCGGTTAGTGTATTACTCAGTGTAATACACTAACAGGCAATGCATTACAGTACAGATGTATTGTATTGCATTACAGAGGGGATTAGACCCCCAAAAGTTAAAGTAAAAAACAGTGTTTTTAATAAATAAAAATAAAGTTTCAAGTGAAAAAAGAAAAACGCCCCTTTTCCCCTGAATAAGAAAAAACACATATTAGGTATCGCCGCATCCGTAACGACTGGCTCTATAAATATATCACATCATCCACCCCGTCCGATAAACGCCATACACAAATAAAATAAAAACTGTCAAAAAAAGGTATTTTTGTCACCACACATCACAAAAAGTGCAACACCAAGCGATCAAAAAGGCATATGCCTCCCAAAAAAGTACCAATCAAACCGTCGCCTAAGACAATCACCCAAAAAAGAAAAAGCTATCAATCTCAGACAATGGAAACGCTAAAATATGTTTATTTTGTTTCAAAGCCGCTATTGTGCTAAAGTGAAATAATTTAAAAAAGTTGACATATTAGGTATTGCCGCGTCTGTAGCAACCTGCTCTTTAGAAATACCACATGACCTAACCCCTCAGGTGAACACCATAAAAAAAATTAAATAAAAACAGTGCCAAAAAGCAATTTTTTTTGTCACCTTACATCAATTTTTTTTTAACACCAAGCGATCAAAAAGGCATATACCCCCCAAAATAGTACCAATCAAACAGTCACCTCATCCCGTGAAAAAGGAGACCCTACCTAAGACAATTACCCCAAAAATAAAAAAGCTATGAATACACTAAAACATAAAAGAAATCCTATTATTGTGTAAAACTTTAATAATTATGAAAAAATATACATATTAGGTATTGCCACGTCTGTAACGATCTGCTCTATAAAAATATCACATGACCTAACCTAAAATTAAATAAATAAAAAATGTGCCAAAATTACAATTATTTATGGTCACCATGCCCCATAAAGTGTAATAATGAATGATCAAAAAATCATATGTACCTAAAAATGGTACCGATAAAAACGTCAACTCTTTCTGCAAAAAACGAGCCCCTGCACAAGACGGTCCGTATAAAAATAAAAAAAATATGGCGTTCAGAAAATGGAGACACAAACATACTTTAAAAAAAAATAAATGCTTTATTATGTAAAACTATATCAAACAAAGAAAGTAGACATATTTGATATCATATAAAAATTGCACATGCAATTGTCAGATGAATATTGTGAAAAAAAAACAAAAAAAAAAACGGTGCCAAAACAGCCCTTTAGTTACCTTGTCTCACAAAAAACCTAATATAGAGCAATTAAAAATCATATATACCCCAAAATAGTACCAACAAAACTGGTTCCCTTAGTTTCCAAAATTGGGTCACTTTACACCCAAGAGGTTACATATCATCTACCCTACATCTTCTCCCATGTGTTGGAGGGGCTGTGGAAATATAGGCTCCCTGCTCCACGTCTTGTGGGCATGCCCAGTTGTCATTAATTACTGGAAACAGGTGTTTGCATTGCTAGGTGAAATATCTGGTCAGGATACCCCCCCATCTCCAGAAATTGCTCTTTTGTTTCTAGGCATTCAGCACTTCTGCCCGTCATATAGACCAATAGTGGGACACGTCTTGCTTAGCGCCAAATTAGTTATCACCCGCCATTGGAAAGAAACGAACCCCCCAGTTATTTCGGAGGTGATTGCTGAGCTAAATAATACATGCCGATATGAGAGGATGATTCCGCCCTCAGTGCTCTCTCCTATTAAGTACAGGCGCACCTGAAATCCATGGGTGGTTCATCCGAAATTCTCCAAGTAGATAATCTTCAATATTCTGACCCCACAGGAGAGGTAGGGGTTGGTGACTTCCTTTGAGACTGCCTCCTATAGCTCCCTCCTGCAGCTAAGCCTTCTGATTAGACAGATCTGTGTTTGACACTTGTCACTTATAGTTTTAGTGTTTAATGTAAATTCTCGATAACTAATGTATGCTAAGAAATGTATCCTGATAATGCAACCAGTTTGATCCTGCGATATGATTCCTACCGGACACTATCAAGTCATGTCTTCCATTATACTGGAAACTTTTGTGACTGTAATAATACTTGTCCTCGGTGGCTGCGTCCACTTCAGATTATCTATGCAAATGTCATGTTTGCTATTCTTTGAATAAGAAAAATCTCAATAAAAATGTTGAACTCAAAAAAATTGGGTCACTTTTTGGGAGTTTCTACTGTAAGGGTGCATCAGGGGGGCTTAAAATGAGACATGGCATCTGAAATCCAGTCCAGCAAAATCCTTCTGCGCCCTGCCGTTTGCCCTTGCATCAGTTTACGACCATATGTGAGGTGTTTCTGAAAACTGCAGAATCAGGGTAATAAATATTGAGTTTTGTTTGGCTGTTAACCCTCCATGTGTTAAAGATTTTTTTTTTATTAAATTGGAAAATCTGCCAAAAAAATTTGAAATTTAATCTCTATTTTTCTTTAATTTTTGTGGAATACCTAAAGGGTTAACAGTTTGTAAAATCAGTTTTGAGTAGCTTGAGGGGTGTATTTTCTACAATGGGGTCATTTATGGGGGGTTTCCACTATGTAAGGCCTCATGCACATGGCCGTCGTTTTGGTCCGCATCCGAGCGCCGTTTTGACGGCTCGGATGCGGACCCATTCACTTCAATGTGTGCTGTCCGCATCCGTTGCTCCATTCCGTGACCCCGCAAAATAAAAAAAATAACGTCCTATTCTTGTCCACGCTTTGTGGAACACGCACGAACGTCATCCGTGTTTTGTGGATCCGTGATTTGCGGACCGCAAAACACACCACTGTCCTGTGCATGCGGCCTAAGGCCCACAAAGTGACTTCAGACCTGAACTGGTCTTTTAAAAAGTGGGTTTTGGAAATTTTAACAATTTTAAGAATTGCTTCTAAAATTCTAAGCCTTCTAACGTTTTTTTAAAAAATATGACATTTACAAAATGATGCCAACATGAAGTAGACATATGGGGAATGTTAAGTAATAAATATTTAATACATTTTTCAAAATTTTTGGTAAATTTGTTATTTTATTTTTTCATAAATGAAGGTGAAATATATTGACAATTTTTTTTGACTATTATGAAGTACAATGGGTCATGAGAAAACAAGAATGTCTTGGATAAAAAAGTGTTCCAAAGTTATTGCCACATAAAGTGACACATGTCGGATTTGCAAAAAATGGCTTGGGCAGGAAGGTGAAAACTGGCCAGGGGTAGAAAGGGTTAAAGCAAAGAGATGAGATATTCTTGAATGGCCAAACCAGTCACCTGATCTGAACCTAATAGAGCATTTCACTTGTTAAAGACTAAACTTCAGACAGAAAGACCCACAAACAAACAGCAACTGAAAACCGCTGCAGTAAAGGCCTGGCAGAGCATTAAGAAGGAGGAAACACAGCGTCTGGTGATGGCCATGATTTCAAGACTTCAGGCAGTCATTGACAACAAAGTTTTTTCAAAATTAACATTTTATTTACAATCATGTAATTGGACAAATTAATTTTGAGCCCCTGAAATGAAGGGATTGAGTTTAAGAAATGCTTTAGTTCCCAGTTCCTGGTTTATGCAATCATTTTGTTCCACCCACTGAATTAAAGCTGAAAGTCTGAACTTCAACTGCATCTGAATTGTTTTGTTCAAAATCCATGGTGGTAATGTACAGAACAAAAATTAGAAAAATGTTGTCTCTGTCCAAATATATGTGGACCTAACTGTATGTACACAGTGACTCCACCAGCAGAATAGTGACTGCAGCTCTGGAGTATAATACATGTATCTCAGGATTAGTACAGGATAAGTAATGTATGTACACAGTGACTAAACCAGCCAGAATACTGAGTGCAGCTCTGGAGCATAATACAGGATGTTACACTGGATCAGTACAGGATAAGTAATGCTTTTACGTAGTGACTGGCTGTTTAGATTCCTTCTGCATGTGACCTGTAATTTGGAGTTCAGGGGCTGTGTGTTTCCCTCACTCACTGCTGTGTTCCTCAGACTTGTATAACACTCTCGTGGCTGTAGAAGCTCTGCAGATGCTGATTTCATGTTGTGATGACTTATGATATGTTGTGCCCCTCCTCCTCCATGGCTGACAGGGTGAATGTGGGGTGTTCTTATGTTGAGTCTCTGTCCTTGACCTTCTCGTTTGCCCTGTGAGGAGATTTTGAGACACCATTGATCTCTAACATCTTCTGGGTATGATCTGATCACTGCGGTTTATGATGTGTGTGTTAATCTCCTTGACCTCTGAGTAACCCCAGGGTCACTGGCTCAATTTAGGGGGAGACTTGGACCCAACTCTCCATCAGAGGACTTGGTGCCCCAGGCTTCTCGTCTATTTCCTCAGACTCTGAGCTGCTTTGGGAGGTGTCTGAGCTTTAAAGGGTCGTAAAGCTGCGGCATGAGTCATAAAGCCCTCCGCAGCCTGACGCCCTGCAGTCTATTTCAGCTGCCCAGGAGTTTTCATTTTGCGGCTTTTTATGTGACCTCGTAAAATCGCCGTCAGCGCCGCTCACTGATTGGCTCAGTGGGACGGCTGCAGTTAGAGTTAGAGCCTCTGACAAATTGTTCCGCTCTGAAGTCGATAGTAATTCGGCTGCGCTCCCCCTCCTCCTCTGTCTGCCACTCTCCTTCAGGCTCCGCTCTGTGTCCTGTATCTGCCATTGTCTCCAATATCTCTGCTCAATGCCCATCCTGTCTACGATGAGAGAAGCAGCTCTGTGCAGCACCCACAAACATGGAAGTGGTACTGTGCAGCACCCACAAACGCACCGCTCCGTGGTCACATGACACAAACGAATCCTCGATGCAAATTTGCTTTGAGGATTTTATTGTGTTGTCAATCGAGTAAACGTTTCAGCCCTACTGTGCAGCGCCCACAAACACAGAAGTGGTACTGTGCAGCGCCCACAAACACAGAAGTGGTACTGTGCAGCGCCCACAAACACAGAAGTGGTACTGTGCAGCGCCCACAAACACAGAAGTGGTACTGTGCAGCGCCCACAAACACAGAAGTGGTACTGTGCAGCGCCCACAAACACAGAAGTGGTACTGTGCAGCGCCCACAAACACAGAAGTGGTACTGTGCAGCGCCCACAAACACAGAAGTGGTACTGTGCAGCGCCCACAAACATAGAAGTGGTACTGTGCAGCGCCCACAAACACAGAAGTGGTACTGTACAGCGCCCACAAACACAGAAGTGGTATTGTGCAGCATTCACCTATACAACAGCATCCAAGGATTTAAAATAAAAGAAGTTGTGTTGCTCAGTGTCTACACATTCAGTATAATTGCTCCAGTATTCTGCAGTGTACATGCGTACAATAGAATTGCAGCTGTAGTCTACAAATCCACACCTAAAGTAGAATTGTAGGAGTACGGTGCAGTGTTCACACATAAAGTAGAATTGCAGTGGTACTGTGCAGCAGCTACACGCGCAGTAGAATTGTTGTGCAATTCTGCAATGTCCAAACATAAAGTAAAATTGCAGCTGTACCCTGCAAAATTTGCACACAGTTGAAATACAGCTGCAGTCTACACATCCACACATACAGTAGAACTGCAGCGGTACTGTGCTGTATCCGCACATCCAATAGAATACATAAATACAATGGAATTGCAGTAGTACTTTGTAGCATCCATACTGTACATTAGAAGTAGTACACATGTTCAGTGTCAAACGTCATCTCTGACAGCACTGAACAGTTTCTAGGTGGCAACTTAATAGGTCAGACTGCAGTTTCCAAGGACTTTAGCGTCCATAAAAAAGGAAGCCCTAAAAAGATTACTCTCCATGGGCAGCAATATGAAAAAGGAAAATCTTCTCATGAAAAGTTCTGATCCTCCTCGTGAAGATCCACCTGGTAGGGCAATGTACTCTGGAAAAATATTAGCAAAATTGTTCCCAAAAACGGTGTCTCTATCGCCACCTATAGATGTTGCTGTAACTACACTGTTCAACTACACTCGTCACCATAATCCCAGGAGTAGGACCAGTGTGGCATTCCCTTGTGAAGGCAAGGGAAGCGTTTCCCACATGGTCTGCAGACCAATATCCAGTTATCATTGCATCTGAGACAAAAGCAGGACTTATCGCTGAAGAGAATAGACCATGCCTCCATTGCTGTCTTGGTGTGCACTATAACAGCCTTTGTGGCGTGGTGGTGTGAGGTCAAGGGATGTCCTGTAACTGGACGTCTGGCTCGTAGCCCAACGTTGTGCAAACGCCTTCTGATATTTTGTGTAGACGCTTTTTGCCGCCCTAGGCTTGGGATGTAATGTGCAATTTTACTTACAGTCCAGCATACACCCAGGGTGAGAGCCAAGTATCATAATATTAACTGCGCTAAGGTGACAGAAGTGTCCTGACCTAACGTCCACCTCCTGCACATGTCAGTGTGCCCAGTAGCATTGTTTTTGTATGCTGCCTGTAATCCTCAGTACTAGTGTTTGTGTGTACACTGCACAGTACCACTTCCCCTGTGCTGTATACTGGGTGCAATTCTCAATATCTAATCTTATTCTGTATATATGGACACTGCACAGTACCACTTCTCCGGTCCCGTATACTGGGTGTAATTCTCACTATGTGCTGTTATTCTGTATATATATGGACACTGCACAGTACCACTTCTCCTGCCCTGTATACTCGGTGCAATTCTCAGTATCTGCTCTTATTCTGTACTAGCAGAAGGACCCGGCGTTCGCACGGGTATATTTCATCTATTTCATTTAATGTTTGTGTGTGTCATTAAAGATATCGACAGTATCCCCCATAACAGTGACCTCTACAGGACCCCACCCATTAACACTGACCCCCCTACAGTGCCCCACAACTTTAAAATGGGACCTCCACAGCAGTCCATCCCCTTAACTTTGACTTTCACAGCAGCCCGCCCTTTTAACAGTGATTTTAACAGCACCCCACTCCCTTGACAGTGACCTCCTCAGGGGCCTGCCCCCTTAACAGTGACCTCACAGTACCCTGCCCCCTTAACAGTGACCTCACAGTACCCTGCCCCCTTAACATTGACCTCACAGTACCCTTCCCCCTTAACAGTGATCTCCACAGTGTCCACCTCTTTAATGCTAGGGCTACACAACATGTGTCGCGCAACATTTTGTCTCAACAATTTTTATAATGATCGGCTATGGTGTTGCACTGCAACATGTGATATGCTGCTACTGTGACACGACAGTTGCACAAAATCCATCCAAGATGGATTTTTCTGCGACTGTTGCATCGCAATCGCAGCATGTCGCATATCGCATGTGCAACACCATAGCTGATCGTTATAAAAATTGTTGAGACAAAATGTTGCGTGACACATGTCGCTGTGTAGCCCAAGCATTAAAGGGGCAGGGCGATGTGGAGGTCACCACCATAGACTAGTTGTGCCCTAGTTGTGCCCTATGTGTCGTGCAACTTATTGTCTTCGTGTAGCCCTAGCCTAAAGCTGACCTACAGCAGTGAAGAAAAATGGCTGGGTTGTTATGAAAACCTGGAGTAAAACTGTGTGTATTTGGAGACTAAGGGCCTGCAAGCTTCTATTGGTTGATAAGGGACATGTGACCGTGTGTATGGCAGTTGGGATATGAAGGCCATTTTTTGGAAGTATCTCAGGAATGGTATGTCCTAGAAAGCTGTGACCCCACAAGATTTCTTTCCAGGTAGCAAGGGATGTGTATACCAAGTTTCGTTGAAATCGATAGTTGCGGTTTTGAGTGATCGCGGAACATGCATGCATACATGCATACATCCTTCTTTAGATAGATAGATATATCGACACTGCACAGTACCACTTCTCTTATCCTGTATACTAGGTGTAATTCTCAGTACCTGCTCTTATTCTGTATATATAGACACTGCACAGTACCACTTCTCCTGTCATGTATACTGGGTGTAATCCTCAGTGTGCAGGAGCCAGTGGACGGGTGTGGTTGTGTGTGAAGGAGCTCCTGCTAATTGCTGACAAGCTACCGGGGATTTTTCCATCTATCCCAGCCCAGGCCCTGCCTCTCCCCAAAGGAGTTGGTAGGGTCCTGGGCAATGAAGTGACTCAAGACCCAGGATCCTGCTTCCCGGAGTAGGCCGGCGGGAGGTAGGGGAGGTGAGCTACCGGCCTCAGTTCCATCTTCCGCCCCGGGGGTCAGAAGATCCAGCAGGAGTCGTGGTGCAGCGGCCCCCCCATCGCCGGCAGTTCCAGGAGGGCGGACAGTAGCCCTCCAAAAGGTACGCAGAGTGCTCCTGGGGGTGGGCCGGGCTCGGTTGAGGCTGACTGGGGCAACATGAAGCCCCAGGAACTAATCGCTGTTTACAGCTCCCGGATCACGGCCTACCTCCGGGAGTATGAGGAAGCGAATAGGACCCTCAAGAAGGTTAGGGAGAAACTAAAGCTTGAGAGGGGGAAGGTGGACAAAGCAGCCAGAAAAAAACAGGCCAGAGATATCAAGAAAAATAAAAGGCTTAAAAGAAATTATTAAAGAGCTGCAAGAAAGAATGGGGGCCATTCTGGAAAACAGTGGTCCCTTTAAGGAAAAGCTCATGAATGATCAAAGGTTTAATGAAATGGCTGGAAACCGAGAACAGCAAGAAGATGACTCCTCTAGTGAGGAGGAAGAGTCGGACATGGGGGGGCAACCTGTGGAAACTGGCATCACCGCAGAGCAGGTATGCCTGCCCCCCACTAGTTCTGATGAAGAAATAGACTACAGTGAGAGCAGCGGAGTTGGGGGGCAGCTTATGGCCGAAATACGCCACCTGGAGTCCCCCAAAATTTGTGAGGACATTTGTTTTGGTAATGAATTGCCTGAACATGAGCCGATGGGAAAGAAGAGAAAGACAAAGACATTAAAGCCAGAGGTGAGGTATGTCTATGTGACCCAACCCGCGTGCCCTGGGCCAGCTGAAAAGCCAGCTCAGGGCACAAACCCCACCATCCTCCCTGGCCCGGTCTCTGCTGTGGGACCGGTGCGTAGGAGTGGGGAGAAAGATGTGGTAAAGATGGCGCAGGACACCGTCGCTGTTTGCGGTAACAGGGGCGGTGAGGAGAAGCAGGAGGGGCCAGACAGGAAGGCTCCCGGGGCAGGTGACGAGGGGGACATGGTTGGTGGTTGGGTGGCTCTGCCCGCCTCTGCTGGGGCACTGGACAAGTGCCGGGTGGAGGTGCGGCGGGGCGATGTGGCTGCCACTGCCCCCCTTGCAGAGGTCGTTGCCGGGATCCCTGTCCTGGGGTCTGCGTCCTCTGCCCCGGTCTGCATTGCCACTCCCGTGCGCCCTGCAGTCCCCCCTGCCGGTTTTGGCGTGGCGGCGGGGGACAGGGGGGCGGGGGTGGTGGTGGTGGCTGTGGGTGGTGGGGGTGCGGCCGCGGGTACAGCAGTGTCCCGATCCAGAGTTGCAGGGGGAGGGTGCGAGGTGGCTGCCTCTGCCCCTCCCAATTTACATGCCCAAGTCCTTGCCGGGGTCCCAGTCTCCTCTGCCCCGGTCTGTTCCGCTTCAGTCCCTTCCGCTGGTATTGTTGTGGCGGCGGGGAGTGGAGGCGCAGTGGGAGTGGTCAGGGGTGAAGGGGGTGGGGCTTCGGATATCCACAAAAGAGCTCAGAGCAGTGTGTGTAGGCAGAGAGGGAGGGGGCGGTCCTGATGCGAGTGTGGTGCGCACCGCCCCTCCCTCCTGCACTGTCCATCAAGTGGATAAGGCCGGCGTGGCTGGGACCAGTGGTTCTACAGCCCTCCGGCCCGAAAAATCAGGAAAGACTGTTAAAAATGTGTCCAGCAAGGAAATGCTGGACAAAACGAATAAAGTGACCTCTGTCCCCTCTGGCCCAGCAGTGTGTGTGGGGGGAGTGCGGTAGTGGCCACTGAAGAAGTGGTCACTTGTGTAAATACAGTTTATGTTAGTGATGTTGCCTCGGGCCCTGATGGAGGGGTGAATGTTGGAGGTCGGCCGGCCACTGTACAAGTGGCCGGTGCGCCTCATGTAGCCCCTTCAGAGGGGTCTGGAGTGACACCTGCTGTAGATAGGTCTGGGGGGGGGGGGGGCCCGTTCCGGCCCGGCTGCCCCTCCTGCGTCGGTTACGCCTGGCAGAAGTTATGCTGGTGTGGTCACCGGTGCAGGGGGGGAGGGGCGGTCCCCATTGTCCTCCCCATTACCAATGTCTGGTGACGGTAACTTGCAGCGGCAAAATCTAGAGGCTCTTAGGAGAGGGGAGAATTCCATTACAGTAGGGGGGCAGCAGGTGGATCTATCCTTCTGGATAGACAGGCATGGCCTGCGTGCCTTCCGAGAGCAAGGCGGGGGCGAGACCACCTGGTCCTCACCCACAACCGGCCCTGGGTCAGCCAGACGGAATGTTGTCTGTCTGAAATGGAGAGGCAATGAAGCGTGCCCTACCAGGAAGAGGGTGGCAGAGCTTCTCTTTCAGATGGGCATCAGGGCATGTGACATCTTTGCCCTGATACATCCGTATGGCACCCGGCCAGAGGGTCTTGAACTTTTCTGGTCTGGGTATGAACTGGCAAAAAACCAGCCGGACTGGCAGGGGTTTTTTGTGCAAGCGATAACCCGCCAGAATGAGGTGAAGAAAGTGACCGTTCTGACCCGTAATGAGTCACTTTCTTGTGTTGACATCTTAACCTGGTTGAGCAGGTACGGGGACGTCCAGGGTCTTCCTAGCAAGAACCTGGATGAGTTTGGCATCTGGTCGGGTGCCTGGAGGTTTCTGATTAGGTTGAGACATTCATGGGGGTCGGTTTCCCACATACCGTCATCTGCTTTCCTTGGTCGGGATAGGATCATGGTGTTCTACAGGGGGCAGCCTAAGCTGTGTTACAAGTGGGTCAGCCCTTCGCACTTCAGCGCCGGCTGCCGAGTGCAGAGGTGCGCGTTGTGCGGGGGTGAAGGCCATCTAGCTGCATCTTGTGGGCAGATTAGATGCAACCTGTGTGGTGAGCTAGGGCACCCGTTCAGTCGTTGCCCTCGCTCTGTCGCCAACGTGGCTCTTGCACGCGCAGAGGCGAGCCGGGAGGCCCCCACTGCCGAGGCGGGTGCTGGCGAAGGCGACAAGGCAGTGGGGTCGATGAAGAGAAAAGACAGCCCGTCCCAGCAGAGACGGAGGGAGAGGCGTCAAATGGAGAGGGGGCAGGTGGAACCCTGTCCTGGGGTGATGCCTGTGCCCTCCCAAGAGAATGCCTCTCCTAGAGCTGAGACCCTGGGGAATATCGAGGTGAATGAGGAACTCAGGAGACTAGACCATTCCGAGGTGACTCTGTCCTCTTGCTACGAGAGTGCAACAGAGGAGAGTGAGACAGAGTCTAATAGAACAAGAAGGAAACGTCTGACCCAAAAAAGATCTAGCCCGACTAGAGTGCCTGTGGAAGGCAAAGCCAGCTCCCCCCTGGACCTCTCTAATCCTGACTCTCTTCCCCTGGATCTTTCCAACCGGTACCTCACCTTGGATGAGATCTCCGCCTCCTCTTCTTCCGGTGAGGAGGTTGAAGGTGGGGAGCCGGAGGGGCAAGAGAAGGAGCCTCTGGAAAGGTTCGCCCCTCCCTCCGGTGAGGATGCAAGGTCCTCGGGAGGTGGGGCGGGTCCATACGCTGGTAATGGGAATGACAAGGGTGGTGCGAAGGAAGAGGCGGTGGTGACTAATGAGATGGACACCACTGTCTCTCTCAAGAGATCGGTCCACCTTAGGGGGTAGCCCCAAGAGGGGTAAGAAGAAAAACAAGAAGGGGAAGGGAAGGAAGAAGGCCGTCTAACTTAATCACTCTATATGGCGGCACTCTCTCCGTTGACGCTGGCGACCATTAATGTCGCCAGTATTAAATCGGATGTGGCTAGGTTTGCAGCCTTTGATTTTCTCAGCCGGGTTGAATCTGACATTTTATTTTTGCAAGAGACCAGGCTGCCAGATTTGGCGGCTGTGTATAAAGCAAAAAAGGAGTGGAGGTGTGGTCCATCATATTGGTCTCTTGCGGCTGAACTGTATAGCGGAGTGGCGGTTCTTTGTACCGCACCAGTAGAAAACCGACGAGTGATTGAGTTAGAAATGGGGAGGTGTTTGATTTTAGATGTCCTCATGAAGGGTCAAGAGCTTCGCCTGATAAACATCTATGGTCCCCAAACCAGGTGGGATCGGAAGCGTCTCTTTATGAGGATCAAACCTTTCCGCAGGTGGTCTTTGGCGGGGACTTTAATACAGTCACAAGGTCCCAAGACCGTGGAGGCGCCAGAAACCGGCTGGCTTATAGCTAGCGAGGCTCGCCTGGTGGATGTCCACATTAGGCACACCCCAGGCCACGGTGGTTTCACTTATTATAGAGGTAGTCAGATTAGGTCTAGAGTAGACAGGTTTTATTTAAAGGAGGAGACTACTTTTTCACCTTTAGAGGTGGTAGAGGTGGAATTCTCTGATCATTGTCTAATTATGTTCTCTTTGAATGTTGCAGAATCCCCCCAAATGGGAAGAGGCTATTGGAAGCTAAATTCGGCCTTCCTGGAGGAAGCAGAGGTGAGACAATCCTTTAAGGACTTCCTTCAGAGTCAGGTAGAGTTGCTGGATCTTTGTGACACTAAGTCTGAGTGGTGGGAGATATTCATCGGGTGGCAAAATTCTTCCGCCAGCTCTCGAGCCTCAGGTCCCTGAACAAGTACCGCTTGTATCAGGGTCTGAGGAGGAAACTCGAACAACTGGTCTCGACTGGAGGTAGCCGAGAGGATATCTCCAGGGTGAAATCTTTGCTTAAGAGGTGCCAGTACGATAGGCACGCATCTTTGGTTTTTGAGAAGGATTTCGGGAAGTACCGCTCACCTGACCCTTACAGAAACTGTAAGATGTCAGTGAAAAGTAAGTTGGTGACGGGACTGGTCGATGGTACGGGATCTCTGGATAGGTCCAGATCAGGGATCTTGGAAATCGTCACGTCCTTCTACTCGTGCCTCTTGAAGAAGAAGGATCTGAATCGGGACAGGATTTTGGCTTTCCTGGCTGAAACCATCCCTGAGTCAAGAGTAGACCTCTCTCTTGGCGTTTTGATAGAAGAAATCAGAGAAGTGGAAGTCAGCCTGGCGATCGAAGGGCTTGCCCTAAAGAAGTCACCAGGCCCGGATGGCTTAACATCCGAGTTTTATAAGACCTTTAAGGACTCCTTGGTTCCCCTCTTGACTAAGGTATTCAACCTCGGGTGCTCTGCCGAAGTCAATGAGGAGGTCAGCTCTGATCCTTATATCAAAGGGTAAAGATCCGAGCCGTATTGAGAATTGGTGTCCCATAGCGCTTCTCAATATGGACAGAAAGATCCTGGCCAAGATACTGTTTAATCGGTTGGTGCAGTTTGCGCCCCGGCTCCTTTCGGAGACCCAACATTGCTCAGTTCCAGGCCGAAGCACGTTTAGTGCTGTGCTCGGTGTCCGAGAGGCAGTGGAGCAGAGTAGGGCGGGTAACTGGAAGGGGTACATGCTGGCTTTAGATCAGGCAAATGCTTTTGATCGGGTTAACCACGAGTACCTCTGGGCAGTCCTGAAATATGGCCTGCCGGGGGGGTTTGTCGATTGGTTAAAGATCTTGTATGCAGGGGCAGAGAGTTTCCCGCTGGTGAACGGTTGGTCTGGCAGCCCTTTTGAGGTCGGGTCTGGAGTCCGCCAGGGTTGTCCATTGAGCCCGCTCTTATACGTGTTTACGATTGATCCTTTTATTAGGAGGATTGATCGAGGACCGTTAGCGGGAGTCAGGATGAGTCTGGAGGAGCCAGAAGCCACTCTGAGGGTGGTGTCGTATGCCGATGATGTCACTGTTTTCGTGTCCTCGGGAGGGGAGGTGGAATACGTGATGTCGGAGGTAGAACGCTACTCGGAAGTCTCCGGGTCCGTGATTAACCGGGATAAGTGTGAGAGTCTCTGGCTGGGAGGGGGTGATCCATCTTTCGGTCTCCCGGACACCCTCCCAGAGACCCAGTCGTCAGCCAAAGTCCTAGGCGTTCAATTCGGCCATGGGGATTATCCCACCCAAAATTGGGACAGCAGGCTGACGATTGCCGCTCAGAAGGTTGACCAGTGGAAGAGTTGGTCTTTGACCCTCAGGGAAAGGGTGAACCTGATCAATACTTACCTTCTCCCTTTGCTTATCTATTTGTCCAGTGTATGTGTCTTGCCAGAACCTCTCTGGACTCGGGTTTACAGTCTGTTCGTTCAACTGTTATGGGGGAATAGGCTGAACCTAGTCAAGAGAGAGTGGTGACATACCGTACGAGGAGATTAGGGGGGTTGGGTATGGTCAATCTAGTGGTGTTCCTTGTGAACACCTTTGTTAAGATCAACCTGGCAAACCTCTGGAAAGAGAGGGCTCCTCCGTGGGTAGTCTCTTGCAAGGGGTTGGTTTCGGCCTTTCTTCCAGGAGTGGGAGACAGGAGGGCAAGTGAAGGATTTGCGTACACCTCACGGATATCTTCCGGCTTATGTCACCCCGAATCTGAAGTTGATCTGCCGGTGGGGTTTGGGAGTGAGGGAAATCAAGGCCCAGTCAAGGAGATCCCTTGACGAGAGGGTCTTGTTGACCCACTTCCAAAAGCCCCTGGCCCTTAAGGATTGCCCAAGCCGGGATCTAGACAGGGGTTTACAGTTGTTAAATTCGGCAAGGATCCCCTTGAAGTTTTGGGACTTGGCTTGGCGCTGCTTTCACGGGAAGCTGTATGTAAGGGGCAACTTGAGGTATAGGAACTCTGATGAAAGGGGTTGTCCCCGGGAGGAGCGTGGCGACATACTGGAAAGTATGGAGCACTTCCTGCTTCAGTGTCCCTTTAATACAGAGGTATACAAACGGGTGGGTGCATCCATTGGCTGGCCTAGGCTAGCCAACCTCTCCTATGCGGAATGGGCTTATGGAGCATTCAAAGGTTTGAGAAGAAGGGACCCATGCACAGCTTTTGTAGTTAGCATAGTGGTCAGGTACTTCACATGGAACGCACGGTGTTTAGTTTCAAGCCAGCAGAAAGTCCTCCCTGTGGAAGAGGTGTGTAGGAACATTCTAGATGACCTGGCGAAGGTTCGCTCTCTTGAGTGCGAGAAGGTGGGTACGGGTGGGGTCTCTTACCTCTGGAGAGGCTTCACCTTTGATGTGCCTTAGCCTCATTAGCACTTTTCCTAGTGTTGGGCTGAGGCTTTCACATTAGGTTTTTGTTTTGTATTTAAGATGAGTTTTTGAAGAAAGGTTTGCAAATGACTGAACTTGGGCCTTCGGTGGATTTTAATATTGGTTTGTATAGATTGATATGGTTGTTATAAGATGTATATATTGTATGATGGGGTAAGTGGAGTGTAGTTAGGTTGGGTGGGGTGGGGTGGGGGGTTCATATATATTTTTTTTTTCGTGTGGGGAGGCCTGCATCCAGCCCTGGACTATGCGGACATAGGAGGACATGAGGCGAGGGGCTGGGTGTGGGTGGTGGAGGAAGGGCTGGCCTCATGGAGGGACAAGAGGCGGAGGTTGGCCCTGGGTGAAGGTGATGGGATAGATAGATTGGTAGGGTTAGTATAGGTTTGTTTTTGTTTTTCTCATATGTGTGTGTATACTAAAAAAAAGTATATATATAAAAAAAAAATACAAAATAAAAATAAAATACAAAAAAAATATGTATAAAAAAGTAAAAAATACAATTTTTTGTTATTATTTATTGTAACAATTTGTCATTCATTTTCTGTTAGGAACAATTTGTATATAGTCAGGGTTCAGCCGGATCGGATGTTTACGTTAGACTAGGTTTCATTTTCTCTTTTTAGTAGGTATGAATGAGATGGTATGCATGGAGCTGGGCCAGTAGGGTAAGTGTATATAGTTTATACCTTGTTTTATATCTTATTTGGAAATTTTTATGGCAAAGTTTTTGTATTTTTGTATAAAATTAAAAAGAGTTCCTCAGTATCTGCTCTTACTCTGTATATATGGACACTGCACAGTACCACTTCTCCTGTCCTGTATGCTGGGTGTAATCTTCAGTATCTCCTGTTAATCTGTGTATAAGGACACTACACAGTACCACTTCTCTTCTCCTTTATGCTGGGTATAATTCTTAATTTTGCTTTGCCTCACCTCTAAGGGTCCATTCACACGTCCATAGTTTATTACAGATCCGCAATACACCTGGCCGGCACCCCCATAGAACTGCCTATTTTTGCCCGTAATTGCGGGCCAGAATAGGACATGTTATATTTTTTTTCTGGAGCCGCATCCATTCCTTCCCCATAGAGAATGAATAAGTCCGCACCCGTTCCGCAATTTGCGGAACGGGCGTGGACCCATTCTACAGACATGTGAATGGACCCTTATGCTCCAGTTAGCTGCAGATTAATTTGCTGCGGATCTGCAAAACACAGATGGTGTCCGTGTGCATTCCACAATTTGTGGAACGGCACGGACACCCATTGCTATAACTGCCTATTCCTGTCCGCAAAACGGACAAAAATAGGACAGTTTATATTTTTTTTTGCGGGGCCACGGAACGGAGCAACGGATGCGGTCAACACACGGAGTGCTGTCTGCATCTTTTGCAGCCCCATTGAAGTGAATGGGTCCGCACCCGAGCCGCAAAATCTGTGGCTCGGATGCGGACTAAAACAACGGTCGTGTACATGAGGCCTTACAGAGCTCATGGTTTCTTCTGTCTTCTGCCACCATCTCCTCATTGTTTTTTATGCCATTTCATATGAATCCTTTCATGCCGTAGGAGAGGGTTATCATGTTCCCGATGAGGGTTTCAGCCATTGTCTTAGTTTTGTATTTGTCACAAAGTCATAATTTATCTCCAATTATCAAATGTTTATTCTTGTATAGTGGTGAAAGCCAAATACTTGTCGATGCCTGTTGTCTCTGACCATTTGCGTCTTGCCGCATTTGCTGCTGCTTTTCTGTTTCTACTGCGGTTTTGATGGCATTACATGCCGCCTCTGCTTCAGCAGCATTCTTGTTGTGTTGTCCTGATGCGGGGGAGGGGGAGTTATATTTTTGTCTATGTCCTCTAAGGCTAGTGCTACGCCAACATGTCACACGATAAAATGGGTATAGCTACACTGCGACATGTGTTGTGCGACTTTTTTGTAATGATAGTCAATGGTGTTGCACTGGACAGTCACACAAAAATCCAATTTGGATAGATTTTTTGAGACTGTCTTGTCGCAGCATGTCACAGTGTGACACCATTAACTAGCGGTAGAAAATTCTGCACGACTTTTCTGTGACAAGAAGTCGCGCGTCACAGGTCGCTGTTTAGCGACATTAAACTGTTGTCAGACAAACTCGCCTTTTTCAGTGGGACTGGTGACAGTCTACACTTATGGAGAGCTCCCAACTCTCCCCCGGTAAAGAATGCCATGGAAGGGAAGGATCGCTGCGTTGAATTTCAGCATCGGATCCTTGGGTTGTCAGGGATCTAAACTGCTGCCAGACATGTCTGGCAGAAGCTTTCTCCTCAATCCCCATTGAAAAAAAAACACTTACAAGCTCTTTAGAACCAAGCATGTACATGTATGGGGGAACTGGGAGAGATAGCTGTCTGTTGAAGGAGCATTTGGCCGACAGCTACTGTAGGCGTATGGAAGCCTTAAGATGCTCATCAGAAAGTTTCCACATCCTCGGCTTGTTGCTTTACTCACCCTTGTTTCTGGAAAGTTCCATTACTGAAGTTGAGGACCCTACGTGAAGTCTGTGGTGGAGGCGGCATGATAAAGAGTGTGGCAGGGGTTTGTTTCCGTGCATTAATAATGGGGGACCCCTCCATTTTCTTCTCGGCTCTGTCATCACCATAAGGGACACATTCACCAGTGATCAGGATCTTTGATGCTGCTGTCAGTGGCGGGAGTCCTGCCGAGCTTTTATGTTTTCTCTTCCTACACTATTAATAGGGACCACAGCCAAAATCCTGTAATTGGCTTGTTCTAAAAATAACCGCCGTCTTCTCTGGAGATCGGCTCCGCAGTCTTCACCGTTCTGCTGTCACACTGGGGGTCATGGATCTGAATCCTGGGAGGAAAACACATTTTCCTCTACTGGGAGGTATAATAATTCCCCCCTCCCTCAGGATGGATTGTTCACTCTTCCCCGTCTTGATATCATCATTTAATGGTGAGTAATTTCTTTAATTAGATTTTTGTGTTTCCGTTAATAATCCGAACATTTGTCTCTATAACAGTCGGGTAATTGGGAGTAGGAAATCGCTGCAGAATCTTTTATAGTGCAGAAGTTCATGACCTCAGACGTCGTCGTTCATTTCTGAAGTTTTAGATCCTTGTGTTGTCAGGCTGGATGTGGTCTCTGTGTCGATTGGCTACACTGGGGGGCAAAGTGCCAAGTGGTCGCTGCTCTATCCACTGCTGGAATAACATGGCCTTAAGGCCCCATTCACATGACTGTGTTTTTAGGTCAATATTTGATCCTAATTTTTTGCTGATCAGATGCAGACCGATTAATTTCAGTGGCGCTGCAAAATATGCACACTGTGTTCTGTCCGCATCTGTATGTCCATTCTACCGTCCTGCAATAAGGATAGAACATGTCCTATTCTTGTGCATTTTGTGGCTAAGAATAGGCATGTGTGGCAGGGTAAAATGCTGGATGCACGACATATACGCTCATGTGCATGGGGCCTAATACTTTTGATCTGTTTTATGACAAGCGGACTTCAGTCTCCCACTGAGCTGAATGATGCACAGTCATGACAGAGGAAAGCGTGTCATCGAGTCCCACAGAGATGAGTAGGATCTGACAGTATGACCTCCGGCTCTGGAAGTGACGCTTCCTTTGTGATATTGGCATCTACTCTGCTGCTTCCGACACTTGTGTTTCTGAGTGAAGATCTAGAGTCTCAGGATGATGAAAATAAATGTGCAACTGGGTTCAGTGATGTGCCAACGGGAAGGTCCGACCTTCCATAACATTATTACGTGGTTCCTGGCGCTCAGCAGGCGTTTCTTTCATGGGATCTTTGGTCCTTTCCATTTATTCCTATGACACAATGTTAGGGTCAGTCTAAGATGATTGTATATATGTACACACCGACACGCAGTGAGGGATGATGTTTTTCGGGGACCCTGCAGCTTTAGCTAACCCTTTACTTTACCTGTACTCATCCTGATTTATATCGTGTCCAGCATTGCCCGCTGGCTGTGAAGATGAGGCACTTTATTCCAGTGTCCTTGTGATTGTAATTCTCATTGTACAGTAATTGCTTCTCGTGTGTCCTTATCGTTATATTGGAAGGACTAAAGCTCTGCTCGGTTCACATCTGCTGTGCTTTTCTTTGCTGTAACAGAAATAGTGAATCAAGCTGCGCTGTTCTGACGGAAGACTCACGCTGAATTCTATAATGTAGATAAGACCGCGGTGTGTGCAGCGGCAAGAGCCTACGTGGACAGAGATAATCAGTGGTGCTACAGGCTGATGTCACAGACAGGAAGTGATGATGACGGGGCCCCCTCTCTTTAAATGGACCCCATATGTTCATGTTCAGCCGCCACTTTGCATGCGATTGCCATTTGTTGGAGGGTGTCACTGGATGCGGTGCACAGTCACCCATTAAGGTTATATAGGAGGATGTGCGCATGCGTCATTTAGGCCTCATGCACACGACTGTACTGTCATTTTGATCCGTGTCCGGTCCACATTTTTTTTTCAGATCACATGTGGACCCATTCATTTCTTTGGGTCTTCAAAAATGCAGAAAACACACGGATGTCATCTTTGTGCAATCCGTGTCTCTGTGGCTGTTCTGCAAATTATAGTACATTTCCTATCCTAGAATAGCTGTTTCTACAGATGTGAGTGAGAAAATTGTGGAATGTACACAGCTGGTATCCGTATTTTGAAGATTTGTGTTTTTTTGACTGTAAAGCGGTTATGATCGTGTGCATGAGGCCTTAAACATATATGAAGTTGGGTGGGCTTACGTGGAGGCTGTTGAGCCTGGTGTCAGACACTGGAGAAAATGGAGGATGGTGGACATTTGATTTTCACAGTGGATCTGTTCATGCCCTGTATCTACAGTAGATCTATTAATGCCCTGTATGTAGTGGATACCGGCGTCACTTCATCTTCTCCACTGGAAGTTCTGTATTCGGCCGATGATAAAGTTGTGGAGGGATGAAGTGGATCCGAGGCTGTAATAATAAGCATCATGTCTGTGCCCCTGAGGAATAATTGCTGGAATTAAATCTGATGATCTAATGAATTGCAACATTAAGGAGCCATGAGTGGGTGAATTGTTTATAGCTATTATGTTATCAGCTTACTGTGTCTTCATATAGGACCATCCTGGTGGTAGAGTAGGGGAGATACCGGTGGAAGATTTACAGGGTGAATCCTTCTGTCCTGATTTTTTTTTCTGGGGGTATCAGTGAAGTGCTGAGTGCCACTTTGGTAGACTAAAGACCTCCTAAATGTGACCCCATGCCTTTCCTGATCCCTGGAAGCTCAGTGTTACATGGAAATATCACCAGTTTCTTTAAAGCATTGCATCCTTGTATTACATGGACGGCCATTCATCTGAATGGATGACACAATAACACTTGGGGTGCAGGACCATGATACACTGACACTTGGGGTGCAGGACCATGATACACTGACACTTGGGGTGCAGGACCATGATACACTGACACTTGGGGTGCAGGACCATGATACACTGACACTTGGGGTGCAGGACCATGATACACTGACACTTGGGGTGCAGGACCATGATACACTGACACTTGGGGTGCAGGAGAACGACATGCTGATGCTTTGGGGTACAAAACAATATAAATGTATCTTGCCCAACAGATATTGCCGTTATATCACTGTACCTGTATACCACCATTTATCAAACCTTCCTTATTCTAAAATCATTAGCCTACCATTGCATCCTGCGAAACATCCGTTTTGATACTCAGTTGCTGTTGGTTACGTCCTATAGTGGAGCCTTGTAATACAGGACGCACATGCTCACAGCACTTCTGTTCCTTCCCTTCAATAACCGATCCTCTGTGTGCAGCGTCAGTCATAGTGTCAGGGATGGATGGACAGATAGATAAACATAAGGATGATTTTTTTGTAACAAATGATGACCATTAGCACAGGTTGCCCCTGTTATAAATCCCGTTAAGCAGAGCATTGTGAATATGTGCAGGTAGAAAATGAACTGGTTAGTGTCACGTCTTGCTGAGGTCAGGACACATCTCACTGCCCTAAAGCATGATGGGTCAGCAGTCACATGACAAACCAGGAAGTAGTATTCAAGCATGGGGGATAAGAGAACTGCAAACTGTGGTAAATTTGAAAAAAAAAAATAAAAAATGGAAGAAAACAATCAAGGTGGAATGAGAGCTAGAACACTTGAAGAAAATAAACTTTAGAGTGAAAAGTAGTTTATGGCACAACCCCTAAGGCAATGACATGATGAGACTTGGGGTGCAGGACAATAGCATTTGGGGTACAGGGTTAAGCATGAACTTTTGTTTCTTCCACTTTTCTGAAGAGCCAGATTCTCGCCATGTGGCGCACATTTCACGGCTCAGTAACCACTGCATCTATTTTGCAGGGTGGTTATAGCTCTGCGTAAAGCGTTTTTCTTTATTGCGCCATTCCTTTCTGCCTAAACTCCTCTACTTTGCATTGAATATGCCGGGAGACGACACTTTGCATTGTCATGTTTATTAATGCTCAGGGTATTCCAGCACGAAGGCTGTCGGTAGCATGTCTCTGCAGGATCTGCGGAATTTGAGCTAGCTCTTACTGATGTGAGGTGGTCCTTAAATCAGAGGGTCCTTTCACATCTGATGCCCCTGCTGCTCCTCGCTGCTTCTCAGGTGGAAATGACGGATGTTTTATGATTTGAGTGGGTGGCACCTTCCTGCATCGTTAAGCTTTCTGCTCAATTCTATGTTAAATCTACTATTTTGTCACGAGTCAATGATTCACTCTCAGATATTGTCACTGAGTTGTCAGGGCAGCGGGGATGGTGGGGGGTGACTCACGAAGTGGGCAGAGATACATAGCGGGCATAATACCCTGCTTTGTTCTGCTCATTTGTTGGGTCGTCTGTAACCCTGGGTGTGAGGGCTGGTGTAATTGAAATGAGTTTAGAATGATGTGTGGCTGGCAGGGCGATGGGTTAAACGCCGCACTCTGTTATGTGTATGGCTCGGAGCACCCGGCAAACTGATGTGAGATGTGAAGTCTCTGGATAATAAAGAACACAGTAAACCCCGGGGAGTCTGTCTTTTTATATTGTCACACTTGACTCTGCTAATCATTGTACGTCGGTGAGGGGGAGCTGTCATGTGTGACTGACGCCCGTCTTGCTTGATGTGGGATTATGTTACTGATGGAGTGACTGCTTCTGTGGGGGCTCCGCTTCCTCACATACAAAACTCTGCTAAAGACTGCAGAATAATATAAAGCAAGCACTGCAGACAGTAGGGTGACTGTATGTACAAACACAGCCAGGAGAGTAGGTTGTGTGGTGCAGGACCCCTGTTTGTAGTAAAGTGAGAAGCGTATGTTGCTGCAGCACCCTTGTGTATACAGTATGTGAGCTCAGCCAGGTGAGTGAGATATGTGGCTGCAGCACCCATGTATATGTATGAGCTCAGCTCCGTTAGTAAGGTGTGTGGCTGCAGTATTTGTTTGTATATGAGCCTAGCCTAGTCAGTGAGGTGTATAGCTGCAGCACTCGTGCTGGTATATACAGTATGAGCTCAGCCAGGTGAGTAAGGTGTGTGGTTGCAGAACTCATGTGTGTGTATATACAGTATGAGCACCACCGCCAGATCAGATAGGTGTGTGGCTGCAGCACCTGTGTGTATATATGAGCTCAGCCAGGTGAGTAAGGTGTGTGGTTGCAGCACTCGTGTGTGTATATACAGTATGAGCACCACCGCCAGATCAGATAGGTGTGTGGCTGCAGCACCCGTGTGTATATATGAGCTCAGCCAGGTGAGTAAGGTGTGTGGTTGCAGCACTCGTGTGCTTGTTACTGAAGCAGGATGCTGGAATTGGCTAAAAAATCCACTATGATCAATCTTGTGCCGGTCTAAACAGCCCGTGTATGGCAGCTCCCGTCCTGACCTCCCAGCACTGACGGGATTGCATAGAATTATATTGATTTATGATGCTATGTAACCCTTACAGTTTTGAAATGCATTGTATAAAGCCTCATTCACACGTCGGTGTTTGGTCAGTGATTTCCATCAGTGATTGTGAGCCAAAACCAGGTGCGGCTCTAAACACAGAACAGCTGCAGATCTTTCCCTTTGGCCTTATGTCTGTGGAGGCTCCAATCTTGGTTTTGCCTCACAATCACTGACCAAACACTGATGTGTGAATGAGGCTTAGCACTGGCATAATGCTGTCAGTGTTATACAATATACTCGATACAGACGTGGACAAAATTGTTGGTACCCTTTGGTCAATGAAAGAAAAAGTCACAATGGTCACAGAAATAACTTTAATCTGACAAAAGTAATAATAAATTAAAATTCTATAAATGTTAACCAATGAAAGTCAGACATTGTTTTTCAACCATGCTTCAACAGAATTATGTAAAAAAATAAACTCATGAAACAGGCATGGACAAAAATGATGGTACCCCTAACTTAATATTTTGTTGCGCAACCTTTTGAGGCAATCACTGCAATCAAACGCTTCCTGTAACTGTCAATGAGACATCTGCACCTCTCAGCAGGTATTTTGGCCCACTCCTCATGAGCAAACTGCTCCAGTTGTGTCCGGTTTGAAGGGTGCCTTTTCCAGACTGCATGTTTCAGCTCCTTCCAAAGATGCTCAATAGGATTGAGGTCAGGGCTCATAGAAGGCCACTTTAGAATAGTCCAATTTTTTCCTCTTAGCCATTCTTGGGTGTTTTTAGCGGTGTGTTTTGGGTCATTGTCCTGTTGCAAGACCCATGACCTGCGACTGAGACCAAGCTTTCTGACACTGGCTAGTACATTTCTCTCTAGAATTCCTTGATAGTCTTGAGATTTCATTGTACCCTGCACAGATTCAAGACACCCTGTGCCAGACGCAGCAAAGCAGCCCCAGAACATAACAGAGCCTCCTCCATGTTTCACAGTAGGGACAGTGTTCTTTTCTTGATATGCTTCATTTTTTCGTCTGTGAACATACAGCTGATGTGCCTTGGCAAAAACTTCGATTTTTGTCTCATCTGTCCACAGGACATTCTCCCAGAAGCTTTGTGGCTTGTCAACATGTAGTTTGGCATATTCCAGTCTTGCTTTTTTATGATTCGTTTTCAACAATGGTGTCCTCCTTGGTCGTCTCCCATGTAGTCCACTTTGGCTCAAACAACGACGGATGGTGCGATCTGACACTGATGTTCCTTGAGCATGAAGTTCACCTTGAATCTCTTTAGAAGTCTTTCTAGGCTCTTTTGTTACCATTCGGATTATCCGTCTCTTAGATTTGTCATCAATTTTCCTCCTGCGGCCACGTCCAGGGAGGTTGGCTACAGTCCCATGGATCTTAAACTTATGAATAATATGTGCAACTGTACTCACAGGAACATCTAGTTGCTTGGAGATGGTCTTATAGCCTTTACCTTTAACATGCTTGTCTATAATTTTCTTTCTGATCTCTTGAGACAGCTCTTTCCTTTGCTTCCTCTGGTCCATGTCGAGTGTGGTACACACCATATCACCAAACAACACAGTGATTACCTGGAGCCATATATATAGGCCCAATGGCTGATTACAAGGTTGTAGACACCTGTGATGCTAATTAGTGGACACACCTTGAATTAACATGTCCCTTTGGTCACATTATGTTCTGTGTTTTCTAGGGGTACCATCATTTTTGTCCATGCCTGTTTCATGAGTTTATTTTTTTACATAATTCTGTTGAAGCATGGTTGAAAAACAATGTCTGACTTTCATTGGTTAACATTTATAGAATTTTAATTTATTATTACTTTTGTCAGATTAAAGTTATTTCTGTGACCATTGTGACTTTTTCTTTCATTGACCAAAGGGTACCAACAATTTTGTCCACGTCTGTATATGTAAGGCCCCTTGCAGATGAGCGTGTCCGGATTAGGTCCGGGTGCGTTGTGGATGCGTTTTGTAACAACTGCGCAATTTCGCAGGCAGAGTCAATCAGTTTTGATGCATGGTTATAAGGGAAAATAATAGCATTCTGGATAACGAATGCTTACTAAAATGTGGCATGAGGGGTTAAAAAAATAAAATAAAAATAACTCGCCTCTTCCACTTTTTCGTGCAGCTGGCATCTTCCTCTTTCTTCTTCTTTCCGGACCTGCAAAAGAACCTTTGATGACATAATCGCACTCACCATGTGGTGAGCGCGGTGACGTCAGCGCAGGTCCTGCTAAATGAAGATAGAAGACCACGTGGTGAGGGCGATTACGTCATCAAAGGTCCTTTTGCAGGTCCTGAAAGAAGAAGAAAGAAGAAGATGCCCACTGCACGAACTAGTGGATGAGGTGAGTTATTTTTTATTTATTTTTTTAACCCCTCATGCCACATTTTAGTAAGCATCTGTATTAAGAATGCTATTATTTTCCTTTATAACCATGTTATAAGGGAAAATAATAAAATCTACAGAAAACCCAAACCCGAACTTCAGTGAAGAATTCCGGGTTTGGGCCTGTGTACCACAGTCAGTTTTTTTCTCACGCGCGTGCAAAACGTATTGCACTTGCGTGGAAAAAACTGAGCAGCGCACCGCAATCGCAGTCAAAACTGACTAAAATTGCGTACGCACTCGCACGATTTTCCCTGATTGCAGACGCAACGCATCCGGACCTAATCCGGACACGCTCGTCTGCAAGGGGCCTAATGGTTACATAGCATCATAAACCAATATAATGCTATACGACCCTGTAAGTGCTTGGAGGTCAGGGCGGGTGCTTTCGCTGACACACGCTTCGAGTTCTGTCAGCAGGTGTCATTTTTTTCATATTTTTATTAAAATTTTCCAAGAATAATGAGAAAAATAAAGAAATGTACCCATAGAAGAGAATCAACTGCAGGTTAACACTGAAATAATTACAATGAACCAAGAAAAAATAAAAAAAAATAATAATAAAAAAAAGGTACTATTATTGTCCATGATAACCAGTCCTTCATCATAGAAGCGTCCGATGAGTTCTCTTCACAAACAGAAAACCTCTTGCGAGAAGGAGCTACAGAAGTCTTTTATTTTTAGGCAGTGACGAATCTGACATACTGCCCGACCAGGCAGTATGTCTGGCTTAGGTTACATGCACACGAACGTTGTTTGTTTCTGTTTTGTTTTTTTTGCTGATAGGATGCGGACCCATTCATATTAATGGGTCTGCAAAAAATGCAGACAGCACACCGTGTGCTGTCCACATCAGTATGTCTGTTCCGTAGCCCTGCAAACAAAATAGAGCATGTCCTATTCTTGTCCGTTTTAAGCATTGTTACAATGGATCCTATTTTTAATTTTTTTTTGCAATTTGCAGACTGCAAAACACATACGGTCGTGTGCATGTAGCCTTACAGAGTGGATTCTGCTAACAGAAGTTGTGCGGGATTAGAAAAATGTCTGCTTTGTCCCTGACAGAGCGCCTCTCCTGTCCATGGGTTGTGTCTGGCATTGCAGCTGAACTCCATTGAAGTAAAAAGGGCTGAGCTGCAGTACTAGACACCACCACTTGACTGGTGCAGCACTATTTTTGAAATAATGCATTTCTGTTTTTGTAATCATAGACAACTCCTTTAAGTTTTACTCTTTGAGACGGCATCGGTTTCTAAAGGAGACCCATTAATGAGGATGTCTTTCCTGCTGTAGGTGTGTATTATGAATGTGGTCTGCAGGACTCAAAAATCGCAATATATCTATTATTAGTAGAGCTGCCACCTCCTTGTCCGAGAAGGGTACCCGAGCCGTCCAGGAAGCAGGCATCCTGTGAGGAAGGTGTCTGGCATTGAACGGGTTGATACAGCTGCGTTCCCTCTTTCTCTCTCTCTCTCTCCGTCTCTCGTTCCCTTCTTTTTTCTTGTTTCCATGGAGATGGTAGATGGGGAAAAAGTAGAAATCGGAAGGAAAAAAAAAGAAGCCTGTGACAGAATGTGGAGAATGTAGCGCCAGGCGTGAGCTTGATGGGCCCGTGTGCCGGGGAGAGGAAGGAAGGAATACATTAGAGAGCAGAAGGTGATGATTCCAGAAGGTTTCTCGATGCTGTGCAGAAATATTATCCCAGAACCGAGTTTAGTGAGGACAGACGAGGCGGAGCAAGTCGTTAGTTACCCTCGGCATTGTTCTGCCCTGTCCTGTCAGTGTATGTAAGCAGCAACGAACGGAAGAACAGAGATCTGAGAAAATCACAGCTCCAATCATCCCTATTGCCTGGAACATGTATGGCTGAAGGTCCGACATTAGACTCTGAGGACTATCCTGCCCAAGTGATGTAATTGAGTCAGTTTGTTAGCACTGTGAAAATTATTTAAAAGGATTTTCTTCTGGAAAGGTCATCAGTATCTGATTGGTGGGGGTCCAACACTCAGGACCCCTGGTGATCAGCTGTTTGAGAAGGCACTGGCCCTCCAGTGTGCGCTGCCGCCTTCTCTCTGCTCACCAAGCACAGCACCATTCATTGTATAGCGACTGTGCTTTGTATAGTGCTCAGCCCCTTTCACTTCTATGGGGCTGAGTTGCGCAGAGGGTGAGCTGTTTTTCTCAGAGGCTTTGACGTGGTCTGCTGTTGAAGGTCATGCCCCTCATCCTTTTTTGTTCAAATTGTGTTTACATAAAAATTTTTACTTTTTAAGACCAATTTTCTGGCGTAAAGAGTTTTAAAAGCTTTTATTATACAGAGATTAAAGGGGTTCTCTGTGTATAAATGTTTCCCTTTGCCTGAGCTTCCCCTGCTAGGCCCTGCAACTTACGAAAGTACTTGCACTACTTTTTCTGTCTTACTTTGGCGCTCAAGAGAGTGGTCACGTAGCTGCGCCCTCTGTGGAGACTGTCCTCTAACATCATCACCAGGCCTCCCATGCTCCCCTCTGTCAGAATCCCCACCCAAATTGTGATCATGTCAGACCCATGTGCAGGGGCTGACTGGGAATTTAAAGTGGCCCCATTTGGTAGGCGGGTCCAGATTAACAGAAGGCGAGGCAACAAAAGTAGGCGGCCCCAGCAGAGCAAAATACCACAGTGCAGCACAAAATACCGCCTACATTAATTATTGCTGAGAGCATCAGGTGTTTATGAACCTGGCTTGCAGCCAAGAGGAGGGCTTGGGTGGCCCTCAGGGCATCGGCCCACTGTGGAATTTCCCGATAGGGTCTATGGCCAGTCGGTCCATGCCCACGTGATCTTGGAATGGGCTGGTCGATGCTCTCAATCCACAAGCAGGGTAGGTGGAGTCCACTGATTCTCATATTGAAACTGTGTGGGAGGAAACATTAGGAGGAGTCAGAAAGGGGATGATGGAGGGTGTAGTGTGCAGAGTTTTTGGCCCGGGGAAGGGTATAATAGGCGTTTCCATTTCTGGCAGATCTTGCTCAACACAGCACTATGGGAAGTGTTGTGGCTGCAGCTCATCTACACCCACAACTTAGAAGTTCAGGTTGTAAAAAATAGAGCACAGCGGGAACATGGAGACTGAAATGACAGGATCAGTATTATCCTCTGTAGGAGACTAGAAGAGGTTTACACAATTGGGCCCCTTGCAGAGGAGCGTGTCCGGAATTGGTCCAGATGTGTTACGTCTGCGATCAGGGAAAATCGCGTGAGTGCGTACGCAATTTCAGCCAGTTTTGACTGCGATTGCATTGCTCAGTTTTTCCCGTGTAAGTGCAATGTGTTTTTCATGCGCGTGAGAAAAAACTGACTGTGGTACGCAGACCCGAAACAGGACTTCACTGAAGTTCGGGTTTGGGATCAGTGTTCTGTAGATTTTATTATTTTCCCTTATAACATGGTTATAAAGGAAAATAATAGCATTCTTAATACAGAATGCTAAATAAAATGTGGCATGAGGGGTTAAAAAATAAATAAACATAACTCACCTCATTCACTTGTTCCGCAGAAGGCCTCATCTTCTTTCAGGACCTGCCAAAGGACCTTTGATCTTCTATCTTCATTCAGTAGGACCTGCGCTGACGTCACCACGTGGTGAGCGCTATTGTCATCAAAGGTCCTTTGGCAGGTCCTGAAAGAAGAAGAAAAAAGATGATGCCGGCTGCGGAACAAGTGGATGAGGTGAGTTAATGTTTTTAATTTTTTAACCCCTCAAGCCACATTGTAGTAGGCATTCTCTATTAAGAATGCTATTATTTTCCCGAATAATAATACAGTAAATTGACTTTAATCAATTTACTAACATCATCTCCTAGCAACCATGTGTGAAAATCGCATCCCCATTCATTTCTATGGGGCCTGCGTTGAGTGAAAACCACAGAATATAGAACATGCTGCGATTTTCACGCAAAGCACAAGTGATGCATGAAAATCACTGCTCATGTACACAGCCCCATTGAAGTCAATGGCTCCGGATTCAGTGCGGGTGCAATGCGTTCACGTCATGCATTGCACCCGCGCGGAATTCTCACCCGTGTGAAAGGTGCCTTTCTTGACGTTTTATAGGATCCTGCACAACTCCTTTTAAGCTTCATTTACAAAAAGTTAACTGCCTGACATCAGAGGGAAGGCTTTTCTTTATTTTCTGAAATAGTGCACCTCCCATCCTTGGTGGCATCTGGTATTGCACCTCCTCCCCATAACACTTAAATAAATCTTTTTATTTTCATCCTCCATTACGGTCTTATATCCTCTGATCTGAGGGTTAGTTCCCTTCTGCAGTTTGGGCTCCTGTGTTTGGGCCCTCTTCCTCGGATGCAGATCCTGTGCAGTCTCTTCTACAATGTCCGATGGTGACGTATTAGTTGTGAGTTGGTGTTATCATTAATGAGGATCCTCTTCCCCCTTCCCCATAGACTTTCCCATTGCTTGTCCTCCAGTGCTGCTACCATTGTCCTGATATGCATGCTGTTGATGAGCTGCGGTTGCGCTTTGTCTGTGGCTAGTCTCTGTCATTTGATCTTTGTGGCCGTCATGCTGCAGCCGGAGCTCTGTGCCGCACTCCGCTCTTACTGTGCTATTATTGTTTTATTGGCACTTACTCACAAAGAGACAAACCTGCAATTTATTCCAGAGCACATTACAATTGCTGGGAAAGTGATGTATAGACACAAAACAACATAAAATCGATACGTATGACTCTAGAAGCCGCTAATGTAAGGATTGCTGGATTAAAAACAAAGCGCACCGTCTACAGCAGTTTGTCAGGATAATAGCCACGCCGGATTCCGGAGCTCGAGTACAGGGATTGTGTTTATCCCCCTGCTCCAGGAACTTGCTGAGGAATGGAGGAAAAAAAACCTCACATTGGTCTAAACATCTGTAAAGGTTGCGTCACATGAGTGGACAAGCTGCAATAATGACTTGTGTACATGTGCTAAGACCATGCATCATACCCCGTCACACATCAGGCACTTGTTTGCCCTATTTTTGTGATTGTCTGTGAGGGGGTGCAGTTTCTCATTGAAGAGACACGGTCTAGGGAGAGTTTTTTTTTTTAATGCAATTCTCCTTGGGGCAAATTTATTCAAATTATCTCATACTAGCCAAATCAGAGAGACCCGTCTATAAGCAGCACTGTTTTGGGGTTTCTGCCTCTAAATTGCATATTTTTTCCTCATGGAACACCACCTGACAAATAAGCCTCCATACCCAACTGTGATTTTTCGATGAGTGAACAGTACACTCTACTCCTGAGCTGCATCTAATGAACATTGTCCAGCCAACCAGTGCCTGCTCTGTACTGATGAGGGGCAAGAACTCTGAAACTTGCTTTCTACACAGGAGTGTCTATGGTTTGGCTGGTATCATCTGATTTGCATACATTTTTCCCATGGAGCATTGCCGGAAAAGTAAGCTTCCATCCATCGCTATGTCTCTTAGGTCAGAATCAGTAGCCCCTAAGCTCCATCAAAGGCATCTCATCCAGCCAACCAGTACTCTAGTCTTTTCTGGTGAGGGGCAACAACCCAGAAACAGTAGTGTCATGTTTCTTGGCCTTTTGGCTAAGATAAGTGTAGTACCTGTAGTGCCGAACCTCTGAGATGTCAAGGAGAACCATACAGCATCCCTGGGTTATACACCTTTGGCCATTAGTGCAAGTATATGGTAGGTGACCAAGGCTTTGCTGGATCGAAGCCAGGGGCAGGGTTGTGATGAAAGCCCAAGGTGCAGAAGTGACCCTGGGGTGCCTGAACTCACAGCACTTTCCTTTCACACATTTGAGAGCACACACCTCTCTGTTTGCTCGGCTTCGGCCCAGAAAAGGTGAGGAATCTTTATAATTCCGGTCAAATTTTTGGACCGTAATGGCGCACATTCACATTATTTATTTTTTATGTTCACTGTGTGTTCACTATCTACATTTGTTTTTGTCACCAGGAATTCAGGGTTTGCAGTGCTCTTATGGGCAACCCCCTGAGGTATAGGGCGGGGGGTCTGGCCATCAAGTTCCTCACCACCCTGCAAAAACCCTTGAGCTCTCCCTCCCGGGAGAGTCCAGACCTAGGTCGTTAAGAGCCAGGCTATGAGCTGAGCGTTGCGATTGGCCAGCGCTACAGCATAGGAGAAAGAGACGCCGGCAGGTTCCCCTGGGTGGAGCCTAAGTTCCCCCGGGTGGAGCCTAAGTAGGAACATACCGGAGGCTATAACCGGAGAACGGAGCGGCGCCCGGGGATAACAGTAAGTGCAGGGGGATCCCTGGGCGCCGCTCTACACGTCGGTATAGTCAGTTTACATACTTTTTTCTGATGAAAGGTCCTCTTTAAGCTCCGGCCGACACCTTGGGTGGCAGCCTTGGTGCAAGCTATAGCACAGACCGGTGTACCCTCAGCTTCAGCTGAGAGTTGCCAATTGTCCCAGTGCCTTGCAGAAACCTTCTACCCCGGAGGGATAGAGAATGGTTTATGGGGGCCCTTCTTATGGAGAAACCTAGTGCATGTTTTTGTGTTTGATTTTGTTGCACTGGTGTAGACAGCATGTTCCTTGGGCTTTAAAAAAAACTAACAAAATAAAAAAAAACAGTAGGGTCATGTGTGACCTATGATGATGAGATGACCTTCTAATGTACCGTGTCCATGTAGATTAAAGGCAATAAATCTGAAGTCACCCTTCCATGGGCCCTATATTTGACTCTGGTCACCTTGATCTCTTGGAGGAGACCTCCATGATCCTGGTTGTGGAACCTGTTGGCGTCATCTGTTTGGCTGTGCTGTTTGCGTGTCTCCTGGACCCTTCATAGCAGGAATTTGTGAAGTTTTACGCCCCCTCTCATGTATCAGTCATGTAATATTTAGGCATTTTCATTGTGAGGCTTCTGGAGATTTCCCTACAATATTTCTACAGTAGTTCCTAAAGTCTCACTATGCTGGATTTTGTCATAAATAACTGATGTAATGAGGCAGTGCACACATTGTAACACAAGCCCCATCACATTACTGTGTAGTGGATGATTCTGGGGGACAGTCACTCCTCGAATAGCCCCTGACAGAATCTTCCACACCCCTCCATGCTAAACAGTGAGGAAATGGAGGGATCATACCCAGAACCTACTGAGACGGCCTGACTCTGCTGTCTCCAAGAATAAAGATCTCTCCCTCCCTGTGAATTGTGCGTATGACTGCGGCTGCTCTCTGCGCCTTCATCTGGGGAATTGTCCCTGCGGGGGAGGGGGACTTTATATTGTTCCAATTAACTTATAAAAGCAATCTCCAGCGAGAATTGGCACATTTACATGCATTAACAATTAGAGCCGTTTGTTCTCCGATCTGGCTCACAAGACAAGAAGCTAGCAGCGTTTTCTTGAAGGTAGAAGGACATGAGAAGGAGGGGGATCTCAGACTCCATGGTCACAAAAGACAAGGAGGAAAATAAACAAAGCAGAATTTAAGTATTTATCTGTCCTCACGTGGATTCATCACCTGACTGCTCCCTTCCAATTTTTTACTCTTCTTGAATGCACCTATATTATACAATAATAGTATGTACAGTTGCAAGAAAAAGTATGTGAACCCTTTGGAATGATATGGATTTCTGCACAAATGTGTCATAAAATATGATCTGGTCTTCATCTAAGTCACAACAATAGACAATCACAGTCTGCTTAAACTAATTGCACACAAAGAATTAAATGTTACCATGTTTTTATTGAACACACCATGTAAACATGCACAGTGCAGGTGGAAAAAGTATGTGAATCCTTGGATTTAATAACTGGTTGAACCTCCTTTGGTAGTAATAACTTCAACCAAACGTTTCCTGTAGTTGCAGATCAGACGTGCACAACGGTCAGGAGTAATTCTTGACCATTCCTCTTTACAGAACTATTTCAGTTCAGCAATTTTCTTGGGATGTCTTGTGTGAATCGAATTCTTGAGGTCATGCCACAGCATCTCAATCGGGTTGAGGTCAGGACTCTGACTGGGCCACTCCAGAAGGCGTATTTTCTTCTGTTTAAGCCATTCTGTTGTTGATTTACTTCTATGCTTTGGGTCGTTGTCCTGTTGCAACACCCATCTTCTGTTGAGTTTCAGCTGGTGGACAGATGGCCTTAAGTTCTCCTGCAAAATGTCTTGATAAACTTGGGAATTCATTTTTCCTTTGATGATAGCAATCAGTCCAGGCCCTGACGCAGCAAAGCAGCCCCAAACCATGATGCTCCCACCACCATACTTCACAGTTGGGATGAGGTTTTGATGTTGGTGTGCTGTGCCTCTTTTTCTCCACACATAGTCTTGTGTGTTTCTTCCAAACAACTTCACTTTGTTTTCATCTGTCAACAGAATATTTTGCCAGTACTGCTGTGGAACATCTAGGTGCTCTTGTGCAAACTGTAAACGTGTAGCAATGTTTTTTTGGACAGCAGTGGCTTCCTCTGTGGTATCCTCCCATGAAATCCATTCTTGTTTAGTGTTTTACGTATCGTAGATTCGCTAACAGGGATGTTAGCATATGACAGAGACTTTTGTAAGTCTTTAGCTGACACTCTAGGATTCTTCTTCACCTCATTGAGCAGTCTGCGCTGTGCTCTTGCAGTCATATTTACAGGACGGCCACTCCTAGGGAGAGTAGCAGCAGTACTGAACTTTCTCAATTTATAGTCAATTTGTCTTACCGTGGACTGATGAACAGCAAGGCTTTTGGAGATACTTTTATAACCCTTTCCAGCTTTATGCAAGTCAACAATTCTTAATCGTAGATCTTCTGAGAGCTCTTTTGTGCGAGGCATAATTCACATCAGGCAATGCTTCTTTTGAAAAGCAAACCCAGAACTGGTGTGTGTTTTTTATAGCGCAGGGCAGCTGTAACCAACACCTCTAATCTCATCTCATTGATTGGACTCCAGTTGGCTGACACCTCACTCCAATTAGCTTTTAGAGATGTCATTTTCCACCTGCACTGTGAATGTTTACATGGTGTGTTCAATAAAAACATGGTAACATTAAATTATTTGTGTGTTATTAGTTTAAGCAGACTGTGATTGTCTATTGTTGTGATTTAGAGGAAGATCAGATCACATTTTATGACAAAAATGGCTTCTTTACACCGTTTTAATTTAACTTTTTATATGGTGTTGACCTGAGGGGTTAGTTCATGTGATATTTTTATACAGCAGGTTGTTACGGACATAGAAATACCTAATATGTATACTTTTTTTTATACTTTTTTTTATTTATTTAAGCTTTACACAATAAAAGCATTTTTGAATTTGCCTGATTGTTTTATGTAGGGGCTCATTTTTTGCAGGATGAGGTGACTGATTGGTACTATTTTGGGGGGGCATAGGCCTTTATGATTGCTTGGTGTTGCACTTTTTGTGATGTAGGGTGACAAAAAAAATATTGTTTTATCACAGGTTTTTTTATTTTCTCTATGGCGTTCAGTCGAGGGGGTGGATCATGTAATATTTTTATAGAGTCTGTTATGGATGCGGAAATACCCAATTTTTATTTCTTTTTGTTTTCTTGAAACTTTATTTTTTCTTATTATGAAAAACACTTTTTTAACTTTTTTTAACTTTTAATTTTTATCCAACTCTGGGACTTCAACCTCTGGGGTCTGACCCCCTCTGCAATGCATTACAATACATCCTGTATTGTAATGCATTGCCGTCAGCTTTTATGCTGACAGCCTCCCTGTGAGACCCAGCCTAAGGGCTAGATCTCACAGGCTTCCGTAGAAGGCAAGCTCTGATTCCTATTGAAGGCATCGGGTACCTGTCACTGCAGCGCAGGGACCCGGACCCGATGGAGATGCGGGGCACCCACCCCCTCTGCAAACCTTTTGCATGTCATGGTCAGCTTTGACTGCGGCATATAAGGGGTTAATACGCCGGTATCAGTGTTTTTACTGATGCTGGCGTATGCAGCAGGGGCCCGGCTGTCAGTGGTGAGTATCGCAGGGGGACAGCAGGATAGCAGTGGGTGCGAATTGCAGACCTAACGAGTTATATTCTTGTATATACGAAGCAGTATTGTTTGTAGTCTTGTACATAGGGTCATTATTATAGTAATTATATTCTTGTGTATATAGGAGCAGTATTATAATAATTATATACACAGGAGACAGTATTATAGTAGTTATATTCATGTACATAGTGGCAGTATTATAGTGTAGTCATATTCTTGTACAAAAGAGCAGTAGTATAGTAATTATTCTTGTACATAGTTGACAGTATTATAGTACATATTTTCATGAACATAGTAGCAGTATTATAGTGTAGTCGTTATATTCTTGTACATAGGAACAGTGTTATAGTGTAGTAGTCATATTCTTGTAGGAGCGGTATTATAGTAATTATTCTTGTACAAAGTGGGCAGTATTATAGTAATTATATTCTTGAACATAGAGGGTAGTAGTATAGTAGTTATAGTCATGTACATAGTAGGCCATATTATAGTAGTTATTTTTATGTACATAGGAGCAGTGTTATAGTTATTATGTTCGTGTACATAGGAACAGTATTATGGCAGTTCCATACTAGTACATAGGGGCAGTATTATAGTAGTTAGACAATTATACATAGGGGTTGTATTATAGTTATGTTATTGTACATAGGAACAGTGTTACAAGTGAAAAGAATATATCTGCGCTCACCCGCTTAATGGAAGCACGGACTATTAACCCGGATCAGGCATAGTCTAAATCCAACAAAAAGAAAGTCCAGCTTCCAATAAATAGCGTTGCATTCTTTATTCTTCAAATTTCATAAAATCCAAGTATGACACAATGCAGACAGGATAGCGTTAGTGTCTACGGATTTCGGGTACTAAGATATGATCCTTACTCATTTGTTAGTATCCGAAACGCATAGACGCTAATGCTATCCTGTCTACATTGTGACATATTTGGATTTCATGAATTTTGCTGAATAAAGAATGCCATGCTTTTTATTGGAAGCTGGACTCCTTTCTTTTTGCTGGATAGGAACAGTGTTATAACAGTTATGTTCTTGTACATAGAGGCAGTATCATAGTAGATATATTCATGTTCAAATTGGAAAGTGTGATAATAGATTCATGTACCCTTAGGTCCATATATATTTGGACAGAGACAACATTTTTCCAATTTTTGTTCTGTACATTACCACAATGGATTTTGAACAAAACAATTCAGATGCAGTTAAAGTTGAGACTTTCAGCTTTAATTCAGTGGGTTGAACAAGATGATTGCATACATTTGAGGAACTAAAGCATTTTTTAAACTCAATCCCTTCATTTCAGGGGCTGCATTGACTGCCTGAAGGCTTGAACTCCTGGACATCACCAGACAATGTGTTTCCTCCATTTTTTTCCATTGTAGGAAGACCAGCAAGGCTGCAGGCTGCCATTATTGACCCTTATAACTCACCCACTCTTTGCGTTATGACAGTCTGTTTTGTATGAAATGCTAGATATCTCCAGACCTGAGCAGGGAATCTACAAGAAGTTGCCTGGTGAGATACCAGAGAATGCAGAACAATCATGGATTTCCAGTTACGTGGGACCACTGCTGGAGTCCTCAGGGAGCAGTTGATGAGATTTGAGCTTGTTCTAAATGAAGTAATGAGTGGAGGGTTCGCTTCTCCATCTTCTGCCTTCAATCATCATTGTGATCCTTCACATTTATCTCCTGCTGTAAATATCTGCACCTGTGCATTGCATGTTTGGATATATTTGTATCTGATATGCATCAGTGTTTCATGATGTTTGTGCAGTTTAATCTGATTTTGTGTAGAGGACGAGGAAAATAAATATTTGATACCACATGTTCCTGCGCGTAATCTGCTGCAACATGCGAGAGTATAATTAGTGTATTCTGCGATCCTGAGGAATAATTAAGAGATGGGGCCCCTGTAATAGACACATGATGTTCATGAGCTCATCCTGCGCTCACAATCTGCTTCTTTCACACATTCTCATGGGGACAGTTTTCTACATGAAATAATTGTAAAATCATTGATGCGTGAGAATCCAACCCGTGTCAGAAATAACTATACAGAGTAGAGAAGCGTGTCAGGTTCATGAACTGTATTCTTGTGTTGGTCTCTACAATATTAACCCGTAAGCCCGGATTCCGCTGGAGTCTATAGGTAATATGCCACATGCTCTGGCCACAGCTTTGTTCTCCATAATTTGGTCCTCATGCTTTTAAGTCAAGTATACATGTCTTTTGAGATTAGGCTTAAAACCTACACTTGGATGCCGTTTTGAATATGTAATGCATATTCTCTAGACAGCCCAAATATATCACAGTATTGTGCTGACATTCCAAATTGTGCAAGAATTCTGGTGCATTTTTATCAGTAAATCTCCTCCACTGTATCCTATTGACAGTCCATCCAGATATAGACCACAGGCCCCCTAAACGTATTGGGGCACATTTATCAAGCTTGCATTTTTTAGGAGTAAAATTAGACAGGCACATTTGCCTTGTCTTTCTTTTGTCTAGTATTTATTAAAATGTGGCACAGCAGTTGGTGGTTGTTTTTAGTTAGACAGGTTCATATTCACTTAGACTGGTCTAATTTATTTGCGTATGAAAAAAGTTGCATCTTTGCGGAGAAAAGTCACATGTCTCCCAGAAAGTAGGCCTTTTTATTTAAAAAGTGACGCTTCACCACTAAAAACAGACAAAGAAAAGTACGCCAGCCGTGGAGTGGCATCTGATCAGATCTGATAGATCATCAGCATCTGATCAGTGGGGGTCCGACACCCGGGACCCCTGTCGATCAGCTGTTTGAGAAGGCAGCGGCGCTCTAGGATCGCTGCGGCCTTCTCACCGCTGGCCCAGGGCGGGACTAAGCGCCATTCAAGTGAACAGAGCTTAGCCGCGCCCATGCCAGTTGATACAAGTCATGACATCACTGTGCCAGCAGTAAACAGTGAGAAGGCCGCGGCGATCCTGGAGCGCCGCTGCCTTCTCAAACAGCTGATCGGTGGGGGTCCCGAGTGTCGGACCCCTGCCGATCAGATGCTGATGATCTAGTCAGAGGATGGATAGATCAGTTTAAACAAACTGCAGAACCCCTTTAAAGACACCCGATCTGTTAGGTATTTGCAAGATGCATAGAATACACTAGTACTAGTATAAATAAATACCGTTAAAAAAAAAAAAGCATGTCGAGTGCATAATGTAAAATTCTCTCAATATGTGACCATATATTGCCATAGTGCATATGCGCTTCTTATCCCCCTGATGGAATAGGTGGATGATTGTACAGCTCGGTCTTCTGTAGTTGTTCAACTAGTTGTTACTAAATGATGTGGCGTGTGTATGATGGACGAGCAGTCACGCTGGTGGTGACTCAGTAATGGGCTCCGACCTACGCTTCTGTCCTGTCCACACGTACACTCCTCAACACTGAAATTACAACACCAAGAAGGTAAGATGTAACATTATGCAAATTGAGGAAGTAGCAGGTTTCACTAAAGGGCTCTACACAGGCCGAGAGTCGCCTAGATCATAAGGAGCGTTCATAGTAACGCCCGTTAGCGGTGTTCTGGCGGTGTAAATTCACCACCAATTACTTGATGAATGAGCAAAACGCTTGTTCATCTGGTAATTGTATTGATTGTGCCCAAAAAAAAAATCCTAGTCTCCTGGTAGCAGATTGTGCTGTGTAAACACGGTCTGGTGCCGAAAAACAATGCGTCTGTATGGGGAAGAGCAATGACATTAGTGATCGCTCCTTCCCATACTCTGGAGGAGATTGGTGCAGGTGCATGTAAATGTAGTAGTCTCCTCCGCTTGTATCCAGCAGATGGTCGTGAAGGAACGCTTCCCTCCCGACAATCTGCTGGTACATGGTTTTGTGTAAAGGGACCCTAAGATATGCAGATGATCACATTTTCAAGCACCTTGCTCCAATTCGTGTCAAAATTGAAAGCAAAGTTTATTAGCCACGTGAAAAATCAGATAAAGTTGCATGGGATGATTGTGCTATGTCTCCTGTTCATCAACGTGCCAGTCATCGCCACTTGTCACAAACTGAGAGGGACAAAATCCTTGAACTGAGAGACCTTGGTTTATCTCTCCGATACACACCTAGGTCAAGATGTCAACATTGTTCGACGTTGTGTGTCCCAGCTTTTTGTTGTAACAGAAGACTGACATCTATGCCAGCTAGAGGCTGGTGTTTATTTCATTTTGGGCGCAAGGACTGCCAGAGCTGCTCCTAATTTATGACCAGAAATAAGCCTCATCATAAACTAGGTGCAGACTCCTGCAGTGTGTGGCCAAATAGATCTGTGTAAAATGCTGGCCTATGATAAGTTTCCCCCCACCCCCCTAATTTTTGTATCACTTTTTATCCGAGTAACAGCTGCAGTGCATATAAGGTAACTTTCACAGTCGCGCTTTGGTGCGGATCCGTCATGGATCTACACAGACGGATCCGTTCAGATAATACAAACGTCTGCATCAGTTCCGAACGGATCCGTCTGTATTATCTTTAACATAGCCAAGACGGATCCGTCTTGAACACCATTGAAAGTTAATGGAGGACTGATCCGTTTTCTATTGTGTCATAGAAAACTGATCTTTCCCCATTGGCTTACGTTGTGTGTCAGAACGGATCAGTTTGGCTCAGTTTCGTAAGACGGAGACCAAGTGTCCGCCTCCAAAGCAGAATGGAGACGGAACAGAGGCAAACAATGCATTCTGAGCGGATCCTTTTCCATTCAGAATGCATTAGTGCCAAACTGATCCGTTTTGGACCGCTTGTGAGATCCCTGAACGGATCTCACAAACGGAAAGCCAAAACGCCAGTGTGAAAGTAGCCTAAGTCAACTTACTGCTTTAGATTTCAGCTGTACCTCAGTAGTTGAAAAGTGCTACAGAAAGTCTAGGTGTAGCCCCATCCTAAGGGCTCATGCACACCGCCGTAGCCATTTTTTTGTTGTCTGCGTTTTGCGGAATGGAACATCCTGCCCTCTATAGAATTGTCCGTAAAACATTACCGGTGTGCTGTCCGCATCTTTTACGGCCCCATTGGAGTGAATGGGTCAGCATCTGCCCTGCAAAAAATGCGGACAAAAAATATGGTCATGTGCATAAGTTCTTAGGCTGACCTTACATGATGCACGGCTGCAGGAGCCGCACGCTGCTCCCTGCTAATTGTCAGGCCTCATGCAACAAAACATTATTTACGCTGCAGAATGTAAGATCCACAGTGGGAACACTACTCAGAGATAGTTTTTAGTCCCATAGGATAACATAAGCCTTGATGTTGCGGGCACGTGGTCAGGTTTTACATGATATTTTGCAAGCCAAAACCAGGAGTGAATAAAAAAAAAGTTGTATCAGCCTTAATTTCTCTCTTTTTTGGCTTCCAAAACTGCTTCAGGAAAACTGACCATGTGGTGCACCCTTAGGGCCCTTGGGGACCACAACTTGCAAAGGCACCATCCGTGTGGCCTGCTCTGACGGATGCAGAACCATTAATCTGGGGGGATGGGTCCCCATTCCGTCCGCAAAAAAATAAGAGCATGTTTTTTTTTTTTTTTGCGGTGCTGTGGCACAGACCAAAATGCCACGGAAGTAGTGCCGTAATGCTTGCGTGGACTTCCGCAATACGTGCACGGTCGTCACACCTTCGTGTGCATGAGACCTTAAAGGAAACCTGTCATCACTTTCTAAGCCTATTTATCCACTCACTTTTCTATAAATACTTTTTAGTACATTAATAATGATATTAAAATCAATTCTGAACAAACGATCAGTTAATAGAAAAACCTAAAAATAAATGTTCCTCAGATGAGTCCTGTCTCCTCCATGCTTCAGAAATGAGTCCAGCGTTCTCTGACTCTTGGATTGCGGCCACGCCCACAAACGAATAAGACACACTCTCTACGATTGCTCATCTCCACCCCTTCTCTTCCGAGTCTCGCAGCTGCATAGTATACATTATATGATCAGTGTGAGATGAGTAGTGTTGATCGCAAATATTCTAATCGCAAATTTTCATCGCGAATATCGGCACTTCGAGAATGGAGGTGTTTAAAAAAAAAAAACCCTAGGATGATTTGGGTGGGGGAGAACTGTCTCAGGATGCCAATGATTCTTATGGTTAAAAACCGGTGACATTTTCCCTTTAAGGAGATTGTGGAGCACAGCTATCCACAAGTTGGGTATTAGATGTTGCTGGAGTAACAAAAGATGAATTGGTAGCAACTGTAGATGACATGTGGACAATTGATGAGTAGCAGACTGGTTTTCGCAAACTGTGTATGCCTGGGTCCCCACATTATGTCCGCACAGACTGTGTATGCCTGGGTCCCCACATTATGTCCGCGCAGACTGTGTATGCCTGGGTCCCCAATTATGTCTGCAAGGCAGTAGTGTGTTGCACGCCGTTAGCTACAGATCTGTGGCACCTAGAGTGAAGCACATAAAACAATGCAGCACACTACCGCCCCCACCGCCACAACATGAAAACACAGCCTTAGGCAAAATTTAGTTAGCCAACTGATTTGGCAAGCTGTGTATAAATGCTCAAGGCATTTATCCAATCCAGTAAATGCTTTGCCTGTAGGGATATACAATATCTTCTGTAATGTGTTACCTGGCTGTATGTGTTTCAGAACCCTTTCAGTATATTTCTCAGCAGCAAGTGTGAACTGTAGCCACTCCTTCCCTACTGGCCATAAAATTCATCAGTAGGACAGTTTTGTCACCAACTTACCTGTCTGGGCTCCAGTGCTGCGAGCTGTGGCAGCAGCGCTGCAGGGCCGTGCCCCCCATGATGTAATGCCTGGCCACGGCCCCCGGTGACGCGGTCTCTTCCATAGCAACGGACCGCAAGGCTCTATTTATCCCTGCAGCGTACACACACTGGGGGAGATTAGGAACTATTATATTTAGGTGTGTCTGGTTCTGCTTCAGGCCGAGAGATAGCTTAGCCATGCTATATCTGTGCAACTTGTATTCTGGTCCAATGGGGCGCCAAGTCTATGGACCTATCAGGTTCTGATCCGGGATTCAGTGCCCTATTTAAACCCCCGGCTGGCGATATGTCTTTGCCAGTGTTAGTTTCAGACTCCCTAGCTGTGCTCCAGGTTCTGTGTGTATGTGGATTGCTGTTATTGTTATTGACCTCAGCTTGCCTTTGACCACTCTCTGTTTTGGGTTTTGGTACTGTGTTTCCCCATCTGGTTCTGATTTTGGCTTGGCTGTGTGACTACCCTTTGTCTTGCGATTTTGTACTGATTTGTCTTCCCGGTTCTGACCCATTCCCTTACAACACCATCTTGTACCTGTCTTGCACTGTTGCAGAATAGAGAACATCAACCAGTTGCGGACTTGCCACCTAGGGCTTGTACTGCAGGTAGGCAGGGAAAGTGAGCAGGGTTCCAGTTAGGGCTCACTGTCTGTGTCTTCCTGCCTACTCTGGTTACAAGTTTCTTAAAAAAAGACAATTCTGTAAAACCGAAAGACAATGTCATAAGGAAATCTAAATAGAAATAAATGCTGTACAGCGTAATAATACACGTGTGACAGTATAAACCAAAGCATGTACATTGAAATGTAGCAGCAATTGGCAATCTCACAATAAACATTCAAATGGACAACGCCTGGGACTTCAGTACTTCAAAGAGTCAATGGGGCACATTTATCAAGCTCACCTGTTTTTTTGCCATAATTGCAATAGCAACTAATCAAAATAAGATAAAAGCTGGACTGTGAGTGGTTGCTATCAGGAGTTAATTTATTTATTTTTTTCATAAATTTTCATTTTCATAAATTTCCCATTGACCTGGACACCTTGTGATCACTGAGGAAACAATAAATTCTAAACTGTGTGAGAACATTTTACAAGAGTGTTTTTGGCATAAAAAAGTTTCAATACCCCTTTTTGCTAATTTGTAAACACCCGTGCAAAAATGGGAGTGGAGTAGTTTTTACTCCAGGAGCACGGACTGCCGTGGATTTGCCTAATTTATGATGAGGCACATTCCTTGTCATAAATTATCTGTATCATCTGACAGCACAGGGGGGAATCAAAGACTCTCATGATGCTGGGGCATGACCTGAAGAGGGCTATACATGCAAAGCACGCCAGACATATTGAGCAACTGAAACACATGCAGGGAGGAATGGTCCATAATTCCTCCTCAGCATAGTACAAATCTTATTTGCAGCTGCAATAAAATTAGTTGGGGTTAATTGCTAATAAAGGGGCTGGTACAGGTTATGGACTTCAACGGTTCCATTTTTTCGATGCACTATGGATACTTACTCAATGTGCTCAATAGAAACATGAACGGTACAAGTGTTTGCTGTTCTATTGTGTTTGTCTATAATTCTGACTTAGATAACAACCAGACCACGTTTTATAATAAATCAATGCAGAAACCTAGTTAATTCCAAGGGGTTCACTTACTTTTTCTTACAGCTGTAATGTGTACATCATTTTTATTGCCTTCTGGTCTCCCTCCAAGCCTCCTCCACATCAGTCATGTCCATCTGTTTTAGTCACATACACAATGGACTATGAGGGAGGTTATTTTATCCTGGGCATCATCTGTGGCGTCATTGATCGTCTTGTCTGTGCAGACTAATGGCCCTGCTGCCCTGTCCATTGCCAGCCAGACCTACAGTAGTCAGAGTAATTGGCTTTATACAATAGGTCATCTTCTTAAAAGGGTAATAGCAAACTTTTACTAAAGATATCAAAAGTAGTCAAAATGTGTGGAGGATGCATGTAAACTGATTTGTGAACTGCTCCCCCTAGTGGTTGGATCCTGAAGAGTGCTTCAAATGTCAGTGTTACATTGAAACTGCTATATACTGTATGACTGTATGTTTTGTGGGTCTGCGTTTGTATAACTGTACCCTGTTGCATGTGCATATATGAGATATGTCTGTGTTATTAATAAAAAATGTATGTGCTTGTGTCTCAATATCTGTAAGTTGTGTGTGTTGGTGTTGTATGCATGTCTTGTGTGTGTGTGTGTGTGTATATGGATATGTTTGTGTTGCGTGAAGGCATGTATGTGCTGTTTCTGTGCGTGTATAAATGTGCTGTTTGTATATCAATGTGTATGTATGTGCTGTATTTGTATACATTTATTTGTTTTGTGTATATTAACCCCTTCAAGACACTGCCATTTTTCACCTTAAAGGGAACCTGTCATCAACTTTATGCTGTCCATACTAATGGCAGAATAAAGTAGAGACAGGTGAGTTGATTTCAGCGGTCTGTCATTTATAAGTTAATAGTAAGTGGTTGCCGAGCACCAACATTACAATTATTGCAGACTAGGCCTGGAAAAGAGTCACGGCCACCTGAGAAGAGTCATGGTTATTCATGAATTCCTGCCCACCTGCTGATGACTGACAGGCTTCTACCTAGTTTTCTCCATTTCTCTCTAGGAGAGAACTGCCAATCATCAGCAGATGGGCGAGAGAGCAGGAGATTATGAATAACCATGACTCTTCTCAGGTAGATTTGACTCTTTTCAGGGCCCGTGCTGCAATGATTATGATGCTGGTTCTCGACAACCACTTACTTTTAGCTCATGACTGACATACCAGTGAAATCAGCATTTCTGTCACTAATTTGTGCTGCCCTCAATGAGGTTAGCATAAAGTTAATGACAGGTTCCCTTTAAGAACCAGGCCATTTTTGGCAAATCTGACATGTGTCACTTTATGTGGTGGTAACTTAAAAACACTTTTACTTATCCAGGCCATTCTGAGATTTGTTTCTCGTCACATATTGTACTTCATCACAGTGGTAAATTTGAGTCAAAATATTTAATTTTTATTTCTATTTAAAAAAAAATACAAAAAATTAGCAAAAATGTGCAAATTTCAATTTCTCTGCTTTTATTTATTATTAAATAGATAGTAATACCTCCAACCTTCATGGTTGGATAATTTTGAAAATTATATATTTTTTTTTTGGGGACGTTGTAAGGCTTAGAAGTTGAGACGGAAATCTTTTAGGTACCAGTTTAAGTTACTTTGTGGGGCTTACATATTAGAAACCACCCATAAATCACCCCATTTTAAAAACTACAACCCACAAGCAATTCAAAACTGATTTTACAAACTTTGTTAACCCTTTAGGTGTCCCACAAGAATTAAAGGAATATGGGAATGCAATTTAAAAATTTCACTTTTTTTAATAGAATTAAAATTTGAATCTCTTTTTTTTTTTCTGCAACACGTCAAGGTTTAACAGCCAAACAAAACTGTAAATCTATTTCACTGAATCTGGAGTTTACAGAAACTCAAAGGTGTTTCCTAGAATTGGGAAACACTTGGCAGTGAAAATGAAAAATGTCATTTTTTTCACAAAAAAAAAGTTGCTTTACACCCACATTTTTCACTTTCCCAAAGGGTAACAGGACAACACTGCACCCCACATTTTGTTCCCCATTTCGCCCTGAATACGGCAACACCCCATATGTGTTCAAAGAATGATGTATGGGTGCATAGCAGGGCTCTAGAGTCCAAAAGAAAAATATGGATTTTGCTGACCTGAATTTGCAGACAGTGATTTTAGGTGCCATTAAAAAAATTCCTGAGGTCCCCAGAAATTAAAAACTTTTAGTAGTTACCCCATTTTGGAAAGGACACCCCCATACGAACATTTTAAGTGGTGGGGAAAGGGTATTTTCGGCAAATAGGTGACTCACAGAAGGCAGAAACACTTGTTAAGGGATTTCAAAGCACACATTTGTGAAAATGAAAAATTATCCTGACCCCCTCCCTCTGAACCGCAGCTGCAATACTGCTTACGGTGCTGCCATGTGTCGGTCTTCATTGACTGGCCAATCGCAGCTCTTGGAGCTTTAGGGGGTGGTGCTGCACCATGCAGCCCTTACCTGGCATGGATGCCTGCCGGTAAGAGCAGCCACGGTGCCCCGATTTCCTCCCAGCGCTCGGCGGACCTTGTGCTGTACATGTACGGCAAGGGTCCTTAAGGGGTTAATGTGCTGTGTTTGTATGAATTTGTTATTTGTGTATTAATGTGCTGTGTTTGTATAAAAATGTGGTGTGTGTATTAATGTGCTGTGTTTGTATGAATTTGTTTGTGTTGCTTGTGTATTAATGTTCTGTGTTTATAACTAGTTTATGGGTTGTGTGTGTATAAATGTAGATATGAGTTTTGTGTCTGGGTTGTGGATTTTCATGAATATCTATGCCCTATTTACCGGCCCCTTTCTCAGGAGCAGTGTCTCGTACGAGATCTCCAACTGTGGCCCCTGTGTCTGATCAGTCGCCCTATGTCCTCACCCTTATTTTTCCGGTTATTCTGTAGTTACTGCAGATCTAGGCTCTGATTTATCAGCGCTCCATTAGCAGATGCTGTACGCATCACTTTCCAGTCCATTAGATAGGCTGATTATTGTTGCATTTCTAGACATCCTGGTAGAGAGACTCCTCGGCCTGATCTTTATGTGTCTGTGCCCAATGAGCCTGCAGATTATGTGCCTCCTCCCTGTCCAGGTCCTCAAACTTTATACAGGATGAAAATATTCAGAGCTCTGATTGAATGTCTGCACCAAGGAATTGTGGTTAAATTATAGAGGATTTCATTCTGATTGATTTGTGGCCTCCGCCTGATGACGGTAAAACCACAATTGTGTTAGTGGATGATTGCTCTGTAGAGGACACAAGTATGCAGGCTGCTACAATAACACTGCACTTCTGATGACATCAGGCCTTCACTGATGACGTCACTGCCCAGAGGCAGATCTGTGACAACTGTACTATACAATAGCTGGTGCCTGGAAGGTCTCCCCCCACACACACAAAACAGATTCAATTGTGTGTCTCTAACTTCTGATTGTCAATGTTTGAACTCTAGGTTTTGGTGAACATCTTCAGAGGTGGGGGAGTCAATACTGTTCATATACAGTACGATGATATCTTGAATTATCTGTGATCTTGTGTAATATTATCTTGGTGGAGCAGGGTGTAGATTTGGCAGACATAGTCAGAGCCCCTCTCCTCCATACTTGGGCAGCAGGGGCTCCTTCCTGCGGTCAGGTCATTGTTGCTGACTTGACTCCTGCGGAGAACGCTTGTGCTGATTCTTGTGCTCAGGCGCCGCTCTCATTCCGCTGATAATAAAAAGCTCATCTTCTTTTTAAATTAATACGACAAAATCTTCCTCAGCATGAGGCGAATGTGGAGCAGGATATTCAGCGGCTCCCAGTGCCAGCAGGACCTGAGCTGCAGAGAGTGAATGTCCTTCTGCAGATGAAAGCAACAGACCCAGGGCTGTAGAGCCCATATACAGAAAGGCTACAAGCCATATAAATATAGATAGAGCCATGGGCATATTCATATAGACTAAGGGGGTCATTTATTATCCAGAAACACGCCTATATTAGGTGTATTTGTGGCGCAGATTGTGGCCCAACGGTTAGTTGTGCTACAATCTGCGACTTTACCCCTGCACACGCCAGGTCTAAAAAAATTGGGCAGGGAAAGCCGGCCCGTCTCATTCATCATTCTCTACACCTGTTTAGACATAAAAAATGGTCTAAATGTAAGACAGCAAGGAAGCTAGCTTATATTAAGACTGGCGCTGGACGTGGCAATGTTTTCTAGAGGACTGCACCTCTTCATAACTTCAGTGGGTCCACCTCCAGATACGAGTCGGACCAATACCCCCGATGAAGCCAGATTAGCTGGCGAAACATGTTGGGTGGCAGGAATTAGGTTTCACAGTGTTGTACCTCACTGGTGCCAGACCAAATTATTGTGCTTAGTGTAAACTGTTCAATGTGAACAGGCCCTTGCCTGTCAACATGCGCCTCAAATTGTGGGGGTTAGGAATAACTAGGCACAGAGTAATACTTCAGCCATTATAGCAGGAAGCTAAGGAAAGCAGTGCGGGTTAGTGCACCACCGCCTGCGCTCCTACGGTGTATATCAGTCTGGAATAGCATTTAGTGAGGTATAGCTAGTTTTAATCCTTTAGGTAGCTCACATAAGTTTTCTTTTCTCAATTGTTTTAATAAAGTAAAAGTTATGTGTTGTTGCCTAGAACAAGAGTGGTTAGTAGCCAATTAGGCAGTAGTGTTTCACCTCCAGATATAGGGCTTATTAAGGCCAGCGTCTAAACCGCCGGTCTTAATAAATTACCCCCTAAGTGCTATAGACATATACATGTAGGCAGTGCCACAGACATATACATAAAGACTAAAAGCTATATACATATAGACATCTAGACTTACAACAATAGACCTATACATATAGACAGAGCCATGGGAATATTCATAAAGACTAAAGGGTTCATTTATTAAGAAATATATGCCACTTTTTGGCGTATTTCATATTTTGTCGCAAAGTGGTTTTGTGACAAAATCTGTGGTCAGCCGGTCACTCCCCTGTGTTCTTTTACCTTTAATAATCTATTGGTCCCTACGATGGTGGTTGTGTGTTGTTTTGTTTTTGTATTACTTTCGTTTATCTCTTATTTGTGTACATCAGAGTTAGCCTCTATATTAGGCTTGGGAGATATTTTTTTTATCTAATTAGAAATAAAGTATTGTATTTTAAGGGTCCTATTTCTAGAAACTTTTTGATTTGTATTTACACTGGGATACCACGCTATCTTATCTATATCAATTTACGTTCCTTTCTTGTTACTTTGGCAGTCACTGTTAAAGGAGGAGGTGCTGTGGAGGTCTCTGTTAAGGGGGCAGGGAATGGTGCAGGTCACATTTAAGTGGACTGTCCCCTATGGAGGTCACTGTTAAGGGGTAGGCTGCGGTGAAGGTCAAAGTTAAGGGGGTGGGCTGCTGTGGCAGTCCCATTTTAAGGAGGTGGGGCACTGTGCGGGGGGTATACTGTTGAAATATCTTTTAACCACACACAAACAGAGTATATATATATATATATATATATATATATGTATATATAGAGTCATTTATTAAGACCAGCATTTTAAACACTAACTTACATAACCTCGGTGCATCCATTGCCGGTCTAAATGTAAGACAGCTTCCGAGCTGGCTTAAATTTAGACCATTTTCTATGCCTGAAACCAGTGCAGAAAATGATAAATTGAGACTGGCCTGCTGGTCCGTCGCCTTCCCTGCCCATGCCATGCCCCTTTTTTAGACCAGGGTGAGTGGAGAAAAATCGCAGATCGCGGTGCAAAAAAACCTTTGCGCCACAATCTGCAATAGATATACTCCAGGAAACTGATGTATATCTGATAATAAATTATTCCTATAGACTTACAGCCATAGATATATGCCTATAGACTTACAATTACAACTATAAATATATATATATATATGTAAAAATACACCAAAAATCTGCGACTTTACCCCGCTCACAACAGTTCTACAGTTGTGAGCGGGGAAGGGGATAGGCCGGCAGAGCCATCTCTGTCATCATTTTCTCAGTCGTAGAGACTCGTCTCAATGTAAGGCAGCTCAGAAGCTGACTTACATTTAGACTGCCAGTGGATGTGCCGGATCCAACGCCTGCCTTTATTAAAATGCCAGTCTTAATAAATGTGCCCCATAGACTTATAACCATGGGCATATTTATTACAACTAAGGCCTCATGCACACGACCGGTGTGTGTTTTGTGGTCCGCAAAACACGGATGGCGTCCGTGTGCATTCCTCAGTTTGCGGAACGGCACGGACAGCCATTAATATAACTTCCTATTCTTGTCCGTAAAATGCGGACAAGATTAGGACAGGTTAGATTTTTTTTGTGGACCACGTAACGGAGCAACGGATGCAGACAGCACACGCATCTTTTGCGGCCCCATTGAAGTGAATGGGTTCGCATCCAAGCCGCCAAAACTGCGGCTTGGATGCGGACCAAAACAACGGCTGTGTGCATGAGGCCTAAGGGGGGAGATTTATCAAAACTGGTGAAAAAGAAAACAGACCTAGGTGCCCATAGCAACCAATCAGATTCCACCTTTCATTTTTCAAATCTCCAAGTGCCATAGACAGATACCTATAGAAAGACATATAAACTTAGAAGCATAGACATATACATATAGACAGAGCCATAGACATGTACATAAAGACTTAGAGCCATACAGGTGAAACTCCAAAAATTTGAATATCGTGCAAAAGTCCATTTATTTCAGTTATGCAAATTAAAAGGAATTGCATTAATGCAGCTTAAAATTAGAATTTTGTGAAATGGTTCAATATTCTAGGCTCAAAGTGTCCCACTCTAGTCAGCTAATGAATCCATACCCCCTGAGCAAAGGGGACCTCAAAATTAAGACTTAGGGGTTTCATAAGTTGTAAACCATAAACATCCAAATTATAACAAATAAAGGTCTGCAATAGCTTGCTTTACATGTAATGAGTCTATCTCATATGTTAGTTTCACCTTTTAAGTTGCATTACTGAAATAACAACTGAATTTTGCACAATATTCTAATTTTATGAGTTTCACCTGTAGATATAGACATATAGACAGCTATAAACATATATCTATACTCATGTACATATAAACTTACAGCCATAGGCATATACCTATAGATATATACATGAAGACATGTAGAGATATAGAGACTTGCAGCCATAGACATGGAGCCATAAATTACCTTTGGACATATAGTCCCTCTACATTGTCCGCATGCAATTGATGATGCATTACGGGAGGAGCTGGATGAGTACAGCTGATGGGAGGTGAGGGGTTAAATCGGTGTGCTGTCAGAGTGAGCCGCTTCTTAAAATATTCCGGGAAAGTGGAAGCAGCGATTGGTATGCATTAGGGGAGCTTCAATGAAAATTAACATGTAATTGCTTCAAATGAAGTAAGTGAGAGGAGGTAATCTGTTCTTAAATTGGATTCACAAGAGTTTTTGTGGGCACCATAATGCAGCTGGAACATGAAATATTCTGAGACCCCTTCAGCGCTGTGTGGTCCACCGTCCGGACCTGAGCTTTGAAGGAGCTTCTGTCCTCTTACTGCCCTTGTGTGGCCGAGACACGAGGCGGAGGGGGCACTGTGGTCACAATCTGAATCTCCTTTCCTGACTTGCCTGTGCTCACCATCTTTTGGAGAGGTTGTCTCTCCAGAATGTCCTCACCAAGGAGTCCATCCTGTGCCATGTAATGGTTCAGTTTCTCCGGTTATTACACTCACTGCTGCTGCCGTACTATGCTCTTCATTTGTGGTGTTTTTGCCGTGATTTAGTGATGTGTAAACCTGACATAAAGTTTCTAGGCCCAGTATAAAATCTGTAATAAAAACCCCAGCTACCCAGGGCCATATTTATAGCACTCTGCTTTACTCACTAAGCTTGAGAACACCCCCCATTAAAGACCCATTTACGTTCGTTAATTATCACCATGATCATTTATGAGCAATCGTCATGATAATTGGTCAGGAGAAGATCAGTCATAAAACTATCATTTATCAATTGTGATCCCGTAAAAATAATTGTTACCAGGCTCAGGATTGATAAATGGAAATGCCACTTAGTGACATTTACAGTTAGACATTCCTTTGCTGCACGCCATGCTGCACTTGAGCTGGTATACAGTTAAACCCCTGGTTTGTCCCGCCATTATAATGTCACATTTATTTTATAGCTGGTAAAAAATGAAGCATATTTACCAATTATATGTCGTAAAAAATAAATAAAATAAAAACCTGTGAAGATTAATGCCATTTATTTGCATAGTATGGCACCACCTGGTGGACAAAGTGTATAACAATGTTCACGTTCATCTACTGAGCAGAGTTCTACTGGTCACACCTGCACTCTCCGCACACCCAGGTCTCTGCATAGGGGTACTCTTAGATATACGTTTCTTCCCTGTTCACAGCAGGAGGAGGTAATAAGTATGTATCTCCTCCCTTCAGAAAACTATGGGGGACATTTTTCAAAGGGCTTTCACCACTATTGTGATGTTAAAATGTCGCAGATTATGCTGCACACCATATTTACACCATCATTTGAGGCGAGACCCACCGGATTTACTATAATTTATGCCTGAAACTTATAGCTGTAGATTTGAGTTTCTGGCGCACAGAGGGCCAGAGGTGTGACTGGCATATGCCTCTTGATAAATTAGGCTCATCTTACTCCAGCGCAGGGGCATCAAGACTGGCACATGTGTCCCCCTGTGTCTGTTGTCTGCCCTGCTATATAAAAAAAGGACCACAGTGCAGAGACGTGGGGATGAGTACAGTAAGGATACCTGATAAAATGAATATAAGGTGTAAAAGTGGGACAACCCCTATAACTATTGTATGAATAGTCATGGCTAAAATTCTGAGTAGCCGTCTTGGTTATAAGGGAGATGAAATATTATTGTTATATACACGTAATAAAAAAATATTGTAAAGATTTATATCTGTCTAGTCCACCTTCTTCTGCATACATTGGTAGACTAACATGTACAGTACCTTAGCTGTACTTAGACCTAGTGATCTCATAGGCTGGTGAAGTGGCCCTGACACCTTTCTACTATATATATATATATATATATATATATATATGTATATATTTATATACAGTGGGATGCGAAAATTTGGGCAACCTTGTTAATCGTCATGATTTTCCTGTATAAATCGTTGGTTGTTATGATAAAAAATGTCAGTTAAATATATCATATAGGAGAGACACACACAGTGATATTTGAGAAGTGAAATGAAGTTTATTGGATTTACAGAAAGTGTTCTATAATTGTTTAAACAAAATTAGGCAGGTGCATACATTTGGGCACCACAAAAAAGAAATGAAATCAATATTGAGTAGATCCTCCTTTTGCAGAAATTACAGCCTCTAAACGCTTCCTGTAGGTTCCAATGAGAGTCTGGATTCTGGTTGAAGATATTTTGGACCATTCCTCTTTATAAAACATCTTTAGTTCATTCAGGTTTGATGGCTTCCGAGCTTGGACAGCTCTCTTTAAGTCACACCACAGATTTTCAATTATATTCAGGTCTGGGGACTGAGATGGCCATTCCAGAACGTTGTACTTGTTCCTCTGCATAAATGCCTTAGTGGATTTTGAGCAGTGTTTAGGGTCGTTGTCTTGTTGAAAGATCCAGCCCTCGGCGCAGCTTCAGCTTTGTCACTGATTCCTGAACATTGGTCTCCAGAATCTGCTGATACTGAATGGAATCCATGCGTCCCTCAACTTTGACAAGATTCCCAGTCCCAGCACTGGCCACACTGCCCCACAGTATGATGGAACCACCACCATATTTTGCTGTAGGTAGCAGGTGTTTTTCTTGGAATGCTGTGTTCTTTTTCCTCCATGCATAACGCCCCTTGTTATGGCCAAATAACTCAATTTTAGTTTCATTAGTCCACAGCACCTTATTCCAAAATGAAGCTGGCTTGTCCAAATGTGCTTTAGCCCACCTCAAGCGGCACTTTTTGTGCTGTGGGCGGAGAAAAGGCTTCCTCTGCATCACTCTCGCACACAGCATCTCCTTGTGTAAAGTGCGCCGAATGGTTGAACGATGCACAGTGACTCTATCTGCAGCAAGATGATGTTGTAGGTCTTTGGTGCTGGTCTGTGGGTTGGCTCTGACTGTTCTCACCAGTCATCGCTTCTGTCTATCCAAGATTTTTCTTGGTCTGCCACAATCTGCATATTTCTCACTCCCACTGCTAAAAATGACTATTTTTGTCTGCAGTATGGACAGTAATTGGACATGTTCTATAATTTGTGAAACAAGGGTTAGAGACCAGCAATGCCTTCATAGCTGTTGTGACTGCTCACAACAATGTCTGGTAAGCGCATATATTGTTATTTATATCAATACATCAACCCAGGCCATACCGCACAAGAGGCACTGTATGTCTTTTTTTTTCTTTTCTATTTTTATACATATAATTTGTGAAACTGGCTCACAGATGACATTGAATTAATGAGTGCAATCCACAAAAGATGAAGTCTTCTCTGATTATTGTCTCTCACTTTCCCTTTATCTTCTATCCTGCCCACACTTCATCCACAACTTGTTTCTGCAGTTTGCTGCTTCCTCAATGCACCACATGATAATACCGGCCCATGCTATAATTCTGTACACAATGCAGTAATAGTGGCTTCTTAATGCCCCATAGTAGTAGCCCTGTCTGTGTGCCATTCATCATAATGGTGCCCCACGGCGCCGTAATCGTGCCTCTTATCTTCTCTCACGGTAATAGTGCCTCCACACATAGCTAAAGGTTCCCCCCACAGTATTAGTGCCAACTTACTGTCCTCCACACTGTAATTGTGTCCCACTCAAAAACTGACTTCTTACTGCTGTCCACTAAATAAGGGTGGTTCCCCATTAAAGGGAGTCTGTCAGCTTCAAAACACCCTCCAAACTAGAATAAGCGGTGTATAGTGCATGTAGTCTGGTTAAGTAATTTTTATCTTCATAGTCACTAGCATTCCAACGCTGTGCGGCACCATTTGCACTATACACAGCTTATTCTAGTTTGGAGGGTGTTCGACAGATTCCCTTTAATGACCCTCTTTTGGTAACGGTGTCCCTTAGTTGCCCCCACACAGAGCAAAAGTGTCCCCCTAAGTATTGTTACGTACTTAGTGCCCTCCACACAGTAATTGTTCCCCACTCAATAATTGTGCACTATTAGTGCTGCCTGCTATATAATGGTGTCCCCTTTCAGTAATGGTGCCCCTTGGTGCACTCCCACTTACTAAAGTTCCCTGAGGAATAATGGTCCAAACAATAATAAAACCAATCCTCACCTACATGTAGCCTCATTTCAGTGATGCATGGAGCTGCTCTCCCTCTTTCAGCATGCAATCTATGAGACACTGGAATGGAATCTCTGTGCAATCCAGCGTGATACAGTGATGGTCTCGGTGTCTCGTAGAGTGAAGGCCTAAAGTTGTCAGTGAGCCATAATATTCTACTGTGTCTGTGTCCAGTTGCTAGTGCTAAATACCGTCCTGCACCTACCATGCACCATTTATAATACTAGTGCCTTCTGTTGTAGAAATATTAATAGTAGAAATCTGCTCGCATCAAATTTTCTGTAAGGAAAGGCAAGTCCCTCAACCGCAGTCAGACAAAGGTGTTACCATCTTGAATTCTTGCTGAGCACTCCCCCTCCTTCACAGTCTGCTCACCATTTATTTAGTCACAGTAACAATAGAAATAGGCTGGCCAGTCACCTGACCACTTACTTCATGTAACAACGATACAGGAAGTGATGACACAGGAAGATGAGATAGTTCAGGTACTTGTCAAAGGACAGGGGATTGCATCAACATGGCTGAACAGTGTAATGCACACACCCCATCCCTGTATAAGGATGGATGAGTCATGTCCATTGACTGGTCAGCCAGGTGGCCGCCCATCCCCCATCACTGTCAGCATGGACCCCATTCAATACTGCTCAAAGTGACCAGTATCTAGCAAAGATCATTCTACTGGTTCTTATAGGTTTGAGATTATCTGAGAGACATTGCTACGGCTATTATCAGTATACGGTACGAGTATACCGACAAGGCAGATATGCATGTCTTAAAAGCAGATATGTATCCAGAAAGGGATAGCGAAGCCGCAGCAGAGGTATAATATGTATCTCTCGTTATGCAGACTTCACTTCTCTAATGTGTATAGACATTTGAAGGGAAGAAGCCCAGTGCATTGCACTTAGTGCTCACAAACCGGCAAACGCCGCCCTACACACTGAGAAAACGTCTCCAAGCCCATGAGAAGGTTTACATACTGACAGTTTTACCACTGGTCCCGATTCAACCCAGGTACCCTCTGCTAGAGCGTTCTTCGGTTAAATCCGACACAGGGAGACAGATGACAGTCTTTAAAACACACACACATCCTAAGATAAAATGTCCGCATAATAAAATTTCCACAACACTTCTTACATAGCAGAGGGGCTGTTGGGTCTTTGGACCTCCTCAGGCTCCAAGACCCAGGTTTGATATCTGCACCCATATAGCTACGGCCCTGAACTCACCCTAAGGCCCACTATTCTATTTCCACTAGTAGCCAGTCCGCAGACACCGTGGATCAGCGTTGGGTGCTGCTGCCTCAGAACTTGTTCCCTGGTCTTTGCTTCTCTGTACTGTGAGCGACGTAGACGGCTGCGCACATAGAAGTTTATAGCACAGCCATTTAATGCGCCATATTCCTTACTGTCCTACCTTCTCATCCCTTCTTGTTCTGGCTCCTCTCATGGTTCACCCCCAGGTTACCTGCAGGTTCTCTACTTCATTACTGGTTCTATCTGTCCCCAGATGCTTGTTGCCTCCATGTTAATAGCTCTTGAATTCAGACACTTCAGCCTTGGTGAAGACTGTGAGGAGGAATCGTGTAGAATTGCTGTCAGTGCGCGGATAGATCCTTGGCCCTCCCCCTTCATCACTGCATAAAGTGAAATGTCCCAGTCATTTCAGGGTAGGTCACAGCCTCTAAATTTTGTCCTTTGCATGTTGTTTTTTGTACTGAGCATCTGAGTGCGCCACAGATGCAGACTTCTTTGATCAGCCATTGTCTCAGGGCTTAATAGTTATGCAAATGAGAGCGAGTGGAAGCTGGCAGAGAAGCGGGCAATAGGGAATCCATATTCCCTTCCCTTATTTTTGTGACAAATACGAGCTGAGCCTGTTTTGTTTACTGACGTCTTTCCAGAAGGGGAGATTATCTGCAGCCTTCAGCCTGGGTCTCACGGGGTGCAGAGAAGAGATGATACCACTATTTAGGATCTGGAAGGTATTAGCACAAAAGCTAAAACATTTCTCTGATAATTATAAACCAGGTCCAGGGGCCACGGAGAAGATGGATGGCTGGAGAAATGTTCTGTGAGGTGATGTCTGGGTAATCTTCCCCAGGCTGTGGCAATAGCAGATGCCATGGACGTCTTCACATACACATGCAATAACTTATGCTCTGAGTCTCCCATCAGATCCGATTCAGTCTGAATAAATTTGACCCTAATCGAAAGTGTCCCGATTGCACTTAAAAGTTGTGTATGACACTCTGGGGTCTCCTAGGACAGCATCTAGATCTTTACCGCCAAGACAGCATTAGTAATATCATAGTGACAGCAACATATATGGTTATAACGCATTGCACTGTCATATTATTTATGCTGGTGCCGATTCTTATTGGCAGATGCCATGGAACAGGTGTTTCGTCTTTACATTTCCCAATCCATTGCCAGTCAGTCTTTTACCAGACATTTTACTTTTAAATGAGGAACCACCGAGCCTGCGCTGGTTTTTCTGGCCACAAGGCCTATAGTTATAAAGAAAAATAATTAATTATTTGCTCAGTCTATCTACTAGAAGTTCACAGTTTTGCTGCTTGTTGCTGATTTTATGTTTCGCTAAGTTTGACACAGAACAGTATGTAGAATTTTTGGTGCCACTATATAGATATATCTAAAACACTCAGTGATGTCACATCCATGACGTCTGTATCAGCAGGCCATGCCACGCTATCAGCACTAGGATTTACCATATTTTTCACCTTCTAAGATGCACCTGATGATAAGACTCACCTAGGTTTTAGAGGAGGAAAATAAGAAAAATAAGATATATATTAGGGATCGACCGATTATTTATTATCGGCCGATATTGAGGATTTTGACTGTTATCGGTATTGGCATTTATTTTGCCGATATACCGATAACGTACTGGGAACACAGATCGCGCTGCTGACAGCGCTCTCCGTGTTCCCTCAGCAGCAGCACAGGGGAGAAGGAGCAGTGTCTCTCTCCCCCTGTGCTGCTGCTGCCGCTGCAGCCAATGGGAGGACAGGGGACAAGAGAAGGGGAGGGGCTGTGGCCACTGCGCCACCAATGAAGAGAAATCTCTCATTTATTCAAATTGAACAGGAGGCGGGAGCTGCACAATGACATAGCCGGCTCCCGACCTCTATGAGCTGTAGCTGCGATCCTCGGTTAACCCCTCAGGTGCCGCGGATCGCAGCTACCGCTTATAGAGGTCGGGAGCCAGCTATGTCATTCTGCAGCCAGCTCCCGCCTCCTGTATATGAATGAATGAGAGATTTAACTTCATTGGTGGCGCAGTGCGCTCCCCCCAAACCCCCCAGTATATTACTCATTGGTGGCGCAGTGCGCCCCCCCCAAGCCCCCCAGTATATTAATCATTGGTGGCGCAGTGCGCCCCCCACCCCCACATTAAAAACATTGGCGGCGCAGTGCGCCCCCCCCACCCAAGCCCCCCCCCCTGTATTAATCATTGGTGGTGTAGCGGATCCCCTCTCCCCTGCTCCTCCGATCGGAGCCCCAGCAGTGTAAGCCTGGGGCTCCGATCGGTTACCATGGCAGCCAGGACGCTATTGAAGCCCTGGCTGCCATGATAAGCTCCATGCTGCTGTGTGCACAAAGCACAGAGCAGCAGGGACAGTGAGAGCTCCTATTCACCCTGATAGAGATCTATCAGGGTGAATAGGACAAGGGTTCTAGTCCCTAAGGGGGCTAAAAGTTAGAAAAAACAAAAAAAAAGTAAAAAAAATAAAACACCAAAATATTAAGTATAAGTGAAAAAAAGATTTACAAAAAATAAAATAAAAACTACACATTAACAATAAACATACATTTTCTGCAGATTTGTGTAGGAATTTTTTTTTTCTTCCAAAAATGAAAATTCCCAGAATATCGGTATAAATTATCTGCTATCGGCCTGAAAGTTCACAAATTATCGGTATCGGTCCTAAAAAATCAATATCGGTCGATCCCTAATATATATCTTTCATCAGACTCCCATATCAGACCTCAGATCACACCCTCATTTCAGACTTCAGATCAGATCTCCATATCAGAACTCAGATCAGTCCGCTATTAGAACTAAAATAAACCAATTAATTTACCTCTCCTGCTCTGCCGCTACCCTTCAGATCCAGAGGTCTCTCCTGCAGTCACCACCCCTTACTGTGTACAATGTCAATGACCCTGTACGGAGCCTGTAGGAAGACTAGGGAGGTGTGAGTACAGAAAGCGCTGGTAGTGCTACCGTCACCGCTCCCTGCACCTACGGCATACTAGTGATCACTTTCATAATGGTGGCACTATCATATGTATGCAACGTAATGAGTGGTGTCACAGCTGTGAAGTCTGTTTTATAAGGCAGCCAGGATTAACATGTGATGAATTTTGGTGATGTAAGAAATTGAGTTGTATAGGTTCAGCAGTGCTCACCCCCAGCAGTGGCCGCCTGTGCCTGCCTAACTAGCACACTGACTGACTGAGTCTGACTCATGATTGGCTGTGCTAGAGGGAGGGCCACCTGCAAGGCCTTATGGGAAAGGCCACTGCCAGAGGTCATGTGATCCTTTTTCTCCCTCTTTGGATCTGTAAAATGCAAGCTGCTAGGTTGAGTGATTTATGTGGGATGAATCCCATAAGTTTTAGAGTTGCTGAAATCCGAAACTTCTAGGTAATTCCAAGAAATCAGTAGACCCGTAACATATAGCAAAATGGGTGATGTGCAAGGCACCGGACCTAGATTTCACTTTAGGCACTTGTAATGTGCCCCCCCCCCTCCCCCACTCTACGAGACTCCAGCCACATTTTACGATAGGTTTTTACTGAGCGAGACGGTGGTGTGATAAGTTGGGGCATTGATCAGCGCTCTCCTGCCTGGTCCTGGCCTCTCTGCTGAGGTAAAGCTCTTTACCTACTTGGAGATTGAGAAACTTTTTGAATGTGCTGCAAGAAGCGCTGACATCTGAGAAATTCACAGCCGAAGCCAAATCACAGGCAATTCAGCCATTTTATTGAGTGGTGTTTGGATGTGAGATAAGTGCTTATTCGCAGCAGTGGGGAGGCAAAGACTTTTCTACACCTGGAGGTTATTTAGATGCCACTCTTTCCAGATTTAACCCTTTGTTCTGCAGGGAAGCATGCATCACCTGACTGGATGGCTTCTCCTTGATACAAACATCTTTATAAAATAATAGCAATCAGCAGTGTGCTGCTCCGCTCACGTCTCCCCTCCACCTGCGCTGTCACAATGCTCCCCGCTGATTTCCTCTCCCGTCCTCTTATGAATCTTTCATCTGTTGCTGGTGTCAATCATACGACAGGACGAGCGCAGCGCCTGATTCCTCCCTGTGTAGGAATCTTCCAGACTTAATGCAGCCTCCCCGGTCATCTCATGCTCCGTCCTCCTGTCCCTGTCAGTGCGGCGTCCCTTCTGTCTATCATTCCGGTGGAGTGAGGCATGGACAACACATCGATCCTCCGGCCACAATGTGACAATAGGTGAAGGCGCTGCCGAGAAATGTATTAATGAATTGCCCATAATCCAAGGAATCAGAGATAACAATATGTTTTATAAGCGCCTGTCATAGAGATTGTGTGATATTACTGGAGATTAAGGGTCATCATGAGATATGAGACACATGGCCTTAATATTGCCCTGAGCGGTTTATTAGAGCAGAGTGCTGCCATCCCTGTCATTGTGCTGACGCAGAGGGTGAACTGTCGGGGAGACATTGAGAAATCCAGGATGAAAGCGTACTGGATACATAGAATTGTAGTATAGTATTCTGTGTTTATGGAGCTAGTAATGGATCAGAGCCGTTGGGTTTGAGAACATGACATCATTAGTGGGGGGTTATGACATAATTAAGTGCAAGCTGATTGGTCTCTGTTTATGCTTACATGCCCCCTTCTCTCTGCAGATGCATGCTGGACAACAGAGTGACCCGCGTGGCCTGGCTGAATCGTAGCTCCATTTTATACACCGGCAATGACAAGTGGTCCATAGACCCCCGAGTGGTACTTGTGGCCAACACCAAGAGCCAGTACAGCATTGAGATCCAGAATGTGGGCATTTATGACGAGGGACCTTATATCTGCTCCCTGCAGACAGACAATCACCCCAAAACCTCCCGCGTGCACCTCATTGTACAAGGTAAGTGTCAATCTACAGAAAGCAGGAACCGTCTTGCCAGAAGCGGTATAGTGTTCTGCAGGAGTGTGGTCAGGGATAGCGGTGAATGGCTGATTCCTCCACAAAGCCTTTTCCGGAATGTACGTTATCATGCAGAATATCACATGGTGTAAACTCTCCAGCTGCAACCCCCATCCTCACCTCCCCATGTGTTTATCACTTTGACGCCCCCCGTATTTGCCCTGCTGTATTGTGCATGTTCTTACAATCAACCTACCCTTTGTTAGCTACAAATAACTTCCCTCTTCATCCAGCTCGGCGTTAATCTCCCATTCCCGGCCATTGTTTGCGGCTTAATTACCTGGTCATAGCCGCTTTGCATCTGAGCTGCGGAGGTGGAGGGGGCTACGAGGGAGAAGTCAGGCACACAGCATTTGGGGAGACGGAGGGAGCCGCATTGATCCTCCAGTGTGTCCCACATAGATAAGGCGAGATTCTGGGGGGATTGTTAAGCATCCTGTAGAGCTGCCATTTTCTCAGCTCTGAAAAGCTTTAATCTGCAATTTTCTCTAGCAAACTGAGCTAATAATTTCAAGAAAAGGACGAAAGGCTGCCGACAGCAACAGCGCCATGGCCAAAGACTGCAGTAATGTCCAGAATATGTAAGATATAGGAGGATGTGCTATACATTTTATCCTGGGGGAGTATTTTATATATAATAAAAAAAAGAGGGAGTAATAAGACTTATTATCTTGCAGGGCAGAGAGTATAACAGTATAGATATTAAACCACAGGGCAGAGATTATTATATATGATATATCACAATGCACAGAGTATTATATATAGTACAGTACAACCCAGGAAGAAAATTATCCTATATATGATATCAAACCACAGGGCAGGGATTATTATATGATATATCACAATTCAAGCAGTATTATATATAGTATAGTACAGCCCAGGCAGAAAATTATACTGTATATGATATCAAACAGCATCTGGCAGGTCTTCAGACATTCCTCTTGAATTCTGGAACACCTTTTCCCATAACTTTGTGTATAGCTGTTCCTCTGTGATTCTTGAAATATATGAATAAAATGGCAAGTGGTTGAGCTGATAGGTCCTCATTATTTTAAAGGGAACCTGTTATCATAAAAATGTTGTCCTGTCTGCAGACTGGATGTTATAGAGCAGATTGCTATAAACTGTACTTTTATAGGATTTACTATAACTTATAATTGTTGATAGACTGGGATCTTAAAGTAGCCCTGGAAAAAAATCTAAAAGTGACCCCGTGTTGTAAGCATGCCCAAATTGACAGAAGGCAGGGCAAAAAAAGTAAGCATGGCCAGCACAAGTCACAAGCAGGCAGGGACAACAGACGTACAGTACCTTGCAAAAGTATTTATCCCCCTTGACTTTTTTCGTGTTTTGTTACATTACAGCCCTAGGTTCAATGTTTTGTTAATCTGAATTTTATGAGATGGATCAGAACACAAATAGTCTAAGTTGGTGAAGTGAAATGAGAAAAATATATAAATAAAACTATTGTTTAGAAATAGAAAACAGAAAATTGGTATGTGCGTATGTATTCACCCCCTTTGTTAGAGAGCCCATAAAAAGCTCTGGTGAAACAAATTACCTTCAGAAGTCACATAATTAGTGAAATTATGTCAACCTGTGTGCAATCTAAGTGTCACATGATCTGTTATTACATATACACACCTTTTTTGAAAGGACCCAGAGGCTGCAACACCTAAGCAAGAGGCATCACTAACCAAACATTGCCATGAAGACCAAGGAACTCTCCAAACAAGTAAGGGACAATGTTGTTGAGAAGTATAAGTCAGGAGCACCATCAAATCTATCGTAACCAAATGGAAAGAACATGGCAAAACAGCAAACCTGCCAAGAGACAGCCACCCACCAAAACTCTTGGACCGGGCAAGGAGGGCATTAATCGGAGAGGCAGCACAGAGACCTAAGGTAACCCTGGAGGAGCTTCAGAGTTCCACAGCAGAGACTGGAGTATCTGTACATAGGATGACAATAAGCCGTACGCTCCATAAAGTTAGGCTTTATGGCAGAGTGGCCAGAAGAAAGCCATTACTTTCAGCAAAAAAGAAAAAGGCACATTGTGAGTTTGCGAAAAGGCATACGGGAGACTCCCAAAAATGTACGGAGGAAGGTGTTCTAGTCTGATAAGACTAAAATTAAACTTTTCGGCCATCAAAGAAAACGCAAACCCAACACGTCACATCACCAAAAGAACACCATCCCCACAGTGAAACATGGTGGTGGCAGCATCATGCTGTGGGGATGGGACTGGGAAACTGGTCAGAGATGAGGGAAAGATGGATGGTGCTAAATGCAGGGATATTCTTGAGCAAAACTGTACCACTCTGTGTGTGATTTGAGCCTAGGTTGGAGGTTCACCTTCCAGCAGGACAATGACCCCAAACACACTGCTAAAGCAACACTTGAGTGGTTTAAGGGGAAACATGTAATTGTGTTGGAATGGCCTAGTCAAAGCCCAGATCTCAATCCAATGGAAAATCTGTGGTCAGATTGCTGTTCACAAGGGTAAACCATCCAACTTGAAGGAGCTGGGGCAGTTTTGTAAGGAGTAATGGGAAAAAATCCCAGAGGTAAAATGTGGCAAGCTCATGGACTTATCCAAAGCGACTTGGAGCTGTGATTGCCGCAAAAGGTGGCTCTACAAAGTATTGACTTTAGGGGAGTGAATAGTTACGCACAGTGACTTTTTCTGTTATATTGTCCTATTTGTTGTTTTCTTCACAAAAAATAAAATAAAATCTTCAAAGTTGTGGGCATGTTCTGTAAATGAAATGATGCAAATCCTCAAACAATCCATATTAATTCCAGGTTGTGAGGGACCAAAACACAGAAAAAAGTCAAGGGGGGTGAATAATTTTGCAAGCCACTGTAGGTGGAGACAGTAACCAAATACCACAGTGCAGTATAAAGTACTGCCCTATAAACATGCTGAGGACGGTGATACAGTTGAGTTCAGGAGGGCACCTGCAGCTGCTGACCAGATGCATAAGTACCTGATGCTCCTAGCATTAATTAATGCTGAGAGCACCGGATTGTTATTTACCCAGGGGCCATCAGGAGGGCTTGAGCGGTTTCCTGGGCATCGACCTATCGGGAAATTCCCTTGTAGGATCTATTGCCAATCCGCCCCTGCTTGTAATAAATAAATAAAAAATCTTCATAGATTTTTTAGGCAGGGGTGTTTCTATCAGAAGGCAAATAAGGCCTTTGCCTAGGGCGGCACTTGCCAATGGGGCAGCAAAATGCCTTGTTTGCCCCTTGTCCCATCCGTCTTATACGCCGATATACTCAGATTCGATGGTATATTCTAACCATATAAACTGTAATCAGTAACTTTAATCATCTCTGATCTCTTTACTTAGATACCTTACTCTTAGCTCCGGTAACAGCAGGCAGTGCGGGTGACGCTCACTCACTGACGTCACCCGCCTGCTCCTCCCACTAGGCTGTGCAGGTTGGTGACGTCAGTGAGTGAGCGCCACCCGCACTGCCTGCTGTTACCGGAGCTAAGAATAAGGTATCCAAGTAAAGAGATCAGCGATAGTTAAAGTTACTGATTACAGTTTATAAATGTACTCCTGTGAGCGTCGGGGATCGGGATCTGTGGATGGCACTGTTTAGGGGAGGGGGATCTGTGGATGGCACTGTTTAGGGGAGGGGGATCTGTGGATGGCACTGTTTAGGGGAGGGGGATCTGTGGATGGCACTGTTTAGGGGGAGGGGGATCTGTAGATGGCACTGTTTAGAGGGGGATCTGTGGATGGCACTGTTTAGGGGGATCTGTGGATGGCACTGTTTAGGGGAGAGGGATCTGTGGATGGCACTGTTTAGGGGAGGGGGATCTGTAGATGACACTGTTTAGGGGGGATCTGTGGATGGCACTGTTTAGGGGGATCTGTGGATGGCACTGTTTAGGGGGGATCTGTGGTTGCCACATAGGAATGGGTGGGGTTTAGAGAGCAAGGGGTTTTGCCTTGACAGGAAGGGGTGGGTCAAATTTATATTAGGGGGGTGCCAGAGTTTAGTCTCGCCTAGGGCAGCACAAAACCAAGATACACCACTGATTTTGGGTGATCCTAATCTGTGATTCATGGCTATTTCTGTAGGCACATCATTTAGAGAAGGCTGTGAGTCACTGATTAGGATTGTCTACATGGCTACAGAGCACAGAAGGAGCAGAGATTTCAAAGAATTAAACTATGCAGAATAATTTCTCATAAAATTATATATTAATCTGCTCAGCTCCTCCTGCTACCTTCAGATTAGACTGCATTTTCAGTCTCTTTATATCTCGTGGCCTGGAGTATTATATATGATATTATACTACAGGTCAGGGAGTGTTATGTATGATGTCATATTACAGGTCAAGCGTGATGATGTATCGCAGATCAGGGAGTATTATATATGATATCATAGGGCTGGGGACATCTTTTTGAGGTATTAGTCCATTGTGTCTGCTGTCTTGGTGGGATCCACATCATCTTCAATGTAAGGGACAGCTATGTGACAATACATTGAATGCTCACCATGGACCCTTTATTCTTGGCTATAATCGGGAAACGTTCATAGATAATATTCATTGTGCTGCACAAGTGCAGAGCAGTTATCTGCCCTATACAAATAATTGTGGCGCTTTGTGTAAGTAGCCCCCATGTGATGTTGGCGGTAGCGCCGCACGTGTGTTCAGGGAGGCACCGTGCTGTCTTTGTTTTCAACTTGCAGTTTTTACTGTAGATCTGTTTGTTTCTCATTAGTTTCCCGGACAAAGGAAGAGTGTGGAGGGGGGAGCTGATTATCAGCACTGGGGCCAGGTCTACAGAATGTGCCGCCGTCTTCTGCGAGCCTTCCCTTTAAAGAGCTTGTCAGGCAGAGCAGCCTCTCTGTGGGCAGCCGTGGGCCGCGGCTCGCCTTTTCATCATTCTCTCTGTACTCACTCTTCCTTTATCTTTCTCCCCGTTCACCCGTCCTTCATTCTCTAGGATCTGCGTTCCCTGTGCCCAGCGTGTGGAAAACACTGCTCTGAATCTTTATGTTGTGCTAGCTCCGTCCTGCTCCTTGTAGTGCACATAATGACTTCCATATAACCATAAGGTTCCGCACACAGTGTCATGGAGGTAATGGGTCAGAATGTGAGCAGACTCCTGAACGCTAGCTGTAACTCCTCACTATTAGTTGTATTTGAGGAAACTTGTTACCACTGCCTGTACCTGAGAATACTACTTACAATTGCCTGCCTGTAACAGTGGAGACTCCTGACCACTGTATGTGACTGTGGAAATTCCTGACCACTGCTTTTAACTATGGAGACTCCTTACCACTGCCTGTAACTGAGGAGACTCCTTACCACTGCCTGTAACTGAGGAGACTCCTTACCACTGCCTGTAACTGAGGAGACTCCTTACCACTGCCTGTAAATGAGGAGACTCCTTACCACTGCCTGTAACTGAGGAGACTCCTTACCACTGCCTGTAACTGAGGAGACTCCTTACCACTGCCTGTAACTGAGGAGACTCCTTACCACTGCCTGTAACTGAGGAGACTCCTTACCACTGCCTGTAACTGAGGAGACTCCTTACCACTGCCTGTAACTGAGGAGACTCCTTACCACTGCCTGTAACTGAGGAAACTCCTTACCACTGCCTGTAACTGAGGAGACTCCTTACCACTGCCTGTAACTGAGGAGACTCCTTGCCACTGCCTGTAGCTGAGGCGACTCCTTGCCACTGCCTGAGACTGAAGCGATGCCTCCTTGCCACTGCCTGTAACTGAAGAGATGCCTCCTTGCCACTGCCTGTAACTGAAGAGATGCCTCCTTGCCGCTGCCTGTAACTGAAGAGATGCCTCCTTGCCGCTGCCTGTAACTGAAGAGATGCCTCCTTGCAGCTGCCTGTAACTGAAGAGATGCCTCCTTGCCGCTGCCTGTAACTGAAGAGATGCCTCCTTGCCGCTGCCTGTAACTGAAGAGATGCCTCCTTGCCACTGCCTGTAACTGAAGAGATGCCTCCTTGCCACTGCCTGTAACTGAAGAGATGCCTCCTTGCCACTGCCTGTAACTGAAGAGATGCCTCCTTGCCACTGCCTGTAACTAAGAAAACTCCTGACCACTGCCTGTAACTGTAGAGATGCCTTACCACTTCCTGTAATAGAGGAGTCTCCTGACCATGGATTGTAACTCAGGAGACACCTTACCGCTGCCTGTAACTAAGGAGACTCTTGGCCATGGCCTGTAACTGAGAAGATGCTATTTAGTGTTGCAAGTTATGTGGCTGGACAGCTTTTGTTTGGTCTGTGACCATCTTTTAGGTTTTTCTGACCTTTAGCGTCTTCCTGTTTCTTGAGAAACAAAGTGTATGCACCCGGTTGCTGAGAGTAACGCAGAGATCCTCAGTGAAGTGGAAGGTGGCACAGATAACCCCTTGGACTCCAGGTGTCTCAGAAGTGACCATAGAAATTATTTTGTTACTTCACCAGCGGGCGACTGTGCAGGTTTGTAGCACTGTCAGCATCTTTGTTCCATTTCAGCATAGCCAAATGACACGCTCTTCTGCAAACAGCGCTGGCGGCGCCTTGTTGCCTTAGTAACCTGGCCGCCCTTTGTGTAAGCAGCACTGGCTAGGCTGGAGTGACGCTGGGACGCCTGACGTCGTTGTCAGGTGAGTCAGACATCCCATGTGATCTGTTAGGGTGCCCTATTTAAACAAGCAATTGCTGGCCACAGTTGCTTGTGATTAAGGTGTCTATCTCTGATATACCTGGATATATTGCTTTTCTGACCTTTTGGATTCTTGGACCTCAGTGTATTTCTGACGACTACCCCTTTGCCTGACCATTTGGATCTGACGAGACTCCCTGATTTTGGCATCCTGGCTCTGTACATTTCTGTACTCCGTTATCTGATTTGGCGTTAGATAGGATTTTCCTGGTATTGACTTAGGTGTGTATGACTGCTATATTCTGTTCGGTTTTACTCTGGTTCTGATTAGCTGACCCATCTAGTTGGTTATCCGCTCTGTGTCTGTCACTATGTTAATAATTTTTTCCTTCCCTTTTATCCCTGTAGACCTCTACACATGGTAGGAAGGAACCCCCGTCCAGTTGCGGGCCATCATCTAGGGCGGATGGTGCAATCTAGGGGCAGTGGTGCAGATGAAGTTCAGGGACTCACTGATCCCTATAGTGGCACCCTAACTTATATTTTTTGCGCATGTAGCACTTAATCATAGTACTATGTACTAAGTGCTACATATGCAAATCATGCAAGTTTGGGGATGCCATGTGTTTTTTTTTAGTTTTCTAGTAAAAGTGAAGTTTTATCCTGTGGTGCTGGACCTACATCATTTTTATGGTTCTTCCTCTTTCTTGTCAGATTTGTAAAAAACAAGGAGATACATTTTGAGCAGACGTGAAGACTTCTTACGTAGATCTTGTAGTAACATCACTAAGTACAGAGTAGAAACAAGGTTGTGGCCTTCAATTTCTGCACATGTAAAGCCAACCATCAGGTCGTTAAATGGGATGGGAGGAATTTATCATGACTGGCATTTCATACTGTAGTGTTGATCTAGTATATGCTACTGGGGGCACTATTTGAAGCCATTTATAATACCAGGGCACTATGGGAGGCCATTGATAATACAGGGGCACTATGGGAGGCCATTAATAATACCGCAGGCACTATTGGGTGCCATTTATAATACCGCAGACACTATTGCGTGCCATTTATAATACTTGGTGCATTCTCGGGGCCATTTATAATGCTAGGGGCATTATTAGGTTCATAATAGATACTAAGGGCACTGCAAAGGTTCAGACCAAAAAAAAAAAAGACAATGAAAAGCATCAGATTTTAATGGCTGTTTTTAACGGCCATTAAAAACTGATGCAAAATGGGTGCAAACGCCATTAAAAACAGTGATGCAAAGTGGCCATGAAAAACTGATAGTGTATCCGTTTTAATGGCTGTTTAAAGTACCCTTGCTTTTACATGCGACAGATATTGGGACACATTTACTATTTGCTTGTGCTCATCATTTAGACTATTTAGATTTTTTTTTAGACTAATTCAGAAGTTTTCTAACTTGTGCAACTATTTTCCGATCCATTTATGTAGATGCACTTTTTTTGCTCCTGAATTTGTCATAAAAACAGTCTAATTTCTACTCCACTCCAGGTCCGGCGTACTTTTCTTTGTATGTTTTGAGTGGTGAAGTGCGACTTTTTTCAATAAAAGTTTTTTCAATAAAAGTTGCACTTTCTGAGAGAAATGTGACTTTTTTCATGCACAAAATTTTTTTGGACTAGTTTAAGTGAATATGAACCTGTCTAACTAAAAAACAGACTAATAAAAAAAAAAGCGTAGTCTAGGGGTACTTTCACACTAGCATTAAAGTTTTCTGGTATTGAGTTCCGTCATAGGGGCTTCATCGTCAATGGGGACAAAAATGAACTGAACAGAACAGAATGCTCCAAAATGCATTCCATTCCGTTTAGTTGCGTTCCCATACCGGAGAGCAACATGTTGTGTTTTGCTTTCCGTTCTTGGGATGCGGAGCCAAATGGATCTGTCATGACCCCAATGGACAATCTGCCACAATAGAAACCGTATCTGTCCCCCATTGACTTTCAATGGACTCAACGACGGATCCGTTTTGGCAATGTTAAAAATATGTTAAAGTTAATACAACCGGATCCGTTCATAACGGATACAGACGGTTGTATTATGAGAAGCGGAAGCGTTTTCGCTGAACCCTGCGAGATCCAGCAAAAGCGCTAGTGTGAAAGTAGCCTTATTCATTAACTCCTGTGCGACTTTTAATAAATACTTGCCGAAAGAAAGACAGCCGAATGAAATACGCCAGTGTAATTTTATGACCAAAAACAGGCGAGCTTGATAAATGTGCCTCATTGTTACATGGAAAAAAAATTAAAGTTTGCACCTGAAAGTTGCATTCATCTGAACGGGGTTGTTTTGGTGAGAATCACATGGATTTCAGCAAGCCCCATTCAGGTGAATGGAACAGATTTTCAAGGAGAGGAATTTTATGCAGCGAAGTCTGCCAGATGTGAAGGCACCCTAAGGGCCCTTTCACACGAGTGAGTTTTCTTTGCGGGTGCAATGCATGCCCTGGCCCCATAGAAGAAAAACCTATTGCATCCGGATTCAATGCGTTTTTCACTGATGGTTGCTAGGAGATGTTATTTGTAAATCTTCAGGGTTTTTTTTTTTTACGTGTGCAGCCGCACGGAAAACTGAAACACTGAACGCAATCGCAGACAAAACTGACTAAACTTGCTTGCAAAATGGTGAGTTTCACTGAATGCACCCTGAACGCATCCTGATGACACAATCCGTATCGTTTGTGTGAAAGAGTCATTATTGCCAATGCTTCAGAACACGGTCCTTGTCTCCTGCAGCGTATTTTATGGTGAAAAAACTTTACATTCCAACACCTGACACCGCAATGATGTAGAAAGTTCTACATTTTAGAATAAACTTTTGTAGTAGAGGTTCGGGTTGTCAATCGCCACATTGAGGAGAAGAAAAATGAAGGGTCTTGTACAGAAGGACAGCAGAGTCTGGAATAACGGGTTATGTTTCCTCTGTAAGTTTTTTTTTTTTTTCGGGGGGGGGGGGGGGGGGAATCTCCCCCTGTGACATTTGGGTAATAAGTGAATTAAGGAGTTTGGAGCTGCTGCTGTGACATTCACATGGAGGTGGGTGTGATGAGCTGCAGACTAATGAGTACTGCAGAGACTTCCTTCTGGTGGCTGCATTTATCTGGATGAAGAGAGTCCTCCCTAGCTCATTTGTGCATTTGTTAAAGTCTAATTGTCATTATTGATCATTAATGGCCATTCCTGAAATGTGGAACAAGGCGTTTATGACTAAGGTCTCATTGCCACAAATTTGTTCCAAGTGACATCTGATACACAGCTCTCCAGTAACTGCTGGGATTATGTGGTGACATGTCCAATGTACAGTGTAAAATCCCTATGTTCCAGCAGGAGCAGGACTGACTTGATGATTTACTGTTATTTATATAGCATTGATGTATTCCGCAGTGGTCTACATACAATATATCACTCCCAACATCCCTGACCCCAGGAGCTCACAATATAACCTTTTCTAGTTACCACAGTGTATCACTCTCATTATCCCACACCCTAGGAGCTCACAATCTTACACACAATGTATCACTGCAATTATCCCTAACCCCAGGAGCTCGCACTGCAATCTCTCCATTTCATACACTGTGTATCAGTCTCATCATCCCTGTCCTGCTACAACCACAATTGAGGATGTTAGAGCTGGGGATTAAGTGATTAAAGAAGGTTTCCAGGACTTAACTATTAATGACCTATGCTAAGGAGAGGTCAGCTGTATAATGGAGCTGCTGCTCCAGAACTACACAGCACCATACATTGTATAGTAGCCATGCCTGGTTCCTGCAGTACTGCTCCTAGAGCGGAGCAGCTCTGCAGTAACCAGACATGGCTACTACACGGTGTATGAATTAGGCCCGTCAGAAGAACAGAAAAAGAAACAAAAAAACTGATCCTGTACTTTAAGCATCGGTTATACACATTTTGCATGTGTATTAGGATCCATTTTTGCACCCAGGACTTTTTTTCTGTTTAAAATCTCAGACAGAGATGCTTTTTAGTTTATTTTGCTGTTCTTCTGACGGCTCAAAAGTAAACATGGCCTTAGCTGTGTAGTTCCGGCGCCTTAGCAGGGTGCAGAACTGACATTGATGAGTTACACTAAGGATAAGTTATCAGTGGGTAAGTCTTTGAAAACCTCTTCAAGGTGTCGCATACGGTTGCATAGTTTACATCAGATTGTTTCCTGGTCATGTGTCTGTGATTTCTCTTGCTACTGTACCAGGTTATGCAGATGCCATCTGCTTGAGTCACTGGTTATGCAGCTTTCTATCCATATGAGTTGCTGGTTATGCAAGTGTCTCACCGCTTCAAGTTCCCTGTTATGTGGCTGCCTTTCCTATTGAGTTGATGGCTATGTGGTAGCCTCTCCTGTTGAGTTGATGGCTATGTGGTTGCCTCTCCTGTTGAGTTGATAGCTATGTGATTGCCTCTCCTGTTGATGGCTATGTGATTGCCTCTCTGGTTGAGTTGCTGATTATGTGGCTGCTTCTCTAGTTGAGTTCATGGCTATGTGACTTTTTATCTGGGTTAGTTGATGGTTATGTGACTGCTTTTCCGGTTGAGTTGATGGCTATTTGACAGCTTCTCTGGTTGAGTTGATCGCTACGTGACTGCCTCTCTGGTTGAGTTGATGGCTGTGTGGTTGCCTCTCCAGTTAAGTTACCGATTTTGCGACAGGCTTTGTGGTTGAGTTGCTGGTCATGTAGCTGCCTCTTCGGCTAAGATGCTGGTGATGCGGCTGCCTCCCCATCCATTCCTGGATATATGTCTTTCTGTCTGGTTGAAGTAATGGTTATTAGGCTTTCTCTCTGACTTAATTGATCGTTATGCAGCTTTCTCTCTGAGTTGCTGGCGTTATGATTGCCATTCTGACCTGGCCTGTGCTTCCTGCACGTTGTCCTCATGACTGTGGTGTTGATGCTGTTGACAGCCATTTGTGGGAGTTGTGTTGACATCACAGCATTAGTGCCACATTGTTGAATTTTGTAGATCTCCCTGAAAACATGAAGAGTAACGCGGTTTCTTGTGTAAATGAACGAAGCGTAGTTTTGGCTGCGGCTCTGCACTGATGTCAGTCCCGTAGCCTTTATAATTACTCCAGCTGTTTCTGTTTCATCTCCTGCCTCTCCCGTCAATAAACTCTCGGAGCAGATGGTTTGCTATTGATTATCTCAGCTGCACTGCTCGCCAGTGAGGGCACCGCTGGATGACACACCTGATAGCGGCGCAGCGGCTGAAGGTGACCCAGTCTCCGCAGGTCTTAATATACATATTGTGAAGAACGCACAATTAAATGAAATGAAATGGCTGCATTTTCTTTTACCTATCATCCATAATCACACAACCATATATTGTACAGACATACATAGTCACACCACCACACATTGTACAAAATTTTCTTACACACTGGACATCAGACACTGTCTGAGATCACAAAGTACGTCATCACCCCATACACCAGACATATCCGTCATCACAGAAAATATGATCCTGCATTATTATGCCACATACCATACATACATGGCCCGTGACATGCCAGATACCATCACAACACACCATACTGCAGAAACTGTCACATCCCACTGTGGGATTCCCAGATGAGAGTACTCTTGTGTCTGCCTTGTTTTTGTGGTGAGTATCACAACTCAGTTTTTGAAGACTCCACAGTTGGGGTTTATTCACACGTGCAGGTTGTATTTAGGTTTTTTGAAGACAAATCCAGAAGGTGAAGTAGTGTCTGTCCTTTATCCCTACTAACTCCTCTGCAGGTGCCAGAATTAACACTGTAGGACTTTCTGCTGTCTCCTCTCTGTAGACTCCTTCAAGCAAGTTCCTATTTTTGCCTCTTGTTCCAGTCATTTTACATTTTATTAGGTGTCTGACATTTTCACCAGGGAAATTAGACATGGAGTCTGGCAGGATCCCCCGGGCCACACAATGAGGTCCACTGACTGGTTGCAAGCGGGAGAGAGAGATATCATCCCTTCAGCAGACCCAACCAAGCAAAAAAGGTGTCCTGATATTTGCTGCTGACAGGGTCTCCATGACCACAAAGGGCTGCACCTTGTATCTGGTCTATAATCATGGATCTGTTCCTCTGTTGATGGCCTGCACTCAAGCAAATGTGACTAGGCTTGGAGCTCCCTCACCGTGCCATCTGCTCTAATAAAGTATAAGACAGGGTTGGTGCAGGTGCTGCTGCAGCACTAAGATGGTGCGTTATGTATAGTGTACACAGTGCTGCTGTTTGGTCCCTTGTAATAAATATCAGTCTCTTGGTGCAGATACTGTATGTTATCAGCTGCACCTCTTTCACACCATGTATCACATGGACTGTGTAGATCTGGTGCTTCTTCTGAACGGCAAGACTAATAATGCCCGTGCCATTGAGCATTATGGGAGTCTCAATGTTCCTACTGAAATCTGCGTTCATTTCTGGATTTCTGGTGTCTTCATTATCTGCAGATATCTCTCTGCTGTAATGACTATTCCCTCACTAGAGCCATTGTCGCTGCAGTTTTAGAAGGTTTAGCCATTCATCCCTCTCTTTTATGATAAACACAGCGGCACCGAGCTTTGTCTCATGGTACTTTAATAGCCGAAAGGCGCAGAGCGCTGCCATTCTTCTCTGTATTCACCCAGATGAGCTGATAGATAGAGTAACCGCATGCCAGAGACAGCTGGATCCGCCTAGGACGGTCAAGAAGATTTGTTTCCAGTCATCACTGAGGTTATTACAGGGATGGATTTATACTGCATTAGGTGCAAAACATTACATGTTACTTTTACACTTGGTTCTTGGTTGTTGGGTCCATTGTCCAGTAATGTCTGGGTGGAGAGGTTAGCTGCTTGTTGTCATACAAACGGTTCAATGCTGTGGAGTTATATAGAGTGCCATCTGGATAGAGGACTTCTATATTAAACCATGTGGTTGGCACGTGAAGCATAAATGGGGTTAACGGTCGACTGGCTGCGCAGTCACTGAACGTTCCTCTCACTTTCTGCTGATCTGAGCTCTACAGAACCCACATGGGAAACCAGCCTCCCATAAAAAGATAACCCAGAACTTCCTCCTGAAGTGCTGACTGCAGTCATGCCTTTTCCACGTGACCTTCACCCTCTTCTCCAATCCTGAAGTCCTCTGGGAGGCAAGGACAGAACATTGTGCGCATCTCTTACCATCTGCTGAAGACTCCTGGGACATAAGACGGACTGGCACTCGGGTCTGTGAGAGTCACAAGGTGCAGAATGCCTGTGGGCACCTGTTACACACTCCTTGATCTTAAATTGCTTCATTTCACCACAAGCTGCTGATAATGCTTCATTTCATCCCCAAAAGACCTGCAGTTTTGTGTTGCCTTCTTATTTTAGTCTAAAAATCTTCTTCCCTGTATGTATGATCCGACATCAACCTCCCAACTCCCTGCTAGATCATCAGTCTCCATGGCTCTCCAGCACTCAGTTTGCATCTATGTCCCGAGACCCTGGATGGAACTTCATTACACAGATTAAATGTGACTCAGTTAAATTAGGTCTTACACTCTTGTCACACCCAAAGCTGCAATCATAATTCTGCATTTTCATCATGTCTTATATTTCATCTCATCCGCAGCTGCAGTTGCAATTCTGCTTTTACTTTACTGCAATTAGAAATCAGTTTTTTTGGAACCTATCTGCAATACACTGACACAATCCATAACAAGGAAGCTCATCTCCCACAAAGGACTGAAATGTAGTGCTTCATGTTCCCTTTTAAAACATTGATTTGCATAATTGTCTCTTGTCATAGAGCATGTGTTTGCTTTTGCACTGTATTTAACAGTACCTTCAGTCCCCTGTGGTACACATCATATGAGAGCAGTGATATGTCTATAAGTACGTGTCTGTTTATCCCGCCATCTACATATATAAATGAGCTATTAGAAATAATTCCTGGAGGAACGCTGGCATTTCGAATCAAGCTTAAGCTTTTTCTCGTTTTGGGATTTATTCTATTTTCTGCAGCTTTATGATGGACACAGAACAATGAATGAAGAGCTGATGTTGCGGCTGTTATGCACCCATGTGAAGAATTTATATTGTGCTTTAAAAGCCCAGGCACGGGTTATGTATGATTGAGGGTGATGATATATTGTTTGGAAATAGACCTCACATTCAGCATTTCAAGGGTAAAGGCAGATTACTAACCAGGGTGGGAGGGCATCTCTGAAAATATCCCTTTACTCCCCACATATTTCACATAGAGGGCTGCTGCAGGAAGGAGAGATTTTAGGTTGACTCTATACCACCATTCAATATTATCATGTTGGGCATGATTCATTCCTTTTATATAGGACCCCTACCATGACGTTCCATAGGATGATGATATGATATTTAGATGTTGGCTGTGGTTAGAAGCTTGTCAATAGACAATGTTATGGAGAAATTCCAGGCGAGAGGCAAGGATGATGATATTCAGTTACATATGTTCCATCATTATCGCAGAACCAGCTCTAGAGGTAGCCAGCACTCTTGGCCATGGACTGGGTTCCTTCATTATAGCAGAACCAGCTCTAGACGTAGGCAGCGCTCTTGGCCATGGACTGGGTTCCATCATTATCTCAGAACCAGCTCTAGAGGTAGGCAGAGCTCTTGGCCATGGACTGGTCAGAAGAACCCTAGGACTGTGTTATGGAGGTTGCAGTCACACCTGGTCATTGTGTCAGTGACTTGGTGGAGGTTCATAGACTACCACAGCAGAACTATAGTTCTCATCAGATGGTCGGTGCAGGTTGAATCAGGATAATAAACCCTGATCAGCACAAACATCAAGAAATCATCATAAGCAACAGAAAGCTCCAGGAAAAACATTCTTATAATGGTCACCAGACGATCATGTGTGGTCTGACTGACCCAACAATACAGCACAATGGATCATAACCCTGATATCACCAGTGATTTAGATTATGATACCCCCACTAACATCATCTGTGATGTAGACTGTGACATCAGTACATTTCCGAAACTGGGGGAAATTGCATGACATGGTCATATCGGCAGGTTTTTATCTCATGTCTATGGGCGTCTTTAGAAGGCTTCAACTAAAGATTATTCAGCCACACCTGAGGTTTAGGGGGCACACTACCAATAGAGAGGAGTGCAAAAATGGTTCAAATACAATACTGAACAACCAAAAAGCCAGAGAGCTTAGAAAACCATAATGAGATGCACATCCAATGGATACAGAAGCAATTTTATTAGACATAACAAACGCTTTAGAAATTGTTTACAATGAACAATGTGCCGATATAGGTGAAACCAGGCACAGACACATAGCTCACCAAGGTCCACAGAATAAGGACCAAATGTGCAGTCCGGGATAATTTAAAGTCCAATTCAATGCCAAAAAATGGAAAAAATAATGCATACAGTAAATGATAATGTAGCATCAAGAAATATAGAACAATACCTGAACAGGTATCTGGAGGTTTGTCCAGATCACCCATCAGGTCACCCCATTATATAGCGTGTAGCCCCCATCCAGAGATGAGCTGTCCACCCACACCATGCGTACGATGCTCCGTCAGAAAATCTCCTCTCTGGATATCACCAGGAACAGCTTGTCCTGTTCTCCAGGTAAATATTTATTCTCCTCCTTATATCTGCAGCCCCGACACTTTCCTAATAATAAAAGATAAACACATGGACAGAAGAAGACGCTGCACAGTGCAGACAACTCTCTCATCATCCGCAGCTGATTAACGTGTATACACAAACAGAGATGAGGTGCTCGTTGATTAGAAACATATTAGGATGTTGTGGCACTACAAAAAGTCTTCATGTTGCTTTGGCTGGAAGAGAGGACATTCCTAGCGGATACATGAAAACGGCACCCAAACTCTATTTATGTCGTTGCCACCTCCTCTGATGGGGGCCACATTTATAGCCCTGGCATCTGCTAAGGGTACTTTCACACTTGCTTTGTGACAATCCGGCAGGCAGTTCCGTCACCGGAACTGCCTGCTGGATCCGGAAATCCGTGTGCAAACGGATAGCATTTGTAGACGGATGCGGATCCGGCTGACAAATGCATTGAAACACCGGATCCGTCTCTCTGGTCTCATCCGGTATTTGCATTTTTAAAGGTCTGCGCATACACAGACTGGAAAACCGGATCCGTTTTGCCGGAACACTTGGTGCCGGATCCGGCATTAATGCATTTTAATGGAAAATATTCCGGCAAGTGTTCCGGAATTTTGGACGGAGAAAATACCGTAAGAGTGACTGAACTGAAGACATCCTGATGCATACTGAACGGATTGCTCTCCATTCAGAATGCATTAGCATAAAACTGATCAGTTTTTCCCCAGTATTAAGCCTCTAGGACGGAACTCAATGCTGGAAAAGAATAACGCTAGTATGAAAGTACCCTAAAAAACGCTTGTGTATTTTATTGTGGTTTATCCAATCGATCTTGATAAAGATGGAAATTCTTGAAAAGTCTTCCACAAATAGGGTAACATAGTGCACTTACAAACCAATGTTTTCCCTCTAAACCACAGTGTGCCCAACAAATTTGTAAAGGGTGTTGTGCATACATGTAAAAAGGGGGTGTGGCCTTGGCGGAACGGCTTAACACTGGGCATTACTTGACACCAATGGTTTGATTGTATCTTAAGTTCTGTGCCTTTTTTCAATTTTTTTTCAATAAAACTATTTTTTTCCCTGTCTTTTTTTATTTTATTTAAAGTACAGCCAAAAATGCTGCCCCAGCATCATGTGCGAACAGGTGTAATGAAGAAGCTCTTATGGAGAAACATATAACCACAAAATAAGGAAAAGTCCATCTCCTCTACATATTCTAGTGCTGCAGCTGAGCAGTGCAGCCCACTGCAGGAGCCCAGTTTGCACTAGTTTGTCATACTGGTTTGTTCTGTTAAACAAATTTAAAACATACAATGGTGTGTAGCGACAATGAGAGAAAATGTATTTTCTGATGGAAACCTTCTCCATATCTCAGAAATCTATTAGATCTTTCTGTCCAGTAATAGTCGCTATTACTGCATCATGTAATGGTAATCGGTAGAGAAGCTCTCTGGAGGTTTTACACTTAAGATCCAGTATGGACAGGAGGAGACTTTACTGATGTTTGTGTGTTTGGTACCACTAATCTGACTACAGGTAAATGCCTGTGTCATGGCATCAATAAAACAGTCTAATTCAGTGCAGAGGTGATTAGATGGGCAAGCAATTATCTTCTCCTCGGGTGAGGTCAAATACTGGACTGGACTTTAAGTGCCGGTCCAGGTTTTGGCAGCACCTGGCTGTCCTTAAATAGACAGCTGGGCTCAGCAGAGATGTCTCTGTTTTTTGGGATCTGAGGCTTTGTGCCGTGCTGGAGTGCTGAGATAACAGGCCCCCTACTACTGGAGGCAGAACTGCCAGCAAGGTGACTTGTGTTATATGAACTTTCTATTGTTTGTCAATTAACACCAAGACTGCAAAGTTACGTGCTGTTTTGTGCAATTGCCTCAAGTGTGAATAAACACTGACATTTTGAGTTAAGAACTTGTATTTTACCTCTATACTGCGCCCGCTTACCCTATCTACCAGAGCGAAACCCCACAATATATATATAATTATACTTCTAATTTTATCTTTTCAACCATACAATGTCCTGTATATATAGAGACACATGTGTACATACCAGTTTATTATGTATGGGAAAATTGTGCTAAGATTTTTATTCCTCCTATTAATAACAGTGGCCTCTGTGGCTCACTGTTTTGATTTTCTGCCTTCCATACAGAAAGTCCAAGACTGGGCATAAAAGTGAAATATACAGGGGTATTCCCTAGCACTGTGCTTGGGGATACCCCCTTCAACGTCATAGATCTAGCTCCATATATGGAGTCAGCGAGAAAGCAAGGTCTCCTTTGCAGCTCAAAGTGCTTCAATGTGCTGGTAAAAATAAAATACAAACACCAACCTCCTGCCACAAATACCATTATGCACAGAAGGATTGCTCCCTATTTCTGAGGATGCTGCCAGTACTTCTTGTGAAGGGTGATGCAGCATGATTGTTACTTGAGAATACCGCATGATTATTGAGGGTGATACTGGTACTTTTAGTGGATTAGAGGGGGTGAGCTTTACTGCAGGATTGTTCCCCATTTAGGAGGATGCTGCTGGTGCTCGTCAGTTTGTGTTGTATGGGGGGAGTTGGAGAGTATTGTCTCTCCGGGAAGGTAGTGCAGGTACTTGTCAGGCTGGTACTTTTATTCAGGCTTTTGTTTTCAGCCTCTCTACGGCTTTTTGTGCTCTGTGCATTAGCAGGATTGATATTAAAAGCTATTGTTGCTTTCAGTAGAAGATTTAGTTGCATTCCCCGTGTGATGAGATGGACTGAGCAAAATTCTTATTAACTAGAAATAAACTTTGACCTCTGCATCTTGGTCCTAGAGCTGCATACTACCGTAATAGGCACAGTATCTATACCTACATATACACAAGATCTGAAATCACACGACCTATTGTAATAATCACATGGGCTGTACTATAATAATGAGCGTTTTTAATAACAGCACAGTCTGTATTATACTGTAATATGAATGTGGTCTGTACTCACATGAGCTGTATCCTTTCATGTAATGGCCGCCCTCTGCCATCTGTAATGACTGCCATCTGTAATGACTGCCAACCTGTAATGACTGCCCTCTGCCATCCTGTAATGACTGCCCTCTTCCATCCTGTAATGACGGCCCATCATATATGGAGTACACTATGAGACCTGGTTTGTTATCGACAGAGTTTTCCTTCAATGTGCTTTGTTTGTATCTACCTGGTTCTTATGATGCTTCTGTCCTTGTGTCTTGCAGTCCCCCCTACAATAGTGGAGATCTCATCAAATATTGTTGTTAATGAAGGAAATAACGTCAGTCTGAGCTGCATTGCCACAGGGAGGCCCGAGCCAGTGGTGAACTGGAGGTACTTGTCACCCAAAGGTAAGTCACCCAGCAGCAGTGTGGCGCGGTCACCACACTACGCGTGTATATAGGTTTTGTGCATGTGTGTGTATAAATGTTAATGTCTAAAATAGATTAGATAGATTACATTAGATTATATCCCCTGAGGAAGCGATTGCAAAACGCGCGTTGGGCTCAGGACTACATTGGTTGGTATTATTTTCTACTTTATGTACTCTTTGATGAATTTTGTCTGTACTATATTGCATTAAGCACTTTATTTGTAACCAGTATGGTAATTTTCCTTTGGCTCGCATTCTTCCATTGAAGGAGGTTGCACTTTGCAGTTTGGGATAAATCCTTTGTCCCCCATCCCTCCTGGCTTGGATGGTGTTGAAGGAAACTGAATATAAATGCTTCTCATCTACGGGTCTTGTTATGACACTTTATCTGTGGTCCTGTTTTTCTTTATTCCTGTGTATGCATGCTGCCAATTACCATTTTTTTTATATGTTGGATATTTGATTAATAAAATATTTATTTAACATACTATATGCTGTGTATTTCATGTTTGGGGTGATTAGGCTACTTTCACACGAGCGTTCTGCTGTCCGCTCGTGAGCTCCGTTTGAAGGAGCTCACGAGCGGAGCAGAACGCTTCCGTCCAGCCCTGATGCAGTCTTAATGGATGCGGATCCGCTCAGACTGCATCAGTCTGGCGGCGTTCAGCCTCCGCTCCGCTCGCCTCCGCACGGCCAGGCGGACACCTGAACGCTGCTTGCAGCGTTCGGGTGTCCGCCTGGCCGTGCGGAGGCGTGCGGATCCCTCCAGACTTACAATGTAAGTCAATGGGGACGGATCCGTTTGAAGATGCCACAATATGGCTCAATCTTCAAGCGGATCCGTCCCCCATTGACTTTACATTGAAAGTCTGGACGGATCCGTCTGAGGCTATTTTCACACTTAGCTTTTATATGCCAATATAATGCAGACGGATCCGTTCTGAACGGAGCCTCCGTCTGCATTATTATGATCGGATCCGTTCAGAACGGATCCGATCGAACGCTCGTGTGAAAGTAGCCTTAGATAGATGGCGAAATAGATAAAAATTGGAGCAGCACTAGCAAAAGCTCTCTAGGATATGACCAACATCCACAAATTATATTTGATTTGTAATCAATTGGTAAATGAATTGCATTTAATCGCTGTGGTCTATATAAACCTGATATTGTGACATGTGTAAGAGAATAGTCCCAGTAAGAGAACTGAAACGTTGTTATTATAGGACAACCAGTGGCGTTGCTATAAATGACTGGGCCCCACAGAAAATTTTTTATGGGGCCCCCCTCCCCCAGTAGTTTTTTTACAACCCCTTCCTTTCATGCCGCCCCCATTCCTGTGGCTAGTAAAGATCGCTCTCTCAGACCAGGGCCGGCAGCTGTTCCATCCGTTTTCTACACTGTCTATACTGTCACTGTATCTAATTTCATTGTGTAAAACTGTTGAGGGGGCCCTGACAAAATCCTTTAGTCCTCCTCCTCCTGAATGGGCCCCTTCTGGGTCAGGGCCCCAAAGCAGCCGCTTCCCCTATAGTTACGCCCCTGAGGACAACCCATATGAACTACTCCTGATAGTGCTTCAGTATTTGTTCTCTAGATAGATACCGTAGATAGAGGATTATGTATGAACACAGATGTTTGTGTTACGGTATAGATGTAAATATAGGGCTATAGATTTGTGCATATGTATGTATGAAACAAATATTTCCTAAAGTATCTGATAAAACCATTTCTAAGTCGTAGTATTTATGATATTGCGTAACTTTGTATCATGTAAAGCCTAATAATAACGGTATGATTTCCCAATCAGACTATTTCCCTCCAAAAACCAGTGCTATTTCATACCAAATATCACCTTTATTGAAAATTACATAAATCACAACAATATAAGAGAGTCAATTAAAACCATGATGAGCACACAGAAAAGAGGAGGCAACATTGCTGGACAGCATGAAGTGGTTGTCCGGGTATAGAGCTGAACCCGGACATATCGTCTTTTTCACCCAGGCAGCCCCTCTGATATGAGCATTTTATGCTCCTAGGCGCTCTCTTGTCCGAAGCCTCCACCTAGCAGAGATCCGGTACGTCACTGGATCTAATGAAAAATCCCTTGCCCTGTGCGATTCAGCGCAGGGCAAAGGGAGAGCAATGGAGCATGAAATGCTCTGATCATCATCTCAGAGGGGAGTGAAAAAGAGAATATATCTGGGTTCAGATCTGAACCTAGACAACCCCTTTAATGTAAACATTCATCATTCTAATTCTCAAACACTGGCTAGATAAAACCTTAAAGGGTTTCTACCACCAGAAATACTGTTATGTAGCTGACTGACATTAGCGTGGCGCTAATGTCAGCACTACATAACAGTATGTTTTTTACATTTCTCCCTGCAGCCGTTCTGATAAAACAAGCACTTTTATTATATGCTAATGAGCCTCTAGGTGCTATGTGGGCGTAAAATCAGCACCTAGCAGCTCGGTCTACTCACGCTTTATCACGCCCAGGTCTTCTGTTCTGCCGTTTAAAAAATAACGTTTTCCCCCCCAAAAAATGTAAAGTTTCAAGTAAAAATAAACAAAAATGTCATTTTCCCCAAATAAAGTTAAAAAAAAAAATTGGTAAAGAGTAGGGAAAATAAAAAGTAGACATATTGGGTATCGCTGCGTCCGTATCGACCGGCTCTATAAACATATCACATGACCTAACCCCTCAGGTGAACACCGTAAAAAATAAATAAATAAATAGTACCAATCTAACCGTCACCTTATCCAGCAAAAAATGAGACCCTTCCTAATCGCCCACAAAATAAAAAAAAATATGGCTCAGAATATGGAGACACTAAAACATCATTTTTTTAGTTTGTTTTAAAAAAGCTGTTATTGTGTAAAGTTTAAGTAACTTTAAAAAAGTATACATATTTGTATCGCCGCATCTGTATCAACGGCTCTATAAAAATATCACATGACCTAACCCCTGAGGTGAACACCGTAAATAAAGAAAAATAAAGTGTAAAAAGCAATTTTTTTTATCACCTTACATAAAAAAAAGTGTAATAGCAAGCGATGAAAAAGTCATACGCACCCCAAAATAGTGCCAATCAAGCCGTCATCTCATCCCACAAAAATCATACCCTACCCAAGATAATCGCCCAAAAACTGAAAAAGACTATGGCTCTCAGACTATGGAGACACTAAAACATAATTATTATTTTTTTCAAAAATGAAATCATTGTGTAAAACTTACATAAATAAAAAAAAAAGTATACATATTAGGTATCACCACATCCGTATCGACCGGCTCCATAAAAATATCACATGACCTAACCCCCTAGATGAACACCGTAAAATAAAATAAAAGTGTAAAAAAAGCAATTTTTTGTCATCTTTCATCACAAAAAGTTTAATAGCAAGCGATCAAAAAGTCATATGCACCCCAAAATAGTGCCAATCAAGTCATCTCATGCCGCAAAAAATGAGACCCTACCCAAGATAATCACCTAAAAACTTAAAAAAACGTGGCTCACAGACTATGGAGACACTAAAACTAAAAAATGAAATCATTGTGTAAAACTTACATAAATAAAAAAAATTGTATACATATTAGGTATCGCCACGTCCGTGACAACCTGGTCTATAAAAATACCACATGATCTAACCTATCAGATGAATGTTGTAAATAGCAAAAAAATAAGAGTGCCAAAACAGCTATTTCTTGTTACCTTGCCTCACAAAAAGTGTAATATAAAGCAACCAAAAATCATATGTACCCTAAACTGGTACCAACAAAACTTCCACCCTATCCCGTAGTTTCTAAAATGGGGTCCCTTTTTTGGAGTTTCGACTCTAGGGGTGCATCAGGGGGGCTTCAGCTGTCCGCCTGGCCGTGCGGAGGCGAGCGGATCCGTTCAGACTTACAATGTAAGTCAATGGGAACGGATCCGCTTGAAGAGGTCACCATATGGCTCAATCTTCAAGCGGATCCGTCCCCCATTGACTTTACATTGAAAGTCTGAACGGATCCGCTCAGGCATCTTGCGCACTTAGAAAATTTTCTAAGTTATTAATGCAGACGGATCCGTACTGAACGGAGCCTCCGTCTGCATTAATATGATCGGATCCGTTCAGAACGGATCCGATCAAGCGCTAGTGTGAAAGTAGCCTAAGAGAACTAACCCCAGATCTTCTGTGGCTGTAGGTTTCCTCCAATCTTTCTGTCTCTTAGTTTAATCCCAGAAAGACTTATTGATGTTGAGTTCAGGGCACTGTGGGGGCCATGTCATCACTTCCAGAACTATGATGCTTCTTAATGACACTGGCTGTAAGTCTCATGTCATTGTCCTGCTGTACAATTATTTTTTAGCCTGCATGATGGATAAGTATCTGCCCGTATTGTGTGCATATGTGTATGATGTACTGTATTTCAGATTTGTGAATCTATATATATATATATATATGACTGGTATGTGGCAGGTCTTTGCACGCATATGTATACTGTATGTGTGACTATAGATGTGTGTATGAATCTAGCTGTATTTATGTAGGTCTGTGTATATCTACAAATAAGGTGTGTGTGTGTACAGGTCTGTGCATATGTACATGTGTATTTATGAATATTGATGTGTGTGTATATATGATTGTAAATGTATGTAGCTCTGTGCATGTATGTGTACATGTATGTTTTTAATGCAGATATGTGTAGATTTTGTAGAGTGTGAGTGTAGATTTTTATGTGTTCATTTATGTATTGACATGATTGTATGAGCCATGACTCTTACATTACTGGACATAGGATTTTCTTTGTTCATGTACAGAATTATATTTCTGCTATATTGGTGGCCTGTGTCTGCTGCGGCCCCACTTTCCTGGGCTTGCTAGTTCCCTGCAAAGGTGTTCTGAATCTATCTGTCTGCCTGTGTACCAGCCTTGCCTAATTCATGGCTTCTGATCCTCCACTACCTTACCTGACCCATGCCTGACCTCCGTATCGACCCTGTACTACCTGCCCTGACCTTGCACTGTTTACTATATTGCATGTTCTCCTGTCTGCCCTGACCTTGGCCCGTCCCTGACTACAATTTTGCCTGTTTCCTCTGTGCTCTACACTGGTGTCTCTGAATCGCGTGTATCTGCTGTCAGCCACTTAGAGACTACTCCAGAAGGTAGTGGTCTGATGGATCCCCAGCAGTAAAATCAAGATCCCTGTATACAAGTTAAAGAGTGAATACAGGGTCACTGCCTGGATAATGCCCTTAGTGAAATCTGTTTGCCTCAGTGTCGTAACAGTTTCATGTGTCTGATCTGGCAAATTGTTGTTAGATTTTACACCTACTATCTGGACTATGGTCAGAGCCCTCCTTGTACCATGTGCATGCGGCAGCAGGAAGCATCCTGGTCATAGGGGTTTTTCCCCTTAGAACCAACATTTATTGATAGGTTATACATCAGATCATCGCAATTTCTAAGTTCTGCTTTCCCTTACATTGACAATATATGGGCAGTGTGTGATGATTGTACTGATGGAAATATTGCTGTGTACCAGTGATGGGCGTAACATATGCTGCATATTTCTGTTGCAGGATCACAGATTAATGCGTCTTATACCCACTTGTTTAATTTTTTTCCATCTCTAGTTGTCTTTGTTCATGTTGTTTCCACATCTTGGTCTTGTGACTTGTCTCGGAGCTCCCGTCGCCCGCCTGTATTGTGGGGGCGTCACATCCTCACATTTATGTAAAGCAGAACATTGTGCTTTCCTGCTGTGATAATGCTCTGCAAGATGGAACAAAAAGTGTAAACACAAGGTGACGAGGCAGATTCTGCTCCAAACTCCTGTAATTTCACGTTGACGCTTTACAGACGTAGCAGCTCTTGAACCGACTGCTGGTATCTGACAGCTCAGGTTGAGATTCTAAGTATTTTTTTTTCTGTTACATGTGTGACCCTAGTACTACATGCAGACTTCACTTTTCTTCTTATTGTGGGTCATTTTTGTTCTTCGTCTTGTCTCTTTGTGTTACCAGTTTCTTCCTCCCCTTTAGTCCTGGTCTATCAGCATGGATGTGTCCAGACTTCCATGCCACCTCCATGCCATGATTGCTGGTCATAATCTGCCATGTGCTGGATATTTTGGTCCGAATGGCACAATTTTTTTTTTTGAGTATTTATGTAGTATTTATGCTGCACCTGTTTCTATGTGTTGGTATCAGTGGTAGTGTATTTGCACCTCATCTTCTTTTTTGTCCTTTGTCTCACTTGTGGACATCTGCCCTTGGGTATGGAACTGATTTTTGATTGCAGAAATATCTGCAACAAAGCTGCCAGGTATGAACAATGGCCTTACGAAATGGAAATTGTGCACAATGTTGTTGCAAATTTGCATCAATATTTTATCCCAGAAAATGGTTCATATTGATATATTTAACACTTTTTTTTTTACTCTTTTCTAGGCCCCCCTTTTTTTTCCTAGCTTTAAAATGCAACACATTTGGTGGAAAACATATATATATATATATATATATATATATATATATATAAAATCTGGCAGCACTCCCTTTCAATAGTAGCACAGGGTGCCCGCGGTGGTCCCTCGACTCAGGACAGGAAATAATGAAGAGAATCCGCAGCACTCCTTGAAGAATAAAATGTGGTCTTTATTCACACATATCAAAAATCAACAACGTTTCGGTTCTCTCACAGAACCTTTTTCAAGTCAGGTGAAAGGACTTGAAAAACGTTCTGTGAGAGAACTGAAACGTTGTTGATTTTTGATCTGTGTGAATAAAGACCACATTTTATTCTTCAAGGAGTGCTGCGGATTCTCTTCATTTCCTGTCCTGAGTCGAGGGACCACCGCGGGCACCCTGTGCTACTATTGAAAGGGAGTGCTGCCAGATTTTATTTTTTTATTTTTTATTTTTTTATCTTACCAAAGAGTTCTACACATTGGACTATTTATTAGGTTATTGGAGGTTCTGGAGCGCTAACCACTCACCATCCAGGTGTCCAGAAAGTTCTGTTGGGTTGAACCCTGTACATGTATGGCTTGAGGACACCTGATATGCTCTAGTCTTAACGGCAATGTGTCATAAGAAAATGTCTTATTGCGTGAATCAAGTATTCATATTAAACATTTATTTTTTATTTTTGGAGTTTTATAAAACCAAAAAACTCAATGCCAATATTTATATTTAAAAAAGAACATCCTAAAATCCTCCAGTTTTTGTAATTGTCACTAAGCCTAATAATTGACTCTACTTCCTGGTATGTACAGACCACTTTTTAGCAGTCATCTCCTCATCATAACCACAGACAGGGTTACATCGATGGATATCAATTTTTTATAGATAACACAAGATCCACCATTCACAATAGGTGATTGGTCACAAAACACCTTCTTCCTCCTCCCTTCACATTGACCTCTGGACAAGTCAGAGAACATATCTAGAAAACTCTCCCATAGAAGTCAGCAATGTCTTTTCCAGTCTATGTTGTGTCTATGGTCCATGCTGGCTGTTGTAAAGCATATTTCTAAATATAATCATACACACAAAAAATAGCATTTGGAAAATAAAAATGGATTAGAACAAACACTACTTGCCACTGTCTGGTATTAATGGTCAGAACATAATAGGTGAGATGTTCCTTGTCATTTCTTCTCATCTGGGCACCGTGGAGCTGGAGGAGAAGGGTTTTCTCATGTCTCATCCATACGCAGCCTCCACTGTGGGAGACAGAAAGATCGCTATTCCTAGAGAAGGCTGGTCCTGATGACAGCATGTGGTGGACTCTGCCCCTCGGTGGCTTCACTCACACAACATCATCGATTTAGATCCTGAATAATGCTGTAAAATTCATTACACTTTGTCTGTGATCTCGCAGCAAGGGACAGAGTGGCGGTGGTGTGCTCATTCATCATCCGGGCTCTGAGCTCTCAATTATTCATAATCTTCTATCTAAAGTCATTTTCTAAACAAATATCATTAAACGTTTGCTTCCTACATCACAGTTTTCCTCCTTGCCCTCTTCTGTATTCAGCTGGGGAACGCGTCAGTGCAGTTAGTACAGCACGTTGTAGGTCAAGTATTGGAGATAATGTGAAAATGCTCCAATATAGGATAATACACACCGTGCACCAAACTTATAGTCTTTATATGCTTTTTCTCCAACTTTAGCAGCTTGCAAAAATTTCTACAAGGCAGCATGGCTGCTTAATGGTTAGCACTGTTGCCTTACAGCACTGGGGTCCTGTGTCTGATGCATGGAGTAGGTACAGTATGTTCTCCCTATGTGTGTGGAGGTTTCCTTCCCTACTTTAAAACATAGGTTTATTTGAAATCTAGCTTGTAAGTCGCAACGGGTGTCATGGTCTTACCTTCTTGCTGTTCTCCTTCGTTTGACATGTGCTGGCGGCCATCTTGGTTTCTGGGTTTCTTGTAGCCTCCCACCCTGCGGCTTCTCCTTCCCACTGGGAGGAGCTGGATGCCTAGCTCATATATATTTAGGAGGTCTGTGGCTTCAGTTCCTTGCTTGGTCCTCCTGTGTTCACATGCTTCTAAGACTGCTGCTGCTTCTGGTTCCTGATCCTGGCTTCGTCTGACTACCCTGCTGGTTCCTGATCCAGGCTTCGTCTGACTACCCTGCTGGTTCCTGATCCAGGCTTCGTCTGACTACCCTGCTGGTTCCTGATCCAGGCTTCGTCTGACTACCCTTCTGGTTCCTGACCTCTGGCTTCGCAAGACCCTGCTTCGGTTTAGCCATCCGTTTGGACTTTTGCCTTACAGCTTGATTTTCAATAAAGCCTTCTTATTTCCCCTTATCTCTTGTTGTACGTCTGGTTCATGGTTCCATGACATTAGGACCAAGCCATGAATTCTGACGGTACAGGGCCATCCTCGCTACCTACGCTGGTTGCCAGACTTGATCAGCAGGATCACCTGTTGGGTCGGTTCGCTGTGGCGTTGCAAACCCTGCTTGAACGCACGGCTCATTTAGCTTCCGTTGCCGATGGGTCGGTTGTCGCTCCTGGGCCCGCTCCTACTGCCGCTCCGGTTGTTGCGCCAGAGTCTACCCCGACACCTGTTGCTGCGCCTGCGGTGTTTCGGGGTATGACGGGTTCTGCCCCCCTTCCACAGCGCTTTGGGGGAGAGCCAACTCAGTGCCGAGGTTTCCTTAACCAGGTGGGCATTTATTTCGAGTTGCTGCCACATGCCTTTCCTACTGAGAGATCAAAGGTGGGCTTCTTGATCTCGCTGCTCTCGGACAAGGCCTTGGCCTGGGCCAGCCCTTTATGGGAGAACAACAATCCGGTGGTTGCCGAGTTTTCCGGTTTTGTTGCTTCTCTTCGGAAGGTATTCGATGTGCCGGCTCGTGCTGCCTCTGCTGCGAAGCTCCTTATGTCCATCAGACAGGGTTCACGATCCGTAGCTGAATACGCCATTGAGTTTCGTACCCTGGCAGCAGAGGTGGGCTGGAATAATGAGGCTCTGGTCGCTGCTTTCTCTCATGGTCTCTCGGATGCCTTGAAGGATGAGGTTGCAGCTAAGGACCTACCAGTGGAGCTCGAGTCTCTTATTTCTTTCCTGATTTTGATTGACACCAGACTCAGGGAGAGACCTTCCTTTAAGGAGAGCCTGCGGAGGTCTTCTAACAGATTGGGCCTACGTTTGCCGTGCCTCCCTCTCCTCCCACGCCTCCTGGGGATGACTTGTCTGGGGGTGAACCCATGCAGCTGGGGTTTGCTCGCCTGTCCGAGGGGGAGAGGGTACTCCGGAGACGCGAGGGCCGATGCATGTACTGTGGTCTCGGTGGGCATTTTCGGTTGGCATGCCCGAACCGTCCGGGAAACGCTCGCACCTGAGATCCTGTCGGGGGCAGATCTTGGGTGGAGTCTCCTCGTCCCCGGTTTCCCGTGTTGACAAACCACTGATTACTGTTGTCCTCTCCTGGGTCGGGGGCTCGGTGACGACCCAGGCGTTGGTGGACTCTGGTGCTGGTGGTTTGTTCATTGATAGTGTGTTCGCTGCCGCCAATTCCATTCCTCTGCAGCCTCGAGGTTCCCCATTGGCTCTTGAGGCGATAGACGGCAGACCCCTTCTGCCGCCACACGTGACTCAGGAGACCCTTCCAGTGGGGATGGCCATTGGTGCCGTTCACAGAGAGTCGGTCTGTCTCCAGGTTATTTCGTCTCCACACTACTCGGTGGTCTTGGGGTACCCCTGGCTCCAGAAGCATAATCCGACTTTCGATTGGAGATCGGCCGAGATCCTCTCGTGGTCACCGCAGTGTGGGGCTAGTTGCATCCATGGGCCTGTCAAGTTGCTGTGTACTTCCTCGGACTCTCTGTTGCCTCCTGAATACGAGGAGTACCGGGATGTATTCGATAAGGTGCGTGCGGTTGCCCTACCTCCGCACCGCCCATACGATTGTGCCATAGAGTTACAATCTGGTGCCGTTCCTCCTCGTGGCAAAGTCTATCCACTGTCGGTAGCGGAGAATGAGGCCATGGAGGAGTACGTGAGGGAGGCGCTTTCACGCGGACACATTCGCAAATCCTCGTCCCCGGCAGGGGCTGGATTTTTCTTTGTGAAAAAGAAGGGCGGTGAGTTGAGGCCTTGCATCGATTACAGGGGTCTCAATCGCATCACGATCAAGAACGCTTACCCGATACCCTTGATTTCCGAGCTGTTCGATCGCCTCAAAGGGGCCACGGTCTTTACCAAACTCGACCTGAGGGCGGCATATAACCTGGTAAGGATCAAGGCGGGCGATGAGTGGAAGACCGCGTTTAACACCAGGACCGGTCATTATGAATCCTTGGTTATGCCCTTTGGGTTGTGCAATGCGCCCGCAGTCTTCCAGGAATTCATCAACGATGTTTTCCGTGACCTGTTGCAGCAGTGTGTGGTGGTCTATTTGGATGACATCTTGGTATATTCTGAATCCATGGAGGCCCACATTCTGGATGTCAGACGAGTGTTGCAACGGTTACGAGAGAACAAGCTGTTCGGTAAGCTTGAGAAATGCGAATTTCACCGATCCCAGGTAACCTTCTTAGGTTACATCATTTCCGCTGAGGGGTTCTCCATGGATCCTGAGAAGGTTTCGGCTGTCTTACAGTGGCCCCAGCCCAGTGGTCTTCGTGCCCTGCAGCGCTTTTTGGGCTTCGCCAATTATTATCGGAAGTTCATCAGGGACTTTTCCATGCTAGCCAAGCCTCTCACGGATCTGACCAGGAAGGGCAGTAATCCCCAGGTCTGGCCGCTCGAGGCCATCCGAGCTTTTGAGGCTCTAAAGTCCGCCTTTGTGTCGGCTCCGATTCTGTCGCATCCCAACCCTGGGTTGCCTTTTGTCCTCGAGGTGGACGCGTCTGAGACGGGAGTAGGCGCCCTTCTGTCTCAGCGTAGAACACCAGAGGGTCCTCTGCTTCCTTGTGGGTTTTACTCCCGGAAACTGTCTTCCGCGGAGTGCAACTATCAGATTGGTGACAGGGAGTTATTGGCCATCGTGCAGGCCCTTAAAGAATGGAGGCACTTGCTCGAGGGCTCGGTGGTTCCGGTTCTCATCCTGACGGACCACAAGAATCTGACCTACCTTTCTGAGGCCAAGAGATTGACACCACGTCAGGCCAGATGGGCTCTGTTCTTGTCACGTTTTAATTACGTGGTCTCCTACCTACCCGGTTCCAAGAACATCAGAGCGGATGCCTTATCACGGCAGTACTCCGAGCTGTCCGGGGAGGAGTCGATTCCGACTTCGGTCATACCTCCGAATCAGATCCTGGCCGCTATTCGCACCAGCCTGACCTCTCCCCTGGGTGAGCAGATTTTGGCGGCTCAATCTGGTGCTCCCTCTGGGAGACCCAACGGCAGATGTTTTGTGCCTGAGGAGTTGCGCACTCGGTTGTTGCGAACCTACCATAACTCCAAGGCCGCGGGGCATCCTGGAAAGAATCAGCTGTCCTGGGCTGTTTCACGTCTGTTCTGGTGGCCTTCTCTACGTTCCGACATCGCCGCATATGTAGCGGCATGCTCCGTTTGTGCCCAGAGTAAGTCCCCTCGGCACCTTCCGTTGGGCCTTTTGCAACCCATAGCCACCGGGGAGCGTCCATGGTCACACCTGGGGATGGATTTCATTGTGGACCTCCCTGCATCCCGAGGCCATACGGTCATTCTCATGATTGTGGATCGGTTTTCCAAAATGTGCCACTGTGTTCCTCTCAAGAAGTTACCCTCTGCACAAGAGTTGGCCTCGATTTTTGCCAGGGAGGTCTTCCGGTTGCACGGTTTGCCCAAGGAGGTTGTGTCGGATCGGGGGAGTCAGTTTGTGTCCAGGTTCTGGCGCGCCTTTTGCTCCCAGTTGGGGATTCATCTCTCTTTCTCCTCGGCCTACCACCCTCAGTCCAATGGGGCCGCAGAATGATCCAATCAGGCCTTGGAGCAATTCCTTCGTTGCTATGTCTCCGATCACCAAGACAATTGGGTTGACCTCCTGCCTTGGGCTGAGTTTGCCAGGAACACGGCGGTGAACTCTTCCTCTGGGACGTCTCCCTTCATGGCCAATTATGGGTTCCAACCTGCCGTGTTACCGGAGGTATTCTCTCCCCAGGATATTCCGGCTGTGGAGGATCACCTTTCCGTCCTACGTGCTTCTTGGGTACAGATCCAGAGGTCCCTTGAGGTCTCTGCGCAGCGCCAGAGACTCCAGGCTGATCGCAGACGAGCGCCCGCTCCTTCCTACCAGGTCGGAGACCGCGTATGGTTGTCCACCTGCAACCTCAACCTTCGAGTGCCCACTCCCAAGCTGGCGCCTCGCTTTGTTGGTCCCTTCCGAGTGCTTCGCAGGGTAAACCCGGTAGCCTATGCCCTTGCGCTTCCTCCTGGCATGCGGATCTCCAACGTGTTTCATGTCTCCCTGTTGAAGCCACTGGTGTGTAATCGTTTCACTTCCTCGGTTCCTCGGCCTCGTCCGGTCCAAGTGGGCAATCGTGAGGAGTATGAGGTGAGCAATATCCTGGACTCACGCCTGGTCCGCGGTCGGGTGCAGTTTTTGGTCCATTGGCGTGGTTATGGTCCAGAGGAGCGTTCCTGGGTTCCCTCCGCAGATGTCCATGCTCCTTCCTTGCTCCGAGCCTTCCACGCACGCTTCCCTCAGAAACCGTTCTTTACTCCGCGGAGGAGGGGCCCTTGAGGGGGAGGTACTGTCATGGTCTTACCTTCTTGCTGTTATCCTTCGTTTGACATGTGCTGGCGGCCATCTTGGTTTCTGGGTTTCTTGTAGCCTCCCACCCTGTGGCTTCTCCTTCCCACTGGGAGGAGCTGGATGCCTAGCTCATATATATAGGAGGTCTGTGGCTTCAGTTCCTTGCTTGGTCCTCCTGTGTTCACATGCTTCTAAGACTGCTGCTGCTTCTGGTTCCTGATCCTGGCTTCGTCTGACTACCCTGCTGGTTCCTGATCCAGGCTTCGTCTGACTACCCTGCTGGTTCCTGATCCAGGCTTCGTCTGACTACCCTGCTGGTTCCTGATCCAGGCTTCGTCTGACTACCCTTCTGGTTCCTGACCTCTGGCTTCGCAAGACCCTGCTTCGGTTTAGCCATCCGTTTGGACTTTTGCCTTACAGCTTGATTTTCAATAAAGCCGCCTTATTTCCCCTTATCTCTTGTTGTACGTCTGGTTCATGGTTCCATGACAACGGGAACAGGTACCAATGTGATGACAATCTCTGTACAGCACTCTGGTATCTGTTAGCGCTATATAACTGAATAAAGTAATAGGTGGGTGTGATAAGAGGAAGCTTAAAAGGGTATCAAATGTATTAAAGACATGCTCCAAATTTTAATGCAAATTATTATTGTGTGTGTGTATGTATGTATATATATATATATATATATATATATATATGCAGGAGCTGCAAATTGGAGTAAGGACAAAAGTAGCTTGCATGCCTAATGAGCGGCACCAAGTGCATTATGCGTGATGTGCCATTTTAATAAATTTAATCTTCATAACAAATCTACCCATTGTCATCACTTTACTGGACAGCCAGACCTTAAAGGGAACCCGTCATGCTGAACATGATAACAGCATGTTATAGAGCAGGAGGAGCTGAGCAGATTGATATATAGTTTTATGGGGAAATATTCATTAAATCTTATATTTAATTCCTTTACATTCCTGCTCATTCTGGGCTTTGAAGTCCAGGAGGCTGTACTATCAGTGATTGCCAGCCATCTCTGTATACACAGCCATAGCGGGAAGGCTGTCAATCACTGATAGGACCGCATCCTGGACTTCAAAGCCTAGAATGAGCAGGAATTTAATTGAATTAAATATTAAGTAATCTTTTCCTATAAAACCATCAATCTGCTCAGCTCCTCCTACTCTATAACGTACTGCCTGTAGATTACACAGCATTTTCCTGGTGACGTGTTCTCTTTAAGACTCTGGAGGAGTCAAGGTGTAATAACCAGAACATCTCACCATCAGTGCCGTACTCCATGTTTCTGTGGCAGCTAGAGCTTGATTCACCGTCAGCGCTTTGAAGGATACGAGTCTTGCTTTATCTGCCACTATTACAGTAAAAAGAGACTTCCAGTCAGCTCACCATCTACTGTGATGTAGAGTCCTCTTGGAGACTAGGACGCCAGGCCAGTAACCAGGTGACGTAGTGTTCAAACAGATCTTGTGAAGGGTTGCCTTAGCATGCCAAATAGATTTAAAGCAGATGATATTGTTCTAAACATGTTAAGACATAGGAGTGTGCACAACCCAACTGCATACGCGTTTCAAACCATGGATGAATCTTAACCATAGCTTATAGGTAACTGAAACCATTGAGTAAAATGTAAAGGTACAGTATAAGGCTACTCTCATCACGGTGGGTTGAAGTTCCATGGGCAGCAGTAACTTACCCACCTACCAGGGCCGTCTTTACAAAGGGGCAAAAGGGGCAGCTTCCCCCAGGCACAGTTGCTCCTGGGGGGCCCAATGCAGCTGCCTCTTGAGCCCTGCTAGCTACTGCCCCGGGTGTCAAGCTGTCAGCTATACAGGCATCGTACTGTGTTAAAGTTGTGATCTAGGACCTTAATGACATCATCACCATGTGACCAGTAACCTAGCAATTACTGGTTACATGGCTATGAGGTCATCACAGGTCCTATCAGGAGTGTTGCAGAAGTTAACTGTGGAGCTTTTTTGTGTGAAGATTACATCAGAAAAAGGTGACAGGGGCTGTTATGTTAATATACTGTAAACTACTGTATAGTGGGGTGCTGTGTGGGGCTGTATACTGTGTGGTGGGCTGTATACTGTGTGGTGGGCTGTATACTGTGTGGTGGGCTGTATACTGTGGGGTGGGCTGTATACTGTGTGGGGCCTGTATACTGTGGGGTGGGCTGTATACTGTGTGGGGGCCTGTATACTGTGTGGTGGTCTTTATACTGTGTGTGTGTGGGGGGGGGGGCTGTATACTGTGTGGTGGGCTGTATACTGTGGGGGGGGCTTATACTGTGTGGTGGGCTGTATACTGTGTGGTGGGGCTGTATACTGTGGGGGGGGCCTGTATACTGTGGGGGGCCTGTATAGTGTGGGGGGCTGTATATTGTGGAGTGCTATACTGCTGTACTGTATACTGTGGGGGGTCTGTATACTGTGGGTGCGGTGTAGTGTGGAGTGCTATACTGCTGTACTGTATAGTGTGGGGGGCTGTATCGTGTATAGTTTGGGGTGCTGTATACAGTGAGGTGTTGTATACTGTGGGCTGCTATACTGCTCTACTATATACTGTGGGGTACTGTATAGTGTGGGGTGCTATGCTGCATACTGTGTGGTGCTGTATACTATAGGGTGCTATACTGAATACTGTGGGGTGCACTGTAACACTAGGGTGAGCCGAGCCCTGGTCTCCTTCCTGCAGAGCGGTGCCCACTTCCAGCCTGAGCCCAGCTGCCCAGAGCACTGATCCTGAGCCGCTGGAGTCTTCAGAACTGGAAGTATTTACAGTCATTCACTGTACTCTACCAGATGTGTGGATTTTTTGTGTGTGTGTGTTGTGGTGGAGGGCATGATTGCCTGCTAAGGTGTGGGAAGGCGGGATCCAGGGGGCCCAAGTAAATTTTTGCCCAGGGTCCAATCAATATTAAAGACGGCCCTGCCACCTACATGTCATGTCCTGTTAGTTTAGAGTATAGGGAATGTAAATACATACCGTATGTGCTTTCTGACACATGTGGATATAAAACAGGCAAAAGGCATATTAATTACAAATACCTCAAATTGGTTGTCACATTGAGACCTTGTGGTACTCTGAAAACCTATCCCACAAGAAATGGAAAAAATTATGTTACAACAATTGAAAGTTTGGGGGGATCCTAATCTCTTCAGACCTATTCACAAAAGAAAATGATACTAAGGGATTTTAGCATATGCAAACTGTCAGTTACTTTGTATAGCAATACATTTTTTATGGAGTGGAATCAAATATCGGCGTAACCTATGAGGAAATCCTGAATCAAATCCTGATCAAAACCTGCGCTGCACAGGTTTGTATTACTGAACTAGTCAAATGTAAACTAATTTGTAAAAATTGTTATGGACAGAAGGCAAAATGAAGGGACACCCATGATTACCAAATAGACACTGTGTATACATGGTGTAGAAACAGGACAAACCAAGATCTATTAAGAAAAATGCAACTGGAGGTACAATTCCCTTGTCTTCAGTTTGTCAGACATGGATTCCTCTGATGTCAATACGATTCAACTCCTAATGTTGTCTTTGGTTCCCTACAACACCTGGAGATTTTTAAAATAATCCATGATATTATTTCCCTAGAAAAATAATTGAGTGAAATAGTACTGTAATTTGTGGTGCCAATTTCCTCTAAATTCTGATGATCCTGCTGACCTTGATATGTAGGAAAATGTTATTAACCCCTTAAGGACTCAGCCCTATTTCACCTTTAGGACCAGGCCATTTTTGCAAATCTAACCAGTGTCACTTTGTGCTGATAACTTTAAAACGCTTTGACTTATCCAGGCCATTCTGAGATAGTTTTTTCAACACATATTGTACTTCATGACACTGGTAAAATGAAGTCCAAAAAATGAATTTTTATTTATAAAAAGTTTACCAAAATTTTGTAAAAAAATTGCAAATTTCCAAGTTTCAATTTCTCTACTTCTATAATACATAGTAATACCTCCAAAAATGGTTATTACTTTACATTCCCCATATGTCTACTTCATGTTTGGATCTTTTTGGGAATTATATTTTATTTTTGGGGATGTTACAAGGCTTATTAGCAAATCTTGAAATTTTTCTGAAATTTTCAAAAACCCAATTTTTAGGGACCAGTTCAGGTCTGAAGTCACTTTGCGAGGCTTACATAATAGAAACCACCCAAAATGACCCCATTCTATAAACTACACCCCTCAAGGTATTCAAAACTGATTTTACAAACTTTGTTAACCCTTTAGATGTTCCACAAGAATTAATGGAAAATAGAGATACAATTTCAAAATTTCACTTTTTTGGCAGATTTTCCATTTTAATAATTTTTTTCTAGTTACAAAGCAAGGGTTAACAGCCAAACCAAACTCAATATTTATGGCCCTGATTCTGTAGTTTACAGAAACACCCCATATGTGGTCGTAAACCGCTGTACGGGCACACGGCAGGGCGCAGAAGGAAAGGAATGCCATACGGTTTTTGGAAGGCAGATTTTGCTGGACTGTTTTTTTTTTTACACCATGTCCCATTTGAAGCCCCCCTGATGCAACCCTAGAGTAGAAACTCCCAAAAAGTGGCCCCATTTTAGAAACTACGGGATAGGGTGGCAGTATTGTTGGTACTAGTTTAGGGTACATATGCTTTTTGGTTGCTCTATATTGCACTTTTTGTGAGGCAAGATAACAAGAAATACCGTTTTCATCTGACATTTTAGATTTTGTGATATTTTTATAGACCAGGTTGTCACGGATCCGCCGATACCTAATGTGTATACTTTTTTTATTTATTTATGTAAGTTTTACACAATGATTTCATTTTTGAAGCAAAAAAATCATCTTTTAGTGTTTACATAGTCTGAGAGCCATAATTTTTTCAGTTTTTGGGCGATTACCTTGGGTAGGGTATGATTTTTGCAGGATGAGATGACTGTTTTATTGGCACTATTTTGGGGTGTGTGTGACTTTTTGATCGCTTGCTATTACACTTTTTGTAATGTAAGGTGACAAAAAATTGTTTATTTAGCACACTTTTTATTTTTTACGGTGTTGGGGGGTTAGGTCATGTGATATTTTTATAGGGCCGGTCGATACGAATGCGGCGATACCAAATATGTATACTTTTTTTTATTTATGTAAGTTTTACACAATAACAGCTTTTTTCAAACAAAAAAAATGATGCTTTAGTGTCTCTATATTCTGAGCCATAGTTTTTTTTTATATTTTGGGCTATTGTCTCAGGTAGGGGCTAATTTTTTGCAGGATGAGGTGACAGATTGGTACTATTTTGGTGGGCAAACGTCTTTTTGATCGCTTGCTGTTGTACTTTTTGTGATGTAAGGTGACAAAAAAAAATGGTTTATTTAGCACAGTTTTTATTTTTTACGGTGTTCATCTGAAGGGTTAGGTCATGTGATATGTTCATAGAGTTGGTCGATACGGACGCAGCGATACCTAATATATATACTCCCCCCCCCCCCCCCTATTTTTTTTTTTACCAATTATATATATATTTTTTTACTTTATTCACGGGACCCCCCCCCCCCCCCCCCCAGAGCATTTAGTCAAGGTGATCGGAACAACACATGACGTATGTGTCCTTAAGGACTCGGGAACCATGCCGTACCAGTACGTCATGTGTCCGTAAGTGGTTAAAGGGCACCTGTCATCAACTTTTGCTGCCCATACTAATGGCAGTATAAAGTAGAGACAGGTGAGTTGATTTCAGCCATCTGTCATTTATAAGTTAAAAATAAGTGGTTGCCGAGAAGCAACATCAAAATCATTGCAGACTGGGCCTGGAAATGAGTCACGGCTACCTGAGAAGAGTCATGGTTATTCATGAATTCCTGCTCTCTCACTCATCTGCTGATGACTGACAGTCTTCTACCTAGTTTTCTCCCTTTCTCTCTAGGAGAGAACTGCCAATCTTTAGCAGATGGGCGGGAGAGAATAACCATGACTCTTCTCAGGTAGATTTGAATCTTTTAAAAGCCTGTGCTTCAATGATTATGATGCTGGTTCTCGCCCTCCATGAGGTCATAAATCACTGTGAAAGGTGCACCCCAATGATATGCAACTGACAACACTGGCTAATCCCTCAAGCTGATGTTAAGAACTGAGACTTTAGCCAATATATTCCTGTCAGGAACACATCGGAGCGCTTTTGCACCACCGTCAAGGTATCTCATTGTGGCATGGGTTCCTACCACTAGACTACCTACGGTGTGTGAACATGGTCTGAGAGGTGCTAAGATACAACTTACAGCCAAGCTCCCACATACCTCCATAGTGAAATCACTCAGATAGTGGGAGAGATCACTCATGTTTTAACGTGATAACATTCATTTTAAATAGAAGAACGAGGAAACAAAATAAATCAAGATATTAATGAATTTAAGAGGCAAGTTATAATCTTTAAAAAAAAATTGAGGATTATGTTATCACAAAAATGTCAAAAAGACAAAATCTGAAGGAGAGACTAAACAGAATATTTTTTTTTAAAGATTTTGAGGATTATGAGGAAAGCTAAAAAGGTTTATACATGAAGACATAAGAAGAATGATATTAATATCTGTCAAGAAACAAATGAAGAGATAGAAAAGGAAGTGTAAGTTTTGCTTGTGGAAGGAAATTCAAACCGACAAGAAAGCCAAGCAAGAGGCAGAAATTACAATAGTAATGGGAGGTATATTATGGCATGTAGAAATCACTCTAATAAATAGATAACCAAAGAAATATATTATAGAAATTTGTGGCAATAAAAAAATTACAGACAAAGACACAACAAATACTGGAGGAGTTAAAAAAAATAAAATGAAAAAAAAAAAATTATAGTCAAGACCCAACTACTGTTTTATTTCTTTTTTTTTATATTAAATTAGTCTTTATTTCAATTTCATAGAAAAACATCCAAAAGAAAACACATTAGTCTAACAATAGATAAAAGTCAATATTAACAATTAATGATTACAATTTATCTTTATTTTATACCCTCCCACCACCCATAGGGAGAGGGGGGAACGTGAAAAAAAAAAGAGAAAAACAAAAAAACACATCCAGCCCTAGAGCAACCAGTTTTTCCATACTTGGTCAAGATGTTGTTATTTTTTTTAGTATGACTCTACATCGCACGTTCTTCTTTAATTAAGTTATCTATTGCTTTTCTCCACTGTCCCACTGTCGGTGAATCTGCCTTTATCCATTTCCTAAGTATAAGAAGTCTGGCTTGGAATAGTACTTTATTCAAAACCAGTCGTATTTTTTTATTTAACTTCAAATGTTCAGTTGCCCCTAGAATACAGATTACTGGATCATTGGGCAACTGAACATTCAAAAGCAAAAACACGGTTTCTACTATTTCTGTCCAATATCTTAGGAGTTTGGGGCATCTCCAGAAACAGTGTATCAAATCGGCTTTCTCCTCCCAACATTTTAGACACTTATCTGAAGCTCTCACACCCATTCTTTTCAACATCCATGGAGATCGATGTAGTCTATGATCTTGTGTGAACCCCTATCCGAAATCATCGCATAGTTTCTAAGGGCATCTCTCCATTTCTCTTCCGTAAAATATTCTAGTTCTTTCTCCCATTTTTTCACGGCAAGCATTGTAATCCTTTGTCTCTTTCCCTCCATCAAGATCCCATATCTCCTTGCGGTTGTTCCTCCTCCTTCCCCTCCTCTGGTAAATTTGTCCAGCATGTCTGATTTTTCCCTTCTATACCTATCATCCTGCTCCACTGTCTTGAGCGCATTCCTAAGCTGAAAGTATTTATACATATCTCTATGGGGAATCCCAAATTCCACTACCATTGTATTAAAGTCTTATTTCTAATAAAGTTTTATTTCTAATAATCAAAAATATCAGGGGTTGGTACATGACTTTTATTAATATAATTTTCCAGTATGTAATTTAATTGTTAGCATTTCAACAAAGGCAAATTATCCATATCTCCATATCAAACCTCAGATGATATCAACATATCAGACCTCAGGTCAGATCCCCATATCATACCACAGAGAAGACCCCAATATCAGACCTCAGATCCCCATATCTGACCTCAGATCAGACCCCCATATAAGACCTCAAATCACATCCCCATATCAGACCTCAGATCGGACCCTCATATCAAATTCTCTGATAAGACCTAAAGGAGGACCAGGGAGCGGTGAGTACAGCCAGCACTAGCAGAGCTACAGTCACTGCTCCCCACTCCTACTGCATACTAGTGAGCGCTTCTGTAATGGAAGCGCTCACTAGTATTTATTGTATAAGATTTACTGACATTGTATATAAAAAAAAAAAAAAATTTTAACATCTAAATATTAAATACCCTATTCAGTAGTATTATAAAAACTGAGGAAAGCCTATTGTTTCTCGAATATCTTCTATAACATGCAGATTTTTTTTTTATATCTAGACATCTATCTTCAGAAATAAAAAGTGCAATCATATTAACCACCTCCCGACTGCATAACGCACGGATGCGTCCGGGAGGTGGTTGATTTATTCCTCCTGGATGCATCCGTGCGTCATCTCTCGAGACGCGAGATTTCGGTCACATGCGCTTCGCGGGCCGGCATTTCGTCAAGGAGCATTTCGTCAGCAACCTGCCAGCCAATGATCGCGGCTGTCAGGTTGCTGATTTTTAAAAAAAAACAATGACAAGCCAGATAGCAGATCATATTTGTAAATATGATCTGTTATATGGCTGCCCTGCTCCTCTGCTGGTCCTTTTCGTCGGTTGGATCCAGTAGAGGAGCAGGCTACACAGTGAGTACACCAAACACCACATACTAGCCCCAGATCACCCCCCTGAACCCCAATTAACCCTTTGATCACCCCTTTGATCACCCCTGTCAATCACTAGTGAAAGGAAAAAAGTGATCAGTGCAAACTGTCACTTTTTTTTTTTACTGGTATTGACCGTTAGGTTCAGTGCCGTCTTTAATATTGATTGGACCCTGGGCAAAAATTTTCTTGGGCCCCCTGGATCCCGCCTTCCCACACCTTAGCAGGCAATCACGCCCTCCACCACAACACACACGCAAAAAATCCACACATCTGGTAGAGTCCAGTGAATGACTGTAAATACTTCCAGTTCTGAAGACTCCAGCGGCTCAGGATCAGTGCTCTGGGCAGCTGGGCTCAGGCTGGAAGTGGGCACTGCTCTGCAGGAAGGAGACCAGGGCTCGGCTCACCCTAGCGTTACAGTGCACCCCAGCACCCCACAGTATGCAGTATAGCACCCTATAGTATACAGCACCACACAGTATGCAGTATAGCACCCCACACTATACAGTACCCCACAGTATATAGTAGAGCAGTATAGCAGCCCACAGTATACAGCACCCCACAGTATACAACACCTCACACTATACAGTAGAGCAGTATAGCACCTCACCGTATACAGCACCCCAAACTATACACGATACAGCACCCCACACTATACAGTACAGCAGTATAGCACTCCACACTATACAGCACCCACAGTATACAGTATACAGTACAGCAGTATAGCACTCCACACTATACAGCACCCACAGTATACAGCCCCCCACAGTATACAATACAGCAGTATAGCACTCCAGACCCCCCCCCCCACAGTATACAGCCCCACACACAGTATACAGCCCCACACACAGTATGCAGGCCCCCCCACACACAGTATACAGCCCCCCACAGTATACAGGCCCCCACACTATACAGGCCCCTCACAGTATACAGCCCCCCACAGTATACAGGCCCCTCACAGTATACAGCCCCCCCACAGTATACAGGCCCCCCACAGTATACAGGGCCCCCACAGTATACACCCCCCCCCCACAGTATACAGGCCTCCCACAGTATACAGCCCCCCACAGTATACAGGCCCCCCACAGTATACAGGACCCCACAGTATACAGCGCCCCCACAGTATACAGCACCCCACAGTATACAGCACCCCACTATACAGTAGTTTACAGTATATTAGCATTAGCATAACAGCCCCTGTCACCTTTTCCTGATGTAATCTTCACAAAAAAAGCTCCACAGTTAAGGCAAACTTCTCCTGCAACACTAGTGGTAGGACCTGTGATGACCTCATAGCCATGTGACCAGTAATATTGCTAGGTTACTGGTCACATGGTGATGATGTCATTAAGGTCCTAGATCACAGCTCTCACAGACACAGTACGCTGGCTGGAGCACCCCCTGTGTAGCTGACAGCCTGACACCCGGGGCAGTGGCTAGCAGGGCTCAAGAGGCAGCTGCCTTGGGCCCCCCAGGAGCAACTGGGCCTGGGGCAGCTGCCCCTTGGTAAAGACGGCCCTGGTTAGGTTTTAGGTATAGTTTAGGCCCCTTGGTTAGGTAGTTTAGGGATCAGTTAGCGCCCAGCCCACCGCACCGCAGTCCGTTATTCGCTGATTAGCGTATCGCTAATCAGCATTTGTACTTTTATAGTATCTGGAAGTGATCAAAACTGATCACGGTCAGATCTATAATTGTATTAGTGTCACTTTAGTTCGCCCTCCACCCAAAACGCAGTGTTTGCCCGATCAGGCCTGATCGGTCGCCCACACGTGCGTTCACCCACGCCCGCCCCACCGCAGTGACAAAAAAATTTTTTTTTTGATCACTGCACATTCACTTTACACGCGCTGCGGCGATAAAAAAAAAATCACTTTTGATATTTTTTATCAACCGCAGCTGCCTCCGGTACTTCGCTAGCCTCCCATTTGTAAGACAGGCTTGCTTTTTTTTCTTGGGTAGTCTCAGGGAATACCCCTAAATTTAGTTGCCCAAATGTCAAACGGGGTATTCTTCTGAAGAGGCCTACAGGCTTCTGACCCAGTCGGATGAGGAATGGGAACCCTCATCTGATGAATCTAGCGGGTCAGAATACGAACCTGTAGAAAGCAGTGGCTCTCTGACCCAAAGTTCGGACGAGGAGGCTGAGGTCCCTGATAGCACCAGGCGTACCCGGCCCCGTGTCGCTAGACCGCAGGTTGCGCAGGATCCGCTTCAAGAGCAGCAGAGTGGGGCTGGTGCTGTCGGATTACGTGGTGAGGCATACACCAGCAGCGCAGCCCTTCCTGGACCTAGTACCAGCACTGCCGTAGAACATGGTGAAGTAGCGAGCACCAGAAGGGCAGTTGAAGCTGGTACGGTGGCACGTGCAGTAGTGACCCCGTCGCAGCCACCGTAAAGACGTGCCCGTAGAGCCCCTAGAATCCCTGAGGTGCTGGCAAACCCTGATTGGCAGTCCCCAACTTCAGCTGCACCTGTAGTTCCCCCTTTCACCGCCCAGTCTGGAGTTCGGGTTGAGACCGCTCAGATCGGTTCGGCCCTGGGATTTTTTGAGCTGTTCTTGACTGCGGAGCTCTTAGACTTAGTTGTGGCAGAGACAAACCGGTATTGTAATGACCGGTGTCATGCACAGGGAGGAAAACAGGGAAAGCCCTGCCCAAGGGAGAGGGAAAGGTGGTGACCCCTAACTCACCTTGCGGCTGACACCTGACTGCCCTGACGTCCCTAGACGGGTTCCTCACCCGTGCGGCGATCACGTGCCTAAACCCTGGCTTTCCCTGAAATGAGCCCTAGATAGTGAACGGGCCGGTGGGATCGCTAGTCCGCACCACTGCACTAAGAGGGAAACACCAGGGAGAGGATAGACAAATACAGACAAACACATACACCCAGGTGGGCGACCACAGCAGTCCACAAAGGTCCAACAGGGATCCGGAGGGTAGCGCTCTGAATCAACAGTCAGAGAACGCAGCAACACAGCTCCAGTGGGTCAGGATAGATGTCCAGGCAGGAAGCTCTATCTCTGGCAACCAGAGAAGTGTGAGAGGAATATAAGGAGGTTTGGGAGTGCTGGACAAGGAACAGCTGAGGAGAAGGAGCTACGGATCCCTGAGTGAGCCAAAAGGGTTTGCAAAGCAAACCCAGAAAGCTACCATAAGGAAAACAGCCCTATCTTAAATAGAGCGTGCAGCCAACCGCTGCGACTTCCTGACCCCGGGTATAACGGAGTCAGGCGTGGTTCTCGATACCCTCGTGACAGGTATGCCACACAATTTATAACCGCTAACCTGGGAATCTTTTATGCCCAGCCTTTCCGGTGGAAACCAGTCCAAGTTTCCGAAATTAAACATTTTTTGGGCCTTCTCCTCAACATGGGTCTAACTAAAAAGCATGAATTGCGGTCATATTGGTCCACGAACCCAATTCATCACATGCCCATGTTCTCTGCTGCTATGTCCAGGACACGATTTGAGACCATCCTGCATTTCCTGCACTTTAGTGACAACACCGCCTCCCGTCCTAGAGGCCACCCTGCTTTTGACCGGCTCCACAAAATTCGGCCCCTCATAGACCATTTCAACCTGAAATTTGCAGATTTGTATACCCCAGAGCAAAACATCTGCGTAGACGAGTCCCTGATACATTTTACCGGGCGCCTTGGCTTCAAACAATACATCCCAAGCAAGCGCGCCCGGTATGGGGTCAAATTGTATAAGCTCTGTGAAAGGGCCACAGGCTATACCCACAAATTTTGTGTCTATGAGGGAAAAGATCAGACCCTGGAGCCGGTCGGTTGCCCTGACTACCTGGGGAGCAGTGGAAAGATAGTCTGGGACTTGGTGTCACCCTTATTCGGCAAGGGGTACCATCTTTATGTGGACAATTTCTACACAATTGTGGCCCTCTTTAGGCATTTGTTTCTAGAACGGATTGGCGCCTGTGGCACCGCGCGAACTAGTCGTGCAGGCTTCCCCCAATGGCTCGTTAGCACCCGTCTTGCAAGGGGGCAGAGGGCCGCACTGTGTAACGAAGAACTGCTCGCGGTGAAATGGAGAGACAAGCGTGACGTTTACATGCTCTCCTCCATTCACGCAGACACGACAATACAAATTGAGCGAGCAACCCATGTCATTGAAAAGCCCCTCTCAGTCCACGACTATAACCTTCACATGGGAGGGGTGGACTTCAATGACCAGATGTTGTCTCCGTATTTAGTTTCCCGCAGAACCAGACGCTGGTATAAGAAGGTGTCTGTATATTTAATTCAATTGGCTGGGAGAACACGATACTTCCTCAAATTTCAGGAAGAGATCATCGAGAGCCTCCTGTACCCAGGAGGTTCCGTGGCCCCATCCACCAGTGTAGTTAGCCGTCTACACGAGTGACATTTCCCCAATGTCGTTGCTGGTACCTCAACCCAACCGTCACCCCGAAAAAGATGTTGTGTCTGTAGCAGGAGTGGAATAAGGCGTGACACCCGCTATTTCTGTCCTGACTGTCCTGACCACCCTGCCCTATGCACCAGTAAGCAAAAAGGTTAATGTTTAGTTCAAAAAGTTAAAGTTTATATGTTCTGTTCCAAAGTTAATAAAATTATTGCGTTGCGGCCTGTTTTTTTTTTTTTTTTTTAACCTTCCAGGTGGACCAACCGATCGACTAGCTGCAGCACTGATGTGCATTCTGACAGAAGCATTGCGCTGCTGTCAGATTACTCGCAAGTCGGTGTATGCGGCGCTGCAAGACGAGATTTCTACTCTGCAGTAACAGATACGTTTGCCAAGGCATACGAGCTGAGGAGGAGGCGGCGTTCCTATGCTTTGGCAAACACTTTGTATATAAAAAAAAAAAAATTCCCGGCAATGATTTATTCATCCACATCGATTGATGTGAATGGAGAAATCTGGTTTGCCAAGGCATACGAGCTAAGTGGGTATGGATGTTGGGCGGAGCTCCTATGTCCTGGCAGACGCCTTTCCCCTCCTTTTTTTTTTTTTTTTTGGCAGAGATTTTTTCATCCACATTAATCGATGCGAATGAAGAAATCTGTGCCGTTCATTTTTTTCTTTCAGCTCAGAGGCTGAACGGAAAAAAAAATCTCATTACCTGTATGCTCAATATAAGGAGAATAGCAGAAACTCCTAATGCTGGCCATACATGTAATGATTGCGGAGACCCTCAAATGCCAGGGCAGTACAAACACCCCACAACTGACCCCATTTTGGAAAGAAGACACCCCAAGGTATTCGCTGAGGGGCATATTGAGTCCATGAAAGATTTAAATTTTTGTCCTAAGTTAGCAGAAAGTGAGACTTTGTGAGAAAAAACAAACAAAAAAAAAATTTCCGCTAACTTATGCCAAAAAAATACATTTCTATGAACTCGCCATGCCCCTCATTGAATACCTTGGGGTGTCTTCTTTCCAAAGTGGGGTCACATGTGGGGTATTTATACTGCCCTGGCTTTTTAGGGGCCCTAAAGCATGAGAAGAAGTCTGGGATCCAAATGTCTAAAAATGCCCTCCTAAAAGGAATTTGGGCACTTTTGCAGCCTAGATGCGCAAAAAAGTGTCACACATGTGGTATCGCCGTACTCAGGAGAAGCTGGGGAATGTGTTTTGGGGTGTCATTTCACATATACCCATGCTGGGTGAGATAAATATCTTGGTCAAATGCCACATTTTTATAGAAAAATGGGAAAAGTTGTCTTTTGCCAAGATATTTCTCTCACCCAGCATGGTTATATGTAAAATGACACCCCAAAACACATTCCCCAACTTCTCCTGAGTACAGCGATACCAGATGTGTGACACTTTTTTGCAGCCAAGGTGGGCAAAGGGGCACATATTCCAAAGTGCACCTTTCGGATTTCACCGGTCATTTTTTACAGATTTCGATTGCAAACTACTTCTCACACATATGGGCCCCTAAATTGCCAGGGCAGTATAACTACGCCACAAGTGACCCCATTTTGGAAAGAAGACACCCCAAGGTATTCCGTGAGGGTCATGGCGAGTTCCTAGAATTTTAAATTTTTTGTCGCAAGTTAGTGGAATATGAGACTTTGTAAGGAAAAATAAATAAAAAAATCATCATTTTCAGCTAACTTGTGACAAAAAATAAAAAGTTCTATGAACTCACTATGCCCATCAGCGAATACCTTAGGGTGTCTACTTTCCGAAATGGGGTCATTTGTGGGGTTTTTCTACTGTTTGGGCATTGTAGAACCTCAGGAAACATGACAGGTGCTCAGAAAGTCAGAGCTGTTTCAAAAAGCGGAAATTCCCATTTTTGTACCATAGTGTGTAAACGCTATAACTTTTACCCCAATTTTTTTTTTTTTGCCCAAACATTCTTTTTTTTTTATCAAAGACATGTAGAACAATAAATTTGGCGAAAAATTTATATATGGATGTCTTTTTTTGGCAAAATTTTACAGCTGAAAGTGAAAAATTTCATTTTTTGGCAAAAAAAATCGTTGCATTTTGATTAATAACAAAAAAAGTTAAAATGTCAGCAGCAATAAAATACCACCAAATGAAAGCTCTATTAGTGAGAAGAAAAGGAGGTAAAATTCATTTGGGTGGTAAGTTGCATGACCGAGCGATAAACGGTGAAAGTAGTGTAGTGCAGAAGTGTAAAAAGTGGCCTGGTCATTAAGGGGGTTTTAGCTAGCGGGGTTGAAGTGGTTAAATAATACTGACAATACTATAAATGTGCTAAGATTATTACCCAAGTTCACCCCAATATGTTTTTAATTGCATGTGATGTTACATTGCTATATACAATTATTCCTAAATAAAAGGGCATAGAGGCTGTGCAGTATTATTTGTCCAAGGACACTATTGTTAATGTGAAAACAAATATTTTTTGTTGTTGAAGGTTTTGAATGCATACATTTCTATCTTAGCACAATTACTTTTATTTTAATACTATATTTTATATACAGCAAGTTGGTACGACAATTTGCCCTCAGTTTCATTAATATTTTCACTGATTTTTGTAACTGAAATATATTGACTATAAATGGTATGGTTTGGGGAATAATGGACTCATTTTTGGAAGTATTATATGACTGCATATGTAAAATCTTTCTTCTAATCCCCATATATTCTACAAAAAGGAATCGGATATCAAAGACAGAATGGTTTAATAGTTGCTTAACACAAAATGGGAGAACATCAAGTGAAGGATTTTACAAAGGCTGCAAAAATCACAGCTATACCTATTTTGTTTTCTAATGCACCTAACAAAGAAATGTTATCTAAAACATAAAATTAGTTGTAAACATATGGCAGTTATATACCTTTTTGAATGTCTGTGTGGTGGGGAGAACTTTATGAAATCTTAGAGCCATTGTACTTTCACAATTTCATGTAATGTAATACAGAATGGTGTAACTAGCAAATTTCTAAATTGCTTCATTTAAAATATATACCTGTATCCACCTGAAAAAAGCTGTAAAATAATGGGCCCTAGGGGTAGTCCACTGCGAGAACAAACATACTGTACAGGGAAGTGAGGACAGTGCTGGCAGATTTAACAGAAGGGAGTCGCCCCCTGCTTCTGAGTAGAATGCATCTAGCTGTGCAGCTAAAACAGTGATAATATGGCTGAAAGAGACTTTATGGAAACACCTTTCCATAAAATCGTACTGATTGTACAAACTTTTTTTTTTTTTTTTATTAAACTCGGGTACATTTTAAAAGTTGCATACAAGAGCATATTTACAAAATCACTATTGGTATGACAGTCTATTAAGATATTATACACTTTACACTCACCTAAAGAATTATTAGGAACACCATACTAATACGGTGTTGGTCCCCCTTTTGCCTTCAGAACTGCCTAATTCTACGTGGCATTGATTCAACAAGGTGCTGATAGCATTCTTTAGAAATGTTGGCCCATATTGATAGGCTAGCATCTTGCAGTTGATGGAGATTTGAGGGATGCACATCCAGGGCACGAAGCTCCCGTTCCACCACATCCCAAAGATGCTCTATTGGGTTGAGATCTGGTGATTGTGGGGGCCATTTTAGTACAGTGAACTCATTGTCATGTTCAAGAAACCAATTTGAAATGATTCGAGCTTTGTGACATGGTGCATTATCCTGCTGGAAGTAGCCACCAGAGGATGGGTACATGGTGGTCATGAAGGGATGGACATGGTCAGAAACAATGCTCAGGTAGCCCGTGGCATTTAAACGATGGCCAATTGGCACTAAGGGGCCTAAAGTGTGCCCAGAAAAAACATCCCCCACACCATTACACCACCACCACCAGCCTGCACAGTGGTAACAAGGCAAGATGGATACATGTTCTCATTCTGTTTACACCAAATTCGGACTCTACCATTTGAATGTCTAAACAGAAATCGAGACTCATCAGACCAGGCAACATTTTTCCAGTCTTCAACAGTCCAATTTTGGTGAGCTTGTGCAAATTGTAGCCTCTTTTTCCTATTTGTAGTGGAGATGAGTGGTACCCGGTGGGGTCTTCTGCTGTTGTAGCCCACCTTTCTTTCCCATTCTGACATTCAGTTTGGAGTTCAGGAGATTGTCTTGACCAGGACCACAACCCTACATGCATTGAAGCAACTGCCATGTGATTGGTTGACTAGATAATCGCATTAATGAGAAATAGAACAGGTGTTCCTAATAATTCTTTAGGTGAGTGTATATATTTGCATAACTATATATTAAATATAGAGAATTAAAATTATGTGTTTGCTGTTGATCTATGTTGTTTTCTATTTATTGGAAAATGGGGGGTATTTTATATCTTTTATATCTTTATTTTATATCTTACATCTCACAATTTTCAGTCACTAGGGGTGATTCTGATTGTGGTCTTAGATTTCCCCTTGCTCTCCTATTAGATTTGGCTAAATTATGACAAGACGTATACTTAGGTTTCTTTCACACGGGCAAGATTTCTGCGCGGGTGCAATGCGTGAGGTGAACTCATTGCACCTGCACTGAATCCGGACCCATTCATTTCTGTGGGGCTGTGCACAGGATCGGTGATTTTCACGCATCACTTGTGCGTGAAAATCACAGCATGCTCTATATTGTGCGTTTTTCACGCAACGCAAGCCCCATAGAAGTGAATGGGGCTGCGTGAAAATCTCAAGCATCCGCAAGCATATGTGGATGCGCTGCGATTTTCACGCATGGTTGCTAGGAGATATCATATAACTGAGGGGTATCAGGGTACATTATACAAGGATAAAAATGAAGAGTGGTAGCAAGCAGCAGGGAACATACTTTATGCGTTAACATTATTACAACTAACTTATATGGGGGGTGACTCTCAGCCAGGGCAGAGTTCCAGTGGCGTAGCGTGGGTTGCCAACACCATGGGCAAGCCAAGTATTGCCCCCCCCCCCAACTTGTGGACACACCCCTTTTTACAAATGACTAGCACAGATTGTGGAGTAGATGTCACCTACAGTCCTATGTAACACCACCGATAACACAGTGATAACTCTCTGAGTACAGATAATGTAGGATATATTACCTGCAGTCCTATGTAACACCACAGATAACAGTGATAATTGAGTACAGATAATGTAGTAGATATCTCCTGCAGTCGTATGTAACACCACAGATGACACAGTGGTAACTCTCTGAGTACAGATAATGTAGTAGATGTGTGTATGGCCTCAGAATTCAGAACACGTACAGTGTGACCTGAAGTCTAGGGCCAGGCTTTGGCAGTGTGGGCCAAATCCTATAGCCACCCTCCCAAAACAGATATGTGGATGGACATTACATATAATGGTACACACTATGCAGTTGAATACAGCAGCACATACCTGTTACATCCAGTGACGTCTCCTGTGTAGACTTTGCTCAGCGTCTTCATTCGGAGATAAGACCGCCATGATACCTTCTTTCAGCCATGTCTCTGCAGAGTTTCACAGATTTTTTTCTCACTTTACTATCATCCTCAGATAACAGACCTCCCCTCCACTCGTAGTGCCCATAAGCATAATGCCCTCTGTATAATTATAATATATACTGGCCCCTCTGCGTTATTATTATTCTTAATATTATAATGGCCCCCTCTGTATTAGGCTCCATTCACACGTCCGCAGAATGTGTCCGCATCCATTCCACAATTGTGCTGAACGGGTGCGGACCCATGCATTCTCTATAGGGATGGAATGGATGCGGAAAGCACACAGTGTGCTGTTCGCATCCGCATTTCAGGAGCGCGCCACCGATCTTCTTGGCATCCCCTCCAGCATACAGTCCCATGTTAATAATCTCACCCTTCCCCTCTTCGCTGCCTGCCTTCAGCATACAGTCCCATGTAAAATACAAAACTCCCCCTGCCTTCAGCCCTTCCAGCATACAGTCCCCATGTAAAAGATCATCCCTCCTGCCTTCAGCCCCTCCAGCATAGAGTCCCATGTAAAATACATCACTCTCTCTGCCTTCAGCCCCTCCAGAATAGAGTCCCATGTAAAATACACCACTCTCTCTGCCTTCAGCCCCTCCAGCATACTGTCCCCATGTAACTAATATCACTTCACCCCCCTTCAGACCCCTCTAACATACAGTCTCCAGTACAAGGATTATTCCTCCTCCCTTCAGCCCCTGCAAAAAGCCCCCCAAATAGACATAACAGTCAATCTTCTTCTCAACATACTGACCTGCAGCTTCTGCTCCTCTCTCCAACAACGTGCTCTGTTGCATCTCCTGCGCATCTTGAGGCCCCTCCCCCTGTATGACGAGACTTTGCCTTTTCCTCCGACATCATACCTCCCTGGAGCAACTCCATTCTAGCGATCTCTCTACTGTCTCATAGGCTTCAGACCGCTAGCCTGAAGCATATATGAAGAATCGGATCAGGAGTTGGCAGATGGCAGTGCAGTACGGAGGTGATGATTAGGGTGTGCCTAGGCACACCCTGCACACCCCGTGCGCATGCCTATGATGTTGTCCTTTAGTCATTGTCATTCATGTACTACCAAGATTAGATTATAAGACTCCACACAGGAGGACAACTCTAGGCCTGAGATTCCTGAGGAGTGTATTTTCAGGAGGTGTAAGATACTTCATGCCTTATATTGCACAGGGCTCCGGTATACTCACCCATGTAGTTTGGTCATCTGGCTTATGTTATCCCCCATCTGAACTAGCGCAGAATGGCGGATGTTTTTGTGCATGGTCAGCTGGGCTCTTGGAGTCATTTCTTCTCTATGCTTGGTTGTACAAACATGTCAGCAGATGGGAGCTTGGTGGTCCCGGTGCCCTCAACTCATTTGGAAAGTTGTCACCGGAAAATGTTGCCAGCCATAAGAATTGGCAATTGCTGTGGAAAACAAAATGACAAGGGAGTCGAGCTCGACCCGGAGGTGTTTACATGTGCCATTGTTGCACGGTTTTAATTGGGAATTGCACATGTGATTAACCTTGTGTAACTCTTTCTGGAAAACACATTTGCATTGGGTTGAATTGTACGTATTATTCTCTTCATACCAGAATGGAGAGAAATTTAGAGTTCTGTGTTCGTGCAGCTGCTCTTCAGTAATAAATGTGTAGAAGACGAAGATAAAATATAGAAGTCCGTGAAAAGGTCCTAGTTAACTGTCTGCATAGCATTAAGTCTCTGAATCCATGCCCGCAAATACCTGTTGATTAATCTCAGATGAATTCCATGTTGTCTCGGGTTTGTGTAGGGGTAGTGTCGGCAATGTCAGACTCTCGGACTTCAGGAATTGAAAGTCCGAACTATGTTTATTTTTCATCCAGCATAACACAATGTAGGGCATCCAAGTTAACCATCACTTGTAGTGGAGCCACAGCACATGAAGTATAACACAAAACATCAAATAAACACCTGTCCTTCTGGGCGCTAACTATACAGAGAACCTCTCTCTCTCACCTATACCTTCAGTGTGTCAGGGTTTTGGGCTTTGCTCAGCCACATGGTCATGCTCTGACAGGCCCTAGCTGAGGCTTTGAGGCCTCTATTTATTCCCCAGTAATTATCACAGGAGACATACCCGGGATTGACTCAGGCTGGGAAAAGTGATGTACTGGACTGTGGGAGCAAGTGGAATATCCCACTACCAACCTGCATGCCATTGATTTAGGATCCAGTCCATGAATTCTTAAACAACTTGTCTCAGCAAACTATGCTTTGCTGAGACAACATTCATAGCTTTCCGGATTCAATTTTACCTCTACCAGCTGAGCATTCTGGGTTATGCACCCCCTCTTATCATACACTTTGTTACAATGGGTAATGACTAACCCCACCTCCCGTTCTCCCATGATTTTTTTTGGAGGCAACGGAGTCCAGATATTAAAGGACTATCCACAGGCTAAGGGAATGAGCTTCGATACAGTAACCCACCACAGCCAATAAACTGATTTTGGGAGGCTTGTCTGCTTCTTTTCGGTTTCCAGTGTTAGTTCTGACGCCAGCAACTGCAAACAGCTGATTGGTGGAGGTGTTGGGTGAAGGGTTGTTTTGGGTATTGAATTTTCGATACCCAATCAATACTTTTGCTTGGTATCGACCTTGATACCAGGATTTGCCTTTTTTCGATACTAGACTTTGCTATTGCACAGTCCAGTATCAGAGAACAAGGAGTGCACTGCTCTCAGCGTGCTCCGTGTTCTCCTCAGCAGCACAGCGGAGAAGGAAGCAGCCTCTCCTCCCCCCTGTGCTGCTGCTGCCGCCGCCACCAATGTGGAGAGAGGGGTGGGCGCACTGTGCCACCAGTGAAAGTAAATGTTTAATACAAATCCCAGAGGCGGGGACTGGCGGGGAGCTGCAATTAGCGGCAGTTAACCTCTCAGGTGCCGCACCCGCCTCCTGTATTAAATGTTAATTATATTATCATTGGTGGCACAGTGCGCCCTCCTCCCCAGTATTAAAAACATTGGTGGCAAAGTGCACCCCCTCCCCTCAACCCCCTCTAATATTAAAATAATTGTTGGCAGTGGCCACAGGGTCCCCTCCCCTCCTCCTCATTGGTGGCAGTGACTGTTCCGATCAGAGCCCAAGCAGTGTAATCCCAGGGCTCCAATCGGTTACCATGGCAGCCAGCACACTACTGAAGCCCTGGCTGCCATAGTCAGCTCCCTGCTACTGTGTGCACAAAGCACAGGGCAGCAGGGAGAGTGTGACGTTCTATTAACCCTAATAGAGCGCTATCAGGTTGAATAGGACAAGGGATTAAAAAATCCCAGGTTCTAGCCCCTATGTGGGGAAATAGTTATGAAATAAACTGTAAAAAAAAAATTAACATCACCCTCTCCCAATTTTACATATAAAATATATAAACAATAAATAAACATATCACATATCGCCACGTCTGAAAAGTCCAAACTATTAAAATATAAAACAAAGTCCTATGTGGTAAGCGCCGTAACAATTTTTTTTTTTTTTTTTTTAACTGCTTGATTTGTTGCCATTTTTTTGGTCACTTTGTCCCCCCAAAAAATAGGATCGGACTGTTCTATTATGGGCCGGACAATCCATAAAATGCAGAATGCACACAGCTTTTTTTAGGCGTTTTATTTTTTTTGCATGGTATCGAGTATCGCAATACTTTTTTATGGTCTCGAAACCTAATCAAAATTTTGGTATCCTTGAGGAGAAGCCTCAAGGATAGAGTTAAGAAGGTTGTAATTTACAGCTCACAGTAAATGCTGTTATTTATATCAGTATACTGTGCCACAGACCTAAAATATTTATATTTAATTTTAGTTTTAAAATTTGGCCATGAAAACCAATGTTAAATTTTTGGATGTTGTAAAAAAAAGAAAAAAAAAATTACTCCTACATTTGATCAGAGGTGAGAAGAATCAGGTTGGGTTAGTGTTTTCTCCCATATGTCTCCTTCATTACCAGTGCTTTTGAAGGCCATCAGACGGTCACTCTTGGGTTAACAAGATAGACCATCAATATCTGATTGGTGGGGGTCCTACACCCTGCACTGTTGAAGTGAATGGGAGCAGTGCTGCAGGAACCAGCTCTGTCCACTACACAATTGATGGAGCCTTGTAGTTCCAGTTGCTACATCCATTGCTGGAGCTACTTGGGAACAGCTGATTGGCGAGGCATTAGGGATTAGGGCATTGGACCGCTGCCATTTAGATACTGATGGCCTGTCTAGAGGCCATCAATATCAAAATCCTGGGCAACCACTCTTAGACTTTTTACCCTTTTTAAGACATCTCACCCTCCTTAAGACATCTCAACCTTCTGTTACATTTTCAATGCGTTATGTGACACTGTCGTGAAGGTCGTGCTGCATCTCTTAGGCCCATCTCAACGTAATCCTAAAAAAAAACTCAGATTGTCATCTATTCATAGGACCCAGGCTGTGTCCATGTCTTGGTGTGACACACTGTATGTACACAAAGCTTCTGTACATCACTAATGGCTGACTCTGCATTAATCTCAGTTTATAAGGATGTAATATACATAGACATTCATGGTTTGGAGCCAGTCTTCCCTAAGTCACTCGGTCTCAGGTGTTTCTCTGTGCATTTTTGTAGCAGCGGATTTGCAGCTCCGAATTAAAGTGACCGGTCAGCAAAAATAAACGTAAAAAAAAAACGAAAAAAAAAAACGAAAGTAGCAGCGTTATCTGAAGACATGGCTAATCTTTATGCACAGTGCAGAGCCGGAGGGGGCTGAAGAGAATGGACGGAGTCGTCTTCCAGCCTCATTACCGGATTACTTTCTAGCTAAAAGTGTCTCTCCGGGGAGAGTACATTAACAGCTCGAGTGCATGCGGTGGAATGTCTCTGTGGCAGCCTGTCCTATATCTGTCCCACATTTCTTGGAGGTGTTAGAGCTGCTTCTATATTTCCAGGCTTGCCAACAGTCTGTGCTACAAAAAGAGATCTTTCCGCAGGCAGTTCTTAAGGGTGTGAATCCAGCAAGGAAAGCATAGCTGCTCCCTTGGGCTTGCCACCCGGGGAAATGCGAAGACATGAATATTAAAATAGTCAGAAACGCCTGGTTAACCCATTCTGCAGGGCAGAGATAAGTCAGCACGTCTCCCACTTTCCTGCGGCTTAATTGTCCAGGGATAGTGATGAAAGTTGTACTGAAGATGTGAGAATAAGGCTACTTTCACACTAGCATTAAATTTTTCCGGTATTGCGTTCGGTCATAGGGGCCAAAACTGAACAGAACGGAATGCTCCAAAATGAATTCCGTTCTGCTTGGTTGTGTTCCCAGACTGGAGAGCTAATCACAACATGCTGCGATTTGCTTTCCGTTCTGGGATGCGGAGCAAGATGGATCCAGCATGACCTCCCAATGCAAGTCAATGGGGACAGATCCATTTTCTCTGTCACAATCTGACACAATAGAAACCGGATCCGTCCTCCATTGACTTTCAATAGAGTTCATGATGGATCCGTCTTAGCAATGTTAAAGATAATACAACCGGATCCGTTCATAACGGACGCAGATGGTTTAATTATCAGTATCGGAAGCGTTTTTGCTGAACCCTGCCGGATCCAGTAAAAATGCTAGTGTGAAAGTAGCCTTAAACAACCTTTACTTGCTGCGCAATAAACTGAAACCTTTCATGCAGGTTATGATGAGCATCTAAGTGTGGGGACTTCAGAGAGCAGCCGCTTTCTGTTATGGTTTAGACATGGCCAGCTGGTGATAGTGCAGCCACCTGCAGTGTGGTAGAAACCTGGCATTGTGATTATGGTCCAGCCAGCAGTTGGGGTATTGATGTGTCATCCACCACCGAAGTGCTGTAAACCTGGCAGCCTAGTGATAATGGCAGCCACCGATGGGGTGCTAAAGGCGTGGCAGCCTGGTGATGGTGGAGTCACGTGTGGTATACTATAGATGTGGCTTCCTGGTGATGGTGCAGCCACCTGTTTGCTGTAGATGTGTCAGCCTGGTGTGCAGCCATCTGTGGTGTGCTATAAACAGGCATCTTGGTAATAGTGCAGCCACCTGTAGTGAGCCATAAATATGGCAGCCTGATGATACAGCCATCTGAGGTTTGCTATAGATGTGTCAGTCTAATGATGGTGCGGCCAACTGTTGTGTGATATAGCTGTGGCAGTCCGGTGATGGTGCAGTCACCTGTGGGGAGCTATAGACAAAGCAGTCTGGTCACGGTGATGGTGCAGCCATCTGTGGTTTGCTATAGAAATAGCAGAATAGTGATGGCTTGGCCACCTTTGGCGTGCAGTAGAGGTAGCTGCCTATTGATGGTACATCTGCCTGTAATTTTATGTCCATAAGGAGGGGGAGGGTGGTGGTATGATGATCTGTGATTCACATGATGGATGGTATGGAGTAGCCTCTATTGTTTAGTAAACTCTCTGCCATCATCTAGACCTTAGTGTTGCATCCTGACAATAGATGCAGTTCTCCTTGTGACGGGCAGCACGTGATGCTTTTAAAATTCCTCTCCAATCGTGCGAGTGGCTCCCGATACAAGCTCACGTTTACCCACATCAGAGTCAAGGCTGATGTCTCGCAGTCGATGATTAAATCCTGTTCTTTATGTTCTCACTGTAGATTTATTATAATGTCTCAATGTGAAGCCTTTGTCTGGGATCTTATCAATCCGACTCTGCATTGTGGAGAAACTCTGTTTCCTCTCTGGGGGGCTCAGTGGTCGTTCCTTGTCTTACACATCTACATGGAGGTTCTCTGCATGTTAGCAGGGTTTACCCTACGCTTATGATCCCCTGCCATGTTTATAGAGGAGGTGATTGTCAGAACATATGGGCGCACAGCCCGCTGCCTTGTATATAGAGGAGTTTCTCTGGGAATACACAGGTCATCAGCGGCAGCTCTCATGGATTCACGTCTCACTCACACGGCTGCAGGAGTCAGTTTGGATTATCCGGCATGCGTCCTGTGAATCCAGCATTTTATCTTTGTGGTTTACAGCTCATTATTGCTGCACACACTGTGTCTCCAAAAGATTGCAGCAGTTTATTATTAGTGATTGAGGCAATAAATAAATGTATCATGCACATCCCTCCATTTTCATCTCTTGCGTTTAATCTATTGATCTGAGATTATGATGGGGTCCATTATGATATTTCATAGGCTGTCATCTGCTCATTATTATTTTAAGCCTTTATATCTTCTCTGTGTGCTTCCTGGCGACTCACAATAAAGTTTAAAAAATAAATAAAATAAAAGCTTTAAAAAAGGCTGAATAGCAGCTGCAATGACCTGTTGCTTGTCATGGCGCAGCACCTGTCTCTTCTATGACTTGCCACCCTCTGTGCCCTTATGCACACAGACATCGATGCCTCTGGGTCTATTGATTACCAGGTTTTAGAATAGACTGGCTATAGGGATTGTGTGTTTTTGTGTGGTAGGGTGTTCTCAGCCTCTGATTCCAGCTACCTAGCTATTGCTAACTGCTCGAAAACTCATCTCCCACAGGATTTTCCTCCTTGAATAGAATGAAATCTCATTGGAATCTACAGATCTGCGAGCATCTCCAACTTTTAATGGTTTTATCTTTAGACTTATAACAGAGGTGGGATGAGGTCATGTGAAATGTAGCATCGTGGGGACCTGAGATGTGTCTTGCTGGGCTCGTCTTCAGACTTGTGAAGTGTGAGCCAGCTGTCACTTCCCTTTCTCGCAAGTTAATGAACGTAAGGTGGGCACATGTTAAACCCCCAAGACATTTGTGCAATAAACCCTTTTTTTATTTAAAGGGCACTTGTCACATTATTTGAAAATGGTGTCTGTGCTGCAGATAGCATTTTATGCATCAGGATGAGCTGAGCAGATTGATGTATAGGTTGGTGGAAAAGGATTAATCAAAAGTTACAGTAAAACAGTCTTGATTTTATCTGTTCCCTCATGTCCTCCAATCTACCCTGGGCCTGGCCAAGCCTTTAAAGGCTTTTCGCACTACTAGTGTAAGGCTACTTTCTCACTTGCGGTAGTCTTTTCCGGCAGGCTGTTCCGGCGGGGGGAGAACAGACAGCGGGATCCATGCTACTTAGGGTGGCCACTGACTTCACCCAAGAAAGCTGGACCTCAGTGGCCACGCCCCAACTGACAACACCCACATAAGTGAAGCCACGCCCCCACCCGAATGAAGCCACACACCCATCGCTGGCTGAGGAAAAAACGGGGGGAGGAGAGGGAAGAAATTTCTGAGGGGAAGGTGAGCTGGGGGCAGCTGGTGTGCTTCTCTTCCCCTCAGTCAGCCACAGGGAGACATGTCTGCGGCTCTAGTGACTGACTGGGCGTGAGAGAAGCCTCAGTGAGTTACTGCAGCTTACGCTCAGACAGCGCAGTGCTGCTGTCTGAACTTGAGCTACTGAAAGGGTGGACATCCTTGTGTCCGTTCAGGCCCTGTGCCGGACAGAGGACAGGGAACCAGAAAACCGGACTGTCCAGCCTAAAACCGGACATCTGGCCACCCTAGTCAGGGCCGTCTTTAATATTGATTGGACCCTGGGCAAAAATTTACTTGGGCCCCCTGGATCCCGCCTTCCCACACCTTAGCAGGCAATCACGCCCTCCACCACAACACACACACAAAAAATCCACACACCTGGTAGAGTACAGTGAATGACTGTAAATACTTCCAGTTCTGAAGACTCCAGCGGCTCAGGATCAGTGTTCTGGGCAGCTGGGCTCAGGCTGGAAGTGGGCACCACTCTGCAGGAAGGAGACCGGGGCTCGGCTCACCCTAGTGTTACAGTGCACCCCAGCACCCCACAGTATGCAGTATAGCACCCTATAGTATACAGCACCACACAGTATGCAGTATAGCACCCCACACTATACAGTACCCCACAGTATATAGTAGAGCAGTATAGCAGCCCACAGTATACAGCACCCCACAGTATACAACACCTCAAACTATACACAATACAGCCCCCCTCACTATACAGTACAGCAGTATAGCACTCCACAGTATACAGACCCCCACAGTATACAGGCCCCCCGCACAGTATACAGCCCCCCCACACAGTATACAGCCCCCCCCCCACACAGTATACAGCCCCCCCACACAGTATACAGGCCCCCACACAGTATACAGGCCCCCACACAGTATACAGGCCCCCACACAGTATACAGCCCACCACACAGTATACAGGCCCCCCACAGTATACAGCCCACCACACAGTATACAGTCCCACACAATATACAGCCCCCCACAGTATACAGGCCCCCACACAATATACAGCACCCCACTATACAGTAGTTTACAGTATATTAACATAACAGCCCCTGTCACCTTTTTCTGTTGTAATCTTCACACAAAAAAGCTCCACAGTTAACTTCTGCAATACTCCTGATAGGACCTGTGATGACCTCATAGCCATGTGACCAGTAATTGCTAGGTTACTGGTCACATGGTGATGATGTCATTAAGGTCCTAGATCACAACGTTAAAGTACACAGACAGCTTGATACCCGGGGCAGTAGCTAGCAGGGCTCAAGAGGCAGCTGCCTTGGGCCCCCCAGGAGCAACTGGGCCCGGGGCAGCTGCCCCTTGGTAAAGACGACCCTGACCCTAGTGCTACCGCAAGCCCACCGTGCTGCCGGAAGTCCGCTCCGGCCCCATTCACTAAAATGCCGAGAGGCGGCCGGAATAAAACTACACCACACTGCTGTTTTTGTCCAGCCGCCTCTCGGCTTGTTTCCAGCGGCACGGTGGGCTTGCGGTAGCACGGATCCAGCATGCTGTTCCCCATGATGAAACAGCCTGCCGGAAAAGGCTACCATAAGTGTGAAAGTAGCCTAATACAGGAGTCCTTGATGCATCTTTCTTAAGAAAAAAGATACTGTTGACAATTTAGTGGTGACCACATTACCTTTGTATGCACGTCTTTCCTTTCTATACTAAATAACCCTCTTCTGAAATTTTCCATTTGCAGCAGCACCTTTTGTAGGCAGCTCCAGTAGACTTTGATGAGTTTTCCTAATTGCTGTTTTCTGTGCCACTCCTTCCCCAATTCCTACTTGTACATTTAGGTTCCATGATGCTTCTGTTGCCAGCCACTTCTGATGCAGAGGATGGGAGTGGTAATGGCCCTGATGAAATGTTGTGCCACAGTGTATTCCCTCAGACTCCTACCAAGAGGGGAGGAACAGGGTGGTTAGCCCTGTTCCCGCCAACCTTTGCCATCCACTCCTCTCTGCTGCAATGTACAGCCAATACATAAAATACTTAACAACATTATTGTATACACAACTATATACAATACATTTGCAGATGCCCCAAGGTCTGGGGTACTGTACAAGCTCTTCAGAACGAAGTCCAAGCTCAGAGAGTCTTCATCTCTGAGACTCCTACAGCCAGGGAAGCTACTTTATCACCAAAAGTACAGGAGGACTGGAAGGTCCAGAATCTACAAAGCCATGCATTGGAGTCAGTTAGCAAGATATAACGTATGACTATGGCAGAGAGACCTTACCGCTGTGAAAGAGAGAACATTGATAGTGCACCTTTCCACACTTGGAGACAGTTTGGCTAATTGTATCTTAAATCTTTGCATTCCTCAGCCTGGGAATTTTCAAAACCATTTAACAAGTACCACATTGCATTCCTTAGGTTCTGCAGAGATACTTTAGAGAGAGAGAGAGAGACAAAAAAAAAAAAAAAGAGTACTACAACTACCATAATTTCTGCTGTCCATACATTGCTACTGGGAGGGTTGCATTGTGATCTACTTGGAACTGTGCTTTGGTACTGTAGGATGTACTACTACTCCTATTCTGCACTTGAATAAAGAGCAACTTATATACATGGTGTGGTAACTGACTCCACGACTTGCTGGCCACTCTTGCTGCTCTCCCGTCTTCTACCCAGACCAGCACCAAGGGCACCCCAACTACCACCAGACAGTAGCACCAACACCAGGGTGTGCCTTGAGGGAAGAAAAGGTGCGCTCCCCTGCCCTGCATGGCTGTAGGGAGCTCCAGAAAGAGAGAGAACACCACTAGAACTATGAGTAAAACTATTACCCCCAAGGCCACAATTACCCCTGTTATCCACCTTGCTTCCCTTCTCAGGCTTGCTGCACATCTCCTCTGTCAGCATCATTGAAATTAACAGTAAGCTGTGCTCAAGTACTGTATCAATTCCGGCTGCTATCCTTGTTACACTACCAGAGGGTGCTCAGGTTAGAAGTCTTCTGACTGTAACACCCATGGACCAAAAGAAAAATGAAGAGAGATCAAGCATTTCTGGGACAGACTCCCATGCTAGAGTATTTGGTGGAACCTCATAGATCCCACCCTACTCAAAGAGCACGCTTACCCAGCTCAGTTGTAGTTTCTCCATGGTAAATCTTCTCAATACTGACCAGGAAAGTCATTTCCAGAAGGAAAATGTTCTTACTTGCATTACAAATCCCCTCTGAACCTGACAACTTGTCATGTAAAACAGTTTCAGGTGTCTCCACAACATGGTCTGGTGGAATCCAGAGACTCAGACGCCATGTACAGTCTGTGTAGTGCTAGGCATTTATCTAGAAATTCTAGCTTTCTGTCAATGCCTGTGGAAGTTCTTGTTATCTGGCCACTAAACATTTGTGTCTGGCAGAGATCTGACCGTCTAGGGTAATTGACCAGTAGTGACTGCTGGAAAGATTTTCTCCAGATAGACAATCATTATTGGAGCATTCATGTGGACTGCTGAGGAGCAAATTGATCAGAGATCCATAGAATTCCTACATTCAGTCACAGACTGAAGAGTGCGGTCACTCCATGTGTCTGATAAATAACCGTGAGTGATGCATAATCAGAACTCTTATTGGTTTGATCTTATTATTGTTAGTTTGACCAGTATAAGCAGATGCTCTGTGATGATTTGTTTGTGGGATGAGAATGATGGGGTGTGGATGCTCTGCAACCAGCGATGTCCTCAGATTCACCCATAATGAATAGATAATGATTAATTATGTCCCTGCAACGCGTACCTCTGAGCTGCTGATTGAATTTATGAGGCGGCTAAACCAGGTCACATTCTTGTCTTCTCCTTGGCCTCAGAACCGTGATCAATTTTGTTTATCAGAAATCGTTTTTTTGGAGGCAGAAACTCAAGACACATCAATAGAAAAGTTAATGTAAAAAGCTGCTCTTGTTTTCATGTTTTGTTACGAATTATGCGTCGTCATACCAAATGCAGATATTAAAGAGCCTCCCACACATTAATAGGCCATGAATGTCACTTCAACGTCATGACTTATAGGAAGAATATTGCTGGTTTACCTTAGCCGCGTGACCCTTGATTCATGATGAAAGTGTTAGGCCACTTTCACAGTCAGTTTTTGGTAAATGATTTTGTGAGCCAAAACTAGAAGTGGGTCAAAACCACAGAACAGGAGAAAAATTTTCCCTGGTACCTTATCTCTGTGTAGCCTCCACTCCTGGGTTTGGCTCACAATCACTGATGGAAATCACTGACCACACACTGACTGTGTGATAGCGGCCTTGCTCATAATATTGTTGACCGATCTTACCTTAATAACAGGTCATTTTGTCACTTGTACCACCTGACGCGTTGTGCACGGACTTGCATTACTTGTATGCGTCTCATAGAAACACGTGTCATGAGATTCTGCCGCCGCCGCTGACATTATCCGTCAGAGCCTGAATCCGTTTTGCATCTGACATATACCTTCTATTGTAAGATGTAATCAATGTCAGGCAATTAATAAAACAATAGAGGCCATCAGCTGTGTCCCAGAGCGCTATCCTGCGTTGCGACTGCTCCATGAGATACTGAATGTGCACATTGTGACATTCCCTTAATCTTCTGGAGCCGTGCCACAGATGCCATTCTCCTGCAAGGGTTAAAAGAGCTTACTGCTCAATTGTCATGGTTATTCGAGGCCGATAGCTGGTCAGTAGAGTTGCCATGGTTACTTGTCTCCTGGTACTGCATTTTTAGTCTCAAAGTGTTGTCATAGTTACCATTGGCCAATGTGACAAAGGAACAGGTAATTACTTCACGGGGTAAGTCAAATTTGCAAAAAAGAGAATATATGGGAATGTATTATTTGAACCAAGATGGTTTTGGCGCACACAGGATATAACCATTGATCAGTAATACATCTAAATGCATGAGTTACTGTGGATGAGGCAAGGAGATGCCTACCTCTTGACCTCCATGAGTGTATGCACTTCTCATAACAGCTTGCAGAAAGTTTATGTCCTTTTATTCAGCTGACAAGGGAGATGATCAGTGATCGCCGTGAATTAGTTGGAGAGACGGGGTCAATTCCAGGGTAATGACTTGTCCAGCTCAGTCCCAGCATCCACCAGGCCTTAGATGACACTCAGCAATGGACACTTGTTATCCAAGGGGACAGTAGTACTGGTTTGAAGGTGTTACCTGTTCATTGGTGCTCCCCAGACCTACAGAGCTATAGCTCTGGAAAAAATTAAGAGACCACTGAAAAATTATCAGTTTCTCTAGTTTTGCAATTTATGGGTATGTTTTTGACTAAAAAGAGAAGTTTTATTTTATAAACTACTGACATTTCTCCTCAATTCCAGACAAATATGACAGGTTCTTGATCTGGTGGTCCTTCATATGCACCTTGATTGATATGGCTATGTGACGCAGGGCATTGTCCTGCTGACAAAAATACAGTTGTCAGAGTTGGGGAACATTTTCAGAGCAGAAGAAAGCAAGTTAACTTTGTACATGGGTTGAGCCATGTGTCCTTCACAAAGACAAATCTGCTGTATTCCAGCCTTTCTGAAACACTCCCAGATAATCGCTGATGCTGCACAAAATTACACAGTGGGTGCTAGGCGTGGTGGTTTGTAGGCCTCTCCAGGTCTCTTTTAACCATTATAAAACCTGGTGTTGGGCATAGCTGAAAATTGTACTCATCAAAGAAGATGACGTTGCTACTGTCTTCTATGATCCAATCCTTATGGTCTTTTGCATATTTTAGCCTCGCTGTTCTATACTTCTCATTGATAAAGGCTTTTTTTTTGAGCTTTGCACAACTTCACCCCTGCCTCGAAAAACTTGTTTCGAACCGTCCTTGCTGTGCATTTCACACCAGCTCCCGCTTGCCATTCTTTTTGTAGGTCACTTGATATCATTATATGGTTGTTTACTGAGCTTCAAATGAGATGGCAGTTATCACGGTCAGTAGAGAGTAGTTTCTACCCTCTGCTAGTCTGTAGCTTTGTTGTCCCCAATGCTCCTTGACCTTGTGATTATGAACAGCTGTCTTTGAAATTTTAAGGATGGAAGCGGCCTGACGCTCACTGTATCCCTCTGCCAGTAAAGCTAGAAGTGAACCCTTTTTCACTTCACTCAGAACTTTTCTTTTCAACTCTTTTGTCATGGTCTGTATTTTTTTAAATGTTTTTATTTTTTTATTACACTCACTTTTCAGGTACTACTAGCACTGTTTTTGCCCTCAAGCTGGTTTTATAACAAGAGAATAGTGATGACCCCAGTAGTAGTATTTATACTATTGCTCGATGAATAAGATTTGGTTTAGGTGATCACCTAATCAGCACCTCAGTATGTAAAATGAGTTGTGCATGTGATGGAATTCAACAAACACTGGAATGGAATAGCGGCAATACATCTGGAGATTCTGATTTAAGAAGAAAATGCAGTGGTCTCTTAATTTTTTTCAGCTTGCATCTGCCCCTTGACCTGCTCCACTGAGGGACTGTACACTAATACTAACTAACTAAAGGATTAAAAATGAATGCTGACTGCCCCATCTGATTGTGTGGATCCACGTTGACCAGCTCCTCCACTACTCAGTTCATACAGCTTTGGTCTTAGTACATTCACTTGTGGTCATTAACACATGTAAAGTAACCGCTATGGCTGTGGATACACCATGAGGGTTTATCCTCTTCATTCCCAGAGTGTTATCCTGCTGTCCAGTCTGGACATCCATGATCTCCTCTATGATCTCCAGGCTGCTCTTACAAGGCCCTCATGACTTGTTTCTGTTATGTCATGTTCACACTTGTGACCCTGGTGTAGGAAGTATTACTGTCCACTTGAATGGATATATATATATATATATCATAATTTTTTTATGTTAAATGGCTTATATTATTTACAAATATCCGTGGGTGCAAAATTTTCACCTTCGGTGGTCAATGTGTTTATGGCGTGGTGGGAGAATAGTTTTTTGCTTTCGGACAGTAACCCATATTCGATGTCCATGAAATGGTATGGACGCTGTATTGATGAAATGTTGTGGGTATGGCAGCGTGATGTAAAAGATATGATGCTATTTGTGGAGTATTTAACCACCTCAGCTCCCCTAGCTTAAACACCCTTAATGGCCAGACCACTTTTTCCAATTCTGCACTACACTACTTTCACCGTTTATTGCTCGGTCATGCAACATACCACCCAAATGAATTTTACCTCCTTTTCTTCTCACTAATAGAGCTTTCATTTGGTGGTATTTCATTGCTGCTGACATTTTTATTTTTTTTGTTATTAATCAAAATTTTTGCAAAAAAAATGACATTTTTCACTTTCAGTTGTAATTATTTTTTTTTTAAAAAACGACTTCTATATATACATTTTTCTCTAAATTTATTGTTCTACATGTCTTTGATAAAAAAAAAATGTTTGGGTAAAAAAAAAAAATGGTTTGGGTAAAAGTTATAGCGTTTACAAACTATGGTACAAAAATGTGAATTTCCGCTTTTTGAAGCAGCTCTGACTTTCTGAGCACCTGTCATGTTTCCTGAGGTTCTACAATGCCCAGACAGTAGAAACAACCCACAAATGACCCCATTTCGGAAAGTAGACACCCTAAGGTATTCGCTGATGGGCATAGTGAGTTCATGGAAGTTTTTTTATTTTTTGTCACAAGTTAGCGGAAAATGAAATATATATATATATTTTTTTCTTACAAAGTCTCATATTCCACTAACTTGTGACAAAAAATAACATTTTACATGAACTCACCATACCCCTCACGTAATACCTTGGGGTGTCTTCTTTCCAAAATGGGGTCACTTGTGGGGTATTTATACTGCCCTGGCATTTTAGGGGCCCTAAAGCGTTAGAAGTAGTTTGGAATCCAAGTGCGTAAAAAATGCCCTGTGAAATCCTAAAGGTGCTCTTTAGAATTTGGGCCCCTTTGCGCACCTAGGCTGCAAAAAAGTGTCACACATGTGGTATCGCCGTACTCAGAAGAAGTAGGGCAATGTGTTTTGGGGTGTATTTTTACATATTCCCATGCTGGGTGAGATAAATATCTCTGTAGAAGACAACTTTTCCCATTTCTTTTATACAAAGTTGTCATTTTACAGAGATATTTATCTCACCCAGCATGGGTATATGTAAAAATACACCCCAAAACACATTGCCCTACTTCTCCTGAATACGGCGATACCACATATGTGACACTTTTTTGCAGCCTAGGTGCGCAAAGGGGCCCAAATTCCAATGAGTATCTTTTAGGAGGGCATTTTTAGGCATTTGGATTCTCACGCTTTAGGACCCCTAAAATGCCAGTGCAGTATAAATACCCCACACGTGACCCCATTTTGGAAAGAAGACACCCCAAGGTATTCCGTGAGGGGCATGGCCAGTTCCTAGAAGTTTTATTTTTATTTGGCACAAGTTAGCGGAAAATGATATTTTCTTAGTTTTTTTTCCTCACAAAGTCTCCCTTTCCGCTAACTTGTGACAAAAAGTTCAATCTTTCATGGACTCAATATGCCCCTCAGCGAATACCTTGGGGTGTCTACTTTCCGAAATGGGATCATTTGTGGGGTGTGTTTACTGTTTTGGCATTTTGGGTGGGGCTAAATTGTGAGCAATCCTATAAAGCTTAAAGGTACTCGTTGGACTTTCGGCCCCTTTACGTACGTAGGCTGCAAATAAGTGTCACACATGTGGTATCGCCGTACTCAGGAGAAGTAGGGCAAGGTGTTTTGGGGTGTATTTTTACATATACCCATGCTGGGTGAGAGAAATATGTCTGTAAATTGACAACTTTGTATAAATATATTTTTAAAATTGTCATTTACAGAGATATTTCTCACACACAGTATGGGTATATGTAAAAATACACCCCAAAACACATTGCCCTACTTCTCCTGAGTATTCTAGGAACTCGCCATGCCCCTCACGGAATACCTTGGGGTGTCTTCTTTCCAAAATGGGGTCACTTATGGGGTATTTATACTGCCCTGGCATTTAGGGGCCCTAAAGTGTGAGAAGAAGTCTGGAATCTAAATGTCAATTTTTTTTTACGCATTTGGATTCCGTGAGGGGTATGGTGAGTTCATGTGAGATTTAATTTTTTGTCACAAGTTAGTGGAATATGAGACTTTGTAAGAAAAAACAAAAAAACAAGCAAATAAAATTCCGCTAAAATCTTCTATGAACTCGCCATGCCCCTCAAAAGTGATCTTTATAGCGCCGCAGTGATTTTACTGTGTTTTTGCAGTGATCAGAAAAAAAAAATTCTGTCACTGCGGTGGGGCGGACTGAACGCAAGTGTGCGCACAAGATAAGGCCTGATCGGGCGAACACTGCGTTTTTTGTAGAGCCTATAGAACATGTCCTATTCTTGTCCGCAATTGTGGACAAGAAAAGGCATTTTCTATATAGTTCTGGCAATGTGCGGATCCGCAAAATGCGGAAAGCACATTGCCGGTGTCTGTGTTTTGTGGATCCGCACATACGGACGTCTGAATGGAGCCTTACAGGGGGGTGATCTGGGGTTAATAAGGGGTTAATAAGTGACGGGGGGGGGGAGGGTATTGTGTAGTGTGGTGCATGGTGCTACTTAATACAGAGCTGCCTGTTTCCTCTGGTGGTCGATCCAAGCAAAAGGGACCACCAGAGGACCAGGTAGAAGGTATATCAGACGCTGTTAACAAAACAGAGTCTGATATACCTTTCAAGTGTTAAAAAATCGCATCTGCAGCCTGCCAGCGAATGATCGCCGCTGGCAGGCTGTAGATCCGCTGGTTTACCGTCTGATCCTGTGAACGCGCGCTCCTGTGTGCACGCGTTTTCAGGAAATCTCGCCTCTTGCGAGATGACGCGCCGGCGCGTCCAAGAGGAATAACCCGGCCGCCCGCAGGACGCAATCCTGCGTTAGGCGGTCGGGTAGTGGTTAAATGATGGCAGGTGTATGCTGACTCCTATTTAACATTTTGAATGTAATTGCTTAATTCTGAACACAGCTACATCCCCAGTTATAAAAGTGTGTGCATACTTATGCAACCACATTATTTTATGCTAGATCATGTGACAATGATCACATGAGTATTGATTGGAGACCGACACGTCTGTGTTGACATGCGCATATCTGTGGGTGAACAGCCCGAGCCATCTTTGTTAAGGTTTCTAAACAGTCTCTGTGCGTCTGAAGGATCGCATGAATTAGGGCTCCCGCGCATGCGCAGAGACTCGATGAGGATGCCGCAGAGACTGCGATGCTCCTCATGTGCGGCTTATTAGCTGACTGTGAGTTTTGAAATTTATATTATGTAATAGCTCACACCTGCACTGAATTATAAGCAATTACAGTACACTGTGTATGTTTAGTATATATGATGGGATTAACTATGACACTCTATGAATGTACTGTATTCACGATTCTTTTACACTGTTTATGAGATTTGTTCACATGTCCCAATTATCGATATTATGAATTTTGCTAATTTTATGTATTAATTGTTTTGATTGTATTATTGATTGACACACCAATAAAGTGTGTGATTGTAACACATGTCCACATAGCTTGAGAAAAACCGCAACAAGCGGTTGAAACGTCGCTGCTACTGACATTGGGTGAATAAACCGCACGTGTTTCTTTGAACTCCATGGTGTGCTGCTGGCTTCTTTCACCGTATTAAATTGGACCATGGTGCTGGTCCACACTGGCCTGATTTGCACCCGCACAAGATAATGTGTTGCATCTCCATTTTCCAAGTATATATATATATATATATATATATATATATATATATGGAAAATGAAGATGCAGCACACTTTCTTGGTAGGGTGCAAATCAGGCCAATGTAAACCAGAACCACGGTCCAATTTAATACGGTGAAAGAAGCCAGCAGCACACCATGGAGTTCAAAGAAACACGTGCGGTTTATTCACCCAGTGTCATATAGCAGCGACGTTTCAACCGCTTGTTGCGGTCTTTCTCAAGCTATGTGTACATGTGTTACAACCAAAGTATATATAGGTGTGTCAATTCATAGTACAATAAAAATCAATCAAGTACAAAAGTGAGCAAAATTCATAATAGCATTTGGAACATACAAAAGATCTCAATATCAATGTGCAAAATACATAAATGAAATAAATGTACAGTGCTATATAGTCAGATACATAATATGTTGTGAAAATACATAAAAAAATATAATTGATTATTACAAGATACAGGTGCGCCCATTACATAGTGTATATTAAAAGACTCACTCAATCAGCTGATAAATTGCACACACTGAGCACCGCGGTCTTGGTGGCGTCCCCATCCGGCTTCTGCGCATGAGTGAGAGCACTAAACATTACAATCTTTCAGGTGCAGAGAAACTCAATAGAGCCCACATCTAAGATGGCTCGCTCCGGCAATGCTCAAATGTGCGCGTGTCTGTGCAGTAGAGGCCTCCCACTTTAGAATCATGTGATCATTATCACATGATCCAAACAAAACCAGGTAAACTAAATTATAAAGGGACTGAACGGATGACAGTGGGTCAGGATCGCATGCACACCAAGTTCACCAATGATCTGCGGACACCGCACACATGGGAACTTAGGGTCAGGCGTCCTGTCAACCCTCATGTCTATCTACAGACCCATTCAACCAGTGCACATTGCGGGAAGGGATAGTGTCCTACAGCTAGGACCGACCGGGTCAGTAAGGTCATCATCGTTATCGGGCAACAGGCGGCGTTGCAATGAGAGAGCTTGAGAAAGACCGCAACAAGCGGTTGAAACGCACGTGTTTCTTTGAACTCCATGGTGTGCTGCTGGCTTCTTTCAATATATATATATATTGTAGTGACTTGCTCTGGTAGGCAGGGTAAGCGGACGCAATACAGAGGCAAGACCACGGTTGAAAAAACAAAAGTCCAGTGTTTATTCACACAGAGAAGACAGAAAAGAAAAACAATGCTTTACAGGGCCCTGGTGTTAGTTCACACAGCAAGAGTTCCCAAAATAACAAATCACCTGGCAGACCACAGCAGGCTTTAGGGCGCCTGACTCCCAGCAGGCGGCTCTCATGCAGCTCTCAGCCTTGCAGTATGGCGGATCTCCTCAGCTCCCAAAAACACAGAGCTCCCACATCTCAACTATCCCTTGGAGGATAAAGCTGGCCTAGACGTGGGGAACAGCCACCCACCCTGCTCTTTGGCTGCTCCCAATAAGAACCGGCCCAGATTGCCTTTACAGCCACACTAAGTAAAAGTGTCAGCGAGCACTAGCTGCTGCTGACACACAAAATTACCTGTTCTTATCTCACCGAGGCCAGGTACCTCGGTGACACGTACCTTCCGTCAATGACGGACCCTTGCGCCTTCCTACTATATATATATATATGTGTGTGTGTGTATGTATGTGTGTGTATATATATATATATATATATATATATATATACACTGTAGTTGGGACCATAATTGTAATTCAGCTATCCCAGACTAATGATTAGGAAATGTGCCTCATTGTACAGCTGTAGGAGATTTCACTGTTTTTAATGGGATGCTCTTTAAAGAATCAGTGTCCAGTCATCTGTAAATAAGGATTAATGATTGTATATTGAAAGGTCACCATTGGATTAGCAGTCCAAATCTCTCTGCTATCTTGATCATGCAGCTCATTATAAGAAAGTGACTCCTGACACACTGTAACAGTTTGTGGACCTGTATGATATACTTGAATGTATGTTGGGGATTTGCTGAACCTTTAAGCTTCATGTACAGGAGTGTGCATCTACTCTTTTAAGAAGCACTCCAGCATGTTTGTCCATATAATATGGCATTGGCTTTTATAATGTACCATGTATGGGCTCTCTGCCATACTGGCTCCATATTCCCCTCTGATATGGTTCCTCGAAAGCTGACAATATATTTGAGACAATGGGGGTCATTAATAAGACACTTTTTTTGTCATAAGTTCACACATCTTTGATAGTCCTTGCGCCTGGCAGAAAATCTACGCCAGCCAGGGTTTTTTCTGGCATAAAATTTGTAAATTTGCTGGGGCGGAGTCCTGGCCCAGTCTCTACTTTGCCCCAACATTCCCTCAACACCCCTTTATGTTAAACACAACGTAAAAATGCTTGTGTGACAAATATTGGATCACCAGCGTTTAAAAAGTCACAAAAAAGCCTTCATAGAAAGTTTTATGCCAAACTGCTCGGAAATGAATGCCAATGACCTGACACGTTGTGGCAGCAACATGCCAGAATAAACTGAACGACCAGGAGGTCAGTTTTTGCAAAATCTGACTTCCTGGTCCTTAAGCACAATAGCAAATGATTGCCTGAAATTGGTCAGTCAGCTGTGATCCTGGGTCTTTTGTCCACGTCAATTGTCCACACATGATCTTACCTTGAACCCCGTTGGACCAACTGTTGGATGAAAATTTTAAAGATGGCAATCGTTTTGGTTGAACTGCTTCTTGCTGTCGATGATGATAAGAAGGTTTTCTGCATTTTGATCAACTTTAGACTAATCTGTATGGGTAAGTTAAGGGCAGGAAGTGATAGAACAGTGACATAAACTGAGGCCCACTAACTCACACTGCAAGGTCTCAGTGTATCCTACATGACGCAGCTTCATCCTGTCTCCTATGCCACCTGCTTCTGATATGTGATATGTTTTTCCATGTTAGCTTGTGAAGCATAGGATATGCTGGAGATTCTGCACACAGTACTCACAGATAGTATAGACCATTAGTGTGAGAACTCTGCAGCTTAAACAGGACATACAGAGAATCAATCTGGATAGGGAGAGGAAGTGTCTGAGAGCTGCCAGGAGGAATTTGATAGATGATGTAACCCTGAAGTTCACAGGAAGTCAGTGACACAGGGGAGTCCGACCTTGTGTTGTGTATATTAGAGCAAGCTGTGGATTGGTGGTCAGATGGGATTACATGACACAGCTGCCCCTTGTGACATGGTTCATAATGTATGGATGCAGCTTAGTTGGGATGAAAGAAATAAAACTACTAGTTTTAATACTGGTTGTGAGTTAGCTTTTTTTTTGTAAAATAAAAAAACAGTAATAAGTTGCCTTTGTCCCCGTTACTCCCTGTAGATGGTCCAACGGCAGTAAATGCAGAGTTTCAAAGCTGCTTCTTGCTGTCGCTAATAAGAAAGTTTTCTGTGTTTCGTCTGTGCGGTAATTACAGCTGCAGGAGCCCTCGCTGCTCCTTATTACTTCACAAACAGCGCGCAGAACAGAAGCGCTGAGAAAATTCTCTTGTTGGTTATTAATGTTCTGTAAAGGCCAATACAAAATCTACATTTACACAGGAGCCAGATAAGAATGTACATTACCCAAGGAGAGAGGCGATTAGGAGGAACGCGCAAATCTGGAGTCCGGCACAAATGTATCACATCAGCGAGAGGCAGAACAATGAGATCGCTCCATCTGGCTGAAGTCCTCTCTTCGTCACACAAATGGTTACAACTAATCGCCTGGAAATGGCACGTTCCTAATGTGCCTGAGAAGATATTTTTAGGACAGCACCATGGGGACTGGTATTAATAGCACATTGTTATAGGTAGGGATCTTGTCAATCATTTAAAGCAATATTACCAAGACCATTAGGGGAAGGTTCAGTGTTTAATAGACATGAGGTTCCTGAATTTTAGCAGAGCAGCTGCACGAGTGTGTATTTGTAAGGTGGGCACTTGATTCAAATTGAATTGAAAAGATTTTCCTCTGCTATACGCAAATTTACCATCATTGGGGTTAATGGAGTCTCCGATCCAGGCTGATGCGCGCCCTGCATTCAAAGGTAGTGGTACTGAGGTGTCCCTGAGAGTTCACCTACTGTGTGTCTATTGTTTGGGGATAGATCATGTTCTAGCTACTACTAATCGTGAACAGAGGTTCAGGAAGGTTTCCTGTGTATGGAGTCCACAAATGGGTAGTCATTGGCTGAAGATACATACAGTAGTTAATGTTTTTATGAATACATGTAGGTCATACAGGTTAGGCATGAGTCATCAATCTATGTGCTGATCATGTCCTCACAGATCAAGTATAGCTAATCAATCTATAAATAACTGATGGCTTGGGCCCCAAGAATAATTTCCTCTGGTAGGCTTAAGGAACCCCAGTTTCGACACTGTCAATGAGCGTAGACTGCCCATACTGCGTAGTCACGACCTATCAATCCATGCATATATAATGGTCATATAAATCTTGCGTGTTGTCCAGTCAAACCATAAAGATATACTGTGTATAGAACGCATATGTTGTCCAATCAATCGATGCACATATATGTCTATACAGAGCAGTCATGGCCAATAAATCAATCCATAAACATATACTATGCACACCAATCCATGAACATATACTATCAAGACATGACTCATGGATCTAGATACGGATCAAGTTCATACAGAGCAGGCATGATCGATCAACCTTGTAGGGAGTGCACGTATATAATTTTCTCTGTCGCCCCCAACATCTAGGCTTAACGACTGACTGTGAAGGACCGTATAATACCATGCATAGAAACCTGGTGATTACTATATGATTCCTGGAGTGTGTGTTGGAGCCCTCTGGCATCCATGAAAGCAGAAAGCACTTAAGCAGTTAAACAGCGAGACGGACTTCTGTACACCTTATTTACTGGTTGTTTAATTACTCTCCGCTCTAGATTATGTGTGAGCTGTGACTGCATGGCGGTTATCACTAGGATATTATCCATCTAGTATGTCCTGTGGGATGGAGAAGGCGATGATACACGTGAGCCGCTTAATGAAGTAAACGACACTTCAGGCCGCAATAAGCCATCTCCCTGCACCCCCCCTAAATCAGCCATGCCCTTTCCAGCTGTCCCTGTTGTGAGATCTCCACTTCATCAGAGGACTGTGGGGAACACTCAGACAACAAGTAGAAAGCTTCCGACCCTCGCTCAAAGCAATCACATCCAGATGAATTATACGCAGCCTCCAGAAGCATTGCCTGCCGAGGTCGTTACTCTGTAGAGGAGCTCTGGGCCACACCAGGGGGGCGCTTATCTGTTTGACTCATTTGCTTGAAAGAACATTAGAATAAATGAGCAGTTGAGGCACCCGCCGTGTCAAATAATTATTATTGCCTAATCATGTTTAACACGCCCACAACAATATGGCTCCCCAGACCGCCTGGCCGCTGTCGAGGAAAGTGCTGACATCCAGCGCGGTGACATTAATGGAGAAGCCTTTGATATTATCTATTTCATTGTCAACAATTAGTCTGATCCCGGCGCTTTACTAAGAATTATAATGCAGGATGTAATAGGAAATGTATGGCCAGATCCTGTCGTGAGCTGACAACAGTGTCAGGGGGGACCTTACATACACGGTTAACCTGTAGAGATGAGGAGCCTGTGAGAGCAGCATTGTGTCATGCACCAGACCCTGCTGTAAGTGGCGGTATATGAGTTTCACAGGAGGAGGGGTGCGGAGAGCTGTCCACGGGAGAACGGGTGCAGAGAGCTGTCCACGGGAGGAGGGGTGCAGAGAGCTGTCCACGGGAGGAGGGGTGCAGAGAGCTGTCCACGGGAGGAGGGGGTGCAGAGAGCTGTCCACGGGAGGAGGGGGTCTAGAGAGCTGTCCACGGGAGGAGGGGTGCAGAGACAGATGTCCACGGGAGGAGGGGTGCAGAGACAGATGTCCACGGGAGGAGGGGTGCAGAGACAGATGTCCACGGGAGGAGGGGTGCAGAGACAGATGTCCACGGGAGGAGGGGTGCAGTGAATATTTCTCACAAGAGGAGGGGTGCAGTGAGTGTTATCCACAGGAGAGGTGCAGTGAAATTTCTGCTAGAAGAAGGATACAGCGAGTATTGCTCACAAGAGGAGGGGGTTCAGTAAGTATAGTCTGCAGGAGGTTAAGGAGAGTACAGTACATAGGAGGAGTGGGTATGAAGTGTCCAGTAAATTGAGGTGCAGTGATCACTGTTCATAAAGCAGTTAAAAGGGTTTTCCGAGATTTTGATACTGATGACCTATCCTCAGGATAGGTCATCCGTATTTGGTTGGTGGGTGTCTGACACCTGGGACACCTTTTAGAAGGTGCCAGCGCTCCTGTGAGTGCAGCGGCCTTCTCAGTTGCCACCAAGCACAGCACCGTACATTATTTAGTGGCTGTGCTTGGTATAACAGCTCAGCCCCATTTACTTTTATGGGACTGAGCTGTTCCTAGCCTACATGATAGATGAATGTGTCATCACTGGCCTTAAAAAAAGCTGGAGAAGGCCACGGTGCTCACAGGCGCGCTTTGTGCCTTTTCAAACAGCTGATCGGCGGGGGTCCTGGGTGTCGGACCCCCACCAATCAGATACTAATGACCCATTCTGAGGATAAGGCATCAGTATTAAAGTCTCGTAAAACCCCTTTAAATTTCTCTGCTGCACCTGTACCCCAGGGAGCAATTGCCTGAGACAATCATTATTGTATGAATTCTTTGAGACTGGACATGATACAGTTTTGGAGGATTGTTTTGTTCTTTTTACTGTATATTGGTCTAGGTAGAAGACACTTGGAGCAGACGCTCTGTGGTTGAGCAGTAGAAGTTTTTCATGTCTCTTGAGAGGAGACAAATGTTCTGGCACATTTCTCACATTTAAGGCTTTCTCAATTCTGACCAAATGTCTGGAGCTTGTTTTCCCCTCAGTGTCTACAGTAACTTATAAGAGCATTAAAAATGAATGAGACTTGGAGCGGGTGACTTTACTGTGATCACAGACGGCAGTCGGGCCTTGAGCCGCAGCCCACACTTCTTTACAGAAGATTTCTCTGTATTTGTGACCTGTGGTGATATAATTAACCACTTCAGCCCCGCTAGGTGAAACCCCCTTCATGACCAGGCCACTTTTTACACTTCGGCACTACACTACTTTCACCGTTTATCGCTCGGTCATGCAACTTACCACCCAAATGAATTTTACCTCCTTTTCTTCTCACTAATGGAGCTTTCATTTGGTGGTATTTTATTGCTGCTGACATTTTTACTTTTTTTGTTATTAATCAAAATGTAACGATTTTTTTGCAAAAAAATGACATTTTTCACTTTCAGCTGTGAAATTTTGCAAAAAAAAAGACATCCATATATAAATTTTTCGCTAAATTTATAGTTCTACATGTCTTTGATAAAAAAAAAATGTTTGGGCAAAAAAAAAAATGGTTTGGGTAAAAGTTATAGCATTTACAAACTATGGTACAAAAATGTGAATTTCCGCTTTTTGAAACGGCTCTGATTTTCTGAGCACCTGTCATGTTTCCTGAGGTTCTACAATGCCCAAACAGTAGAAAAACCCCACAAATGACCCCATTTCGGAAAGTAGACACCCTAAGGTATTCGCTGATGGGCATAGTGAGTTCATAGAACTTTTTATTTTTTGTCACAAGTTAGCGGAAAATGATGATGATTTTTTTTCTTACAAAGTCTCATATTCCACTAACTTGCGACAAAAAATAAAAAATTCTAGGTACTCACCATGCCCCTCACAGAATACCTTGGGGTGTCTTCTTTCCAAAATGGGGTCACTTGTGGGGTAGTTATACTGCCCTGGCAATTTAGGGGCCCAAATGTGTGAGAAGAACTTTGCAATCAAAATGTGTAAAAAATGACCGGTGAAATCCGAAAGGTGCACTTTGGAATATGCGCCCCTTTGCCCACCTTGGCAGCAAAAAAGTGTCACACATGTGGTATCGCCGTACTCAGGAGAAGTTGGGGAATGTGTTTTGGGGTGTCATTTTACATATACCCATGCAGGGTGAGAGAAATATCTTGGCAAAAGACAACTTTTCCCATTTTTTTATACAAAGTTGGCATTTGACCAAGATATTTTTCTCACCCAGCATGGGTATATGTAAAATGACACCCCAAAACACATTCCCCAACTTCTCCTGAGTACGGCGATACCAGATGTGTCACACTTTTTTGCTGCCAAGGTGGGCAAAGGGGCACATATTCCAAAGTGCACCTTTCGGATTTTGCAGGGCATTTTTTACACATTTTGATTGCAAAGTTCTTCTCACACATTTGGGCCCCTAAATTGCCAGGGCAGTATAACTACGCCACAAGTGACCCCATTTTGGAAAGAAGACACCCTAAGGTATTCCGTGAGGGGCACTGCGAGTTCCTAGAATTTTTTATTTTTTGTCACAAGTTAGCGGAAAATGATGATTTTTTTTTCTTCTCTTTTTTCCTTACAAAGTCTCATATTCCACTAACTTGCGACAAAAAATAAAAAATTCTAGGAACTCGCCATGCCCCTCACGGAATACCTTGGGGTGTCTTCTTTCCAAAATGGGGTCACTTGTGGCGTAGTTATACTGCCCTGGCAATTTAGGGGCCCAAATGTGTGAGAAGTACTTTGCAATCAAAATCTGTAAAAAATGACCGGTGAAATCCGAAAGGTGCACTTTGGAATATGTGCCCCTTTGCCCACCTTGGCATAAAAAAAGTGTCACACATCTGGTATCGCCGTACTCAGGAGAAGTTGGGGAATGTGTTTTGGGCTGTCATTTTACATATACCCATGCTGGGTGAGAGAAATATCTTGGCAAAAGACAACTTTTCCAATTTTTTTATACAAAGTTGGCATTTGACCAAGATATTTTTCTCACCCAGCATGGGTATATGTAAAATGACACCCCAAAACACATTGCCCAACTTCTCCTGAGCACGGCGATACCAGATGTGTCACACTTTTTTGCTGCCAAGGTGGGCAAAGGGGCACATATTCCAAAGTGCACCTTTCGGATTTTGCAGGGCATTTTTTACACATTTTGATTGCAAAGTTCTTCTCACACATTTGGGCCCCTAAATTGCCAGGGCAGTATAACTACGCCACAAGTGACCCCATTTTGGAAAGAAGACACCCCAAGTTATTCCGTGAGGGGCATGGCGAGTTCCTAGAATTTTTTATTTTTTGTCGCAAGTTAGTGGAATATGAGACTTTGTAAGGAAAAAAGAAAAAAAATGAAAAATCATCATTTTCCGCTAAATTGTGACAAAAAATAAAAAATTCTAGGAACTCGCCGTGCCCCCCACGGAATACCTTGGGGTGTCTTCTTTCCAAAATGGGGTCACTTGTGGCGTAGTTATACTGCCCTGGCAATTTAGGGGCCCAAATGTGTAAGAAGTACCTTGAAATCAAAATGTGTAAAAAATGGCCTGCGAAATCCGAAAGGTGCCCCTTTGCCCACCTTGGCTGCAAAAAAGTGTCACACATCTGGTATCGCCGTACTCAGGAGAAGTTGGGCAATGTGTTTTGGGGGGTCATTTTACATATACCCATGCTGGGTGAGAGAAATATCTTGGCAAAAGACAACTTTTCCCATTTTTTTATACAAAGTTGGCATTTGACCAAGATATTTTTCTCACCCAGCATGGGTATATGTAAAATGACACCCCAAAACACATTCCCCAACTTCTCCTGAGTACGGCGATACCACATGTGTGACACTTTTTTGCAGCCTAGATGCGCAAAGGGGCCCAAATTCCTTTTAGGAGGGCATTTTTAGACATTTGGATCCCAGACTTCTTCTCACACTTTCGGGCCCCTAAAAAGCCAGGGCAGTATAAATACCCCACATGTGACCCCACTTTGGAAAGAAGACACCCCAAGGTATTCAATGAGGGGCATGGCGAGTTCCTAGAATTTTTTTTTTTTTTGCATAAGTTAGCGGATATTGATTTTTTTTGTTTTTTTTCTCACAAAGTCTCACTTTCCGCTAACTTAGGACAAAAATTTCAATCTTTCATGGACTCAATATGCCCCTCACGGAATACCTTGGGGTGTCTTCTTTCCGAAATGGGGTCACATGTGGGGTATTTATACTGCCCTGGCTTTTTAGGGGCCCTAAAGCGTGAGAAGAAGTCTGGAATATAAATGTCTAAAAATGTTTACGCATTTGGATTCCGTGAGGGGTATGGTGCGTCCATGTGAGATTTTATTTTTTGACACAAGTTAGTGGAATATGAGACTTTGTAAGAAAAAACAAAAACAAACAAAAAATGTCCACTAACTTGTGCCAAAAAAAATGGCTGAATGGAGCCTTACCAGGGGGGGAGTGATCAATGACAGGGGGGTGATCACCCATATAGACTCCCTGATCACCCCCCTGTCATTGATCACCCCCCCTGTAAGGCTCCATTCAGACGTCCGCATGATTTTTACGGATCCATGGATACATGGATCGGATCCACAGAACGCATGCGGACGTCTGAATGGAGCCTTACAGGGGGGTTATCAATGACAGGGGGTGATCAGGGTAATCAGGGTGATCACCCCCCTGTCACTGATCACCCCCCCTGTAAGGCTCCATTCAGACGTCCGCATGATTTTTACGGATCCATGGATACATGGATCGGATCCACAAAACGCATGCGGACGTCTGAATGGAGCCTTACAGGGGGGTTATCAATGACAGGGGGTGATCAGGGTAATCAGGGTGATCACCCCCCTGTCACTGATCACCCCCCCTGTAAGGCTCCATTCAGACATCCGCATGATTTATTACGGATCCATGGATACATGGATCGGATCCACAGAACGCATGCGGACGTCTGAATGGAGCCTTACAGGGGGGTTATCAATGACAGGGGGTGATCAGGGTAATCAGGGTGATCACCCCCCTGTCACTGATCACCCCCCCTGTAAGGCTCCATTCAGACATCCGCATTGTAACGGCACCGTTTCAGCAGACAAGGGGCTAAAATCAGTTTAGACGATATGCCCCTTTCCGAGAGAGAGGCACAGCTACTGCAGAACACCAACCTCCCGAACTGGATACAAAATAGCACTCCAAACTGGAACCTCGCGAGTAGCTGTCAGCAGGCGAACAGGAAAAGCATTCAGTCGGCTTACACTCCTGGCAATCAGTCTCCAACAGCATACAGGGAATCCGCCCAATAACGAGACAAGGCTCCGTCTTGAGGGTCAAGCAGTGATCTCAAGTGCTGGCACACCCAGCCTGGTTTTTATTACAGTTTGTTGCAGATACAACATATCCCCACAATGCATCATGGTTTCCTCCCCTCTGTCCCGGAGACGACCAAAGACAATCCAATTATCTCTCAGGACAAAGGGGAGATCACCAATACACATGTGGAGACAACAGGACAAGAATCACCACCCAAACACACAATGGCACACCCCCACAGCAAACACAGACATTTAACATATCCCCAGATAGCTCAAGTCTGAGTGCATATCATTAGGTGAATGGCACTCAGAGTACACAAATACAATAATATTAGCTATCTGGGTGCCCTCACATAACATACAATTTAACCGAACGCATAATAACATAAAATACAATTCTACAGACAGATTTAAGCTGTGCGGCCGGTCTGTCTTCTCCTTTAAAGTTACTATGGGCCATAATCCTGAGGCAAGAGGCTTTTAAACAGCCCTCTCCAAAACCCAGTGGCGAGGTTGGTTTCGCCACACATCTCCCCCCCCCCCAGGGAAGACTAACCAGATACCTGACCTCACGCCGGTCGGTACCTGAGTTAGTCTGGCAGCCCACCCACAACCCAATACTGGACCTTTTGAATTTAGTAGGCTGTCTCTGTCCAGTGAATCCACCAAGGTTATATTGGTAGCTGGTACTCCCGGTCTCTGAGTTGCTCCCTGGTTTGGAGTGGAGGTTGCTTTGTGGGCAGGGATCAGCGGTACTCAGCCCTGGTGCCAGCGCTACCACGGAAGAAGCCTGGTTGGAGCCTGGTTGTTGGAGGGGGAGACCGACTGTCTCTACCCCCTGTGCTGTAAGTGCAGAGACCACGGTCCCATCTGCACTGTTGTGGGGCTTACTGTCTCCCCCTGGTGCGTTAAGCTGCCGCTGGGGAGAGGGGGTAACGAGCTCCTCTCCCATACATACTTCCAGCCACTGGGGAGGGCGACCGACCGCCTCCGCTCCCAATACAGTGTCCTGCTGCTGGGGAAAGGAGACTGGGCTCTCTATTCCCTGTAGGACACTCTGCCGCTGGGGGACAGGACCGACTGTCTCTGCCCCCTGTAACTCCGTCTGCCGCTGGGGAATGGAGACTCGGCTCCCAATTCCCAAAAAATCATGCTGCTGCTGGGGGGCAGGAACAACTACCTCTGCCCCCTGTAACTCAGCCTGCCGCTGGGGAGGGAGGCCGCTGCTCTCCTCTCCCTGCACTTCACACTGCCGCTGGGGAATGGAGACTGGGCTCCCACTGTCCCGCAACCGTAACTTCCGATGGAGGTCCACCCAACGTGGCAGCTGACCGTCACCTTCTGCCCGGTATAGTAGGGTCGTAGACACTAGATTCCTCACGAACTTCACGTATTTCTCACCTGGATTGGGTCCGAAGAAGTTCAGCCGCAACCACATCATACGGTCAAATTCCTCCACAGAGTATCTGTACTCCACTGCTGGTTCCATCCTGGTGCTTTTAGGGTCACTGTACTGAGACATGCGTTGCCCTTAAATTGTAGAATCCACAGAAATGGTGTCTCCTGTAGCTGTCCTTCTGGCTGTAGGAACGATCCCACTGCTGCCACCAATGTAACGGCACCGTTTCAGCAGACAAGGGGCTAAAATCCGTTTAGACGATATGCCCCTTTCCGAGAGACAGGCACAGCTACTGCAGAACACCAACCTCCCGAACTGGATACAAAATAGCACTCCAAACTGGAACCTCGCGAGTAGCTGTCAGCAGGCGAACAGGAAAAGCATTCAGTCGGCTTACACTCCTGGCAATCAGTCTCCAACAGCATACAGGGAATCCGCCCAATAACGAGACAAGGCTCCGTCTTGAGGGTCAAGCAGTGATCTCAAGTGCTGGCACACCCAGCCTGGTTTTTATTACAGTTTGTTGCAGATACAACATATCCCCACAATGCATCATGGTTTCCTCCCCTCTGTCCCGGAGACGACCAAAGACAATCCAATTATCTCTCAGGACAAAGGGGAGATCACCAATACACATGTGGAGACAACAGGACAAGAATCACCACCCAAACACACAATGGCACACCCCCACAGCAAACACAGACATTTAACATATCCCCAGATAGCTCAAGTCTGAGTGCATATCATTAGGTGAATGGCACTCAGAGTACACAAATACAATAATATTAGCTATCTGGGTGCCCTCACATAACATACAATTTAACCGAACGCATAATAACATAAAATACAATTCTACAGACAGATTTAAGCTGTGCGGCCGGTCTGTCTTCTCCTTTAAAGTTACTATGGGCCATAATCCTGAGGCAAGAGGCTTTTAAACAGCCCTCTCCAAAACCCAGTGGCGAGGTTGGTTTCGCCACACGCATGATTTTTTACGGATCCATGGATACATGGATCGGATCCACAGAACGCATGCGGACGTCTGAATGGAGCCTTACAGGGGGGTTATCAATGACAGGGGGTGATCAGGGTAATCAGGGTGATCACCCCCCTGTCACTGATCACCCCCCCCTGTAAGGCTCCATTCAGACGTCCGCATGATTTTTACGGATCCATGGATACATGGATCGGATCCGTAAAAATCATGCGGACGTCTGAATGGAGCCTGACAGGGGGGTGATCAATGACAGGGGGTGATCAGGGAGTGTATATGGGTGATCACCCGCCTGTCATTGATCACCCCCCTGTAAGGCTCCATTCAGACGTCCGCATGATTTTTACGGATCCATGGATACATGGATCGGATCCGTAAAAATCATGCGGACGTCTGAATGGAGCCTTACAGGGGGGTGATCAATGACAGGGGGGTGATCAATGACAGGGGGTGATCAGGGAGTGTATATGGGTGATCACCCGCCTGTCATTGATCACCCCCCTGTAAGGCTCCATTCAGACGTCCGCATGATTTTTACGGATCCATGGATACATGGATCGGATCCGTAAAAATCATGCGGACGTCTGAATGGAGCCTGACAGGGCGGTGGTCAATGACAGGGGGTGATCAGGGAGTGTATATGGGTGATCACCCGCCTGTCATTGATCACCCCCCTGTAAGGCTCCATTCAGACGTCCGCATGATTTTTACGGATCCATGGATACATGGATCGGATCCGTAAAAATCATGCGGACGTCTGAATGGAGCCTGACAGGGCGGTGATCAATGACAGGGGGTGATCAGGGAGTGTATATGGGTGATCACCCGCCTGTCATTGATCACCCCCCTGTAAGGCTCCATTCAGACGTCCGCATGATTTTTACGGATCCATGGATACATGGATCGGATCCGTAAAAATCATGCGGACGTCTGAACGGAGCCTGACAGGGGGGTGATCAATGACAGGGCGGTGATCAATGACAGGGGGGTGATCAGGGAGTTTATATGGGGTGATCAGGGGTTTATAAGGGGTTAATAAGTGACGGGGGGGGGGGGGGGTGTAGTGTAGTGTAGTGTGGTGTTTGGTGGGACTGTACTGACCTACCTGAGTCCTCTGGTGGTCGATCCTAACAAAAGGGACCACCAGAGGACCAGGTAGGAGGTATATTAGACGCTGTTATGAAAACAGCGTCTAATATACCTGTTAGGGGTTAAAAAATTCGGATCTCCAGCCTGCCAGCGAGCGATCGCCGCTGGCAGGCTGGAGATCCACTCGCTTACCTTCTGTTCCTGTGAGCGCGCGCGCGCATGTGCGCGCGCGTTCACAGGAAATCTCGCGTCTCGCGAGAAGACGCGTATATGCGTCCAGGAGGAATAAAGCAACCACCTCCCGGACGCATATACGCGTACGGCGGTCGGGAGGTGGTTAAAAAGAAATGCTGGTTTCCCATCAGTTTCACCCTGGGGTTCCGGGGGCTCCATATAGGAGTTTTGAAAGTTTTACAAATAAATGTGGAAGATGTGTTCTGTCCTGACAGCGATGAGTGATCATCATGTGTCAAGCTCTCCATTTATCACATTCTGTCATCATTCCGCAGATCACTGGAGACCCTTCCCTTTCCCCCAGGAGTGGCTTGTCCTCTGGGCCCCTTATTGTCTCTGTCCTTCTGTTGTAACGTGTCAATTCTATATTCATCCCATCATTGTCCAGTGGTTTGATGATAGCTTCTGCATCCTGACATATGGACCCCTTACCATTTACTAGCCGGTGGCCCTTTTGCATTCTGCACCCAAGAGGATAAAATAAAGCTAATTATCTTTATTTTACAATAGTCCAGCTATCTTCCATTAAGACTAGAAGAAAACTATGCCAAAGTAATGGTAGGAGACCATAGCCTCATATCGAGTGACACAAAATATGGCTCATCCTTATGTAGAGTGCTAGCTGCACTCATGGTCTCCATCATCTGTCACGATCCTTCAGGTGACTGATGTCAGGAAATCAAGGAGATTGGCTGAGCGTGGAGGAATCTAATAGCCTCCTTGATTTCTCTTGATTCAGTGTTGATAGGGTTAATGACCACTTCCCTTTTCTCAGCTGTTGCTCAGTGGTCATCATTTCTACGCTTTATAGTCAGACCCTACCCTTCTGACTATGCGGTAGATAGCTTTATTTGGGTTTGGCTGAGCTGGTGTGAGTTTGTCTCTTGTGTTCCTGCTTGTCAGTCTCTACAGAAGTTAAGTGTCACGTTTGTCTGTGTTATGTTATTTTCCCTGTTGTTTGTAGCTGGGCCTGAGGCAGACTTCCATTCATCCATCTGGGGAGGAATGGGTTGTCTCTGGTCCTAACCTTTTCCATTGCCTTATAGGGATATAAAAGGCCTAGGTATCCTGCATATGAATATTCCTACCTTCAAGGTCTATTCATATTGATAGATGGTTAGGGCCCAGATAGGGTTGTCTAGGAAGTGACCTGTTTCTTCCCTAGTTTCCAGGCCCAATTACTGTTCCCCTTTTCCTTCCTGTGTTCAGTGTGGAGTTTCTCCCCACACTGATCGTGACATTATCTACCGCCCTATAAACCGCCATTTTGCTCAGGTCAGTGCAGCTATGTCTGTACTGGTTGAACAGCTGCAGGGACTGTCTTTAGAGGTAGCTGACCTCCGCATGACAGTCTTATGGATTCAGAGACCACAGGTGGCTGGTTCTGATGGTGAGTACCAGGCCTGCCCTGAAACTAAGGGCTGTTTCACACGAGCGAGTCCATTGCGGGAATCATGCTCCGTGTGTGTGTGTGTGTGATCCTCTGCTCTGGACTTGCAGGAGCGCACGGCATTATCATGATGTATAATGCTATGTTGCCTCTGCTTGACCTTATTTCTACAGAATCATACTGACGGCTTTATGTCAATATGATTCTGTGGAAAAAAGGCGATGCAGAGACACATAGCATTATAAATCTTGTGGACTCGCTCATGTGAAACAGCCATAAGGTTGCCCTCCCGGACAGATTTTCTGGGGGTAGTGACAATTTTATTTGGTTCAGGGAATCTTTTAAATTGTACTTTAAGCTGCGTCCATACTCTAATGGGGATAAGTGTCAACACGTGGGTATGATAATTTCTTTGCTTAAGGGTACTTACGTTGTTTGATTCTGGCAGGCAGTTCTGCAGACTTCCTTTCGCCCATCTGGGGAGGAATGGGTTGTCTCTGGTCCTAACCTTTATCCAGGGCCTTATAGGTATATAAAGACCTAGGTATCCTGCATATGAATATTCCTACTTTCAGAGTCTATTCATATTGATAGATAGTTAGGGCCCGGATTAGGGTTGTCTAGGAGGTGACCTGTTTCTTCCCCAGTTTCCAGTCCCAGTTACTTTTCCCCTTCCCTCTTGTGTTCAGTGTGGAGTCCCCCCCCTTCCACACTGATTCGGTCATCATCTCAGTCTACTTTCCTGATATGGGTGATTAGAGAAGACCTCTTGAAGAAGACTAGAGGGAAATTGTGTCCAGTTTGAAGAAAAGTGGAAATATGCCACTGACAACTAAATATCAGACAGTGTGATGTCTCCAGAAGTATTCCGTACAAAGGTATACAGTAAAAATATAATTATCATGTGTGGTGGTTACCTGTGCCAATGTTACTGTCAAACACAGGGTGGTGTCCCCTACTGGCTGTTTCTGTCATCTCCATCTTGGGACAGAGGATTCTGGAGCAAGTTGCAGCAGTTATTCAGAGTCGTGCACATGTCATCCCTGTTGTTATGAGCCCCATAGACACCGTATGACCGCCCCCTTGGTGCCATTATAAACATTCCTCCATTAGCGGTGCAGCTTGTTTCTTCTGCTTTTTTCTCCCTGTTGAGTTGACATCTTTCTGCAGCTCTCGGGCCCATTTTCCTCTATTATGCTCTTTATCAAGTTTGTCCTGGATCTGAGGCATTTTTATTTATGAAGCAGCTCGGAGATCGGGGATATGATAAAGGGATTGTGGGATGAAGCTATTTGAAGTAATCATATTTTTTGTCAATAAAAGCCCTTCTAATGGGTGAAAGAGATGTTGGTATGAAGTGTGAGCTATAAAATGTGAGATCCAGGCGTAAGACTATCTTTGTGGCTAGCACAACTTCTTCCCAGGAGAGTCATGGAGCCATCAAAGCAGCTGTCTATGGAATTATATACAGCATTGCTATAACTTCTAAAAGACTTCATTGCGTCCGCTGCGACTATCCAGATCTGATCCATTTGTCATGGAAACGTGGACCAGGTGAGTAGGCCCTCTGTGGGGTGCATAGCAGAGGGCTTTATACTGTATGAGGGGTTTTATACTGGAGGAGGGGCACATGCATGGGTCTTTATACGGTATGTGGTTCACAGCAGGGGGCATGTACTGTGAGGGGCACATATAGGTTGCATAATGTATTGGGGACACGTAGAGAGCTATCATACTGTGTTGGACACGCATAAAGCAGATTTATGCTGTGTGGGAGGGCACAATAGTGATGGGATGGAGCAGAGATTAACTGTACTACAGGGTGGAGCTTAGCTGTTTGAGAAGAACCCCTAGATATAACTTTGCTTGGGGCTTCAGCAATGCCAAATCGGCCCTGTCTCCTGGTTTTATGGTGGTCACACAGGATCAGCGGTTAAAGACCATAATAAAATTGGGTCTGTGACGTCTCCTCTTGACTGTTCCTTGTTATGAGACCTGCAGTTTGTTGGAAATCTCTGATTCTCGGTTCTCCAGAGTGGAGACAGTGTCCCATTGCTGGTCATCTTCTGTGCACTTGAGGTAGAGGTGGCTGCACCATGAATACCGAGGAGTGGAAGACTTTAGTCATGAATTGTCTTTATAGGAACACATTTTTCACATCAAACAAGCAGACGGTAGCAGCGTTGGAGCCAGGGAGAGGACCGTGAGGTCTCTGAGACGTTACCCCGGCTGCGCTCTCACCACTGCTTCTTCTGATGTGCAGTGTTGTGCTTTTAACTATTTATGAAACAAATATGTATTTTTAATGAGAGCGTTTGATTCCATCCCTTCAGTGGATGTGAGATGGATGACTCCATTCAGTAGGCAGCTCTCTAAATACCATCATTAATTCTGTGTTCAGAGACACATCTGACTCCTCTGTACTGTGCACATCTCACAGGGACGCGATGAATGCATCTCAATCTAAAATGTTATTGAATTGTGACAGCGTATCTGGAGTGCCTGTTGTATAAGTTATAATGCAGTGGCACAAATGCAACTCTAACTGCGGATGTTATTGGAGTGTAAGGCACAATGCAACAGCAGAATTGTGAGTGCAGCTCTGGAGTATAAGTTATAATGCAGTGGCAGAATTCTGACTCCAACAGCAGATGTTATTGGAGTATAATACACAATGCAACAGCAGGATTGTGAGTGCAGCTCTGAAGTGACTGGAGTATAAGTTATAATGCAGTGACAGAATTGCAACTCTAAATGCCGATGGTATTGGAGTGTAAGGCGTGATGCAACAGCAGAATTGTGAGTGCAGCTGTGGAGTATATGTTATAATGCAGTGGCAGAATTGTGACTCCCAACTGCGGATGTTATTAGAGTATAATATACGATGCAACAGCAGAATTGTGAGCGAAGCTCTGGAGGGGAGAGACAATTTAAAAGATTTTATAGTTGATGACCTATCCTCAGTTTCTGATTGGTGGGGTCCGACACTTGGGACCAATGCCGATCAGCTGAGAGGGCAACTGCCCTCCTGTGAGTGCTGCTGCCTTCTACGTGCTCACCAAGCACAGCGCTGTACATTGTATAGTGGCTGTGCTTGGTATCACATTAACTTCCATGGGGCTGAGCTGCTCCTAGGCCATGTGACCGAAGGCAACGAGGCAAAAGGCAACGAGGCTACTACGAGCACTGCTGCCTTCTCAAATAGCTGATCAACGGGGGTCTCGGGTGTCGGACCACCACCTCAGATACTGGTGACCTATCCCGAGGATAGGCAAAAAAACTAATTGGCACCGGCAGCATCTCACATCATCCAAATTTTTATTACGACTTCAAGACAGTACAAAAATACAGCAATGTTTCGGCTGATACTCAGCCTTTGTCAAGCCTAATGACATCATCATAATTACATATATATATATATACCCCACATATAAACCCCCCCCCCCCTCACAATCGCCAATAGTAATCGCTGGTCATATCATTTGCCAATCCCTGTCTCCTGTGTATTAGCCTAATAAGTTATTACCTTTCACCTGACCACAAACATGATGTGGCGGTATCCACCATGTCGGCGTTACTGCATGCGATGTGCGCATATGCGCACAGCTGAACTTACTTAATAGGGTGTATCCCAGTTTTTCATCTGGATGGGTACCACATCGGAACTTGATGAATTTCATGTACATCTGAATTCTGGGGTCCGGGGCCTGCAGTTCATGGTGACACAATCTGTCAGTGAGCTGCCGTTCCTCGATGTCCGAATTCTGGTCCAGGAGGGGAAGAGCAAAACTGATCTGTTCCAAAAACACACAGATAAAAATACCTTGTTGATGTATGACAGTAGCCATCCACATAGTATGGTGAACTCTTTACCATGGAGTCAGCTGCTTAGGGTACGACGATGAAGATCAGTTTGAATATAGAGTGGAGGAAATGTGTAGAAAGTTCAGTAATAGAGGGTACCCTAAAAAATTGATCCAACGCACTAGACAGAAAATTGTGACTACCGATCGCAATTCTACCTTTACAAGGAGGCCCCAAAACAAAGAGGGGTCTTGGATTCCCTTTGTGTCCATTTACGGAGGAGATAGTGGCAATATTGCTGCCATTCTTAGACAAGAATGGCAAATTCTGCATAAAGGATTACCTAATGTCATTGAATTTACGGCTCCTCTCATGATGGCTTATAAGAGAAGTCCTAACCTATGTGATAGAATTGTTAAAGCAGATGTAGGTGGTAAAGATGTAGAAAGACAAAAGAGGTTGGCACCATTGAGAGGTGGCAATTTCCCTTGCCTTTCATGTTGCAACTGCAGTGGCATCATGAAAGGCGACGGTTTTGCACACCCATATAGTGGTAAATTGTTTAAAATCAGAGGACATTATACATGTAGATCCACTGATGTGGTATACATGATACAGTACCCATACAGCTTGATCTACGTGGGTGAGACCACGATGGAATTGAGAGAAAGAATTAACAAACACAAAAGTACAATAAGAAAGGGTGCATTGGATAAACCGGTTGCAAAACACTTCATTGAACATAATCATTCCATAAATCAATTAAGATTTCGTGCAATTGATAGTGTAGGATATTTGAGACGGGGTGGGGACAGAAAGAAGATTTTGAGAAGAAAGGAACTAAAATGGATTCACACCCTTAGGTCTCTGCAACCATTTGGCCTGAATATAGAATTTAACGTCACCTCCATTGATTGAGATGTGTCTGCAGCATGTCCCCTTGATATTGGGACATCTTGTTTTTATAATATTATATGTAAACTTTTGGTGATTTCATCCCCTGCTCCCTGAGGTGATCAAAGGCCCATTTAATTGATCTGGTGTGTCATACTCCGTGATTAGGGGATGTATACAATCTATGGATGGCCCTTATAATGCGGTTGATTGAAATATGTTGTCGTGTGTATTAAATGGTATATGATCATTATATTATGATGTTGACTAGGCGGTTTTCATATCTGCGATAATCGGAGTTGCCCCATGCGATTTACAGGTTTGATGATCCAAATGGATCTATCCCGATATAGCTGAGTGAAAGATTCTTGATGAATGATTATATTTAGGATGTGTCCCGTTACCATGACACTGTGGATGCTGCACCTCAGTGACTCTGTGCGTGAGCGCCGATTATGTGCTGTGGTCATTGGATGCGCAGTTGCGCATCTTGATGACGTCAGCGGGCGCGTCACATGATCACGCGCGTCATGACATGATTGTAACAGCCGATTGGCTGTAGGAACTAGCATCATCAGCTTACATGGATACTGGGATACACCCTATTAAGTAAGTTCAGCTGTGCGCATATGCGCACATCGCATGCAGTAACGCCATCATGGTGGATACCGCCACATCATGTTTGTGGTCAGGTGAAAGGTAATAACTTATTAGGCTAATACACAGGAGACAGGGATTGGCAAATGATATGACCAGCGATTACTATTGGTGATTGTGAGGGTGTGTGTTTTTATATGTGGGGTATATATATATATATGTAATTGTGATGATGTCATTAGGCTTGACAAAGGCTGAGTATCAGCCGAAACGTTGCTGTATTTTTGTACTATGTCTTGAGGTCGTAATAAAAATTTGGATGATGTGAGATGCTGCCGGTGCCAATTTGTTTTTTTGCCTATCTCATGGCTTGCTGGATCGTGGGTCACTGGTGAGGCTGTTGCAGCGTGTGCTACATCGACCAAGGACCGTGTGGTGCTTCTTCTACCTATGTTTTACTGCTATCCTGAGGATAGGTCCTTTAAGTATCAGTACAAGAGAAGTTAAAATTTTACATGGTAAAACTGTGTTTTGGGCAGATTTATCTTTTAATATGGTGTTCAGTGCAGAAGTCACACAGTGTAAGACTAGAATCGGCTTATACTGAGGTCCATCCCAATGGAAAATTTTGGGTGGAACCATGATTACCCCTTGCTGGTGGAACTTACGACTGCAGACTAAGCGCGTCCGGCATCGTTACCATCTGTCGGTGTCGCAGTCAGGGGACCACGCTGGGAGGGATGGATTACCTGAGATCAATCATCCTCTGTCCTGAGCAGTGGAGTTCCCATAATGCTAGATCTGTGAAGGGGAACAAGTTCCAGCATTATAGCAGACATCTCACGAGTCTACAGTAAAATGGCGTCTGTATATGACATTAGAGGGCTTGTTACGTGAAGGATCAGCTGCTGCTCTCCCACTCCATGAATCATTAATTGCCGCAGCTTTAGTATCGTAATCACCTGTTTCCTGACAACAGCAGGTTCTTTCCCGTGCAGCATCAGCGTTCTATGTGAATTCTAATCTCCCACATGACATATCTGAGTTGTGTGTTTGTCTGTTTACCGGTCCTCTCTGCATTTATCTGTAATGTATTGCTGTGACTGATGCTACTCGCCGCACATAATATATTATTTAGGTTGAATTCTAGTCTGTGTTGGAGCCTCCGTTACCATTTCTGTCACATAAAACGGAAAAGGTAGAGCAGCATGCAATGCTGTTTTTTTTTTTTGTTGTTAAAGCAATGGACACCATCACAGAACCCGACAGACCTCATTATCAAACAGCGGTGTCCTTTAGTTGGCGTTAGTGTTCGCCATATGACAGATATGTCACACCATTGTAACTTCTATTATATACAGAATCTAAGGCTTACAAACTAGCTGCACGAGCAGATATGGCACAGCCTCAGATGTTATAATTCCCCTCATCATTTTATAAAAGTTTAGTGCATAACTTACACAATGTACACATCCCACTAGGCCATGCCCAAGCCCATTCGTTGTCTGTGACTGGTACTTCTATATTGTCCCTGGGCAATCTAACAGCTCCTAACCAGTCCTGTTCATTCTTCAAGCTCAGTATCTCCCAGTCCATGCCCAGTATTTATCCTTGGATTATCTACCAGTTCATTTGAACCCCCTCAAGTCAGAACTACTACTCTACTCGGTACTTTATAAACCATGTAGGCCACTAACATCTGCATAATATAACCCCCCAGCAATCACATTAAAATTGGAAAAACCCTCCCTATTTTTATTGTAGATTTTGAATTTGTCTGAAGTAAATATAGTTGGCGCCCAACTCAGGTGTCTAAAGTGCATTTAAACTCTTTAGCCCATTTTAGCCCTTCATCAGCTGGAGATGTGAGCCTGGTCTTGTTTGAAAGTTCATAAAATAAGCTCTTTAACCAGTACCAGGCTTCAGCTGCTCTCACTCAAGACCCAATTTCTAAAGGCTATATAAGACATGATGATACTAAGTCACCGTTATGGGAGTTACATGAACAATTCTTGTAGCTCACCTGGTCACTAGGAGTTATTTACTCTCGGGAGGCCTCCTTCTTATGTGAAAGGCTGTATTTGCACCAGGTACTGTATATTCACTTTCAGACTGAATGGCTGTTTCCAGCAATAACCTACAGAATAATCAATGCAGCTCTGGAGTATAATATAGGATGTAACTTGGGAACCCTACAAAATAAATAACATGATGTATGTACCATAGACACCACCTGCAGAATATGTAATGCAGCTCTGGAGTATAATACGGGATGTAACTCAGGATCGGTACAGGATAAGTCATGTAATGCAGTGACTCCACTAGCAGAATAGAGCATGCAGCTCTGGAGTATAATATAGTATATGTCAGGGTTAGTGATGTATTTACCTCTATATATAAGCTGTAGATTGTGTAAGTTTATGAAAAATAGAAAAATTAAGCAATTTGGGGACTGTAACGGAAACTTAGGTTTGCACAAGAACAGTAGATACACAACAGGAGATTTATACTGACGACTATTGGCAAATTATTATTTTTTTCTTATTTTTTATTTTGCATGGACGGAAGCAATGAAAAAGAGGTTTACATAAATGCACATGAGCTTTAAGGAACCGCGCAATGTCCGGGGCAGGGGTTGTCCCATACGTGGGAGGCCAGTTACGTTATGATTGACTCGAGATTTTCTCTGAACTCGGTGGGGGCCCCTCCATGTGGTTAGGCTAGAATTGAGTGTATACGTAAAGTAGCTGTGGAGCATTTACATATCCATTGCCTGGATGTAAATGATTGGAATAACATGTCAGAGATCCCTGCTCAGGTAATCAGAACACGCGGCTGTTATCACCAGAGACGCCGCGCAGGAGGAAACAATCTGTAATTTGGCTGAGTTGCTTAGGGAAGATTACAGTTATCTTGTTGTGATCAGTGATGGCTCAGATCCCGTGTATGAAGGTTACACATCCCCTCACAAGATAAACAAGGTGCTGCCATTTGCATATTTAATCTGACATCGTTGACGCTGTGCACCAGGCAGATTTATGTAAAACATTACATATAAATATTCTTCTCCATCAATTGCTCTGCTCCTGGCATCGATATTCATGCAGCACTTTTCCGCAATGTCATGTCAACATATCGGCAAAAATTGCACCCCTACAGTGGGGAGAGGTCATGTGACTGCTGTGACACCATTGCGTGATAGCCCTATGTTTGAACGCTGTACTACCTCTGGTAAAAGGTTTCTGTAGAAGACCCATCGCATTTAGGGCTCATGCACTCCACCGTAAGTATGTTGCAGTCCACAAACACGGATCTTGGCCATGTGGGTGCTGCCATTTTCTTTTTCACTTCAATAGAAATGTCCTATTTCTGTCCACAAAACGGACAAGAATACATGTTCTATAATTTTTTCAAGGCCGGGAAATGAATGGGCCAGGATGCGGACCAAACATACGGTGCATGAGCCCTAATGAAGCCTGTTCTGGAAGTCGGACTCAATTCAAAACTCCTGGCACATAAGTCATAGGCCCCATTTATTTGACAGAAGCCAAAAGGGTGTCCTTTTGGCCTCTGTGGGACCAGTGTACCTCAGTATACCTTTTGTTTCTCCATCAAAAATCTTGAACAAGCATTTGACTATAACCTTACTGAATTAATATACTTTATATTATAAGGGTACATTCAAACACGCATTCAAGCCACGCCCGCCCACGGTTGCCATTATTTTTACTTTAAATAGCTTTTAGCCGTTGCAGGTTTCGTCGCTTGGACACATGATGTCAGCTGCGACATTTGGTCATGTAAAGCAATTCTCTGGATAATTCTGGGTGTACTGTACTTCTCATGATCTGCTCTTATTCTGTATATATGGACACTGCACAGTACCATTTCTCTTGTCCCACTGGGTGTAGTTCTCAGTATCTGCTCTTATTCTATATACACTGCACAGTACCACTTCTCCTGTCCCGTATACTGGGTGTAATTCTCAGTATCTGCACTTATTCTGTATATGTGGACACTGCATAGTACCACTTCTCTTGTGCTGTACACTGGGTGTAATTCTCATATCTGCTCTTATTCTGTATATATGAACACTGCACTTCTCCTGTCCTGTATACTGGGTGTAATCTTCAGAATCTGCTCTTATTCTGTATATATGGACACTGCACAGTACCACTTCTCCTGTCCTGTATACTGAGTGTAATCCTCAGTATCTGCACTTATTCTGTATATATGGACACTGCACAGTACCACTTCTCCTGTGCCGTATACTAGGTGTAATCCTCAGTATCTGCTCTTATACTATATACAGTCCTGATCAAAAGTTTAAGACCACTTGAAAAAAGCCAAAAAATCATATTTTACATTGTTGGATCTTAACAAGGTTCCAAGTAGAGCTTCAATATGCAACAAGAAGAAATGAGAGTGAGACAAAACATTGTTTGAGCATTCAATTAATTGAAAATAACGATTAAACTGAAACAGGCTGTTTTTCAGCTGATCCAAATTTTAGGACCACATACCTTTTAAAAGGCCAAATCTGTACAAAGATGTGGATTCATTGTCATTTTCTGTCAGGTAGTCACACGTTGTGATAGCAACTCTTTTTGAACGTGGTCGGGTTGTTGAACTGCATAAGCAGGGTCTCTCACAGTGCACCATGACTGCTGAGGTGGGACGCAGTAAGAAAGTCATTTGGAATTTTTTTTAATGATCCTGAGGGTTATGGAACAAAAAAGTCAAGTGGAAGACCCCAAAAAATGTCATCAGCACTGAGCCCTGGAGGATCCAATTGGCTGTCCGTCAAGACACTGGACGATCCTCGACCCAAATTAAGGCCCTTACTGGTGCTGACTGCAGCCCCATAACCATCAGACGGCATCTGAGACTGAAGGGCTTCAAAAACAAAAAAGTCTTCAAAGACCTCGTCTCCTTGAACGCCACAGAACTGCTCGTTTGGACTTTGCAAGAGAGCACCAAACATGGGACACTCAAAGGTGGAAGAAAGTTTTTTATTCTCTGATGAGAAAAAATTTAACATTGATGGTCCTGATGGTTTCCAACGTTACTGGCATGACAAGCAGATCCCACCTGAGATGTTTTCTATGCGCCTCAGTGCAGGGGGGGGGGGGGCTATAATGGTCTGGGGTGCTTTTTCCTTCAGTGGAACAATGAAGCTTCAGGAAGTGCAGGGGCGTCAAACGGCCGCTGGCTATGTCCAGATGTTGCAGAGAACATTCCTCATGACTGTGTGGTAATGACTGGGTTTTTCAACAGGACAGCGCTACAGTACACAATGCCCGCAGGACAAGGGACTTCTTCCAGGACAATAACATCACTCTTTTGGCCCATCCTGCGTGTTCCCCTGATCTAAATCCAATTGAGAACCTTTGGGGATGGATGACAAGGGAAGTTTACAAAAATGGACAACAGTTCCAGACAGCATGTTGAAGCTCTACTTGGAACCTTGTAAATATCCAGCCATGCTAAATATGATGTTTTGCTATTTTTCAAGTGGTCTTAAACTTTTGATCAGGACTGTATATGGTCACTGCACAGTACCACTTCTTCTGTCCTGTATACTGGGTGTAATCCTCAGTATCTGCACTTATTCTGTATATACGGACTCTTTTAATTTGTAAATAAATAACAAAAGGCCATAACAATAGCTATACACAGAAACGAAACACATTACTAAACCCATCCCAACCAGTCCACCACCCCACTAGAACCTACAATACTATTCACGCTTAAAACACTTTCGTAACGCCGTACTATACATATTTACATATTTGCATCTTGCTCCTATATATATAAAATCCATTAAATAAAAAATATGCACAATATACACAAACTATATACAACTTATAAATCTAACTGACCCACCACCAGTCCACAGCAAATACCAAACTGATAACCCCCAAAGTTCCAAGGGGATAAACCCTGAGCGTTGAGAAGTCCTAGTCCTTCCCCAGATGGACTGGGGTCAGTCAGTTTGCAAGGAAAACACCTTGTTTTTATATATATATATATATATATTAGAACAGAAAAATATGTACACTCCCTCCTCCCTCCCAGCTCCCCTCCCAACCTAACTAAACCCCACTATAAACGTAACAATACTAATATAACTAGACGGTGTCGTTTCTGAAGAAACCACAGGATGTTGGCTTGAAATCTGATTGACTGTTGGTGGCTTCCACCACTGAAGACTGTGCCAATAAAAGTCTAAGAGCAGAGGCAGTTTGAATTTTTCCCATTTAAACAAATGGCAGAAATTTGATTGCCCGTTGTAGACTCCACCCACTTTTGATATATTTTTGACCCCAGTCCCATTGACCTACGGTGCCAAGTTTGGGTATTCTGTGAGAATGACAGCTTTTTAAAGGTTTCTCATTGAAGTCAATAGGGAAAATCTGATTTGTTGTTTGTGGCTCGACCCACTTTTTAGCATCCCCAAAATGAGACAGACATTCTCACAGTCCTCCAGTGACCAACTGTGCCTAGTTTCAGGACCCTACCATTAACAGTCAAAGAGCAGCGGCAGTTTTAAATTTTCCCATTTAAACTATTGGCTGAAATTTTTATTGGCTGTTGTAGACTCCGCCCACTTTTCATAACTTCAGTCACCCATTGAATGGTGCAAAGTTTGGGTACTCTGGCTTAAATACTATGAGAATGGCAGCAATTAAAATTTTCTCATTGAAGGAGATTCTGATTGGTTGTTTGCGACTCCGCCCACTTTTTAGAGTGGCGTTTGGGGGTCCACCACTGGGGCCCGGAGGTTATTAAAGCACAAGCAAGGAACTTCGCTATAGGACGAAAAAGTGTGGAAAGTTTGGGGTATGTACCCCCAAAACTGTAGGAGGTGTAGCGTTTAAAAAGAGAGGGGGCGCCAAGAATAATAATAACTAGATGGTGTTGTTTCTGAAGAAACCACAGGATGTTGGCTTGAAATCTGATTGGCTGCGCCCACTTTTTAGAGTCCCCAAAATGTGACAGAAATTTTCAGGTTGACCCCATAACTAAGTGACCCAAGTTTGGCAAATTTAACTTAAAAGCTGTACGAGTGGCAAAAGTTGAACATTTTCCAATGAAAGTCTATAGGAAAAAATTGGATCTTCAGGGGGGCCGTCCCAGGGGCCCGAAGGGTGGAATCGCTTAACAAAGCACAAGTAACTTATTCAGGTATGTGCCGAACAAGTGTGCAAAGTTTGGTAATTGTACTCCTAAAACTGTAGGAGGAGTAGCGTATAGAAAATTGCTAAATTTTCATTGGCCGTTGCTAGCTCCACCCACTTTGGGGTGTCCCCCAAAATTCACAGGTTTTTTTCGGGGTGACACCAACAATATGTGATCTGAGTTTGGGGAATGTAGCTTCAAAGCTGTGCGAGTGAGAGCGACTTGAAAATTTTCCCTGTCAATGTCTATGTCAGTGTTTCCCAACCAGTGTGCCTCCAGCTGTTACAAAACTACAACTCCCATCATGCCCGCACAACCAAATGCTGTCTGGGCATGCTGGGAGTTGTAGTTTTGCAACAGCTGGAGGCACACTGGTTGGGAAACACTGGTCTATGTGAAAAAAGTGGCGTTTGGGGGCCCACCACAGGGGCGTGGGAACGGTTATTAAAGCACAAGCAACGAACATCGCTATAGGACGAATAAGTGTGGAAAGTTTGGTGTATGTACCCCCAAATCTGTAGGAGGAGGAGCGTTTAGAAAGAGAGGGGGCACCAAGAATAATAATAATAAGCTGAACCACCAACGAATAACAGTATGTTGGCTTTTCCAAGCTAACATAATAATATAATAACATAATACTAACATACTACAAAACATACCTATATAATACAATATAGTACAATATAAATACCATAAACCACTACTATTACACCTAAACCAGCTATGGTTTGGTACCCGTAAGCCTTTCCATACTTACATTATTACAAAACAAAACAAAAACCTATGAGTGTGCTATATAAGCCCACCACCAGGAAAAGAGTACTACTTAGCTAAGGAACCCCAAAACAGAAGCCCCTCTACAGAAGAGAGGCCTTGGGGTCCCCCTACCTTTCGTACACAAGAGAGCGTACCTTCACCAGGTCACCCATGATGTTCCTATATACCGTCTCCACCGGGAGGATTTTGCGACTCTTTGTTGACACTATATACCGTGCACACCAGATGTGGTGCCTAACCACTGAACTAACTACGAATAAAGTGCGACGGTCCCTCCCACCAAGGTCTTTGAAAGCCCCATAGGCCCACTCTGCATAGGACAGGGTGGCCAACCTAGGCCAACCAATGGAATCCCCCACCCTTTTGTACACCTCTATATTAAAGAGACAGTGAAGTAAGAAGTGGTCCATGGTTTCCAGCAGGTTACCACACTCCTCCCGGGGACAACCCCTTGCCTCGGAGTTTCTACACTTTACATTGTCTCTTACATATAGCTTGCTGCGGAAACAGCGCCAAGTCACATCCCAAACTTTCTTAGGGATCCTTTCTGAATTCAACAGACAGCCCACCCACCAGATCCTGACTTGGGCAGTCCCTCAAGGCCAGTGGGGCTTAAAAAGGTAAGATAGAACCTTCCTTTCAAGTAAAAACCTTGACATGGTCTCTACCTCTCCCTTCTCCAGACACTACCGTCTCAGGATTCTCAGAACCGGGGCAACATAAGCCGAAAGATATCCATGTGACGCACGTAGGTCTTTCACTCGCCCTCCTGTCTCCCATTCCTGGAAGAAGGGCCGAATCCATTCCCTACAGGAAATTACCCGCAAAGGAGCCCTCTCTTTCCAGAGGTTTGCAATATTAATTTTTAAAAAGGTATTTGTTAAGAATACCACCGGGTAGACCATATCCAACCCGCCTAGTCTCTTTGTGCGGTAAGTAACTCTCTCTTTATTAGGTTCAGCCTGTTTCCCCAAAACATCTGGGAAAAGTCTGTAGACCGTAGCCCAGAGAGACCCTGGCAAAACACGAACACTGCTTAGATACAGAAGCATGGGATCAGGTAGGCTTTGAACCTTCCCTGAAGGATAAAGACCATCCCATTCAACGGTCCACCTTTTGGGCGACATCTTTTAGTCTACTCTCCCAATTTTGCTGATGATCTCCATCCTGGCCAAAATTGATGCCTAAGATCTTTACAGACTTCTGGAGTTCTGGAAGAGTGCCCTGGAGATCGAAGACAGGATCCACTTCTCCCAGCCAGAGAGTCTCACATTTCTCCCGGTTGATCTAAGACCCAGAAACCTCTGAATAGCTGTCCACCCTCGACATCACCGAGCTCACCTCCTCTTCCGAAGAGGCAAGAATAGAGACATCATCGGCATACGCTACCACCTTCAGAGATAGCTCCCGCACCGCCCCACCCCGCCAGTTCCATCCCCACCCCTGCCAATGGTCCACGATCTACCATTCTAATAAAAGGATCAATCGCAAAAACACAGCAAAGCAAATACAGTAAAGGGCTTAAAGGACATCCCTGGCGGACACCAGAAGCCACCTCAAAAGGTGACCCGACCAACCATTAATCAACAGGAAACTCTCCGCCCCTTTATACAAAGTTTTTAACCAGTCTACAAACCTCCCAGGTAGACCATACCACAAGAGAACGGGCCACAGGTACTCATGGTTCACCCAGTCTAAAGCCTTCGCCTGGTCCTAAGATAACAGAAACCCTTTCCAAAGGCCCGCCCTGCCCCTCTCCACGGCTTCTCGACCACTGAGAACGGCTCCGGCCAGGAACAGAGCAGTGCTGAGCCTCAGAAAGAAGTCTCTGTGCAAATTTCACCAATCTGCTGAAAAGTATTTTTGCCAGAATCTTCCTGTCCACATTGAGAAGCGATATGGGTCTCCAGTTCACAATGCGGGATGGATATTTACCCTTTGACAGAATAATCAGGGCTGACTTACCCATTGACTTTGGCAGAGTGCCCGAGGAAAGACGCTCATTAAACACCTTGGTCAAGAGGGGAACTAATTGTTTCTTGAAAGCCTTGTACCACTCGAATGTTAAGCCATCCAGACCTGGCGATTTCTTGGGCCTAAGCCTATCAATGGCCAGTCCCGCTTCCTCTTGCCTGATAGGTTCTGCCAAAACATCAAAAGAGTGGTCTATTCCTGCCTTGGGAATAGCTTCAGCCAAGAAAGCTGAAAAACTGTCTTGATCCAGCTCTTTCCAACCCAAGAGGTGAGAGTAGAAAGACCTGATTTGGACCTATTCAGGGAACCCGTACGGTCGACCAGGCCTACCACAAATTTACTTTTTACTGCCATCTTACAGTTTCGAAAGGGGTTGGGTGAGCGGTACTTCCCGAAATCCCTTTCAGCAACCAAAGAGGAGTATCTATTGTACTGACACCTCTTGAGCAAGGATTTCACATGAGAAATATTCTCACGGCTACCCCCTGTCAAAAACAGTCTTTCAAGTTTCTTCCTCAGTTCCTGGTACAGACAGTATCTGTCCCAGCTCCTGAGGTTAGAAAGCTCACGGAAAAACCTCACCGTCCTTTTTTTTAATATCTCCCACCACTCCGACTTACTGTTGCAGAGGTCCACCAAAGGTTCCTGGCTCTGAAGGAAATCCTCAAAGGACTGTCTTATTGTCACTTCTTCCAGGAAAGACTAATTCAGCTTCCACATTCCTCTGCCCATACAGGGAGTCTCTGCAACATTCAAAGAGAAAATAATCAAACAGTGGTCGGAGAATTCCACTTCCACGGCTTCTAAAGCAGAGAAAACAGCCTCCTCCTTTAAATAAAACCTATCTATTCTAGACCTACGATTTCACTGATGAAAGGTGAAATCTACGTTGTCTGGCTTATGCCATAAATGGGCGTCCACCAGACGAGTATCCTCAACTATCCTAGACAACACAACTCTATCAGCATCCAACCCACCTTTGGAGCCTCCCCTATCACAGGCCCTCGTCACATTATTGAAGTCCCCTCCAAAGATCACTTGCCAGCTGGTAAAAAGAAAAGGCTTAATCCTCATGACGAGACACTTGCGGTCCCACTTACTCTGTGGGCTGTAGATGTTTATTAGTCTCAATTCTTGTCTCCCCATGAGGACATCTAAATTCAGGCACCTTCCCATTTCTAACTTAATTATCCTCCTGCATTCCACTTTTCCGGCGGTCTTAAGAAGTACCGCCACCCCGCTACTTGACTCGGCCGCAAAAGACCAGAAAGACGAACCTATCTGCCATTCTCGCTTGGCTTTTGCCAGCAGAGCTGTACTTGTTAACCAGGTCTCTTGCAAAAACAAAATATCAGCTTCAATACGGCTGAAAAAAAATCAAAGGCCAGGAAATGAGCTGTGTCTGACCTAATACTGGCAACGTTAATGCTTGCCAGTGTCAACGGGGTGAGTTCCGCCATCATTGATGATTGAGTTAGATAGCCTTATTTTTTCCCACCCCACCACCATCAGCATTTTAATCTGAACCATCACACTCCTTCTGTCTTTTCAAGCATACAGAGACATCCATACCATCCTTTTTCCCCAGGTTCCAGGCTTGGCCCCCCCCTCCAGAAGGTAATTTACCCCCTGAAGGACAGGGCCCGGCAGCCTGCAAGGAAGCCCCCGCACCCTCTGGCACCACATCCTCCTCCCCCCCCAGCTGAAACAGTTGGGGGATCCTCATCAAGGGCCTGGTACCGATTAGAGACTTCTACCAGAGGGGACCAAGTTTATCCTTCCTTAGGCCTCTGGTCGAGGATGAGTGGGACAGATGGGTCCCACTCCAGAGGGGGCTTACGACCCTCTCCTTTCTTCTTCTTCTTACTCCGCTTGTACCTCCTACCCTCCAACCATGCTCTACCGCCTCGTCCAGGCTTTCGCCGTAAGAGGAGACAGGGTTGGCCGATAGGTTAGCATCCACAGGTTGGGCCTCTGGTTCCCCGTCGTCGCTGTACCCAGGGTCACTCAGCCAGACCAGCCAAAAGACCAGCTGAAGGGTCAGCTGCCACCTGTTCCCTATCCTTGCGGCATTGTTCTTGCCGCCTGATCCTGTATGGCCTTTGCTTCTTCGGATCCTGTCTGCTTCCTCCAGCGCTAGTAGTTCCAGCACTTGTCCCCTCACCAACTGATTCAGTCCCGGGGGCAGGCTCCTTCCCAACCACAGACCCAGCCTCGCGGCTAGTGCCTGCCTGATCTTGAGCCCGGCCCTGAACCCTGTTGGCGACGGCAAGTGGACAGCGACTAAACAGGTGACCTAGGTCCCCACAGAGGTTGCACCGAATCTGCCTACAAGATGCGGCATGATGACCAGTGTCCACACACTTCGCGCACATGCGAACATCACATTGTGCGCTGAAGTGGGTGGGACTGCCGCACCTGTGACAGACCTTTAGCTGGCCTCTATAGACCACCATAATCCTATCCCTTCCTATGAAGGCAGAGGAGGGAATAAGAGCAACAGAATTGCCCCGATGAAACAGCTCAACGCTGAAAGTCTAGGCACCTGAACAGATGCCATGCTCATCGAGCACCTTGGCGGGGAACTGCCCAACCCTACAATATCGACTAAGCCAAGTCATCATGTCCACACTAGACAGTGATTCATTACAGTTCAAAACGGTCACTGCCTTCACAGTCGATTGGCGGGTGATGACCTCGACGGCAAAACCACGCCACTCCAGGGTGTTCTTTATCAGCTCATATTTAGGCCAGAAGAGCTCCAAACCCTCGGGCCTAACAAAGCTGACGTCGAACATAGCGGTGCCGTAGGGATGTATGAAAGCAAAGATGTAATTTGCAACAAACCCTGCCCCCAGAAGAAGTTCCACAACAGTCTTTCTAGAAGGAGCTGATGCTTCCTTACTCCTACAATAGAGACGGGCCACATTCCTACGGCCGCTCCCTGGTGTGGGGTGAGTCCGTAGTATTACTTAGGGGGGGGGACCCTGAGGAGCCCTCCACAAAACCCGCACGGGACTCCCCATCTCCCGCACCCCCCACTACCTCCGTGCCCCGCATAGTCCTGGGATGCTTGACCACAGTGTTCTCCCTAGGTTCCAAAGTATTTACACCTTCCACTGATTTTAATTATCTTTTCACAATTTTGACACTTATCAGTTTCTAGTGTTTTCTTCTCCTCTTTCTCAGCACTACTACCTTGAACCTTGACCGCAATCCTCACAACCTTGTCCGTTCGCCTCACCTCCTTGTCCGCCACACTGTTTGGGGTTTTACCTCCTGCGCTTCTTGTGACCACCCTATCACTACAGTAAAGGGGGGTACCTCCTGTCATTCTCTTAGAATCAATCTCCTGCACTGTTTGACCTGATTCCACTACGGGAACTGGGCTGGGCACAGCAGTGGATTCAAAAGGCACAAATCTAAGCACTTCTTCTTCTTTCACAGTTTTATTTTCTCCTTTTCTGATTTTCACCAACTCATCCTCAGGGACCTCCTCATCCCCAAAATACAGTCCGCCCACCGGGGACTCCAGATGCCTGACTTCCACCATTAGCCTTCCCCCAGACCCACTTTCATCCCTGGAGACAGCCGCAATCATGTCTAAGTGGTCTCCCGGCCACAAGGTAGAGAGTCCGCCTCCAAATCTTGTGTTCCATGTACCACCTTCCCCTGGCTTCCAGGCTACTGCCCTGACAGAGCGTACCGGATAGTCTAGATATACACTCAAATCTGCAGTCATATCAGAATTTTTCAAAGAATGGGCCGACATTTTTCTCAATGTCAATCTTCTCCTTCAAAACCGTGATTAGCTCCTCCCACTTCACTAGTCTGGAGGAGAGGATTGCCTTCTTTGTCTTAGGTGACATTTTCTCTTGCATTTTTACGTTTTCATACTCCATATTAGGGCTGCACGATATGGGAATTTTGTGCGATTGCGATTAGGGCCCTAAAAATTGCGATAACGGTATGTGATGCAATATTTTAAGGGAATTGTGCTAGAGGTCTATTTGCTTGGATTTTCAAGGCAAAAGCACACACAAATTACTGATAATGCAGAAATGTAGTTATGCTTAACTCAAGAACTGAAATGCACAGTGTTTTTCAAAATAAAACATCTTTTACTAAATTAAATAATATATTTGCATTACTGCAAAAGTACAAAGTACAAAACTTGCCATTTTCTTAATAGCACTGCACAGAACAGATAAATAAAATAGAATAAATAAAAGAACATTTGTTCATTAAAATAACGACTTGCCTCCAGCCCCTCCCCCCTCCCCATACTGTAACTGATGTATTGCCGGCCGCGCTGTGCAGCATAGCGGCCGGCGATACATCCGTGTCAACCACGTAAAAAGTCAACCATCGCGCTGCCATTTTCCCCCCACTTTTGGGGGGGAAAAAGTTTGTCTTATAAAGCGAAAAATATGGTAATATAATTGCAGCATTTTTGGGTCGGCCAATTGGCAATTAATTGCGATTGCTTTGGCGATATACTGTGCAGGCCTACTCCATATTAAGTCTTTTTAATTCCCTCTTGACCTCCTCTTGCATGTTGAGAAAATATGCTATTCGGGAGGAAAAGGTTTCTGAAGACTCTTTAGGGCCCAAAATACCCCAATTAAGCAGTCTCTTAGCCACTGGGCAGGAAGTGCCCCCAACATTAACACCAGGCTTCTTTATAGTAATTTTGTCGCCGGGCCGAGGTACCGACACAGACAGACCACATGCTGAATCACCTACCTCAGCCTCTGGCCTCGTCACCTTCTCTGATTGCCCTCCTAGGACCCCTCCGAACCTCTCCTGGTACTCCATTGGGCTCACTGCAGGGATCGTGACCACTCCTAGTAGCGGGGCCCCTCCTGCCTGCGACTCTTGCGGGGCTGCCCTCCATTGCTTGCGACCTCACGGCCGCTTGCTGCGGTGTCTTCATAGGCGCATCGTCATTCACCTCCAGTAGCGCTGAGGTATCTAAGCCCAGGTCTCCAGTTCTGGAGGCCCTCCTCTCCACTTGCGCATCTCCGCAGCGGCTGCCGGCACGCCCCCCTGGGGAAAAGGTACCGATTCCCCCGGCAAACAAAGCGCTGGTAAGCCTCCCAATCCTCACACACAACAGGAACAGGAAAGGAACAGTAGCTCCTCCCACCACTTCTCCTGTCCAGTATACTGGGTGTAATCCTCAGTATCTGCTTTTACTCTGTATATATGGACACTGTACAGTATCACTTATCTTGTCCTGTATACTGGGTGTAATTCTTAGTATTTTCTCTTATTAAGTATGTATGGTTATTGCACAGTACCATTTTTTTCTTGTATTCTGTGTGTATTCCTAAGTATCTGTTCTTATTCTGTATATATGGATATTGCACAGTACCACTTCTCTTGTCCTGTATACTTGGTGTCATTCTCAGTATCTGCTCTTTTCTGTATATATGGACACTGCACAGTACCACTTCTCCTGTCCTGTATACTGGGTGTAATTCTCAGTATCTACTCTTATTCTGTATATGAATGCTGCACAATGCCATTTCTCTTACCCTGTATACTGTGTATATTTCTCAGTATTTGCTCTTATTCTGTATATAGGGACACTGCACAGTACCACTTCTCTTGTCTTGTATACTGAATATAATTCTCAGTGTCTGTTCTTATTCTGTATATATGGACACTGCAGTGTACCACTTCTCTTGTCCGGTATACCGCGTGTAATTCTCAGTATCTGCTCTTATTCTGTAAATATGGACACTGCAGAGTACCACTTCTCTTGTCCTGTATACCGGATGTAATTCTCAGTATCTGCTCTTATTTTGTATATACAAGTAAAATTCAAAAAATTAGAATATCGCTCAAAGTTCATTTAGTAGTAACGTAGTACATAAGGCCAAAAAAAGACATTTGTCCATCCAGTTCGGCCTGTTATCCTGCAAGTTGATCCAGAGGAAGGCAAAAAAAAAACTGTGAGGTAGAAGCCAATTTTTCCCCACTTTAGGGGAATAAAAAATTCCTTCCTGACTCCAATCAGGCAATCAGAATAACTCCCTGGATCCACTACCCCTCTCTAGTAGCTATAGCCTGTAATATTATTACGCTCCAGAAATACATCCAGGCCCCTCTTGAATTCCTTTATTGTACTCACCATCACCACCTCCTCAGGCAGAGAGTTCCATAGTCTCACTGCTCTTACCGTAAAGATCCTCATCTATGCTTGTGTACAAACTTGTGTCCCCTCTTCATAGTCCTGGGGATAAATAGATAATGGCATAGATCTCTGTACTGACCCCTGATATATTTATACATAGTAATTAGATCTCCCCTCAGTCGTCTTTTTTCTAAAGTGAATAACCATAATTTTGATAATCTTTCATGGTACTGTAGTTGCTCCATTTCAGTTATTACTTTAGTTGCCCTCGTCTGGACCCACTCCAGCTCTGCTATGTCTGCCTTGTTTACAGGAACCCAGAACTGTACACAGTATTCCATGTGTGGTCTGACTAGCGAAAAGAAGTAGGTAAAGTGGTAGGACTATGTTATTATCACGGGCATCTATGCCCCTTTTGATGCAACCCATTATCTTATTGGCCTTGACAGCAGCTGCCTGCTACTGGTTTTTGCAGCTTAGTTTGCTGTTTATTAAAATTCCTAGATCCTTTTCCATGTAAGTGTTACAGACTGTTTTATCATTTAGTATGTATGGGTGACTTGCATTATTCCTTCCCATGTGCATAACTTTACATTTGTCAGTGTTAAACCTCATCTGCCACTTCTCTTCCCAAGCCTCCAATCTATCCAGATCCCTCTGTAGCAGTATACTGTTCTCTTCAGTGTTAATTACTTTACAAAGTTTAGTGTCATCTGCGAAAATTGATATTTTACTATGCAAGCCTTCTACAAGATCATTAATAAATATATTGAAGAGAATAGGGCCCAATACTGACCCCTGAGGTACTCCACTAGTGACAGTGACCCAATCTGAGTATTTACAATTAATAACCACCCTCTGTTTTCTATCCTTGAGCCAGTTACTTACCCACTTACAGACGTTTTCTCCCAGTCCGAGCATTCTCATTTTATATACTAACCTTTTATGTGGTACAGTGTCAAATGCTTTGGAGAAGTCCAGATACACGACATCCATTGATTCGCCGCTGTCAAGTCTAGAACTTACCTCCTCATAGAAACTGATTACATTTGTTTGACATGATCGATCCCTCACGAAGCCATGCTTATACAGGGAGTGCAGAATTATTAGGCAAATGAGTATTTTGACCACATCATCCTCTTTATGCATGTTGTCTTACTCCAAGCTGTATAGGCTTGAAAGCCTACTACCAATTAAGCATATTAGGTGATGTGCATCTCTGTAATGAGAAGGGGTGTGGTCTAATGACAACAACACCCTATATCAGGTGTGCATAATTAGTAGGCAACTTCCTTTCCTTTGGCAAAATGGGTCAAAAGAAGGACTTGACAGGCTCAGAAAAGTTAAAAAATAGTGAGATATCTTGCAGAGGGATGCATCACTCTTAAAATTGCAAAGCTTCAGAAGCGTGATCATCGAACAATCAAGCGTTTCATTCAAAATAGTCAACAGGGTCGCAAGAAGCGTGTAGAAAAACCAAGGCGCAAAATAACTGCCCATGAACTGAGAAAAGTCAAGCGTGCAGCTGCCAAGATGCCACTTGCCACCAGTTTGGCCATATTTCAGAGCTGCAACATCACTGGAGTGCCCAAAAGCACAAGGTGTGCAATACTCAGAGACATGGCAAGGTAAGAAAGGCTGAAAGACGACCACCACTGAACAAGACACACAAGCTGAAACGTCAAGACTGGGCCAAGAAATATCTCAAGACTGATTTTTCTAAGGTTTTATGGACTGATGAAATGAGAGTGAGTCTTGATGGGCCAGATGGATGGGCCCGTGGCTGGATTGGTAAAGGGCAGAGAGCTCCAGTCCGACTCAGACGCCAGCAAGGTGGAGGTGGAGTACTGGTTTGGGCTGGTATCATCAAAGATGAGCTTGTGGGGCCTTTTCGGGTTGAGGATGGAGTCAAGCTCAACTCCCAGTCCTACTGCCAGTTTCTGGAAGACACCTTCTTCAAGCAGTGGTACAGGAAGAAGTCTTCATCCTTCAAGAAAAACATGATTTTCATGCAGGACAATGCTCCATCACACGCGTCCAAGTACTCCACAGTGTGGCTGGCAAGAAAGGGTATAAAAAAAGAAAATCTAATGACATGGCCTCCTTGTTCACCTGATCTGAACCCCATTGAGAACCTGTGGTCCATCATCAAATGTGAGATTTACAAGGAGGGAAAACAGTACACCTCTCTGAACAGTGTCTGGGAGGCTGTGGTTGCTGCTGCACGCAATGTTGATGGTGAACAGAGGAAAACACTGACAGAATCCATGGATGGCAGGCTTTTGAGTGTCCTTGCAAAGAAAGGTGGCTATATTGGTCACTGATTTGTTTTTGTTTTGTTTTTGAATGTCAGAAATGTATATTTGTGAATGTTGAGATGTTATATTGGTTTCACTGGTAAAAATAAATAATTGAAATGGGTATATATTTGTTTTTTGTTAAGTTGCCTAATAATTATGCACAGTAATAGTCACCTGCACACACAGATATCCCCCTAAAATAGCTAAAACTAAAAACAAACTAAAAACTACTTCCAAAAATATTCAGCTTTGATATTAATGAGTTTTTTGGGTTCATTGAGAACATGGTTGTTGTTCAATAATAAAATTAATCCTCAAAAATACAACTTGCCTAATAATTCTGCACTCCCTGTATGGCATTATTTGCTTATTTCCGTTAAGATGCTCTAACATAGCATCTCTCAGAAAACCTTCAGTTTACCCACAACAGATGTAAAACTTACCGGCCTATAGTTTCCAGGCTCTGTTTTTGGACCCTTTTTGAATATTGGCACCACATTTGCCATGCGCCAATCCTGTGGGACATTCCCTGTCAATATAGAATCTGCAAATATCAGAAATAAGGGTCTGGCTATGACATTACTTAATTCCCTTAGGATACGGGGGTGTATGCCATCCGGTCCTGGCGATTTGTCTATTTTAATCTTTTTAAGTCGCTGTTGCACTTCTTCCTGGGTCAGACAGGACACTTTTAATGGGGAATTTATTTCAACATTCGGCATGTCATCTGACAGTTTATTTTCCTCAGTGAATACATTGGTGAAAAAAATATTTAACAGCTTTGCTTTCTCCTCGTCGCTCTCTGCGACTCCCCCCTCATTACTCTTTAACGGGCCGACACCTTCAGATTTATACTTTTTAACATTTATATAATTGAAGAACATTTTAGGGTTAGTTTTACTCTCTTTGGCAATTAATCTTTCAGTCTCTAGTTTGGCCGCTTTTATTAGTTTTTTACATGTTCTATTTTTTTCAGTGCTACCTTCCTGTTTTAGTGTTTTATATGCTTTCTTTTTGTTATTTATTGCTTTCTTTACAGTTCTGTTTATCCACATTGGTTTCTTTTTGTTCCTTAACCCTTTATTCCCATACGGTATGTACCTCTCACAACGAGATTTTAGGATGCTTTTAAAGATATCCCATTTTGTGGCTGTATTTTTATTTGTGAGGACTTTATCCCATTTAGTTAGGCCTATGGCCTCTCTTAGTTGGCTAAATTTAGCTTTTTTGAAGTTTGGTATTTTTGTTCCTCCCTGTAGAAACGCTCTCTTGAATGATAATTGGAAGGTTATTACTTTGTGGTCACTATTTCCCAGGTGTCCCCCAACCTGCACGTCTGTTGTTCTGTCAGGCCTATTGGTTAATACTAAGTCCAGTATGGCCGTCACTCTAGTCGGGTCCTGAACCAGTTGGGAGAGGTAATTGTCTTTGGTTATTGCCAAGAACCTGTTTCCTTTATGAGATATACAAGTTTCAGTTTCCCAGTCTATATCTGGGTAGTTGAAGTCCCCCATAATAACCACCTCATTATGATTTGCCGCCTCGTCTATCTCGTTTAGTAGTAGATTTTTTGTGGACTCTGGTATATTAGGTGGTTTATAGTAAACTCCTATTAGTAATTTATTATTGTTTTTAGTGCCATGTATCTCTACCCACAGTGACTCCACATGTTCCTGTCCCTCACTTATATCTTCACGGAGTGTGGTCTTTAGACCGGACTTTACATAAAGGCAGACCCCTCCCCCTCTCCGGTTTTGACGATCCTTTCTAAACAGACTGTAACCCTGTACATTAACTGCCCAGTCATAGCTATCATCCAGCCATGTCTCAGTTATTCCCACTATGTCATAGTTCTCCTCACACATCACTAATTCCAGTTCACCAGTTTTATTAGTCAGGCTTCTGGCATTAGTATACATACATTTGAGAGGTTTATGTATATTTTTACTCTACACCTTTCCTTCTGAACTGTTCTAGTCCCTCCTTCCATTCCTCCCCCAGTCTCACTACCTTGCCCCCGGTCTCTATCTGCACTCTCTTCCCATTCTATAACATAATTACCCTCTCCCCCAGTCCCTAGTTTAAACACTCCTCCAACCTTCTAGCCATCTTCTTCCCCAACACAGCTGCCCCTTCCCCATTGAGGTGCAGCCCGTCCCTACAATAGAGCCTGTAGCCGATAGAGAAGTCGGCCCAGTTCTCCAGGAACCCAAACCTCTCCTTCCTACACCAGTTCTTGAGCCACTTGTTAATTTCCCTAATCTCCCGCTGCCTCTCTTGTGTGGCCCGTGGTGCAGGTAGTATTTCGGAAAATACTACCTTTGAGGTCCTTGCCCTCAGCTTTTGACCTAAATCCCTGAAATCATTTTTAAGGACTCTCCACCTACCCCTAACTTTGTCATTGGTTCCGATATGGACCATGACCACTGGATCTTCTCCAGCCCCTCCCAGTAATCTGTCAACCCGATCCGCGATGTGTCGAACTCTAGCGCCAGGAAGACAGCACACTGTTCGGCGATCACGGTCTTTGTGACAGATTTCCCTATCTGTTCCCCTAATAATTGAGTCTCTCACTACCAGCACCTGTCTGGCCTGCCCTGCTCTCCTGGTCCCCTGCTTACCGGAGCTGGCATTCCCCTGACTGGCAGAGGAAGTGTCTGGCTGCGGCAGTGCCATCCCTGGACTGACATCCCCCTCATCTGCCAAACGTGCAAACTTGTTGGGGTGTGTCAGATCAGGGCTAGCCTCCCTGGCACTCTTCCCTCTACCCCGCTTTCTAACTGTTACCCAGCTAGCTACCTCACTTTCCTCAGCCTCCTCTCTGTCACCCTTCCTCTCATCTACCCCAAAGAGTGCTTGCTCGGTGAGAAGCAAACTCTTTTGCAAATTGTCAGTGGGAATAACTGAGACATGGCTGGATGATAGCTATGACTGGGCAGTTAATGTACAGGGTTACAATCTGTTTAGAAAGGATCGTCAAAACCGGAGAGGGGGAGGGGTCTGCCTTTATATAATTCCTATGAAAAAATGCTGTAGTGCAATATATTTACCGGCAAATATCACGCTATATCAGATATAGGTGTACCATGTCAATGTGCAGCCAGACTATGTAAAGCTAAGGGGAAGGGAACTATCAGCATCACGTGGGTAATCCTCATTGACTACTCCACTAGTGAATGACTAGTTGCTATAAACCCCCTGTATTGCAACAATCAATAGTCTGAACTGACCCAGCAAACGGCTGTCTGCCCTAAATAGTTAACATTAGGATTCGCTATGTCTGTACCTTAAACCTAATTTTCAGCTCAACGTTTCGCCATATGAGGGCTCATCAGGAGCTAGGTTAAGCACAGGACGTGTCCTACGCCTCGGGTGGTGAGGCGATAGCATCGGCGTCATGGTGGCCGTTATACGGCTGCCACTATCTGCAGTTTAAATGGGGGGAACCCCTCCCCTTTTGGGTGGATCTTGCAGCAGCCGGTGGGTGACTGGGTAATGGGCGTGTCGGAGATACAATGATTTCAAATATCTAAATACAGGGTTATCCAGCCCGTCTTATTTACAGTACACTTTGTCAATGGGGTCAAGCAAAATGATGGCAATTGGGATCACCGTATTTTTTCTCTAGAGCGTCTTTCTACTACCCCTGCCTACAGGCAGAGCAGTCGCTCCGACAGAGGCAACCCTACCTCTTCGTTGCTAAAACCCTGTCTAAATCCTATGCTGATCTTGTACTTGCTGTTTTCAAGTGGCCCGACGCGTTTTCACATAAAAGCTGGTTCATCAGGGACCATGTATAGGTTATTTCTAGTAATGGATGCTATCAACTTAGAGAACCTTACGTAGGCTCTAGTGAGTTGTAGTGTTGCTGAGGATGATAGGTGTGATATGAGGGTGTTTCCTGGCACTATGTTGCATTTTTGTTCCTTAGGCTATTTTCACACTCGCTTTTTGGCTTTCTGTTTGTGAAATATGTAATGGGCTCTCAGAAGTGGTCCAAAGCGGATCAGTTTTACCCTAATGCATTCTGAATGGAAAAGGATTCGCTCAGAATGCATCAGTTTGCCTCCGATCAGTCTCTATTCCGCTCTTGAGGAGGACACCAAAACGCTGCCTCCTCACAAAGGGTTAAATATGAGTCGACGAAGCAGCAGAAATGCTAAGAGAGATTATTTCCCCAATCTTTCTTTTTATAGCACAAGAACATCTACTTCCCAGCTCCGCTCCGAGCTCGTAACCTAGAATTACCCTGTCCGCTTCTGACAGACAGCGAGAGAAGGGGTGACATGACGGAGGATGGTTAACCCCTTCCTATCTAATGCATTAGAACAACATCAGATTACCTGGAATTCAGGAGGTTGGTTAAGACCTGGCTTTTTGTGTAGGATGACGAGGGGCCCACCAATATAGTCGTCGACAAGCGCTTCGATCGGATTGAGTTCCTCTAGAGCGCTATACAAGGACTTAGTAACATAACATAACATAACATTGATCATTCTTGACGCTGAGAAAAGTGCATTGCTCATGCCCACGTTCCGTGTTTGTTCATGGCAGTGTAGTCTCTGGTCAGTTTCCCCTGCCCTGTATTATATAAATGTGACGTATCTGTGATTGCTGCCTCCTATTATGGAGCTATGGACAGCAGAACATTCTAGTGACATGTAACACATATGTTCTTCTCTTACAGCACATGGCTTTATGAGTGAAGATGAATATCTGGAGATCACAGGAATCACACGGGAACAGTCTGGGGTATACGAATGCAGCGCTGCCAATGATGTCTCTTCCCCAGACGTCCGAAGGGTTAAAGTTACAGTCAACTGTAAGTAAATCCTCTGACTCATCCACAAAGAAAGTCTCAGTCATCTGTGAATATAAAGCCTATGTTATCTCTGAAAACATCCTGGCCGGCCAGTGACCAATCAATAGACACGCGACTGTAGTTTCCTGCCAATCCCACATCTCTGCACTTTACTAGGATCCTGCAGTATCTGGTCCTCTTCAGCCAGGAGGCAACGAGCCCAGCTCATTCACTGTCAGCAAATATTGTGCATCTAAGATGTCTTCTGTGTGTGTGTGTATGTATATATATATATATATATATATATACAGTACAGACCAAAAGTTTGGACACACCTTCTCATTCAAAGAGTTTTCTTTATTTGACTATGAAAATTGTAGATTCAGACTGAAGGTATCAAAACTATGAAATAACACATGTGGAATTATATACAAAAAAGTGTGAAACAACTGAAAATATGTCATATTCTAGGTTCTTCAAAGTAGCCACCTTTTGCTTTGATTACTGCTTTGCACACTCTTGGCATTCTCTTGATGAGCTTCAAGAGGTAGTCACCTGAAATGGTCTTCCAACAGTCTTGAAGGAGTTCCCAGAGATGCTTAGCACTTGTCGGCCCTTTTGCCTTCACTCTGCGGTCCAGCTCATCCCAAACCATCTCGATTGGGTTCAGGTCCGGTGACTGTGGAGGCAAGGTCATCTGGTGCAGCACCCCATCACTCTCCTTCATGGTCAAATAGCCCTTACACAGCCTGGAGGTGTGTTTGGGGTCATTGTCCTGTTGAAAAATAAATGATGGTCCAACTAAACGCAAACCGGATGGAATAGCATGCCACTGCAAGATGCTGTGGCATTGACCTGGTCTCTAATCTGAGCTGCTGTTAACCTGCGATTTCTGATGCTGGTGACTCGGATGAACTTATCCCCCGCAGCAGAGGTGACTCTTGGTCTTGCTTTCCTGGGGCGGTCCGCACGTGAGCCAGTTTCTTTGTAGCGCTTGATGGTTTTTGTGACTGCACTTGGGGACACTTTCAAAGTTTTCCCAATTTTTCGGACTGACTGACCTTCATTTCTTAAAGTAATGATGGCCACTCGTTTTTCTTTACTTAGCTGCTTTTTTCTTGCCATAATACAAATTCTAACAGTCTATTCAGTAGGACTATCAGCTGTGTATCCACCTGACTTCTCCACAACGCAACTGATGGTCCCAACCCCATTTATAAGGCAAGAAATTTGTCACGGATGGTGTACAGGAAACAAGACAATGCAACATGCATATATGACTCACTGGATCCAAAGCTAAGGAACCAAAAGGGAGACCCCTGCACAAAACCTGGCACTTTCCCTGGCTGCTCAGCCTATGCAAAGATCCCAAAGGTGGATGGTTGCATATCCACGTACCTCAACTATATAACCCCTGAACACCCTACAATAGTGAGGGGACACGGCCACCGGCTCCCTACACCAGACACGGAGGGAATCAGGGTCACCTGGGATCCAGCAAACAGAAAATAACAGATAAATGTACAGCACTTAACTTTGTAGCAGACTGGGAAACAGGATCAGCATGCACACACACTCCAGGAAGTAGTATAAGCCGCCCATTAATGCATTATGGGGCGGAATTTAAAGGGATGCAATCAGTCTAACTACATGACAGCTGAGAGAGGCTAACGAGATGAGGAACTGAACACCATAACAAGGAAAACTCAAGGAGGAGGTTCTGAAAGGCTTCTGTCAGAGCTTCTCAGCTGTCTGGTTGTGACAGTACCCCTCCCTCTACGAGTGGACTCCGCACACTCAGAGCCCACCTTCTCAGGATGGGACCTATGGAAAGCCCTGATGAGACGAGAGGCCTTAATGTCCGTCACTGGGACCCACATCCTCTCCTCAGGACCATAACCCTCCCAATGAACAAGGTACTGGAGAGAACCGCGGACAAGACGAGAATCCACAATCCTAGAGACCTGAAATTCAAGATTCCCATCAACCATAATCGGAGGAGGAGGCAAAGGCGAGGGTACAATGGGTTGAACATAAGGTTTCAATAAGGACTTATGAAAAACATTATGGATCTTCCAAGTCTGAGGAAGATCAAGACGGTAGGCAACAGGATTGATGACAGACAGGATTTTGTAAGGCCCAATAAACCTAGGACCCAACTTCCAGGAGGGAACCTTCAATTTTATATTCTTGGTAGACAACCACACCAGATCACCAACATTCAGGTCCGGACCAAGCACACGTCTCTTATCTGCCACACGCTTATATCTCTCACTCATGCTCTTTAGATTATTCGGAATCTTTTGCCAAATAGATGACAAAGACGAGGAGAATCTGTCCTCATCAGGTAAACCAGAAGACCCCTCTCCCGAGAAAGTCCCAAACTGCGGATGAAACCCATATGCACTAAAAAATGGTGGCTTATCAGAGGACTCCTGACGACGGTTATTTAAAGCAAACTCAGCAAGGGACAAAAAAGAACACCAATCCTCCTGATTCTCCACCACAAAACAGCGCAGATATGTCTCCAGATTCTGATTGACGCGCTCTGTCTGGCCATTCGACTGCAGGTGGAAAGCAGAAGAGAATGACAACTGAACCCCCAAGCGCGAACAGAAAGCCTTCCAGAATCTGGAAACAAACTGCGTGCCCCTATCAGAGACTATGTCTGAAGGAATACCGTGCAATTTGACAATGTGATCAATAAATGCCTGCGCCAGCGTCTTAGCATTGGGCAAACCAGGAAAAGGGATGAAATGCACCATTTTGCTAAAACGGTCCACCACCACCAGAATCACAGTCTTCCCCGAGGAATGAGGCAGGTCTGTTATGAAGTCCATGGACAGATGTGTCCAAGGACGGGAAGGAATGGGTAAGGGAAGGAGAGGACCTGACGGCCGTGAATGAGGGACTTTGGCACGAGCGCAAGTCTCGCAGGCTGCCACAAAACCCTCAACCGACTTACGAAGCGCAGGCCACCAGAATCTCCGAGCGATGAGATACAGTGTGGCTCTTGCCCCCGGGTGCCCAGCAAGGACCGTATCGTGGTGTTCCTTAAAAATCTTGTGTCTTAAAGCGAGAGGCACAAACAACCTCCCAGGAAGACAAAGATCAGGAGCCTCTGACTGGGCTGCCTGCACCTCTGCCTCCAATTCTGAAAAAAGAGCAGAGACCACTACACCTTCGGCCAAAATGGGACCCGGGTCTTCAAAATTCCCGCCTCCCAGAAAACAACGTGACAGGGCATCTGCCTTCACATTCTTAACCCCAGGGCGGAACGTGAGAACAAAATTAAATCTTGAAGAGAACAAAGACCATCTGGCCTGTCTCGGGTTCAGATGCTTGGCTGACTCCAAGTAGGCCAGATTTTTATGGTCAGTAAACACGGTAATAGGGTGTCTGGCTCCCTCTAGCCAATGGCGCCATTCCTCAAAAGCCAACTTGATGGTCAACAATTCCCTCCCACATCGTAATTTCTCTCTGCGGAGGAGAGTTTTTTCGAGAAAAAGGCACACGGTCGCCATTTGGCAGGAGAGGAACCCTGAGACAAGACCGCACCCACACCCACCTCAGAAGCATCAACCTCAACTATGAAGGGTAAAGAAATATCAGGTTGCACCAAGATGGGAGCGGAAGCAAAACTCTCCTTGATATTAGAAAAAGCCTTACGCGCCTCTACCGACCAAGAAGAAAAATCTACCCCCTTTCTGATCATATCAGTGAGTGGTTTAACAATAGAGGCATAATTCAAAATAAACTTCCTGTAATAATTGGCAAAGCCCAAAAAACGCATCAGCGCCTTCTGATTCTCAGGAAGCTCCCAGCGCGGACCTTCTCGGGGTCCATGCGAAAACCAGAAGCGGAGAGAAGAAACCCCAGAAATTGAATTTCTGGAACCGCAAACACACATTTTTCCACTTTCGCATATAATTTATTCTCCCGCAGGATGAGCAAGACCTGACGTAAATGTTCCTTATGAGTTTTGAAATCAGGAGAAAAAATCTAAATGTCATCCAGATACACTAATACAAATTTTCCCATCAAATGATAAAAAATGCTGTTCACGAAATGCTGAAAAACGGCTGGGGCATTCATCAAACCAAAAGGCATAACCAAATTTTCAAAATGGCCCTCAGGGGTATTGAAGGCCGTCTTCCATTCGTCTCCTTCTCTGACCCTGACCCGGTTGTATGCCCCTCTTAGATCTAATTTGGAAAAGACTTTAGCCCCAACAACCTGGTTAAACAGGTCCGGGATAAGAGGAAGCGGATAAGGGTCACGAATAGTGATACTGTTCAGCTCCCTGAAATCCAGACAAGGTCTTAAAGAACCATCTTTTTTCTTAACAAAGAAAAAACCAGCGGCAACAGGTTGACTTCGAGGGTCGTATGTGTCCTTTTCTCAGACTCTCAGAGATATAAGCACGCATAGCGATCCTTTCAGGTTGGGAAAGATTGTATAAACGAGATTTAGGCAGCTTGGCGCCTGGGATGAGATTAATAGGGCAATCGTACTCCCTGTGCGGGGGCAAATCCTGAACTCCACTCTCAGAGAAGACATCCGAAAATTCAGAGAGAAAAGATGGTACAGTCTTAGTAGCAACCTCAGAAACAGATGTCGTGAGGCAATTCTCTCTGCAAAAGTCACTCCAACCATTTATTTGCCTCGCTTGCCAATCAATGGTGGGGTTATGTTTAGTGAGCCAGGGTGGCCCCAACACCAGAGGAGTAGGCAAACCGCTAAGGACGAAACATGACACATCCTCAACATGAGCATCACTCACAATTAAACGGATATTGTGAACTATGCCCTTTAATGATTTCTGAGAAAGTGGAGCGGAATCAATAGCAAAAACAGGAAATATCCTTTCCCAAAGTGCACACCTGGAAACCATGAGTTATTGCAAATTGATTGTCAATGAGATTGACCGCTGCTCCACTATCCACAAAAATCTCACAAAAAATGCTCTTGCTCTCTAGCGCCACCCTAGCAGGCAGGACAAAACGGGAACTACAAGCAAACGGAAAACCTTCAATTTCCGCCTCAACCCTGCCAATAGTAACAGACGGAACATTTTTAAAAGATTTTTTCCTCTTTGTTTTTTTATTACTCCCAGAGAACTGCCTGAATCTCCTAGAGGGACAAATATTTGCCAAATTATTTATACCACAAAAACAAACCCTCCCATGCGGGCTGAATCTTCTATTGTCAGAAGCAATCAACCCCAGCTGCATGGGCTCCTGCTCAGAAGGGGGTGACAGCGACTGAGACCCCTGCGCACAGAATGGGACAGCTGCACTGTCCTGGGACTGAGTATGACAGAAAGTAGAGATCTCTCATTTCTGTCTAAGACGCCTGTCAATACGAACGGCCTGAGACATAGCAGAGTCCAAAGAAATAGGCCTTTCATGAAAGGCAAATGCATCTTTCGATCCCTCTGAAAGACCATGGCAAAATTGACTTCGGAGTGCAGCATCATTCCAACCAGTATCAGCTGCCCATCTCCGAAATTCTGAGCATAATAGACGTAGTCTAGACTCAGCCAGAGCAATACGATCCGGATCATCATATATCTGACCCAGGGCTAAAAAGAATTCATCTACTGAACGGAGGGGCCGTGCCCGCAGCAAACTACAGATTTCCCTCATCACCTTGGACATAAAAGGGGTCCCTTGGTCGGTCAGAACCTCTTTAGGTAATCCTACTCGGGAAAACATCTCCATTAATTCGTTTGCTACGAGTTTGGCCAAGGTATGTCGCAGTGGGGAGTGGCATAGTCTAGAATGACTAAGATGTGTTGATGCCCTCTGGCAGACTTCAGTACTGAGACTATGAGGTCCATAGCATTAGCTATTTGGTCAAACGGTATTTCGATAATCGAGAGAGGTACTAGGGGACTACAAAAATGTGGCTGGGGCCTAGTTATCTGGCAGGTCGGGCAAGACTTACAAAACTCTTCCACTTCCTTGAATATGCTGGGCCAGTAAAACCGCTGTAGAATGCGATACTGAGTTTTCTGCAGCCCCAGGTGACCCCCGAGAAAGTGTTGGTGGGCTAGATCTACCACGAGCTTGTGATAAGCCTTGGGGACCCCCAACTGTTCAATAGGCTCACCCTGTAGTTGGTTTACCCGATCCAACATATCCTGATGAAACACAAAACAGGGAAACACTGGCTCTGCCCCAGGTTGTTGTGGTTCACCATCTACTATTAACACATTTTCCCAGGCGCGGGATAGGGTTGGGTCCCGACGTTGGGCGGTACCAAAATTATCCCCTGAGACATTTAGGTCTGCCAATTCAGGACCCAGCGGCAAGTCCTCCACGTCTCCCACCATCACAGTTAGCAGGGTTGTCCCTCCCTCTTCCACCGAAGTGGAAGTAACCCCTACTACTGGCCCTTCGCTCTAAGGTTCCAAGGGTTCTGGTATCCCCCCTGAGCCGGGTCACTCTGCTAGGGTTACCCCTGTCTCATTGGTATCAGTCACTCTCATAGCAGGCCACGGTACCGGGAAGTCTTTCCCTATTATGAGTTCATAATGTAGATTTGTAGCGTCCATCTACCGGCCACCGTAATTTGAGACAGCAGCGCGGTGGTGTAGTCTTTTAAGTCTCCGTGAATGCATATCAACCCAACTTCCCGGCCAGTATACTCAGCGGACCGGGGTAGCCCTTACTAGGGTCACCAGACTCCCTGAGTCCAGCAGAGCATCTGCCGGAGTGTTTCCCACTTCCACCTGGCACAAGTGATCTAGATACTCTGGGGTACCTGTTGCACACAGCTTCCTGACATATATCGACTGACGGTAGCCATAGTTAGTGTCCATGGGCTCAACCCGAGGGGGACAGTCAGCCCTTTCATAGCCAGGCTCCTGACACCGATGGGCACATCCCGGGCGGGTTTTATTGGCTCAAATCTCTGTGGTTTGCCTACTCCCTTCCCGACAGAACCCTCCTTTAGATTCCTGGTAGCTTCATAGCATTCCACCAGGTCCACCATCTCAAGGGCATTGCCAGGAGACACCTGACCGATCCAGTGCTGGAGAGGGTATGGCAAAGCCCTCCAGAACATATTGGCTAACATACGATCCAGCATAGCTTTGGGACTCGGCACGTCAGGTTGTAGCCATTTTTGCAAGAGGTGAATTAAGTTATAATACTGGGGTCTTGCAGGCTCAGTCAGGTTGAACCCCCACTGGGCCCAGGCCAACACATTCACCCCCAGTCTTGCCAGAATCTCACCCTTGACTTTCTGGTTGTCGGCCGCTTGATGGCCCAGCAAGTCGAAATACACGCGCTGGGAATCGGATGCCAGGAACAGAGCGATGACCTCAGCCCACTATCCACGGGGTAGCTTTTCCCTGATGGCCACTTTCTCGTACATCGCCAGGTTGTTTTCGATGTCGTCTGCAGGAGTCATCTTAGTAATCGCGGCACTGACTGCTTTCCGGGCACCGTGGACACTTGGGGTTGCTCCTGCTGTCTGCAAAGCCATGGCATGTTGTAGCAGCAACTGGTTAGTCTCTTGCTGCTGCTTTATTAGCCTCGCGTTGCTGCAGGTTTGTCTGTTGCTGCTGCAGATTAGCCTCCATGAGGGCGCTCACAACAGCTTCCATTTTGTCGTGGGGCGCTGGTTGTAATACAGATGATTTAAGGTATGAAATACAACAGTGACTGAAAAATTTAGAAACTAAAAAAATCTGTGTTCATGCCAACCTTACTGCTCTTGCCTACATCCTCCACCAATTGTGGGGTTTCGCTCTGATAGACAGGATTAGCGGACGCAGTATAGAGGCTACAACAAGTTCTTTAAATCAAACAGTTTCTTTAGTTTTTTTTTTCATACTTTAGGCAAGTGAGAAAACAAGCTGTCATAATCAAACATAAAAGTCACCTTGCAGCGTTGGTGGTAATTCACACCATCCGGCAATTCAGCCTCAGAGTCCTTGACCATAGCAGTACCATCCTGTTTTCATGCCAAACAGGTTGCAAGCCTTCATCCAGACACAAGGCTCCCAGATCCCAATACAGATACCTAGCTTCTGAGCCCAGCTGCCTATTTAAGGACAGCCAGGTGCTGCCAAAACCCGGACCGGCACTTAAAATCTGGTCCAGTATTTGACCTCACCTGGCTGTAAATCAGCCCAGCAGCAAATGCTGGGAGGAAAATGCCTGTTTTCCCAGACAAAACCTCTCACTGTGTCACAAAATATATATATATATATATATATATATATATATGTGTGTAATATATCTATATTTCATGATATAATAATATAATAATATATATATATATATATATATATATATATATATATAAATCTCATTACATACCAGAAGAAACCATATCACTATATGCAAGGAGGTGTAATACCAGCTGCACATATACAATCAGAGGTCACACTACATTTTTTTCCGGAAGAGTAAAAATATTCCTCTTACCATTTTTGAGGAGTATTTTTAGCTGAGGAGGAGTACGAAAATTGCAGTTATTCATATATATATATATATATATATATATATATATATAAAATACGTAGGCCTATACAACATTTATCAGGTTGCTTTTTATGCAGGGAAACCATTACTAGTCTTCTCTATTATGTCTTCCATGCAGAAATAGCTAATTTTGCCCATTTTAAATTTACCTCTCAGAAGACCGAATCCCTACCTTTCTTTAAGCACCAAATCTGTCAGGGGCGTCTGGTCTTTGTGGCATGGATCAGTGGGTGGCTTGGTGGCACTGGGTGGGGTCTGCTATGAATGCACAGGAGGCAGTTATAGTACAGTCTTATGCACAATATATTGGACTGTTGAACAGTATAGTATACCGTATAGTCCTGTCTTTGATCTCTGGACAGTGCGCTCCATACATAAACCGTACAGGAAAATAGACCTCTTAGCTGTCCAGTGTACTTACATAGAAAAACTAATAGCCAAGAGGCTAAACAAAACCCTGTTTCTGACCCTTATGTTAAAACATAATTTTCATTTGATTGCTGTAATACCTAAACACCTAAAGGAAAAAAAGAATTTTAAAAACCTGCTGTTTCTCTAGATGACCTTATGTTGATAGTAGTGTTAATAGAGTCTTAAAGGTCTATAAAAGTAGGGTGCCTGCTTTTATAGATCATTGAGACTCTATTAACACTACTATCAACATCAGGTCATCTAGAGAAGCAGCAGGTTTTTTAAATTCCTTTTTTTTTTTCCTTTAGGTGTTTAGAATCCCAATAGCGGAGGAAAACTCTTCCGTTTCGTCCCTATTCATCGTCAATGGGGAAAAAACTGAACTGAACAAAACAGAATGCGCTCCGTTTCGTTTGGTTGCGTCCCCATCACGAGCAGAATAATGCTGCGATCAGCGTTTTTCTGTTTGCCATGTGGTGCAAAGCAAGACGGAATAGAAGACGCAATAGAAAACGGATCCGTCCCCCATTGACTGTCAATGGAGTTCATGACTGATTCGTCTTGGCTATTTTAAATATAATGCAACCGGATCCGTTGATAATGGATGCAAACAGTTGTATTATCAGTTACAGAAGCGTTATTACTGATTCATGATGGATCCAGCAAAAACGCTAGTGTGAAAGTAGCCAGTAGCCTTATATCATTATGGTCCATATCATGTTAAACATTAAACAAGAGGTTTAACTTATACTAGATTAAATATGTATGTATATGTGTGTGTGTGTGTGTGTGTGTGTGTGTGTGTGTATATACAGTAGGATGCAAAAGTTTGGGCAACCTTGTTAATCGTCATGATTTTCCTGTATAAATCGTTGATTGTTACGATAAAAAATGTCAGTTAAATATATCATATAGGAGACACACACAGTGATATTTGAGAAGTGAAATGAAGTTTATTGGATTTACAGAAAGTGTGCTATAATTGTTTAAACAAAATTAGGCAGGTGCATAAATTTGGGCACCACAAAAAAGAAATGAAATCAATATTGAGTAGATCCTCCTTTTGCAGAAATTACAGCCTGTAAACGCTTCCTGTAGGTTCCAATGAGAGTCTGGATTCTGGTTGAAGGTATTTTGGACCATTCCTCTTTACAAAACATCTTTAGTTCATTCAGGTTTGATGGCTTCCGAGCATGGACAGCTCTCTTTAAGTCACACCACAGATTTTCAATTATATTCAGGTCTGGGGACTGAGATGGCCATTCGAGAACATTGTACTTGTTCCTCTGCATAAATGCCTTAGTGGATTTTGAGCAGTGTTTAGTGTCGTTGTCTTGTTGAAAGATCCAGCCCCGGTGCAGCTTCAGCTTTGTCACTGATTCCTGGACATTGGTCTCCAGAATCTGCTGATACTGAGTGGAATCCATGCTTTCCCTCAACTTTGACAGGATTCCCAGTCCCTGCACTGGCCACACAGCCCCACAGCATGATGGAACCACTACCATATTTTACTGTAGGTAGCAGGTGTTTTTCTTGGAATGCTGTGTTCTTTTTCCTCCATGCAGAACGCCCCTTGTTATGGCCAAATAACTAAATTTTCGTTTTATCAGTCCACAGCACCTTATTCCAAAATGAAGCTGTCTTGTCCAAATGTGCTTTAGCCCACCTCAACGGCACTTTTTGTGCTGTGGGCGGAGAAAAGGCTTCCTCTGCATCGCTCTCGCATACAGCATCTCCTTGTGTAAAGTGTGCCAAATGGTTGAACGATGCACAGTGACTCTATCTGCAGCAAGATGATGTTGTAGGTCTTTGGTGCTGGTCTGTGGGTTGACTCTGACTGTTCTGACCATTCGTCGCTTCTGTCTATCTGAGATTTTTCTTGGTCTGCCACTTCGAGCCTTAACTTGGACTGAGCCTGTGGTCTTCCATTTCCTCAATATGTTCCTAACTGTGGAAACAGACAGCGGAAATCTCTGAGACAGCTTTCTGTATCCTTCCCCTAAACCATGATGGTGAACCATCTTCAGGTCATTTGAGAGTTGTTTTGAGACCCCCATGTTGCTACTCTTCAGAGAAAATTAAAAGAGGAGGGAAACTTACAATTGACCCCCTTAAATACTCTTTCTCATAATTGGATTCACCTGTGTATGTAGGTCAGGGGTCACTGAGCTTACCAAGCCAATTTGAGTTCCAATAATTAGTTTTAAAGGTTTTGGAATCAATAAAATGACAACAGTGCCCACATTTATGCACCCGCCTAATTTTGTTTAAACAATTATAGCACACTTTCTGTAAATCCAATAAACTTCATTTCACTTCTCAAATATCACTGTGTGTGTCTCCTATATGATATAGTTAACTGACATATTTTTATCGTAACAACCAACGATTTATACAGGAAAATCATTAAAATTAACAAGGTTGCCCAAACTTTCGCATCTCACTGTATGTGTGTATATATATATATATATATATATATATTTATATATACACACACACACATTGCCACCACCTCTTACACTTGGAGAATAATTACACTGAATATAAATTAAGGGATTATGAGGTGTTCTGATATTAACTCACGCTGGGATATGTATCATATGAAAAGCACATAGCACTTACAGTACAGACCAAAAGTTTGGACACACCTTCTCATTCAAAGAGTTTTCTTTATTTTCATGACTATGAAAATTGTAGATTCACACTGAAGGTATTAAAACTATGAATTAACACATGTGGAATTATATACATAACAAAAAAGTGTGAAACAACAAAAAATATGTCATATTCTAGGTTCTTCAAAGTAGCCACCCTTTGCTTTGATTACTGCTTTGCACACTCTTGGCATTCTCTTGATGAGCTTCAAGAGGTAGTCACCTGAAATGGTTTTCACTTCACAGGTGTGCCCTGTCAGGTTTAATAAGTGGGATTTCTTGCCTTATAAATGGGGTTGGGACCATCAGTTGCCGTGTGGAGAAGTCAGGTGGATACACAGCTGATAGTCCTACTGAATAGACTGTTAGCTGCTTTTGCTTTTTTCTTGCCATAATACAAATTCTAAGTAAAGAAAAATGAGTGGCCATCATTACTTTAAGAAATGAAGGTCAGTCAGTCCGAAAAATTGGGAAAACTTTGAAAGTGTCCCCAAGTGCAGTCACAAAAACCATCAAGCGCTACAAAGTAACTGGCTCACATGCGGCCCGTCCCAGGAAAGGAAGACCAAGAGTCACCTCTGCTGCGGAGGATAAGTTCATCCGAGTCACCAGCCTCAGAAATCACAGGTTAACAGCAGCTCAGATTAGAGACCAGGTCAATGCCACACAGAGTTCTAGCAGCAGACACATCTCTAGAACAACTGTTAAGAGGAGACTGTGTGAATCAGGCCTTCATGGTAGAATATCTTCTAGGAAACCACTGCTAAGGACAGGCAACAAGCAGAAGAGACTTGTTTGGGCTAAAGAACACAAGGAATGGACATTAGACCAGTGGAAATCTGTGCTTTGGTCTGATGAGTCCAAATTTGAGATCTTTGGTTCCAACCACTGTGTCTTTGTGTGACGCAGAAAAGGTGAACGGATGGACTCTACATGCCTGGTTCCCACCGTGAAGCATGAAGGAGGTGGTGTGATGGTGTGGGGGTGCTTTGCTGGTGACACTGTTGGTGATTTATTCAAAATTGAAGGCATACTGAACCAGCATGGCTACCACAGCATCTTGCAGCGGCATGCTATTCCATCCGGTTTGCGTTTAGTTGGACCATCATTTATTTTTCAACAGGACAATGACCCCAAACACACCTCCAGGCTGTGTAAGGGCTATTTGACCATGAAGGAGAGTGATGGGGTGCTGCGCTGATGACCTGGCCTCCATAGTCACCAGACCTGAACCCAATCGAGATGGTTTGGTGTGAGCTGGACCGCAGAGTGAAGGCAAAAGGGCCAACAAGTGCTAAGCATCTCTGGGAACTCCTTCAAGACTGTTGGAAGACTATTTCAGGTGACTACCTCTTGAAGCTCATCAAGAGAATGCCAAGAGTGTGCAAAGCAGTATTCAAAGCAAAAGGTGGCTACTTTGAAGAACCTAGAATATGACATATTTTCAATTGTTTCACACTTTTTTGTTATGTATATAATTCCACATGTGTTAATTCATAGTTTTGATGCCTTCAGTGTGAATCTATAATTTTCATAGTCATGAAAATAAAGAAAAGTCTTTGAATGAGAAGGTGTGTCCAAACCTTTGGTCTGTACTGTATGTGAATATGATATTTACATCTACAATGTGTTTTATACATGATAAGATATGATATTTTATATAATTGTTGATTGACGATTAAGTATACAAATGTTTTTATAGTCGCATGGGTTAATAAAGGACTACACATTTTTTCACCATTTGGAAGTACTGCAGTCTTTTTTCTTTTATTTATGCTTTGACTGTTGGTTACATCTAAACTGCTGACACTCCTTTCTGTGGTTACTGATCGTGCTGCCCTGGACTTTGTTGCTATTTTTTATATATATTGTAGGAAGGCGCAAGGGGCCGTTATTGATGGAAGGTATGTGTCACCGAGATTCCTGGCCTCGGTGAGGTAAGAGCCGGTAGTTTTAAATGTCAGCGGCACCTAGTGCTGACTGACACTGTTTTGTTGTTAGTATGGCTGTAAAGCCGATCTGGGCCGGCTCTTACTGGGAGTAGCCAAAGTGCTGGGTGGGTGGCTCTCCCCACGCTCCAGGCCGTTTTTTTTTTGGCCTATATAGAATCCAGTCAGCTGTCTCAACTGGGTGTGGTTTATCCTCCATCTGACAGAGAAGCTGGGAAGTCTCTGTGTTTTGGGACCTGTGAATTTGTGCCCCTAAGGCCTCATGCACACGACCGTGACGTTTTTTTTTTTTGCAGTTCACAAACCGTGGATACGCAAAAAAACGGAAGCCACCCATGTGCCTTCCACAATTTACGGAACGCGCGGCCCATTGTAGACATGCTTATTCTTGTCCAAGAATAGGACATGTTCTATTATTTTTTTTGCGGGGACCACGGTACAGAGCAACGGATGCGGACAGCACACATCTTTTGCGGCCCCATTGAAGTGAATGGGTCCGCATCCGAGCCGCAGAAAAGGCAGCTCGGATGCGGACCTAAACAACGGCCGTGTGCATGAGGCCTAAAGCCTGCTGTGGACTATGGATGGAAAACTGCTAACCAGGTGAAGATTTTGTTCTATGAACTTTGCATGGTGTGAACAAACACCAAGACTGTGAGCGGTTATTTTGTTTTTCCTTATGTGTGAATCAATAACGAACTGTTTAAGTTAAAGACTTTGTGATTGCCTCTATACTGTGTCTGCTAGCCTGTCTTCCAGAGCAAAACCCCACAATATATACAGTTGCCATGACATGGATTTCTGCACAAATTGGTCATAAAATGTGATCTGATCTTCATCTAAGTCCCAACAATAGGCAATCACAGTCTGCTTAAACTAATAACACACAAATAATTAAATGTTACCAAGTTGTTATTGAACACACCATGTAAACATTCACAGTGCAGGTGGAAAAAGTATGTGAACCCTTGGAATTAATAACTGGTTGAACCTCCTTTGGCAGCAATAACTTCAACCAAACGTTTCCTGTAGTTGCAGATCAGACATGCACAATACTCTTCGGATGTCTGGTGTGAATGGCTTTCTTGAGGTCATGCCACAGCATCTCAATCGGGTTGAGGTCAGGACTCTGACTGGGCCACTCCAGAAGGCGTATTTTCTTCTGTTTAAGCCATTCTGTGTCACGGACGGTGTACAGGAAACAAGACAAAGCAACATGCATATATGACTCACTGGATCCAAAGCTAAGGAACCAAAAGGGAGACCCCTGCACAAGACCTGAGACTTTCCCTGGCTGCTCAGCCTATGCAAAGATCCCAGAGGTGGATGGTTGCATATCCACGTACCTCGACTATATAACCCCTGAACACCCTACAAATAGTGAGGGGACACGACCACCGGCTCCCTACACCAGACACGGAGGGAGTCAGGGTCACCTGGGATCCAGCAAACAGAAAATAACAGATAAATGTTCAGCACTTAACTTTGTAGCAGACTGGAAAACAAGATCAGCATCTACACACACTCCAGGAAGTAGTATAAGCCGCCCAGTAATGCATTATGGGGAGGAATTTAAAGGGAAGCAATCAGTCCAACTACATGACAGCTGAGAGAGGCTAACGAGATGAGGAACTGAACATCACAACAAAGAAAACTCAAGGAGGAGGTTCTGAAAGGCTTCTGTCAGAGCTTCTCAGCTGTCTGGTTGTGACAGTACCCCTCCCTCTACGAGTGGACTCCGGACACTCAGAGCCCACCTTCTCAGGATGGGACCTATGGAAAGCCCTGATGAGACGAGAGGCCTTAATGTCCATCACTGGGACCCACATCCTCTCCTCAGGACCATAACCCTCCCAATGAACAAGGTACTGAAGAGAACCGCGGACAAGACGAGAATCCACAATCCTAGAGACCTGAAATTCAAGATTCCCATCAACCATAATCGGAGGAGGAGGCAAAGGCGAGGGTACAATGGGTTGAACATAAGGTTTCAATAAGGACTTATGAAAAACATTATGGATCTTCCAAGTCTGAGGAAGATCAAGACGGTAGGCAACAGGATTGATGACAGACAGGATTTTGTAAGGCCCAATAAACCTAGGACCCAACTTCCAGGAGGGAACCTTCAATTTTATATTCTTGGTAGACAACCACACCAGATCACCAACATTCAGGTCCGGACCAAGCACACGTCTCTTATCTGCCACACGCTTATATCTCTCACTCATGCTCTTTAGATTATCCTGAATCTTTTGCCAAATAGATGACAAAGACGAGGAGAAGCTGTCCTAATCAGGTAAACCAGAAGACCCCTCTCCCGAGAAAGTCCCAAACTGCGGATGAAACCCATATGCACCAAAAAATGGTGACTTATCAGAGGACTCCTGATGACGGTTATTTAAAGCAAACTCAGCAAGGGACAAAAAAGAACACCAATCCTCTTGATTCTCCGCCACAAAACAGCGCAGATATGTCTCCAGATTCTGATTGACGCGCTCTGTCTGGCCATTCGACTGCGGGTGGAAAGCAGAAGAGAATGACAACCGAACCCCCAAGCGAGAACAGAAAGCCTTCCAGAATCTGGAAACAAACTGCGTGCCCCTATCAGAGACTATGTCTGAAGGAATACCGTGCAATTTGACAATGTGATCAATAAATGCCTGCACCAGCGTCTTAGCATTGGGCAAACCAGGAAAAGGGATGAAATGCACCATTTTGCTAAAACGGTCCACCACCACCAGAATCACAGTCTTCCCCGAGGAACGAGGCAGGTCCGTTATAAAGTCCATGGACAGATGTGTCCAAGGACTGGAAGGAATGGGTAAGGGAAGGAGAGGACCTGATGGCCGTGAATGAGGGACTTTGACACAAGCGCAAGTCTCGCAGGCTGCCACAAAACCCTCAACCGACTTACGAAGCGCAGGCCACCAGAATCTCAGAGCGATGAGATCCAGTGTGGCTCTTGCCCCCGGGTGCCCAGCAAGGACCGTATCGTGGTGTTCCTTAAAAATATTGTGTCTTAAAGCGAGAGGCACAAACAACCTCCCAGGAGGACAAAGATCAGGAGCCTCTGACTGGGCTGCCTGCACCTCTGCCTCCAATTCAGAAAAAAGAGCAGAGACCACCACACCTTCAGCCAAAATGGGACCCGGGTCTTCAAAATTCCCGCCTCCCGGAAAACAACGTGACAGGGCATCTGCCTTCACATTCTTAACTCCAGGGCGGAACGTGACAACAAAATTAAACCTAGAAAAGAACAAAGACCATCTGGCCTGTCTCGGGTTCAGACGCTTGGCTGACTCCAAGTAGGCCAGATTTTTACGGTCAGTAAATACGGTAATAGGGTGTCTGGCTCCCTCTAGCCAATGGTGCCATTCCTCAAAAGCCAACTTGATGGCCAACAATTCCCTATCTCCCACATCATAATTTCTCTCTGCGGAGGAGAGTTTTTTCGAGAAAAAGGCACACGGTCGCCATTTGGCAGGAGAGGAACCCTGAGACAAGACCGCACCCACACCCACCTCAGAAGCATCAACCTCAACTATGAAGGGTAAAGAAATATCAGGTTGCACCAAGATGGGAGCGGAAGCAAAACTCTCCTTGATATTAGAAAAAGCCTTACGCGCCTCTACCGACCAAGAAATAAATTCTACCCCCTTTCTGGTCATATCAGTGAGTGGTTTAACAATAGAGGAATAATTCAAAATAAACTTCCTGTAATAATTGGCAAAGCCCAAAAAACGCATCAGCGCCTTCTGATTCTCAGGAAGCTCCCAGCGCGGACCTTCTCGGGGTCCATGCGAAAACCAGAAGCGGAGAGAAGAAACCCCAGAAATTGAATTTCTGGAACCGCAAACACACATTTTTCCACGTTTCGCATATAATTTATTCTCCCGCAGGATGAGCAAGACCTGACGTAAATGTTCCTTATGAGTTTTGAAATCAGGAGAAAAAATCTAAATGTCATCCAGATACACTAATACAAATTTTCCCATCAAATGATAAAAAATGCTGTTCACGAAATGCTGAAAAACGGCTGGGGCATTCATCAAACCAAAAGGCATAACCAAATTCTCAAAATGGCCCTCAGGGGTATTGAAGGCCGTCTTCCATTCGTCTCCTTCTCTGACCCTGACCCGGTTGTATGCCCCTCTTAGATCTAATTTGGAAAAGACTTTAGCCCCAACAACCTGGTTAAACAGGTCCGGGATAAGAGGAAGCGGATAAGGGTCACGAATAGTGATACTGTTCAGCTCCCTGAAATCCAGACAAGGTCTTAAAGAACCATCTTTTTTCTTAACAAAGAAAAAACCAGCGGCAACAGGTTGACTTCGAGGGTCGTATGTGTCCTTTTCTCAGACTCTCAGAGATATAAGCACGCATAGCGATCCTTTCAGGTTGGGAAAGATTGTATAAACGAGATTTAGGCAGCTTGGCGCCTGGGATGAGATTAATAGGGCAATCGTACTCCCTGTGCGGGGGCAAATCCTGAACTCCACTCTCAGAGAAGACATCCGAAAATTCAGAGAGAAAAGATGGTACAGTCTTAGTAGCAACCTCAGAAACAGATGTCGTGAGGCAATTCTCTCTGCAAAAGTCACTCCAACCATTTATTTGCCTCGCTTGCCAATCAATGGTGGGGTTATGTTTAGTGAGCCAGGGTGGCCCCAACACCAGAGGAGTAGGCAAACCGCTAAGGACGAAACATGACACATCCTCAACATGAGCATCACTCACAATTAAACGGATATTGTGAACTATGCCCTTTAATGATTTCTGAGAAAGTGGAGCGGAATCAATAGCAAAAACAGGAAATATCCTTTCCCAAAGTGCACACCTGGAAACCATGAGTTATTGCAAATTGATTGTCAATGAGATTGACCGCTGCTCCACTATCCACAAAAATCTCACAAAAAATGCTCTTGCTCTCTAGCGCCACCCTAGCAGGCAGGACAAAACGGGAACTACAAGCAAACGGAAAACCTTCAATTTCCGCCTCAACCCTGCCAATAGTAACAGACGGAACATTTTTAAAAGATTTTTTCCTCTTTTTTTTTTTATTACTCCCAGAGAACTGCCTGAATCTCCTAGAGGGACAAATATTTGCCAAATTATTTATACCACAAAAACAAACCCTCCCATGCGGGCTGAATCTTCTATTGTCAGAAGCAATCAACCCCAGCTGCATGGGCTCCTGCTCAGAAGGGGCTGACAGCGACTGAGACCCCTGCGCACAGAATGGGACAGCTGCACTGTCCTGGGACTGAGTATGACAGAAAGTAGAGATCTCTCATTTCTGTCTAAGACGCCTGTCAATACGAACGGCCTGAGACATAGCAGAGTCCAAAGAAATAGGCCTTTCATGAAAGGCAAATGCATCTTTCGATCCCTCTGAAAGACCATGGCAAAATTGACTTCGGAGTGCAGCATCATTCCAACCAGTATCAGCTGCCCATCTCCGAAATTCTGAGCATAATAGACGTAGTCTAGACTCAGCCAGAGCAATACGATCCGGATCATCATATATCTGACCCAGGGCTAAAAAGAATTCATCTACTGAACGGAGGGGCCGTGCCCGCAGCAAACTACAGATTTCCCTCATCACCTTGGACATAAAAGGGGTCCCTTGGTCGGTCAGAACCTCTTTAGGTAATCCTACTCGGGAAAACATCTCCATTAATTCGTTTGCTACGAGTTTGGCCAAGGTATGTCGCAGTGGGGAGTGGCATAGTCTAGAATGACTAAGATGTGTTGATGCCCTCTGGCAGACTTCAGTACTGAGACTATGAGGTCCATAGCATTAGCTATTTGGTCAAACGGTATTTCGATAATCGAGAGAGGTACTAGGGGACTACAAAAATGTGGCTGGGGCCTAGTTATCTGGCAGGTCGGGCAAGACTTACAAAACTCTTCCACTTCCTTGAATATGCTGGGCCAGTAAAACCGCTGTAGAATGCGATACTGAGTTTTCTGCAGCCCCAGGTGACCCCCGAGAAAGTGTTGGTGGGCTAGATCTACCACGAGCTTGTGATAAGCCTTGGGGACCCCCAACTGTTCAATAGGCTCACCCTGTAGTTGGTTTACCCGATCCAACATATCCTGATGAAACACAAAACAGGGAAACACTGGCTCTGCCCCAGGTTGTTGTGGTTCACCATCTACTATTAACACATTTTCCCAGGCGCGGGATAGGGTTGGGTCCCGACGTTGGGCGGTACCAAAATTATCCCCTGAGACATTTAGGTCTGCCAATTCAGGACCCAGCGGCAAGTCCTCCACGTCTCCCACCATCACAGTTAGCAGGGTTGTCCCTCCCTCTTCCACCGAAGTGGAAGTAACCCCTACTACTGGCCCTTCGCTCTAAGGTTCCAAGGGTTCTGGTATCCCCCCTGAGCCGGGTCACTCTGCTAGGGTTACCCCTGTCTCATTGGTATCAGTCACTCTCATAGCAGGCCACGGTACCGGGAAGTCTTTCCCTATTATGAGTTCATAATGTAGATTTGTAGCGTCCATCTACCGGCCACCGTAATTTGAGACAGCAGCGCGGTGGTGTAGTCTTTTAAGTCTCCGTGAATGCATATCAACCCAACTTCCCGGCCAGTATACTCAGCGGACCGGGGTAGCCCTTACTAGGGTCACCAGACTCCCTGAGTCCAGCAGAGCATCTGCCGGAGTGTTTCCCACTTCCACCTGGCACAAGTGATCTAGATACTCTGGGGTACCTGTTGCACTCAGCTTCCTGACATATATCGACTGACGGTAGCCATAGTTAGTGTCCATGGGCTCAACCCGAGGGGGACAGTCAGCCCTTTCATAGCCAGGCTCCTGACACCGATGGGCACATCCCGGGCGGGTTTTATTGGCTCAAATCTCTGTGGTTTGCCTACTCCCTTCCCGACAGAACCCTCCTTTAGATTCCTGGTAGCTTCATAGCATTCCACCAGGTCCACCATCTCAAGGGCATTGCCAGGAGACACCTGACCGATCCAGTGCTGGAGAGGGTATGGCAAAGCCCTCCAGAACATATTGGCTAACATACGATCCAGCATAGCTTTGGGACTCGGCACGTCAGGTTGTAGCCATTTTTGCAAGAGGTGAATTAAGTTATAATACTGGGGTCTTGCAGGCTCAGTCAGGTTGAACCCCCACTGGGCCCAGGCCAACACATTCACCCCCAGTCTTGCCAGAATCTCACCCTTGACTTTCTGGTTGTCGGCCGCTTGATGGCCCAGCAAGTCGAAATACACGCGCTGGGAATCGGATGCCAGGAACAGAGCGATGACCTCAGCCCACTATCCACGGGGTAGCTTTTCCCTGATGGCCACTTTCTCGTACATCGCCAGGTTGTTTTCGATGTCGTCTGCAGGAGTCATCTTAGTAATCGCGGCACTGACTGCTTTCCGGGCACCGTGGACACTTGGGGTTGCTCCTGCTGTCTGCAAAGCCATGGCATGTTGTAGCAGCAACTGGTTAGTCTCTTGCTGCTGCTTTATTAGCCTCGCGTTGCTGCAGGTTTGTCTGTTGCTGCTGCAGATTAGCCTCCATGAGGGCGCTCACAACAGCTTCCATTTTGTCGTGGGGCGCTGGTTGTAATACAGATGATTTAAGGTATGAAATACAACAGTGACTGAAAAATTTAGAAACTAAAAAAATCTGTGTTCATGCCAACCTTACTGCTCTTGCCTACATCCTCCACCAATTGTGGGGTTTCGCTCTGATAGACAGGATTAGCGGACGCAGTATAGAGGCTACAACAAGTTCTTTAAATCAAACAGTTTCTTTAGTTTTTTTTTTTCATACTTTAGGCAAGTGAGAAAACAAGCTGTCATAATCAAACATAAAAGTCACCTTGCAGCGTTGGTGGTAATTCACACCATCCGGCAATTCAGCCTCAGAGTCCTTGACCATAGCAGTACCATCCTGTTTTCATGCCAAACAGGTTGCAAGCCTTCATCCAGACACAAGGCTCCCAGATCCCAATACAGATACCTAGCTTCTGAGCCCAGCTGCCTATTTAAGGACAGCCAGGTGCTGCCAAAACCCGGACCGGCACTTAAAATCTGGTCCAGTATTTGACCTCACCTGGCTGTAAATCAGCCCAGCAGCAAATGCTGGGAGGAAAATGCCTGTTTTCCCAGACAAAACCTCTCACTGTGTCACAAAATATATATATATATATATATATGTGTGTAATATATCTATATTTCATGATATAATAATATAATAATATATATATATATATATATATATATAAATCTCATTACATACCAGAAGAAACCATATCACTATATGCAAGGAGGTGTAATACCAGCTGCACATATACAATCAGAGGTCACACTACATTTTTTTCCGGAAGAGTAAAAATATTCCTCTTACCATTTTTGAGGAGTATTTTTAGCTGAGGAGGAGTACGAAAATTGCAGTTATTCATATATATATATATATATATATATATATATATATATATATAAAATACGTAGGCCTATACAACATTTATCAGGTTGCTTTTTATGCAGGGAAACCATTACTAGTCTTCTCTATTATGTCTTCCATGCAGAAATAGCTAATTTTGCCCATTTTAAATTTACCTCTCAGAAGACCGAATCCCTACCTTTCTTTAAGCACCAAATCTGTCAGGGGCGTCTGGTCTTTGTGGCATGGATCAGTGGGTGGCTTGGTGGCACTGGGTGGGGTCTGCTATGAATGCACAGGAGGCAGTTATAGTACAGTCTTATGCACAATATATTGGACTGTTGAACAGTATAGTATACCGTATAGTCCTGTCTTTGATCTCTGGACAGTGCGCTCCATACATAAACCGTACAGGAAAATAGACCTCTTAGCTGTCCAGTGTACTTACATAGAAAAACTAATAGCCAAGAGGCTAAACAAAACCCTGTTTCTGACCCTTATGTTAAAACATAATTTTCATTTGATTGCTGTAATACCTAAACACCTAAAGGAAAAAAAGAATTTTAAAAACCTGCTGTTTCTCTAGATGACCTTATGTTGATAGTAGTGTTAATAGAGTCTTAAAGGTCTATAAAAGTAGGGTGCCTGCTTTTATAGATCATTGAGACTCTATTAACACTACTATCAACATCAGGTCATCTAGAGAAGCAGCAGGTTTTTTAAATTCCTTTTTTTTTTTCCTTTAGGTGTTTAGAATCCCAATAGCGGAGGAAAACTCTTCCGTTTCGTCCCTATTCATCGTCAATGGGGAAAAAACTGAACTGAACAAAACAGAATGCGCTCCGTTTCGTTTGGTTGCGTCCCCATCACGAGCAGAATAATGCTGCGATCAGCGTTTTTCTGTTTGCCATGTGGTGCAAAGCAAGACGGAATAGAAGACGCAATAGAAAACGGATCCGTCCCCCATTGACTGTCAATGGAGTTCATGACTGATTCGTCTTGGCTATTTTAAATATAATGCAACCGGATCCGTTGATAATGGATGCAAACAGTTGTATTATCAGTTACAGAAGCGTTATTACTGATTCATGATGGATCCAGCAAAAACGCTAGTGTGAAAGTAGCCAGTAGCCTTATATCATTATGGTCCATATCATGTTAAACATTAAACAAGAGGTTTAACTTATACTAGATTAAATATGTATGTATATGTGTGTGTGTGTGTGTGTGTGTGTGTGTGTGTATATACAGTAGGATGCAAAAGTTTGGGCAACCTTGTTAATCGTCATGATTTTCCTGTATAAATCGTTGATTGTTACGATAAAAAATGTCAGTTAAATATATCATATAGGAGACACACACAGTGATATTTGAGAAGTGAAATGAAGTTTATTGGATTTACAGAAAGTGTGCTATAATTGTTTAAACAAAATTAGGCAGGTGCATAAATTTGGGCACCACAAAAAAGAAATGAAATCAATATTGAGTAGATCCTCCTTTTGCAGAAATTACAGCCTGTAAACGCTTCCTGTAGGTTCCAATGAGAGTCTGGATTCTGGTTGAAGGTATTTTGGACCATTCCTCTTTACAAAACATCTTTAGTTCATTCAGGTTTGATGGCTTCCGAGCATGGACAGCTCTCTTTAAGTCACACCACAGATTTTCAATTATATTCAGGTCTGGGGACTGAGATGGCCATTCGAGAACATTGTACTTGTTCCTCTGCATAAATGCCTTAGTGGATTTTGAGCAGTGTTTAGTGTCGTTGTCTTGTTGAAAGATCCAGCCCCGGTGCAGCTTCAGCTTTGTCACTGATTCCTGGACATTGGTCTCCAGAATCTGCTGATACTGAGTGGAATCCATGCTTTCCTCAACTTTGACAGGATTCCCAGTCCCTGCACTGGCCACACAGCCCCACAGCATGATGGAACCACTACCATATTTTACTGTAGGTAGCAGGTGTTTTTCTTGGAATGCTGTGTTCTTTTTCCTCCATGCAGAACGCCCCTTGTTATGGCCAAATAACTAAATTTTCGTTTTATCAGTCCACAGCACCTTATTCCAAAATGAAGCTGTCTTGTCCAAATGTGCTTTAGCCCACCTCAACGGCACTTTTTGTGCTGTGGGCGGAGAAAAGGCTTCCTCTGCATCGCTCTCGCATACAGCATCTCCTTGTGTAAAGTGTGCCAAATGGTTGAACGATGCACAGTGACTCTATCTGCAGCAAGATGATGTTGTAGGTCTTTGGTGCTGGTCTGTGGGTTGACTCTGACTGTTCTGACCATTCGTCGCTTCTGTCTATCTGAGATTTTTCTTGGTCTGCCACTTCGAGCCTTAACTTGGACTGAGCCTGTGGTCTTCCATTTCCTCAATATGTTCCTAACTGTGGAAACAGACAGCGGAAATCTCTGAGACAGCTTTCTGTATCCTTCCCCTAAACCATGATGGTGAACCATCTTCAGGTCATTTGAGAGTTGTTTTGAGACCCCCATGTTGCTACTCTTCAGAGAAAATTAAAAGAGGAGGGAAACTTACAATTGACCCCCTTAAATACTCTTTCTCATAATTGGATTCACCTGTGTATGTAGGTCAGGGGTCACTGAGCTTACCAAGCCAATTTGAGTTCCAATAATTAGTTTTAAAGGTTTTGGAATCAATAAAATGACAACAGTGCCCACATTTATGCACCCGCCTAATTTTGTTTAAACAATTATAGCACACTTTCTGTAAATCCAATAAACTTCATTTCACTTCTCAAATATCACTGTGTGTGTCTCCTATATGATATAGTTAACTGACATTTTTTATCGTAACAACCAACGATTTATACAGGAAAATCATTAAAATTAACAAGGTTGCCCAAACTTTCGCATCTCACTGTATGTGTGTATATATATATATATATATATATATATATACACACACACACATTGCCACCACCTCTTACACTTGGAGAATAATTACACTGAATATAAATTAAGGGATTATGAGGTGTTCTGATATTAACTCACGCTGGGATATGTATCATATGAAAAGCACATAGCACTTACAGTACAGACCAAAAGTTTGGACACACCTTCTCATTCAAAGAGTTTTCTTTATTTTCATGACTATGAAAATTGTAGATTCACACTGAAGGTATTAAAACTATGAATTAACACATGTGGAATTATATACATAACAAAAAAGTGTGAAACAACAAAAAATATGTCATATTCTAGGTTCTTCAAAGTAGCCACCCTTTGCTTTGATTACTGCTTTGCACACTCTTGGCATTCTCTTGATGAGCTTCAAGAGGTAGTCACCTGAAATGGTTTTCACTTCACAGGTGTGCCCTGTCAGGTTTAATAAGTGGGATTTCTTGCCTTATAAATGGGGTTGGGACCATCAGTTGCCGTGTGGAGAAGTCAGGTGGATACACAGCTGATAGTCCTACTGAATAGACTGTTAGCTGCTTTTGCTTTTTTCTTGCCATAATACAAATTCTAAGTAAAGAAAAATGAGTGGCCATCATTACTTTAAGAAATGAAGGTCAGTCAGTCCGAAAAATTGGGAAAACTTTGAAAGTGTCCCCAAGTGCAGTCACAAAAACCATCAAGCGCTACAAAGTAACTGGCTCACATGCGGCCCGTCCCAGGAAAGGAAGACCAAGAGTCACCTCTGCTGCGGAGGATAAGTTCATCCGAGTCACCAGCCTCAGAAATCACAGGTTAACAGCAGCTCAGATTAGAGACCAGGTCAATGCCACACAGAGTTCTAGCAGCAGACACATCTCTAGAACAACTGTTAAGAGGAGACTGTGTGAATCAGGCCTTCATGGTAGAATATCTTCTAGGAAACCACTGCTAAGGACAGGCAACAAGCAGAAGAGACTTGTTTGGGCTAAAGAACACAAGGAATGGACATTAGACCAGTGGAAATCTGTGCTTTGGTCTGATGAGTCCAAATTTGAGATCTTTGGTTCCAACCACTGTGTCTTTGTGTGACGCAGAAAAGGTGAACGGATGGACTCTACATGCCTGGTTCCCACCGTGAAGCATGAAGGAGGTGGTGTGATGGTGTGGGGGTGCTTTGCTGGTGACACTGTTGGTGATTTATTCAAAATTGAAGGCATACTGAACCAGCATGGCTACCACAGCATCTTGCAGCGGCATGCTATTCCATCCGGTTTGCGTTTAGTTGGACCATCATTTATTTTTCAACAGGACAATGACCCCAAACACACCTCCAGGCTGTGTAAGGGCTATTTGACCATGAAGGAGAGTGATGGGGTGCTGCGCTGATGACCTGGCCTCCATAGTCACCAGACCTGAACCCAATCGAGATGGTTTGGTGTGAGCTGGACCGCAGAGTGAAGGCAAAAGGGCCAACAAGTGCTAAGCATCTCTGGGAACTCCTTCAAGACTGTTGGAAGACTATTTCAGGTGACTACCTCTTGAAGCTCATCAAGAGAATGCCAAGAGTGTGCAAAGCAGTATTCAAAGCAAAAGGTGGCTACTTTGAAGAACCTAGAATATGACATATTTTCAATTGTTTCACACTTTTTTGTTATGTATATAATTCCACATGTGTTAATTCATAGTTTTGATGCCTTCAGTGTGAATCTATAATTTTCATAGTCATGAAAATAAAGAAAAGTCTTTGAATGAGAAGGTGTGTCCAAACCTTTGGTCTGTACTGTATGTGAATATGATATTTACATCTACAATGTGTTTTATACATGATAAGATATGATATTTTATATAATTGTTGATTGACGATTAAGTATACAAATGTTTTTATAGTCGCATGGGTTAATAAAGGACTACACATTTTTTCACCATTTGGAAGTACTGCAGTCTTTTTTCTTTTATTTATGCTTTGACTGTTGGTTACATCTAAACTGCTGACACTCCTTTCTGTGGTTACTGATCGTGCTGCCCTGGACTTTGTTGCTATTTTTTATATATATTGTAGGAAGGCGCAAGGGGCCGTTATTGATGGAAGGTATGTGTCACCGAGATTCCTGGCCTCGGTGAGGTAAGAGCCGGTAGTTTTAAATGTCAGCGGCACCTAGTGCTGACTGACACTGTTTTGTTGTTAGTATGGCTGTAAAGCCGATCTGGGCCGGCTCTTACTGGGAGTAGCCAAAGTGCTGGGTGGGTGGCTCTCCCCACGCTCCAGGCCGTTTTTTTTTTGGCCTATATAGAATCCAGTCAGCTGTCTCAACTGGGTGTGGTTTATCCTCCATCTGACAGAGAAGCTGGGAAGTCTCTGTGTTTTGGGACCTGTGAATTTGTGCCCCTAAGGCCTCATGCACACGACCGTGACGTTTTTTTTTTTGCAGTTCACAAACCGTGGATACGCAAAAAAACGGAAGCCACCCATGTGCCTTCCACAATTTACGGAACGCGCGGCCCATTGTAGACATGCTTATTCTTGTCCAAGAATAGGACATGTTCTATTATTTTTTTTGCGGGGCCACGGTACAGAGCAACGGATGCGGACAGCACACATCTTTTGCGGCCCCATTGAAGTGAATGGGTCCGCATCCGAGCCGCAGAAAAGGCAGCTCGGATGCGGACCTAAACAACGGCCGTGTGCATGAGGCCTAAAGCCTGCTGTGGACTATGGATGGAAAACTGCTAACCAGGTGAAGATTTTGTTCTATGAACTTTGCATGGTGTGAACAAACACCAAGACTGTGAGCGGTTATTTTGTTTTTCCTTATGTGTGAATCAATAACGAACTGTTTAAGTTAAAGACTTTGTGATTGCCTCTATACTGTGTCTGCTAGCCTGTCTTCCAGAGCAAAACCCCACAATATATACAGTTGCCATGACATGGATTTCTGCACAAATTGGTCATAAAATGTGATCTGATCTTCATCTAAGTCCCAACAATAGGCAATCACAGTCTGCTTAAACTAATAACACACAAATAATTAAATGTTACCAAGTTGTTATTGAACACACCATGTAAACATTCACAGTGCAGGTGGAAAAAGTATGTGAACCCTTGGAATTAATAACTGGTTGAACCTCCTTTGGCAGCAATAACTTCAACCAAACGTTTCCTGTAGTTGCAGATCAGACATGCACAATACTCTTCGGATGTCTGGTGTGAATGGCTTTCTTGAGGTCATGCCACAGCATCTCAATCGGGTTGAGGTCAGGACTCTGACTGGGCCACTCCAGAAGGCGTATTTTCTTCTGTTTAAGCCATTCTGTGTCACGGACGGTGTACAGGAAACAAGACAAAGCAACATGCATATATGACTCACTGGATCCAAAGCTAAGGAACCAAAAGGGAGACCCCTGCACAAGACCTGAGACTTTCCCTGGCTGCTCAGCCTATGCAAAGATCCCAGAGGTGGATGGTTGCATATCCACGTACCTCGACTATATAACCCCTGAACACCCTACAAATAGTGAGGGGACACGACCACCGGCTCCCTACACCAGACACGGAGGGAGTCAGGGTCACCTGGGATCCAGCAAACAGAAAATAACAGATAAATGTTCAGCACTTAACTTTGTAGCAGACTGGAAAACAAGATCAGCATCTACACACACTCCAGGAAGTAGTATAAGCCGCCCAGTAATGCATTATGGGGAGGAATTTAAAGGGAAGCAATCAGTCCAACTACATGACAGCTGAGAGAGGCTAACGAGATGAGGAACTGAACATCACAACAAAGAAAACTCAAGGAGGAGGTTCTGAAAGGCTTCTGTCAGAGCTTCTCAGCTGTCTGGTTGTGACAGTACCCCTCCCTCTACGAGTGGACTCCGGACACTCAGAGCCCACCTTCTCAGGATGGGACCTATGGAAAGCCCTGATGAGACGAGAGGCCTTAATGTCCATCACTGGGACCCACATCCTCTCCTCAGGACCATAACCCTCCCAATGAACAAGGTACTGAAGAGAACCGCGGACAAGACGAGAATCCACAATCCTAGAGACCTGAAATTCAAGATTCCCATCAACCATAATCGGAGGAGGAGGCAAAGGCGAGGGTACAATGGGTTGAACATAAGGTTTCAATAAGGACTTATGAAAAACATTATGGATCTTCCAAGTCTGAGGAAGATCAAGACGGTAGGCAACAGGATTGATGACAGACAGGATTTTGTAAGGCCCAATAAACCTAGGACCCAACTTCCAGGAGGGAACCTTCAATTTTATATTCTTGGTAGACAACCACACCAGATCACCAACATTCAGGTCCGGACCAAGCACACGTCTCTTATCTGCCACACGCTTATATCTCTCACTCATGCTCTTTAGATTATCCTGAATCTTTTGCCAAATAGATGACAAAGACGAGGAGAATCTGTCCTCATCAGGTAAACCAGAAGACCCCTCTCCCGAGAAAGTCCCAAACTGCGGATGAAACCCATATGCACCAAAAAATGGTGACTTATCAGAGGACTCCTGACGACGGTTATTTAAAGCAAACTCAGCAAGGGACAAAAAAGAACACCAATCCTCTTGATTCTCCGCCACAAAACAGCGCAGATATGTCTCCAGATTCTGATTGACGCGCTCTGTCTGGCCATTCGACTGCGGGTGGAAAGCAGAAGAGAATGACAACCGAACCCCCAAGCGAGAACAGAAAGCCTTCCAGAATCTGGAAACAAACTGCGTGCCCCTATCAGAGACTATGTCTGAAGGAATACCGTGCAATTTGACAATGTGATCAATAAATGCCTGCACCAGCGTCTTAGCATTGGGCAAACCAGGAAAAGGGATGAAATGCACCATTTTGCTAAAACGGTCCACCACCACCAGAATCACAGTCTTCCCCGAGGAACGAGGCAGGTCCGTTATAAAGTCCATGGACAGATGTGTCCAAGGACTGGAAGGAATGGGTAAGGGAAGGAGAGGACCTGATGGCCGTGAATGAGGGACTTTGACACAAGCGCAAGTCTCGCAGGCTGCCACAAAACCCTCAACCGACTTACGAAGCGCAGGCCACCAGAATCTCAGAGCGATGAGATCCAGTGTGGCTCTTGCCCCCGGGTGCCCAGCAAGGACCGTATCGTGGTGTTCCTTAAAAATATTGTGTCTTAAAGCGAGAGGCACAAACAACCTCCCAGGAGGACAAAGATCAGGAGCCTCTGACTGGGCTGCCTGCACCTCTGCCTCCAATTCAGAAAAAAGAGCAGAGACCACCACACCTTCAGCCAAAATGGGACCCGGGTCTTCAAAATTCCCGCCTCCCGGAAAACAACGTGACAGGGCATCTGCCTTCACATTCTTAACTCCAGGGCGGAACGTGACAACAAAATTAAACCTAGAAAAGAACAAAGACCATCTGGCCTGTCTCGGGTTCAGACGCTTGGCTGACTCCAAGTAGGCCAGATTTTTATGGTCAGTAAATACGGTAATAGGGTGTCTGGCTCCCTCTAGCCAATGGTGCCATTCCTCAAAAGCCAACTTGATGGCCAACAATTCCCTATCTCCCACATCAGTAATTTCTCTCTGCGGAGGAGAGTTTTTTCGAGAAAAAGGCACACGGTCGCCATTTGGCAGGAGAGGAACCCTGAGACAAGACCGCACCCACACCCACCTCAGAAGCATCAACCTCAACTATGAAGGGTAAAGAAATATCAGGTTGCACCAAGATGGGAGCGGAAGCAAAACTCTCCTTGATATTAGAAAAAGCCTTACGCGCCTCTACTGACCAAGAAATAAATCTACCCCCTTTCTGGTCATATCAGTGAGTGGTTTAACAATAGAGGAATAATTCAAAATAAACTTCCTGTAATAATTGGCAAAGCCCAAAAAACGCATCAGCGCCTTCTGATTCTCAGGAAGCTCCCACTCAAGCACAGCGCGGACCTTCTCGGGGTCCATGCGAAAACCAGAAGCGGAGAGAAGAAACCCCAGAAATTGAATTTCTGGAACCGCAAACACACATTTTTCCAGTTTCGCATATAATTTATTCTCCCGCAGGATGAGCAAGACCTGACGTAAATGTTCCTTATGAGTTTTGAAATCAGGAGAAAAAATCAAAATGTCATCCAAATACACTAATACAAATTTTCCCATCAAATGATAAAAAATGCTGTTCACGAAATGCTGAAAAACGGCTGGGGCATTCATCAAACCAAAAGGCATAACCAAATTCTCAAAATGGCCCTCAGGGGTATTGAAGGCCGTCTTCCATTCGTCTCCTTCTCTGACCCTGACCAGGTTGTATGCCCCTCTTAGATCTAATTTGGAAAAGACTTTAGCCCCAACAACCTGGTTAAACAGGTCCGGGATCAGAGGAAGCGGATAAGGGTCACGAATAGTGATACTGTTCAGCTCCCTGAAATCCAGACAAGGTCTTAAAGAACCATCTTTTTTCTTAACAAAGAAAAAACCAGCGGCAACAGGTGACTTCGAGGGTCGTATGTGTCCTTTTCTCAGACTCTCAGAGATATAAGCACGCATAGCGATCCTCTCAGGTTGGGAAAGATTGTATAAACGAGATTTAGGCAGTTTGGCGCCTGGGATGAGATTAATAGGGCAATCGTACTCCCTGTGCGGGGGCAAATCCTGAACTCCACTCTCAGAGAAGACATCCGAAAATTCAGAGAGAAAAGATGGTACAGTCTTAGTAGCAACCTCAGAAACAGATGTCGTGAGGCAATTCTCTCTGCAAAAGTCACTCCAACCATTTATTTGCCTCGCTTGCCAATCAATGGTGGGGTTATGTTTAGTGAGCCAGGGTAGCCCCAACACTAGAGGAGTAGGCAAACCGCTAAGGACGAAACATGACACATCCTCAACATGAGCATCACTCACAATTAAACGGATATTGTGAACTATGCCCTTTAATGATTTCTGAGAAAGTGGAGCGGAATCAATAGCAAAAACAGGAATATCCTTTCCCAAAGTGCACACCTGGAAACCATGAGTTATTGCAAATTGATTATCAATGAGATTGACAGCTGCTCCACTATCCACAAAAATCTCACAAAAAATGTTCTTGCTCTCTAGCGCCAGGACAAAACGGGAACTACAAGCAAACGGAAAACCTTCAATTTCCGCCTCAACCCTGCCAATAGTAACAGACGGAACATTTTTAAAAGATTTTTTCCTGTTTGTTTCTTTATTACTCCCAGAAAACTGCCTGAATCTCCTACAGGGACAACCATTTGCCAAATGATTTATACCTCCACAACAAAAACAATCCCTCCCATGCAAGCTGAATCTTCTATTGTCAGAAGCAATCAACCCCAGCTGCATGGGCTCCTGCTCAGCAGGGGCTGACAGCGACCGAGACCCCTGCGCACAGAATGAGACCGCTGCACTGTCCTGGGACTGAGTATGACAGGAAGGGGACATCTCTCCTCTCTCTCTAAGACGCCTGTCAATACGAACGGCCTGAGACATAGCAGAGTCTAAAGAAATAGGCCTCTCATGAAAGGCAAATGCATCTTTCAATCCCTCTGAAAGACCATGGCAAAATTGACTTCGGAGTGCAGCATCATTCCAACCAGTATCAGCTGCCCATCTCCGAAATTCTGAGCAGTATATTTCTGCGGATTGTTTACCCTGGCACAATAGACGTAGTCTAGACTCAGCCAGAGCAATACGATCCCGATCATCATATATCTGACCCAGGGCTAAAAAGAATTCATCCACTGAACGGAGAGGCCGTGCCCCCTCCGGCAGCGAAAAGGCCCAAGACTGAGCGTTACCCCTGAGCAGCGATATAATGATCCCCACCCTCCGTTCCTCATCACCAGAGGAATGGGGAAGAAGGCGAAAATGGAGTTTGCAAGCCTCTCTAAAACGCACAAAATTCTCACTACCCCCGGAGAACGTATCCGGGAGCGAGATCTTAGGCTCAGAACAAACTCCATGAACGCAAGCTGAACCGGTCACTTGAAGCTGAGAAAAAGTCTTACGGAGATCAGCTACCTCCAATGAAAGACCCTGGAAGCGTTCAGCCAAAAGTGAAACCGGATCCATGCTTGAGACGGTTTTGGCGGCTTATAATGTCACGGACAGTGTACAGGAAACAAGACAAAGCAACATGCATATATGACTCACTGGATCCAAAGCTAAGGAACCAAAAGGGAGACCCCTGCACAAGACCTGAGACTTTCCCTGGCTGCTCAGCCTATGCAAAGATCCCAGAGGTGGATGGTTGCATATCCACGTACCTCGACTATATAACCCCTGAACACCCTACAATAGTGAGGGGACACGACCACCGGCTCCCTACACCAGACACGAAGGGAGTCAGGGTCACCTGGGATCCAGCAAACAGAAAATAACAGATAAATGTTCAGCACTTAACTTTGTAGCAGACTGGAAAACAAGATCAGCATCTACACACACTCCAGGAAGTAGTATAAGCCGCCTAGTAATGCATTATGGGGAGGAATTTAAAGGGAAGCAATCAGTCCAACTACATGACAGCTGAGAGAGGCTAACGAGATGAGGAACTGAACATCACAACAAAGAAAACTCAAGGAGGAGGTTCTGAAAGGCTTCTGTCAGAGCTTCTCAGCTGTCTGGTTGTGACATTTTGTTGTTGATTTACTTCTATGCTGTGGGTCGTTGTCCTGTTGCAACACCCATCTTCTGTTGAGCTTCAGCTGGTGGACAGATGGCCTTAAGTTCTCCTGAAAAATGTCTTGATAAACTTGGGAATTCATTTTTCCTTTGATGATAGCAATCCGTCCAGGCCCTGACGCAGCAAAGCAGCCCCAAACCATGATGCCCCCACTACCATGCTTCACAGTTGGGTTGAAGTTTTGATGTTGGTGTGCTGTGCCTCTTTTTCTCCACACATAGTGTTGTGTGTTTCTTTCAAACAACTCAACTTTGGTTTCATCTGTCCACAGAATATTTTGCCAGTATTGCTGTGGAACATCCAGGTGCTCTTGTGCAAACTGTAAACGTGCAGCAATGTTTTTTTTGGACAGCAGTGGCTTCCTCTGTTGTATCCTCCCATGAAATCCATTCTTGTTTAGTGTTTTACGTATCATAGATTCGCTAACAGGGATGTTAGCATATGCCAGAGACTTTTGTAAGTCTTTAGCTGACACTCTAGAATTCTTCTTCACCTCATTGAGCAGTCTGCGCTGTGCTCTTGCAGTCATCTTTACAGGACGGCCACTCCTAGGGAGAGTAGCAGCAGTGCTGAACTTTCTCCATTTATAGACAATTTGTCTTACTGTGGACTGATGAACAGCAAGGCTTTTGGAGATACTTTTATAAACCTTTCCAGGTTTATGCAAGTCAACAATACTTAATCGTAGGTCTTCTGAGAGCTCTTTTGTTTCGAGGCATCAGGCAATGATTCTTGTGAAAAGCAAACCCAGAACTGGTGTGTGTTTTTTATAGGGCAGGGCAGCTGTAACCAACACCTCCAATCTCATCTCATTGATTGGACTCCAGTTGGCTTACACCTCACTCCAATTAGCTCTTGGAGATGTCATTAGTCTAGGGATTCACATACTTTTTCCACCTGCACTTTGACTGTTTACATGGTGTGTTCAATAAAAACATGGTAATATTTAATTATGTGTGTGTTATTAGTTTAAGCAGACTGTGATTGTCTATTGTTGTGACTTAGATGAAGATCAAATCACAATGTATGACAAATTTGTGCAGAAATCCATATAATTCCAAAGGGTTCACATACCTTTTCTTGCAACTGTACATATTACAGAAGATGCTCAGGTTATACCAGTATTGTCCATTTCACTTTATACAAGACGATGTATAACTAACACTAGCTGTGCATATATATTTATATACCGAAAGATCATCTGGTTATACCAGTTTGGCCCATAACACTATATACCATACAAAATGTATAACTTACACCAGCTGTACTTATATCATTACATAAGAGATGCCCAGATTATACCAACATGGTCGATATCACTCTATACTAGATGTATAACTTATACAAGCTGTAGATATATATTGATATAGTAGAGAATGCCGATTGTACCTGTTCTCCTTGGTAATCTGGGATATCTCTGTTTTGTGGGTTCCCTGTTTTAATGTTTTATACTTCTGTTATGTTGTGATGTTTGTGTAAGGGCCTCATTGTGTTCTGCATGCCAATTATGTGCAGGCTCTACTTCCCCACATTACAGCCATATTAAGGTTTTTTCAGGCTCATAATTTCTCATTTATTGCTTGTTTTTCACATGTCTGGTTCAGAGGCTGTGCAGCGTTTCTGAAATGTGACAACGGTTTCTCATGTACTTTCACATTAGCATATTGATTGTCTATTACTATCACCTTCATGTACTTAACAGTTGGCTGCTCATTTGCGAGCATTGCGCAATATGAAGGTTGTGGGTTTTGCTGCTCTGGTAGCTTGTGTTTTGTTGATGTCATTGGACTGTGATACCTGAACTATCGGTCCTACATTACTTGGGCTCTATTGATGGTTGCATATCTTCTGCAGATCCACCCTATATTTTAGATGCACGGAACATTGGTGTTCCATTGGGCCATCAAGGGATTCTGCAGTGTGACGCACTGGCTGTCCCTACAGCTGAATTTTTCTGGTACAAGGAAGACAAAAGGTAAGGCTTCTGGCCCAGCCAGTGAAATAGGACCAGGTGGTCATGCTATTGTAGTAGCGGACTAGGGGGAGTCACTTAGATGGACAAGATAAAGGCACATGGGTGTAGGTTGACTGGGTGAATGCATATGGTAGTATGATTGCAGGGTTGAGAAACATGGTAGTAAGAAAGCAGTGCTGAGGCACCTGGGAGTAAATTGGCATATTGGGGGCACATGGTAGTATAAGGATAGGACGGAGGGACACAGTAGTAACATTTCGGGGAGTGAGGGGTTAGACACACGGTAGCAAAAGTGCATAGTGAAAGCTCACAGGACTAGGAGTGCAGGGCAAGGGTGGAAGGCAAGGTGGAAGCACACAAGAGAAATTCGGCAAGGTGGAAGCAGATATGACTGAGGGATGGGTGGAAGCACACAGGAGTAGAATGCAGAGTGGAAGTACACAGAAGTAGGATGCAGGGTAGAAGCAGACAAGAATAAAAGTACAGGGTAAAAGCAGACAGGAGTATGATGCAGTGTGGAAGTACATAGGAGTAGTATGCAGGATGGAAGCACGCATGAGTAGGAGAGCAAGGTGGAAGTACACAGAAGTAGCATGGAGGGTGGAAGCAGACAAGAATAAAAGTACAGGGTGAAAGCAGACATGAGTAGGATGCAGGGTGGAAGTACATAGGAGTAGTATGCAAGATGGAAGCAGGCATGAGTAGGGTAGAAGCACACAGCAATAGGATGCAGGGTGGAAGCAGACCTGGGTTGGATGCAGGGTGGAAGTACACTGAAGTAGGAGGGCAAGATAGATGCACATAGATGTAGGAGGTCAGGGTCTTATTGCTGAAACTTGACAGCATTGTTGTATTTTGCAGGCTGAGCGACTCCAGGAAAGGAGTGAAGGTGGAGAACAGAGAGACATTTTCTCGTGTAACATTCTTCAATGTTTCAGAACAAGACTATGGGAACTACACATGTGTGGCCATGAACCGGTTGGGACACAGCAATGCCAGCGTTATTCTGTTTGGTAAGTCTTGAGCTAGGCAAGGTCCACGATGAGCTGTGTAGCATCCTGGGGATTTCTGACATTTACAGATGTCTGCTCTAAACTCTGAATGTGATTCCAGAGACAGCAGACATATTGGATGATTTCTACCCCTGTGAAAGGAAGCCATTACCGATATGCAGCATTTTCCCGTTGTACCTGTTGAGGTCTTTGTCCACTACCGTACACCGCCGCTAACAGGCCCAGTGAAGTGGAGCTCGTGCTGGATAGATCCGGTCAGGGCTGAGTGAGCTGTAATTTGGGGGAAGGAGCTGAATAGATGAAAGAGGTTTTCAGGTGAAATCCCGTATAAAAGAGTAATTTATACCCAGGCTCAGACATGAGGGACCTTATCTCATGCTGGATATTAACAGCTCTTGCTGCTCTCCATTCCTCATATAATACACACATATAATGTATCTGGGCTTTTGTTTGTGGTTTATTGGAGCGATCTCTCTGGTGGCTGATAGCGGAACATGGTTATATTGAGGGTTCACAGTCTGGTGGACTTGTCCATCTTATCCCTGCCTTATAGGGCCTCCTGATCGTTATCCATAGAGAACAGATATGTGCATTCTGAATACACAGCAAGACTTTGAGTGTTAGACTTCGGTCATAAACACCATGGTGCTCTGGCCCTAATGTGCCCCCATTACTGAACTGGGGTGATTGCGGCAGATCTCCTATCAGCGCTTAGATGGGTTAATTCTCATACAGGTCCTTCTAAAAAAATTAGCATATTGTGATAAAGTTCATTATTTTCTGTAATGTACTGATAAACATTAGACTTTCATATATGTTAGATTCATTACACACCAACTGAAGTAGTTCAAGCCTTTTATTGTTTTAATATTGATGATTTTGGCATACAGCTCATGAAAACCCAAATTTCCTATCTAAAAAAATTAGCATATTTCATCCGACCAATAAAAGAAAAGTGTTTTTAATACAAAAAAAGTCAACCTTCAAATAATTATGTTCAGTTATGCACTCAATACTTGGTCGGGAATCCTTTTGCAGAAATGACTGCTTCAATGCGGCGTGGCAGGGAGGCAATCAGCCTGTGGCACTGCTGAGGTGTTATGGAGGCCCAGGATGCTTCGATAGCGGCCTTAAGCCCATCCAGAGTGTTGGGTCTTGCGTCTCTCAACTTTCTCTTCCCAATATCCCACAGATTCTCTATGGGGTTCAGGTCAGGAGAGTTGGCAGGCCAATTGAGCACAGTAATACCATGGTCAGTAAACCATTTACCAGTGGTTTTGGCACTGTGAGCAGGTGTCAGGTTGTGCTGTAAAATGAAATCTTCATCTCCTTAAAGCTTTTCAGCAGATGGAAGCATGAAGTGCTCCAAAATCTCCTGATAGCTAGCTGCATTGACCCTGCCCTTGATAAAACACAGTGGACCAACACCAGCAGCTGACATGGCACCCTAGACCATCACTGACTGTGGGTACTTGACACTGGACTTCAGGCATTTTGGCATTTCCCTCTCCCCAGTCTTCCTCCAGACTCTGGCACCTTGATTTCCGAATGACATGCAACAGTCCAGTGCTGCTTCTCTGTAGCCCAGGTCAGGCGCTTTTGCCGCTGTTTCTGGTTCAAAAGTGGCTTGACCTGGGGAATGCGGCACCTGTAGCCCATTTCCTGCACACGCCTGAACACGGTGGCTCTGGATGTTTCTACTCCAGACTCAGTCCACTGCTTCCGCAGGTCCCCCAAGGTCTGGAATCGGTCCTTCTCCACAATCTTCCTCAGGGTCCGGTCACCTCTTCTCGTTGTGCAGCGTTTTCTGCCACACTTTTTCCTTCCCACAGACTTCCCACTGAGGTGCCTTGATACAGCACTCTGGGAACAGCCTATTCTTTCCGAAATTTCTTTCTGTGTCTTACCCTCTTGCTTGAGGGTGTCAATGATGGCCTTCTGGACAGCAGTCAGGTCGGCAGTCTTACCCATGATTGCGGTTTTGAGTAATGAACCAGGCTGGGAGTTTTTAAAAGCCTCAGGAATCTTTTGCAGGTGTTTAGAGTTAATTAGTTGATTCAGATGATTAGGTTAATAGCTCGTTTAGAGAACCTTTTCATGATATGCTAATTTTTTTAGATAGGAATTTGGGGTTTTCATGAGCTGTATGCCAAAATCATCAATATTAAAACAATAAAAGGCTTGAACTACTTCAGTTGGTGTGTAATGAATCTAAAATATATGAAAGTCTAATGTTTATCAGTACATTACAGAAAATAATGAACTTTATCACAATATGCTAATTTTTTTAGAAGGACCTGTATTTACTTGGTGGGGTGTAGATTCCAAGATATCCATATAGTATTCTCCATGCATGTCCTGTATGTACATCATGTGTATACTGTGCGTATTTACAGATTTGTCTGTGTCCGGGTATTAGCGCCTCTGTTTTTTTTTCTCTTCCTTTTAGTTAGGGTTGAATTATCCAGATGATATCCATATAGGGTCCATCAGGGTCCGGGTCTCATTAATATATCAGCCATAGGTCCTATATTGTAGAGTCACTGGGTTATCGGGTGTGAAGGTGTACATGTGCTACACCTCAATAATTACTTGTAACTGCTCCCCATAATATCAGTAATGTGGCTACAGTTGCTGTTCTGGTACGTGTCGATTGCACCCCATGCTTATAGCGCACAAATCTCATGTCTTGTCCCCATCTTAAGTAAATGCATTTGTGCAGAGTCATTTAAATAGTAACCTCCACATTTGTCCTGCCGAGCATCGCTGCTTCCTGTCCTGGTGTTTCGTCATGAAGCTGAAGGAGACAAGGATTGTTGAGCACCATTGTGTTTAGTGTCTTACGTTGGTGAAGCCACTGACTGTTCACCCGTGAGCTGTGTGTCCGCAGTCCATTACAGAATCCCTTCATCCACACACTGGAATGGTCTGTGCAGCAGGTTTCCCCAGACACCTCACATAGTCATTGCTACGGAGTTCCTCAGTAGAAATAACCTGCTGCGGCTGTTTGATACTGTATTATGAAGTCAATATATTGTGGGTACTTGGAGTGTGAAGCAGAATGCGTCTTACCACAGTTTTTTGCTTTGCTTATTTTTCTTTGATTTTATAATGTGTTGTGTAAACACCTCCCCTTTTTATCCCCCCACCCCCACCCCACTCCCATCCCGTCCCGTATCTCCTACCATTTGTAGAAAAATTCCAGTCCACCAGCTCACCCTTGCTGCAAGGTCAGTACACGGTATCCCCCTGTCTTGTTTTATTCCCTGTGAATCCCCTGTTCCAGCACCAAGTGTCCATTTTACCACTTACCCATAAGTCTTCTGTTCACGTCTTGACCTTTGTGTGTCCTTTTTTGTGATTTTAGAAGATGGTAACTAATAGTTTTCTGCTGGTAGTTTCCTACTCCTTGTGTGTATGTGTCCTCAGGTCCTGGATTGCTGTTCTCTTGTGTTTGTGGCACTCAGATGGGTCATAGATGACCTGTTCATGTGTCACCTCACATTTAACTCTTGTGCTTCCTCTTCAGGGATGATGACTGCTTTTTTTCTTCATCATTGCTGCCTTTCTCATGATGTCTTCTACTCCTATCTGCTCATATTCACGTTCTGTCCCCTCTCTTATAACCTTTTTGTTTGCTCGTTCTCCAGTCTCAGGAATAACAGATTAAGGGATTATGTTGTATAATATTTTTCACGACCGGTGTCAGGACTTTCTCATTGGTTCCTGACTGTTCAGTATCTTTTTCCTGTAGTCATCTGCTTTCCATATCATCTAATATAGAAGTGAGAGTAGATGGAGTGACCCATAGGAGACATGAATGAGGGCAGGAGTATCACAGTGGTTTTAGCTCATGGCATGTGGGCAGTGGTCGGCACCTCTTCTTGTCGATTGTGACCTCCTGCCGTGAGCAGTTTATTTGGTACAGGAACCCGGAGACATTGAGGGGACTGAGAAAGATTTTCTAAATGTGAGTTTTCAGCTGTTTTTTTGGGTATTTCTGTTTCCCTAATAAACAATGTTTTTGATTTTTAGAAGAGACCACAGCTGCCTTGACCCCCCCTAAAGGTTAGTATTATATATCGCTACCATGCCCACCCTAGCTTCCTGCCTAGCTGCTCACTTGCCTCTAGCATAGCTGACCTGCTTCTAATCCCTGTAACAAAACAAATCTTCCATCCAACACTGCTGGTTATTACTATAAGTGAAGTCTTGGGGTACTTCAAAGATGAGTAGGACCCAGGAGTCATGGTGTCTTCAGTGTCTCTGTATTAACATTTTGTGCTTTTATAAATACTATTTGCTGAACATCCATACGTAGTTGTCTACCAGTCCTGCGTTATGTAGACTCACATCCTTTAACTCACTGGATATATCACATTGGTACCCTCAGCCTATGAACCTTGGCAGTATTCGGCTCACACTGTGCTCGCTTTGCGCATGTGTCCTCTTGCATGACTGGTTGCTCCTTGATGGCCTCCTATGATACATCTCAGAGAATGCATGGCGTCTGATCTGTTTTGTTTCTGTTCATATATATCCATGAATGCATTGAGATACAGACCGTCTTACCTCTTCTATTCGATAATTATTTGCTAGTACAATGCCCTTTTGTATTCTTATCAGCAGACCCATGCACATGTACGTTCACACACTTGCACAATGCAGGTACATTGACAAATGCCGGTGTATCCAAAATGAGTAAATATACAGTCATGCACATAATTTTTACAGTCACATTAGTTGTAAATATAAATTACAGAAAAAAAACATTTTTCAACAGGAGGGCAGGACATTTTCTCCTCTGTCCAGGCTTTCCACTCTCTGGTGTGCTCTCTGGTCTCCCTACCTCAAGTTTTTCACCCTCTGGTCTAATATACAGACTTCTTCCCCTCTTATCTCCTTTGCACATACTTTTCACTCTCTGGTCTCCTCTGCTCAGACATCACACTCTCCTGTCTCCTCTTTTCACACTTCTCTGCTAGACTTCTTACTCCCTGGTCTCTTCTGATCAGTCTTTTCACTCTCCTCTGCTTAGACTATTCGCCCTCTGTTTTTCTCTGCTCAGGTTTTCACTTTCTGGTTTACTCTTTTCAGGTTTTTTACTTTCTGATCTCTTCTGCTCAGTCTTCTCACTCTTCGGTGTTCTCTACACAGACCTTTCACCATCTGGTCTCCTCTGCTTAGACTATTCACCCTCTGTTTTTCTCTGTTCAGGTTTTCACTTTCTGGTTACTCTGTTCAGGCTTTTCACTCCATGATCTCTTCTGTTTAGGCCCCTTGCAGACGAGCGTGTCTGGATGCGTTGCGGGTGCATTCAGTGAAAACTGTGAGATTTCGCAAGCAAGTCCAAGTTTGTTTGCGATGGCGTTCAGTTGTTCAATCTTTATTGTGCAGGGGCAACGCGATTTAATGCGTTTTGCACGCACGTGAAAAAAAATAAAAATTATGTTTACAAACAACATCTCTTAGCAACCATCCATGAAAAACGCATCGCATCCACACTTGCTTGTGGATGTGATTTTCTTGCAGCTCCATTCACTTCTATGTGGCCATAAAAATCGCAGAATATAGAACATGCTGTGATTTTCACGCAATGCACAAGTGATGCGTGAAAACCAAAGCACATGTACACAGCCCCATTAAAATGAATGGGTCCGGATTCCGTGCGGGCGCAGTGTGTTCACATCACGCATTGTACCTGCTTGGAATACTCGCTCGTGTGAAAGGGGCCTTAGACTTTTCAATCTAATCTCCTCTGCTTACTCTCTGGTCTCCTTACTCTGCACAGACTGCTTACACTCTGATCTCTGCTTAGGCTTTTCAGTCTCTCATTTCTTCTGCTCAAGCTTTTCACTGCTTCAAATAATGTATCTAGATTCAGACCACCTTACCTTTTTACTTTATAATTTAGTACAACGCCCAGCTGTGTGATTGTAAAAAGACCCATACACATGCACACTCACACATTTGCACAGTGCCTCCCCTGACTGCTAAGCAGATATTACTCATTAATAAATACTTTTGTATCCAGAGCGAGTGAATATACAGTCATACACGCCACTTTCACTGCAGTCCCTTCCAATTTGAATGTAAATTACACAAAAAGTTGCTTTCATGCAAGAGAACAGAAAATCCTCTCTTCTTAGGCTCTTTACTCTTCCTTGTTCTCTGGTCTCCTGTGCTCAGACTTTTTACTCTCTGTTATCCTCTTTTCAGTAGGACATACATCCTATGATTGTAAATCCCAGTGATGTAAAGTACTCTTCTGTGAGAGTTTGCATTTTAGCTAATAGGAAGCAGCAGTAAAAAAATAAAATAAAAAGATGCTCTCTCCTGGATGTTTCCTGACATCTATAGAGGAACATGTGTGATTACCAAGCTCCAGGACCGGCTAGCTAAAATCTGTTTATACGGATGCCAAAAGAAAGTAAAAAGCTCCCAAATCCTCCACCACCACCCCAGTAGCACTATCAGCCAATACATTGGACTTACACCTGACAAACCACATATCATTGACTTCCAACGTGGTGCTGATGCCACTGCCACACGCCTTTTTACCTTGAGCACAGAGCAGTGCCCGAATGCTTTGCTCGAATATCTTCCAGGTATGTCATTGGATTTCCCCCATCTTTTCATAGACCTCCATTTTGAAAATGTGTGCCCCGTACAACATTCCACTGCATCCACGACTCTCTTATCTGATCTGCACTTGATGCCTTCCCTTTGCAACCCTGGCACAATCACATCTAACGCAAAGACTCTTCACAGTGCTTCCTAACCACCACTACCAGGCTATCCCCAGACTTATACCGCTCTTTCGATTGACTAATGTTTCCTTGCATTACTAATTTTGAGGTTTACTGTATTTATGTGATGTTAATTTGATCTCTGTCATTGCCCCTTGAGTTACATCTCCCCTTTACCTGAGGAGTAGCGTGTTGCATCATAAATGTCCCTTCTTTAATGATGCTGTTACTATCCACTTCATAAAGCATGCCAAAAGACACTTTCTCAAAAATGTCATACATTAAAAGCTGAAATAGCTTTCCTCCAAGAAACCCATGACTCTGCTGTCTCTTTTGCCTTTGCCAAACACTGTTTCACTACAGCATATGTGGAAAGTGCAAATACTAAACTGTTCTGGCCACACTCATTTTGTGTCCTATGGTGGCTTAGCAACATGCTCATTAGCCTGTTGGCTTGGACATGCTCATCCTTTTCCCACCTACAATAATGCCACGCTCCTATATCGTAGATTATTTCTTCAGAAATAACCTGGCACTTAGGGCCCATGTTCACTCTAACCAGTCCTGTCACCTGATTTGACCAGGCTCCACTCTTGTTGTCTTTAAAACTATCCTTGCACTCCTCCAAACCCCTCCGTGATAGGATGCATGTAGATTTTTTGCACCCAGATATATAACCTTACACATACACATTGAATCTGATTTGCCTAGTGGATGGCAAAACTTTGCACAGATCAACTTGTAATTTGTAGTTTATGGACATCTTCCATAGACTGCGCAGTACTACATAGCTTGGTGCCATCTGCAAAAATAGAATCAGTTGTATTAACCCCATCCTCAATATCATTAATAAATAGGTTAAATAATAGAGGAATAACAAAAAAGCCAGTGGAGATAATATATCCAAATTGATATCACTTTATTATGCATCAAATACATAGAGAAAAGGCAAGATGGAAAAAGTATACAGAAAAACAAAGGGCATATATTCCACTAGACTGTCATGTATCCCCACAAGGCTAATAAGCACTTACTGGGTACCAGGTTAATGCTGTGTCTCACAAGCATCCAATGTATGCCAAGGAGGTGATATATAATATACACACCCCAATGGAAAATTTTATAATATAATACAATTATATCAAAGAATATTTCATGGATATTAGTGCGATTTACAGCCTACATCCTTGGTAGCCATAAGCAACGTGTTGCTTACGGCTACCAAGGACATAGACTGTGGATCGCACTAACATCCATGAAATATTCTTTGATATAATTGTATTATATTATGCAATTTTCCATTGGGGTGTGTTTATCATATACAGTTGCAAGAAAAAGTATGTGAACCCTTTGGAATGATATGGATTTCTGCACAAATTGGTCATAAAATGTGATCTGATCTTCATCTAAGTCACAACAATAGACAATCACAGTCTGCTTAAACTAATAACACACAAAGAATTAAATGTTACCATGTTTTTATTGAACACACCATGTAAACATTCACAGAGCAGGTGGAAAAAATATGTGAACCCCTAGACTAATAACATCTCCAAGAGCTAAAGTGGAACATCCAGGTGTTCTTGTGCAAACTGTAAATGTACAGCAATGTTTTTTTTGGACAGCAGTGGCTTCCTCTGTGGTATCCTCCCATGAAATCCATTCTTGTTTAGTGTTTTACGTATCGTAGATTCGCTAACAGGGATGTTAGCATATGCCAGAGACTTTTGTAAGTCTTCAGCTGACACTCTAGGATTCTTCTTCACCTCATTGAGCAGTCTGCCCTGTGCTCTTGCAGTCATCTTTACCGGACAGCCACTCCTAGGGAGAGTAGCAGCAGTGCTGAACTTTCCATTTATAGACAATTTGTCTTCCTGTGGGATGATGAACAGCAAGGCTTTTTGGAAAAACTTTTATAACCCTTTCCAGCTTTATGCAAGTCAACAATTCTTAATCGTAGGTCTTCTGAGAGCTCTTTTGTGCGAGGCATCATTCACATCAGGCAATGCTTCTTGTGAAAAGCAAAATCAGAACTGGTGTGTGTTTTTTATAGGGCAGCTGTAACCAACACCTCCGAATCTCATCTCATTGATTGGACTCCAGTTGGCTTACACCTCACTCCAATTAGCTCTTGGAGATGTCATTAGTCTAGGGGTTCAAATATTTTTTCCACCTGCACTGTGAATGTTTACATGGTGTGTTCAATAAAAACATGGTAACATTTAATTCTTTGTGTGTTATTAGTGAAGATCAGATCACATTTTATGACCAATTTGTGCAGAAATCCATATCATTCCAAAGGGTTCACATACTTTTTCTTGCAACGGTATATAATATACACACCCCAATGGAAAATTGCATAATATAATACAATTATATCAAAGAATATTTCATGGATGTTAGTGCGATCCACAGCCTACGTCCTTGGTAGCCATAAGCAACATGTTGCTTATGGCTACCAAGGACGTAGGCTGTAAATCGCACTAACATCCATGAAATATTCTTTGATATAATTGTATTATATTATGCAATTTTCCTTTGGGGTGTGTATATTATATATCACCTCCTTGGCATACATTGGATGCTTGTGAGACACAGCATTGACCTGGTACCCAGTTAGTGCTTATTAACCTCGTGGGGATACATGACAGTCTAGTGGAATATATGCCCTTTGCTTTTCTGTATACTTTTTCCATCTTGCTTTTTCTCTATATATTTTATACATAATAAAGTGATATGAATTTGGATATATTTTCTCCACAGTTTTTTTTTTGTTATGACATTGTATGTTATTCCAGGTGGAACATTGTGCTGTCAATTATAGACAGAGAGTTTTTTTGTAGGTTCACAAATAGAGGGTCCAGCACTGAACCTAGAGGTCCACTCCTATAACTGGAGACCATTCGGAATAGGAATCAATGACTGAAACCCTCTAGACATGTAGCCAGTTTTTGATCCAGTTACAAATTATACTTTGTAAACCTGCTGTATAGATTTCAGAGGAATGGTGCAGTGGTTTAATATTGATAACCTATCCTCAAATAGGTCAGCTATATCAGATTAGTGGGGTCCGACTCTCAGCACCCATGCTGATCAGCTGTTTGAAGAAGTAGTGGTGCTTGTACGAGCGCTGCTCATTTTTTTTTCTTTTACCTGCGCTCTGTCTCATTTGCAGCGGCAGAGCAGTGTAATTACTACAAAACAGACGGTGCACAGGTAATTTTGAAGAGGGAGCTTGTACCATCTGGGTTGTTCAAATTATTCCAGATTCAATTTTTTTTACTTGTTTTTCTTCTTTGTTGTTTGTTATCATGACAAATGTAGAGCACAGGAGGTCATTTGTGTTTGGCATTTGTTGCAAAAAAAGTCACAAAATTTGGTGCAAAAGGCAGTTTACTCAACAATTTTGCACATTTTTATGTTTTAAACTGCTCTTGCGACATTTAGGTTAGGGCTACACACCGACATGTGTCGTGCAACAATAAGGGTACAACTACATTGAGCCATGTGTCGCACCAATGTCATGCAACATTTGCGACTGTTGCGTCGCAGCATGTTGCAGTGCAACACCGTAAACTATCATTACAATGAATATTGTGCGACATCAGTGTTGCAGGACACAAGTCGCCGTGTAGCCCTAGCCTAAAGGGTGCGGGGCCACAGCAGCCCAACAAATTCACAGCCCCACAGTCTATTCTTGGTCCAGTGATGTCACACTCATTGGTCACATGTACTGTGTGTAGCTCAGTCCCATTCAAGTGTATAGGCCTTGGCTGCAATACTAAGTACAGCCGCTATACAATGTGCAGCACTTGTGCATTGTATGTTGCGAGAAGGCTGAAGTGCTCACCACCTCAACCTCTTCTAACAGCTGATCAGTGGTGGTACGGGGTGTCGGACCTCCACTGATTTGATATTGCTGACCTAGGATAAGTAATCAATATTCTACTCCCAGAAAATCCCTATATTACAGTTGCAAGAAAAAGTATGTGAACCCTTTGGAATGATATGGATTTCTGCGCAAATTGTTCAGAAAATGTGATCTGATCTTCATCAAGTCACAACAATAGACAATCACAGTCTGCTTAAACTAATAACACACAAAGAATTAAATGTTACCATGTTTTTATTGAACACACCATGTAAACATTCACAATGCAGGTGGAAAAAGTATGTGAACCCTTGGATTTAATAACTGGTTGAACCACCTTTCGCAGCAACAACTTCAACCAAACGTTTCCTGTAGTTGCAGATCAGACGTGCACAACAGTCAGGAGGAATTCTTGACTATTCCTCTTTACAGAACGGTTTCAGTTCAGCAATATTCTTGGGATGTCTGGTGTGAATCGCTTTCTTGAGGTCATGCCACAGCATCTCAATCAGGTTGAGGTCAGGACTCTGACTGGGCCACTCCAGGAGGCGTTTTTTCTTCTGTTTAAACCATTCTGTTGTGGATTTACTTCTATGCTTTGGGTCGTTGTCCTGTTGCAACACCCATTTTCTGTTGAGCGTCAGCTGGTGGACAGATGGCCTTAAGTTCTCCTGAAAAATGTCTTGATAAACTTGGGAATTTATTTTTCCTTCGATGATCGCAATCCGTCCAGGCCCTGACGCAGCAAAGCAGCCCCAAACCATGATGCCCCCACCACTATACTTCACAGTTGGGATGAGGTTTTGATGTTGGTGTGCTGTGCTTCTTTTTCTCCACACATAGTGTGTGTGTTTCTTCCAAACAACTCAACTTTGGTTTCATCTGTCCATAGAATATTTTGCCAGTACTGCTGTGGAACATCCAGGTCCTCTTGTGCAAACTGTAAATGTGCAGCAATGTTTTTTTTGGACAGCAGTGGCTTCCTCTGTGGTATCCTCCCATGAAATCTATTCTTGTTTAGTGTTTTACGTATCGTAGATTCGCTAACAGGGATGTTAGCATATGCCAGAGACTTTTGTAAGTCTTTAGCTGACACTCTAGGATTCTGCTTCACCTCATTGAGCAGTCTGCGCCGTGCTCTTGCAGTCACCTTTACAGGACGGCCACTCCTAGGGAGAGTAGCAGCAGTGCTGAACTTTCTCCATTTATAGACAATTTGTCTTTCCATGGACTGATGAACAGCAAGGCATATCATTCCAAAGGGTTCACATACTTTTTCTTGCAACTGTATATTCCAGTCTCTTTGCCGGAGCTGTTGCTGAGCAACAGACAGTGTAGTGCACAGGTGACAATGCAGAAGCTCCTTGCCCCTGTGGAGACCAGTAGTGTCACCCCCGCTATTTTGCATAAGGTCTTCTGCTACGTATTGACCACCAACATTTTTGCACCTTAGTTCCTAATGCTGGAGGCAGAAATTCATTGTAAGTATTGAGTAATTAATTTTTGTGGAGGACAGAGTGGACTAGTTGACTTTTTAAGTCTAACCCATCCCCATCATCATGCCATCAGAATGTGTATAAAGTCTTGTGTGTCTTTAGTCATTTTTTATTTGTGTTTGCCACATGGTATAGAACATTTAGGCTACGTGCGGATTATTGGAAGCAGGAATAATTTGGTTAGTTGCACACATTGGACGTGTAGCTCTCTCTCTATATTCATTCACGTATTGTTCAGTAACATATGTACCAGATTCAAGCTGCTGTGCAGGCCCTTTCCTGTGCGAGTCCCTCCTCTGTTGCCCCATCTGCATCTGTCTATCAAATGACATTACTTTTGGCCTCAATTCTGAAGCAAAGCATTCCATAGGGAAGTTGTAGAAGATGAGAGAGGATGCACTAGGCAGTGGGGGTTATGTTGGTGCAAGGGAGTGTTTTGGGTGGGTTAGGCTTTATTTTGTTAGTAGTTTTTTTGTGCTGCATTTCTATATTATACTGGTTGTTTCTGTGGCTGCGATCTGTTCAGCTCTGAAGCTTCTTTTTGCTTTAATTCTCATTTAGTGCTGCTTGTATAATTGGCCGCCCTGAGTTCTGCTCAGCAAATACTCTCTAATGTTTAACCCTTTCACAGAGCTTCTCTTTATATCCATAATTAGCACCTCACAGACACTGCTTCTGACCTTACCCTAAATTGCAGTGCTAACCTTTTCCTGCTGATTGTTGCCCCTGACAATCGCAGGGTTAATTAGGTAACAAGGCGTTCAATATCGTAAAGGCAGAAGTCAGATGGCGGTTATGTTTCCCAGACGCTCAATAAATAACAGGATTGAAAGCGCCCTATGGATAAGAAGCTTCTGACCTGCATTATATTTCTATGTCCATCTGCATTCTTCTCGTCAGAACTATTCCCACCATTCACTGCACAACCATATACTATTACTAAGGTCTGAACAGCACCCTGACAGGTTAGTAGATTATTAAAAAAAAGGACCTGTCACCTGGATTAGGTAATGTGTTGTAACTGAAAAAATATATAATTGTCAGCACAATAATAAGAAATAGCGACCCAAATTTTTGCTCTAGAAGATGCACCTAGGGTTTAGAGGGGGAAAATATTTAATCAGACCCCCAATCTTCATTAGAACTTAGCTCAGACCACAATTTTCATGAGACCCCCAAATCCAACCCCTAATCTTCATCAGGCCTGAGATCAGATTCAGAACCCCAATCTTCATCAGACCTCAGATCTCCACTTTTCATCAGACCCCCAAATCTGACCCCTAATCTTCATGAGACCTCAGATCAAACCAACCATCTTCATCAGACCCCCCAAATCTTCATGAAACCTCAGTTCAGACCTCAGATGCACTGCCATTTTTCCCCCACTTTTTTTTTTTTTTTTTTGGGGGGGGGGGGGGGCTAACAAAGCGAAAATACGGGATGGTCCACATCACAGATCAAAGTAGTGCATGTCTCCATGATCTTTTTTTCACTGACCCACGGTCACTAAAGAATACTGATCAGAATTAACCCCTCTAACCTAAACATATGCTCATGTCCAGACTAATGAGAAGAATCCTAAGCTGGCCTTATTAAACCTCACTGTGGCTCTATTTGCCCAAAAAAAAAGGTTTTTATAACCTGTCAATCACTTACTTAAGGTGCCCAAGGGGAGGTCCGTTAATACAGGGTGCCCGGCCCTTGCCGTGCAGTGCCCAGCGCCGCCTTCCCTGTCTTCAGCGCCGCCTTCTACAGCGCCGCCTCCGCAATCCTCCCAGTCGCGGGATATGGCAGAGGGACGGGGAGGATTGCGGAGGCGGCTCTGAGCTGTAGAAGGCACTGGACAGCGAGGGGTGCGGCCAGGCACCCTGTATTAACGGACCTCCCCTTGGGCACCTTATATAAGTGATTGACAGGTTATAAAAAACAGTTTTTTTGGCCAAATAGAGCCACAGTGAGGTTTAATAAGGCCAGCTTAGGATTCTTCTTATTAGTCTGGACATGAGCATATGTTTAGGTTAGAGGGGTTAAATCTGATGACAGAATCCCTTTAAGTGCATGAGATGCCACTAGTTATCAAAAGTTCTTGCGGCTCTGACTACAAACAGTTAAAGCTGTATATAGCATTTATACAGTAGTAATTAATATATGTGTGATAAAAAAAAATTGTACATAAAACAGCAGTTATTGATATATGCCGTTCTGATGCTTACTGGGTCCCTGCTGGTCTCTGCTCCTTCGTCTGGGGTTGACGCACAAGAAATGGCAGGAGATGCTGCTTCAGCTAATCACTGGCTGAGAAGGGACACGGTCAGTGATATACTTGTCCAATCGCTGTTGTTGGGTGGTTATTTCTTCCATTTGTTTTCTTTTCCTCTTTAAAGGGGTTGTTCAATACCAAATGAAAATTTATTGGGGAAGAAAGTGTTTGAAATATAGATAGACATTCACCATCATTGATTACATGCACTGCTGCAGCCATTCACTGGCCTCAGTGGTGAGATGTACCTAAGTGGCAGGCGGCACCGAGGCTGAGGAATAATGTGCCACTTGTCAACTGAGACCAAAGAGTGGCTGCATCAGTGAATGTGTCCACAGTATGATGAAGTATTTATCTGGTGGTAGCTGCCTCCTTGCAGGCGATGATATTACTATGATATCTTTCTATGTTCAGGGTGTTGTCTGCACTACGTGGATAGCTAGGTCTGTCTTACAGCTTGCTGCCAGGCGCCTTTTATTACTTCATTATTCTGGTGTATGAACATATTATGCTGCATAATGGTGACATCTTGTCAGATGGAGAATGTGCAGTTTATTCTGCGCTGTCCAGTAATGGTTGAATCAGTTTCACACATCGGAGACTTGTAGATGTAAACTGCAGCTGTAAATGTGGTTTCATTATTTGCGACCAAAGTCCCAACATTTCATCATTGCAATAATCCCCATGATCATTATGAGATTTCATTTTTATTTCTCTTTTTTCCTCATTTTATTGTTTCCAATATCTGTCAGGGCAGTATGTTTCGTGTTATCGATGGGATCCTCGGCCTCTGATAAATCTAGTGTCCCATTTCTACTGTGTTCTCATTGTAGTGATGTTGAGTTGTTTTTGTCTTGTCGTAGGCACTTGTTTATATTCTAATTTTCTGGGTGTTTATACTTGTGGTCTGCCTCTTTCCTCAGGCCCTGGAGCAGTTCACGATGGGAACAGTGGCTCTTCTCGATGTCTCCTCTGCACTCCTCTGTTTCTCCTCTTCTTCGTGCTTTGTCTGTCTCTTCTACTTCCACCTGCCCAGTTTTGACAAATGCAAACCATCGTCTGAGGTCCTCACAAGAGGGAAACAACAATTCTAAAATAAAACAAGTGTAATAAAAAGAAATTACAAAATCTGATGTCGCAAAATATAAAGAAAAAAAACAAAAAACACAACAAAAAAAAACTGCAAGTGATTGTTTAAACAAGGAAACCACTGAGAGAAAACACCACAATCTGCACCTTCTTGGTGAAGGGACTTTTGCAGGATACAACCAGGGGGGAACGGGCAGATCCAAGGACTGAGCTGAGCCGGTCAACTAGCCACAAGTCAGCGCTCATGAAACCATGTGACTTTGTTCTATTCATTTCAGAAGGACATCACACATCTCTCTGTCCCTGATTAAGCAAACCATGGACCGTGTCTCTCCACTTTATCTCCAGGGAACTGCTGGGTGATCAGTTATGCAATCCCCTTTCTGCAACTAAGACACTTACAGAGCATAGCTCAACCCTACTTACTTGCTGGGGGACTGGCTGAGCAATACGTAAACTTTCCACTGCTGGGGAGATCGATATGTCTTCTGGTATATTTCTCTCTAGTATGTCCTGGATTAGTGGAGCTGCCGCCTGTAGGTCTTCCTTGTTGAAAAAGGGGATTGTATTGAATGTTAGAGTGAGTGCTGTTGCCATATGCTCAGATGCTGCTTGTGAAGTGTACCCAACATATTTCTATATGAATGTCAGCTAAAAAAGATGGAAAATATGAGATTTGATTGTATGGACAATAGGAACATAGGTTGTGAAGAGCAGGACAGATGTGGCAAGGTCTTCTCGAAGGCCGGTGGTTCATTCATTTGTTAGTTGTCCTTTAATCTGATTATGATGTCAGTGAGATTATATTTTTATTTTATTTTCTGATGACCAAGGGGTAGGAACAGGCTGAAATATATATGCATGATGTCACAGGCAAAGGCTTGAGATGGTCATAATTAGCATGGACACAGTTGGATCTCCAGCCTTGAATTGTATAGAGGTAAGGCTACAAAGCAGCGCAGACACACTGTCCTGTGGGTCATGTTCTCCAGATCTGATAAGCTCAAGATGAAATGTAGGACCACACAGCAACTGATATCATAGTGAATAAGCACATGCAGGCAACCATCACCAACGCAGCACCAGCACTGTCCACTCACGTACAAGACTTGTGACAGCAGATGCAGATGAAGGAAGTTTGTAGATAGATTCCCACATCATGTGAGGTAATATAGAGCTTTTCATCCATTGGCCAATCAGCAGCATGACGACCACTGAATGATCTAATTAGATTAAGAGATGAATGATATGGATGTATCATGGGGCATTCCCCTCAGATGGTTAAAGGGGTTGTCCTGGATTAGAAAAACATGGCTGCCTTCTTCCAACAATAGCGCCACACCTGTCCACGTGTTTTCTGTGGTATTTCAGTTCTGTAATATTCACCTTTTAATAGAGTCTAGCTGCAATACCAGACACAAACAGTTTTCAGGGACGGTGCTATTTATGAAAGGAGACAGTTATGTTTTTCTTGGAAAACCCCCTTTAAGATCCGTGTCCCAGCTATGTGTGCCAGTGTTTCACAACTTTCAGAAGTGGACTTCCCAAGTCCAAACTCACAAACTGCACCCAACCCATGAACTCATCATAACTCCTGAAGCCGTATCCAGAGGCCTTGATTATAATTTTTGTGTTTAGAGCCCAGCTCTGCAGCACTGCTGCATGCACACAATCTGATAAGTAGTAAACCCCTCCCCGGAATCTATGTTCTTCAGCTTCCCTTTGGGTGTTAGCTAGTTACATAGAAACCTTTTGTCTTCCTGTGTGAGTGACCACAGCTTGGCTACCAGCATTGAAGTGATCATAAGATGTTCTCTACCAGATATGAGGCTGTCTTTCTATGCTGCACCCACTGGTGTCTAGGGTAAGAATTTTGCAGAATGAATGCATTTTCAGAGGGCGGCAGGTGTATATGGACAAGAGAGTTGGCAAGTAAGGGCTTTCAGTGTACTAGGAGGGAGGCCAGGTGATGTTATTTGTGTGGGTGAGACACGTGCACAGACCACTGGCACATTATTGAAGCAGTCTCCTCCCCAGCGCCATGCTTCCTCATATGTTCAGGTGATTTATAGCCCAGAAACTTGCTGAGCACAAACACTCTGCTGTCACCTCCTTCATGGTTTGGTTTTTTGCATGGACCTTGGTTCTTTCCTGTGTACCGATTCATCACTGGAGATATAATTGATGTATATACCTGTGTACAGCACAAGGGCAGGTACCTGTCCAAATATCCCTCTGACCTAGTAGTGGAGAAGTGTTACCAGCCCCGTCCCTGACATTTGCTAGGTCTGTATATTTCACATATGTGATGCCTAAGATACAGGTCAACAATTTATCCACCAAATATTTAAGGTGCGGGGGGTAGGCCAGGAGTTGAGGTTCAGCCTTGGTCAGATGCAGCTTGAAATATTAGTTATCTCAGAAGTCCTAAGTATACAGTGGAGATTTCACTCCTGGTGACTGAAACACTACAAGGAATCTAGTGTTAAAGAAGCCTCAAGAGACAAAGTCTAACAAAGTTCATATTGTGACACCTGGGGAATATTATAACCCTTAGCATCCGCTGGTCAGGCTGAACTCTTTGAACATTATATTTCTATTACATGCAGACAAGAGAACGTGGAGCAGAATAGAAAATGATAAGAAACTTCTTTTGGAAGAGCTGCACAAGTTTCTCAAAGTCATAAGATTCCACCACAGCTAAATGCAAGGGTTGTGACTGTAAATGCTAGAAAACACTAAATTATCTCAAAGGGAATTACTAATGGCTTCTGCTGATCCATGTCCTGGGGACTCACAGAATGAACGTCGCCCCTGTACCTCACACTGTATACAGCAGGAGGAGAATTTATACAGATCCTGTGCGGTGCAAAGAATGTAAGCTCCTCAGAGCAGGGTCTGCCATCCTCCACCTCATCATTTAGTAGCCGTCCTTCTCACTATTGTTTGTTACTGTATTATATTTTCTTTATATTTGTAATAATCTTGTAAAGAGCTGAGTACACTGTTAACATAATATAAATATACTGAGACATACATACCACAGTCCATTAGAGTGTGTGTGTTGTGATGTGCCGCCCGCAGCCATACTGTCTACACCTGACAAGGTTTATGCATCCATGAACAAAGTGCTGTCTGTTACACCCTCAGCTGCCTCCATGTTTCCTCATTTCCTACACCCTACATAGGCAGGCAGTTGAATGGATGCCAGTAAAGGTGTCCGGGCCCTGGTGCAAGAGTTCAGCTTGGGCCTACCTTCTCTCAGTGCTTTGTGGCCAGGGGAAGGGAAGCACATAGCCTTCATGCTGCCTGAGGCAAAAAATTAATCGTCGCCCTTCCAAGACAAATTATTGACCTAACTACATCCCTTCAGCCACAGGTGTAACTTGACCAGCATGCACTTTCTATAATACAGGTTTCTTCTTATGTGGCACAAGGGTCTTTGGGCCTCCTCACGCTCCTGGGCCCGGTACGACTGCAACCTCTGCATCCTCTATAGCTACGCTCCTGCATACACCTTCATTAGCTGTTGGGGAAGCGCTCGTTCCGCCGACAGCTATCTCTCCTGACTCCCTCATACATGTTCAATTTGGCCAAGCTGGTATATGTTTTCAATGGAATCAGAGGAAGATGACGCTGCAGGAAACTTCTGTGGTGGGCTTATATACAAGAGGCACAAAAGGAACGGTCGTTGAAAGTTGAACGTCTATTTCTTCTCTTCCTGACATTTTATATTGGGCAGAGTTGGGGGCTCCTCATACACATTAGATTGTCAGCCAGACCCAACAGTAGTAGCATACAGTGCCTCCTGTCTAGTGGACCATATTGTCACTTTGAAGATACAGGTAATGTGTCTTCCTGCAGAGCTATGACTATCCCTCTAAATCTTCAATGTTCACAGCCCCTCCCCGACAACATTTATTTTGTGGTTCCTGTCAAAATAAATTGGGTTTGATGTATATGACCCTGTCAGAGTAGTTCAATATTCAGGTAGAGAGTATTAATTATATTGGCCGATGACAAAGACAATCATTGCGGTATCTAAGGATATCTGAGAGACCACCCCAAAAATCTTTATTATACCTTTATGAGAATGGGAGTAACTGGGTGTTTTAAGGTGGTTACAATACTTAAAAATCAAACGTGGCGCAATACATAATTGCACGTGATAACATATTGGCAATATCTTGTAGTTTTAAAACTGGGTAAAAGTTCATTTGGACAAGAATCTAGGTAAAAGTTGAGTTCTCTAAAACTGGATCCTATTTGGACACGTGTACCAACCATCTGGATCCATTATGTAGAAAACATTTCCTAGAATCCCTGAGAACATTGTTATATATCTGCTCACACTACATATTTTTCAAACTTCTTCATTATGTTCCAAATTGAGTGAAATACTCCCTTTTCCTGACAAATATTCATGTTACAGCACGATTACAGATGGCCTTCAGAATGTGTTCTAAGGCCAACTTGTTATGAAACAATGGAATAGATGATTAAGTTCATACAGAATTCGAATAGATCAAAATTAGGTATATATATATATATATATATATATATATATATATATATAAACCAAAAAAGGATCACAGCAGCACAAGACCGATGATACGGGTGCAAATCCTCTCAGCCGTAGGCTTAAACGGCTATAGGTAAGTATAGTATCCAAAGCATGAGGCAGCACTCCAATTAAAGTGAAGAAATGGTGGATCTTTTATTCCCCTCTGCAACGTTTCAACCTGTTAAGGATGGTAGTGTCAATCGAGGCTCACCTGAGTCAGAGGACACCCGAGCTGGAAGTATGGAGTCCAGTGGCAGAGGCCCACAGAGGCAGGAGGCAGATAGCGTGGTCGATCAGTCCGGGTCGGCAGCAGAGATGGCAGCGAGGTAACAGCAGGAGTAGACAAAGGCGTGGTCGGTGGTAGGCAGTGAGTCAATGCAGGCGGCAAATCAGCAAGGTCAAACGGTCCGGGTTGGCAACAATGGTAAATCAGCAATAGTGGTGGAGGAGCAGAGAGGAAGCTTGCTACAGGCTTGGAGGCACAATAACCAGCAAAGGGCTGGGTTCAAGGGCTGGGTTTTATAGGGAAAGAGCAGGTGCAAGAGATTGGAATAATCAGCAGGTCAAGGCAAGGACAAGAGAGGTAGTTAGAAGTGGGCTAGAGAATGGTCCAAGGAGAGACGGTAGCCTAGTGGGTAGAGCTACTGCCTGGGACATGACTGGCCACGGGTTCGAGTCCTGACACAACCGCTCAATGTGGTCTTTCTCAAAAAAAAAAAAAATATATATATATATACACACACGCATAAATCATAGGTATATAAGGTTAGCATTGACCATTACTCTCACAGCCCTGTACAGCTGGTGCTCTCTCTTGATGTTTATTTCTATTGTCAGAATCGGACACACTTCACAGCAGGTTTGGCCAAGCATCTACTATATAGCATTCATAAGCATCAGTGGGAAGACAGAAGAGCACCCCCAATATCATTGGTTGGCTATTTGTTTGTTCTGGACCACATTGAATTATTTTCCACAGCAGCACAAAACCGAAATAAAAATCTATTTGTGAAAGTATCCCTTACAGTGCATTACTTCATTTTAACAATTACCTCTACATATTATTTTGTTATAATCTGTTTTTATTTTCTGATTGTAGATATTTTAAGTTGTAATGTAAATGAGTATGGGGCCAGCCATCTTGCCTGAACTTCTGATTTGCTGTGTGAACAGCTTGGACACAATAAACAGTAGTCCGCCGATGACTCGTCAACTTCTGTACGAGTATAGTAAGCATGCTTTATGATCAGCCATGATAATGAGATGACTGCTGAGAAGTGTTCTCTACAGAACAGGAAAGGTCAGCCTATTTTCAGCCTCAGTATGGAAACTGCAAGATATAGTGACCTGGAAATAAAATTAAAAATAAAGTAAAACATTAAGAAAATTTTGCCATACATTTTGATTTACATGCATGGGTCTCTTTCTTAAAGGGAACCTGTCACCACTTTTATGGTGTCCTAACTAAGGGCAACATAAATAAGTGACTGATTATTTTAGCAAAATGCTGGGTCAATTTCTTTAATTGACCCAGTCAATCTGCCAACATCTTGTATTGAAAAGCTCCAGCTGATAATGATGAGTCATGAATATTTATGAGCTCCTGACTCTCCCCGCCCACCTGCTGCTGAATGACAGTTATTTTCCATATGAATCAGCAGCAGGTGGGCGGGGAGTGGCTATAGCTCTGAATTAAATATACACTGGACTCAATGACATTACACTGGACTCGAATCAGCTCATTAGCATGCAGCATCTTTGTGTGTATATTATGAGGTAACCATCTGTCACACCAGTAAGTGAATACATCTAAGGTACTTTTTAGTAGTTAATGATTGTATATAATTAGTTAGATTATAATCAAATATCCACATGACAGGTTCCCTTTAAGATACATTAGCTTTAAGGACGCTCACATCACATATTTGTTAATGGTGTACACTTTTTTCCCCATGTAAACTTCCTGACTAAGCTTTGCAGCAAGTACACAACCCCCACTTATTCTGCCATATATTACATATAACATATCTTCCGTGCTTAGAGCTTTTCTTAGGGTATGTGTCCGGAGTATTTACACAGTGCAAGAACTCCTGTTTAGATGGGGTCCGGTATGTATATAATCCACAGTATTTGGATCATTTTTTGCATACATATAATGTGGATTTTATGGATTATTCTTACTATATAGAGGATGTATGTCATATGGCTGATGCTTTTCATAAAATGTTGTGCAGTTTATAGATGGTGTACAGTTTATGGGGGATGCCCGGTATATACAGTGCCTTGAAAAAGTATTCTTACCCTTCAAACTTTTCCACAATTCTCACATTACACTAACAAATTTAAATGTATTTTATTGGGACTTTATGTGATAGACCAACACCAGATAGCAAGTATGTGTGAAGTGGAATAAAAATCTGGAAAGTGTGGGTGCATTTATATTCAGACCCTCACCTCCCACCCCACCCCCAAGTCAATAATGTGTATGACAACCTTTTACTGCAATTGCAGCTGCAAGTCTTTTGGGGTATGTCTCTACCAGCTTTGCACATCTAAAGGCTGAAAGTTTTGCCCGTTCTTCTTTGCAAAATTGTTCAAGCTCCGTTAGATTGGATGGAGAGCGTCTGTGAACAGCAATTTTCAAGTCTTGCCACAGATTCTCAATGGGATTTAGGTCTAGATTTTGACTGGGTCATTCTAACACATGAATATGCTTTGATCTAAGCTATTGTATTGTAGCTTCGGCTGTATGTTTAAAATTGTTGTCCTGCTAGAAGGTTAACCTCTGCCCTAATCTCAAGTCTTTGCAATCCTTCCGGACTGCCCTGTATTTAGCTCCATCCATCTTCCCATCAACTCTGACCAGCTTCCCTGTCTCTGCTGAAGAAAAGCCTCCCCACAGCATGATGCTGCCACCACCACGTTTCATGGTGAAGATGGTGTGTTCAGGGTTATGTGCAGTGTTAGTTTTCTGGCACACATAAGGGGTCATTTATTAAACAGAAATACGCCTAAATTAGACGTTTTTCTGGCACCGATTGTGGCACAAAGGTCCTTCTCCCCGCTCACGCCATGTCTAAAAAAGCAGGTGGGGAAGGGGGTCGGGTAGGTAGTCCTTGGTTTTCATGATACTGTTGGCTAATAGTCTCTAAGAAACCTTTGAGGCCGTCACAGAACAGCTGTAGTTCTTGTGAGAATAATTTACACACAGGTGGGTATAACATGAAAAAATGTGAAAAAATTTGAAGGGGTATGAATACTTTTTCAAGTCCCCAGATGATGCATGGTATAGGATTATACTTGGTGTATGGATGATGCTTGGTATATACAGTACAGACCAAAAGTTTGGACACACCTTCTAATTCAAAAAGTGTGAAACAACTGAAAATATGTCATATTCTAGGTTCTTCAAAGTAGCCACCTTTTTGCTTTGATTGCTGCTTTGCACACTCTTGGCATTCTCTTGATGAGCTTCAAGAGGTAGTCACCTGAAATGGTTTTCACTTCACAGGTGTGCCCTGTCAGGTTTAATAAGTAGGATTTCTTGCCTTATAAATGGGGTTGGGACCATCAGTTGCCTTGTGGAGAAGTCAGGTGGATACACAGCTGATAGTCCTACTGAATAGACTGTTAGAATTTGTATTATGGCAAGAAAAAAGCAGCTAAGTAAAGAAAAACGAGTGGCCATCATTACTTTAAGAAATGAAGGTCAGTCAGTCTGAAAAATTGGGAAAACTTTGAAAGTGTCCCCAAGTGCAGTCACAAAAACCATCAAGCGCTACAAAGAAACTGGCTCACATGCGGACCGCCCCAGGAAAGGAAGACCAAGAGTCACCTCTGCTGCGGAGGATAAGTTCATCCGAGTCACCAGCCTCAGAAATCACAGGTTAACAGCAGCTCAGATTAGAGACCAGGTCAATGCCACACAGAGTTCTAGCAGCAGACACATCTCTAGAACAACTATTAAGAGGAGACTGTGTGAATCAGGCCTTCATGGTAGAATATCTGCTAGGAAACCACTGCTAAGGGCAGGCAACAAGCAGAAGAGACTTGTTTGGGCTAAAGAACACAAGGAATGGACATTAGACCAGTGGAAATCTGTGCTTTGGTCTGAGTCCAAATTTGAGATCTTTGGTTCCAACCACCGTGTCTTTGTGCAACGCAGAAAAGGTGAACGATGGACTCTACATGCCTGGTTCCCACCGTGAAGCATGGAGGAGGAGGTGTGATGGTGTGGGGGTGCGTTGCTGGTGACACTGTTGGGGATTTATTCAAAATTGAAGGCATACTGAACCAGCATGGCTACCACAGCATCTTCCAGCGGCATGCTATTCCATCCGGTTTGCATTTAGTTGGACCATCATTTATTTTTCAACAGGACAATGACCCCAAACACACCTCCAGGCTGTGTAAGGGCTATTTGACCATGAATGAGAGTGATATGGTGCTGCGCCAGATGACCTGGCCTCCACAGTCAGTGGGCCTGAACCCAATCGAGATGGTTTGGGGTGAGCTGGACCGCAGAGTGAAGGCAAAAGGGCCAACAAGTGCTAAGCATCTCTGGGAACTTCAAGACTGTTGGAAGACCATTTCAGGTGACTACCTCTTGAAGCTCATCAAGAGAATTCCAAGAGTGTGCAAAGCAGTAATCAAAGCAAAAGGTGGCTGCTTTGAAGAACCTAGAATATGACATATTTTCAGTTTTTTCACACTTTTTTGTTATGTATATAATTCCACATGTGGTAATTCATAGTTTTGATGCCTTCAGTGTGAATCTACAATTTTCATAGTCATGAAAATAAAGAAAACTCTTTAAATGAGAAGGTGTGTCCAAACTTTTGGTCTGTACTGTATACACTCACCTCATAGTAAATTATAACTTATAACAGATTTTTTTATAGTTCCAATATATTCTGCTTGGCTTTACAGTAGCGGTAGGTTTTATTTCTGCTATGACTGAATTATAATTAAACCGCATGATCTTATTCATTTGGGACAGAGGGTGCACCCCATCCCGCATCTGTTTCCATTAAGCCAGGAATTATCCAGTAATATTTAATTGCAACTAAACTTTCTTCCGTGGTTTAGTAGCTTTTGGCTAATGAGCACCTATATATTGGTCTCTTTAATGTGACAGGTTTGAGGGTTTTCACTCTGTCTCTAAATTTAACCTATTGGACAAAATACATGGAGGATACTCACAGTTGACTGTGACTGTAACACGCCGGACCGTGTTCAAAGGTGGCTACTTTGAAGAACCTAGAATATGACATATTTTCAGTTGTTTCACACTTTTTTGTTATGTATATAATTCCACATGTGTTAATTCATAGTGTGAATCTACAATTTTCATAGTCATGAAAGTAAAGAAAACTCTTTGAATGAGGTGTGTCCAAACTTTTGGTCTGTACTGTATATTATGTTTGGTATGTCATTGATGGTTGGTATATAGATGTATTTTAGATGCTCAAATTGGTGGTGCTTCATATTTAATGATGTGCAGGCCAGGGTATGGATGATGCTTATTGTTGTCGAAATTTGCTTGCATCAGACGTACATATCCAAGCTGCGCTAAAAGTGCACCGAAGTTTGCCAACCATAAAGAATTTCCCCCGTGCTTAAAAGCACACGTACCAAGCTCTTTTGTGTAAGTAAAAGTAACCCTCTTCAAGAGTCAGACAAGGTGGTGTTTCATTGTAGACTTCTGTTGAGCACTCCTCCTTCTGCCCAGTCTTTTCACTTTTATTTCTTAGCCACAAAAGGGTGTAACAATAGAAAGGGGCAAGCCCGTCACCCGACTACTTCCTTCATGTAACAAACATACAGGAAGATGAGAAACCACCATCACTTAAAATAACATAGCCAGCTAACAAACACATGTATACAATAATCTACCATTACCACTGGAGTGAACTTTATCCAGCCTTGCTCAGTGATCAATGCCCAATAAAGTTACTATGATCCTCATGCATGTTTATTTACAGGACAACGTCATTATTTCCAGCGGCTGATCAGGCGCACTTGAGACAACAAACACACGTTCCTTTGATATATGGTTCTCTTAACAAATGCATCCATGCCAAGCCAATAAATCCGCGTCTTGTTCGGGGGCCCTAGCCGGCGTCCATACATTCGCCAAGAAAACACTGCTCTGCCGAACACATCAGTCTCCCCCTGCCCACAGCCCAGTGCATAGCACATGGACCGTTCGCCAACAGAGACCTCTGCTTCCTGCAGCTGTGTCTCCACATACACAGGAAGATACCCACTCCAATGGTTTACCCTGACACTGACATGATGACAATACACAATATATTAAAAACACATCGTAATAAAATGTCCACAACATTATATAGATGATGCACTGTGTAAGGATAATGCTCAGTGTCATGCTTAGCTAAAATACCAGACACAACCCATGGACAGGGATTGTGTTGCTTTTGAGGGGAAAAAAAGAAAAAGGCAAACCTGTTTTTCTATTCCTGGACAACAATTTTTTAAGGTGTGAATTGGTCTGCAACAATAATCAGGTTGGTGGGAATTGTCAAACAAACATGGAAACCAAGACCGTTTTCCAGCAGACATTACCCATATCATCACACTGCCCTTGCCAGCTGGCATACTTTGTGTTGTGCATACTTGTGCCATCTTCTCACAAGGCACATGATTGTACACTGAGACAAGCCACCTTCTTTGATTTCTTCTTCACCCAGCTCTGATTCTCATGTGTCCATTGAAGGCACTTTTGGCACGGGACATCTATCAGCATGGTCACTGTTACACTGTTATCAGTGTAACTGATTCTGGGTGCCCACCTTAGGGCTCCTGCACACAAACTTTTTTTTTTTCCATGTCCGTGCCTTTTTTTTTTTTGGCCTGTATGTGAAACTATTCACTTCAATGGGGCCGCAAAAAACGGAAATAATTGCATGTGCATTCCTTGTCTGTATGTCCGCATGGCCGTTGCACAAAATGATAGAACATGTCCTATTATTGTCGTCATTGCAGACAAGGATAGGACTGTTCTATTAGAGGCCGGCTGTTCTGTTCTTTATAATGTGGAATGCACACACCCAGTATCCATGTTTTGCAGATCCGCAATTTGCAGACTGCAAAACATCCAGCAATCGTGTTCATGAGCCCTTACAGTGATAACAGAAATATTAAAGATGAAGTATGATGGTAGACACTCACAGCAAAATGCAAAAACATACATTTGACAGAATTTAGGCTACTTTCAAACTTGCAGTAGCAAGGTCCAGCAGGATTGGGGGAACAGCCTCCTGCATCCGTGCTAACGTTAGCCCACTGTGCCGCCGGAAGTCCGCTGTAGTTTTTGTCCTGTCCGGCCGCCTCTCAGCATGTTGTTATAGTGAATGGGGCTGGAGCACGGTGGGCTAGCGTAACCGGCAGGCTCTTCCCCACTGGAATAGTCTGCTGGACCCTGCTACCGCAAGTGTGAAAGTAGCCTTACACATATATGGATATCCTGCTCTTAAGTCAGTCAGATACAAGACGTATGCAGGTCCTATCACACACAGGAAACATGCAATGCATGCACCAAGACATTTTTTGCCTAGCCCTATCAAGTGTTGCACACTTAAAAGGGGCTGCCTCACTTCAACAAATGACATTTATTATGTAGAGAAAGTTGATTCAAGGCACTTACTAATGTATTCTGATTCTCCATATTGGCTCTTTTCCATCACATTATACACTGCTCGTATTCCATGGTTTTGACCACTCTGCAATCCATCAGTGCTGGCCGTGTTTGCACACTGTAGGTAAAGGTGTTAGCCTATGCGCACTTCCAGCCTTTTCCTATAGTGTGTAAGCATAGCCCCCGCTGCTGGATAGCAGGGTGGTCGTAACGGATACGTGCTGTGTTTAATGTGATGGAAAGCAGGCAGTATGGATAATAACAATATATTAGTAAGTGCCTTGTATTAACTTTTTCTACATGATAAATGCCATTTACTGAAGTGAGGCAACCGCTTTAACCCCTTTAATCATAAATGTCTGTAATGAAATTTATCAAATCTTAACCTCCTCAGATTGCACATAATCTACAATATATTTAAAAGGGTTGTCCTACCATAATGACCTATCACCTTTCTACAGGATAGGTGATAAATATCAGATTGCTGGGGGTCTCACTGCTGGAACACCCACTGATCATGAAAAAAGGGGTCTGGAGACATTCAATTACATTACCGCTAATCTATGTACACAAGGGTCTTAAAGGGGTTGTCTCACTTCAGTAAGTGGCATTTATTATGTAGAGAAACTTAATACGGACAACTTAAAAATATACTGTTATTACCCATATTGCTGAAGAAGTACAGCGGCATCTTAAAAATATTAAAATAGACAAATCGCCAGGACCAGGTGGCAAACACCCCCGTATATCCTAAGAGAATTAAGTAATGTCATAGCCAGACCCTTATTTCTGATATTTATGGACTCTATACTGACGGGGAGTGTTCCACATTATTGGCGCATAGCAAATGTGGTGCCAATATTCAAAAAGGGTCCGAAAACAGAGCCCGGAAACTATAGGCTGGTAAGGTTAACATCTGTCGTAGGTAAACAGTTTGAATGTTTTTTAAGAGATGCTATCTTGGAGTACCTCAATGAAAATAATCAAATAACGCAATATCAGCATGGCTTCATGAGGGATCAGTCGTGTCAAACTAATTTATTCAGTTTCTAGAAGGTAAGTTCTAGACTTGACAGCGACGAATCAATGGATGTTGTATATCTGGACTTCTCCAAAGCATTTGACACTGTACCGCATGAAAGGTTAGTAGATAATATGAGAGTGCTTGGACTGGGAGAAAATGTCTGTATGTGGGTAAGTAACTGGCTCAGTAATAGAAAACAGAGGGTGGTTATTAACGGTACACACCCAGATTGGGTCATTGTCTCTAGCGGAGTACCTCAGGGGTCAGTATTGGGCCCTATTATCTTCAATATATTTATTAATGATCTTGTAGAAGGCTTGCACAGTAAAATATCATTTTTTGCAGATGACACTAAACTGTGTAACGTAATTAACATGGAAGAAGACAGTATACTGCTACAGAGTGATCTGGATAGATTGGAGGCTTGGCCAGATAAGTGGCAGATGAGGTTTAACACTGACAAATGTAAGGGTATGCACATGGGAAGGAATAATGCAAGTCACTCGTACATACTAAATTTTAAAACACTGGATAACACTGACATGGAAAAGGACCTAGGAATTTTAGTAAACAGCAAACTAAGCTGTAGAAACCAGTGTCATGCAGCTGCTGCCAAGGCCAATAAGATAATTGGTTGCATCAAAAGGGGCATAGATGTCTGTGACGAGAACATAGTCCTACTACTACAAATCACTAGTCAGACCACACATGGAGTACTGTGTACAGTTGTGGGCTCCTGTGAACAAGGCAGACATAGCAGAGCTGGAGAGAGTTCAGAGGAGGGCAACTAAAGTAATAACTGGAATGGGGGGGACTACAGTACCCTGAAAGATGATCAAAATTAAGGTTATTCACTTTAGAAAAAAGACGACTGAGGGGTGATCTAATAACTATGTATAAATATGTCAGGGGTCAGTACAGAGATATCTCCCATCATCTATTTATCCCCAGGACTGTGACTGTGATGAGGGGACATCCTCTGCGTCTGGAGGAAAGAAGGTTTGTACACAAACATAGAAGAGGATTCTTTACGGTAAGAGCAGTGAGATTATGGAACTCTCTGAGGAGGTGGTGATGGTGAGTTCACTAAAAGAGTTCAAGGGAGTTATTCTGATTGCTTGATTGGAGTCTGGAAGGAATTTTTCTCCCCTTAAATGGGGAAAATTAGCTTCTATCTCACAGGTTTTTGTTTCCTTCCTCTGGATCAACTTGTAGGATAACAGGCCGAACTGGATGGACAGATCTCTTTTTTCGGCCTCATAAAATATGTTACTAAGCTTCCTTTGCTGGCTGGATAAATTTTTCCATCACATTATACACTGCTCGTTTCCATGGTTAAAGACCACCCTGCAATCCAGCAGTGGTGGTCATGCTTTCACACTATAGGCAAAAGCTCTGCCTCTCTGGTGGCCAGAACCATGGAAGCACACATAGACTAGTGCTTTATCCTATAGTGTGCAAGCACGACCACCATTGATGGATTGCAGGGTGGTCGTAACCATTGAAACAAGCAGTCTATAATGTGATGGAAAAATGAATCCAGCCAGCAAAGGAAGCATTATGGATAATAACAATATACTAGTAAGTGGCTTGTGTTAACTTTCTCTACATGATAAATCCGACTTACTGAAGTGAGACAACCCCTTTAAGACCACGTTCCCTTGATCATGGGGTTCCCAGCAGTCAGACCCCCACCAATCAGACACTTATCACCTGTCATGTCATAGCTGTTTCACCTTTTCGCATTCCCTATCCTTAAAGGTTTTCTTTGGGTGTAAAAAAAAAAAAAAGGAAAAAAATAAATAAAAATCTGACCTAAAATATGTGTCAAACTAAAATAGAAATCTTAACAATATAATAGGCAGGCACTCAACATCTGGTATAATTTGATCAGATTTAAATTAATGTGTAAAATCCTTATTTATTCTGGTACATATCAAATACATATCAACTTAAAATCCCAAACATAAAATGCATAAATAATACAATACAATATAAAAATTGTAAGAAAAGTAAAATGTAGTTTAGTCCATATAGTTTTTAGGCATATAGAGTCTCAATTTAGGCGTGCCGTAAATAACCTCAGAAGAGTACGTTGACTTCCAAAGGTTTTCTTTTGTATATAGGCATACAGTGGATATAAAAAGTCTACGAACCCCTGTTAAAATGTCAGGTTTCGGTGCTGTAAAAAAAAAAAATGAGACAAAGATAAATCATTTCAGAACTTTTTCCACCTTTTAATGTCACCTATAAACTGTACAACTCAATTGATAAACAAACTGAAATCTTTTAGGTGGAGGGAAGAAAACAAAAAAAATTATAATAATGTGGTTGCATAAGTGTGCACACCCTCTTAGAACTGGGGATGTAGCTGTGTTTGGAATTAAGCAATCAAAATCATGTTAAATAGGAGTCAGCATACACCTGCCATCATTTAAAGTGCCTCTGATTAACCCCAAATAAAGTTCAGCTGCTCTAGTTGGTCTTTCCTGAAATTTTTAGTCGCATCCCACAGCAAAAACCATGGTCCACAGAGAGCTTCCAAAGCATCAGAGGGATATCATTGTTGAAAGGTACCGTATTTTTCGCCCTATAAGACGCACCTGCACCTGGTTTTAGAGTGTGAAAATAGGGGGGGGGGGGGGGAACTTGGACAAAAGGTGTGTCAAAACTTTAAAAAAAATAATAGACCAATATTTTAATAATGTAAACATTAACAGTAGTAACCAGCAGCATTAATAACCATCATTATTGACTTAAATGTCCAGGTACAGTACTCCTCTATTCATCAGGGAACCCCAAAAACTCCTCATCACTACTGTCCAGGTTAATCGCCCTCTGTGGCTCAGTATCACTAGTATCTCTGCCTTCAGATTCGTTGTACAGCATATTGTCCTCAGTGCCATCCAAGGCATTGCTAATGCCACACTTTTTAAAGGATTTGACGACGATCTCATCGTTGACTGCCTGCCATGATGTTTTCACCCACTCACAGACTTGGGTGATGGTGGGCCTCTTCATCCGTCCAGTGGGAGTCAGATCATGGTTCCCAGCTGCCATCCACTTGTTCCATTCCTCCCTCATGAACACTTTAAATGGCTTATTAATGGAAACGTCCAGAGGTTGTAGCTGGCTGGTAAGCCCCCCAGGAATTACTGCCAGATGGGTGTTCACTTCCTTAAATCTTGTTTTTGTGGATTCAGTGATATGTGCCCAAAACTGGTCAAGCACTAGTAGGGCAGGTTTCTTCAGAAGTCCTCCAGTGCGTTAGGACCACACCTTTTCGATCCATACTTTCATGCCATTTTCGTCCATCCACCCTTTGTCGTGAACATGGACAATTGCTCCTCGTGGGATCACCTCTTTTGGCATGGTCTTCCTTTTAAAAATCAGCATTGGTGGCAGTTTGGTGCCATCTGCGCAGCAGGACAAGACAACCGTATAATGCGTTTTCTCGTGTCCAGAGGTCTTTACAGTTACGGTTTTTGCGCCTCTCACATCAACGGTCCTATTCGATAGAACATCGAAGGTTAACGGAACTTCATCCATGTTCCCAATCTGGCCTATTTCATAGCCATGTTTCTTTCTTGAATCCAGCACAAATTTATGAAAAGAAAGAAAGAATCTTGGACTCATATTCTTTGGGCATTTTTTTGTTTCCATGCTCTTTGGCGTACTTTATCACCTCTAGTTTAAAAGGAATTTTATAAGAAAGCCTTTTCTGCTATGACATCGCTCAGAATTGTACAGTATGCAGCAGGAGACTACGGTAATTTTCTGCAATAGAATACAGTAATGGAAGAACTGTTAGCACTACAATTATGGGGTACTGTAGCTAAGAACATCATTGGATGACAATGTTATTGGGGGGATCTGCCACTAACACAATGTTATGGGGGGATATGCTGCTTACATACAGTACCGTACTTATTGGGAAAGGGGGGGATCCAATGACACTTTAAGGTGTCATGCAGACATCCATGGAGCATGGTCCGTGAAATCCCGTCCTGCTGAGTGCACGAAGGGCACGGCGTCATAGCAACCAATGACACCATGCGCTTCGTGCACTCAGCTGGACAGCAAGCTGGGATATCATGGACAGTGCTCCGCGGATGTCTGCATGACGCCTTAATAAGGGGGTCACTTTATTAGGAGTGAGCTCACTTTATTAGGAGGGGGGGCACTTTATTAGGAGGGGGGGGGGGCTGTCAAGATTGGCGTTATGCACATTTCCTTCCCCCCACTTCACATTTAAAATGCTGAAGGACATCCCTAAGGAATGCCAGTGTGAATAAAGTGCCACCCATAATAATAAAGTGATGTGCCCTGCTAGAAAGACATCCCTAAGGACCCCACTGTTAATAAAGTGCCCACTTTATTAGGAGGTGGGCACTTTATTAACAGTGGGGTCCTTAGGGATGTCTTTCTGGCAGGGCACATCACTTTATTATTATGGGTGACACTTTATTCACACTGGCATTCCTTAGGGATGTCTTTCAGCATTTTAAATGTAAAGTGGGGGGAAGGAAATGTGCAAAACACTGCCTGCACAAACATTTTTATACCGGATCCTCTCACGACTGGGGACGAGGGGCAGAGCAGACTTCCCTGTCACACGTGCCAGCTCCGCCCCTAGTCTTCCTGCTCCTGCGTCCTGCGCTCCATTTCCTCCTCCATAACAGCGCGGGCCGGCCGGTCGATACAACCCAGCACTTACTGAGGCCGGCCGGCCCGTACCAGGAACAGACCACCATCACTATCTGCGGCGGATCGCAGACACCCGCACCGCTGCCCGCTTCCCGCTGCCTGCCGCCCGCCGGACATGTGAGTGCTACGAGCGCTACAGACTGCAGGTACAGTCATATATCATATAACGTAAGCGCCGGATATGCTTTTTTTTTTTACCGCAGATTTCACCTATAGTCACCCCACTAACTCCCCCCCCCCCCCCCATTTTGGGGGGAAAAAAGGTGCGTCTTTTAGGGTGAAAAATACGGTATGTCGGCAGAAGGGTACAAACGAATTTCTAAGGCATTAGATATACCATGGAACAGAGTGAAGACAGTCATCATCAAGTGGAGAAAATATGGCACAACAGTTACTTTACCAAGAGCTGGATGTCCCTCCCAAATTGATGAAAATACAAGAAGAAAACTGGTCTGGGAGGCTATCAAGAGGCCTTACAGCAACATTAAACGAACTGCAGAAAAATCTGGCAAGTACTGGCTGTGTGGTACATGTGATAACAATCTCCCGTATTCTTCATAAGTCTGGGCTATAGGGTAGAGTGGCAAGATGAAAGCCTTTTCTTACGATGTAGCCTGGCTTGGAGAAAAACATCCAAGCCAAGCTACATTTTGCAAAAACACATCTGAAGTCTCCCAAAAGCATGTGGGAAAAGGTGTTATGGTCTGATGAACTTTTTGGCCATAATGCCAAAAGATATGTTTGGCGCAAAAACAACACTGCACATCACCAAAAGAACACCATACCCACAGTGAAGCATGGTGGTGGCAGCATAATGCTTTGGGGCTGTTTTTCTTCAGCTGGAACTGAGGCCTTAGTTAAGCTAGAGGGAATTATGAACAGTTCCAAATACCAGTGAATATTGGCACAAAACCTTCAGGCTTCTGCTAGAAAGCTGAACATGAAGAGGAACTTTATATTTCAGCATGACAACGACCCAAAGCATACATCCAAATCAACAAAGGAATGGCTTCACCAGAAGAAGATACAAGTTTTGGAATGGCCCAGCCAGAGCCCAGACCTGAATCCGATTGAAAATCTGTGCGGTGATCTGAAGAGGACACAGGAGATGCACTTGCAATCTGACACATTTGGAGTGTTTTTACAAAGAAGAGTGGCAAATGAGAAGAGGTTGGAGATCTCGAAACGCATCTGGCAAAATAATTCAGACTCCCACCAAGACCCACACCTACTCAGAAGGACTAAATCCATAAAACAACCTAAGCCTATTATATTTGGACAAGCAGGAGCAGCGCAGTATCTGAACGGCCGATCCGAAGGTAAAACAGTCACGTGACACAACCCACATCACGTGGGACGCCAACTTTGGCACTTAGCAGCCGGCGCTGCGGAGGATACAGCCATCGAAAGAAGCAGGGTGAGTGAGCTATCGGGTGGGACGCCACCGAAATCAGCAATACAAAGGACAACTCAACAGTGAGTATGACAGTTAAACTAACCACCCGCTCCTGCTAATATATATTGCTCTGCATTACTCTGCTTATGTATGGGCCGCAATAATGATGATTATGATGGAATGCCAGCTGCATCATCATTGACTTTATACACTCACCTAAAAAATTATTAGGAACACCATACTAATACGGTGTTGAACCCCCTTTTGCCTTCAGAACTGCCTTAATTCTATGTGGCATTGATTCAACAAGGTGCTGATAGCATTCTTTAGAAATGTTGGCCCATATTGATAGGATAGCCTCTTGCAGTTGATGGAGATTTGAGGGATGCACATCCAGACTACAAATTGGCATGGTATTAAACAGCAGGAAGTGGTCAACCCCATATGCAGTGGTGCATCTATACCGGGGGGGCAGATCCTGCACTTGTGGCCTGTTGCTAGTGGCAATCCCCAGCAAAAATGCATACAATGGAGGATGCCTGCAGCGGACCACAAGTACCACAATGGACATCCTACACAGGATAGCAATTGTGTGGATGTGATAAGCAGTCAAAATAACATAACAAAAACAAAGACAGGTGCACTAAATTTTTGGGGAGGTGTAGAAACTCCTAGTCTGAATGTGCCTTTATTTCCATCCACAGGCAGCATTCTGGTGCACATGTGAGGCCCGGGCTATATCAGCCAGTCTTGGGTGGGGCTCAGAGCTCTCTGCCTCCTCCCATTGTATGCATGGTTACATGCTGGAGGTTACTTTGAGATTGCTTTGAGTCGGACCTTGCGCACCTGTAATTCGCCCACTGGCTCCTGGTATTGCCCATACGGCCCAGGTAGGTTTAGCGTTAGGTTCCCGAGCTACTTGAGAAACCTTGGCGCGGTGTAAAATTGGCTAATTCTCAATTTTACACCAGTACGAGGGTTAGTAAGACCGCATAGTGCACCTGTCTTTGTTTTTGTTATGATATTTTGGATGCACATCCAGGGCACGAAGCTCCCGTTCCACCACATCCCAAAGATGCTCTATTGGGTTGAGATCTGGTGACTGTGGGGGCCATTTTAGTGCAGTGAACTCATTGTCATGTTCAAGAAACCAATTCGAAATGATTCGAGCTGTGTGACATGGTGCATTATCCTGCTGGAAGTAGCCATCAGAGGATGGGTACATGGTCAGAAATGATGCTCAGGTAGCCCGTGGCATTTAAACGATGGCCAATTGGCACTAAGGGGCCTACAGTGTGCCCAGAAAACATCCCCCACACCATTACACCACCACCACCAGCCTGCACAGTGGTAACAAGGCATGATGGATACATGTTCTCATTCTGTTTATGCCAAATTTGGACTCTACCATTTGAATGTCTCAACAGAAATCGAGACTCATCAGACCAGGCAAAATTTTTCCAGTCTTCAACAGTCCAATTTTGGTGAGCTTGTGCAAATTGTAGCCTCTTTTTCCTATTTGTAGTGGAGATGAGTGGTACCCGGTGGGGTCTTCTGCTGTTGTAGCCAAGGTAGTCAAGGTTGTGCGTGTTGTGGCTTCACAAATGCTTTGCTGCATACCTCGGTTGTAACGAGTGGTTATTTCATTCAACGTTGCTCTTCTATCAGCTTGAATCAGTCGGCCCATTCTCCTCTGACCTCTAGCAGAGGACTGCCGCATACTGGATGTTTTTCCCTTTTCACACCATTCTTTGTAAACCCTAAAAAATGGTTGTGCGTGAAAATCCCAGTAACTGAGCAGATTGTGAAATACTCAGACCGGCCCGTCTGGCACCAACAACCATGCCACGCTCAAAATTGCGTAAAATCACCTTTCTTTCCCATTCTGACATTCAGTTTGGAGTTCAGGAGATTGTCTTGACCAGGACCACAAACCCTACATGCATTGAAGCAACTGCCATGTGATTGGTTGACTAGATAATCGCATTAATGAGAAATAGAACAGGTGTTCCTAATAATTCTTTGTGTGTGTGTGTGTGTGTGTGTATATACATATATATATATACAAATGGAAAAATCGGACAGCACTCCAGACGGTTTCTTCGGTAAAGCAAGTAAATTTAATCACCCATGTGGTGGCAGCAAAAAAGCAACGTTTCGGCTCTACATGAGCCTTTCTCAAGCCTTTGCTTGAGAAAGGCTCATGTAGAGCCGAAACGTTGCTTTTTTGCTGCCACCACATGGGTGATTAAATTTACTTGCTTTACCGAAGAAACCGTCTGGAGTGCTGTCCGATTTTTCCATTTGTTCTGTAGTGGGTAAGCTCCAGTTGCCGTGCTCGGACCTTGCACCCGCTTTTGTTTCAGTTGTGGTGCTGCCGGTTTGTTTTTTTCACCATATATATATATATATATATATATATATATAAAAATATAGAAAGCTATATATATTTAAAAAAATTAAAAATTTGCCAAAATATCATCACAAATAAATCTGCAGGTGCTGATCAGGCAGGTACGCACTGAACAGCACTTGGCAGTCACAGCTCGCACGCAGAAAAAGTGGTGCAGTGCTGGAAAATGGTAAAAAAAAATAAAAAAATAATGTGTGCGATAAGGGACAGGGACGGAGGGTGGTTTAGGGATCTGGAACAGCTGCAAATGAAAAAATAAAAATCGGTGCAGCTATTCCAGATGTTCTTCTTTTCAGCAAGAAAAGAGTTAAAATGCAGTGGTGGTGCACCACAATTCCCAGGAAGCCACTAGCAGCACAGAACCTTTTTTGCCTGCAGTCACCAGCTAGAATGGCTGCATGCAGGGAAGTTCTGCCTCTTCCTGGGCAGCTATAGCCAATCAATAGCAGCGCTGGCAGGGGACCCAAAACACTGGTGTCCCCTGTCTGACCTAGGAGGAGACAGACGCTGAAGCTCTGTATCGCAGCCGGAGCTGCGGTGCACATGCCTGAAGAATACAGCCAATAGCAGCGATCAGGGGCTGGAGGGGGGCGGTTCAGCACCATGCTGCCCTTATCTGGCATGGTGGCGCGATTCCCCTTCGATCATTCCCCAGAGCCCCGCAGATTCTTCCCCCAGCGCTGGTCCTTAAGTCACAGACATCTGCGCCGTACATGTACAGCACAGGTCCTTAAGGGGCTAACATTGTGTTCCCCGGTGATTGGGAAAGGTGAACCTCTGTAAGGACGGATCATGCAATTAGAAGATTGATATGTAGCGATCGTTTCTGTATTGCAAGTGAAATTGGACGTAACATCCGAAGCCTAGGGTGGCAAAGTGTCTACAAAAACAGAAGTTGTTTGTACAACATTGGCCTGCGAGCCAGATGTGCAGTTACAGAGGATCCATTGACCTCATGAAACCACTCTCAATGGCTATCGTGATGCACAGTAAGACAGAGACGGAGTCTGGAAATGAGGTCTGTTCTCTTCAGCAATTTGTCCCACTTTTGTCTTGGATGCAATAATACGCAGATATTTGTCAGGAGACCATGGTTTTATGGTTGATGCTTTTTATAAAGATAATGTGCGGTGTATGGTTGATGCTTTGTATAAACATAATATGCGGTGTATGGTTGATGCTTTGTATAAATATAATATGCGGTGTATGGTTGATGCTTTGTATAAAGATAATGTGCAGTGTATGGTTGAGCTTTGTATAAAGATGATGTGCGTTGTATGGTTGATGCTTTGTATAAAGATGATGTGCGTTGTATGGTTGATGCTTTGTATAAAGTTGATGTGCGGTGTATGGTTGATGCTTTGTATAAAGCTGATGTTCGGTGTATGATGTTGATGCTTGGTATATAGAGGACATACGGTATATGGCTTACGCTTTGTATAGATCTGATGTATGGTGTATAGTTGATGCTTGATATATGCATGACTTCAAGCTTATTGCATTGCATAAATATTGGAAAAGTTGCTGCTTAAGTTTTTATAATAGCAATTTGCATATACTCCAGAATGTTATGAAGTGATCAAATGAATTGCATAGTCCTTCTTTTCCATGAAAATTAACTTAATCCCCAAAAAACTTTCCACTGCATTTCATTGCTGTCATTAAAGGACCTGCTGAGATCATTTCAGTAATCGTCTTGTTAACTCAGGTGAGAATCAGAGGCGTACATAGGAATCACTGGGCCCCATAGCAAAAATCTGAATTGGGCCCCTTAACCCCGCCCACTACCCACCATGGCCCCTCCCACTTCCTGACTTTGCTCCTCCCATGCCACACCCCCATTAAATAAATTTATACATGACCTACAGAAACTGTTAGGGGTTTCCTGGGGGTGACCTGTCACATGGGATATCTGCTGCAGCCTGCAGATCTCCTTATTTGGGGTGCCATGTTAGGCTACTTTCACACTTGCGTTCGGGTCTCCGCTTGTGAGTTCCATTTGAAGGTTCTCACAAGCGGCACCGAACGGATCCGTCCAGCCCTAATGCATTCTGAGTGGATGCGGATCCGCTCAGAATGCATCAGTATGGCTCCATCTGTCCTCCGCTCCACTCAGCAGGCGGACACCTGAACGCTGCTTGCAGCATTCGGGTGTCTGCCTGGCCGTGCGGAGGCAAACGGATCCGTCCAGAGTTACAATGTAAGTCAATGGGGACGGATCCGTTTGAAGTTGACACAGTATGGCTCAATTTTCAAACGGATCCGTCCCCCATTGACTTTCAATGTAAAGTCAAAACGGATCCGTTTGCACTATCATGAACAAAAAAAAAATATGTTTTTTTTTTTTGTTCATGTTAATGCAAACGGATCCGTTCTGAACGGATCTAAGCGTTTGCATTATAGGTGCGGATCCGTCTGTGCAGACACCAGACGGATCCGCTCTGAACGCAAGTGTGAAAGTAGCCTTAAAGGGAATCTGTCACTAGCAATTTACCCCCAATTTTTTTTTCGTGAATCCATGTTTAACAGAGTACCTGTTTTCCATCTGTCTTGTTCTTTTGATTGCGAGTCTTGTAATTTCTTCAAAAAATCGATTATGATATGTAAATGACGCTGTAAGGAGCCCAGAGGGGCGTTATTCTTTCTCCACGGTGCCCAGGAACGCCCCTCTGAAGTGCCGTGCCCGGCTAAGTTTGAAAACTAATAACGCCTCCAAGTTCATCTAAATCGCCTCCCAGAGGCACGGCTAAGTGCCGCTCTGCGGCAAACACCCCGATCCTCCTCTCGCCGGCATCCCAAATCCCGCGCAGGCGTAGTGCCGTCAGTCATCTTATCATAGCGCAGGCAATCGCCGGCACTGCCCCTGCGCGGGATTTGGGATGCCAGCGAGAGGAGGATCGGATTTGGGAGGCGATTTAGATGAACTTGGAGGCGTTATTAGTTTTCAAATTTAGCCGGGCACGGCACTTCAGAGGGGCGTTCCTGGGCACCGTGGAGAAAGAATAACGCCCCTCTGGGCTCCTTACAGCGTCATTTACATATCATAAGAATCGATTTTTTGAAGAAATGACAAGACACAGAATAAAAAGAACAAGACAGATGGAAAAAAGGTACTCATGGATCCATGTTTAATAAAGTACCTTTTTTCCATCTGTGTTCTTCTTTTCCATGTCAGTCTTGTCCTTTCTTCTAAAAATCGATTCTTAGGATAAGCAAATGACGCTGTAAGGACTGGAGCCCAGAGGGGCGGTTTTCTTTCTCCACGGTGCCCCTCTGAAGTGCCGTGCCCGCCTAAATATGAAAACTCTAACGCCTCCATGTTTAGCTGAATCGCCTCCCAGAGGCGCGGCTAAGTCCTCAACACCCGCCCCCCCTCCTCAGCGCCGCGGTCTGCAAACACCCGATCCTCCTCTCGTCGGCGTCCCAAATCCCGCGCAGGCGCAGTGCCGGCGATTGCCTGCGCCTGCGCTCTGATAATACGGCTGAGGGCAACAGCTTCAACATCGTCACTGGGCTCGGCGCATGCCCAGTGACGATGTTGAAGCTGTTGCCCTCAGCCGTATTATCAGAGAGCAGGCGCAGGCAATCGCCGGCACTGCGCCTGCGCGGGATTTGGGACGCCGACGAGAGGAGGATCGGGTGTTTGCAGACCGCGGCGCTGAGGAGGGGGGCGGGTGTCTAGGGCCTTAGCCGCGCCTCTGGGAGGCGATTCAGCTAAACATGGGGGGGGCCCTGGGGAGAAAAGCAGCCGCATAGCCGGCTACAGGTCATGAGTGGGCGGGGCCTTATCTGCGCTACGGGCCCCCCAGTGCCGCGGGCCCCATAGCAGTGGCGTGGTCTGCCTCTATGGGCGGTACGCCACTGGTGAGAATGTTGACGAGCATAAGGCTGGAGATCATTATGTCAGGCTGATTGGGTTAAAATGGCAAACTTGACCTGTTAAAAGGAGGGTGATGCTTGAAATCATTGTTCTTCCATTGTTAACCATGGTGACCTGCAAAGAAATGCGTGCAGCCATCATTGCGTTGCATAAAAATGGCTTCACAGGCAAGGATATTGTGGCTACTAAGATTGCACCTCAATCAACAATTTATAGCATCATCAAGAACTTCAAGGAAAGAGGTTCAATTCTTGTTAAGAAGGCTTCAGGGAGTCCAAGAAAGTCCAGCAAGCGCCAGGATCGTCTCCTAAAGAGGATTCAGCTGCGGGATCGGAGTGCCACCAGTGCAGAGCTTGCCCAGGAATGGCAGCAGGCAGGTGTGAGCGCACCTGCACGCACAGTGAAGCGAAGACTTTTGGAAGATGGCCTGGTGTCAAGAAGGGCAGCAAAGAAGCCACTTCTTTCCCAAAAAAACATCAGGGACAGATTGATCTTCTGCAGAAAATATGGTGAATGGACTGCTGAGGACTGGGGCAAAGTCATATTCTCCGATGAAGCCTCTTTCCGATTGTTTGGGGCGTCCGGAGAAGAAAAGGTGAGCGCTACCATCAGTCCTGTGTCATGCCAACAGTAAAGCATCCTGAGACCATTCATGTATGGGGATGCTTCTCATCCAAGGGAGTGGGCTCACTCACAATTTTGCCCCAAAACACAGCCATGAATAAAGAATGGTACCAAAACACCCTCCAACAGCAACTTCTTCCAACAACAGTTTGGTGAAGAACAATGCATTTTCCAGCACAATGGAGCACCGTGCCATAAGGCAAAAGTGATAACTAAGTGGCTTGGGTACCAAAACGTTGACATTTTGGGTCCATGGCCTGGAAACTCCCCAGATCTTAATCCTATTGAGAACTTGTGGTCAATCCTCAAGAGGCGGGTGGACAAACAAAAACCCACTAATTCTGACCAACTCCAAGAAGTGATTATGAAAGAATGGGTTGCTATCAGTCAGGAATTGGCCCCGAAGTTGATTGAGAACATGCCCAGTCGAATTGCAGAGGTCCTGAAAAAGAAGGGCCAACACTGCAAATACTGACTCTTTGCATAAATGTCATGTAATTGTCGATAAAAGCCTTTGAAACGTATGAAGTGCGTGTAATTATATTTCACTACAGAAACAACTGAAACAAAGATCTAAAAGCAGTTTAGCAGCAACTTTGTGAAAATTAATATTTGTGTCATTCTCAAAACTTTTGGCCACGACTGTAGAGATGATGTTTGGTGCATAGATGATGCTTGGTATACAGCTGATGTACTGTGTTTTAGTGATCCTCCAATATCGATCATGTGCAACGTATAGTCTCTATTTCATATATATGTATTGTATGGCTTATACGTGGTATACAAACAATATTCAGTATATGTTTGCTGCTCTGTATGTAGATGGCGTGCAGTGTATAGTTGCTGTTTGAGGTGTCATAGTGAATGGCTTATGTACGGTATATGCTTTGTATATACCGTAGATGATGTATAGTGTATAATTGATGCTCGGTATAAAGCTGATTGAAGATGTTTGGTATATAGATGATGTACAATGTGTTGATGCTTGATATATACATGATATATGGTGTACAACTTATGCTCGAAATATAGATTGTGTTGTGTGTATGGCTTATTTTCCGTGTATAGATGATGCTCTGTACTGTATATATCTGATGTGCAGTATATTGGTGATTTTTTTTATATAGATAATGTGCAGTGTATAGTCACTACTCTGTATATCCATGATGTACACTGTATGTTTTATACTCGGTCGATTTTCAGAGTATGGTTGCAGATGATGCACAGTGTATGGAGATATCAGGTACATGGATAATGTGCAGTGTATGATTGTTGCTTGACATATAGATGACATGCAGTATATAGATGATGTGTACTGTATTGATGACTGGAATATAGATGACGTGCAGTGTATTAATGCTCAGCGTGTAGATGACATGAATTGTCTGGTTGATGTTTGGTATATAAATTATGTATAATGTATGGGTGATGCGTAGTATGTTAATGATGAATGATTGCATGGTATGTAAATTATGTACAATGTATGGATTATTGGTATGTAAATGATATATAAGTTTCAAAAAGCGTTTATTGGATTTTGGCATAGATAGGTATGCATAAACATTAGCAAATAAAAGAATATGTTATACAAAAACAATAACAATTCTTGGAGTAGTGCATATCATAATGTACATTGTTTTGGCATGTTAATAAGGATAGAGTAGTTCCTAAACATGAGGAGAGAGTGCAATAATTCAGTGACCTAGCTCTGACATGCATAAGTATTGATCAAAGAGAAACACTATATCTCAAATCTGGGGCATGGGAGGAAGATATGTAAATGATATATAATGTATGGGGGATATTATTATGTAAATGATGTATGGTTGATGCTTGCTATGTAAATGCTGTATGATTTCTGGTTGAAGCTTGGCATGTGATGTATAATGTATGGGTGATGCTTACTATGCAAATGATGCACATCTTAATTATCTAAAGAAGAAACATAGTTTGTAAGGCTGAAAAAAGATATCTGTCCATCCAGTTCGGCCTGTCATCCTGCAAGTTGATCTAGAGGAAGTAAAAAAAAACTGTGAGGTAGAAGCCAATTTTCCTCATTTTAGGGGAGACAAATTCCTTACCAACTCCAATCAGAATAACTCCCTGGATCAACTACCCCTCTCTAGTAGCTATAGCCTGTAATATTATTACACTCTAGAAATACATCCAGCCCCCTCTTGAATTCCTTTATTGTACTCACCATCACCACCTCCTCAGGCAGAGAGTTCCATAGTCTCACTGCTCTTACCGTAAAGAATCCTCTTCTATGTTTGTGTACAAACCTTCTTTCCTCCAGACGCAGAGGATGTCCCCTCGTCACAGTCACAGTCCTGGGGATAAATAGATGATGGGAGAGATCTCTGTACTGACCCCTGATATATTTATACATAGTTATTAAATCTCCCCTCAGTTGTCTTTTTTCTAAAGTGAATAACCCTAATTTTGATAATCTTTCAGGGTACTGTAGTCTCCCCATTCCAGTAATGACTTTAGTTGACCTCCTCTGGACCTTCTCCAGCTCTGCTATGTCTGCCTTGTTCACAGGAGCCCAGAACTGTACACAGTACTCCATGTGTGGTCTGACTAGTGATTTGTAAAGTAGTAGGACTATGTTCTCATCACGGGCATCTATGCCTCTTTTGATGCAAACCATTATCTTATTGGCCTTGGCAGCAGCTGCCTAACACTGTTTTTTGCAGTTTAGTTTGCTGTTCACTGAAATTTCTAGGTCCTTTTCCATGTTAGGCTACTTTCACACTTGCGTTCAGAACGGATCCGTCTGCATTATATTGTAAAAAAAATTCTAAGTGTGAAAGTAGCCGGAACGGATCCGTCCAGACTTTTACATTGAAAGTCAATGGGGGACTGATCCGTTTGAAGATTGAGCCATATTGTGTCATCTTCAAACGGATCCGTCCCCATTGACTTACATTGTAAGTCTGGACGGATCCGCTTGCCTCCGCACGGCCAGGCGGACACCAGAACGCTGCAAGCAGCGTTCAGGTGTCCACCTGCTGAGCGGAGGCTGAACGCTGCCAGACTGATGCATTCTGAGCGGATCCGCGTCCACTCAGAATGCATTCGGGCTGGACGGATGCGTTCGGGGCCGCTTGTGAGCCCCTTCAAACGGAGCTCACAAGCGGACACCCGAACACTAGTGTGAAAAAAGCCTTAGTGTTACCCAGTGTTTTACCATTTAGTACAGTTGTGTTCAAGATAATAGCAGTGTGTTTAAAAAAGTGAATAAAGCTCAAAATCCTTCTAATAGTACCTATTTCCATACACACAACTGCATTGGGAACACTACACATTCTATTCCAAATCAAAACATGAATTGAAGAAAAGTGAATATTAAACTGTTCAAAAAAATCGCAGTGTTTGTATTTTGCTTTCCTTTGAATCACTTAACTAATATTTTGTTGTATAACCACTGTTTCTGAGAACTTCTGTACATCTTTGTTGCATGGAGTCAACCAACTTCTGGCACCTGTGAACAGGTATTCCAGCCCAGGATGATTGAACTACATTCCACAGTTCTTCTCCATTTCTTGGTTTTGCCTCAGAAACTGCATTTTTTATGTCATTCCGCAAGTTTTCTATTGGATTAAGATCCGGGGATTGGGCTGGCCACTCCATAACGTCAATCTTGTTAGTCTGGAACCAAGATGTTGCACGTTTACTGGTGTGTTTGGGGTCGTTGTCTTGTTGGAACACCTATTTATTTCAAGAGCAATTCCTCTTCAGCATAAGGCAGCATGACCTCTTCAAGTATTCTGATGTATTCAAACTGATCCACGATCCCTGGTATGCGATAAACAGGCCCAACACCGTAGTATGACAAACATCTCCATATCCTGATGCTTGCGCCACCATGCTTTACTGTCTTCTCAGTGTACTGTAGCTTGAATTCAATGTTTGGGTGTCGTCTGACAAACTGTCTCCGGCCACTAGACCTAAAAAGAACAATCTTACTTTCATCAGTTTACAAAATGTTGCCCCATTTCTCTTTAGGCCAGTCAATGTGCTCTTTGGCAAATTGCAACCTTTTCAAAACGTCTTTTTTCAACAGTGGGACTTTGCGGGGGCTTCTTGCAAATAGCTTGGCTTCACATAGGCGTCTTTTAATTGTAACAGTACTCACAGGTAACTTTAGACCTTCTTTGATCTTCCTGGAGCTGATTGTTGGCTGAGTCCTTGCCATTTTGGCTATTTTTCTATCCATTCAAATGATAGTTTTTTGCTTTCTTCCACGTCTTTCAGGTTTTGGTTGCCATTTTAAAGCACTTGCGATCATTTTCTGCACTACATTATATGTTTTCCCCTCTCCAATCAACTTTTTAATCAAGGTACACTGTTCTTCTGAACAATGTCTGGAACGACCCATTTTCCTCAGAAATTCAGACAGAAATGCACTGCAACAAGCATGTACAACATTTGCTGCCTTCCTTCCTTAAATTAGGGCAATAATTACCACCTGTTTTTCAAAGAATGAATGACCTCACTAATTGAACTCCACACTGCTATTATTTTGAGCCAGTTACTTACCCACATACAGACTAAGCATTCTCATTTTATATACTAACCGTTTATGTGGTACAGTTTTAAATGCTTTGGAGAAGTCCAGATATACGACATCCATTGATTCGCCGCGATCAAATCTAGAACTTACCTCCTCATAGAAGCTGATTAAATTAGTTTGACATGACTGATCCCTCATGAAGCCATGCGGATATGGCGTTATTTGCTTATTTTCATTGAGATCCTCCAAGATAGCATCTCTCAGAAAACCTTCAAACATTTTACCCACGACAGATGTTAAACTTACCGGCCTATAGTTTTGGGGCTCTGTTTTTGGACCCTTTTTGAATATTGGCACCACATTTGCTAGGCGCCAATCCTATGGAACACTCCCTGTCAGTATAGAGTTCTTAAATATCAGAAATAAGGGTCTGGCTTTGACATTACTTACTGGCCAAGTGTTTGTCCTGTAAAGTGCACAATGTCTTGTGTCAGGAAAGTTGTGACTGATATGGTGAATGTCTTTATAGTGGCTGTAATCTTCTGGATTCCTCAATCCTCTTGCTGCTGGGTACTTGGCCTGGGAGTCTTCTCTTTCTCCTGTGCTGTGTATGTAGGGTCTCTTCAGCAGTTTGCTGGGAAAACTGGAATATTGGTGCTACATCGAATTAGCGGCTGCGCGCAGCGGTTTTCTTCCAGCCGATTCTCTGCATATTTTCCAGAATACGGCTGGATCTCCGCCAGTCCCCATTATAGTTAATAGGACCAGACAGAGCCTTACAAACTTCCTGCAACACCGGAATGCCAGAACAGCCAGCCGGATCTCCAGCACTAATGTGAATCTAGCATTAGTCTAAGGCTACATGCACACGACCGTATGTGTTTTGCAGTCCACCAAAAAGCCCGGATGACATTCGTATGCCATCCGTTTTTTTTTGCGCATCCATTGTAACAATGCCTAAAACGGACAAGAATAGGACATGTTCTATTTATTTATTTATTTTCTTGGGCTATGGAACGGACATAGTGATGCGGACAGCACACGGTCCACATCCTATCCGCAAAAGAAACGGAACGAACACGGAAACAAAATACGTTCGTGTGCTTGAGGCCTTACTCGGCAAAACAGGAAGTGCTCAAGATCAAAGGGGTGGTCCAGGATTGCAACCCGTGTAGTACAGACTAAATTGAGACCTCTTCATGGCCTCTGGTGGGATCAGTGCAGCACATATGCATCTGTGAGGTTGAGTTACACAATTCCTCATCAGTGCATCATGAGATTTTAATTTTTTTAATTGTGTTTCAGAAAAATACTGAAAAGATAACTTGTGTCCAGTATAATCCATGTACTATCCTGCAGTGCCCACCACATGCTCGGTGCCAGCTGTCAGGCCTCCTCCATTCAAAACAAAGGAAGCTTTTACCATCTTAGAGCATATGGTGTAGAAAGGTGGAGGTTAATATCTTACTGCTATGTATACGGCCAGCTCTGGGGGTCTTTTTTAAAATCTTTTGTAGGTTTTTTAGCTCCTTGCAAGTCTGTGGAATTACAGGGCCATCCTGTAATAATAGAAGGCAGTACAGGTCATTATGCCTGCTGTTAATATGTGCCTCCTGAACAAGGTTCACTGCATAATGTTATTTTCCATCCAACAGTGCCGTTACCTCCAGATATCAGGCACAGAGTGGAGGTGCAGCGACCCGATCCCTGGAGCAGTCTTTACTCAGATGAGCAGCAATAAATAGATTCTTTTCTTGTTTAATTTAATAAGTGCAATAAAACTCTCCTTCAGAAATCAGCTATTTTATTAAGAGGCAATGATCTCGTTAAATGCCTCCCAGAGAATTTCTTCATTCAGTCTTTTAATCTACATTTTATGAATTTTCATCTGGTGGAGCGATCTGTGAGTAATGTGGCGCAGGGAGGGATTAAATGTGTAACAGCGACATAAAATGCTATATTCATCACAGCCTCTTCTCACCTTTCTCGGCTTCAGGTCCCAACGTTAATGACGTAGGGGGTGCTGTGTACCTCACACCTACAGCTTCGGGAGGCATCCAGCACTGGAATGTATGTGGTAACACATGGAGAACATATTTATTGGGATGATACAAACAGGTCTTAAGGATCATTAGTGAATTCTATTTAAAGGGCATCTGTCAGCAGATTTGTACCTATATGACACTGGCTGACCTGTTACATGTGCGCTTGACAGCTAAAGGCATCTGTGTTGGTCCCATGTTCATATGTGTTGCTGAGATGAAGAATGTTTTAACATAGGCAAATGGGGGCGTTGTCATTACTCTTAGAATTCTGATAGCTGTTGGTCTGACCACTGGAGAAATAGCCAAGAATATTGCACAGAGGATGCCTCAATCTTCTGACACTAAGCACCCACCAGAGATGGCAGCAGTCTATGGGCACGATTGCTGGGTAGACTTACTGTGTTACCATATCTCTATTACTTTATTTCTTCCAACCACAAGGTCCTTGAGAAGTGAGCCATGTTTCTATCAAGAGTTGGGGAGATTTATCAAAACTGGTACAAAGTAGAACTGCCTTAGTTTTCCCTAGCAACCAATCAGGTGGAATCTGTTTGGTTGCTATGGGCATCTAAACCAGTTTTCCTTTGCATCAGTTTTAAAAAATCACCCGTGCAGCATATATAGGAGTAGTTTGTTGTACCACTGCATGGCAGAACATGGAAGGAGATGAGCAGATACAAATATCAGACTTTATTGACACATCACAGGATTACAACCATCTGACTTTCCTTGCCTAGAAAAGTTTACAAACGCTGTGTAACATGCAGCGATCTAGCTGTGTCTGCATTGACTAGCACGGATCTGACACACCAGCCTCCTACAGTTTAAAAGAGCCAAATGAAAAGATTCCAAACTTACTTTCTTCACAATACACCAAACGTGCTCCTCCACCGAATCAGACTATTGCTGCAATGACATTTAACTGGGACAGAGCACTGCATTTCCCGGCGGCTGCTCCAGACAGTGCAGGATGTACATCAGTTGTAAGGTAGAGCCTGGCCACAATGCTCTGCCACTGAGTGGACACAATTTTACTTACAGTTCTTAAACAGTGGGTCGATGGTGGGATCTAAAGGGCGGGTGGCTTGGCTGTAAATTAACAAGTGAAACTCTGACAATAACCTCCAATGCTCCTTGGGCCACTCTTACGACACGTGAACATAACCACACACTCTCCTTACACAAGACCCTAAATTAATGCTGTATGTGCTTGATACAATAACCATCAATAGTTAAAAGTGTGCCTTCTGCTAAATCTGACCATGACCCATGAGGCTCATCTTCTCCAGTCGTTAGGCTTCATATGTAATATTTATTGCACTGCACAATGAAAGAAAAAACTCTTAAGTGTATTGAATCACTGCAGATACTACCAGACAGACATACTGTACTGGGGTGGATTGTGAGGCAGAGGAGGGTGCTGAGGCTGAAGTACAGACAGAGAGGAGGAGCCATGGACTAGATAAGGAAGTGTGTAGCGCTGGAATAGGTGGCTGCACTGGCAGATTATTTGCGTTACGGTCAGTTTTCTTATTACAGGAGACGTGTCCATTATCTGTTAGCGTCACATCCAAGTTCCCCAGTGTATGCTCATTTACTTAAATCCTCTTGCCAGAGCCTGAGTTTTTCCTGTAGTCCAGTAACCCAGCTCCTCCATGTGTCTTGTGTGCCCCTCCTTATAGGTTCCAGGGCCAAAAGTGGTTGTATCCTAGAGCCACAGACATCAGTGAAGGGAGATGCCTGTTCCATCAATGCTGTGGTGGTCACAGACCTTTAGTTAACTATCCTCCCACTGAACCCTTTCTTATCCTTACATGCCTGCAGAGCATCACACAGGGATTTACAAAGACACCAACACAAGAAACCAGCTTCAGCTCCCCCGGGCATCTGGGATTGAGCACTAGACTTGTTGAGGTGCATAAAGACTAGCGATCCACTCCAATCTCGTGAAGTAACCCGAGGGAGGATGAGAAAGGGTTGAAGCGTCACCCAAAATGTTGTGGGAGTAGTCTCTCCTGTGGGGTAGGAGATGGTGACTATTGCGTCTGTAGTTTCCAGATGTCTCTCCACAGTCCCCACCTCCACGCTATACTGCGTCATCAAAATGCAGTGAGGGAATATAGAATGGAGCACCAGAGGCAGGTGGCGGCCAGAGTAGTAGAGGCTGAGCTGCTCCTGTTTTGCACAGCGCCGGGACCTGGTGGAAGAAAATATCCGTTAAAAGTGCAGAGCAGTAATTGTACATTGGATTCTCTCTTCTTTTAAGGGGAGATGACACTAAATGAACTTGTCAACTCCCCAAACAAAAACACCTGAACATGAACAAAGCCTCATTGTGAGACCAACGGTAAAAGTATCTATTTACGGATGTGACACAGAGCAGCAGTGGCCATGAATAGGAGAAGACAACAAGTTGTCGTAATTGAAATGAGAAGCAGAGTCTCCGTCATAATTGTATTTACTGATGTGTGTTAAAGGGAATCTAATTACTTCTCTACTTCCTGCCCGACATGCAAATAAATTCTTCCTGCAAAGAAAAGGCCGTGTCTCCTCCATCGAGACTCATTAATTTATAGGTCCACGCGGTGCACGGCGCCGCACCAGAATTGCAAACCTCGAGAAATATGAATATGCAGCGACTGGTAAAGAACCACTGCTTCTACAAACAAATTACCGTAATAACATGTGGATTTTAATGCCACAGTCATTGAGTAAAGACTGCGACATCCAGAATTTCATGTGTATCATTATATAGATATATAATATATATATATATATATATATATATATATATTATATTATATAACGGATTATTAGATGCCTCATCCCAAACTCAAAATTTATGAAGTTCTTACGCAAAGTCTCGTGAGACTTCGCGAAGCAATAACTTCGGCTCATTGGAGCCAATACATTCTAATACTGTACGGAGCTTCTGCTCTGTACAGTATTGAAATAAAGTTTTATGTGAATCGACTTCGGATGTTTCATCCAAAGTCAATTCGCTCATCCCTACTTACTACTGAGCAAATGTGATTGGAGAAAGAGCAAACCATAGGGGAAACAGTGAACAGAACCCACCCATAAGAACATTTTCTAGAAAATGAATAGCTACTAAGCAGCAAACTGTACAAAGCTCATGTCACACGTATGCAACATCTCCGAACTGCACAGTTTCTCATTGCAAAAAAATTAAAATGCAGCAAGTGTGAGCTTGGCCTAATTCAAGTAACAAGTTTTTTTTCTGTGGAGAGATGGAATATACAAAGAACTGACTGCAGATAAGTGGACTAGACACAGGGCAGACAGGTGGACTAATCACAGAATGGGCTGTAGACAAGTGGACTACACAGAGGCCGGACTTGCAGACAGATGGACTAATCAGCAGAATGGACTAAAGACAAGAGGACTAGACACAGGCTGGACTTGAGGACAGGTGGACTTATAACAGAATGGACTGTAGACAAGTAGACTAAACCCAGGCTGAACCTGCAGACAGGTGGACTACACAAAAAAGGACTGTAGACAAGTGGACGAGACAGAGGCCAGATTGTAAACAAGCAGACTAGATAAGCGAGCTAAAAGTGGACTAAATAAGCGGGCTAGACACAGGCTAGATAAGTGAACTAGACACAGACTGAACTGTAGACCAGTGGACTAGACACAGTGGAGTGTACTCAGAAGGTCTCGGGTCTAATAGTAGACTTTATGCCTATTTATGAGCCACAGATCTAATATAGAAACGCTGCAGACAATATGAACCTGTTGGACATTTAATGAATATCTGAGTTGGGAGTCCCTTTCCCACGCATTGACTCACTCACCGTACAGGATGACACTGGCATTGCTGTTCCCCAGTTTATTTGATGCCACACATGTGTAGTTGCCATAGTCCTTCTCAGATACGTTAAAGAAAGTCAGGATGGACATGTGGTCTTTGTTCTCAATTCTCACCCCATCCAGTCCATTGGATAACCTGCAATGAGCACAGACATGTTATATATATAGAAATAATTCCTAAATAACAGCATCGTGGACGTGCTGAGAAGAAACCCTGGGAGGATGGTGGTACCTGCAGACACATTATAGTTCCATTCTCAGTTAAATCCATAGTTTGTGTCACAGCATGCCCAGGGCATTCGATTGAGTGTCATCATTGTGAATAGCTGGTTCTGGCACTGTGGCTCTACACACAGTACGGCTAATGCTGACTCCATCCCTGCCCTCCTCTTTACCAGACCATGTCCACACTCCTGGTTATGCTTTGTAAAGCATCTGGTGGGGATAGGGGAGCACTATATAACAGTAAAGCCACCCACAACTCCTTGCAGGCTGATAATTCCTGTTATAAATATTCACATTTTTCAAAACCACAGTAAGAAAATTCAAACTCCTTGCAGCAGCTGCGGTTCATGTTTGGCTCAGGCTCAGAATAGAGATGCCAAAAGAAAATGCAAATACCCAATAAACGATTCAGCAGCGGCCGCAGAATGTGAATTAATTCCTAACGCCAAAAATAGACCCAGAAGCTTTCTATTTATAATGTGCCTTCCTTTTTCAGGCTCGTTGCAGATCACAGGAGAACATGGTGATCAGCTCTGGACAGACAGATGACCTCATATCTGTGGCTCTGGACTAAAACTGAAAGACAAGACCAGAAGGATCTTAACATTCTTCTTAAAGGGACACTGACAGACCTTCTGAGCATAATTAGCTCTTTATATGCCCCCCTAGGTCTTAAGTTCCCAATTCATATAAGTATTATCCCTGTGCGCATTATGAAACGTTAAAAATAATCTTTATAATCACCCGTCCTTTCTGCCCAAGGGGCATTCTTTGTGCCGCATTTGTGCCCAGCCGCGTCCCAACTGCCGGATCCTTAGACACGCCCATCTCATTAGTATTCACTTGGCGCAATGTGATCCCGGCGAACGAGGGTGCCGGGCGCATGCGCAGGATCTCCGAATGTCGGGGACTGGAAAATACCGCCCAGCGAAGTGAATACTAATAAGATGGGCGTGTCTAAGGATCCGGCAGTTGGAACGCGGCTGGGCACAAATGCAGCACAAAGAACGCCCCTTGGGCACAAAGGACAGGTGATTATAAAGATTATTTTTAACGTTTTATAATGCGCACAGGGATAATACTTATATGAATTGGGAACTTATTATAAGACCTAGGGGGGCATATAAAGAGCTAATTATGCTCAGAAGGCCTGTCAGTGTCCCTTTAAGCTTCCCCAGACATTAAACTGTCTCTGATTGAAGAGTTCTTCTGTTTTTCTAGGACAGAGTCTCTCCTTTGTGTCTGGTATATCATCTCAACTTCGTTAAGTAAGATGTCCGGCACAACAATGAACATGACTGGCCTGGTTCCGAAAGAAAAGACACAATCTTCTAATCTCAGGGTGTTGTACCAGTTGCCATGTCCAAGGCACTTGAATGTTTACTCATGACAGTGGATAGTAATGCGTTCACATGGTCTTAAAGGGCCATTAATATCAGTAGCCCTGACAAGTTGCCTCTGGAATGAGAAATAATAGTTGTGTACTATGATCGTTTTTTTTTTTTTTTTTTTTTTTTTTTTTTTAAGCACAGTGGTTATAATGATTAGAATCTCTTTGGGTTGAGCAGATCCCATCATTCCCTAGTGTAATGGATCTCATAATGATCTGATCAGCAGTGATTGGTTGGAACCTGCAGACACAGTTTGGTGGCCCTCGTCCTGGGACTCTCCAGCATCAGTATGATTTAATGGTGTATTCCCATCTCAGACATTGGTGGCATACCCTAGCAAAATACCATCAATGTGAGATAGTAGCGGGTCCCACTGCTAAGACCTGCTCCTATCTTCAGAACAGCCCCCTCAAGGTGAGAAAGAGCAAACAGCGCAAGCACAGCCACCCTCCATTTACCGCCATGGGAGTTCCAAATATAGCCAAGCACTGGCTTGGTTATTTCCAGCAATCCTATAGTGGTGAGTGGAGAGGTGGCCGTGCTTTTGCAGTGTGCTCTCTATTCTCTTTTATGGCTGAGTGTGCTTGCTCGGCTATTTTCATAAGTTCCACAGAAGTAAATGGACAGCGCATGCGTGATGCGCCTTCCTTCACTTTGGAGGGTCCATTCTGGCCATTTTTGTAATTCTTCTCGGCTTCTCATTCTGTGTATTGGGTACAGGTCTAGGGTGGAAATGTGAGGTATCGCACTGGTCTGATCTAGTTCTATGTGCAGCTTCATAAATGGACTTATAATGTGAACATAGCCCAAATTCCATGATTTTCGTAATGGTTATTAGTCAAGAAGATAGAAGAAAAACAATCACCTGGTGTCTTCTTTATACCATTGGAATTCAGCTAGGGGAACAGCTAGGGCAGAGCATCGAAGGGTTCCCTTATGTCCAACTGATGCCCCTGTGTTTCTGGTATCAGAGATATAAGGAGGATCTGTGGAGGTAATAACAGTCATACAGAATATTCCTCAGAGTCAACTAATAACACGTTTGTGCTGTGTAGGGGTATATACTGTACATACAGTATACACTCACCTCATAGTAAATTATAATCATAACTGATTTTTTTATAGTTCCAATATATTCTGCTTGGCTTTACAGTAGCAGTAGGTTTTATTTCTGCTATGACTGAATTATAATTAAACCGCATGATCCTATTCATTGGGGACAGAGGGTGCACCCCATCCCGCATCTGTTTCCATTAAGGCAGGAATTATCCAGTAATATTTCATTGCAACTAAACTTTCTTCCGTGGTTTAGTAGCTTTTGGCTAATGAGCACCTATATATTGGTCTCTTTAATGTGACAGGTTTGAGGGTTTTCACTCTGTCTCTAAATTTAACCTATTGGACAAAATACATGGAGGATACTCACAGTTGACTGTGACTGTAACACGCCGGACCGCAGGAGCTGCCACTTCGTTGGCTGCGCTGCATTCATATTGACCTGACTGTTCTCGGGTGATTCCAGTAATTTCCAAATATTCATCGTCACTCACAAACCTATGCGCTGAAGACAAAAAGAGACCATTTACTGCAGTGAATATAAATAAAGATAATAAAATGGGTATAAATGTTGGGTTATGTGGAGCACACCAGGGAGCAGCTTGCAATAAACAGGGTGACTGAAGCTTTATGTATCTATTGTAGGTATAGTCTGAAGGAAATCTAGGTGGCTGCTAGTCTTGCCTAGCGTTACTTCAGCATCCTCCTGTCCCAAGAAAGGGTTACATGTACAATACAATTCTGCATATTCCATTTCCGTCTGATGGTCAGGGTAGTGAATTTATTGCCGGTGCTGGGAGGGCACTGCACCAAAGGCACAATAAATCATCACTGACTCTGATTCCGGGATTGACATTAATTCAGAACAATCTGTAATTACCAAAATGTTCTAAAAGAAACCATTAAAAATAAGCACAGACGTCTCTCACATGGACACCCAAACCAAAGAAAGACGCACCAGAAAAGAAACATGGCACATATACTGAACGGTTTTTCAGTTCTTATTTATTAGCTCTGTACTGTCATTATTACTACTATTAATGGTGGCTTCACTGTCTGCATCTTACTGGTCAGTCACTGTACCACCATGTACTGGATGGTGAATGTCTCTGTAGACCACGTCAGGGGTAAATGTGCCGAGAGGGGTGGATTCTCGGACACCTATAATAAATGTCTGGCAACTTCTATATATGCTTGTTGCTGGTTTTTAAATACTTTTCTCTAGTTAAAAATTTAGGTCAAGCAGAACGAGGTGTAAGAAATGTGTGGATTCTGCAGAGCACTAAAATTGAGTGTCCATAGGGCCAGGGGGTCTGTCAATGACGAGTCTAAGATGGTGCGGTTCACAAAGCATCAAAAATCAGATTATATAACACATTTCCAGCACCTGGGCAGCACAAGCACTGCATGAGTGCAGTCTCTTTCAGTTATCTACTGCTTGAGCCCGTTAACCCATCCAGAGAATCCCTGGAGATTAGTTTCTCTTTTAATTTGTGGCATCTATCATTCCATGGTCACATTTCTTCAGATGTTAACCCCACAATTCTGCACTGAGTGGGGTGCTGGAGCCCCGTCTTGATCATTTACTGGTTTAGTCAGTGTGTATTGCCTCACTGGTCTTCAACAATCATCTATATAAATGGCAGTGCCCTAAACCATACCAGAAGATGCCAGCCTCAAACAGGACATGGCCAGCCCCATCTCAATTCTTTTGTGGTACCTTCAGGGCTTCCTTCATTCCTTCTTAATTCCCCACGCACTTTAGCCGCCATGTCTAAGAGCCAGAGCCTCGGTGTGACTCTACCGAGTGACAGAATGGGGACAGCAGACAGAGTAACTCTGATGCCGGCAGCTCAAGGGATCTTGCAGAGAAAGGAGAGTGGAAATAGAAATGTGTAGAGTTTTAATTAGATCTTACACTTAATATGCAAATGTTCTCGTCCTTCTCAGGTTGGCAAAATGAGAGTTTTATTTAAATGTGTGGAGGGTTTAGAAGAGCTAATTAAGCAGGAGATAGGAGGCAGAATGCACAGAGCTGCTGCTCTAGGATGACATGAGCCTCTTATCTGGAGGTCTCAGGAAGGGGGTAGGGTATCACAGACTGAGGGGGCACAGGTACACTATGACATGAGGGGGTCATGGAGGCTGACTGTGATTATGTCTGATTATCCTGGAATTATCCATGTTCATGTGGATGTACAAGCTCATCTGTAATGACAACCCCAGGCTCCTGCTAGATCCCTTGTTATCTGACCTTGCTGTGAAGTTCCTCGCTATAATTACTAAGATTAAATATTATGCTCCAATTAAAACCGACCACCAAGGGAGTAGCAAGAGAAGCGTTTGTGAATCTTTACACGAAGGAAGCACAGGAACAAATGAAAGTATCATTTCTCCAGCAGCTGGGAGTTCATGGACGCACCCATTCCCCTCTTTGCAAGCCATATACATATAGTGCATTCGGAAGGTCTTGATTATTTTTTACGATTAATCGAGTAATAAGAAAAAATGAATTAATAGACTGTTGTTTTCCTTTATAAAACCTCATCAGACCTCCTGCCATCAGTCCCCAACACCCTTCGTTTTCCCCTGTGCAATCAGCCTAAGTGCATTAGTTTCCCCCAGTGCCATCAGCTCCACTATCCCCCAGTGCCTTCAGTATACTGGTACATTCACAAGACCAAAACAGTTCTGCAAACAGGGATACCAGCCGTGTCAGTTCTGCATTTCGCGGAACGCACACAGTCAGCCCCATGATAGAAATGCCTATTGTCCGCAATTGCGATCAAGAATAGGACATGCTCTATATTTTTGGTGGGGCCGTGTAACAGATCTATGGATGTGGACAGCATACTGTGTGCTGTCCGTATCTTTTGCAGCCCCATTAAAATGAATGGGTCCGCACGTGTTCCGCAATAAGTGGACCCATAAACCGGTGGTGTAAATGTACCCTAATACTGTGCGATCCTGTGAGAGGAGTTGAGGTCAGCACGGGACCTGTCACGGACACACGTTCACTGGCGCCTGTCTGGCCTTATGTGCTGCCAACAGTGATTCGGGCTGAGGTGCAGGGTCACTAGATTCTGCTGCCCTCAGGTAGGGCACATCTAGCTGGTACACCATAATACTGGGCACCTCTACAACTACTGACCAGAAACAATAGGGCACTAAGGACAGCGCTATCTATCCCAGTGGGGAATTTTAGTTACAATTGAAAATGCTGAGTGAAGAGTACCACATGCAAGGCTGTACTTGTCATACACATAGGTCGCCATATTGCTTGCCATCTCCAGAAGACCAGCTTGCAGCCTGTGACTTGCAAGCAGAGCGCATAGGTCCAGACACCATGACCCTCAGCCTGAGCACCAGTCTCCTCCACAGGATGGTGCCACCTTCCTTCCCTATACATGCATGCCAGCCTAGTGGCCCCAGCTGGTACATTACAACCAGACCTAACCAGCCATGAACAGCAACATCCTGTTCACATTGTCGTATATGAACGCGCTAGTCACCTGGTGGCATTTCTTCTTAAGCTGAGACGCATCTAACTAGACCCGGCACACTTCTGGCTGCGGCAGGGCACGGGCAGCAATGGAGGAGGAACACTAAGCTAGTGTCACTGGCCGCCTGATAGACTGGCTCTGAGATGCAGTTTTCAATTTCCCGCACTGGGTCCTTGCTGTGAGCCTGAGGTGTCCTGCGCCCTGCCTGCACTGTGTGGACTACAGCCTAGTGGTCCGTGTAACTGCCTGCTCTCCGATACTGAACATTGTACTTGAAGGAGAGAGGGAGACCCTGCTATGATTGGAGTACACAAGCAGTCAAAGGACATTGCAGGTCACCACGGGTGACCACGGAGCGGTAAGCAAGCGCTTCACTCACACTCCGTTGTCACATGACACAAACAAATCCTCTATGCAAAAAAATTTGCATCAAGGATTTTTGTGTGTCAAATTACTCAATTCAATCGAGTAATCGTTCCGGCCCTACACAGGTGCCCTTATTAACCCCTCTCTTCCCCCCGCCAATAACTTTATACATACCATTGCCAAATCACAAGTGCCCCAATTAACCCCCCCGCCAATAACTTTATACATGTGATTGCTAAATCACAGTTACCCCCATTTCCCCCCCCTGCCCCGCCGCTAATTTGCCTTTCCTGGCAGTGCAGCATGCGCTGACACGTGGAGACCGCAGAAGAAGAGTCTTCATCCCAGCATGCACTGGGACCTAACGTCACACACAGCGTCAGCCAGCGCGCTGACGGTGTGTGAACGCAAAGCCCTGCAGCGCTGTGCCGAGTCGGGAGGCCACGGAGCGGTGAGTGAGAAGCTTCATTTCACTCACGCTCCGTGGTCATGGGATTTAAACGAATCCTCCATGCAGGGAAACTGCATCTAGGATTTTTTGGCCTAAATTTAATTGATGAATCGTTTCAGCCCTACTGTCAACATTTCCTAAGTCTTCACTTCAGTCTCCATGCTCCCGCTGCGCTCCGCTATTTACAACCCAAACCAGATTATGGGTGTAGATGAGCTGCAGCCACAACACCTTGCATAGTGCTGTGTGCTGTAAGATCAGGCAGATATGTAAACACCTACTACACCCTTACCTGAGCTGAAAACACCACCCCATTTCACCCCCCATTATTCCCTTGCTGCTTCCATCTATTGTTTCTTCTCGCACAGCTTTAATATGACAAGCAGTAGAGTCTGCCTGCTTTTGGATTGAGAGCATTGACCAGTCCATTCCAAGATCACATGGGTTTGACATCACAACTATTTGGGCAGGGATTATGAAAGAGGCCATTATGGGAGGCCTGGTTTTGATAACAGAGGATCCAGTCTCTACAGAGGGCACAGGCACATGGCCATTCTGACAATCTCCAGAGTGAGACAGAAAAAGTAGAGCAAATACATTACTAAGTTGCAGGGCCTGGCAGGGGAAGCTCAGGGAAATGGAAAAATGTGTACCTGGATGACCCCTTTGATGAAAACCTGATCCAGAGAGCTTTGGACCTCAGACTGGGCCAAAGATTTACCTTCAACAGGACAATGATCCTAAGCACCACAGCCAACACAACAAAGGAGTGGCTTAGGGACAACTTTGCAAATGTCCTGGAGTGGCCAACCCAATGAAACATCTCTGGTGAGACCTGAAAATGGCTGTCCACTGTCGTCCCCATGTAACCTGACAGAACTTGAGAGGATATGCAGAGACAAATCCAGATGTGCCTAAGACTAGAGGCTGTAATCACTGCCAAATGTGCTTCAACTAAGTACCGAGTAAAGGGTCTGAATTCTTATGTCAATGCACAATATTAGGTCTCATTCAGACGGCCGTATGCTATCCGCAAAAATGCGGATCCGTTTTTTTTGCGGATTAGATGCTGACCCATTCACATCTATGGGGCCCTTTTCTATTCCACGGTTCTGCAAAACAAATGAAACATGTCCTATACTGGTCCATGAAAATCAGGACATGGCCCCATTGAAGTCTATGGGTCCGCAAAAATACTGAATGCTATCCATTTTTTGGCGGATCCGTTTTTTGTGGTTCTGCAAAAAAACTGATAGCATTCAGTATTTTTGCGGACAGCATAAGTGCGTGTGAATAAGTCCTTAGTTTTTCCTTTTCGATAAATAGCAAAGATTTTGAACATTATGGGGTATTGAGTGCAGAATGATGGGGAAAGAAGTGTTTTTTTGTTTTATTTTAGACAGGACCTCAACATACAGTAACAAAATGTGAAAAAAGCTGAAAAAGTCTGAAGCCTTTCTGTGTGTCAATTGTGAAGGAGTAAAAATGCTAAATGTCAAAATATTTTTGTGCAGATACACCCAAAACGTTATAACTCTGTACTCTGACTTTTTATGCAAATTCTGTAGTGTGGGGCTTGATAAATTCCCCCAACAGTGTACACAGAGTCTTATCTAATGAGTCATATCAATGAGAAAATGTTAAAAACACTCAAGAAGCCCCAGACTTTTGGCATGAAAAAAACATAAAATTCTTGTACTAGATACACATTCTACATACTGTACACACTGTAAGCATCTTTATCTTATGTCGGGTGGCCTACAATCAGATCTAACGATTCACATCAGAATTGATCGGTTCTGTACACTTGCATCATAATTTGTAGGCTGCATACAGTCACATCTGTATCTGCAAGTGAGAATCTGTGGGTCATATACACTTATTTGCAGGTTGCTTGTACTTGCATCAGAATGTATAGGTTGTATGTGCTCACATGGAATCTTGCCTACACTCTCCTCATTATCTGCAGGTTACATACATTCACATTGGAATCTGCAAGTTGCACATACTCACATCATTATCTGAGGATCATGTTCATGCATACTTACATTTTCCAGAATAATGTTTCCACGTCACTGCTGGTTCAGGTCTGCCAGTGGCCAGACACCGAAGGGTCACAGTGCTCCCCTCATTGACTGTAATGTTTGTAGAGATGTTTAGGATTTGGGGTGGAACTGTAGGAAAACAAATTTAAATAGTTAACTCCAATGAAGTAATAGGATAGAAGTCCAATGTAAACTGCAGAATATCAGTTGTGTATCACATGTATATCTAATGCATACATATATCAGTTGTTGCTGGGAATCCTACATTGTGAAGAGGAATGAAACTGGTACAAGAAACTTCTGTAATAAGTGTCTATACTTTCTGGCTGAAACTTCTGTATGAAGTGCAATAATAATGTGTGGTGTTCCTCAGGGGAAAGGCATATGTGTAACTCCCCTACTCCTGGGCAGGTTTTCTTTTTGGTTCCTGGTAATATTGTGCATATAGCACATTTAATATGTGTACATATGATATATACAGCTGCCTTTCTATGAACAGAAGGGCAGACTTTACTACTGCACAAATAAAGCAAATTCTTGGAGCCCCCAAAGATCAGGGAAGCCCATTCTGGCCACAGCAGTTGGCTGAAAAAATGTCTAAAGAGGTGGTCATATCCAGTGGCATACATAGGGCCCCATAGCAAGGGTCAAACCAGGGCCCCCACAAAGAACATAAGGGTTTCTGCCTAAAGCCTTTTCAATGACCCCTGGGCCATTTTCCCACTGCTTCATTTGCTAAAAGTTGTTACTTTAGAGGGTAGAGTCTAGACCAAGTTTTCACCTCCACTAGAAAAGGAGATAATCCCAACTAAGACTGGGCCCCTCTTGCCCTGGGCCCCATAATAGTCGCATGGTCTGGCGATATGGTAGTTACGCCCCTGGTCATATTGCTGAACTGGCTGCACAGGGGCCCAGGGTGATTGGGGACCCATCCCAACTGTAGAGCAGTGGCAGAAGTGCCCAGGTTACACTCCTAAGCTGAGAGTGGGGGTGGCGGTGCAATGCAGGCCCCGACATACAGTAACTTTGCTTGGGGCCCCAAAAACACTGCAGTGTTGGCCTATTGAGAGGGGAGTCCACGTGGTCCATTAATACATTGTAATATAGTATTAATCTGATTGTTCATGATTGTTACTAAAGGCTGTATAAGACAGGCTGATTGAACAGCCCATTGATGGGAATGAAGAATTCCTTCTCAGCAATCGTCTGCTCGCTAGTGTAGGAGACCACTGCTATTACATGCCGTCATCTACTCCACAGTATAGGGAGGAACAATAGCTATGCCATCGCTCTTCCTTATATTGAATCACTGTTCACCAGCACCACGATCTGCCGCCTGCAAACAATGATTTTTTAACCTGTTAAAAGATTTGGATTGTCCGATGAATTATCGTTTGTTTGTTCATCGGGCAATCGGCGGCAGGTGTAAGTCGGGCTTCGGTCACCTATTTATTTAGTAAAACTATAAAATTCATATACAGATGTGTTCAAAATAATAGCAGTGTGTTTAAAAAAGTGAATAAAGCTCAAAATCCAAAGCATTGGGAACACTACACATTCTATTCCGAATCAAAACATGAAGAAAAATATATCAAATTTGTTTTGTTCCTCTAAATAATTGAAGAAAAGTAAATATTAGACTGTTCAAAAAAATTGCAGTGTTTGTATTCTTCTTTACAAACTCAAACATTCACTATATAAACTGAAAAATGTTTGAAGATTTTGCTTTCCTTTGAATCACTTAACTAATATTTAGTTGTATAACCACTGTTTCTGAGAACTGCAGTACATCTGTGTTGCATGGAGTCAACCAACTTCTGGCACCTGTGAACAGGTATTCCAGCCCAGGATGATTGGACTACATTCCACAGTTCTTCTCCATTTCTTGGTTTTGCCTCAGAAACTGCATTTTTAATGTCACCCCACAAGTTTTCTATTGAATTAAGATCCGGGGATTGGGCTGGCCACTCCATAACGTCAATCTTGTTGGTCTGGAACCCAGATGTTGCACGTTTACTGGTGTGTTTGGGGTTGTTGTCTTGCTGGAACTCCCATTTCAAGGGCATTTCCTCTTTAGCATAAGGCAGCATGACCTCTTCCAGTATTCTGATGTATTCAAACTGATCTATGATCCCTGGTATGCGATAAACAGGCCCAACACCGTAGTATGAGAAACATCCCCATATCATGATGCTTGCGCCACCATGCTTCGCTGTCTTCAGTGTACTGAGGCTTGAATTCAGTGTTTGGGGGTCTTCTGACAAACTGTCTCCGGCCACTAGACCCTAAAAGAACAATCTTACTTTCATCAGTCCACAAAATGTCTCTTTAGGCCAGTCAATGTGCTGTTTGGCAAATTGTAAACTCTTCAGCACACGTCTTTTTTTCAACAGTGGGACTTTGTGGGGGCTTCTTGCAGATAGCTTGGCTTCACATAGGTGTCTTCTAATTGTAACATTACTCACAGGTAACTTTAGACCTTTGATCTTCCTGGAGATGATTGCTGGCTAAGTCCTTGCCATTTTGGCTATTCTTCTATCCATTTGAATGGTAGTTTTTTGCTTTCTTCCATGTTTTTCAGGTTTTAGTTGCCATTTTAAAGCACTTGTGATCATTTTAGCTGAGCAGCCTATCATTTTCTGCACTTCTTTATATGTTTTCCCTTCTGAAATCAACTTTTAAATCAATGTACGCTGTTCTTCTGAACAACCTGTCTGGAACGACCTATCTTCCGCAGAATTTCAGAGACAAATGCACTGTAACCAGCATGTACAACATTTGCTGCCTTCCATCCTTAAATAAGGGCAATAATTGCAACCTGTTTTTCAAAGAATGAATGACCTCACTCATTGAACTCCACACTGCTATTATTTTGAACATGTCCCTTTCAATAAGTGATTCAATTACACAGAATCAGCAGGATGCATCGCATGACTGTTGGGTCTGTTGGATTTCTTTTACTCTACTACACCTGCTAGTAAATTATTTGCCATGTAGAAATATCATTTCTACCAAAAACTGTGATTGATCAGGTAAGGCTACTTTGACACCTGCGTTTAGGTGCGGATCCGTCTGGTATCTGCACAGACAGATCCGCACCTATATTGCAAACGCTGGTATCCGTTCAGAACGGACCCATCTGCATTACTCTGTCAAAAAAAAAGTCTAAGTCAAACAGATCCTTCCTGACTTAGGCTACATGCACACGACCGTATTTTGTTTCAGTGTCCGATCCGTTTTTTTTGCGGATAGGATGCGGACCCATTCATTTCAATGGGTCCGCAAAAAACAAGGACAGCACACAGTGTGCTGTCCGCATCAGTATGTCCGTTCCGTTGCTCCGCTAAAAAAATAGTGCATGTCCTATTTTTTTCTAGTTTGCGGACAAGTATAGGCATTATTACAATGGATCCGCAAAAAAAACGGATCCGCAAAAAAAACGGATGCCATACGGAATGTCATCCGTTTTTTTTGCGGAACCGCAATTTGCGGACCGCAAAACACACACGGTCGTGTGCATGTAGCCTTACATTGAAAGTCAATGGGGGACAGATCCGTTTACAATTGCACCATATTGTGTCAATGTAAACGGATCCGTCTCCATTGACTTACATTGTAAGTCAGGACGGATCCGTTTGTCTCTGCATCGCCAGGCGGACACCAAAACGCTGCAAGCAGCGTTTTGGTGTCCGCCTCCATAGCGGAATTGAGGCGGAACGGAGCCAAACTGATGCATTCTGAACAGATCCTTATCCATTCAGAATGCATTGGGGCTAAACTGATCAGTTTGGGACCGCTTGTGAGAGCCTTGAAACGAATCTCACAGGCGGACCCAGAAACGGCAGTGTGAAAGTAGCCTTAGTGATGTCTGACTGCTATTATTTTGAACACAACTGTATAAAGCATATTACAAAAATGATGTACCGGTATGTCATGTGTATTTCTGGAACTGAGTGCCTGCTGAAATCAATCAGCAGCCCCCAAACCGCAGGTAAATTCAGATCTGCGGCTCGCTGCGTTTCCGGGTTATTCGGGTCTCTGGTGACCCGATAACCCAGAACAGGATGGTGATTGGTGGTGTGATAATACATCCTGCGATCCTGAGAGGTGATGGTGACATCACCTCTCAGGATGGCTTCTGATTGGCTGCATGGGCGGGTGGGAGATTTAACTTGATGCAGCTCTGCTCTCCTCCACCTTTCTGTGTCCGGGAGCGAGGAAAGAGGAGCCTGCATCGCATCTGTGCCCAGCCACCCCCTTCTGACCCTCCACAGTGCCATCGGGCACTAAAAGGTTCTTAGGGAAAGGTTAGGCACAGGTTAGGTTAGGCAGGGATATTAAGGGAAAGTTTAGTGGGGGGGGGGGGGGGTTTGATTGTTGCATCACCCTAATCGGGTGTCTGGGGTCCACAAACAGTTTTTACTTTTTATTTTTCTGCGTACGCTGACTGTGGCCGGCACTCATAGCGTCCGGCCACTGTTAGCGCATCGCACACCCCACCGCTGATCAGCTTCAAACAGCATTTTGAGCCTGTGATTCCTGATTTTGTTGGTCAACCAGGAATCCAGATTCCCTGACCAATTTTCTTCTCGTCTTGTCATCGATTTTGGAGGGACGTCCACTTCTTGGTAATGTCACTGTTGTGCCATATTTTAGCCACTTGATGATGACTGTCTCCACTGTGTTCCATGGTATATCTAATGCTTTGGAAATTTATTTTGCACCCTTCTTCTGATACCTTTTAACAATGAGATCTCTCTGATGCTTTGGAAGCTCTCTGTGGACCATGGCTTTTGCGGTGGGATGCGACTAATAAAATTTCAGGAAAGACCAACTAGAGCAGCTGAACTTTATTTGGGGTTAATCAGAAGCCCTTTAAATGATGGCAGGTGTATGCAGACTGCTATTTAACATGATTTTGAATGCAATTGCGTAATTCTGAACACAGCTACATCCCCAGTTATAAGAGTGTGTGCACACTTATGCAACCACATTATTTTAGTTTCTTTTGCTTTCTTCCCTCCACCTAAAAGATTTCAGTTTGTTTTTCAGTTGAGTTGTACAGTTTATAGTTCACATTAAAGGTAAAAAAAAATTTACATCACAGAAACCTGACATTTTAACAGGGGTGTGTAGACTTTTTAAATCCACTGTATATCTATACACAACATTTTTGGGATGAGTATTTGTATTTTGGTACAGGAGATCTAGACTCTCGGAACATCCCATTTAGATTCCCACAATACACCGAAAAGACTTTTGTATGGATTCCCTGTTCTCCAGTTTTCAAAATGGCAGCATCCACTATATATTTGTCATAATTGGCAAATAAAATTTAATTGTGAATATTGTTTATAAGGTTTTCCAAGCTTATAAAAGTATCGAAAATTACCTACATATGTCTGAAGTCTCCTTAAAGGCTAAGTACAGCTTTGGAGTCAAAAAAAATTTATGATTGCATTTAACTTATTTTTGGCTAAAAATCATATTTTATTGAACTGTTCAGTCACAAAGGTTTAACGGATCCGGTATATTTTTTTTTACAATTTTAAAAGGTCTGCGCATGCAGTCAATGCGGCAATTTTACATTCCAATGGGAAAAAAAGGCATACAGGCAAGTGTTCAGGTTTTTGGCTGGAGAGAAAAATGCACCATGCTGCGTTTTTTTTCTCCGTCCAAATACCGTAAAAGGATTGAACTGAAGAGATCCTGATGCATCCTGAACGGATTGCTTTCCATTCAGAATGCATTAGTTTAAAACTGATCAGTTTTTTCCGGTATTGAGCCCCTAGGATGGAACTCAATACTGGATAAATTTGACGCAAGTCTGAAAGTACCACCATAATTCAGAAATAATTATTTTTAAATTTCCGTTAACTTGTCCAATTCTGTGCAGCAGTTATTTTTTATACTGCCAGAGCTTGCTGTGTGTAGGATTACCATGTAAACAACTAAAATGTTGCAGAATTTCTTCCCCCCACCACCCCCATAGACATTGTCTTTTTTACTTTTCCCATTGACGTAGCCATATAAGGGCCTGCTTTTTTTAGATACATGTCAGTAGTATTCTGTGGGTTAGTACAATTACAGCAATTGCAAATATATGTATTTTATTTATATATTTTAAAACTTTTTTGCACTAAAAAAAATTGTTGTGCATCTCCATGTTCTCAAATATAACTAGTTCTGGGCATTATGGCCACGACAATATCAATTATGTATAGTTATTCCTATTCCAATAATAAAGGGTTTGAAGAGGACTTGTCACCTTGCATTCCCCATAAAATATCAGGTCTGAAATATCTTTTCTTATGACTGTATGTTTTTTTTCATTCCTCTGTTATTCTTACTATAAATTTATGGATAAAATAAATTGGCACAGTGTTAGACACAGCAGGGACACACCAGCAACTGTTTACACCCATTTGGTAATATATTCATAAAATTCTAGTATGAATAATGGAGGGACAACACAACATAATGTGAAAATATGCTCCAGAATTGTCATTTCATGTTAAGTGCAATTATTTAGTAAAAGACAGGTGGTGTAAGATCCTCTTAAATAAGTGGAGAAAGGCATTTTTTTTACTGGAGGTTTCTGGGGGGGGCAGACCTGGGGCCATTATTTGGCTTCCATAACAAATGGAAATGTGGCATACGAGTACCTATGAGATGATATCTAACCCCTTAGATGCTGCAGTAGTTATTGACTGTGGCATCTAAGGTTCATATGGCTGGGATTGGAGTGATTTTTGATCCTGGCCTATTGCAGCTGTATGTTACAGCTCACGTAAGCTGCTGATGGCAAAGACTCCGCACCATCATCCCATCATACGTGTACAGCGGGTGTTGGACAGTACTTCCTGACCATGCTATGAATGTACCGCTGATGCTGTAGGAGGGTTAAAAAGGTTCTGTCAACTCTCCTGACAAGGCTGGCATCTCTTCTTCTGCATTGTGCCATTCCTTTGTTGATCCTGTAAGTGTATGAATAGAAATGTCAGGAGAGCAGACCAGTTCTGCTTATCTTCAAAAAACCCACTGACAATTGTCCCACCAGAGCTTTCATCACCATGATCTGCCTGGGCTGACATCCATTCCCCCCGCACTAAATGTTAGCTGTAGATCAGTAATGATTTTAACTGGCAGCTGTGAACACAGCCCGCCTTGATGGACTGTATAATCTGTTGTATGGGGTTAAACAGGTGCACGCAGAGGATTGTTGGATCCATATACCTGCGACACTCATCACACCTCCAGAATATACTGACGCTGCTAGAACCCGAAGGCCTCATCAATGCGATACTTTATCCTTTAATGGCCGTTTCATAATGTCGTATGAGTTTATCAGCTTTTATCGTCTCCCTGTGAAGTGATCAATATGAGTTACAGCAAAATGTACAGAGACACGATAGCCGCGGGAACAGTGAGAGCGGCTCGGCCGTCGCCAACATCTCTCTCTTTATGGTAACTCTCACATTGTTTTCTACAAAATGTGATCCTTTGTCTTGCTTTTGGTTTTGTTCCCACTCTCATAATTAATTTATAGGGCCAATGTGAAGGTGGACCTCCGCTGTGTGGGGAAACATGGACAGACGAGCGTGACCTATGTGCAGGATCTAACGTCTTGTCAGTAGGAGACAACTGGGGCTTTAATTCTTCATGATCTGGAGTAGGGTGATTGCGCGCACAGCCGCTCCCCTCCACATAGTGAGAGGCTCCAATAATTATACATTTCATTTATTTCTGGAATCTGACATACTTGCATCGTTAGCTGGGAATTACCCAATGTAATAGATAGGACGTAGGCAAAAGGAGCCACAATATCTTCATAAAGTTGCATAAATGCCGTGATTAGTCAATGTGATGCAGCATAGAAGGTGGAACTCATAACTTATTACTATACCACCAGATTTCTTCATGACAAGATTTACTAATTCACCTCAGACCCCTTCCCTTGCCAATCTCAGAGTTACTTAGAGCTGCAATCACTATTCTGCTGGTGGAGTCACTGTGTGCATACATTACTTAGCCTGTATTATACTCAAGAGCTGCACTCACTATTCTGCTGGTGAAGTCACTGTACATTTATTACATTACTTATCCCGTACTAATCCAGATTTACATCCTGTATTATACTGCAAAGCTGCATTCACTATTCTGCTGATAGTCACTGTGTACATATATTACATTATTTATCCTGTACTGATCCTCAGTTACATCCTGTATTAAACTCTATGATGATGGCTTGAGCTAAAATCTGCCAGAATTCTCTGCATGTTCATTATTTGGACATAGTTTGCTTTGTGAATTTCCATGTCAGAAAGTTATTACATCAAGCCCAGCACAGTCACCTGATGTAGAAAAAAGTAACTGCCCCCTGTCCTCTAGGAGCTCAGGTGAGTGATAGAGGTCTGCATTCTGGTCTTCAGACCACGTCTGTAGGTGTTGTGGTCAGGCTCCACTTATGCAGTAGTAGTGAAGCTCAGTACAGAGGTGCTACAACCTGTCATAAGGGAGTTTCTGTAGGGGAATAGCGTGCAGAAAATCTACGGCAGTTACAGTAGCAGCAAAGAGAATGAGAACTTCACAAATGTCTTCCACATGCTGTGGAGAGTGCCCACACTGGAATCTGCACCTACATTGAAATGTGATGCAGATTTTGCTTTTGCAACTTTTGTCCACATACGTGGGTTTTCTGCAGTGGTTGCAGTCTTAGGCAATGTTCACACGGACAGCCGCGCCATAATTTCGCACAAAACCCGCCGACGGCCGCGTCCTCGCTGCCTCCCATACATCTCAATGAGAGGCAGCACAGAGGACCGTGGAGCGGCGGCTTAAATCTGTGGCCGCGCCGTGAAAGGACATGTCCATTGAGGTGTATGGGAGGCAGAGAGGACGCAGCCGTCAACAGGTTTTTGGTGAAAGTTCAGTGTGGCTGTCTGCGCCAAAATGCCACTTAAAAAAACCACTATGTGAACGTTTGGAGCGTAACATCATAGTGTCAGGCTCCAGTTCCAAAGCCCCTTCCCCCCGTGTTGTGTTTTTTTGTCATTGAGATTTAGTCCCATACATTTTTTGAAGCCTAGAAAATGTTGCTCCTATCTGGGACTGGATGCCCCAAGGTTACGCTGCCCTGGCCTCTTAAACGCATGAAAACCCAACATCCCCAGTCAGTTTATTGGACAATGATTAGTGCCACTCTGAGGCTCCATCCAACTTGTTACACTATCCTGTGCAGCGTTTGAACCCGACTTCTTCACTTTTCTACATGTTTATAGAAAAGCTTCCAGCATAAGGGCTGCAATAAAGGCTGCTCCATCTGCTTTCACTGTTGCACCTTTTGCAGGTTTTTGCATCTCATAAATCCTGTAGGAAGCGGCTTGTAATGATGAGTCATTTAGGATATGGCCACATATGGTATAAGCCATGCAGACTTTCCTCAGTGGGATTATTTGTGGAAAATCCACAGAGTTTAGAGCAGCGGGAAAGAGGATGAAATTTGAACAAATGTCATCCACACTCTGCAGAATGTTTCTGCAATCAAATCCACACATAACTGGTCAATAAACATGAGGGAGTCACAAATCAAATTTATGAACTTCTCTAAAGATTCTTATTTCAGAGAATCCAAATCTTTGTTCTGCACAAATTGCTCAAAGTAGCACCCCCAATTTCACAGGTCAGAAGACTGAGAAGAAGGCTTCTCACTTTGGTGCGGTTGTCCATGCCAAAATTTGGCTTAAAAAGCTGCTGTGTGGACTTCACTTTAAAGATATCCAGGCTGGAGCTTGACATCATAGTGTCAGGCTCCAGATCCAAAGCTCCTTTGCAACACCATAAAGGGATAGTTTTTGGACCAACTTTTCAATTTAAAAAAAATGAAAAATCCCTTCTACCATCCATTCACCAATAGCCATGTATGTCACTGTCACTCTGACATCACTAATGCTGTCTTGGCTTTAAGAGCTTGAAAGGGGTTGGATACAGTCCTTGGAGACCTCAGATTGTCATACATGACTTTTCAGGGCAATCGGGATGCTTCCGATTCGGACCAGATTCATTCGGGTCGAATTGAGGCTGATGACTGATTCAGCTGAATTTGACCTAAACGAATTTTAGGAAATTCGCTAGTCTCTACTTGTCAGTTTATGCTGCATGGATTTCACCTGTTGCAAGGCCTTATGCCTCATTTACACGTCAGTGTTGCGGCTCTAAACACAGAACACGAGGAGATCTTTCCCTTCTACCTTATGTCTGCGGAGGCTCCACTCCTGGTTTTGGCTCACAATCACTGATGGAAAACACTGACCAAATACTGATGTGTGAATAAGGACTAATGCAACATGTCAGGTCGGTGATACATATGCAGCATGTACACATTGTAATTCACAGGAAAATCTACACAATTTGGTTTCAATTTAGGCCATTTTGAAAAATCTGCAGGGAATGGTTTGGCTATACCTTTAAAGGGGTATTCCGGGTACATCATGTTATTCTCTATGATAGAGCATTATTATTAGATTGGTGGGGGTCCCAGCAGTCATAACCTGGGAGTAACGGCAGGTTGGAAACGCAATTACTGAAGCCATGTAGAAATACTGTTTGAGTGGCAGGGCACCTGCTCAATCTACTGCCCAATTAATTTGGTGGGTTTCAGCAATCAGACTCCCACTGATCTAATAGTTACCCCATACAGTATCTTCTGGATAGAGGATAACTTGATGTAACTGGAACAACCCTTTAACTCCTTAGGGACCGGGCTCATTTTCACCTTAAGGACCAGGCCATTTTTTTGCAAATCTGACCAGTGTCACTTTATGTGGTGATAACTTTAAGTTTCATTTTCTTTACTTCTATAATACATAGTAATACCTACAAAAATAGTAATTACTTTACATTCCCCATATGTCTACTTCATGTTAGGATCATTTTGGGAATGACATTTTATTTTTGGGGGACGTTACAAGGCTTAGAAGTTAGAAGCAGATCTTGAAATTTTTCAGAAATTTTCAAAAAACTACTTTTTAAGGACCAGTTCAGGTCTGAAGTCATTTTGTGAGGCTTACATAATAGAAAGCACCCAAAAATGACCCCATTATAGAACCTACACCCCTCAAGGTATTCAAAACTTATCTTACAAACTTTAGGTGTTCCACAAGAATTAATGGGAAAATAGAGATACAATTTCAAAATTTAACTTTTTTGGCAGATTTTCCATTTTAATAATTTTTTTCCAGTTACAAAGCAAGGGTTATGGCTCAGAAACACCCCATGTGTGGTCGTAAACCGCTGTACGGGCACACGGCAGGGTGCAGAAGGAAAGGAATGCCATACGGTTTTTGGAAGGCAGATTTTGGTGGACTGGTTTTTTGACACCATGTCCCATTTGAAGCCCCCCTGATGCACCCCTAGAGTAGAAACTCCCAAAAAGTGACCCCATTTTAGAAACTACGGGATAGGGTGGCAGTTTTGTTTGTAACAAGGTAACAAGAAATAGCTGTTTTGGCACCGTTTTTATTTTTTGTTATTTACAACATTCATCTGACAGGTTAGATCATGTGGTATTTTTATAGACCAGGTTGTCATGGACGCGGCGATACCTAATATGTATACAATTTTTTTATTTATTTAAGTTTTACACAATGATTTCATATTTGAAACAAAAAAAAAACATGTTTTAGTGTCTCCATAGTCTGAGCGCCATAGATTTTTACGTTTTTGGGCGATTATCTTGGGTAGGGTATAATTTTTTCGGGATGAGATGATGGTTTGATTGACATTACTTTGGGGTGCGTATGACTTTTTGATCGCTTGCTATTACACTTTTTGTGATGTAAGGTGACAAAAAATTGCTTTTTTTTTTTTTACACCATTTTTATTTTTTATGATCATCACCTAAGGGGTTAGGTCATGTGATATTTTATAGAGCAAGTTATTACGGATGTGGCGATACCGAATATGTATCCTTTCTTTATTTATGTAAGTTTTACACAATGATTTAATTTTTTAAACAAAAAAATCATGTTTTAGCGTTTCCATAGTCTGAGAGACATAGTTTTTTCAGTTTTTGGGCGATTATCTTGGGTAGGGTATGATTTTTGCGTGATGAGATAACGGTATGATTGGCACCATTTTGGGGGTGCTTTTTGAGATGTAAGGTGACAAAAAATGGCTTTTTGTTTTTACGGTGTTCACCTGAGGGATTAGGTCATCTGATATTTTTATAGAGTAGGTTATTTCGGATGCGGCGATACCTAATATGTATACTTTTTTTTATTTACTTAAGTTTTACACAATAACAGGTTTTTTAAAACCAAAAAGTCTTTTAGCGTCTCCATATTCTAAGCCATAGTTTTTTTATTTTTTTGGTGATTGTCTTAGGCAGGGGCTCATTTTTTGCAGGATAAGGTGATGGTTAGATTGGTACTGTTTTGGTGGGCATACGCCTTTTTGATCACTTGCTGTTGTACATTTTGTGATGTAAGGTGACCAAAAAATTGTTTATATAGCACAGTTTTTATTTTTTACGGTGATCAACTGAGGGGTTAGGTCATGTGATATGTTTATAGAGCCAGTCGATACGGACGCGGCGATAACCAATATGTTTTTTTTCCCCTAATATTTACTTCTTTTTTTTTTATTACTTTACTGACGTTTTAATTTATTTATTCTTACTTGAAATTTACATTTTTTGGAGGGCAAACTTTTTATTCAACTTCTTTTTCACTTTATTTTTTGTCCCACTTTGGGACTTCAACTTTTGAGGGTCTAATTCCCTTTACAATGCATTCCAATACTTCTGTATTGGAATGCATTAGCTGTATGAGTACATCTCCAATTTTCTCAAGTACCTCATAGGGCCCCTGCCACCTAACCAGGAACTTACTGTCCACGGTCGGCACCAGAACCAAAACCTGATCACCCGGGTTAAAGATCCGAACCCGAGCCTGCCGATTATATACCCGACTGGGCTCGCTGAGCTGCCTCCATATGCTCCCTAACAAGAGGCAACACGTTCTCTATCCGATCTTTCATCTGTGTAACATACTCAATGACACTTTTATGTGGAGTGGGTTGTTGTTCCCACGGTTCCCTTTGGCCACGTCCAATAGACCGCGAGGGTGTCTGCCATATAGCAGTTCGAAGGGCGAGAACCCAGTAGAGGCCTGGGGTTCCTCTCGCACTTCGAACATGAGATAGGGCAGAAGAAGGTCCCAGTCCTTCCCATCTTTAGACACTACCTTTTTTTAACATATTTGTTCATGTTTGGTTAAACCGTTCTTCCAGATCGTTCATTTGCGGGTGGTAAATGGACATCCTGAATTGTTTTATTTGCAGCAACTTACAGAGTTCCCTCATCACCTTTGACATAAAAGGGGTCGCTTCGTCGGTCAGAACGTCTTTAGGTAGTCCTACTCGGGAAAACATCTCCATTAACTCCTTAGCTATGTGTTTGGCTGAGGTATGTCGCAGTGGCTCCGCCTCCGAGTACCAAGTGGCGTAGTCTAGAATGACGAAGATGTGGTGATGCCCTCTGGCGGACTTCGGTACTGAGCCTATGAGGTCCATAGCTATTCAGTCAAACGGTATTTCGATAATCGGGAGAGGTACTCGGGGACTACAGAAATGTGACTGGGGGCTAGTTTCCTGGCAGGTCGGGCAAGACTTACAAAACTCTTCCACTTCTTTGAATATGCTGGGCCAGTAAAACCAGTAAAACCGCTGTAGAATACAATCCTGAGTTTTCTGCAGCCCCAGATGACCCCCGAGAACGTGTTGGTGGGCTAGATCTAACACAAGCTTGCGATAAACCTTGGGGACCACCAACTGTTCAATTGGCTCATCCCGTAGTTGGTTTACCTTTTACAACATATCCTGATGAACCACAAAACGGGGAAACACTGACTCTGCCTCAGGTTGTTGTGGTTCACCATCTACTACTAATACATTTTCCCAGGCGTGGGATAGGGTTGGGTTCCGACGTTGGGTGGAACAAAAATGATCCCTAGAGACATTGAGGTCTGCCAATTCAGGACCCTGCATCAAGTACTCCACATCTCCCACCATCAAACTTAGCGGGGTTGTCTTCCCCTCTTCGACCGAAGAGGCGGTCACCCCTACTGCTGGCCCTTCAGTCTCAGGTTCCCAGGGTTCTGGTCTGCCCCTGAGCAGGGCCACTCTGCTAGGGTTACCCATGTCTCATGGGTATCAGTCACTTTCATAGCAGGCCACGGTACCGGGAAGTCTTTCCCTATTATGAGTTCATAATGTAGATTTGTGGCGACAGCCACCTCGTGGGTCCATCTACCGGCCACTGTAGTTAGAGACACCAGCGCGGTAAGTCTCTGTGAATGCACATCACCCCGACTTTCTGGCCTGTATACTCAGTGGACCGCCCCAGGGTAGCCCTTACTAGGGTCACCAGACTCCCTGAGTCCAGCAGAGACCCACCGGAGTGTCTCCCACTTCCACCTGGCACAAATGATCTAGAGACTCTGGGGTACCTGTTGCACACAGCCTCCTGGCATATAGCAATTGACGGTAGCCATAGCTAGTGTCTATAGGCTCAACCTGATGGGGACAGTCAGCCCTTATATGGCCAGGCACCTGACACCGCCATCAGACTATCGGAGCCAGGTCTGCCGTGGGTACATCCAGGGAGGGTTTTATTGGCTCAAATCTCCGGGCCTGGGGTGGAGATTTCCGGGGTTTGCTGAACCCCCTTCCGACAGAACCCTCCTTTAGCTTTCTGGTAGCTTCATAGCGTTCCACCAGGTCCACCATCTCAAGGGCATTGCCAGGAGACACCTGACCGATCCAGTGCTGGAGAAGGAATGGCAAAGCCCTCCAGAACATATCGGCTAACAGACGATCCAGCATAGCAGTGGGACTCTGCACATCAGGCTGTAGCCATTTTTGCAAGAGGTGAGGTAAGGTATAATACTGGGGTCTTGCAGGCTCAGTCGGGTTGAACGCCCACTGGGCCCGGACCAACACATTCACCCCCAGTCTTGCCAGAATCTCACCCTTGACTTTCTAATAGTCGGCCGCTTGACCGTCCGGCAAGTCGAAATACACCTGCTGGGAATCTGATGCCAGGAACGGAGCGACGACCTCAGCCCACTGGTCACGGGGTAGCTTTTCTCATACATTGCCAGGTAGGTTTCGATGTCGTCTGCGGGGGTCATCTTAGGAATCGCGGCATGGACTTCTTTCTGGACATCGTGGACGTTCAGGGCTGCTCCTGCTGTCTGCAAAGCCATCACGTGTTGTAGCAGCAACTGGTTAGTATCCTGATGCTTATTAGCCTCGCGTTGCTGCAGGTTGGTCTCGCTGCTGTAGATTAGCCTCCATGAGGGCCTTCATAACAGCCTCCATTTTGTCGTGGGGCACTGGATGTATGTAATACAGCTGGTTGCATGTACGACATACAACTGTGCCTGAAAAATACAGAAATCTAAAATATCGGAGTTCATGCCATCCTCACTGCTCTTACCAGCATTCTCCACCAATTGTGGGGACTCACTCTGGTAGACAGGATTAGTGGACGCAGTATAGAGGCAACAACAAGTTCTTTGGATCAAGTAGTTCAGTGTTTTATTCACACTTTAGACAAGTGACAAAACAAGTCATATTCAAACAAAAAAGTCACTTTGCGGTGTTGGTGGTAATTCACACCATGCGGCAATTTGGCCTCAAAGAGTCCTTGTGGATATCAGCACCAACCTGTTTTCAGGCCAAACAGGTAGCAAGCCTTCATCCAGACACAAGGCTCTCAGATGCCAACACAGAGACCTGGCTTCTAAGCCCAGCTGCCTATTTAAGGACAGCCAGGTGCTGCCAAAACCCGGACCAGCACTTAAAATCCGGTATTTGACCTCACCTGGCTGTAAATCAGCCCAACAGCACATGCTAGGAGGAAAATACCCGTTTTCCCAGGCCAAACCTCTAACTGTGTCGCAGTGTGTGTATGTATGTGTGTGTGTGTGTATATATATATATATATATATATATATATAAATGAAAATATGTCAGCACCAACCAGTATTGAAGAAAGGCTTCATGTTGGAGCGTCACCTATGGGTGAATAAACACATCCTTTTTTATTACAATTTTGGAGTGTTGCTCTGTTTTCCAGTTATATCTATATAGTGATTTCCTTGGGACCTTTGGTCTGGTTGTTCATAAATAACAAAGAATCAGCTCCACGGCAGGAAAATTAATGATTTGTGTCTAGGATGAGATCTGCAATTACATATAAAGTGAATTATTGCAGGCGGCACTGTTTACTGTAGAGGGATTGTCACTAACACCAAAGCTGATTGGTCATTATCACTGATTGGTTGAGTATTTGATTCCCAGAAATTAGAGATGTATCGGATGCTCTCATCCTGAAGATGTTCTAGTTGTGGATTTTATCTCCTGCTTGTACAGCTGTAGTAAAGGTAACACTCAAACCCTTAAAGGGTTTGTGTCACATCAGCAAATGACATTTATCGTGTAGACAAAGTTAATACAAGCAGTTACTAATGCAGGGGCTGTGTTAACCTAAAACATTCGGGACCTGGGCCCCGGATGTTCAGTCCCAGGCCCCAAAGGTACTGACTGCCAGCTAGATACAACTGTATTGTTGTAAGATTAATGTTGGGAGTTGTAGTTATTTAACTGGGACTATATGTTAGGGCTGAAGAGAGGGATGTTATTTATATGGGAGTGTATGTAAGAGCTGAAGGGAGGTATGTTATTTGCATGGGACTGTATGTTAGGGCAGAAGGGATGGTTGTTATTTACATGGGACCCTAGGTGGAGTGATTTTATTTACATGGGACTGTATGTGGAGGGAGTGATGTTATTTACTTGGGACTGCATGTTGGAGGCGACTGTGAGGGAGTGGTGTTATTTACATGGGACTGAATGTTGAGGGGGTGATGTTATTTACATGGGACTGCATGTTGGAGGTGACTGGGGAGAGGGATGATGTTTTTTAAATGGCACTGTATGTTGAAGGCATCTGGGGGAGGGAGTGGTGTTATTTACATGGGATTGAATATTGGGGTAGGGCACGATAAATGGTGTGATGTTATTTACATGGGACTCTATGGCAGAGGAAGGAAAATAATATTTACATGGGACTGTATGGTGGAGGGGCTGAGGAATTATAATTTCTGAGGGCACTAAAGGGAGGAATATAACTACAGGGGGCACTTCAGGGTGAGCATTATAACAGTAGGGGGCAATATAAATACTGGGGACATTGTTGGGGCATTTTAAATTCAGGGGACATTATAGACATTCTTATTACTATTGGGTGCTCTATAGGAGTGACTTATAGATCTTATTTCTACTAAGAGCACTGTGCGGGCCTTATTACTACTGAGGGGTCTGTAGAGAGTTTTATTACCACTGGGGTAACAATAGGGGGGCCTTATTTCTACTAGGCACTCTGTGGTACATTATTAACACTGGAGGGCCCTTCTACTAATTGAGGCACTCTTGGGTAGCGTTATCATTGTAGGGGGCAGTATTACTAATGAGGGAATTATAAATACTGGGGGCACTGTAGGGGCATTTTAAATACAGGTGACATTATAGGCTTTCTTATTACTACTGGAGGCTCTATAGGAGTTACTTATGGATCCGCCTTATTTTTACTAAGAGCACTATGAGCGGTCTTCTTACTACAGAGGGGTCTGTAGAGAGCTTGATTACCACTGGGAGCACAATTAGGGGGGCCTTTTTACTACAGTTTTATTTGACCAATTGTAAATAATTAGATTTTTACTACTGTGGCTCTGTGAGGGTATTATTAATACTGAAGGTCTTCTTACTATTGGGTGCTCTATAGGAGTGACTTATAGATATTATTTCTACTAAGAGCACAGTGCGTGCCTTATTACTACTGAGGGGTCTGTAGAGAATTTTATTACCACTGGGGTAACAATAGGGGGGCCTTATTTCTACTGGGCACTCTGTGGGGCATTATTAATACTGAAGGGCCCTTCTACTAATGGAGGCACTCTTGGGGAGCATTATAACTGTAGGGGGCAGTATTACTAATGAGGGCATTCTAGAAGAGAATTACTATTGGTTGGAATAAGTTTTCTTCAGGAAAGTATTTGGGGGTATTGGGGAGCACAGCGAGCAGCAGGATAAGGACTCCAGGTTGGGGATGATGATAGAAAAGTGAGGAAGCTAAGATGTCTATGTGTCAAACTCTGTAGAGACTAGGTGCGGCTGAAAGAAGTGGTCCGGACCGAATGGAGATGATGACAGAGAAGATCGACATCAGAGGAGACGTCACCTGGGAGGCACTGTATGTGTGCGGTATGTACTGCTGTAAAATTTCTTTAGTTCTAGAGTGTGCGTGTGCGTGTGTGGGGGGGGGGGAGGTTCGACTTAGAAAATTGGGGCTTTGGCCCCCGTTCTTTTGAGACCCTAGAATTGCTCCTGTACCATTGTATTGTGATTCTCCATATTGCCTCCTTTGCTGGCTTGTTTCCTTTTACCATCACCTTATACACTGCTCATTTCCATGGTTACGATCACCCTGCAATCCAGCAGCAGTGGTCGTGATTTCACACTATAGGAAAAAGCACTGGCCGATGTTCTTTTTCCTGTAGTGTGCAAGCACAGCCACCGCTGCTGGATTGCACGGAGGATATAACCATGGAAACGTGCAGTGTATAATGTGATGGAAAAATGTATCAATCCAGTAAAGGAGGCAATATAGACAATCACAATACATTAGTAAGTGGCTTGTATTAACTTTCTCTACATGATGAATGCCACCTGCTGAAGTGTCAAAACCCCTTTAACTCAAATTTCTTAACTTGTTGTGATATCCTGTAACAAAAGCCATTGAAAAGAAATTGAAGGTGTCGGCCTAACACAACTAGTTTAGTTAACGCATCTAATTAAGCGTGTGTGTTAACTTTACTACATCTGTATGTGCCATATCATGCACTGTTACAGGGATGAGTGAGCAGAAAAGCAATGCTCGCCCAGTGCTTCTTGTGTACACCTTCTTCCATGGAAATAGTAATTAAGTCTGCTAATAGCAGAAAGCATTTCTCTGAGATGTGAGCTAGTAAATGGCGAGGTGTATGGTCTGTTACACAGGAGTCGTATAGATGAAAATCTAAGAGGAGCCTGGTGTTACTCCCAGGTCATATGGTTCTGACTCTGGTGCCAGTGATTAATGGGAGACTCGAGAGCCAGTGGTGGGGAATACTGCGCTGCCCTTTCATTATCTTTCTCTGTACCTGACCTCTACACATAAGTTGCAAGGAAATGTACAAGGGTAGACATGAAATATTCCTCTTGGGTTGTAGTTTAAGGATTTATTTATAAGGCTGCTCCTAGACTCGGTGGTGAAGAGAGATGAAGCATTTCAAACTCATAAACAGATTTCTCTGCTTATGAGATCGCGGAGCGTGAAGGAAGGTGACATCATGGAGGCTAACCACACAAATACAAGTGACGTGAGGTCATGGGAGATGAGTCCATCAACACTCGCATACCTGACAATTACTGAAAATAAAATAGATATACAGATGTATATAGATGTATACAGATGAGCCAGGCTAATGTGCCGCAGGAATATAATGCACACTCTTGGCTTCTCTCCAGTATAGCGGGTGACATGGCAGGAGTACTACCTAAAGCACTTGATGATGAATCAACAGCTCTACTCCATCTAAAATTGACTTAGTGATGAGCTTCAAACTCACCTTGTACAATGAGGTGCACCCGGGAGGTTTTGGGGTGATTGTCTGTCTGCAGGGAGCAGATATAAGGTCCCTCGTCATAAATGCCCACATTCTGGATCTCAATGCTGTACTGGACTTTGGTGTTCGCCAGAAGTACCACACGGGGATCTATGGACCACTTGTCATTGCCGGTGTATAAAATGGAGCTACGATTCAGCCAGGCCACTCGGGTCACTCTGTTGTCCAGCATGCACCTGCAGAGAGAAGGAGAATCTGGTAAAGATACAACTCTTCAATATACTTGATATCATATATGTTGTTTGTACACTGAAAAGAAATATATAAACGCAACACTTTCGGTTTTGCTCCCATTTTGCATAGGCTGAACTCAAAGATCTGAAACATTTTCTACATACACAAAAGACCCATCACTCTCAAATATTGTTCACAAACGTCTAAACCTTTGTTAGTGAGCACTTCTCCTTTGCCGAGATAATCCATCACTCCTCACAGGTCCACTCTTAAATGTGCACAGTTTTGCCTTACTGGGGGGAGTCAGAAAACCAGTCAGTATGTGGCCTGTGGAATGTTGGTCCACTCCTCTTCAATAGCTGTGCAGAATATTGGCAGGAAATGGAACACACTGTTGTATACTACGATCCAGAGCATTCAAAACATGCTCAATGGGTGACCTGTCCGGTGAGTATGCTGGCCATGCAAGAACTGGGATGTTTTCATCTTTCAGGAATTGTGTACAGATCCTTGCAATATGGGGACGTGCATTATCATGCTGCAACATGAGGTGATGGTCGTGGATGAATGGCACAACAATGGGCCTCAGGATCTCGTCACGGTATCTCTGTGCATTCAAAATACATTCATCAATAAAATGCACCTGTGTTCGTTGTCCATAACATACGCCTGCCCATACCATAATCCCACCACCAGCATGGGCCACTCAATCCACAACGTTGATGTCAGCAAACCGCTCACCCCACCGACACAACGCCACACACGCTGTCTGCCATCTGCCCTGAACAGGGAAAACCGGGACTCATCCATGAACAGAACGCCCTTCCAACGTGCCAGACGCCATCTAATATGAGCATTTGCCCACTCAAGTCGGTTACGACGACAAACTGCAGTCAGGTCCAGACCCCGATGAGGACGACGAGCATGTAGATGAGCTTCCCTGAGACAGTTTCTGACAGTTTGTGCATAAAGTATTTGGTTATACAAACCGATTGTTGCTGCAGCTATCCGGGTGGCTGGTTTCAGGTGAACATGCTGGATGTGGAGGTCCTGGGCTGGTGTGGTTACACATGGTCTGCGGTTGTGAGGCCTGGTTGGATGTACTGCCAAATTCTCTGAAACGCCTTTGGAGATGGCTTATGATAGAGAAATTAACATTCATTGCACGGGCAACAGCTCTGGTAGACATTCTGCAGTCAGCATGCCAATTGCAGGCTCCCTCAAACGTTGCGACATCTGTGGCATTGTGCTGTGTGATCAAACTGCACATTTCAGAGTGGTCTTATATTGTGGTCAGTCTAAGGCACACTTGTGCAATATTCATGCTGTCTAATCGCACCTTGATATGCCACACCTGTGAGGTGGGATGGATTATCTCGGCAAAGGAGAAGTGCTCACTAACACAGATTTAGACAGATTTGTGAACAATATTTGAGAATAATGGGTCTTTTGTGTACCATATGTAGAAAATGTTTCAGATCTTTGAGTTCAGCTCATGCAAAATGTGAGCAAAACCGAAAGTGTACTTTTGTTCAATGTAGATTCCCAACTGATGAGCACTCCATTATATCTACAAATTTTATGCATTGTATGACAAGTGGCTATGCTGGCAAATGTTTAAAAAAAAAGTTGTGAATTTTGGCCATTGTTAGCAGGCCCGCTTGAGGAAGGGGGTGTGACCTAAGATGCAACAAAATGTCCCAAATTGTGATAAAATTATGTGTAAAAAATTTCCGAACTATCCCAACCAATAGATGGCTTAAACAGGACCTGTTAGCTGTTTTAATAGCTACTTGCATTCCCCATGTAATAACAATTCTGGAGCATGTTTTTTGTTACTCTGTGTCATACCTTTCTTCTCTTTTTCCTGATAAAAGTTTATGGATAAAGGTACAGATGGGTGTAATCTGTAAATCGAACAGTAAATCTGGGCCGCTCAATGAGTGTCCTTTTTAGCATAACTTTTCTACTGTACTGAAATGCATAGTCTGCAAAGGGAGGTGTTATGGTGGTGGGTTTAGAACCACTGCGGCAACCAGTGGATTTGACTTAAAGACATTATCTTGAAAGACGTTATCTTGGGGGTTCCCTGGTATTCACTCTTTAGCCACTGTAAAGAATCTGGCTTTCATTTCAGGGAACGCACCAGGCTGCTACCTCTTGGAATAGACTCCATTGGGCACATTTATTAAGAGTGGTGTTTTAGGCGCCGGTCTTAATAAGCCCTATAGCTGGTGGTGGATCGCCGAATTTTATGTAGAGGCTTTAGCCTCTACATAACTTCGGCATATCCATCGCTGATTCTAAATGTAGAACAGCTTTCTTTCTGTAGCTGTATTAAGGGGAACCTGTCAGGAGCTTAATGCTGCCCTCCAGAAAGGCTCTGTGGTTACAAACAGCTCTGAAATGCGGAAGCTTCTTTTCACTCATCTGGGAGACGACCTGTAAATGAAGTATTTTCGGACGGGATGCTGCCTCGCGAGTCGCGACTCATCTCCTCACCAGGTTAAACAATGTACGCTTTAGAGTAAAACATAGTTGTTTGTAACCAATGAGCCTGTCAATAATGGCAGCATGACGCCCCTGACAGTTACTCTTTAACTCTTTCAAAAGGCATATTAATACTGCTGGTATACAGTGTTATAACAAACGCTCTCAATGGGTGGCATAGTCAGCCTACAGTATGGGGCTTTAATGGTTTTAATTGAAAATTTAGGCAACTATTCTAATATGGTCTGCCTGAAGGGGTCCGAAGTCTGTGTACACAGTAATCAGCACCTAGCGTCCATCATTAACCCATCATATTCCAGCAACCAGTCCGTGCCTCTATGATGCTGGTTTGGCATTTGGTATTGATCAGGGCTCAGCAACTGGAAGCTGTTGGAAACTCTCTCTGCTGGAAACGTGATTATTCTACTCTGTACAGATGCAGCCTTCAATGACCACCAGGAGCAGATCGAGGCCGTGCACTTTCTATGCTCTGGCTTTTGAGCTTGCTCCCCGGCAGCGCAGGTTCCACTCAATAACACACATTGAAACGCGTCAGGAACTTTCGCTCCTCACAGCACAAATGTTTTTTAAAACTAGGTAATGGCCTTTTCTCTTTCTTTCCGGAATTAGTTCTCCTGCTCTTAAGCGCTGCATGTTTCCCCAAAGTGGTGACAGAAGTGAATTAGAGGACAGAAAATTGAAGAAAGTCCAGCTTGTGTTCAGTAAGCCGCGCATCCGCTGCCCAGGCAGCAAAGTGTTCTTCTGTCATTTAAATAAATGGAGCTGAAAACCTCATCTGAACTGGTCATTTCAATACAGAACCCAGAATGTAACAATGGAGGAGAACCACACCAGATCCTGGAATTGACACATGACGCAGCCTGTAATGTGTCAACAATCCTATATATGGCTACATACACACAGCCGTATGACGGACCTTTTTTTTAATGACTGTAGCATGACCGTTTTAAGAACAATTATAGTTTATAGGAGTATTCACACGGGCAAATTTTTTAACAGCCCATGAATAGCGGACATGTCCTATTTTGTCCGTTTTCACTGACCAACAGCCCCCATACAATTGAAGGAAAGGGAATATGGGCCACAGTCATATGACCATCTATAGAATCACCCTGCATACAACACAAGCGCTGACAATAGCAGAAAAGTGATTAGTATCATTGGAGTCCAACGTTTCCATTCTCTCTATACAATATTCTGCAGTTGATTATACAGACACTGAACCAGCAGAGGCTAATATCTAACTGGCAATCGTTCAGGATTATATGTGGCCTTCTCTGGGGTGAGCTAAAGTGCAGCTACGATTGAAAATCACTGTGCAAGTCAGCGTGACAATGTGTAGAGGGAACTGCTCTGTAGAACAAGGGAAGGAGGCGAGTTAGGGGTCGCCTTAAGAGGATTCGGAGAACGTGTAAAGCTGTGAGTGCAGCCAGCTCTGGGGAGTCTCCAGAAAGCCAGGGAGGATTAAGGTGGCATTATCCTAAATTCATTAACGCCATGTGAGGATCGATCGGCTGTTACAGATATCCTGCTCTAAGTGAATGGATTAGAACAATGTAAGAGAAGCTTATGTGCAGCGGCCTCTATAGATCTTCACCAGTTCCCTTCCTGCAGAGGGGCGTAACCAGCCCAAATATACAGTAGACCTAACTGATGAGTACATGTAAACCTATGGGGTCCGTTAACCCTTCCTGTAATGAAGGTCGCTCTGTTATATTAGGGTTCCTGAAGCAATGGCGAGTCAGACGTTGGTCCCTCAATAACCGATAACCGGTTTTTATGCGGTTTCCTCTCTCACGTATATGGATACAGTAAAGGAACTATAAGTGAGCACTGAATGATGAGGCGCGTTCTTCTAGGCTTTTACCATCCGGCAGGTGGTGATTTTTGGCATTGATAAGGTGATTGATACATAGTGGAGATGGTTTGAAGGATTTTACATGTAAGCGGGATGTGACGGGGACACTTTTCACTGACAGTAACTATAATTAACTGTATCATTTGTTCCATCTGTTACTTCATCATATGCAAATGATCTACACAGATTCTCATTATAAGGCTACTTTCACACTTGCGACAGAGGATTCCGGCAGGCAGTTCCATCAAAATGCATGCAAACTGATGGCATTTGTCAGGTGGATCAGGATCCTGTTCTGTATGACAAATGCATTGAAATGCCGGATCTGTCTCTCCAGGTCATCTGGAAAAACGGATCCGGCATTTATTTTTTTCAATTTTTTTGCAGTCTAAGCATGCGCAGACCACAATACCAGATCTGTTTTTCCAGACCACTCGGGGCCGGATCCGGCATTAACACATGTTAATGGGGAAAAAAAATGCTTATCCGGCAAGTATTCCAGAGTTTTGGACGGAGATGAAACCTTAGCATGCTGCGGTATTATCTCCGTCCTGATAAGTCAAAAAGTCTGAACTGAAGACATCCTGATGCATCCTGAACGGATTTCTCTCTATTCAGAATGCATTACAATCAAACTGATCAGTTCTTTTCCGGTATTGAGCCCCTAGCACGGAACTCAGTGCCGGAAAAGAATAATGCTAGTGTGAAAGTACCCTTACTATTACTAAATATGATATGGATCATAATGGGAAATGTTATTTTTGGTGAGGCTGGAGGTGCATAGTGCTATTATATCATATTAGGTCATCTGACATCAGATGATTGTGATTCACATCCATAAGGTTCTTGCATACCTTTCCTCTCAGGGCTACCCCTGTGATATTATTTAGTCTGTTCTATGAAGTCATATTATTAGACTGCAGCAGGGATTTACGCCACTTGACTGCCGCCACAACCAAAATGATCAGACAAGAAGAAACAAGGGACTAGGGCTGCAGCTATCAATTATTCGAGTAATCCGATTTACAGAGTACTCTAATAAGAAAAAATCTATTAAAAGAATGTTTTCTATAAAAACTCATCAGCCCCATATTCCATCATCAGACCCCCCCTGTCATTAGTCCCCTCGCCCCTGCCATCAGTCCCCTCCATGCCTTCAGTTCTCAGCACCATCATCCCCCCCTCCATGCCATCAGTCCTCTCCCCAGTGTCATCAGTTCCTCCCCCATTGCCATGAACTCCTCCATGCCATCAGTTGCCCCATGCCATCAGCTCCCCCCAGTGCCATCAGTTGCCCCATGCCATCAGCTCACCCTCCCTTGTGCCATCAGTTCCTACTCCAGTGCCATCAGCTCTTCCCCAGTGCCATTAGCTCCCCTCTAGTGCCATCAGTTCCACCTCCCTTGTGCCATCAGTTCCTCCTCCAGTGCCATTAGTTCCTCCCCAGTGCCATCAGTCCCCCCAACCTGTGCCATCTGCTCCATCATGCCATCAGTTTCTCCCCAATGCCATAAGTTCCCCTTCCCCTGTGCCATCAGTTCCTCCTCCAGTGCCACAGCTCCCTCAAGTGCCATGAACTCCCCCATGCCTTCAAGCTCCCCCCAGTGCCATCAGCTTCCCCCACTGCTATGAACTCCTCCATGCCTTCAGTTCTCCCACTCTCCCTCCTAGCCATCAGTGCCCAGCCGCAGCGGCAGTCAAATCAAATACTTACCTCTCCTGCCATGGGCGTCACTGACACCCCACAGCTCATCCACCCTTTTCTTCACGAGATGCCCTGGGACCTGACATCACACAGCGTCAGGTCATAGTGCGCGCTTAGGTGTGCTACATCCTGATGATGTGTGTACGTAAGGAGGACAGTGCAGCGTGACGCCGGCCATCGGGAGACCACGGAGTGGTGAATAATAGCAAGCGCTTCACTCACACTCTATGGCAGTGATGGCTAACCTTGGCACTCCAGCTGTGGTGAAACTACGACTCCCAGCATGCTCCATTAATTTCTACAGAATTCTGAGAGCAGCCAAGCAAGGGGGGGCATCTTGGGAGTTGTAGTTTTACCACAGCTGGAGTGCCAAGGTTAGCCATCACTGCTCTATGGTCTCGTGGTACAAACGGATCCTCGATGCTAAAAGTTTGCATCAAGGATTTTCTTTGTGTTGAGTTACTAGATTGATTCGAATAATCGTTTCAGCCTACAAGAGACATAGAAAAAAGGCAGACTATTCTCTTCTGGATACTTTGTATCTTATAGATTGGACACATTGTAGACTCAGGTCATACATTATTCAGGGTTTACATAGAGGGGAGGATGAAAGGGTTAATGCAGCCACCTCCCTAATGAAGTGTGAAGGTTTTGCGAGCGAGTGTCACTGGACATGGAGACGAACACAATTCAGCTGATTTACACGCAGTGTCAGACTCAAGCTCTGCTAATTTCATTAAGAAGGGGGAGTTTGCTGATACATGCGGGGGGACTGAGGAGGGAAAGATGGAATTATGGCCGGTAGCGGTGAGATTCCTGGGCAGGACGCCAGCCATCCTTGTAGCGGGCCTGACGCACTCCTCATATGCTGCCAGCAGCACCGATAATAATGTTATTAATCAGCCGTCAATCTCAAATCACTTTACCAGCATCAAGAAGAGAGGACACATCAGTCCTAGATGTCCCCTGTAATGTCTGGAGATGTGGGAGAGGTTCATCTCTCCCTCTGTAGGAGAAAAGCCCTCTGGATATATTCAGCCATAACATTAAAACTACTGACAGGTAAAGTTAATAAGAGTAATGATCTCATTAAATGACACAGTGTCAAAGAATGGGATATATTAGGCAGCAAGTGAACAGTCAGTTCTTCTGTCAGAAGCAGAAAAATGGGTCCCTGTAAAGACCTGAGTGACTCTGACAAGAGACAAATTGTGATGGCTAGATCAGTCAGACCATCTCTAAAACAGCAGATCTTATGGGGTGTCACTGGTATGCTGTGCCTCCTACCTACCAAACGAGGTCCAACAGAAACATGAGCACCCAGTGCTCACTGATGCATGTGGGGAGTGCCGACTAACTAGTCTGGTCCGATCCAACAGAAAAACTTCTGTAGCACAAATCTGACTTCTATTTTGGGTAGGCCAATAAAAAAGATTGCTGCATGTAAACGTACACCTCTGGTTGATAGATCCCACTGTATGGCTACAGTACCCTAGAGTAAGGGGCTTTCTGCAGATTGTTTCTTTTTTATGTAATGTTATGTTATGCCATGTATGAACCTAGCATAGCTATGTATGAATGGCACCACTAGGGTTCACAATCCTGGCTTGGCTCTTGTAGTAGGCTCTACGTGGGCTGGTACCATCCCTAACCAGGAGACTAGTGTTAACAGTGAAGGAGAGAGGAAGCAAAAGCCTTGTGCTCCACTCCTTAGTATTAGGCATCAAGTTATAGAGACTCATTGATCTCTGTAAGATCTACAAGCAGAGAGAGATAAACTAAAAGGAGGCAGTAGGAAAGCTAGAATCTGCATAGTCAAGCATGGGAGTCAGCAAGGTAACTTGCTACTTCAGCTATTCAGACTTTGCTGCTGTGAGGGACACCGCTAAGACACCCTTCACATCTGGAAAGGGCTTGGCCAGTCGTATCACTAAGTGGACATTACAGTCACTATTATAAAAGTACAATTGTCCACCATAGATTCTACTGGAGGAGACCTGAGGCAGATAGAGATGGCACAGGACCATAACACCCAACAAATGTCCTACTGACATTTTATGGTAACCATATCCAAAGATCACAAAATTGTGTGTACCTCTTGCCCAAATCCTTACATCGCTGTCTGGGGGAGAATTACACTGTGTACAGATGGAACTGTGTCTGTTATTATTGTATGTACAACAACTCCGATTTAACACTTAAAGGGGTTGTCCCATGAAAAATATTCTACAGTTTACAAACCAGCACCTGGATCTGAATACTTTTGTAATTGCACGTAATACAAAATTTAGCGTAGTCACTGGGTTATTAAAATGTATATGTATAGCGCAACCTGCTGTTTTCTTTTTTTCTTATTTCTTTGACCTGCTCATTAAAAAGGCCGCACATGCTCAGTTTCATCCTTCAACTGCCCCCTGAGCTGTGATAGGGAGAGCTGAGACACGCCCCCTGAGCTGCAGCAGAAATGACACACCCCCTGAGCTGTCAGCTTGATATAAATCTAGCAGAGTAATAAATGGGGAGATCTCTGGATCCATGTGAGGTGCAGGCAGGGTTCAGAGGTTTTCACTTTCATTTTTTACATTAGTCATGGGATAACTTCTTTAAGTAAAATAGACATTTGTTGTGTTACTGGCTATTGCACCCCACACGCCCAGCAACCATACAAACCTACAACATCCAAACGTCGCTCTGTAATGATGGCTTTTGGATCTTTTTTGGATGGTGTGTAACTTGGTTTTCATAATGCTGTTTGGTCACTAATATTCTCTAACAAACCTCTGAGGCTTTCATAGAATAGCTGTACTTATACAGGGAATAATATACATACAGGTGGACTCTATTTACTAATTAGGTGACTTCTGAAGGCAATTGGTCACACTGGAAGTTATTTAGGGGTGTCAGAGTGCAGGAGGCTAAATACAAATGCATGGGTATGAATACTTTTTTAAGGCACTCATTTGCCAGTGTTGTCATATTGTGATATTGCCAACCATAGATGACTATTTGCTGCACTCATTTCTCTGCTACTAGGCATCACTATATATGATGCATGTATCGTATATACTATGCAACAAGACTCGTTAACCCCATCCACAGGCATTTCTTGAACCCACCTCATAGTTCTTCTCACTTCTTGCCACTATTTATAAGTGATCTATCTAGTTCTTTCTGTGCTGCATTATACAGTGTGTAGTTATAAGACATGGTGAATACTGTATATACCTACTGACATTTTATGGTAACCATATCCAAAGATCACAAAATTGTGTGTACCTCTTGCCCAATAACGGTATCACATAGTGAACTGCTAACTTAAAGGGAATGCCCTCCCTTGAATACCATGTTATTTTTTTATTTCTTTTTTGACAATTTAAAAATTCTGCACAGATTAATATCATAATATATCTAGTGGTTGGAAATATGTTTTTCTGATAGAGCTTAAAGAGGACCTTTCACCTCTCCTGACATCTCTGTTTTAATAGCATTATGCATTCACCATGTACTAACAATTCTGGACCATCTATTCTTATGTTTGTATATTGTCCCATTCCTCTAGAAGTTATGAATAATGACTAGCAGTCTGCAGTAAGGGTACAGACGGGGGGGGGGGGAGTGTAACAAGATGGGGGCGTATACCTGCACAGTCTGAAAATGGCAGCACTGAATGGATAGAGTCAGTCTGTGCAGATACCCACCCCCAACTTGTTACCTCCCCTCTGTACCCTTAGGGTACTTTCACACTAGTGTTATTCTTTTCCGGTATTTAGTTCCGTCACAGGGGCTCAGTACCTGAAAAAAAACCCGCTTAAGTTTTATCCTAATGCATTCTGAATGGAAAGCATTCTGTTCAGTATGCACCAGGATGTCTTCAGTTCAGTCGCTCTTACGGTATTTGGCCGGAGAAAATACTGAAATGTATTAATTGCCGTCTTCGGTACCAAGTTTTCCTGAAAAACTGACCCGGTTTCCCGGTCTGGGCATGTGCAGACCTTTAAAAATGCGGAAAAAAATAAATACTGGATCCATTTTTCTGGATGAAACCGGAGAGACGGATCCGGAATTTCAATGCATTTGTCAGACGGATCTGTATCCGTATCAATCTACAAATGATATCCGTTTGCATACGGATTTCCGGATCCGGCAAGGGAATTGCCTGCTGGATCCTCAAAACGCAAGTGTGAAAGTACCTTTACTGAAATTGAATTTATTCATAACTTCTAGTAGAAATAATAAAGGAATGGCACAAGATAGAGCCATAAGAATAGATGATCCAGAACTGTTAGTACATGGGGAATGCATATTGCTATTAAAACAGGCATGTCAGGAGTGGTGAAAGGTCCGGCATAAGCATAGATTTAACCCGTAAACGACCTATGCCGTAAATGTATGGCGCTGCAGGACGTATCTTAAAGGGGTATTCTCATCTCAGACAATGGGGGCATATCCGATACTGAGAACAGAGCCCTGAAAGTGGTGGAAGGCACAACCACCCTTTGTTCCTTTCTATGGGGGCTGCTAAAAATAGCCGAGCACTGGCTTGGCTATTTTCGTCGGCCCCATAAAAATTAATGGGGGCAGTGACTTGGCAATATTTTCATCGGCCCCATAGAAATTAATGAGAGCGCTGGCCGAGCAATCATGGTGCACGCCCATTCACTTTAATGGAGAGAATGCTTGGTGGTGACCAGACCCAGGGAAACCCGGCGTCCTCCGCCAACCACCTTCAACACTCAGTTCTTGATATAGGTGTGGGTCCTAGCGATATGTCCCCATTATCTCAGATGTGAATACCCCTTTAAGAACCAGTTGATCAGGTAGGTGCAGAAGCTGTGCCCGCTTGATCAGCGGCAGGGACCCAGCTATTACTGACAGCCGAGCCCCTGCTGTAAACTCCAGCATCTGTGAATACACCAATGCCGGCCTATTAACCCCTTGCATCAGCGCTCACTGCAGCATGCACAGGGTTTGCGGATGGTACAGGCACCATCTACGAGCCCATTGCTGTTATGGCATACCTTGCAAAGGCATCGGAGTCTGCCAGCTTTTAAGCCTGTAAGATCCAGCCCCCAGGCTGGGTCTCATAGACACTCTGTCAGTGTAAAAGCTGACACGATGTATTGTAATGCATTGTAGAGGAGATCAAACCCCCAAATATTGAAGTCCCCTGGTAGGACAAAAATAAAAAGTCAAAAAAGGTGAAAAATTTATTTTTACATAATAAAAAAAAGTTTCAAGTAAAAAATAAAGCCCCTTTCCCATAATAAAGATATAAAATTGTAACAAATGGAAGAATAAAATGAGACATTAGGTATTGCCACGTTAGTAACCACCTGCTGTATAAAAAAAATAAAAAATTATAAATCACATGATCCACTCCATCAGGTGAACCCTGTAAAAAAAAAAATACTGTGCAAAATCAGCAATTTTTTGTCACCTGGCCTCATAAAAAGTGAATGTACCCTAAAAATCCTGCAAAAAAAAAAAAATGTCCTAACATGAAAAATATGCCTTTCAGAAAATGGCAAGACAAAACAAGACAAAAATAAAAAATAGACATATTGGGTATCGTCCCATCTGTAACAACCAGCTAAAAAAAAAATCTGATGATCTACCCATGTCAGGTCAATGTCGTAAAATATTTTTATAAAAACTGTGCCTAGGCAGCCATTATTTGGTCACCTTGCCTCACAAAAAGTGTAATACCAAGCAATCAAAAAGTCATATTTACCCCAAAAAAGTACCAATCCCCTCATCCCACAAAAATAAAAGCCCTCAAACCAAATCGCCAGCATTAACATTAAAAATGGTAAAACATAAAAAAAAAAAATATTGGTATCTCTGTAATCGTACTGACCAGCAGAATAAGGCCTCATGTACACGACCGTTGTGTGCATCCGTGTCCGTTGTTCCTTTTTCCGTGATTTTCTGCAGACCCATTGACTTTCAATGGGTCCGTTGAAAACTCGTAGAATGCACTTTTTGTCATCCGCATCAGTGATCCGTGTTTCCTGTCCATCAAAAAAATAGGACCTGTCCTATTTTTTTCACGGACAACGGTTCGTGGACCCATTCAAGTCAATGGGTCCGTGAAAAAACACGGAGGTACACAAGATTGTCATCCGCGTCCGTGATCCATGTCCATTTTTTTCCTATCATTTTCAAGGCAAACTTGACTTAGATTTTTTTTTTATTTCACTTTTCTGGTCTGGTGATCCTCCAAAAATCAAGGAAGACACACGGAAGAATAAACGGACACGGATCACGGAACCCCGTTTTGCGGACCGTGAAAAAATACTGTCGTGTGCATGAGGCCTAAAGATAACAATTCATTTTTCCTGCTCAGTATACGGTGCAATAAAAAAAACCTCAAAGAGTAATAGAGTTGCTGACATTTCTTTATCCTGCTTCGCATAAAGCGAAATTAAAAGTGATCCAGAAGTTTTATGTACCCCAAAATAGAACCAATGATGAGGCAACTCATCCCGTAAAAAATAAGCCCCCAACACAGCTCCATTCAGAGAAAAATAAATGTATGGTTGTCAGAAAATGGAAAAATAAAAAGGGATCGCCTATCCGAGAGAGATGTAAAGTGGATATAAAAAGTCTACACACCCCTGTTAAAATGTCAGGTTTCTGTGATGTAAAAAAAAAAAAATGAGACAAAGGTAAATTATTTCAGAACTTTTTCCATCTTTAGGCCTCATGCACACGACCGTTGTTTTATTCCGTGTCCGTTGTGCCGTTTTCCGTGATTTTCTGCGGACCAATTGGCTTTCAATGGGTCCGTTGAAAACTCGGCTAATGCACCGTTTGTCATCCGCGGCCGTGATCCGTGGTTCCAGTCCATCAAAAAAATATAACCTGTCCTATTATTTTTCATGGAAAACGGTTGGCAGACCCATTCAAGTTAATGGGACCGCTAAAAAAACACGGAGGCACACAAGATTGTCATCCGCGTCCGTTTTTTTCCTATCATTTGCATGGCAAACCTGTCTTAGATTTTTTTTTTACTTTCCTTTATGTCTGGTGATCCTCCAAAAATAAAGGAAGACACACGGAAACAAAAACTGAAATGGATCACGGAACAACGGAACCCCATTTTGCGGAACGGAACACAGCAACGGTCGTGCGCATGAGGCCTTAATGTGACCTATAAACTGTACCACTTAATTGAAAAACAAACTGAAATCTTTTAAGCAGAGGGAAAAAAATATAAAAAATAAAATAATATGGTTGCATAAGTGTGCACACCCTTAAACTAATACTTTGTTGAAGCACCGTTTGATTTTATTACAGCACTCAGTCTTTTGGGGTATGAGTCTATCAGCATGGCACATTTTGACTTGGCAAGATTTGCCCACTCTTCTTTGCAAAAACACTCCAAATCTGTCAGATTGCGAGGGCATCTCCTGTGCACGGCCCTCTTCAGATCACCCCACAGATTTTCAGTCGAATTCAGGTCTGGACTCTGGCTGGGCCATTCCAAAACTTTAATCTTTTCTGGTGAAGCCATTCCTTTGTTGATTTGGATGTATGCTTTGGGTCGTTGTCATGCTGAAAGATGAATTCCTTTTCATGTTCAGCTTTCTAGCAGAAGCCTGAAGTTTAAAGGTTTTGTGCCAATATTGACTGGTATTTGGAACTGTTCATAATTCCCTCTAGCTTAACTAAGGCCCCAGTTCCAGCTTAAGAAAAACGGCCCCAAAGCATGATGCTGCCACCACCATACTTCACTGACAACTGTGATTTCGTAGTAAAGAGGTCACAGAGAGGCACGGATCATTATCAGTCATGTTAATGCTCCGTGCCTCTGCAGTCTGCATCGGGTCTTGGCACTCTTTCACGGAGCGGGCGCCACGCACGGCATCCGCTCGTGTGAAACAGCCCTTAACAATGAGATCCCTCTGTTGCTTTGGAAGCTCTCTGTGGACCATGGCTTTTGCTGTGGGTTGCGACTAAGAAAATTTCTGGAAGGAATTGAGTTGTACAGTATATTGGTCACATTAAAGGTGGAAAAAGTTCTGAAATGATTTATCTTTGTCTCATTTTTTTTCATCACAGAAACCTGACATTTTAACAGGGGTGTGTAGACTTTTTATATCCACTGTAGACAAACAAAAACACAACCAAAGGACCTCACACGGAGCTCGAGATATTAATCAAGAGCCAAATACAGGGCCCAAGCCAGAATTGCATAGAGGTTCCGTTGACTGGACAAAGTAACCATAGCCATTATTTGAGACTGGTAAAAATGGGTATATTTCACCGGTCCAGTGGGGTATCGTCACGTAGATGTAAATGAGGTGCCAGTTCAATGAAAAACACTCCAAGGTACAAAAAGTTAAATAGCGATGTGGAGCCGGGGTAAGGGATCTGATACTGTCCCTAATATACCCTACTTGGACTGGTGTTCCCTAATGACCTCCTAATACGGTGTCATCGCCCCGAAAGGGGCGGCCCTGACCCGAACCTCACCCTAATCTAAAGTCCCGAACGCCCTAATTCTATTTACATCAGGAGGCTTCATGGGACCGCAATCAGATGCTCCAAAGTACACCTTGAGATAGTATTATTTCTATTATATCTCAAAGGATTCACACGGTGAATCAACTATGTCCCAGAAACTATGTCAGAAAATGGCTGTACTGGTTCCCAGAGGCACCGTACCCAAACAGCAGTTGACCTCAAGATTTCTGGCATTTCCATACCCAGTAGAACCCACCCAACAGTTTAAAGGGTGTGGTGTGTCTCCGATTCCACGGTGGGCACGGCATACTGGGCACTGAAATTCTAGGTATGTTGAAAACCTGCAATATTTGATTTTGCACAGTCCCATGCTCATTAATTTTTTAAAAATGCTTATGGGGTCAAATGCTCAGATACCATGGGGGTGTAGTTTCATATTACCTGTGGTCCCATTTATTATTTCAACCCAGAGCCATACTGTGTCAGTGAAAACGGATCTGTCCCCATTGACTTACATTGTGTTGTCAGGACGGATCCGTTTTACTCCGTTTCGTCAGACGGACACCAAAACGCTGCAAGCAGTGTTTTGGTGTCTGCCTCCAAAGCGGAATGGAGGCAAACGGAGCCAAACTGATGCATTCTGAGCGGATCCTTATCCATTTAGAAGGCATGCTTGTGAGAGCCCTGAACTGATCTCAGAAACGGAAAGCCAAAACGCCAGTGTGAAAGTAGCCTAACATATGCCTGCAATAATGTCAATTCTGGTCGTATAATCCCTCAGATGACCTAGTTATTAGCATGCACAACATTTGAGCAATCAGATAAAAAGTATGGCAACACAAAGCTATTTTGTTATGTGGTAAAACATAACAAAAACAATATAAATGTATTTTAATTGCACTGACCAGCAGAATACACTGATTGGTGGGGGTGCCAGAAGTTGGACCCGTGCCGATTTGATATTGATGGCCTATGCTAAAGATAGGTCATCAATATAGGGCAAGCAGAAAACTTCTTTAAGGGCTCTTTCACACCTGCGTTATTGTCTTCCGGCATAGAGTTCCGTCGTCGGGGCTCTATGCCGGAAGAATCCTGATCAGGATTATCCTAATGCATTCTGAATGGAGTGAAATCCGTTCAGGATGTCTTCAGTTCCGGAACGGAACGTTTTTTGGCCGCAGCAAATAGCGCAGCATGCTGCGCTTTTTGCTCCGGCCAAAAATCCTGAAGACTTGCCGCAAGGCCGGATCCGGAATGAATGCCCATTGAAAGGCATTGATCCGGATCCGGCCTTAAGCTAGTCCTTGGTGCTATATTGATGACAAATTAAAAACGTTATGGCTCTTGGAAAGTGGAGAGGGAAAAACAAAAATATGAAAACTGGCTGTGTACGGAAGGGGTTAATATTTAACTTTGTCTCTGCAGGTGATTTAGAAAAATGTAACCCCAACCATTATATAAACATATTTAGTAAGAAATTGCCGTACTGCCCCCCTCCCAGCAGGGGGCATTTGTCATCTCCTTACTTTCCAGCAGCCTGTGTCCTGTGAAACTGCTTGCTGTGAGAGGGGAGGGGGCGATGCAGCTGCTCTCTATCTTTTTATGAGAATGCCTGCTCAGGGAAGGGTCTCTAGCAGGGGAAGACATCTGATTGGTACATGAAATCCCTCTGACATCACAACAGAGAGATCCAGGCATTTAGCAAGAAAAAGACCTTAAATCTGCATGATACAGATATTTCTAGCTACTTATCACGCTTTATTCTTGGGTCTCAGTACAGCACCATTTACGAACAGGACAGTTGTGTATGTATGTATGAGTAGTCACTTCTAGGTTGTATGCTCTGTACACACTGAGAATTTGCCAAAAGAAAAAAAGCTCCCAACTTTTCAGTTGCCTTCTTTAGACTTGTTCCCCACACCGTCAGCCTGAATTTGGTAGGAACATACGCTGTATGTGCTGTATTTACCTCCTGCCAGCTGCCCTCTTCAGAGTGGGGGTGGGCGATGTCTTGTAAATTGTACTTCCAGGCAAATTGAGTCACATTACATATTTCTCAAGATCACTGTTATAATGAAAGAAAAGGCCAAGGAAGATGTAATGTAAGAGCACTGATATGTCCTTGGATCTTCCTCCAGAACATAGCTCATCTATGTAAAATGTCAATGATGTGTTTTAACTGCTTTGTGCATGTATTATAGTCATGGTCAGACTGCTAAGGCTACTTTCACACTGGCGTTTTGGATTCTGTTTGTGAGATCCTAATGCATTCTGAATGGATAAGGATCCATTCAGAATACATCAGTTTGCCTCTGACCAGTCTCCATTCCGCTCTGGAGGTGGACACCCAAACGCTGCTTGCAACGTTTTGGTGTCCGCCTGACGATGCAGAGGCAAACGAATTTGCACTGACACAATGCAAAACGGATCCGCCCCCCCATTGACTTTGAATGGTGTTCAAAACGGATCCGTTTGGCCAATGTTAAAGATAATACAAACGGATCAGTTTTGAACGGATGCATGCGGTTGTATTATCGGTGCAGATCCATATGTGCAGATCCATGACGGATCCGCACCAAACGTGAGTGTGAAAGTAGCCTTAGGCCGAATGCACACAGCCGTGTTCCACGGTCGAGAGCGGTCCGTGGTATGTCGGGCTGGATTCCTGTTCAGAGCAGGAGTGCATGGCGTCATTGGTTGCTATGACGCCGTGCGCTTTATGTTGCCGCTGCACTACAGTAATATACTATACGAGTGTATTACTGTAGTGCAGCGGCGGCATGAAGCGCACAGCGTCATAGAAACCAATGACGCTGTGCGCTCCTGCTCTGAACAGGAATCCAGCCCGGCATACCACAGACCGCTCTCGGCCGCGGAACACGGCCGTGTGCATTCGGCCTCAGTCATATGGCACCTTTGGCCCAGGTTTAGCTGTTCTTCAGTTCTACTCATGATGTGAACAGTTCCCTGCTATATGAGAAGAGGAGGAGGCCCATGCTGAGTATTAGCACAGGATATCATTAGTTGGAAGATGTTTCCAGTATAATTTGGTCATTGACCCTACACATCTCCTGAGGATTATGGTGCGGTTGGCCCCTCTACAGAGTAAGCCCCATGCAGCTCTAAGCAGTGAGGAGCCCTGTCACCCAAGCAGGTTACAGATATGTTTATCCTGTTGTCATTCTAGAGATACATGGAAATAGAAAATAGGACAGAAACTGACACTGGTGGCCTGAAAATTGCTCCTGCAAAATGATCCCTGACGCTCCCCATCTGCACTGTAGAAATGAGACAGGAGATTTAGAAGGAAGGACAGTGATGTCTGGGAGCAGAGAGCTTATTACAGGTCATAACACGGCAAATCATCCCTCTCATTCACTGATGCGGTTTGTAAATCCGTTTCTAAGTGAACACAGATCTCAATCAGCAGCTGAGGATCCAATCTCACACAGTGTGCTTATCCCGCACCTGCTCCCTGAGCAACCGTACGCCTCTCCCTAACAGATGGACAGGGGAGACGGGACCCTTTCGTGGTAACTGTAGACCAGTATCCTAAACTCACAGCTTTCCTTGATTGATCACTCCGATTAATGACTGCGCCCCCTCTATTCTGACATCATTGTGGGGGGGGGGGGGGGGGACACACAGAGCCTAAATAAAAAAAAATAAAAAAAGTGTGATGGGGATGAGGGGAGATGCAGGAATAGGTGCACTTCACTCTTTGTGGGGGGAGAATAAAGGGTACTACAAGAGGGGCAAGGAGGGAAGTAAAGAAATGGGGAGAGGGGTACATAAACACGTTCCTTATTGAGTTGAAATAAAATTTAGCCCTCAGATTATAATGAGAAGGATGATGGTCCAACACTTATAACTTTCCTTTACAGATCCACATCCAGAGTTGACTGTCTGTGGACTCACATGTTACTTAGACACCAAAGCCTCAATTTAATAGACCCTCCTCAATTCCCGGGGTTTATTTACTACATGCACAGTGGATTATCAATGAAGACCCGTGTACCCTGAGCACTGCACAGGTTCGTCCCCGCTGTAGTATCTGAGCTGCTCTCACCTTTCTGATGCTTTTGGTCACGTTGAGGTTTGTGTTTCCTTGTATTATTTGTATTGTATTATATACATCCATCTTTGAGGCACCTGTAAACCTCATAACCAATTGTTGTATCTATGTAACAACATTGAGCTCAACCAACAGACTGATGATTTTCCAATAATGGTTCAATAACCAAAATATCTCCCTGTCCAACAGTATAAACAATCAGATGTCAGCAATGTAACATGTCCACATCATATCCAACAAGAATATTCACCTTGTTCTCACTTCCCCGAATATCACAGTAAAAAACCTTGCAGTGCTAAGAATAACTGAAAATTCTCTAAAGGATTTTGTGGGTTTAGGAAAAATTTCTCGATAGCATTAAGGCTACTTTCACACTGGCGTTTTGGCTTTCCGTTTGTGAGATCCGTTCAGGGCTCTCACAAGCGGTTCAAAATGGATCAGTTTTGCCCTAATGCATTCTGAATGGATAAGGATCCGCTCAGAATGCATCAGTTTGCCTCTGTCTCTATTCCGCTTTGAAGATGGACACAAAAACGCAGCATTTTGGTGTCTGTCTGACGAAATGGAGCCAAGCTGATCCGTTCTGACACACAATGTAAGTCAATGGGGACAGATCCGTTTTCTATGACACAATCTGGCACAATAGAAAACTGATCCGACCCCCCTTGACTTTCAATGGTGTTCAAGACGGATCCGTCTTGGCTGTTACAGATAATGCAAACGGATCCGTTCTGAGACGTCCGTGCAGATCCATGACGGATCGGCACCAAATGCGAGTGTGAAAGTAGCCTAAAATGTTAAATTAATGTCATGTGACTACACGGATTCAGAAAGCGGGAGCACAGGAACTGGCAAAAATCACAACTTTAAGTACTACCTTGACATTGTAAGGCCACAGATTCACAAAAATAACTTAATTCTTTAAATAGTTTTTTTGCTCACATAGTTTTATTACACTTTTTGACAACTGTCTCCTGGAATCTCTGTATAACAGGGCATGTGCACATCATATGTAACAAGTGGACATGCTTCTCTGGAGATCAGGCATCTGAACAGAGTAAGCATGCCACCTGAATGGGCGTGACACTTGTTCTCCCCAAACTTTTAAATGGCCAGTGTGTATGCGCACTAATTGATCCTCAACCTGATATATATAAGCAATAAGGTCCCTAGCTTCGCTAGTCCCTGCAAATACATTTTGGCAGAGATTTATCAAACTGGTGTAAAGTAGAACTGGCTTAGTTGCCCATAACAACCAATCAGATTCCACCTTTCATTTTCCAAAGGAGCTGTGAAAAATGAAAGGAGGAATCTGGTTGCTATGGGCATCTAAGCAAGTTCCACTTTACACCAGTTTGATAAATCTCTCCCTTTGTGTCTTCTGAACTCCCGTGTCTGACCTCTGCCTGTTTACCGTGTTGATCCTGTTCCACCCGCCCTGAGCTCTGCCTGTTTACCGTGTTGATCCTGAGCTCTGCCTGTTCATCAAACTGACCCAATGCTTCCACTAGAGTCCAAATGATCGCCATCCGTAAAAATGCTGCATGTTGCTGTGCAATTAAAAAGTAGGGTGGTGGGTTTGGGACTGCTAACACCCCTTTATCAACTGATAATTGAAAAGTTTGCAGTTTGATCCTGGGAACTGCTTCATCCCAGATAAATCCTCTTGGTCAATTTTTATAGAATAGGTAGTAAGGTAGCTAGCTATACTGGGAGACTGTACAGTATGTACACAAGGGGGTCATTTTATTAGGTTTAATGAAAGGTTCAAATGAAAACTCTAGTCTGGAATAAGCTTTCATTTTAAAGTTCCCATCAGTGCGAAAAAATTCAGGGGATATCGTCAGAGACCTTGTGAGAAGTCTCAGTCTCCAGGTAGCGAAACTGGGAGGTAACCTGTACATTCCTGAGTTGCCAGATAGGTTTTTATTAATGGGTTGGTTGGTATCAGGACTGACTTGTACCAAGTAGTGGATTACTGAGGTAAGAACCACACATTTAAAGTTATGACTGTACAGGACAGAGACTGGCCACAAAGCCACTGACTATCGGGAAAGCCACATATGGGGTCATAATGTACAACTCTAGTACTACCCTACTACTCTAGGCCAAAGCTGCAAAATTAATGCCAAATTTGGGATTGATTCCCATCACTGGAAAAACCTTCCCTGAATAAAACATGACCCTGTGCCCAAAGTTTAAGTCCAACTGCAGGGAACATAGTTATGTAGTCCATCCATAACAAATATTGGTGCAACAGAGCTGATTGTGCCCGGTCACCTTGTGAAGGTCGTTGTTAGGTGTCTATATAATCTACAACCTTGAGGCATACGCCATAATCCATCCATACAACACAGAAACACATTCTAATTGTTATTAATAGCAAACCTCATGTGAATAAATGGAAAGACTGTAATTTATTCAGGAGCCTTGGAGAGTTATACAAGTGCTCACAATATAATCATCAATGATCTGAAAAGAATTGAAAATACAAGAGGTGAAGGAGGGGCAATTCATCCATATCGAGGACAATCTTCACACGGTTATGAGTAAGGAGGGATAATAGAGTGAAATCAAGGATGAGATAAGCATTGTACCCATAGCTAATCATCCAGAACAATATATGGGAAGTAACCATTTATCTGGAAGGATAAAAAGGAACTCCCTCACCAACCCCCAAAGCCACATTCATCCATACACTGAGGAATATAAGGCCGACAAGGTAACACTGTCCTAAATTTCTACCAAATATTTACTGCAACCCAGATGTAATGATCACCATTATTTCCTAGAAGATACCCAGGTTATACCAGCTTGACCCATATCACATACCACCTACACATATGTAATGAAATGCCAGAAGATACCCAGGTTATATCAGCATGTTGCATATGACTATATACAAGAAGATACATAACTTATACCAGCTGCACAATTAAAATTATATACCAGATAGTACCCATATTATGCCAGCATGAACCATATCACTATATAAAAAAAGATGTATAACCTATGCAGTATACCACCAGTCTTGATGAATCTCCTCCATTGTGTAAGCTGAAGGGATTGTTTTCAGTTCTTTCCACCTTCCGAGACTCACCTTGTATGAGGCAACTCATGCATCTTCCCTCAAGCGGTACACTTTAGAGCCTGTAGAGGGCGTGCTGGTTATCACTATATACAAGAATATACATAACGTATACCACCTGCACGTATATAATTATATACACGAAGACTCCTAGGTTATGCTCACATTCTGCATATCAGTGAATGCTAGATGTATACCGTATACCAGCTAAAATATTTATGTCAGAAGATGCCCATATATACAAATCTCTTAGTTTCAATGTCAGTTTGTGTTACGTTGCTGGTGTTATAATTAGTGGAGGTTCTCCTATATCTGGACACCACGTTGTATATCTGTGCAGCTCTTTAGAGCTGGTTAGTTGCTATGTAAATGCTGCCTTTAGGTTCAGTGATGAGAGATGAAGATGTTTGTGATGCATCTGCACCATACTTGAGACCTGGAGGCCTTCACCCTTCTATACACAAAGGTACATTGCTGGAATGAAAATACAATAATATGCGCACAACCTTCGTTATGAAGGAAGAAAAAGCGTTTAGAGTCATAAGTCATGGTCAGTCTTCATGTACTGAAATCACACGTTATGGTTTTCATTCATTTAGGCCTCTTTCACACGACCGTTTTTTTTTTCCGTTTTGCGGGCCGTTTTTTGCGGTCCGTATACGGAACCATTCATTTCAATGGTTCCGCAAAAAAAACGGAATGTACTCCGTGTGCATTCCGTTTCCGTATTTCCGTTTTTCCGTTCCGTTTAAAGATAGAACATGTCCTATATTTGGCCGCAAATCACGTTCCGTGGCTCCATTAAAGTCTATGGGTCCGCAAAAAAACGGAATGCATACGGAAATGCATCCGTATGTCTTCCGTATCCGTTCCGTTTTTTGCGGAACCATCTATTGAAAATGTTATGCCCAGCCCAATTTTTTATATGAAATTACTGTATACTGTATTTGCCATACGGAAAAACGGAACGGAACAACGAAACGGAACCACAACGGAAGCAAAAAACGGAACAACGGATCCGTGAAAAACGGACCGCAAAACACTGAAATGGACATACTGTCGTGTGAAAGAGGCCTTAGGTTGTGCTTACAAAGGGGGAGTTTATCAAGACTGGCATTTGATCTAATTTGCAGTGAAGCGAGATGCGGCAAATTTATTAAGAGGCTCACACCCCTTAAAAATATTGTTGCAGCTTGGCAGGTCCATGTGACAGAAGCTAAAATGTAAGATTGGGTGGATATTTCAGGGTTTACTTGCACAGGAAAACTGGCATATGTCAGCAGATTTGTATCTATGAAACGGTGCTTGGCAGCTGAAGGCATCTGTGTTCATATGTTACTTTGATTGACAAGGCCAGGCAGTGAAAACGTCATCACAACTAATCCTGTCAATCAAAGTAGAGAGGGAGTGGAAGTTACAGAAAAAGCAGAGCCTCTAGGTGTAACAGCAACGCCCCCGTTGCTCCTAGAGGCTCATTTGCATATATTAAAACATATTTTTCTCAACAATGTGGGCACATATGTACATGGGACTAACACAGATGCCTTCAGCTGCCAATTGTACATGTAACAGATCAGTCAATTCCATAGGTGCAAATCTGCTGACAGATGCCCTTAAAATCTGTTGGGCTACCACCAGTAGTAATGAGCCCCTACAGTAGTAATAAGGCCCCCATAGTTTGCCCCAGAAGTAATAATGTCTGCCTATAGTGCTCCTATAGTATTAATGCCCCCTATAGTGCCCCCAGTATTAAAAAAGCCCCCATAACATAATTCCCACTTATCGCCATAGTGGTCCCTCAGGGAAAGAGGAGACTGTTAGGAGGACAATACAATGCTGACATTGGGGGGGCATTTACAAATGGTTTTATGCCACTATTGTCACGTGAAAAAGTTGCAGATTATGGAGCACGGTAGATGTCCATAATTTGTGACTTTTCAAGCTTCTTGTCACTTTTCCAAATTGGAGATAAAAGGGGTGGGGCTTAGCAGGAGAAACTGACAGAAGAAACTTAGCAGAAAGCGGCAGAAGTTATAGCTGAAGTCAAATACGACTAATTTATTAAGAGGCATCTCATGCCAGTGCAAAGAGCTCAAGACTGGCATGTGGGAAAGCCAGTCTTGATGAATCTCCTCCATTGTGTAAGCTGAAGGGATTGTTTTCAGTTCTTTCCACCTTCCGAGGCTCATCTTGCATGAGGCAACTCATGCATCTTCCCTCAAGCGGTACACTTTAGAGCCTGTAGAGGGCGGCATTTTGTAAACCATGCTTCTCATCTCTGCGTTGAAATCCCTTCAGCTTACACAGGAGAGAATTTATTGCTGCTCCATGCTGCTGCTGTTCTTATTGGAGAAAGTACTAGCAACCTGTGTCCTAAATCATCACTGATGTCCTATAACAGTGCTGGACAATGTCAGGAAACTGCTGCTTATTGCTGCATTACATACCGTAAGAGGAGCCACAGCATGAAGCAGTCATGAATTCTCTACTAAGAAGCCCTGACCATGCAGAGAATGGAGCAGCGTGAATGGCAGGGACATTACTTGATTGCTTGTTACTCTCCAGTGGTATTCTGACATGAAGTTGCGAGGCAGATATCAAACTATCCACCCCTTCTGCTATAACTGACAATCTGGTCAAATATATCCGATCCTGTTATCGTTGCACTTCCCTCAGTAACAAACAGTACCATCCATATTATCTCTTCATAGGGTTCTGCTTCTGCAAGAAGTAGCTGATGAAGTCTAGGGATACCCCCCTGTTCCAATTGCTAGTCATTCTGCACCTGTTTTTAAGTGACGCGTTGTAATTAAATTGCAGAAGGTTGTATGTCACTCCATGCCATGAGAAGGACTGTACAGTGCAGTTGAAACATGTCGGCTCTGGACTAACTCTGGATTCAATACCTTCTTTCTTCAGCTTTGAACACGCAATGGGACCTGGAGCGTGAAGTACAATAGGGTGAGCTGGCTATTCCCTACATTATTTTCTATTGGCAATATTTATTGATGATTTTCCTCACCTCCCTGTAAGAGGAGTCATATGTAATGATCAATCTAATCAAAGAATAAGATGTAGAGGTCTGTTTTGGAATAAGAAAATCACTTCTACCCTGACTCTTGGCATTAATAAAAGCATAATGGAAAATTGGAGTTGCAACAAATCTAGTGCACAATGTCCTGGCCTCCATATAAAAACCCTCTAAAGCAGAGCAAATTCCTTTGGACTCTCAAATATTGGCCCTTGGGAAGCCCTCTCTGTAGGGCCGGAATTAATAACTACTCCAATGGAGAAGTTTATTTGATGCTGTTGGTTTTCAGAAAATACATGAAACAAGTTTATACCCTTGCTTGGTAATTCTGACAACAAGAAATGTGATGGTATCAAGATGAATTTCAGATGTGATTGATAAACCATTTTGTTGTTAAATGAGTTGTCAGGGTTATTTTTTTGTGCTTTGTATGTTTCTAACTAGGCAAATTAAAGGACTTTACAATTGACTTACTTTATCTCCAGTTGCTGGTTTCTCAGATTTCATTGAGGGTCACATGACCTGTGAGGTCAGCCTCTCTCCCTGCTCTGATGATGTTTCCTGCACAAAGGTGAGTCACTGGCCACGCCCCCCCTGCACTGCAGTCTGCTGCTGCTGCTCTCTGCCCTGTGTCTCCCTGGCACTGGATACTTCAGGCAAGATTAACCTGTTCAGGAGCACAGACTAAGGGCTAAAGGCTTTACTGAGTAGCTACAGGCAGTAAGGAGACAAATGCTGAGCACAGGAGCTGACAGACTAGAGGAGTTCTGCACAAGAACAGGTAGGGAGAAGATCCTGTGTGTATCAGCAGTGTCATTGTACAGCTGGGACTTGTAGTCCTTCAAATACAACATGCTGCTGAGTCTCCCAGCAGGCAGACATGTCACTCAGGGCAGCACTTATATTCACTCCCTTTGCAGAGCAGGGAAGGGGCAGAGATCGTTGTTATTGCAGGTAAACAAAGGGCCAGAAAGAGAACCAGGGAAATTAGGAAATATACTTTTTTTTTTTAACCTAAAACTTGCTTAGCTCAGTTATATATTGCTGCCTATCAGATTTACAGTGTTTATATATTTTTTTTATAACTCAGACAACCCTTTTAAGTAGTTGTTAGTATCTGACCAGAGGCCAAACACGTCATCAGTATAACGTGTCCAGAATAATATGTTGTCATTCCACCATACAGAGTCAGCAGGGAAAAAAATATCAATATGATTCAAAGTTGACATCAGGGCTGTGGAGCTGGTATACCAAAGGTCCTCCTCGGTACTCCTCTATTTTATCAGAGTCTGACTCCGATTCTTTAAAAAATGGTCAATAATTAGTAATAACAAATTTCCTGTAGTCAAATGGTAATTTTCTCACCATTCTATCAATAAGCCAGCTGCTTATATAGAACGTAAAGCAGATTTGTTGGAATTTCTGAACAAATAACAAAATGAACAAATAGCTTAAACGGAAAGTGTCACCTAGAAAACACAGCAAACTGGTGACATGGCTGCATAGGGATGAAAGCAGCGAGACAATATAGACCTCTACTGTACTTGTCCATGACCGGAATTAATAAAATGTTTTTTATTGCCACTGTGAGGTGTGAATAAGGCGCTTAAAGGGGTATTCCCATATTGAAAAACATGACCGCAGGGCTCTCTCCAGCCTCTTCATCCCAACCTGGGGACACCGGGAGGCCAGAGAAAGCAAAAGTGGCACATTTACGCAATTTGGTAACTCCCATTCAATTTAATGGGAGTTGTGCAAATGGTGTAGCCTCGGAAGCTATGCTGTTTACATAACTCTTGACAGCCCCTGGGTCAGGACAAAGAGGCCAGAGAGGGCCCGGTGGACATGTTTGTTCTAATTGGGAATGCCCCTTTAAGTGCCCTGGCCCAACACTTCTCTTGGCTCTGCTACACCACCCTCCGTCCTCTACCTTCATGATTGATAGACAGAGCTCTCAGAGTCCTGGTGAAAACCTGAGGTGTACCATCAGTGACAGAGAGATACGGCTTACTTGTCAGTGACTGGGCACAGTAAGAGCGGGTCCAGAGCGAGCGGAATCTCTGTCACTGACGGCACATGCACGGATTCTCAGCACGGCTCAGAGAGCGCAGAAAGACCTCGTAGACCAATGCACTTCAGTGCCTCATTCACGTCTCTTTGGCCCTTCAAAGTGACAATAAAAAGCATTTTTTAGAAGGCTGCCGCCATGGACAAGTACAATAGAGGTAAGAATAGACTCGCTGCTTCTGTAACCATGTCACCTGTTTTGTACATGTTTTCTAGGTGACAGTTTTCCCTTTTCTCTGACAATAAAATAAGAGCCTCAAATTCATAGAACATAAATAGACATTATTAACATGTCTAAACTTCTAAAAGTTTAATGAATACAATATTAATAAGAGCAATCTGGTGCTTTGTGGTCATAGATCAGTAAACAGGCCCTCCCCGGAGCACTGCTCAAATAACTCAGCAAGTAAATGGACATCTGATGAATCCGATTCTGACATACCAGACATTTCATGGCAAATAGATTAAGGTCCTTCACCCAGGTAAAAGCAAAAGATAGACTTTTTCTTAGTAATCCTAATTCCTGGTCATTCAAAGGTCTAGAAGATAAATTAATGCAAGGCATCATTCCCTGTTTCCTCTGATCTGCACATTCTTTCACACCACTGATACGGAGGAGTTCCTTTCTCAAAAAAAAAGGGGACCTTCTTGGGGGTTGCAAGGGCCAAGTCCTGAGGAGAAAGATCCGGATGAAGAGTCTCTACGGCTACTTTCACACTGGCGTTTTGGCTTTCCGTTTCTGAGGTCCCTCAATGGCTCTCACAAGCGGTCCAAAACGGATCAGTTTTGCCCTAATGCATTCTAAATGGAAAAGGATCCGCTCAGAATGCCTCAGTTTGCCTCTGTTTCATCTCCATTCCGCTTTGCTTGCAGCGTTTTGGTGTCCATCTGACGAAACCGAGCAAACGTTTTCTATGGCACAATAGAAAACGGATCTGTCTTGACTATGTTAAAGAAAATACAAACGCATCCGTTCTGAACGGATGCAGACGGTTGTATTATCTGAACAGATCCGTCTGTGCAGATCCATGACAGATCCGCACCAAACGCGAGTGTAAAAGTGGCAAACGAACCCACCTCATCTTGACCCCAGATGTGCCATTTCCTCCCATGACCCTATTGCAGGATCAACCCCTGTTTTACCCTGAGGATTTAACAGAAATATGTGTCTGTTCAGTATCAGAAATATGCAATATCGGAGGAGGACATTTCAAAAACAGCCGGGGTGATTTGCTTGGAATCAAATTTATAGGCATGCTACTTCTCTACATTCATTCAAATCCCTAACAAACTGCTTGTGCTTCCTTTCTTTCAATAGATTTCTCTCAACAGCTGTCTGGAATGCTTATTCCCTTTTTGCAAATTCAGTCTCCAAGGGGGTTCCCTCTGTCCTCAGACTGGTCCCCACACCGTAAAATTACAGAGTGCTGATTGGTTGTCATGACACGTTGGGCACATATGGACATGGGACCAACACAGATGTCTTCAGCTGTCATGTGCACATGTAACAGGTCAGCCAGTGTCATAGGTACAAATCTGCTGATGGATGCCCTTTAAAATAAAAGAACCTGTTAGTGGGGGGCATGGGGAGGTTTATTATACTCGCTCATATGGCACTGACATATTCTGCAGCGCTTTACAGATATCATTATCCTTGTGTCCCCAGTGCGGCTCACAATCTAAGTTCCCAGTATGTCTTTGATCTTCGCCTCTGTTCAGATCACATTTATAGCCTTCATTTAACATATATGCTTGGAAGTATACATTAATAGTTGTGATGGATACCATACAGTGGTATCTGTCACCCACAGGGTCAACAAAATGTAAACTATTAACTATTCCAACCTATTTTATACTGACATATACTGTACACTTGATGGCTTTTGGCTGATGTCACCCTAAGGACATGTTCAGTGTGTACATCTGAAGCATTGTAGTATTAGGCAGAAGGAAATTCGGATGCACCCCTGCTCACATCTGCCATTCATTTGGTCCCAATTGTACTTTCGCATTGAAAACAATACAAAAATGGTGTCATGAAGCTTGCCTAACCTACCCAAAGGGGGCGTTAATACGGTGGTTTTTGCCAACAGAATTTGGTGTGGATTCCGCACCAAAAACAGTGTGTCGAACGTATATTCTTATGCTTATATAGCTTATATATAGAGTCCAAACCTGATGTGAATAAAGACCTTAGAGCCCAAACCTGATATGAATAGAAGCTTAAAAATCCAAATCTGATGTGACTAGATGCTGACTGGAATAAATACACCTATTAATGTAATATGAGAGTTTGCAGAGGAAAAAATGGCAGTCTGCACAATACTCTTTCCAACTCATGGAACAATTTTGTTTATTTTTAGGAAAAGGAGGAAGTGTTTATTTTATTTTTGGCTATGTTAAATAACAGGATTATTACAATAGAATTTCACACTGGTGTGCCACACCAGGGATATTCACCATAGCCTGCAGCATTTAGAATAAACTGCGAAAAGGGCACCAGCCCAAATGCCAATATTAGATGAATGATGGCACACAACCAGTTAATGAACGGAGCTGGATAACTAATTGTTCACATTCCAGACTCGGGAGAGCTCTGCTATTTATCTGCGGGAAGAATGATTTCTAAAGCCGGTCTGTTGTTGTATTAATTATCTCCAGAGCAGCTGGAGGCAGGAGAAAGTCACAGCGCAGGAAGGACACGGCCAATTATTGCAGGACTTCATCGAAATAGTGAAGAAACAAAATAATAAGCCAGGCCCCCTATGGGTAGAAGTAATGACCGGTGGAGAAAGAGAGCTAGATTTCAGCTCTTTAGAGCTAGAGAGTTGCAGTTCCAGAGAAGAATGCCTCTGATTTCATGGTTTACCAAGGCACCTTTGACACAGACCTCTTATGTCAACACCCAGACCTCTCCTACATACAGTAGTCTACAAGTGATGTCAGCACATATAACCCCCCCGTACATTATCCTACTTGTAATGGTATAATTAGCTAAGTGCCAAGTATAACATTAGTAAGTCACTAACAAGTAAGATACTCACCCTTTCTCTGTCACTAGAGGAAATTGTTATGGGGGTTGTTGTGCATTCATAAACAAGTGTTTCTAGTGAAGTCATCAATTTGACCGCCTTGTACCTACATAGAGTATTCTACAAATTATGTCATCACCTGGACTTCTCCCACCTATACACAGACGTATACAAGTGATGTATATTAATTTCCCTGACATCATCTACCTACATACAGTACCTAGTGGTATCACCTGGAGGACTGCTAACTACATTATTGTACAAGTGATGTCTTCGCCCGGTTGCCTTTAATCTAAATACAGTATTCTACAAGTGATGTCATCAGCCATATTACCTACCAGAATTGTAAAGGTGATGTCATTACCCAGACACCTCTTACATACATGTAGTATTCGAGAAGTGACGTCATCAACAGGGCATCTTTTACCTACATCAGGGATGCTCAACCTGCAGCCCTCCAGCTGTTGCAAAACTACAACTCCCAGCCTGCATGGACAGCCTACAGCTATTAGGGCATGCTGGAAGTTGTAGTCTTGCAACAGCTGGAGGGCTGCAGGTTGAGCATCCTTGCATTACATACAAGGTAAAATGTATTATTCCACCTTTGCCATTTTTTGGTGTAAAACATTTTTACACCAAAAAACTGTGTAGGATGAATAATGAATTTCCCCCATAGTGTGCTACAAATGAGACCATTTGGCAGATGCCTCTTAGGTACATACACTGACAAACAAAAGGGTAACAATGTTTTGACCTTTTGACTTTCAGGCTCCATATCTCACCATCCACTTTGTGTGTCAGACTACCATCATTTTATAGGTAATGATCTTGGCTATCTCATACATAAATTGGACTTGCAACTATTTAGCATATACTTAGTTATGCAGATTCTTGTTATGTAACTGCATTGTTACTGTTTTGCTCCTCGTGGTGGTACAATCTTTTTCTCCTTGTACACTACAAATTACAACCTGTTCTCACATTCCCTAATAGTTCAGTTTATTAGGTTGATTCCCAAGCAAAAGGTCACTGGGTCGAATCCAGGAGTAGCCATGAAGAAGATTTCCCAAGAATCATTCAGCTCATTGATAACGGTTTCTCGGCCAAGAAAATAGCCAAACTGCGTCATGTGAGTGCCATGACAGTTGGAAGAATACCAAATGAAGTCCGTCCATCCATTCCCAAGCCAAGAGGTGGACATCCAGGCAAAATATCGGAGTCAACAAGTTGGCTCGTTACAAGATATATCAGTTCTGTTGCGAAAAACATGGAAGTGGAGGTGGCTCGTATGCTTTGTAATAGTAAGATCACAGAAGTCCCTGTAAGCACCATGCGATGTGGATTACACAAGTCAGAAATGGTGGACCTAAAAAGCTGAGGAATCGCCAACTTCAATATCATCATAAGAAGCGGCAGCTCGAGTTTACAAAAAAGTACAAACGGTAGACAGTAGAAGATTGGTAATTTGGAGCAATGAGACAAAAGTCAATAGACTGGGCTCTGATGGGAAAATGCAAATGGCTCTGGAAGAAACAAGGGAAAAGGGGGCTAACAGATGGTGTAGTTCAAGGAACTGTCAAGTTCGTGGAGGAAGCCTGATGATATGGGGTTATTTCACAGCCAAATGCATTGGATACTTGACCAGGATCGATGGTGGTCTCAATGCTGAGCTATATGTGAGTATCCTACAAGACGAGTTACTTCGTACAGTCTTGTACTGTGGGTATAAAAACGACGACCGTGTTCCAGCAGGACAACGACCCGAAGCAAATATTGAGGTTGGTGAAGAAATGGTCAATGACAATGAAGTAGAGGTGCTGGATTGCCCCCCCCCCCCCCCCCCCCCCCCACAGTCCCCAGACCTCAACCCAATCGAACACTTGTGTGCAAAATTGAAGAAAAAGCTGTATTTGTGTACCTAAGTGAGTAGACCAGTATGCACCAACATTGGGAACGTGTAGAAGTGACCTGGGAAAAGATTTCGGTTGAGACCTGCTTGAATCTGATCGAGAGCAATGTTGAGAGGCAAAGTGGATTTACAAAATGCTAACAAAATAATAATTAAAATTTAACATTTTAGGAGCAAAACAGTAAGAATGCAGTTACATGACAAGAATCTGCATAACTAATCATATGCTAAATAGTTGTAAGTCCAATTTATGTATGAAATAGCCAAGATGTTTGTCTATAAAATGATAGTAGTCTCATGTTCGAAGATGTAGTGGATGGTGAGATATGGAGCCAGAAAGTCAAAAGTTCAAAACATTGTTGCCCTTTTGCTCGTCAGTGCATATTATTCTGCAAGTGACGTCACCACCTGGATGCCTCTAGGTTACATATAGCATTCCAAGTGACGTCAGCCTGACTTCTATAGACTGTGGGGACTATGAAAAACTAATACAAGCTGCATAACACTCTGCAGAAGTGTTTGGGTGAAAGATGTCCTCCCCTATCACTTGTGACTGTTATCTACCTGCTTGTGCCCCGTGTGTGTGGGAGTCATTCTAACACTTTCACCCAGTTAGAAGCCGAGATCTGTGTGACTTGTCCGTGGAGCTGCCTTCCTTCTCTGGCCCACGCCTGCCTGATTTACTCCTACTGTCTTACTGAGAGCTCAGCATATCAGTGCAATTAACCTCTCCCACAGACACGAACAGGGCTGCACATCCATCTCTCCCATATCGTTGCGGCAAAACATTGCATTATCGGACTAAGAATAAGTCCATTTAACCCTTTGTTTCCTGCACGGATGAATGGCATCCATGCCATACCCAATGTATAAAAGTAAACTAATCTGAGCGCTTTATCGATTCGGGTACTCCCTCAGAATAAGTGACTGAAGGCAAGAATTTATTACATTGCAGGAGTGCATCACCACATGACAAGGCATTCATCACAATGGTGACCTTAAGTTCTCAGCTTCTGCAGATTCAAGCGAGAGAGGCTGCCTACAGCTGGTGTACAGCAGCATTTACCCTGCAGGGTTCAGGTGAGGGTGTGAGTGGTGATATAAGTGTCAACCCCACCTTATTGTGTCACTTTCTCAAACAAATTTGCAGAATTGCACATTGTGATGCAGGTGTACTACTCGCTCAATGTGCTCCAATGTGATTACAATTAATGAAGGAGCGGTGACCTCAGGGTGTTAATCACCAAGTGCAGACAAATAGCTAAAAACAAAAACAAAAAAGTCTTGCAATTTTAATTCATGAAGTCATTGGCAGTTGGAGATTGATGGCGCCATGTGTAGAGGCCCACTGACAAAAGGAGTCCAGCAATGAACCTAGCTGTTTGTGGCGTTTAGTCAACCATGGGGTCATTATGGGGCACAAACAAACTAAAATGGAACCAGACTGATCATACTGAATCACAATCATCTAGTTTGCAGATAAAACTGATACATATTTGTAACTGGATTATTAGTAACCTCCAGCATTCATCGTCATCTATTAGAGGAGATACAGGGCACCCGCAGGGTCTCCATGTAGCTTCATGTCCTGCTATCCAGATGTCAGTTCGGAGTACAGATCAATATTTTGGTGCATAAAAAGGAGGCTGAGGGTCTTTGTTAAAGGGGTTCTCCGGGCTTTTTAATATTAATGACCTATCCTCAGGATAGGTCATCAATATCAGATCAGCGGGGTCTGACACCCCCACCAATCAGCTGTATAAAGGGCTGGCGCGTGCCATCTCCCTTCCTGCTCGCTGCTGCTACGTAGGTCTATGGCGACCAGGAAAGGAGGCGGCACGCGCACGTCTTCCTTTCATACAGCTTATCAGTGGGGGTGCCAAGTGTCAAACCTCCACCGATCTGATATTGATGACCTATCCTGAAGATAGGTCATTAATATTAAAAACCCAGAGAACCCCTATAATCACTATATACACTTTTCAACATTGAAACTGCAACACCAAAAGTGAAAAGTCAAGGAATCATGGAAATCCCAGGATCGATAGTAATGTTAAAGACATGCAAATGATAAAAATGCACTTGGACAGTATCAAATATCAGCGCCATGCACAGAAATACACGCACTTACACACTTTGGCATGCTATCACTGAGGTTAATTATGGTTGCCTGAGGAATGTTGAGCCGTACTGAATGCACTTGGACACACAAATCATGAAGTTCCTCCCTTTGCAATTTCCAACCAATGGTGTCCCAGATGTGTCCAATGGGAGACAAGTCCGGATCCGCAATACACCGGTCAGTACTTCAATAGAAATGCCTATTCTTGTCCGCAGCTGCTGCTCTATTTTTTTGTGGAGCCGCGGACTGGAAATGCGGATGCGGACAGCACACTATTGAAAAAGAATGGGTCCGCACCCGATCCACATAATTGCGGAACGGATCCGGAACCAAAGTGCGGACATCTGAATGGAGCCTTATACACATGAGGAGAATGCAGGGAATATCAATTCCCCATTACTCCACTCATGTTAATGCAACTTGTATATGGAGAGAATATAATTAAGAATCAGGCACTGCAGTGGAGAAGCTGGGCTCCAGACATTTTGTTCTGTAGCATACATGTAAGTGGACAGCTCACCAGCGGAGGAGACCACATGGGATTACTGTGACCTATACAGGGGAGAAACCTCAAACTGTATGCAAACATTATCCAGCCACAATGAAGATGAACACTCGGTGATCAGCCCCAGTCGCCAGATCTATAAACCTTGCCCTAAATAAATTGTGGGCACACATGATTCCTCTTTCATTTCCAGCCATGCTTTCCTCCAAATGGAAAAATACTTATAACAATGTTATGTACTGGGAACTTAAAAGTGGCCCTGAAAAAATAAAAAATAAATTGCCCCATGTTTTAGGTGTGTCCAAACTGACAAAGGATGGGGAAACACAAGTAGGCAGGGCCAACATAAGTAGCCGAGGAATACAGAAGTAGGTGAAGCCTGCAATACCATAGCGTGAAACAAAATACCGCCCTAGCAGAACCAAGATTCACAGTGCTGCACAAAATACTGCTGTCCTTGCCACAGCATTCAACTGTATCACCGTTCTGAGGATGGTGATACAGTTAAGGCCGAATGCACACGGCCGTTTTTCACAGCCGTGAGCAGTCCGTGGAACCACGGGCTGGATTCCTGCTGAGAGCATTGGTTGCTATGACGTCGTGCGCTCCCTGCTGCCGCCGCAATACAGTAATACACTGGTATGATCTATATCAGTGTATTACTGTATGGTGGCAGCAGCAGGGAGCGCACGGCGTCATAGCAACTAATGACGCCGTGCACTCCTGCTCTCAGCAGGAATCCAGCCCGTGGTCCCACGGACTGCTCACGGCCGTGAAAAACGGCCGCGTGCATTCGGCCTAAAGGTGTTGTGTCCCTTCAGCAAATGGCATTTATCAGGGACAGAAAGTTAATACAAGGCACTTACTAATGTAATGTGATTGTCCATATTACCTCCTTTGCTGGCTGGATTAATTTTTCCATCGCATTATACACTGCTTGTTTCCATGGTTATGACCACCCTGCAATCCATCAGCGGTGGCCGTGTATGCACACTGGAGGAAAAAGCGTTGGCCTCTCTGGTGGCTGGGACCGTGGGAGCACGCATAAGCTGGTGCTTTTTCCTACAGTGTGCAAGCATGGCCACCTCTGATGGATTGCAGGGTGGTTGTAACCATGGAAATGCACAGTGTATAATGCGATGGAAAAATTAATCCAGCCAGCAAAGGCGGCAATATGGACAATCATACATTAGTAGGTGCCTTGTATCAACTTTCTGTACGTGATAAATGCCATTTGCTGAAGTCAGACAACCCCTTTAATTTCAAGAGGGAACCTGCGTCCGTTGGCCATGTGCATAAGTACTCAATGCTGAGAGCATCAGATCATTATGTACCCGACAGAGGCCGTAAGGAGGGCTCAGGTGGACCCCTGGGCGTTGCATGAGCGCCACCCCTCGTTTATCTAACAGCTCATCACAACCCTAACTGGGGCCTCCTCCTCAGCTGCTGCCTGATCTCGGGGGGCTCAAGGGTCTCGGGATGCTTGTTTGCAGCAGTCACTCATCCCCTGGGCTTGTTGCTTCCTTGCTCTGCTGACATTCCCATCTTGTCTATTCTCTATTCAAGAAGTCTTTTGTGTCCCCAGCTGAGCCAGTGACTCATCTCACATTCTGTGCGATTCTCTGAGGGGTCGGGAAAAGAGGGATTTAAGCAAAGCAAGAGACTGATCAGGACATGAACAGAGAGAGCTTCTCAAAGAATGCAAGAAACAATTTGAGCACCTAAGACGCCAGTGTAAGACAAAATTAATAGAGAGAATGGTGCAGAAAATAGCAGCGTGAGAGGCAGACACAACAATGAGCGCTAGAAACACGGCATAATTATAATCTACAAAGGAATAATGAGAACTCAGTGAAAAAAAGGGATTCGGCTAACTTGCTAGCATGTAATAGAAGGGAAGGATGGGAAAAAAGTGGCAGATACAGAAGCCTGGGTCCTCTATGCTTGGTAAGTAACAGAGCCACTCGGAAGCTTTCACAGGAGGAGGCCGTATCAGTCTATAGACTAGAGCAAGGATGCTCAACCTGCGGCCCTCCGGCTGTTGCAAAACTATAACTCCCAGCATGCCTAGACAGCCTAAAGCTTTTAGAGCATGCTGGAAGTTTTAGTTTTGCAACAGCTTTAGGGCTGTAGGTTGAGCATCCCTGGACTAGAGTATATAGCACATGTATGTATATACATACACATATGGAACCCTGCTCTTGGATTACATATTAGATGAGGGAGAACACCACGGATCTCATAAATTAAGAACAAAGGACAAAAACAGGGAACAGCAGCATAATCTCATTGACCTTTCCTGTCCTGCTTCTTGAAGGCTTCTAGTGTTTCTTATTTCAATGTTTCCCAACCAGTGTGCCTCCAGCTGTTGCAAAACTACAACTCCCAGCATGCCCGCACAGCCAAAGGCTGGATCAGAGGTGGATATTACAGAGATATTGCAGTGATCGCACCATCCAAAAAGACTCCACCAGTAAATCAGGCTAAAAAAACTTTACTGGTTGACTGCAAGCCTGATTTTCCTAACTAATAGGAAATAAGCTAGGATAGGGCCAGTTGTATTTAAGTTAGGCCTCATGCACACGACCGTTGTTTTATTCCTTGTCCGTTGTGCCATTTTTTCGTGATTTTCTGCGGGTCCATTGATTTACAATGGGTCCGTTGAAAACTCGGCTAATGCACTGTTTGCCATCCGCGTCCGTGGTTCCAGTCCGTCCAAAAAATATAACCTGTCCTATTATTTTCGCGGAAAACAGTTCGCGGACCCATTCAAGTCAATGGGACTGCAAAAAAAACGCAGAGGCACACAAGATTGTCGTCCGCGTCCGTTTTTTTCCTATCATTTGCATGGCAAACCTGTCAGACTGTTTTTTACATTCCTTTATGTCTGGTGGTCCTCCAAAAATAAAGGAAGACACAAGGAAACAAAAACGGAAAAACAGAACCCCATTTTGCGGAACGGAACACAACAACGGTCGTGTGCATGAGGCCTTACTATGTGATGGGGTTCAATCTCCCACAACTTGTTTACTGATAGAGGGGAATATAAAGTTTTGGCTATGACAATATGTCTCCTCACCACTAACTTTGTAATAAACTTCAAGGAAATGTATGTAAAGTGGAATCGGGAAACCAAGCAACATATGTGATTGTGTGTAGTACTGTCTGAGAGCATGGCCCTGATGTCTGCTCCCTTACTGCAAGCAATTAACCCGATCGGGTGATCATCATCATGATCCTCATATAAGGCTCAGTAAAACACAAAAAGTTTATATGTAAAATGTTTTATTTTTCCAGTCTTGATACCCAAAGTATCTTCAGCAAGTCAGCAGGCTTGGTGGTCAGGTGAAATGCTCTGTCAGTTTACGATAATGCAGTGCTGGGTGTGATAATGTGTATATTCAGTTAAAAATACTGCAATAATCAGCAGAATTAGTGATTTATGGGAAAATGATGCTTGTGTATAAAGTGCAGGCATCAATGCTCTGCAGTAAAATGAAGTATCAGGGCAGTGAAGTTCTGCAGATCTACCTGCAGGTCTCCAGTAATTCCAGCTTTTCAATCTGCTCCTTGACTGAGCGTGAAATTCTCACAAAATGAAAAAGAAAAAAAAGAAAGCAATTTCGACTGCTGTTATTTCCAGATTCGGAACTAAAGCAGGAATCAGGAGCACAGAACATCTCCCGTCTCCTGACTGAACACAAGGACGATGAATTTATAGAAATCTGCGCCTGTCCCTCCCAAGAGCCCATCGTAGAATAGACCGAGAAGTTTGGAAATAGATAATGAAAGTTGCTATAATGTCACGTTCCAGGCAGCAAATCAGATACAGAATCACCACAGGGAAGCGGAAAATTTCATGACTGCCTGAACGTTACAATTCACCTGTTGAGGTGACATCCAGCCAGACGCTGCTCTCCGTCCATAGCCCTGAGGGACGGTCCAGTGTGAATCTGCCCCCTGAGAGATTATAGTGGGTAAAAGATACATTGTCTTCAGGGTGAATATAGGAGGGAGGAATTTTTCTATGGTTGACCTGTTATGCAGCATAGGAACAGCAATATGTGCACTGGCCACCTACCAGGGCCAAAATGTGCAATACTCTGCAGAGAAGAAGAATTAATGTGTCTATTGGAGCAGAGAGCCCACACTGGGCAGGTGATTTGCTGGGCACATGTTCCAGCCTTGGAAGGAGGAGGAAGCGGCTGCATCTTTGAGACAATGTCCTGACTGCCCTTGGCAGACTAATGAGAAGAGGTTTTATTGCGTACAGTAGGCAGAGTGGCACTGTAATGAAATACTACAAGCATATTAAGAAGGTGATATATGAGCAAACTGCATCAGGCGCCCTGTTATTACATTCAGTCGCAGACTTTCGGTTTCTTGTCCTGTTACTCATTGGTCAGAGTTCAGCTCATTAGAAAGAATTTACAAGCCTTACTCAAAGTGATCGACCTGTACGTGTACCATGCAAGTCCAGCAGTGACCTGGTGATCAGGGGTATCAAGCCCAGGTTTAAGGACACAAACCAGGAATAACTTCCAATATTGAGGGAGAGATAGTCATTGTCCAGAGGCAGTGACTGTATGGTTCTGTACAGAACAGGCTTTATTCCCTGTGGAGCCTCCCTTACCACTTCAGGAACAGAACTGTGTCATTGAGGCATTCTTCTATTATACCAGTAAAGACTCACATGGAAAGAGACTGGAAATAAGATTTGCTTATTGTTGCACCACCTCCAGAGCAAAATAGTGACAATGCACAACTCTATACCGCTATATGGGCAACGTCTGTTCAGAAAGTTAACTTGGTTTAAAAGGTTCTTGTTTTGGGTGGTTGCACTTGGATCATGTGGATTAATCTTTTTATAAAATAGGTGACAACATATTTCTGCTAATTGGTAATGCTTTCCGGAAAAAAAAAAAGCAAAAAGTTCTCTGCAGATCATGACAGCGACTTGCTAAGACTACTACTCCGTATAGATGACTGCGGGCCGGCCTAGTGCAGAGTGCCAGATGGGGATATCAATTTGATGAGGGTAACTCAGGATGAAGCATGATGCACCTGCACCCTAAGGCCCCTTTCACACGGGCGCTCGGATGTGATGCGTGAGTTGAACGCATTGCACCCGCACTGAATCCGGACCCATTCATATCTATGGGGCTGTTCACATGAGCGGTGATTTTCACGCATCACTTGTGCGTTGCCTGAAAATCGCAGCATGCTCTATATTGTGCGTTTTTCACGTAACGCAGGCCCCATAGAAATGAATGGGGTTGCGTGAAAATCGCAAGCATCCGCAAGCAAGTGCGGATGTGGTGCGATTTTCACGCACGGTTGCTAGGAGACGATCGGGATGGAGACCCGATCATTATTATTTTCCCTTATAACATGGTTATAAGGGAAAATAATAGCATTCTGGATACACCGATCCCCAGCCCGAACTTCTGTGAAGAAGTTCGGGTTTGGGTACCAAACATGATGACTTTTCTCACGCAAGTGCAAAAAGCATTACAATGTTTTGCACGCACGCGGAAAAATCGTGCATGTTCCCACAACGCCCGTCTGAAAGAGGCCTAAATATTGAATGCTATTTTTCTTTTAGCAGTATTTGAGTATAGCAGACTGTACAACATACAGTGAAGGCTCAGATCCTATTACACAGAGAGGGGGGCCTACAAAAGCAATTTTCAGCCTTGGCTCTCACTGATACCTTGTGACGTGGTCTGAGTTTTTTCAGAAAAAAGACCCTGGCATAGCTGTGTTAGGTTGCTGCATGTGGAGCTTATGTGTCTACATAGACTTGTCTCCTTAGTGTGCAGCACAGGGGTCAATGACCATTATCATCTGTCTTTTTATGTGGGCAGCAAATGGTGCAGCCACCTCCTCCAGTCCCGGCTGGGCTGCATTTGATTACTGGAAGATCTGTGAATAGTAAGAGGAGTTAGAATTGGGACAGATTTAATTTAATGCGGCAGAAATAGTTTATTTAGGCTGAAAAAAAAAGGACCTCAAGGGACAGCACGAATGTGGAGAGATCCTGTCAGAGGTATGAGATTGGCACTATGAACAGCTACAACCATGCCCAGATATTGCCACCCCCTATCCAGCCACCACAACTTCAACAGTGAGGAGACACCCACCGGAGCACCAGAAATGTTACTGAGGACAGACCAGCTGTATGTGAAACACATTCATTAGCCATATACCGATAAATGTCTCCAACACTACAGACCGTTCTCCACTACTGACTGCATGTGTGCCGCCGATCCAGAGACCAGATCCATCCATGAGAAGACATCAGCTGCATCTGCATTGCTCAGGTAGCAGATCCTCTGTGCTTACCGCACTACTCTGAGCAATGGCACATATGCAGGATTAACAGGGCCAGGCGAGAAGTCTGGCCTGGTCAATCAAGGGAAGTCTCTTGAGCAGCTAATTTGATTTGTTAGAATCGATCATCGCTCATCTCTAGAGAATATCTTATTTAGGGGTTTCGTATATATGGACTCACAACCTTTCAAGGTTTTTTTTTTTGTTTTTGTTTGTTTTGACTCCACTTTAATATTTAATATTTTGTCAGATCCATTACATAAAATGTAAAACAAAATCCATTTTAATTCCAGGTTGTAATGCAACAAAACAGGAAAAACACTTTGTATCCAGTTTTGTGCCATGATGAAAATTTGGGAAGAAAGAAGCATTAGGGGCTAACATTCTCTAGGACCACAAGATGGGGGGCCCAGTCTGCTGCAGCTCTCCTTTGGCTCCTGCTGGGAACATGGGCTTTTATTAGTGGCTGCTATTCTACATTTTATTAGCAGATAATTCATTCACCTGTGGAAAGATTACGAAGAATAAAATCGCTGATTGCAATTATGGGAACTTGTAGAATGCAGTGCTGCGCACATCCGGAGTATTTATTGATACATTTTACCAGTAAATGGTAACACTTTTCTAGAATAAAACATGTGCCGGGATCATTATGGAAACATTGTTAATGGCGTATTTATAATTCTCCTGCAGAACACACGGCGTTAATCATCCCACTTCTTGCCATGCCTGACTCTATAGATATAAATCAGTAACTCGGAGAACGCTACTGGGGTGTGATGACTGTGTTTTATATTAACAGCAGATTAGGAGAACACATCCCCTCTACCAGGGATTCATCACAGCATCTACAACAGCACCGCCAGCAGGATGGGTTATCTTTGCTCAAAGACACCCAGCCACCGTCTATAGACAACATTGGAGAAAATGGTAACAGATATCTTAAAATCCCACATAACCATAAACCAAGAAAAGGTTGAGACACAACTGCCCCCACCTCGTTGTCCATGACCCTAACCTACTATATATATTATACTAATTTTGTACTATATATCGTACTAGGAGGATAAGCGGCGACCATCATTATAACCAAAGCCTGTCCAATCATCAGTAACTGTGATGAGTTTATGCACTCCCCATTACAATTTTACCAAGATGGAGCTGGAGTGAGTTATTGTGGACCTCAGTGGGGGATGTGTTCTGGAAACAATATGTAATCTCAGAGAGGAGAGCTAGCTCGTCAGTATGGAAGATGCGGGACCTAGGGAATATAAAAGTGGAGGACCATGTGAAGGGTTTGGTCATTACAAAATTTTGAAGTTACCTACATTTATGGGAGTAGACCAAAAGGGAGGAGAGTTAAGTGTGTGTTTGAGATGTTCATAACATTGTTAAACTTTCTTATATAAGCTGGAATGGAAAGGTGCTTCAACTGGCAAAGTTGACTAAGATGGCATCTGCAGGGCCCCACAACAGGGGTAAACCAGCTGTTGGAATGAGGTAACATGTCTGGGCAGCTGGTCCCTTACCATGGGATGAGGTGTCATAGGTTGCCAGCAGCTTTTGAGGAATCAGCTGTGGATATGGGGATCCACTGGTAACATGGTCTAGTTCAGGTACTGCCACTTAGTCTGACCTGGCTTTGCTGCTATTTTCCCACCAAAGCTAATGTGTGCAGTGAGCTTCAGATACTGGAAGCACACATACAGTTTCTGATACATTTGAGCCAAATCATAAAAGTAGATCAAGAAGAAAGTATAAACCCCTTCTATATATTCCCCATCCTTTAAATACACTCCTGACTTTGTCTTCAAAAGATCCTTCAGACTGTGTGTGTGATTCCAGCCTTAGGAGAGTCTAGCATGTGTGACTCCTTGTAAGAGGTTGTCTCATACTGTGGAAAGTCTTTGTGGTGTAATCCATGTAATAGGATGTTGTACAACCCCCTCTCTGGTGGAGAGGGTGTGCAGAGCCGTTTATCTAATAGGAAGTTGTGCCTCCCCTGTGGTTAATCTGCATCATACACTGTCTATAGGGGGTTATGTCTCCCCTATGCAGAGCCTGCGTGGTACAGGTGAGCTGCTCTGTGGGTAGGCATGTGAGGACATCATACAGGAAGTTTTTTGCCCTTGTGGGTGACACAGGTTTATTCTCATTGACTTCACTGGAGAAACTGAACTGAAGCTGTGACTAAGGCCTCATGCAAAAACGGGTTCAGTAGTTCTGTGATCCGTGTCCGTTGTTCCTTCCGTGGGTCTTCCTTGATTTTTGGAGGATCCACGGACATGAAGGAAAAAGTAGTTTTGGTGTCCGCCTGGCCGTGCGGAGCCAAACGGATCCATCCTGAATTACAATGCAAGTCAATGGGGACGGATCCGTTTGACGTTGACACAATATGGTGCAATTGGAAACGGATATGTCCCCCATTGACTTTCAATGTAAAGTCAGGAGTCCCTATTATACCATCGGATCGGACTTTTCTCCAATCCGATAATATATTTTAACTTGAAGTGTCCCCATCACCATGGGAACGCCTCTATGTTAGAATATACCATTGGATTTGAGTTACATCGTGAAAACTCATATCCGACAGTATATTCTAACACAGAGGCGTTCCCATGGTGATGGGGACGCTTCAAGTTAGAATATACTTTGAACTGTGTACATGACTGCCCCCTGCTGCCTGGCAACACCCAATCTCTTACAGGGGGCCATGATCAGCACAATTAACCCCTCAGGTGCCACACCTGAAGGGGTTAATTGTGCGTATCATAGCCCCCTGTAAGAGATCAGGGGCTATAAACGAAAAAAGCAAATGGAGATAATATATCAAAATATCACTTTTATTCTCAAATATAAAGTAGGGGAAAAGACAGGATGGTAGACAGTATACAGAGAAACATAGGGCAATATACACAATTGCGTAACCGTATATGTCCACACGAGGAGAAGCATGGATAGCCTACAGGTAAAAATGATTGTGGTGCATGGACAACCAATACTGCATAGCAGATAGTGAGATTAACCCAAAAAGGGGGTATATGCTATAAAGCAGAATAAATGAATCACTGATTGTCTATGGACCTCACATCAAAAAAATATATATAGACATCCAAGACCAAGACATATATAATAAAATGTCACGAATAAAATCGGTCACTGGATATCAAGATATAATGATGCCCCACCGGATGGTATCCTGGGCCTAATATGGATGTATGAGGTGAAACGCGCGTCGAGGTCTTGTGCTTTGGGCTTACCTATTTGCGTTTATCCTGTCCTCAGGTACTTTCCACGTATAGTACTATGGTATTTCTATACATGGTTTCATATCACATCCATATTAGGCCCAGGATACCATGCGGTGGGGAATCATTATATCTTGATATCCAGTGACCGATTTTATTCGTGACATTTTATTATATGTGTCTTGGCAGTTTAATCACTGGGGCTCCGATCGGTAACCATGGCAACCAGGACGCTACTGCAGTCCTGGTTGCCATGGTTACTTAGCAATATTAGAAGCATCATACTTACCTGCTGCGCTGTCTGTGACCGGCCGGGAGCTCCTCCTACTGGTAAGTGACAGGTCCGTGCGGCGCATTGCTTAATGGCCACCAATGATATTGGTCACCAATGATATTAATACAATAGAGGGAGGGAGGGGGGCTGCACACTGGCCACCAATGATAATACAATAGAGGAGGGAGGGGTGGCCGCACACTGGCCCCCAATGAAATTAAAACTGGGGAGGGAGGGGGGTCTGCTGCCTGGCAGCCCCTGATCTCTTACAGGTGGCTATGATACGCACAATTAACCCCTTCAGGTGCGGCACCTGAGGGGTTAATTGTGCGGATCACAGCCCCCTGTAAGAGATCAGGTGCTGCCAGGCAGCAGGGGGCAGTCATGTACACAGTTCGTAGTATATTCTAACTTGAAGCGTCCCTATCACTATGGGAACGCCTCTGTGTTAGAATATACTGTCGGATCTGAGTTTTCACGAAGTGAAAACTCAGCTCTGAAAAAGCTTTTATGCAGACGGATCTTCGGATCCGTCTGTATGAAAGTAGCCTACGGACACGGATCACGGACACGGATGCCAATCTTGTGTGCATCCGTGTTTTTTCACGGACCCATTGACTTGAATGGGTCCGTGAACCGTTGTCCATCAAAAAAATAGGACAGGTCCTATTTTTTTGACGGACAGGAAACACGGATCACGGAGGCGGATGACAAACGGTGCATTTTCCGAGTTTTCAATGGACCCATTGAAAGTCAATGGGTCCGCAGAAAATCACGGAAAACGGAACAACGGCCACGGGTGCACACAACGGTCGTGTGCATGAGGCCTAAGTAATGATCTCAGACTGCTAGATCTGATATATAATGACAGATGGAGCAATAAGATCAGGTAGGAGATGATGCAGTGTGTCATTACGAAAGGTTGTTTGATGCATGCCAACAGGGGACATATGGTGTATGTCTGTATTAAACTTCCATAGGGAGTGGTTAGAGCATTCAGTGTAGAGACAGTGGATGTCTGTGCAGTATAGTGTGTGCTGAGGCAGCAGAACACAGCCCTGAGAAAACTAGCCCACAAGAAAAGTTCAAAACCCAGGTAAAGTGGAGAGATTTTTTTTTTTACATGTTTGGAAAGCAAACCAGTGGCAAGAGGAGATGCAAGTAAAAGTCCTGTGGAGATAAACTGCTTAACAAGAAGCACGACTCCATAGCAGACATTTTCCAGGAAGAGACAAGCTGACAGCCCTGAACAAAGGCAGAATCTGGATTTGCCCACCATACAACATCCCGCAGTGGAAATCTGTGTAACATTAACTGTGACTAGAGCAACCTGTAAAAAAGGTGCAGAGTTTAGTCTGACATTGGGGTCTGCTCTGTGGTTGCATTTTGAGAAAGTGTTGCACCTCTATTTCTGGATGCGTATGTGAAAGTCAGATAGAGAAGTGCATTGTGGGGTGAATTGCATTAAAGAGACATAATGGCCCATTAACTGTTACTGCAGCAGTGTAATCTGTAAGACCAGTGGAACTGAGTACTGTAACTGATGTGCTCCTCCTCCGCTGCAGGGGACACTGTCTTGCACCTCAGAATTCATCACCATCAACGGCACCACAAAACACCATCAGGCAGGAGAATCCCCAGAACCAGGGCGTCCCCCGAAGGAAAGTGTAAGGACTACAACCACCATTCTTGCGCCTATCATTTCTATCCTCTGCCTCTCTCCTGGGCTCGCTACAATGACACCTTAAGTCAAAAGCATAGAAAATGAGAGAAACATAGAAATGGCAGTATCAGCTATTGTGGCTATTTTTCATCTTTTATGGTCTGCAATGCTGCTGTACCATGGATCTGCTTCTTCATATTAGTTTCTGTGCATAAGAACACGTTCAGCAGAAAGTCATTACACAGATAGTGAAACAAAGATTATAAAGTACAAATAACTGAAATGTCTGGGAAACACCTGCAACTACAAGTAAGGCTACTTTCACACTAGCGTTTTTTTACGGATCCGTCATGGATCTGCAAAAACGCTTCCGTTACAATAATACAACCGCATGCATTCGTCATGAATGGATCCGGTTCTATTAGGTCTTCTGTAGCCATGACGGATCCGTCATGAACACCACTGAAAGTCAATGGGGGATGTATCCGTTTTCTTTTGTTTTAGAGAAAACAGATCCATCCCCATTGACTTACATTGTGTGTCAGGACGGATCCGTCTTGCTCCGCACCACATCGCGGACAGAAAAACGCTGCTTGCAGCGTTATTCTGTCCGTGATGGGGACGCAACTAAACGGAACGGAATGCATTTTGGCATTTTTCGTTCAGTTTTGTCCCCATTGACAATGAATGGGGACAAAACTGAAGCGTTTTCTTCCACTATTGAGATCCTATGACGTTTCTCAATAGCGGAATTGAAAACGCACATGTGAAAGTAGCCTAAGTCTACAAGTATTCTGTTTGCTCGAACTATGTGTTTTTTTTTTTATATATCATCATGTGTACAATCAGAACCCCTCCCCCATTATTACCCATGTAGAATCAGGGGCCCCTTCCTCATCTTTTGTGTACATTCAGGATCCCCCTTTATGACCACCTGTATACAGTCGGAACCCTCCACTTCATCATCACCTGAGTAATATCTCATATACAGTCAGCAACTGTGTCCAGTCAGGGACCCCCTTGTCAGCAGTGTACAGTCAAGTCCCCTTTTTCAGCTCTGTATGAGGGCTTTTCCTAATAATGTTTGTCTTTAGGACTTGTGTACAAATTGGGTAAATGGACAGATGAACAGAACGCTACAGTCTCTACAATTACCTGCTGCTGCCCCCCCCCCCCCCCCCCCCACACACACTACCACGTCACATCATACTGCTCTTCATTAAGGTGTAAACAGTATAACAATATCATTATGTATGGTAATTTAAATTCAATCTCAAATGTCAATGATATTCATTATATTTGACCTTCAGGCAGCACACAGGACGTGGATGGGAAAACTTTACACAAAAGTCACTGCCAGAAATCCAAAGCCGAACCATAATAATTATGGGATAAAATCTTCTCTTACGTGCTTTTTTATGTACAAGATACATATGTGGTATAAGAAAGAGTCCCGCCTACTACAGATGTATAGCGAGTGGAGCGAAATACGGAAATATGTACATATCAAGTGCCATTTTGATATACAGTTCCTACATAATGTGGTGGGGAGTAACAGAACCTAATGTGCTCTGCCACGTACAATTTGGAGCACATCTGGAGCCTGGCGTTAGTGTGGTGTAGAGGTTAGTTTCACAGAGTATATGTCCAGGAAATATGGTTCAAGTGACAGACACATTTCCTGGACCAACAGTGGCTCAGCTGGCCCAAACTCACTGCATTATTAAGAAGCATCAACCCACTTCTCTGCTCATCATACATATGCAAAGGACCCACCAATTGAAATTTCCAAGCAGGGGCGGATTGGTAATAGACCTTACAGGGAAATTTCCCAGGAGGCCGCCCAAGCCTCCATCTCTGCCACTGGCTGGGTACATAATAAGCTAGTAGTGGTAAATACCTCTGTGAGAATCGGGTACTAATGTACCCGGCCAGCGTCATGCCCTCCTGATTTCAACTATGTCCCACATCTCACCTGCTAAGCTTCTGCTCAATATGTTAATCAGGGACAACTGGAAGAGGAGGAGAAAAAATGGCCTCTATAGATGGCCAGCTGAGAGGGACAGCTTTTGGGGCAATATATTGTCCGGCACTATGATATTGCTAATCCCACTACTTTTGTTGCCCAGCCTCATCTCAATTTAGACCCTCCTACAATATGGGGACCCTGTTAAGTATTATTTTCCAGGGCCACTTTAGGTTCCCAATCCGCCCCTGTCTCCAAGTACCAACTTGTCCATCCAGCCAGATTAACCAATCTAGACCCCCCAACCAATGACTTGTCCATCAAATCAACCAAACTGATCAATGTACACCGTCACGCAGTGACTAACATATCCAACCAATTACAGTGACCCATCTGCCCAGAACACAGTGACAATGATATCCAGGTAATGAGAGTGACCAGTCTACACACCCAAGCAGTGACATGTCCATCCAACCAACCAGAATGACCCATCCACACTCAAAGTGACACAGTAATAAATCCAGGTTGGACATGTGAATGTTTTGTTATGTTATATGAGTTAGCAAACAGTCATCCACATGCTGGGCAGTCGCAAGTAACCTTGTGTTGTTGAACTAAAATGTCAAGCCTAAGAATCTCAGAAGTGGCAATGATTTCACCACTTTTTCATTTTAAGCAATACATTCTTTAACACTATGCAAAAGAGAAGATATTCTGTGACACGTGGTCCCACATGAGTGGGCTCAGAGTTCATCGACAGCTTCTTGCACACAACCCATTAATGAACAGCAAACTTAGAAGTCCACCTCACTGCCCCTCCCCAGGCCCATAACTGCCCATAGCTAAAAGACACAAGTCTGAAGGTGGAGTGACTGCAGATCCTTGTTGCATGGTCAGGGCTGTAGTAACAGGTGGGATCTGGATGCATCTCTTTGGTCTGTGGTGATGAAGGGCCTCAGCTGGGGATTACATTCATCTGACCTTCAGAGAGCAGCCACTGATGAGAACTTCATCTCTTTATTGCAAGTACAAACTATTGCAGACTTGTTTTACAACCATGAAGAAGTAATCTGTAGAAGCCGGTCAGGGCATGGATCGATAAATACATAATGTGAGCCAGAAAAACAACAACGCTGCTGGACACCAGGCCCCGACCTTCAGCTCTGCGAGAGGACAGCAACCATTATGACCAAGCCATACTGAAGCCCAGTAAAATGCAGAAGACCTACCCCCTGCAGCGCAAGAGTACTGTCGGCATTGGCTATCATCTGTACGTGCAGTCAGTGCACAGTATTATTTTTGATATTAATTGTTAAACTGCATAGTCCCAATTCTCTAGCTGTGTGAGGACTGTCACACTACAGGACCTCTGCCTCACATGGCACAGGATCACTACTGTGTAGGTCACTCTACAGTACAGTTTTCTAGTACCACCACCCACTTTGTGAGCCTTGCACACTGTAACCTCCCCTTCAGTAAAACACAGTCACTTTTGCCTTGATATTGTGCTGCATTTTGGACATGTACAGCCAATGACTGATGGAGGAAGCAAGTTATGTGGTCTCCTCTTTCCTGGGGCCCCAGGTTGAGACACCTATTTTGAGTGGGGCTCCAAGTAATGAGACATTTACATGCCGATCAGCAGTCAGTGCTTCTGGGGCCTCTTCCATGTAAAATATCGGAAACATTGGCTGTGAACATTGAAAACAAATGTGAAATAAGCATCAGGCAACAATTCACCTGCTGCTCATCCATCATCACTTCAACTTTATTAAACTGCCAGGTTCTGACCTGCATCCCACTCCACCTGCGCCACCAATTTACACTTTACTTCAAATTAGCTGCACTCTGCCATTTACTGCTGAATCGCATCATCCTGTAGAAAACAACTGAAGATCGCAAGGAGCATTGTCTGCAGCAATGTGTGACATGAGAATGAGAAGCAAGCGCACAGGAGATGGACAACCAGATAAGCCAGAAGATTAGAAGCAGCCATTTAGCCCATAATGCGTCATACTTATGCCTCCTGCATCTTTAATATTAACTCCCTTTTCTGATTAATTTCTCAAATTAACCTCTTCTATAAAGTGTGGCACTGTAGGAGGGTCAGCAGCTACCCAGCATTGAGCTGTACCCTTATGTGCAATATATAGGAGTTTCAAAAGCACAAGTTTGAGATCATGTAGAGGTATATCAATAATATCTGCCCATACTACAACTGTATTTGAGGACTAACTGTCTGCACCTTAATGTACAATTAAAGGGGTTATGATACCCCGGTCCGGCCATAGGGGTGTGTAACCTGTCCAACAGCACAGGGTGCCCTAACCTGCACTCCTGAAGGGAGCACCAGATGGTCACATTTTCCAGGCACCTGTTTATCGGATCGATTCATACGGTTTCCGGGCGCCACTTCAATAGTTTAATGCCATAGTGAAGCACGGAGCCGTTAGCAATATGGGCTCAGAACTAGTACATGGGGGCACTATTGGGGCATAACTAGTGTGTGTGGGCAGTAAGGGGGCATACATACTGATCTGGGACACAAATGGGGCATCTCTGAGGGGTCACTAATGGGGCATTCTACTGTGTGAGGGCACTAATGGTGCATTCTTACTGTGAGGGGGCACTAAGGGGGCAGAACTACGGTGAAAGGGCAGGTACATGCTGCAGCTGCAACATTATGCAGATGATGGTATTGCCTCTTCTGGACAGGCCTGTATCTGCAGAATATTGCAGGTGGTACAAAAACATCATTGTGCCACCTGCAACATTCTGCAGATGCAGGCCTGTACCAGGTTTTTCTGCTGAAATCTATATGACTAAAATCTGTTCCAAACAGGGCTTGCAGAATTTCATGTGCTTTAAAACAACCCCACTCAGGTAAAGGGAACAAATTTTCAGCCACAGAAATTTTCAGCAACAAAATCTGCCAGGTCTGAGGGCTCACACTGATGTGAGAGTATGGCCTCATGCACATGACCGTTGCAAATCGCGGATCCACAAAACACGGATGGCGTCCGTGTGCATTCCGCAATTTGCGGAACGGCACAGACAGCCTTTAACCCCTTAAGGACACAGCCTTATTTCACCTTAAGGACTTGGCCATTTTTTGCAAATCTGACCAGTGTCACTTTAAGTGCTGATAACTTTAAAACACTTTGACTTATCCAGGCCATTCTGAGATTGTTTTTTCGTCACATATTGTACTTCATGACACTGGTAAAATGAAGTAAAAAAAAAATCATTATTTTTGGATAATAAAATACCTAATTTACCAAAAATTGGGAAAAATTAGCAAATTTCAAAGTTTCAGTTTTTCTCCTTCTGTAATACATAGTAATACCCCCAAAAATTCTGATGACTTAACATTCCCCATATGTCTACTTCATGTTTGAATTATTTTGGGAATGATATTTTATTTTTTGGGGATGTTACAAGGCTTAGAAGTTTAGAAGCAAATCTTTAAATTTTTCTGAAATTTACAAAAAAACTATTTTTAGGGACCACTACAGGTCTGAAGTCACTTTGCGAGGCTTACATAATAGAAACAGCCCAAAAATGACCCCATTCTATAAACTACACCCCTCAAGGTATTCAAAACTGATTTTACAAACTTCGTTAACCCTTTAGGTGTTGCACAAGAGTTATTGGCAAATAGGGATGAAATTTAAGAATTTCATTTTTTTGCCTAATTTTCCATTTTAGCCCATTTTTTCCACTAACAAAGCAAGGGTTAACAGCCAAACAAGACTGTGTCTTTATTGCCCTGACTCTGCCGTTTACAGAAACACCCCATATGTGGCCATAAACTACTGTACGGGCACACAGTAGGGCATAGAGGGAAAGGTGCCCCGTATGGTTTTTGGAAGCCAGATTTTGCTGGACTGTTTTTTTGACACCATGTCCTATTTGAAGCCCCCTGATGCACCCCTAGAGTAGAAACTCCATAAAAGTGACCCCATCTAAGAAACTACACCCCTCAAGGTATTCAAAACTGATTTTACAAACTTTGTTAACCGTTTAGGTGTTGCACAAGATTTAATGGAAAATAGAGATACAATTTCAAAATTTCACTTTTTGGGCACATTTTCCATTTTAATATTTTCTTTCCAGTTACAAAGCAAGGGTTAACAGCCAAACAAAACTCATTATTTATGGCCCCAATTCTGTAGTTTACAGAAACACCCCATATGTGGTCGTAAACTTCTGTATGGGCACACGGCAGGGCGCAGAAGGAAAGGAATGCCATACGTTTTTTGGAAGGTAGATTTTGCTGAACTGTTTTTTTTTTTACACCATGTCCCATTTAAAGCCCCCCTGATGCACCCCTAGAGTAGAAACTCCCAAAAAGTGACCCCATTTTAGAAACTACGGAATAGGGTGGCAGTATTGTTGGTACTAGTTTAGGGTACATATGATTTTTGGTTGCTCTATATTGCACTTTTTGTGCGGCAAGGTAACAAGAAATAGCTTTTTTGGCACTTTATTTTTTTGTTATTTACAACATTCATCTGACAGGTTAGATCATGTGGTCATTTTATAGAGCAGGTTGTCACGGATGCGGCGATACCTAATATGTATAAATTTTTTTTTATTTATGTAAATTTTATACAATGACGACTTCATTTTTAAAACCCCAAAAATGTTTTAGTGTCTCCATAGTCTAAGAGCCATAGTTTTTTCAGTTTTTGGGTGATTATCTTGAGTAGGGTCTCATTTTTTGCATGATGAGATGACGGTTTGATTGGCACTATTCTGGGGTGCATATGACTTTTTGATCGCTTGCTATTACACTTTTTGTGACGTAAGTTTTTTCTTTTTTTTTTACGGTGGTCATCTGAGGGGTTAGGTCATGTGATATTTTTATAGAGCCAGTCGATATGGACGCAGTGATACCTAATATGTATACTTTATTTTTATTTATGTAAGTTTTACACAATGATTTCATTTTTTTAAACAAAAAAAATCATGTTTTAGTGTTTCCATAGTCTTCGAGCCATAGTTTTTTTCAGTTTTTGGGCAATTATCTTGGGTAGGGTATGATTTTTGCGGGATGAGATGACAGTTTGATTGGTACTATTTTGACGTACATGCGACTTTTTTGATCACTTTTATTACCTTTTTTGGGAAGTAAGGTGGGCAAAATTTCAATTTTCTCATAGTTTTTATTTTTTTATTTTTATGGCGTTCACCGTGTGGGGAAAGTAACATGACCGTTTTATAGATCAGGTCGTTACGGACGCGGCAATACCTAATATGTGTAGTGTATTTTATTTTTAAATTTTTTATTCAGTGATAATTTTTTTTTTTTTATCTTAACTTTTTTTCATTTTTTTTTTTACATTTTTTTGACCCAGACCCACTTGGTTCTTGAAGATCCAGTGGGTCTGATGTCTGTATAATACAGTACAGTACAATATATAGGGTACTGTACTGTATTTTACTTACACTTTGTCTGAACAGATCTATGCCTTTAGCATAGATCTGTTCAGCACCATGGACAGCAGGACGCCTGAGAAGGCGTCCTATTGCCATGGGAACCTTCCCCGTCTGCTCAGTTGTGGCCAGAACTGCGCAGACGGGGAATGGTAAGGACGGGGGCTCCCTCCCTCTGTGACCCCATCCTGTCTGGGGGCACAGGCACAGCAGCCCCCCGATGGGAGAGAGAGGGAGCCCCTTGACCCTGACAGGACCGCGGTATGGAAAGGGTTAAACGGCTGACATCTGCACAGATGTCAGCCGTTTATACCAGAGTGTCACCAGAGTGAAACGCTTGCATCAAGCATGCCGAAACGAATTTTTGAAGTGATAAACAATAACGGCAGAGCTACTCATTACTGAGTTCATGTTTGGAAGTTGGATTTCTGTTTTGGGGAGTTTAGTTTTTTTGGGAGGTGTGGTGCTAAACTTTTGATCAGCTGAAAAACAGCCTGTTTCAGTTTATTCGTTGTTTTCATTAAATTGAATGCTCAAAAAATGTTTTGTCTCACTCCCATTTCTTCTTGTTGCACGTTGAAGCTCTACTTTGAACCTTGTAAAGATCCAGCCATGCTAAATATGATTTTTTGCCATTTTTCAAATGGTCTTAAACTTTTGATCAGGACTGTATAACTGCCTATTCTTGCCCGCAAAGCGTGGACAAAATTAGGACAGGTTATATTTTTTGTGGGGCTACGGAACGGAGCAACGGATGCGGACAGCACACGGAGTGCGGTCCGCATCTTTTGCGGCCCCATTGAAGTGAATGGGTCCGCATCCGAGCTGCCAAAACTGTGGCTCGGATGCGGACCAAAACAATGGCCGTGTGCATGAGGTCTATGTGGTATACTCAGTATACCAAAGGGTTTTTGAAGAGATCAAACAATTGCTTTGTGAAGTCCCCTAGTTGGACTAAAAAAAATTACATTTTAATAAAGTTCTAATAAAAAACATTTCCAATAAAAAATTACACATTTTTCATAAAAAGTGTTTCAATTTGCAAAAGTGTTAGAACGAAGAAAGAAAAGACCTTGTATGAACACCTGAATTGTAATAAATTGTTGGATAAAGTTATTCAAACAACATGGTGAATAATGAAAAAAAAAAAAAAAGGTATGGATCTTGGAATGCAGTGACATACAAACTATTTTTTTTCCAAGAAATGTGCTATTATTGTGCAAAAGTAGTAAAACCTCAAAAAAATACATATTTGGTATCACCATAATCAATAATCATACTGACCACAGAATAAGGCTCGATGCATACGACTATTCGTTTTCGGGTCAACCACAGATCTGCAAAATATGGATACTACCTGTGTGCATGCTGCAATTTTCTCAATCCCTTCACTGTAACTGGCTATTCTTGTCCACGAAATAGACAAGAATAGGACACTTTCCGTATTTTGCAGCACAGCCACAAGGATATAGACAGCACACAGATGACATCCATGTGCTGTTCGTATTATTTGCAGACCCATGGAAATGAATTTATCTGTGTGCGATCTGCTAAAAATGCAGAATGGATGCAGCCCCAAAATATGGTCGAGTGCATGAGGCCTAAAAGTAACGCATTCTTTATGCCACATAGTGAACAGGGTAAATTTTACATTAAAACAAAAAATAACAAGTTTGGAACTGCTAAACAAATAACAATAGTGGAATACCCCCTCCCCCAATAAAGATAAAAATATATATATTTTTTTTAAAATATAACATAGCCAACAAACAAACAAGACCTTAGACAGTAATGGTGGATTTACACATGCCCATAAATCAGGCAGATTATCAGGGGCAAATGTTCCTGCAAGCACCCGTTCCTGACAATCTGCCCGTCTAAAGGTGCAGCCGGTCTCCCAAAGAACGAATGGAATGCTCGTTCAGCAGTGAAACTGTCGTTAGTGCAGGCAATCAAATTATCATTTCTGGGCTGACTGTGGTGTCTAAACAGAGACAATACAGCTGTATGAGGACCAGTGATAGCAGTAGCGACTGCTCGTCCTCATACTGTGGAGGTGATTGCTGCATGTAAATGGAGTGCTTCTCCTCCACTGAACGAGCAGCTGATTGTCACAAAAGGAACACTTCCTTCCCAGTAATCTTCTGCTCCTCAGCATGTGTAACCTTTACATTTAAAAGGTTATGGCTCTTGCAAATCTATTAAAAATTGCTTTGTCCTGAAGGGTCAAACTAAGCAAGTCCTAACCTAATATACAATACAAGGCCTCATGCACACAACCATATTTTTCATCCATGTTGTATCTGTATTTTTTCGGCTAGCACACTGATCCATCCATTCTAATTCCATACTGTATATAGAACTTATCCGATTCAGAACCTCTCTCCACTTCCTCTTTAAGCTGGGCATATACATTAGATATAAACCCACCAAAATTTTGTCCGGACCGGCTAACCATCTAATGAATTTGGGAGCCTCTCGACTCTTACCCGACAGCAAATGTCAGGGGAGATAAGGTTCTGGCAGTTATATTTCAACTGCATGTTCCTTTTGTTCAGAGGTGTCTGGCAGTGGCTTTCTCCTCTCTCCTATTCACAACACATGAAATCAGAGCATGCATGTGTATGAGTTATCCCATGTGTATTAGTGTGCTTCTTGGTTGTTACATAGGAGTTTGATAAACTCCATTAGTAATCAAGGTGGGATAGAGGACACACCACACTACAAGTTTGCAACTGCCTTTAGTCAGATTTCATCCCATTTTCCTTACCAGTAGAAGGAAATGCCCCAAGGAACTATATAAGTAGATGGTTATATAGTAATGATACAAGACTTCAGCCATTTGAATGTAGAAGGGGTGAATACCATCTATACCTTGATGTTATCAGCCGTTCCATGGTTTTTCCTTCCATTGCTGGGTGATTTGAGACTTAAAGAGGTATTCCAGTTTGAATGATTACATTTATTTCTTTACAGAATAGGACATTGAACAATTTTCTAATATACATCTATTCAAATTTTTGTTTGCACGCCTTTACTATATCTGTGCAGTAAAAACAATGGAACAACCTGTTTAAAGGGCTTCTGTAATCAAGAACATGGTTATTAAACTGGCTGACTTTAGACATGTGCTAATGCAGCGCTCCAGGTGCACCTTAAAATTAGCAGAATATTGCGGCTAGGCGCGGGAGCCCATAGTTCCTTGCTCCTTCGCTGATCATCATAGGCTTCAGGGCTAGTTGGCCTGAGGTCTATGCGGTAGTACAATCCCAGCACAGGCGGGCGTGATGTCATCATGCGTGCCTGTTCCGGGACACAGTGCAGTGACGTGTGAGCGTCTGTGTTGCACCATCCCAGGCCGTATCAGCAGCGAGTGAGCACTGGTCAAAGGACACAGGTGAGTATAAGATTTTAGCTTTGGGGACATTACTGGCTGGAAGGGGGGCACATTACTAGCCAAAAGGGGGGCACTGGCAGGGCCATTACTGGCCAGTAGAGGGAGACTGGAGGACAGTGTGGGGGGAAATTACTACTGTGGGGGCAGTGTGTGAGAAATTACTATGTGGGCGAAATTACTACTGTGGGGGACGTTGTTATTGGGGAGGCACTGTAGGAGCATTTCTATTACAGGGGCATATTAGGGGACATTATTTTTGGGGTCACTATACAGGCATTATTACCTGGAGCACAATCTAGGGTTTTAGTATTACTACGAGCACTGTAGTGAACATTTAACAAGGGACATTATCTCTATTGAGGTCACTATTTTTTCAGCCGTATAGTACCTGGGGCAGTGGGGAGCACAGTGGACACAGTATTGGGAGAGGAAGCAGTGTGACATTGTCAGGACACCGGGATGGGGAGTTTGATGGAAAAATTTAGAAATCTAACGTGTCTGTGTAACAAACTCTGTGGAGACAAGATGTGGCCGAAAGAATTTGTCATGGCGGTCAGAGTCAAATGGAGGAAAAGAGGAAAGAGAATGTCTACATGATCGGAGATGTTACTGGATGTAAGAGGTATGTGCTGCTGTATTTTCCTATATGTAGTGTTGGCTCAATACTATGACCCGTTTCTCATCTTCTCCTCCGAGTCATAAATTATAATTGTATGTATTTTAAATTTGGCGACTAAAAATTTAATTTGGCTCCTAAATTTTTCAGTTTAGGAGCCAATGGCTCCTGGTTATTTATTTATTTAATTTTTGTCTGGAGCACGGTCAGCTGAAGCTAATAGTCTTTGTCCCTTCTTTCTATGTGTCCCTGTTTGTGTGAAAAATGGGGTGTGGCCCCTACTACTAAAGCCTCCGTTCTCCCTCCTCTGGCCTCACCCTCATCATGCTGATTGAGTGTTCATATCATCCTGCCTGGCCATGTCAATCAGCATGATAAGGGCATGGCCAGAGGTCAGGAATACAGGAACTCAAATGCTACCTTTGACGCTCAGGCACCTAGGAAGAGGGCTGGACCACTTATATAGGTGCAGGATGGCTGGGATTGGTCACACAGGTCACATGCGCAAAACCCTTAAAGGGGTTGTCCAGGTTCAGAGCTGAACCTGGACATACCTCCATTTTCCCCCCGCCAGCCCCCCTGACATGAGCATCGGAGCAGTTCATGCTCCGATGCTCTCCTTTGCCCTGCGCTAAATCGCGCAGGGCAAAGGCATTTTTCTGAGTTCCGGTGACGTACCGGGCTCTCTATGGGGCTGACAGGCAGCCCGGTGACGTCACCGGCACTGATGGGCGGGATTTGGCTCTGCCCTAGCCAGTAAAACGGCTAGGGCAGAGCTAAAGCCCGCCCCTCAGAGCCGGTGACGTCACCGAACACACTGCTGGGCGGAAGTTACCGCCCGGCAGTGTGTTATTGAAAACAAAAGAGCCCGTGCCCTGCGCGATCTAGCGCAGGGCACTGGAGCGCATCGGAGCATGAGATGCTCCGATGCCAGGCTCAGGAGGGCTGCCGGGGTGAAAATAAGGGTATGTCCGGGTTCAGCTCTGAACCCGGACAACCCCTTTAAATCACAGGAAGTGATGCATGCCAGTCATTAAAAAGGTGCTACATGGAACAGTCTGGAAGGCATGCTGTGTCCAGGGCTAGAAGGAAACTGTTGAGTGGATTCCTAGAAGGACTGTGTCTGTAAGGACAAAGCCCAGGACCACGGCGGTAAATGGGAAGACTCCGGCAGCTGATCGCCATCGAAGGACATTGCTCGCCAGAGCACGTAGCCAGGGACCGCGGTGTTGAGTAGGGAAACATAGGCGGTCAGCAACCACCATTACAAACATGGTGTCAGTCATGTGATCTGGCTTTTAGTTAACTGTCCAGGTATATAACAGATGAATAATAGTGTACTGAGGTGCAGAACATGTACAGTATTACTACCTGCAGTGGCATCTCACCAGGTCTCATTGTCAGTGTAAAAGCAGATCTCTATGGGGTATTTTTCTACACTAAACTTTATTAACAATATGACATCACCTAGACATATGCAGCCTTTTTACAAATCACCTAGAGACAGCTATGTGAATGCACACAGTGATGTAGTTACCTTAATAACCACAATATAAAATTATTATTCTACTGCTAGTCCTATTTACTTATCACATGAATGTGTACTGACCCAGCGCATGTACAGTGCTGCCCATATATATTCATACCCCTGGCAAATTTTGACTTACAGTTACTTTTATTCAACCAGCAAGTAATTTTGTGACAGGAAATGACATAGGTGTCTCCCAAAAGATAATAAGACGATGTACAAGAGGCATTATTGTGGCAAAAAAAAATTTCTCAGCTTTTTTTACATTTGAGCAAAAAGTGTCCAGTCCAAAATTATTCATACCCTTCTCAATAATCAATTGAAAAGCCTGTATTGGCTATTACAGCAATCAAACGCTTCCTACAATTGCAGACCAGCTTTTATTTTTGCCCATTCATCTTTAGTAATGAGTTCCAATTCTTTCAGGTTGGAGGGTCTTCTTGCCATCACCCTGATCTTTAGCTCCCTCCACATATTCTTAATTGGATTCAAGTCTGGACTCTGCCTGGGCCACTCCAAAATGTTAATGTTGTTGTCTGCTAACCATTTCTTCACCACTTTTGCTGTGTGTTTTGGGTCATTGTCACGCTGAAATGTCCACTGGTGCCCAAGGCCAATTTTCTCTGCAGACTGCCTGATGTGGTCGTTGAGAATCCTCATGTATTGCTCTTTTTTCATGGTGCCGTTTACTGTGATTAGGTTCCCTGGTCCATTGGCTGAAAAACACCCCCACAGCATTAGGTTCCCACCACCATGTTTGACAGTGAGGATGGTGTTATTTGGGTTCAAGGCTTCTCCTTTTTTACGCCAAATGAAGGAAACATCATTGTGACCAAACAATTCAATTTTTGTTTCATCTAACCATAACACAGAATACCAGAAGTCTTCTTCTTTGTCCAGATGAGCTTTTGCAAAGGCCAAGCAAGCTTTTGTGTGCCTTATCTGGAGAAGTGGCATCCTCCTTGGTCTGCATCCATGGAACCCAGCATTGTGCAGTGTCCGTTGGATTGTCTGCCTTGAGACATTGCCACCAGTAGAGCCCAGATTCACCAGGATGGCCTTGGTGGTGATCCTTGGATTCTTTTTCACCTCTCTATCCTCCTGGCCAGCACAGGTGTCACTTTTGGCTTCCGACCACGTCCTCTGAGATTTTCCACAGTGCGGAACATCTTGTATTTTTTTATAATACTTTGCACTGTAGCCACTGGAACTTGAAAACATTTAGAAATGGCCTTGTAGCCCTTTCCTGACTTGTGAGCAGCCACAATGCACAGCCGCAGGTCCTCACTGAGCTCTTTTGTCTTAGCCATGACTGTCCACAAACCAACTGAAGAGAGCTACAGTTTTTCACCTGTTGAGTTGATTAAAAAGCTGTTCCCAATTAATCATGGTAATTAGGATGCTTTAGAACAGCTTGGACCATTTGGAATGGTAAAGAACTTTTTATTTTCCCATAAACAGTTGTGAAGGGTATGAATCATTTTGGACTGGACACTTTTTGCTCAAATGTAAAAATCTAAAAAAATGTCTTTTTTCCACAATAATGCCTCTTGTACATCGCCTCATTAGCTTTTGGGAGACACCTATGCCATTTCCCATCAAAAAATTACTTGCTGGTTGAATAAAGGTAATGAATAATTATGGGCAGCACTGTATGTAATGTAACACTGCAGCTCACTGAATGTCACAGATTATATGATATGAAGAGACTGATGCCATGTTTCAGTTAGTCTTGTGTAATGTATCCATGGCCTGATACAAGGACTATACCATATGCTACATAGAAGGGTCATCTGCCTGATATAAGAAAGGTATACATGCAGAATTTACAATACATTAGAAAATTATATGATTTCCTATTACATAATCATACACATAAAAAAGTAGTATACCACTTTAAGGATCAAATATCTTATTGAGGCCTCTTGCACACGACCGTATGGCTTTTTCAGTATTTTGAAGTTCCCCAAAAAAAGGATCTGCAAAAAATACAGATGAATTCCGTGTGCATTCCGTTTTTTTCGAAACAGAACAGCTGGCCCCTGATAGAACAGTATTATCCTTGTCCGTTATGCGGACAATAATAGGACATGTTCTATCTTTGAATGGAACGGAAATACGGAAACGGAAGGCATACGGAGTACTTTCCGTTTTTTTTGCAGATCCATTTAAATGAATGGTTCCATATATGGTCCGTATACGGAACGCAAAAAAAGGAACGTAAACGGGGAAAAAACAACGTTCGTGTGCAAGAGGCCTAACACAAGCTGCAATTTCCACACCATTATCAAAAGAGTTTAATATGCAAGATGTCTCTTGCTGTGAGATTTCTCATTTTGAGTAGCTCAGTCTTCTAGACGACGTATGGAAATTGCAGCCATTACAAAACAACCGAGCAAAGCCCAGGAAGCCAGCAGCCATGACGTCTAAATTATATACATCCCCATAAATGCAGCTTTTACCAGCATGGCGTCTGGGGATGGAGACGGTGTGTTAAAAGCTCATTCATGCTGCTCAAAAATAGCTCACTCTATGGGATGGTAAACTAGTGGAACCATAGATGATGCAAACTTTGATCACCCGTGGCTGGAGGAAGAACCATTCATTGTGACGAGGGGACTCAGCACTACAGTACTGATATATACAGCAATACAAAAGACATACCATATTCACTGTTTCAGGGATCTGTCATACACGGGAGAAAATTCTAGAGATAATCCTCACAGGACTCATCCCCTATGAAGCCCCTTAACCAAGATATATCGTAACATATCAGATCATCTCCATTGAATCCCATTTTAGGCTACTTTCACATCACCGTTTTACTTTCCGGTATTGAGATCAGTCATAGGATCTGAAAACCGGAAGAAAACGCTTTAGTTTTGTTCCCATTCATTGTCAATGGGGACAAAATGAAGAAAATGGAATGGAGAGCACCAGACTGTATTCCGTTCCAATTGGTTGTGTTCCCCATGCCAGACATAAAACCGCTGTAAGCAGCGTTTTTGTGTGCATCGTGGGATACTGATCAAGATAAATCCGGCATGAAACACAATGTAAGTCAACGGTGTCAGAAAACGGATCCCATTAGTCTTGGTCATTTTAGAGATCATACAACCGGATCCATTCAGAACAGATGCAGACGGTTGTATTATCCTTACAGAAACATTTTTGCTAATCCCCTGCCGGATCCAACAAAAATGCTGATGTGACAGTAGCCCTAGTCTGAAGCTGCATTCACAGTTTTGCAGCTTCGTAGCAGAAATCTCTCAGCATTCTCTGCTTGTTATGGTTTCACAACACGTTTATAGACAATATTGTTTTTTCTCCCAAAAATGACCATTAGAACTGTGGGTGCAGCACTGGAGTATAATAAAGGATGTAACCCAGAGTTAATACAGGATAATTAATATACAGTATTTACTGAGTGATTCCACCACCATGATGGGGGTCATTATACTGTGTAAGGAGCCCTCAAAAAGTATAATAACCCAGTAGCCCCCTCACATACCTATCATTGCTGGAGCGCCGGGGAGCCAGAGGTCCTTTAAATCACTAACTGTCATGATGTACCGCTGGGCCGGGCCTCGAGAGGAGTGCGGTTAGTGAATGAAAGGACTGCCGGACGTCCTGCGCTCCGGCAATGAGCGTTTCCATCTGTATTGATGGAAGCGCCCATAGCAGCCGCCAGCTGGTACCTGGGGCAGACTGCCGCCTCCTCCACTTCCCTGGGCATGTAACTGGTCATCCATATTCAGCTGAAAATGAATATTTAGAGCATCTGCTATCATGCTGTGGTTTGTGTCCAGACGATTCTCTGTTTGTCTGCCAGAATAGTGTGCTGGAGTTTCACACTGGAGGTGTGAGACTAGCCTTAAATGGGTATGTTTGGTCCACATCGCAATCAGTGGAAAATCACTGATGTGTGATTAAACACATTAAGGCCTCATGCACGTGGCCATTCCGTGCATTGGGGACCGCAATTGTGTACCCCAATGCACGGGCAACACCACAGAAGCACTCCGTAGTGCTACTGGTGTTACGTTCCGTGACTCCGTTCCACATCTCCAGAATTGCGGACCCATTCAAGTGAATGGGTCTGCATCAGCGTGGTGCACATGGGCGGCCGCCGTGGATTGCCGACCCGCCATTTGCGGGCTGCAATATGGCCACCCAACGGCCTTGTGCATGAGGCCTAAAATCAATGGGTATGTGTGCTGTTCTTGGAGGACACGGACAGCACATTCACAACTGCCTTAGTACATCCTGTAAAATCAAGTGAATGCACAGGTTCATGGCTGAGACTATAAAACTAAAAGCAAGTACGATGCAACTGCACTCTGCAAACAAAATTTAACTAATACTATAATCAATACATAAATGAATATGAGGTACTTAGCAAATATATTTTAATCATAATTATTTGTTCCCATCCACCAAGGCAAGGCGACCTCTTCCTGGATGGGAAACTATTCTATAAGACACCATTCTCTGTGCCATGTCGGCCTCCAATTATTTTAGGCTCAACATGTATTCTGTATCTACTCTGTATGTTACCGCTCCATGTGCCAGCAGCCATCCAATTAATTCAGGGACAGCAGACTACAGCTATATACTTTGCCAATTACAAACGGCCTGTGGAAAAGATGGGTTAGTTAGGAGTGCATGACCAAAATGGAGCAGAGTATAATACAGGATGTAACTCATAATCAGTACAGAATAAGTAATGTATGTACACAGTGACTCCACCAGCAGAATAGTGAATGCAGCTCTTGAGTACAATACAGACTGTAAGTCATCATTCTGCTGCCAGCTCTAAGGGCTCTTAGTTATTGGAGGAGGATCCTTCATTTAATTAACCTTAATAACCTGAGAGAATAAAGAGTAGCTGCAGCTCACCTCAATACAGAGCGGTAATTAATTACATTTTGGCCTTTACATTACAGCAGCTTCTCTGGGTATTGGGAATCGTCCACTGTGGTATCAGGAAGCTTCTCATAATTACTATTATTAATGTCAGGAGATGCTTATTCCATATCACTGACACAGTACAGAAGAACAGCCCCAGAAGATAGCTGCTCCTCTTACATGTAATGTTATTCCACAAACTGTACAATAGGATAGCAGTTGATGTGGAAACTATTACTTGCATATCTGTCCAGCACCCAGTGACTGTTGCCGCCATGAATATAAGTACTGCGCAATGCTGGGGCGGCAGATAGATGAAACCTCCTTAGCTCTAAGGGTGGGTGGGGGGCACATTATTCTTATAAAAAAAAAAAACTTCCTTATTTAGCTAATGACTACTTCCATTGTGGAAATGCTCATTAGTACAGGAGGCCCAGTGAGTATGGGTCTCCTAGCACTAATATTACTCACCGCTCCTTGGTCCTCCTGATGCTGCACTGTGCTCTGATAGCGTACAGTTTCAGGATGCATTGCAACTAGGCGATGTCAGGTCACATTGCAGGGCAGGTGCCTGGTGCAAGATCGCAGTGGACCTGAAGTTGTGGTGTCGCCCGCAGCACAGGTGGAGAGGTGACTCATTTTTATTTTTGTCTGGTCTGTGTTCTGCATCTGGGGGACAGTGGGGTAGAGGATATAGGGGTCAGCCGTGGTTTTGAATTTGGGAGCTGATCTGGAGTCTGATTTGGGGTCTAATTTGTGGTCTGTACAAATTGAGGTCTGATCTATGGCCTTATGAATTTTGGTCTCTGTATCAGTTTCTGTGCTGATCTGGGGTCTGTATAAATTTAGGATCTGATCAAGGGGCTTATTTGGGGTCTGTATGAACTTGTGGGCTTATTCATTTTGTGACTTGATCTGGAGGTCTGTGTTAATTTTTGAGTCTGTATGGTAGTCTGTATAAATTCTGGGGTCTGGTCTGGGGATTTATTCATTTTGGGGTCGGTCTGGAGATTTGCATAATTTTGGGGTCTAGGGGTCTGTATTAATTTTGTAGTCTAGTCTCTGAATCTGTATTAATTTTGGGGCCTCATCTGGAGTTAGTATTAACCACCTCCCAACTGGGCCATTTGCCCCCTTCTTGACCAGGCCTAATTTTGCAAATCTGACATATCTCACTTTATGTGGTAATAACTTTGGAATGCCTTTACTTATCCAAGTCATTCAGAGACTGTTTTCTCATGACACATTGTACTTCATGATAGTCATAAATTTGAGTCAATATATTTCACCTTTATTTATGAAAATTTTCTAAATTTCTATTTCTCTGCTTTTAAAACAGAAAGTGATACCTCATAAAATATTTATGTTTAATCAAATCTTATTAGTGTTTTCATCAAGTTAAAATATAAAGGACAACAAAGGAACACCTTTGAATAGGCGCTCCACATTAGATTATGACAATTTTGATCTGTGACAGTATAACACAAAATACACCGATACAGTGCATGACAATGCTAGTACTAACATATCCTGTCGCAATCTTATATCCATTTGTTATCAGAACACTGATATAAATAAAAATAATAATAAAAAAGAAAAACCAAGACAGAGTAGAAGGTAGGACAAGAAAGAGGGAGGGAGAGAGCAGAAAAAGGGAGGTGGAGGGAGAAGAGGGAGGTATAGGGAGGGGGTGAGGGAACAATATATCTCCATCATAAAGGGAGATTCACAGTATGGTATTTTCGACGTAAACTGAAAACTGTCTTCCTCATGTCGCTAGAAGAGATAGGAAGTCTGAGGATTCTACTGCGTTAACCCAACACGCCCAAATCTTGTTATATTTGGCAGACAAATCAGACGCCTCAGCCGAAATCTCCTCCATCCTAGCTATCTGTTGCATTTCTTGAAACCAATCCCCCATGGTGGGAACATGTGCCGAGCGCCAGTATCTAGGAATTACCGTTCTAGTGGCTGTAATAAAAAATCTTAGCAGAGACCCTTTTAGGGACGATATAGAGCCCGGGGTGATGGAGAGGAGCGCCACTTGAGGAGAATTGTCAACTTGTTTTGGTGAGATTTTATTAAAAGCTTTAAATACTGAGTCCCAAAAGGGTTTAATTAAGTCACATCCCCACCATACATGAAGCATCGTGCCTCTTTCCCTACAACAGCGCCAGCACAGCTCCGACACTGAAGGGAAGATTCTATGAAGTGTAACTGGGTATCTGTACCAACGGGATAATATCTTGTAATTCTTCTCTTGAGCTGTGCAAGCCATAGAAAGCTTATGGGAATATAAGAATGCTTTTTGACGATCATCCTCTTCTATGGTAACACCTAAATCTGATTCCGAGCCACTAATAAAATTAGGGCTGTCCTTGTGTGAGCCCGTTAGAAGGATCTGATATAGATGGGAGACAAGGTGAGTCGGTGGAGAAGATACCATGAACAGTTTTTTAAACTCTGTGAGTGTGGCTCCAAAAGAACATTGTGCTCCCCTGGACAATAAAAACTCATAAAATATTTATTACTTAACATTCCCCATATGTCTACTTTATGTTGGCATCATTTTGGAAATGTCATTTTATTTTTTTAGGACGTTAGAAGGCTTAGAAGTTTAGAAGCAATTCTTCAAATTTTTAAGGACCAGTTCAGGTCTGAAGTCAATTTGTGGGGCCTACATAGTGGATACCCCCATAAATGACGCCATTGTAGAAACGACACCCCTTAAGTTACTTAAACCCGATTTTACAAACTTTGTTACCCTTTAGGCGTTCCACAAGAATTAAAGGAAAACGGAGATCAAATTTTTAAATGTCACTGTGTTTTTTCTTTAACACATCGATGGTTAACAGCCAAACAAAACTCAATATTTATTACCCAGATTCTGCGGTTTACAGAAACACCCCACATGTGGTCATAAACTGTTGTATGGGAACACGGCAGGGCGCAGAAGAAAAGGAACTCCACATGGTTTTTAGATGCCATATTCCATTTGAAGCCCCCCTGATGCACCCTTACAGTAGAAACTCCCAAGAAGTGACCCCATGTTGGAACCTAGGGGATAAGGTGCCAGTTTTAAAAAATTGGTTGTTTTAGCACAGTTTTTTTTTTTTTTACAGCGTTCACCTGAGGGGTTCGGTCAAGTAACATTTCTATAGAGCAGATTGTTACGGACGTGGTGATACCCAATATGTATACTTTTTCTTATTTATTTAAGTTTTACACAATAATAGCATTTTTGAAACAAAAATATTATGTTTTAATGTGTCCATGTTCTGAGAGCTATATTTTTTTTTATTTTTTGAGAGATTTTCTTATGTAGGGGCTTATTTTTTGCAGGATGAGGTGACTGTTTTATTGGTAGCATTTTGTGGGACATACGCCTTTTTGATCACTTGGTGTTGCACGTTTTGTGATGTAAGGTGAAACAAATTGCTTGTTTTAACACAGTTTTTTTTTTTTACGTTATTCACCCTAGGAGTTAGGTCATGTGATATTTTTATAGAGCTGGTTGTTACGGACGCGGCAATACCTAATATGTATACTTGCTATTTTTGACACCGTTTTTTTTTTTTTTTTTTTTACGGAGTTCACCCGAGGGGTTAGGTCATGTGATATTTTTATATGGTGTTTATCGGACTGGGTCGATCATGTGATATTTATGGAGCCGACCGCCACGGACGCGGCAATACCAAATATGTCTATTTTATTTTTATTTTTTACATTTCTTTGTATTCCTTACTTGGGGAATTTTTTTTTTACATGTGAAACCTTTTTTTAAATTTTTTTAACACTATTTTTTTATTTTACACTTTTCGTCCCCCATAAGGTCATACAAGACCTCTGGGGGACATTTACTTCACTTTTTTTTTTTTTTTTTTTTTTACTGTTGATTTCTCCTGTAACTGGGGCTGACATAGTAGCCCCAGTTACAGGAGAAATACACCCCTCCCCTCCCTCTGAAAGACCTCACACAGCTCCTGCACTCCCCGGTCCCTGCGATCACATGACCACTGGGCCGGAAGCGCTCAGTGAGCACTGTGTATGCAGCCATCCAGAAGGCAGGGACACCTGGGCACTGTCCCTGCCTTCTCTCTGGGTTGCCCTGCTGTCACTGACAGCGGGCAACCCGATCAGCAGCTGCACAATTAGCGTGCAGCTGCGATGTCTGAATGGACGTTCTGGAACGTCCATTCAGAAATTGAGAGCCACCTCCCGGACGTTTATAGTCTATGGACGGGAGGTGGTTAAGAAGGGGCGGTCCACCCAGGTAAAGTTTATTTTTGAAAACCCACAGCTCTCCTTCTTCTTCCTATGTCCTCTTTGTACTCCCAAGTCCCTTTCAATTCAGACATATGACTGCCATGACCAGTGATTTCTATAGAGGGTGGGGATGAGATGGGCCAAGGCCAGGGCAGGTAGCGTACAAGAGTTTTGATTAGACAAGCTGAGGTCAGGTCAGACGCTAGAAGTCAGTAGTCAGGCTGGAGTACAGTACACAAGGAGGCTGTGCTGGGTACTAGAGATTAGAAAACCTAAAGCTCAGGCACTCTCCCACTGGGTAGAGTGCCTTAAATACACAGGTGTTCTATTAGTTGGTCCTGCTCCAGATGCTCACACACTGTAGTTACTAGCAGACATTTTATTAGGTGTACATCCTAGCTGCCATTACACATGTGGCTGCTCCAAGAACATCAACCAACGAGTTGCAATAACACAGTTGTACAAATATCTAAGTAGTGAGACCCCTAGAGGTCATACAACACATATAACATATTGCTACATCCTTTCCATTTTAAATGAAAGAACAATGATATATAACTAATATAAAATTGTTAACATGAACAAATAGAACATAGCTTTAAGTTAGATATAATCCTTGATGTGAGCTGGCTTTCTGACTGTTCTGCCAGCTTGCGTAACATATGAGATTTCTTCAAACAAATCTTGGTGTTCTTCGGATTCTGGCAATCTATTTTCTGGGACTGGCTGTCTCTGACCAGACACCTCCCCAAGCTCCTTAGCAGTCTTTGTTGCCGGTATTCATTGCTTTGAGTGCCCATATACTGTTCCAAGGGCCCTGTATCTTCTCTTTCTTGTGTTTTTCTCAGATGTCTTCGATTTCTCCTCAATCTTCTTTCTTCCGCTGTTATGATTTCATAGGACCGTGGTCCCAATTTCTAGACGACCTTCACCTTTTGCCATTGTTTGTCATATTTGCCTATTGTCTGAATCCGTACATTTTCATTGCTCTGGAGAACAGGCAGATCTTTTGCAGATTTATTGTAATAGAAAGCTTGCCTATCTTGATTCTTCTTCAGTTTGGCTTTAACATTGCCCACAAGCTTTGGCTTTAGTAGTTGACTTGTAGTTGGTAAGACCTTGTACGTCTACTCATAAGCCGCTGGACTTGTGTCTTGGCTCACACAGGTCTAATAAATGCTTGGAAAATTTTGAAAGATAATTGACCATGCCCAGGAATCGTTGTACTCCGCGTACATCTGTAGGTGTAGGCATGTCCTGTATTGCCCTCACCTTCTCTGAATCCACTTTAACACCATTTGAGGTTAAAAGATGTCCAATATATGGTACTTCTGTCATTTTTAGTTTGAATTATTCCAGGTTCAGTTTGCTAAGTTTTTTTCTACATGTGTCCAAGAATCGTATCATCTTTTTATTGTGATCCTTTGTTGCCGATTCTAGATCATCACCTTCTCCAACTATTAGTATATCGTCCGCTATTATTTTTACTTCAGACAATTCTTCCAAAGCTTGCATCAATTTTTGTTGGAACACTTCTGGAGCCGAGCTTAAAGGGAACCTGTCACCAGGATTTTGTGTATGGAGCTGAGGATATGGGTTGCTAGATGGCCACTAGCACATCCGAAATACCCAGTCCCCATAGCTCTGTGTGCTTTTATTGTGTTTAAAAAACTATTTGATACATATGCAAATTACCCTGAGATGAGTCAGAGCTTGAAAATATGACTCTTCTCTGGTCACACAAGTAAGATATGACTCTTATGTTAATTTGCATATGTATCAAATATTTTTTTTTACACAATAAAAGCACACAGAGCTATGGGGACTGGATATTGCGGATGTGCTAGCGGCCATCTAGCAACCTATATCCTCAGCTCTATACCCAAAATCCCAGTGATAGGTTCCCTTTAATGCCATGGACATTCTCAGCCACTTATAGCCCAAATAGGGTAGAAAATGCTGTCAATAAACTTGATTCTTTATCCAGTTCCACGTGCCAGAACCTATTTTTCACATTACATACCGAAAATATCTTAGCCTTTGAGAAATCTGGGAGAACATCTTCTATTGTAGGCATTGGATAGTGATTTCTTTTAGGAGCCTTGTTCAGTGGCTTAGGATCAATGCAGATTCTTAACTTGCCTGACGTTTTTTTCACTACCACCAAACTGCTTATCCAGTCTGTGCTTTCCTGTACTGGTGCTATCATGCCTTTGCTGTGCAAATCCTGCAGTCCCTCTTTAAGTGGTTGCATTACGGCTACAGGTACTCTTCTTGTAGGCAGTCTGGTAGGCTGTATTGTATGATCAATTTCTAGTTTGTATTTACCTTCCAGGCACCCATCACCTTCAAATAAATCAGCATACCCTGTTTTTATGTGCTGAAAATCCAAAATGCATTCTGCCTTTTGTTTAGGATTTTTTGTATTCCGAGAAACTTCCAGAGCAATCATGTTATGCGACTGCACCTTTATTAAGTCCATAGCCTGCACTGCTTTAACTCCCAGCAAAGGAATGTGATCGTCCTCCTGGAGCACCGGAAATTCTACTCTGTAACTCTTTCTGTTACGTGGATTTCTTAATTTTAGCTTGCATGTTCCCATGGGCTTCAGAACACTTTTGTTGTACATCACCAGTACCTTATCAGTGGGTTCAATGGGAACCTGTTTGTTAAGCAGAGTAAAAGGAATGACACTGCAGCTTGTTCCACAATCCAGCTGAAATCCTATGGGCTGTTCATGCACCACGAATATGGCAAAGAGCTGCTTTGCATCATTGGCTACTGGATGTTTGACTACATTGACATTCTCTGTTGCAGGCTGCAGCTGCAGCCATGTGAGGTCCTCTGTGCTGTCCCTGTCTGTGTCCTGCTTATCAAATGCCAACAGTATGTCTGTCAGTGCCAGGCTGTCTGTCAGCGGGGTCTGGGCTATTTCTCTGCCTTTTTTCCCCAACTAAGTAATAAAACAGCTTTACTTTCCTCTGCTCATCTCTGAGTGCCACTGTCAGATCCATATACAGAGTAAACTCTTCCTTCCAGTGTCTCCATGTCTGTAAGAGGTTGAAAGAAGTGACATCCAGTCTCTGAGGGGGTTTCAGGTCACTCTCCATAGTGCAATATGACTCTGTACTTCCAGTTGCTGATTCTCTGTACAGTTCTAGTGTCACGCAATCTGTATTTGTAGACCGCAGACTTGCTATACAGAGGTCCTGTGCCCAGCTGCCACCATGTTCTATTAGTTGGTCCTGCTCCAGATGCTCACACACAGTAGTGGTGTACATGATAGCTGCCATTACACGTGTGGCTGCTCCAAGAACTTCAACCAACGAGTTGCAATAACAAAGTTGTACCAATATCTAAGTGGGCTGAACCCACTATTTCATTGAAACTAGTAGTGGTGGCTTCAATATCCAAATCCCTAAGCCTGGACTAAGTCCTGCAGTTCTTCGGGAGTATAACAATGTTTTGTGCCCTCTATTAACGCTGGTGTCATCTTATGCAAGAGAGGGGATAGAACAACCCTGATCAAAGATGTCTGTGCAGTAAACTCTGCAGTCTTCAGGAGAAATCATCATGATGGTCTGAACGAAAGGGAGAAGAATCGGAAAGTGAATAGCTCAAGTGGAGATGTCACCTGTGAGTTTGCTTCTTTTAAAATGTGTTTAAATTGTTTTATTAGAAAGTAAGGTCACTTTAAATTGATTCGGGGAGAGGGAGCACAATTTGACTATTCTGCCAAGGGCACCAAAATATCTTGTGCCGGCTTTGGTAGCGCGTTTCATGTGTTCTGAGATTGAGTTGAAGAATTCTGAGATTTCGTGTAAATCTCTCCCACCCATCACTTCCCCATCTGTCTTATGAAATATGACAGCACAGGTTGCATCAATGAATGTATGGAATGCTATTTAAAGTACACTAATTAGGAGCAGAGGTCTCACCAGTGACAATAGGAGCTTAATAGTACATAGAAATCAAATAAATCATTGGCTAAAATAGAAAGTGAGGTGGCAGAAAAATGCAAATCACAGCTATACTACAGCAGGTAGGTCTCCTAAAGAGCGGTAACAGGGTGCTGGTATCTGGGGACCAAAAAAAGACAGAGCTACTAAATGAGTTTTTCATCTCTGTATATACAATATACAAAATGAAAGGGTAGTCAGTGCTGTTAATGCCTCAGTGAATACACTGAATTGGCTAAATGTAGATATGGGCCAAGCTAAGTAAAAAAAAAGTCAATGTGAACAAGGGTCCGGGTCCAGATACATCAGTTCAGTTATTGCTGTGCCCCTGGTCATAATATTTAGAGATTCTGCTCTGTCTGGCACCAGGCTTCATGCACACAACTGTTTTTGCGGACAGTAGACTGACGATTTAATTTCTATACAGCCATGCATTGCATTGTTTTTTGCAGATCTGTTTTTCCATTCTACACATCATAATACCTATTCTGGTCCATTCTGTGGATGAGCATTATCCTTTCTATTCATAAAGAAAGAAACATTGTATCTTTATTTTGTGGATGTTAATATATACAAGGTCATGTGTCTGAGGCCTAAGCTTAACAATCCATTGTGGGAAAAGGAGTCTGTGACAAAAAGGCTCCTTTCACATCCACATCGGAAGCTCAGATCAGGGCTTCCGTCACAGAAATTGTGAAAAATAGCGGAGAGAACTTAGCAGGACTTTTTCTCCACTAAATGTTCTCCCGAAGGGAAATTGAACGGATCCCATTATGATTCTGTTTGTGTCAGTTATGTGTGAAATCCAGCATTTTGTTATTTTCATTCTTTTGCTCCTATAACGGATCTGATCTGAGGCAATGGAGGAGATGGGAGGCATGAGGGCCGATGAGAGGCATAATGGCTGATTATGGGAGCTGATGAGAGGCATAATGGCTGATTATGGGGGCTGATGAGAGGCATAAGGGATGATTATGGGGGCTGATGAGAGGCATAAGGGATGATTATGGGGGCCGATGAGAGGCATAATGGCTGATTATGGGAGCTGATGAGAGGCATAATGGCTGATTATGGGGGCTGATGAGAGGCATAAGGGATGATTATGGGGGCTGATGAGAGGCATAAGGGATGATTATGGGGGCTGATGAGAGGCATAATGGCTGATTATGGGGGCTGATGAGAGGCATAAGGGATGATTATGGGGGCTGATGAGAGGCATAATGGCTGATTATGGGGGCTGATGAGAGGCATAAGGGATGATTATGGGGGCTGATGAGAGGCACAAGGGATGATTACGGGGGCTGATGAGAGGCATAAGGGATGATTATGGGGGCTGATGAGAGGCATAAGGGATGATTATGGGGGCTGATGAGAGGCATAAGGGATGATTATGGGGGCTGATGAGAGGCATAATGGCTGATTATGGGGGCTGATGAGAGGCATAAGGGATGATTATGGGGGCTGATGAGAGGCATAAGGGATGATTATGGGGGCTGATGAGAAGCATAATCGCCCATTATGGGGGATGATGAGAGGCATAATGGCTGATTATGGGGGACGATGAAAGACATAATCGCCCATTATGGGGACTGATGAGAGGCATGGGGCTGTTATCTGAAGTCTGATTGGGGGTCATTTACATTGGGGTCTTTGCTGAGGTCTGATTGGGGGTCTGATCTGAGGTCTTATTAACATTGGGGGTCTGATTGGGGCTGTCAGCTGAGGTATGATTTAACATTGGGGGTCTGATTGGTGGTCTGACCTGAGGTGTAATGAAAAATCTTTTTTTATTATTATCCTCCTCTAAAACCTAGGTGCACCTTATGGGCTGGTGCGTCTTATAGGGCGAAAAATACAGTAAATGAAAGCATGCAATGTCAATCACCTCCTTTTAAGGCCAGAATGATATTGTCCTGTATTAACAGAGGCAAGGACTTGCAGGACTGGGATGTAATATTACCACTTTACAAAGCTTTTGTGCGGCCTCATCTGGAATATGCAGATCAGTTCTGGGCACCAGTTCATAGCTAGGATGACCTTGAGCTAGAGAAGGTACAAAGAAGAGCAAATACACCACAAGGGCCATGGAGGATCATAACTGCAATTATTTAGTCTTGATAAGAGACATCTAAGGGGGGGCTTGATTAAGCTATGTGAATACATAACTAGCCCATACCTATATGAAAAGCTTTTCCATGCAAAATTCCCTCACAAGTTCTCCCCTGTCTGGAGAACAAAAAGTTCAGTCTCCAGGAGTGGCAACATTTCTTCACCATAAGAACTGTGAATCTTTGGAATAGTCCAGAAAACTCGCAATTCACTGATGTTTTACATAATCTAGACATCTGCTCTGTGATTAAGCACTAGCTCCAAACAAAAAATTTTCTCATACAGCTGGATTTGTGATTTCTTTTTTTTTTTTTACTTGTACCTTGTAAAAATGGAACTCCTGCCATGCAGGGGCGAAATGGCCATAGACCATACAGGGAAATTTCCAGGTGGGCCAATGCCCAGAGGGCCACTCCAGCCCCCCCTCATGGCCACCAGCCGGAACCACAACAATCAAATGCACTCAGCATTAATTTAATGTTGAGCATCAGGTACTTCTGCACCTAGCTGGTGGCCGCAGGTACCTCCCTGAATTCAACTGTATTGCCATCCTCCCAGTAGAATACTGCTGCTGGGGCGACAGTAGTTAGTTCTGCACTGTGGCATTTGGTTCTGCTCAGGCAGCATTTTGTGCTGAATTATGGTAATGCTGGCCTTGTCTACGTCCCTACCTACATGTGTTGGCCAAGCCTACTTGTGTTTGCTGCCTTCTGTCAGTCAATATGTGCCCACCTACAACATGGGACCACTTTTAGGTGTTTTCCAAGTCCCCAGTCTGCCTGTGAAAATACCTTTGGACAGGTGTAGAAGTCTCATTGAGAGTTAGGCTGGGTTCACAACACTCTTCCATTTTTTTGATCCATCAGAAGAACATAAAACAAAAAATCCGTATCCTGTATTTTAAAGGGCATCTGCCAGCAGATTTGTACCTATGAAACTGACTCACCTGTTACCTGTGCGCTTGGCAGCTGAAGATCTCTCTGTTGGTCCCATGTTCATATTTGCCCACATTGCTGAGAAAAATGTTTAAATATCTGCAAATAGGCCTCTAGGAGCAATGGGGGCGTTGTCATTACTCCTAGAGGCTCTGCTCTCTCTGCATCTGCCACATCCTCTGCACTTTGATTGATAGGTCCAGGCAGTGAAAACAACATTTTGCCTGGCCCTGACATCTCATAAAGTTAATCAAAGTGCAGAGGGTGCGGGAGTTGCAGAGAGTGCAGAGCCTTTTAGAGTAACAGCAAACGCCCCAATTGCTCTGAGAGGTTCATTTGCAGATATTAAAACATAATTTTTCTCAGCAATGCGGGCACATATGAACATGAAACCAACACAGATACCTTCAGCTGCCAAGCGCACATGTAACAGGTCAGCCAGTGTCATAGGTACTAATCTGCTGACAGATGTCCTTTAAGCATCTGTTTTGCTCAGTTATACACATTTAGCATTTGTTTCATTCATTTCCATCTGAGATCCGTTATTTTAGATGGGGAAAAAAAGTCCTACACAAAGTTTTTTTTCTTCTGTGTAAAATAATGGATCTCAAACAGAAATGGCTAAAAGGGATGCAAAATGTGCATAATTGAGCATAGCGGATGCTTAACATACAGGATCCATATTTTTTTTGACTGATCAGAACAGAAAACGAAACGGCGATGTGAACCCAGCCTCACAGACATCTCTTGATTGTACAAATTGCCTCAAAAGGTTATGTAACAAAATATCCAGGCCAGTTTCATTAGTTTGTTTTCTAAATTATTCTGTTGAACCACAATTCAAAAGCAATGTCTGATTTTCATTTGTTGATTTTCAGTAAATTTGTATTTATTACTTTTGTTATTTCAGTGATCATTGTGGAGTTTCTCTTCTTTAACCGCTTGCCGCCACGCTAACGCCGAAAGGCGTCATCGCGGCGGCTCTCCCAGGTCACACTAACGCCAATAGGCGTCATCTCGCGTGAGCCGAGATTTCCTGTGAACGCGCGCACGCAGGCGCGCGCGTTCACAGGAACGGAAGGTAAGCGAGTGGATCTCCAGCCTGCCAGCGGCGATCGCTCGCTGGCAGGCTGGAGATGTGATTTTTTTAACCCCTAACAGGTATATTAGACGCTGTTTTGATAACAGCGTCTAATATACCTGCTACCTGGTCCTCTGGTGGTCCCTTTTGTTAGGATCGACCACCAGAGGACTCAGGTAGCTCACTAAAGTAGCACCAAACACCACTACACTACACTACACCCCCCCCTGTCACTTATTAACCCTTTATAAATCACTGATCAGCCCATATAGACTCCCTGATCACCCCCCCTGTCATTGATCACCCCCCTGTCATTGATCACCCCCCTGTCAGACTCCATTCAGAGGTCCGTATGATTTTTACGGATCCACGGATACATGGATCGGATCCGCAAAACACATGCGGAAGTCTGAATGGAGCCTTACAGGGGGGTGATGAATGACAGAGGAGTGATCACCCATATAGACTCCCTGATCACCTCCGTCATTGATCACCCCCCTGTAAGGCTCCATTCAGACGTCCGTATGATTTTTACGGATCCACGGATACATGGATCGGATCCGCAAAACGCATACGGACGTCTGAATGGAGCCTTACAGGGGGGTGATCAATGACAAGGGGGTGATCACGCATATAGACTTCCTGATCACTTCCCTGTCATTGATCACCCCCCTGTCATTGATCACCCCCCTGTCATTGATCACCCCCCTGTAATGCTCCATTCAGACGTCCGTATGATTTTTACGGATCCACGGATACATGGATCGGATCCGCAAAACACATACGGACGTCTGAATGGAGCCTTACAGGGGGGTGATCAGTGACAGGGGGGGTGATCACCCCATATACACTCCCTGATCACTCCCTGTCATTGATCACCCCCCTGTAAGACTCCATTCAGACGTCCGTATGATTTTTTACGGATCCACAGATCGGATCCGCAAAACACATGCGGACGTCTGAATGGAGCCTCACAGGGGGGTGATCAATGACAGAGGGGTGATCACCCATATAGACTCCCTGATCACCTCCGTCATTGATCACCCCCCTGTAAGGCTCCATTCAGACGTCCGCATGTGTTTTGCGGATCCGATCCATGTATCCGTGGATCCGTAAAAAATCATACGGACGTCTGAATGGAGCCTTACAGGGGGGTGATCAATGACGGAGGTGATCAGGGAGTCTATATGGGTGATCACCCCTCTGTCATTGATCACCCCCTTGTAAGGCTCCATTCAGACGTCCGCATGTGTTTTGCGGATCCGATCCATGTATCAGTGGATCCGTAAAAATCATACGGACGTCTGAATGGAGCCTTACAGGGGGGTGATCAATGACAGGGGGGTGATCAATGACAGGGGGGTGATCACCCCATATAGATTCCCTGATCACCCCCTGTAAGGCTCCATTTAGACATTTTTTTGGGCACAAGTTAGCGGATATTTTTTGTTTGTTTTGGTTTTTTGTTACAAAGTCTCATATTTCCACTAACTTGTGTCAAAAAATAAAATCTCACATGAACTCACCATACCCCTCACGGAATCCAAATGCGTAAATTTTTTTAGACATTTATATTCCAGACTTCTTCTGACGCTGTAGGGCCCCTAAAATGCCAGGGCAGTATAAGTACCCCACATGTGACCCCATTCCGGAACGAAGACACCCCAAGGTATTCCATGAGGGGCATATTGAGTCCATGAAAGATTGAAATTTTTGTCCAAAGTTAGCGGAAAGGGAGACTTTGTGACAAAATACAAAAAAAATCAATTTCCGCTAACTTGTGCCAAAAAAAAAAAGATTCTAGGAACTCGCCATGCCCCTCACGGAATACCTTAGGGTGTCTTCTTTCCAAAATGGGGTCACATGTGGGGTATTTATACTGCCCTGGCATGTTAGGGGCCCGAAAGCGTGAGAAGAAGTTTGGGATCCAAATGTCTAAAAATGCCCTCCTAAAAGGAATTTGGGCCGCTTTGCGCATCTAGGCTGCAAAAAAGTGTCACACGTGGTATCGCCGTACTCAGGAGAAGTTGGGGAATGTGTTTTGGGGTGTCATTTTACATATAGCCATGCTGGGTGAGAAAAATATCTTGGCCAGATGCCAACTTTGTATAAAAAAATGGGAAAAGTTGTCTTTTGCCGAGATATTTCTCTCACCCAGCATGGGTATATGTAAAATGACACCCCAAAACACATTCCCCAACTTCTCCTGAGTACGGCGATACCAGATGTGTGTCACTTTTTTGCCGCCTAGGTGGGCAAAGGGACCCACATTCCAAAGAGCACCTTTCAGATTTCACAGGTCCTTTTTTACACATTTTGATTTCAAACTAATTACCACACATTAGGGCCCCTAGAATGCCAGGGCAGTATAACTACCCCACAAGTGACCCCATTTTGGAAAGAAGACACCCCAAGGTATTCCGTGAGGGGCATGGCGAGTTCCTAGAATTTTATTTTTTGTCACAAGTTAGCGGAAAATGATGATTTATTATTATTATTATTATTTTTTTCCTTACAAAGTCTCATATTCCACTAACTTGTGACAAAAAATAAAAAATTCCAGGAACTCGCCATGCCCCTCACGGAATACCTTGGGGTGTCTTCTTTCCAAAATGGGGTCACTTGTGGGGTAGTTATACTGCCCTGGCAATTTAGGGGCCCTAATGTGTGCGAAGTAGTTTGAAATCAAAATCTGTAAAAAATGGCCGGTGAAATCCTAAAGGTGCTCTTTGGAATGTGGGCCCCTTTGCCCACCTAGGCTGCAAAAAAGTGTCACACATCTGGTATCGCCGTACTCAGGAGAAGTTGGGCAATGTGTTTTGGGGTGTCATTTTACATATACCCATGCTGGGTGAGATAAATATCTTGGTCAAATGCCAACTGTGTATAAAAAAATGGGAAAAGTTGTCTTTTGCCAAGATATTTCTCTCACCCAGCATGGGTATATGTAAAATGACACCCCAAAACACATTCCCCAACTTCTCCTGAGTACGGCGATACCAGATGTGTGTCACTTTTTTGCCGCCTAGGTGGGCAAAGGGGCACATATTCCAAAGTGCACCTTTCGGATTTCACAGGCCATTTTTTACACATTTTGATTTCAAACTACTAACCACACATTAGGGCCCCTAGAATGCCAGGGCAGTATAACTACCCCACAAGTGACCCCATTTTGGAAAGAAGACACCCCAAGGTATTTTGTGATGGGCATAGTGAGTTCATGGAAGTTTTTATTTTTTGTCACAAGTTAGTGGAATATGAGACTTTGTAAGAAAAAAAAAAAAAAAAATCATCATTTTCCGCTAACTTGTGACAAAAAATTAAAAGTTCTATGAACTCACTATGCCCATCAGCGAATACCTTAGGGTGTCTACTTTCCGAAATGGGGTCATTTGTGGGGTGTTTGTACTGTCTGGGCATTGTAGAACCTCAGGAAACATGACAGGTGCTCAGAAAGTCAGAGCTGCTTCAAAAAGCGGAAATTCACATTTTTGCACCATAGTTTGTAAACGCTATCACTTTTACCCAAACCATTTTTTTTTTACCCAAACATTTTTTTTTAATCAAAGACATGTAGAACAATAAATTTAGCGAAAAATTTATATATGGATGTCGTTTTTTTTGCAAAATTTTACAACTGAAAGTGAAAAATGTCATTTTTTTGCAAAAAAAATCGTTAAATTTCGATTAATAACAAAAAAAGTAAAAATGTCAGCAGCAATGAAATACCACCAAATGAAAGCTCTATTAGTGAGAAGAAAAGGAGGTAAAATTAATTTGGGTGGTAAGTTGCATGACCGAGCAATAAACCGCTAAAGTTGATGAGTGCCGATTTGTAAAAAAGGGCCTGGTCACTAGGGGGGTATAAACCTGTGGTCCTTAAGTGGTTAACAAAAGGGTATCAACAAGTTTCTCCATGTGTGTATGTTTCCCCCTGGTCAGCCCCAACTGGTGCAAACAACTGATCTGAGAAATCCCTAAGAAAGTTCTAAGGCCTCGTTCACACTTCAGTGTTTGGTCAGTGATTTCCATCAGTGATTTGTGAGCCAAAACCAGAAGTGGAGCCTCCATATACATTAGGTAGAAGGGAAAGATCTGCTCCTGTTGTATGTTTAGAGCTGCACCTGGTTTTGGCTCACAAATCACTGATGGAAATCACTGACCAAACACTGAAGTGTGAACTAGGCCTAAAGGTAGGTTCACACAGTGTTTTTGGAGGAGGTTTTGAGGCAGGTTTTCCTGTAGTTTTTTTCAGCCCAAACCAGTCGTAGATCCTGCAGGGAGCTCTTTATTCTGTAACATGTCTCCATGAATAACACAGCAATGACCTGATCTATTGTAGGTTAATGAGACTATTCATATTAAGCGTTTAATGTTGTGGAAACACTTGTTCTGCGGAGCTGGAGTATGTTTACTTTAGGTTTCTACGCATTTGACCCTCTGCACTTTACTGCGGAGCCACAATTTGCAGGGCCATTTAGCAATTGAAGAGTTAATGTTGTGGAAAAATGTTACAAGATAAATGTCTGAACAGATATGAGGCACAAGGCCCAAAATGCCAGAGGCCTCCTCTGTATCCCGACTGTGCTGAAGGATCTTAAGAACATGGAAGTGCAGATTTGGACAAAATCTTATTGAGGGATTTAGAATGGTCCATTTGTGAGAGACAGAAGGTAAGTGGTGGACTATCTGAAAGTCACTAGTACTGGAATATGATTGGGAAGGTCTGCATTATCCTCTATTATCTAGCACCTGCAATTCTGGATATCATTGTCCATCTGGAGAGTTTCTATATTCACCAGGCCTCAACAAAGTCACTGCTGTACTGTACACACCAGCAGATCAGTCATAGGAGATGTGTATACAGCACAATGGCAACCCAGCTTTCAGGAATTACCAAACATTCAAAGTAACATGGGAATGTGTGGATTCATTAGCAATAACTCAGAAAATATAAAACCATTCAAAGCACCACTGACTACAATCCCCATCATCACTCTATACACATTCTTCAATATTGCTTACAATGTAAGTTTATATCTGCAAACATACATAATAAGGGTCCATTCACACGTCCGCAAAATGGGTCCGCATCCATTCCGCAATTTAGCGGAACAGGTGCGGACCCATTCATTTTCAATGGGGCCGGAATGTGCTGTCCACAGCCGCATTTGCGGATCCACTTCCGCTCTGCCAAAAAATAGAACATGTCCTATTCGCGTCTGCAATTGCGGACAAGAAAAGGCATTTTCTATGAGAGTGCCAGCGATGTGCGGTCCGCAAAATGTGGAGCGCACATTGCTGGTGTCTGTGTTTTGCGGAACCGCAAAACAGCATACGGATGTGTGAATGGACCCTTAAGGGAATCTACTGAAGCCTTCAGTATATAGAGAGGAGAGCAGAGTATGTAGTACATGAGAGAAGATCAGTGACCACACTGCACTTTAAGCTATTACATATGACGTTATATACTACATATAACAGGGTCAGACATCTGTTCTAGACTGAATGTGGGATTAATACATTAGATGACTTAGGCTACTTTCACACTCGCGTCATGAACTGATCCGTTTGTATTATCTGTAACATAGCCAAGACAGATCCGTCATGAACTCCATTGAAAGTCAGGGGAGACAGATCCGTTTTCTATTGTGCCAGAAAAAACTGATCCGTTTAGCTGCAGGCAGCATTTTGGTCTCCACATGCAGAGCGGAATGGAGACTGATCGGAGGCAAACTGATGCATTCTCAGCGGATCCTTTTCCATTCAGAAGGCATTAGGGCAAAACTTATCCATTTTGGACCGCTTGTGAGAGCCCTGAACAGATCTCACAAACGGAAAGCCAAAACGCCAGTGTGAAAGTACCCTTAGGCTACTCTGACACAATAGAAAATGGATCCGTCCCCCATTGACTTTCAATGGTGTTCATGACGGATCCGTCATGGCTATAGAAGACACAATACAACCGTATCCGATCATGACGAGTGCATGCAGTTATATCATGGTAACGGGAGCATTTTTGCAGATCCATGACAGATCAAAAAAAAAATGCTAGTGTGAAAGTAGCCTTACAAAGTCCCTTACTACAAAATACACACCGATCCCATATATTATTATTAAAGATATTATTCCAGCCATAAGGGACATTGAGAGCAGCAAGAGGATGTTCTCACCATCAGCAGGTGAAGAAGCTTTTCCTCCTCAGCAATGATCTTAGGACTCGTCCACCTCATCACCCGCTTTGGCTCCAAGCCAAGATGAACTCACTTCTTTTATCTTTTATTCCAACTGAAATTGATTTTCCTCTTGTCCAGATCGCTACAAATTATCACCTTTTCTCTTCTCCTGATGGAATTTAAAATTTCCCTAGGGCTTTTCCACTTTATGAATTCTCTCTCTGCCCCTGACAGACTGAACACTAAGCGCTATGCATCATATGTCACCTACAGAGAGCAGAACACCTCATATACATGAATGCATCAGGGGCTTCAGATTCCAGTAAAGGTTTGACCTCCAGTGAGTGGCTTCTCACACATCATAATTAGTAGAAAATCCATGCACATCTATTCACAGCACATGGGGAGACATAACTTTTTATCTTTACATTCACATAGCCATATGAGGGCTTGTTTTTGCAGGACAAGTTGTACTTTCTAATGGCACTATATTTATAAAGTATTATAGAATACAATGTAGTGGGAAACTGGAAAAACATTCCAAATGGGGTGGAATTTGAAAAAAACACGCAATTCCACCATAGTTTTATGGTTTTTGTTTTTATAGCATTCCCTCTATGCGGTAAAACTGATGCTGTGGGTCAGCATGATTACAGTGGTACCACATTTTATGTGTTTTAATACTTTCAAAAACATTTTAAAAAATGTATTTTGATCCCCAATCACTTTTTCATATTTATGTCTATATGGAGCTGTGTGAGTGCTAATTTTTTATAAGGCGATTTGTAGCTTTCAGTGATACTAATCTGGGGTGTGCATGACTTTTTGTAAAAAAAAAATTGGGGGGGAGGTGAAATTAACCAATGAACAGCTTTCCCGGTCTCCGCGCTTGAGATGAGTCACAATTGACCACTGCATCTGAGAGTTTAAATGTCTGCGATCAATGTTTTTGTTAGACATTAGCCCCGGGTATCTGCTGTGTAAAACTGAAACCAAGCAGCTATGGTGCCTGCTCTGGAACAGACACCATCTTTTAAAATGTCGTAATCCGTATCTGTCTTCTGCTCAAGGTCCTGCGGCTGACACCGACAGTGGGGGGCCCAACCTGCTGGTCACATCAACAGATATGGTACATAATAACTTCTGCACACTGAGTGCTGTTTCTTCAAAAACTGTTCAGCTGTTGTTATCATGTCAGATGTAATGTCAGGCAGGGAACAATGCATCCCCTATTTTGCACCAAACCACTGTCCCTACTTATGTGGATGGTCCTCCCTAAACGGAGGCCTTCAACTGGGCGACGATCCCTAACCTAAGTGCATTGGGCCTAAAATTGAATAAGAAGTCAGACTGAACCAGTTCAGAACTTAAAGATAAGAAAAACACAGAATCCAAAATGCATAAACTATAACCAGGCCAAAGTTCAAACCAGGGAATAACATCAGAACTTATACTGAAAAGTAAACAATTGGTGTCTTGTCTTGGTGTATTTTTTTGTTTAAGCTATTTTTTTTTTCCATATACCAGGAGTGATCAGTAAGAGGGGCTTATAATGTATGTTCCTTTGCATCATAAATAATACTTCAACAAAAAGTCAGCTGTCATCAAACAAATAGATAAATAAAAATAGTCACTGTATTTGCACACAACTTTGCATAAATCAATGATACAGGTAAATATAAGAAACAGAACAATGTTTTGTTTTATAGTTCTGAACAGTCTCCCCTTCCCAAAAGTATTTGCTCCCTTACAGATTTCTCTGTTTATGTACATCTGTCACACATAAAGTATAACTGTCATATTTTTACTTATTTGCTAGTTTATTATAGCTGGGCATGTATACCCGAGTTAGTCTGTCAATGATTGTCAAAAGATCTGTAATTACCTTATAATAACAGCTTTCATTAATGTCCTCGGTCCCTTTCCACTGCTCCCTTAAAAGAGTCTGTCTCCCAACTTAATGTAAACAGAAGACAGAGGGGCGGTCCTTCACACAGCATGCCTGCATTAGTCTTCAGAGTGAGGAGGTGTGTCTCTCAGTAATCCAATCTGATTGGCTGGCAGGAAGCTGCTGGCTATAGCAAGTGTGTATGGGAAGTGAGGGAAAGCAGTTTTGGCCTCAGAACTGGCAGAGGAGCCATCTTGAGAAGGTCCTCATATTGTAAATGTTTAAACAGCCGTAACTAAGGGAGAAATTCAAGGAAAACATGCTGCTGCAGCAGTAACATATGCTAAAATAGTTTTTTTTAAATGAAAACATGACAGTTACCCTTTAAGAATATCAAACTAATTTAAATATCAGACAAAGATAACATGAGTAAATACAAAAATGCTGTTTTTAAATTATGATTTTATTTATTAAGGGGAAAAAAACTATCCAAATCAACCTGGCCCTATGTGAAAAAGTAATTACCACCTAAACCTACTAACTGGTTGTTCCACAACTGCAATCAAGTGTTTGCTATAAATGGTAATTAGTCTTTCACATCTCTGTGGAGGAATTATGGCCCACTCTACCTCAGAATTGTTTTATTTAACCCCTTCCCAACATACAACGTAATAGTACGTCACATTTTGGGTCTTTAACCACCTCAGCCCCCCTAGCTTAAACCCCCTTAATGACCAGACCACTTTATACAATTCTGCACTACACTACTTTCACGGTTTATTGCTCGGTCATACAACTTACCACCCTAATTAATTTTACCTCCTTTTCTTCTTACTAATAGAGCTTTCATTTGGTGGGTATTTCATTGCTGCTGACATTTTAACTTTTTTTGATATTAATCAAAATTGACCGAAATTTTTGCAAAAAATGACATTTTTCACTTTCTGTTGTAAAATTTTTCTAATAAAACTACATTTCTATATACATTTTTCTCTAAATTTATTGTTCTACGTGTCTTTGATAAAAAAAAATGCAATAAGTGTATATTTATTGGTTTGGGTAAAAGTTATAGCGTTTACAAACTATGTACAAACTATGGTGCCAAAAAATACATTTACACACTTTGACTTTCTGAGCACCTGTCATGTTTCCTGAGGTTCTACAATGCCCAGACAGTAGAAACACCCCACAAATGACCCCATTTTGGAAAGTAGACACCCTAAGGTATTTGCTGATGGGCATAGTGAGTTCATGGAAGTTTTTATTTTTTGTCACAAGTTAGTGGAAAATGTTTTTTTCTTTTTTTTCTTACAAAGTCTCATATTCCACTAACTTGTGACAAAAAATAAAATTTGACATGAACTCACCATACCCCTCACGGAATACCCTGGGGTGTCTTCTTTCCAAAATGGGGTCACATGTGGGGTATTTATACTGCCCTGGCATTTTAGGGGCCCTAAAGCATGAGAAGAAGTCTGGAATCCAAATGTCTAAAAATGCCCTCCTAAAAGGTACTCATTGGAATTTGGGCCCCTTTGTGCACCTAGGCTGCAAAAAAGTGTCACACATGTGGTATCGCCGTACTCAGGAGAAGTGGGGGAATGTGTTTTGGGGTGTTTTGGATGACGCACGGATGCGTCTACGAGGAATAACCCGGCCGCCCGCAGAACGCATCCCTCTACCCCAGGAGGTGGTTAAAGATGGCGCCCGATCCTGAGCGGAGCGGGTGCTATAGCAACCGATTGCCTGCTGTTTCTTACAGCAGACACCCACGGCTAATGCCAATTGAGGTCATTTAACCCCTCAAATGCCATGGTGAAAACGCATCCACAACATCCGAGTGTGCTAAAACCCGAAAGCGTGCGCTTCAGTTTAAGCTCTGGCTCCCCTGTGCGGTGAATATAAAAGTATTAATCCCATACGGAAAAAAAGCCAAAATGAAAAAAGGGTCAAAATGGCCGATTTGCCATTTTTTGGTCGCTTCTCCTCCTACAAAAAATGAAATAAGTCGTACTCGCCACCTAATGTCATCAATGGAAAGTACAGATCGCCCTGCAAAAAATTAGCCCTCATACAGCTCCGCAAGGAAAAGTACATATGTGATATCGCCGGATTTGTACTGACCTGGAGAATAAAGATCATAAGTCAGTTTTACCGCACCATGAACGCCATAAAAAAAACAACCTGTAAAACTGTGGTAAAATTTTATTTTTTTCCAATTCCAACACTTTTGGATTTTTTTCTTCACTTCCCACTACATTCTATGCAATAGTAAGTGGTGGCATTGGAGAATACAACTTGCCCCGCAAATAATAAGCACTCATAAGACTATGTGAGTGGAAAAATAAAAAAGTTATGACTCTGGGAAGGCGGGGAGCAAAAAATGAAAATGCCAAGTCAAAAAAACCTCTGGGGTAGAAAGGGTTAAGCCACATTGGAGGGTTTTCAAGCATGAACAACCTGTTGAAGGTCATGCCACGGCATCTTAAATCTGATTTAAATCTGGACTTTGACTAGGCCACTCAAAAACCTTCATTGCCCTGCTGCAGAACCCGAGTACCCTTAAACGTAAGGTTACAAACTGATAGCTGGACTTCCTCCTTCAGGATTTTCTTGTAGAGAGCAGAATGAATGGTTCCATTAAATAAAGTAAGTCGTCCAGATCCTAAAGCAGCAAAGCAGCCACAGACCATCATACTACCACCACCATTATGTATGACTGTCGTTATGATGTTCTTTTTCTCAAATGTGTTAGTTTTACGCCAAATGTAACGGCACTCACATCCTCCAAAAAGTTCCACTTTTGTCTTATCAGTCTACAGAATATTTTCCCAAAAGGCTTGGGGATTATCAAGATGACGGGCCTTTTTGTTCTTTTTGGTCAGCAGTGGTTTTCGCTTCAGAACTCTCCCATGGATACCATTTTTGCACAGTCTCTTTCTTATTGTTGAATCATGAACACTGACATTAAATGAGACAAGTGAGGCCTGCAGTGCTTTAGTTGTTGTTCTGGGTTATTTTGTGACCTCCTGGATGAGTCGATGTGCTCTTAGAATAATTTTGGTAGGCCAGCCGCTCCTGGGAAGGTTCACCATTGTTCCATTTTTTCTCTATTTGTGGATAATAGCTCTCACTGTGGTTCACTGGAGTCCAGAAGCCTTTCAAATGGCTTTGTAACCTTTTCCAAACTGATAGATGTCAATGACTTTCTTTCTTATGTGTTCTTGAATTTCTTCATATAGGGGCATGATGTGTTGCATTTTGATATTTTTTTAGCCTACTTCATGTCAGACAGGTTCTATTTAAGTGATTTCTTGATTCTACAAGTCCGGTAGTAATCAGGCCTGGGTGTGGTTAGTGAGATTGAAGTCAGCTTTCCAAAAACTGTGGTTAATCACAATTAATTCATGGGGGAAGGGGGGAATTACTTTTTCACATGGTTATTTGGGATAGCTTTTTTCCCTTAGGCCTCATGCACATGACTGTGCCTTTTTTTGCGGTCTGCAAAAAACGGAAGCCGCCCGTGTTGCCTTCCGCAATTTGCGGAATGGGCGTTGGCAATATAAATGCCTATTCTTGTCAGCAAAGCACGGACAAGAATAGGACATGTTGTATTTTTTTGTGGGGCCGCGGAACGGAGCCACGGATGCGGACAGCACACGGAGTGCTGTCCGCATCTTTTGTGGCCCCATTGAAGTGAATGGGTCCGCATCCGAGCCGCCAAAACGTCTGTGTGCATGAGGCCTTAAATAAATGAAATAATCACTTAAAAAATGATTTTTATATTTACTCTGGTTATCTTTAATATGTAAATGTGTTAAAACATGTAAGTGTGACAAATGTGCAAAAACAAAAATCTGTGAGAGTGCAAATACTTTTTCACAGCACTGTATGTCTGTTTTGTGAGAGCAAGATTGGTTGCTTGCTCACTGAAGGATTGGATAACATCATCCCACAAAAGTCTAGGGAGAGGGGAGGAAATGCAAAGGACCAGAGAGAACAGACATGATTCAGAAGTTAATAGTGTTATGTCATTCCAAATGCTTTATTCACATCTATACTGCTCAGTACATTTCTATAATGTCCTATATGCTACTTCTGAATGATCCTTAGTGAGTGAGAGGGTGTGCACAATATATAATCTATTTGTGTACTCTATGGGCAGACATGATGGTAAGCTTCCATCCACCAGCTCAGGAAAACAAAGAATTAGAGAGGTAAAGCTACTAAAAAAGCCAGATACAAGTCATAAAATTACCATATAGATCAGTTATGTATACTCACAGCAGCAAGTTAAATGGATCAAAGGCAAGAACAAAATATAGTGAAATCAGCAATCCCGTCAGGCTCATTTATTCACATTTTCATTTTTACAAGAAATGCACAAGATCCATATGGAGACGAATCCCTGTGGTGGTCAATAGCTCTGATAACCTGGGATGGAGTCATTGAACACTACTCACTTTTAAGCAGGGGCGATTACTTCCCAAAAATCAACTTTTTACAAGACAACTGTGAGAAGTGCAGAGAGGAGAATATGATCAAGAGGAAGTATAGAGAGGTAAGAGTAACATTCCTCACTTTATGAACAACTGCTGTCTACTATTCAACAGTAAAATGAGCTCTTAAAGGTCAAGGAGCAGCATCCCCTGTGGAAGCCGCTCTGCTGATGAGAGGACTGGGAGAAGTGATGCTCCAGAGTGTGCTGGAAGACGAAGGGTGCTTATAATTGGCTCCTACAAGAGGGCACAGGGTCCACTGAACCTGGGGAGGTTCCTAGAACAGCCCTGAGATGTCTCTTCCCTGCCCCATTCTTTTCTTCCTAAAACAGAATGACTCCCATCTCCTTTACTGCAAGATATGAGGCTTTAGCAGGAAGATGCAAGCAGGTTATCCCTTCCTTTGAATCCACAAGGGAGGATTACAACCTCCATTTCTTTGAGTGTAATGATTCATGAAATACTTATGACTGTGGACCTAGTTCCCTCAGCCCCATGTAGTAGAAGAAAAATACCAGGCAAACATGCCAAAAAGGGGCCACATGCAGAAAAAGGGTCATTCAACCAATACAACTGCACAAAATCTACACCCGCATGTCTAATAAGGATTCAGTTCTATCTGCTGGAGCAGTCAGTGACACAAAAGTGTTGAAATTTTCTTTTTTACTAGAAACCTTCCTGACCTGCCCTGGAGAGCTGGCAATATATTGTACTAGGTGCCTGTTTCTGATCAATTATTCTACATTCACAACCGAAAGGGCCAGTTCACACCACTGATTAAAAAAAACATGCTTAAAAAATCAGTCAAAATGCATGTGGTTTTTTTTTTGTTTTTTTACCAATGGGTGTTCAATACAAAGCAACATTTTCAGTTTGAGATTTTTCACGCTGGTCTACGTATAAAAAGCACAGAAAACCCACAAAAACACATGGAGCTGTTATTTTTTTTTAATACTTCCATTTATTTTAATGGGAGATTCAGCGCTGATTCTGCCCCAAGACAGGACGCGCTGCTTTTGTTTTCCACTCTTTTTTACACATGTAAAACAGTACTGCTTCTCTTTGAAGTGAATGGGAGGCTGTCTTGAGGCATTTTTGGAACAGATTTTGAAGCAGAAATGCTCCAAAATCAGCACCAAAAGACTAATACTAATACTAATAAAAATGGCAGTCCAGTGATAAAAACACATACCTGCGCCATACGTGCACTACTTGATATATATGTGCCGTAATTTATCACAAAAGAGAGGTCTATACCAGGCATGCTCAACCTGCGGCCCTCCAGCTGTTGTAAAACTACTAGACTAGGATTAGATTCATTTTTAGATGAATTCTTTGGATGACTAGTGACATCATTACAATGTTTGGTGATGCTGGTGATGACAGCCCAGGGCAGGGGCAAATTGGTCATGGACTCCACAGGAAAATGCTACGGTGGGCCCATGCCCAGCGGGCAGTCTGAGCCCTACTGACAGCCACCAGCCAGGTAAGTAATGATATATCGCGTCAAGTAGTTATGTACCTGGGCTGCAACCACAGCTGCCATCCTGATTTCTGAATTCAACTGTATGGCCATCCTGAGGCAACTGGAGTAGAAGGACAGAACGTGGCAGCTGGTGTTGGCCACCACAGAGGGGCAGCTTCTGAAGAGATGTTTTGTGCTGCTGGGGCATTATTTTGTGCTGCACTGTGGTATTTCGCTCTGCTAGAGTGGTATTTTGTGCCACAATAGTCCTGCCTACTTTTATTGTTCCTGCTTTCTGTCAATTTAGACTCGCCTATAACATGGGGCCACTTTTAGTTTTTTCCAGGGCCACTTTAAGATCCCAGTCCACCCCGGCCAAGGGTGAGTCTCTATGGATTATCCGGGGGTGGAGCTAGATAGCTCTGAAAGAATCCTGCCTGGAGTTGTACCAGCCGCAGTATATACAGCACTCTGAACCACACTAGATGTTAACTGCATCTGCCAAGGAAGGGCACAAACCACATTCACAGAAGAGGCAGCTGGACCATACTACTGACCATCTGTATCTTTGTATGCAAATCTAGTTAGGTGTCCAGCGAGACTAAGAAAGACAGCAGGAAATAAAAGGACAATTAAAAGCTCTGTATACCTGGTGGAAATATTTCTTTTATTAGTGCATTGTGCTCATTATGGGCTAAAAAAAAAAAATCGCGATTGGTCGATAAAAATTTGGAGTCCATTTCTCTGTACGGAGCTGAGATGCTCTACTAGCAGCGTCTGAATTTTCCCTCTCTTCAGTCTCTGCTCTCAAACCTTATAAACACTCATTAAGGTTCAATCCTTATCTTAATGACCGGCACAAAGTGAAAGTAGGATTCACACAGCTCGAAAAACAGTTAACTGTTTGTGACAGAATGGCTCAATATTTTTAATAATGACAAATTTAAATAATTATTTTTATCCCAAAATGATTATAATGTAATCATAAAAAAAGTTCCCAAATGTGTGCATCACAGTTAATCTCCACCATCACAACCAGAACCAAGACCCATAAGAGACTAAGTGGGTTATGCATCAAACTGGTGTAAAGTAGAACTGGCTTTGTTGCTGATAGCAACCAAACAGATTCCACGTTTCATTTCGGACAGCTTCTTTGGAAAATAAAAGGAGAAATCCGATTGGTTGCTATGGGCAACTATGGCAGTTCTACTTTACACCAGTTTGATAATGACCCACTAAGATTTGATGACAAAAAAAATAAAATAAAAACATGACAAACATGTATGTACCCCTCACAGTACTCTGTCTCTTGTTCTGTATATCCTTACTCTATATGTTTAGACACTGCACAGTACTACTTCTCTAGTCCTGTAAGCTGGGTGTAATTCTCAATATCTGCTCTTAGGCTACATGCACACGAACGTGTGCTGTCTGCATCAGTATGTCCATTCCGTAGACCCGCCCAAAAAATAGAACATGTCCTATTCTTGTCCGTTTTAGGCATTGTTACAATAGATCCGCAACAAAAAAACTGATGGCAATTTGCGGACAGCAAAACACATATGGTTGTGTGCATGTAGCCTTATTTTGTATATATGGACACTGCACAGTACCACTCTCTTGTCCTGTATGCTGGGTGCAATTCTCAGTATCTGCTCTTATTCTGTATATATAGATACTGCACAGTACCACTTCTCTTGTCCCGTACGGTAGGCGCTATTCTCAGTAACCACTATTATCCTGTATGTATTTTACATTGCAGGACACTAGGGCCTTGCATGTAATTTTTGTTTTTGTTTTTTACTAGTGAAGTTTGGGCTCCACACCTATGAAGTGAATCATTTCTCAACATCAGATTCTGCTTCATGTACCGGCGCACCCATTGTACACAGGACGTAGGCCAGTGAATGAGATGCTGGGGCATTGATGGGCAGTATCATCTGCAGGGTTTGACCTTGAAAAGAGAATAGACTCTGTGATAATCCAGGACATGCATGCTCTGAGCATCTCAGCCAAAAGCACCAGGGCAAAGGAGGGAGATTGGGTCTGCAGTATCGTGCCATCTGCTCAGCCGGCATGCCCCTCCATATCTCTCCACTACTGAACCTGAGCCCTCAACAGTCCCTACATCAGAATGAGACATCTGCTGCGTCTCCGGCTGCATGAGCCCCGATTAATGCCGGAGCCGCTCTATTTACCCCCTCACTACTCAGAATAGAGGTTCTGGAGAGCGCAAAGAACTAGAGCGAGGGCACCAGCACTATCCTCTCTCCTGCTTCTTATCTAACCTCCACTCAACCATCAAATCTGATCCGATCATAAAAGCATGAAAATATTAAAAACTGGATCATGCAGCTGAGCCCCACCAGCTAAATGCTTATGGATCATAACTTCAGCTCCATGACAAACACTGGTTCACATATAAGGTAGATATATTTGTATGATACCCTCCTCTTGGAGTTAGATTGCAAACTTTTTATGACTTTAAAAAAAAAGTTGCAAAAGTTTGTGCAAAAAATGTTATGCGCCAAAATTTGTGACTGTTTGGCTGTCAAAATTGGAGCACAAATATCATGTTAAATTACCCCCTGAATTTCCACAGCATCTTACAGACAAGTAGGGGGACATTTACTAAGCATGTTGCACCAGAATTATGGCATAAAATGCACCCAAAAGAATGGCGCTTTGATTTATCAACTGTTTTCTCCAGAATTATGACCACAAAGAATGCATCACTCCAGAAATGAGTTATAAATGTCAAACTGGGCTATCAAATTAGTGCACATTACGCCTCATTTATCATTCTCTTATCAGCAGAAATGGCTCAAAATGTTGTGGACAGTTAAGCCAGCTTATGTGGTGGTATTTTGTGTAAAAAGTCACAATTATGGCTTAAAGATGCGTCGTTTTATCAAAAAGTCGCATTTGCAAAAATAAAACCCAACTTGTGTGGGAACAAGTGATAGGCGAGTATGAAAAAGGATGCATTTATTTTTATCTAATATAAATGAGCCAAACAACAGGGTTCTGTCAGTAAATTGACATTCAACAAAAACAAAACAATGACAAAAGCGTCCTGAGTCTGAGACAAAAGTCACAATTTACGAGTGGAAATGTCGCAAATAAGCTTCAAAAGTCGCAAATATGTTTCAAAAGTCACAAGTGTGGTCTGGGCAGGGGTGGCTGAAATGGCGTATTTTAGTGCTATTAGTGTTAAAATGTCGCAAATCAAGAGGAATAGGCTGAGAATCAAGTTGACATTAAAAAAAAAATTGATATGAGGTAAAACAAACTACTTTTAAGTTGGAACTTTAGTATTCTTTTGGCACAAATTACGCCATTATTGATAAATATCCCCCATAGAATCCTATGACACCGTAGGCTTACAAAGCAACCATCTAAATGACTGCTCCATGGATTCTATATTGGAACATTTTCTGTATTACAGTTGTGGCCAAGAGTTTTGAGAATGACACAAATATTAGTTTTCACAAAGTTTGCTGCTAAACTGCTTTTAGATCTTTGTTTCAGTTGTTTCTGTGATGTAGTGAAATATAATTACACGCACTTCATACGTTTCAAAGGCTTTCATCAACAATTACATGACATTTATGCAAAGAGTCAGTATTTGTATAGTCGGCCCTTCTTTTTCAGGACCTCTGCAATTCGACTGGGCATGCTCTCAATCAACTTCTGGGCCAATTCCTGACTGACAGCAACCCATTCTTTCATAATCACTTCTTGGAGTTTGTCAGAATTAGTGTGTTTTTGTTTGAGGATTGACCACAAGTTCTCAATGGGATTAAGATCTTGGGAGTTTTCAGGCCATGGACCCAAAAGGTCAACGTTTTGGTCCCCGAGCCACTTAGTTATCACTTTTGCCTTATGGCACGGTGCTCCATCGTGCTGGAAAATGCATTGTTCTTCACCAAACTGTTGTTGGATTGTTGGAAGAAGTTGCTGTTGGAGGGTGTTTTGGTACCATTCTTTATTCATGGCTGTGTTTTTGGGAAAAATTGTGAGTGAGCCCACTCCCTTGGATGAGAAGCAACCCCACACATGAATGGTCTCAGGATGCTTTACTGTTGGCATGACACAGGACTGATGGTAGTGCTCACCTTTTCATTCTTTGGACAAGCCTTTTTCCTGATGCCCCAAACAATCGGAAAGAGGCTTCATCGGAGAATATGACTTTGCCCCAATCCTCAGCAGCCCATTCACCATATTTTCTGCAGAAGATCAATCTGTCCCTGATGTGTTTTTTTTTAGTTTTTTTTTTAGAGAAGTGGCTTCTTTGCTGCCCTTCTTGACACCAGGCCATCTTCTAAAAGTCTTCGCCTCACTGTGCGTGCAGATGTGCTCACACCTGCCTGCGGCCATTCCTGAGCAAGCTCTGCACTGGTGGCACTCCGATTCCGCAGCTAAATCCTCTTTAGGAGACGATCCTGGCGCTTGCTGGACTTTCTTGGACGCCCTGAAGCCTTCTTAACAAGAATTGAACCTCTTTCCTTGAAGTTCTTGATGATCTTATAAATTGTTGATTGAGGTGCAATCTTAGTAGCCATAATATCCTTGCCTGTAAAGCCATTTTTATGCAACGCAATGATGTCTGCACGTGTTTCTTTGCAGGTCACCATGGTTAACAATGGAAGAACAATGATTTCAAGCATCACCCTCCTTTTAACCCAATCAGCCTGACATAATGATCTCCAGCCTTGTGCTCGTCAACATTCTCACCTGAGTTAACAAGACGATTACTGAAATGATCTCAGCAGGTCCTTTAATGACAGCAATGAAATGCAGTGGAAAGTTTTTTTAGGGATTAAGTTAATTTTCATGGCAAAGGAGGACTATGCAATTCATGTGATCACTCTTCATAACATTGTGGAGTATATGCTAATTGCTATTATAAAAACTTAAGCAGCAACTTTTCCAATATTTATGTAATTCTCAAAACTTTTGGCCACGACTGTACAGTGATGACACTGACAGTTTACTGCTACTTTTTATACATGAGGCACCGGGATCATTACAAACTCCACCCTTTAAAAAACTATAAGTCTAGCATCACACAGTGTTATTGTAGGAGGAGATCTGCAGTCCTCAGCTTTCGGGCTCATGCACACAAACGTGTTTTGTGTTCCGTATACGGGCCGTATTTTGATTCCGTATACAGTCCGTATACGGAACCATTCATTTCAATGGGTCTGCAAAAGATGCGGACAGAACTCTGTGTGCTGTCCGCATCTGTTGCTCCGTTCCATGACCCTGCAAAAATTATGAGACATGTCCTATTCTTGTCCGTTTTGCGGACAAGAATAGGCATCTCTATAATGGGCTTCCTGTTCCGTTACGCAAATTGCGAAAGGCAATTTGCGGACCGCAAAAAACTGCACGGTCATGTGCATGAGGCCTTTGTAATGGTTTCATAACACATAACTAAAGTCTGTCACTCAAGTTTCTAATGTGTAGTGGTTCTGTAACCTTGTCCACTACAGACACCAACAGAACACAGGTGAATATATAGGACGTATAAATCATAAATCTCTATGTTGTAGCCCTTCCTCCGATCTGTCCAGCAGATTGCCATCCCTGCAGTCAATCACATGTGAGTAGGAGCCTGGAATAGAAGTGTGACAGTCTGTGTTTTGGTAGGAGAGCGGATTGCAACCCTCACCCGCGTAGGAGCCGAGGAACAACGCACAGAACATTCTGTGTTGGCACTGGCTCATTATAAGAGTTTGGCATTAATTATATTCAGTACCCAAAAGGCCAATGCAGATCCAATAAAGCAGTGAGGACTCTTCTGATGAAAAATGAGCGATGATAAATAATAATCAGGAAAAAAGACTGTGATTTACATTGGATGATTGGAAGGAAGAATCACAATCTGCTCAGCGGGAGGTGGATGCCAGCTGGAAGGAGCACAACTGACCAGAAGAAACGATATGATATCTCAAGGGAAGAGAAGATGATTTCAGGCCACAGCTGATGCTTTCCAGACTGGTAAAGAGAGAGAATCGAGCCAACAGTTCAATGTCCAGTATGAGGTTGAGGTGTGATGTCCAGCATGAGGTGGGGTGTGTGATGTCCAGTGTAAGGTGGGGGTGGTCACCAGAAGATGCTATATAGTGAGATGAAACCCCTATGGCACTGGCATTAATGTGAATGGACCATAGAATATGGTATCAGAAATCTATGAGACAAGGGTGTTATCTTCCAATAGAAGTTTTTCTTCTTTATAAAGATCAGTGATGCTAGAGATCACAAATCTCACGAGTGTCATCTCCTCACCTGTATCCATGACACATACAGTGGGATGCGAAAGTTTGGGCAACCTTGTTAATTGTCATAATTTTCCTGTATAAATCGTTGGGCACTGTTGTCATTTTATTGATTCCAAAACCTTTAGAACTAATTATTGGAACTCAAATTGGATTGGTAAGCTCAGTGACCCCTGACCTACATACACAGATGAATCCAATTATGAGAAAGAGTATTTAAGGGGGTCAATTGTAAGTTTCCCTCCTCTTTTAATTTTCTCTGAAGAGTAGCAACATGGGGGTCTCAAACCAACTCTCAAATGACCTGAAGACAAAGATTGTTCACCATCATGGTTTAGGGGAAGGATACAGAAAGCTGTCTCAGAGATTTCAACTTTCCACAGTTAGGAACATATTGAGGAAAAGGAAGACCACAGGCTCAGTTCAAGTTAAGGCTCGAAGTGGCAGACCAAGAAAAATCTCGGATAGACAGAAGCGACGAATGGTGAGAACAGTCAGAATCATCTTGCTGCAGATGGAGTCACTGTGCATCGTTCAACCATTTGGTGCACTTTACACAAGGAGATTCTGTATGCAAGAGTGATGCAGAGGAAGCCTTTTCTCCGCCCACAGCACAAAAAGTGCCACTTGAGGTGGGCTAAAGCACATTTGGACAAGCCAGCTTCATTTTGGAATAAGGTGCTGTGGACTGATGAAACTAAAATTGAGTTATTTGGCCATAACAAGGGGTGTTATGCATAGAGGAAAAAGAACACAGCATTCCAAGAAAAACACCTGCTACCTACAGTAAAATATGGTGGTGGTTCCATCATGCTGTGGGGCTGTGTGGCCAGTGCAGGGACCTGGGAATCTTGTCAAAGTTGAGGGACGCATGGATTCCACTCAGTATCAGCCGATTCTGGAGACCAATGTCCAGGAATCAGTGACAAAGCTGAAGCTGCGTTGGGGCTGGATCTTTCGACAAGACAACGACCCTAAACACTGCTCAAAATCCACTAAGGCATTTATGCAGAGGAACAAGTACAACGTTCTGGAATGGCCATCTCAGTCCCCAGACCTGAATATAATTGAAAATCTGTGGTGTGACTTAAAGAGAGCTGTCCATGCTCGGAAGCCATCAAACCCGAATGAACTAAAGATGTTTTGTAAAGAGGAATGGTCCAAAATACCTTCAACCAGAATCCAGACTTTCATTGGAACCTACAGGAAGCGTTTAGAGGCTGTAATTTCTGCAAAAGGAGGATCTACTAAATATTGATTTCATTACTTTTTTGTGGTGCCCATATTTATGCACCTGCCTAATTTAGTTTAAGCAATTATAGCACACTTTCTGTAAATCCAATAAACTTCATTTTACTTCTCAAATATCACTGTGTGTGTCTCCTATATGATATATTTAACTGACATTTTTTATCGTAACAACCAGCGATTTATACAGGAAAATCATGACGATTAACAAGGTTGCCCAAACTTTCGCATCCCATTGTTACCCTAAGTTCACACTTGAGCGTTTTACAGCGCGTTCCTACGCGCTGTAAAACGCGCAACACATGAAAACCAATGCTTCCCTATGGGGCTGGTTCACATTTTCGCGTTTTACAGCGCGTTTGAACGCGCTGTAAAACGCCCGACGCTCAAACAAGTACAGGAGCTTTTTTTGGCGCGTTTGACGCGCGTTTGGGCCATAGACTCTTTGGACAACACTGCTGTCAATCACCCAAACGCGCGTCAAACGCGCGTTCACTATTAAAAAAAACGCGCTAAAAAACGTGCGACAAAAACGCGCATAGAAACGCGCGTTTGAGAAACGCCTAGGTGTGAAACCAGGGTAAAAGCATCATACTAATTGCATTATAAGGGATTATCTGTGGTGATGACAATATTGACAGATGCACAGAAAGTCAAAATTTATTAAAATAATAAAGCAATCAGTTTTTATTGGTATTAAAATTTTCGTTCAGTAATTAAGTACAAAAAATTATCTAATTTATCCATTGATTCTGTAGAGGTAGGATGTCAGTCCACCTACTATGTTGCAAAAGTCCAGCTTCAAAAAGAAGTGTTATATTTATTCATCATTCTAATATATTGGCCCTTGGTATTGCCTGCTTTAGGGGGTTTGAATGAAAACAGGCCCATTGTAGAAGATTTCTTCTTTTTTCTGGTAAACTGTAAGCAGCTGGCTTCTTGGATCGTTGGGAATACTTTGGCAATGGAAGATAAGGATAGGTTTACATCTGCCACAACCACTTTGGTAGTCTATTCTGGCAATGGAACAGACTACTGGAGTTAACCGTATCCATAGCCTGATACTACTGTGCACTGCTGGATCCCCACTGACTATAATGGGAACTGATGGAGATCCAGCTGCTTTTCGGGCAGCTTTCAGCCAAATACAGCTGCAAGCCACGGTATCGGTCTGGCCAAAAGCTAAATCTTATGCCGGCTCGTATCCCCGTTGGATCCCATTGTAGTCAATGAGGATCCTGTTGTATGCACAGTATCCTGCTACAGTCAGGTCCATAATTATTGGGACATCAGTCGCAATTCTAACATTCTTGCCTCTATACACCACCACAATGGATTTGAAATTAAACGAACAAGATGTGCTTTAACTGCAGACTGTCCGCTTTAATTTGAGGGTATTTAGATCCAAATCAGGTGAACAGTGTAGGAATTACAACAGTTTGTATATGTGCCTCCCACTTGTTAAGGGAACAAAAGTAATGGGACAATATGGTTCTCAGCTGTTCCATGGCCAGGTGTGTGTTATTCCCTCCTTATCCCAATTACAATGAGCAGATAAAAGGGCCAGAGTTCATTTCAACTGTGCTATTTGCATTTGGATTCTGTTGCCGTCAACTCTCAAGATGGGATCCAAAGAGCTATCACTATCAGTGAAGCAAAGGATCATTAGCCTGAAAAAAACAAAACAAACCCATCAGAGAGATAGCAAAACATTATGCGTGGCCAAAACAACTGTTTGGAACATTCTTAAAAAGAAGGAATGCATCGGTGAGCTCAGCAACACCAAAAGACCTGGATGACCACGGAAAACAACTGGTGAAGAAAACACAGTTGGCCAGATCAATAACACTTTCCAGGAGGTAAGTGTATGTGTGTCAAAGTCAACAAACAATCAAGAGAAGACTTCCCCAAAGTAAATACAGAGGGTTCACCTCAAGATGTAAACCATTGATGAGCCTCAAAAACAGGAAGGCCAGATTAGAATTTGCCAAACGACATCTAAAAAAGCCTTCACAGTTCTGGAACAACATCCTGTAGACAGATGAGACCAAGATCAACTTGTACCAGAGTGATGGGAAGAGAAAAGTATGGAGGAGGAAAGGAACTGCTCATAATCCTAAGCATACCACCTCATCAGTGAAGCATGGTGGTGGTAGTGTCACGGCGTGGACATGTATGGCTGCCAATGGAACTGGTTCTCTTGTATTTATTGATGATGTGACTGCTGACAAAAGCAGCAGGATGAATTCTGAAGTGTTTCAGGCAATATTATCTGCTCATATTCATACAAAGGCTTCAGAACTCATTGGATGGCGCTTCACAGTGCAGATGGACAATGACCCAAAGCATACTGCAAAAGCAACCAAAGAGTTTTTTAAGGGAAAGAAGTGGAATGTTATGCAATGGCTAAGTCAATCACCTGACCTGAATCCGATTGAGCATGCATTTCACTTGCTGAAGACAAAACTGAAGGGAAAATTCCCCAAGAACAAGCAGGAACTGAAGACAGTTGCAGTAGAGGCCTGGCAGAGCATCACCAGGGATGAAACCCAACGTCTGGTGATGTCTATGCATTCCAGACTTCAGGCTGTAATTGACTGCAAAGGATTTGCAACCAAGTATTAAAAAGTGAAAGTTTGATTTATGATGATTATTCTGTCCCATTACTTTTGGTCCCTTAACAAGTGGGAGGCACATATGCAAACTGTTGTAATTCCTACACCGTTCACCTGATTTGGATGTAAATACCCTCAAATTAAATCTCTGACTGTTAATACCCTCAAACAGTCTGCAGTTAAAGCACATCTTGTTCGTTTCATTTCAAATCCATTGTGGTGGTGTATAGAGCCAAAAATTTTAGAATTATGTCAATGTCCCAATATTTATGGACCTGACTGTATATATGGTTAACTCCAGTAGTCTGTTCTTCCAGAACAGACTACCAGGGTGGTTGTTGTAGATGTGAAACTACCCTTACCTTCATTGGCTGAATTATTACCAAAGATCCAAAAGGCCAACTGATTACAGTTTACCAGTAAAAAAGAAAAAGAAAAATCTTCTATGGACCGGTTTTCAACCAAACCTTCTAAAGCAGAACACACTACCGGAGTAGTTGCCGCAGATGTGAATCTACCCTAATTGTACTTTACTAAATGTCAGATGTAAACCTGATGGACTGTCAATCGGAAGAGATACAAATGACTTAAACCTATCCCTGGCAGGTATATACAGAAATAGGATATCATCAGTGTATCTCAACCTGAGTGCTATGTACAGTATGTATGTTGACCAGGGTGTTATAGTTTCAGAGAATACTACCTGAACCTCCCAACAGCCAGTAATAATATCCTGTTAGTGTAGAAATCTACTGGGAACGGCTTCAAGTAATTGGTATCTCTTCTGAATGACAATCCATATGGTTCACATATGAGATTCAAGAAAATACAATTAACTTCCCTGACCTAAATATTAAAAAAGATCCCAGAGGTCAAACTATCTATAACAGTTCACCAGGAAAAACAACCATGAGTAATCCTTTACAATAGACCAAACGCCATCCATACTCCCTCAAACAGGGAATCCCAATGAGCCAATACATTAGGCTACTTTCACACTCGCATTTGGTGCGGATCCGTCATGGATCTGCACAGACGGATCCGTTCAGATAATACAACTGCATGCATCCGTTCAGAACGGATCCGTTTAACATAGCCAAAACGGATCCTTCTTGAACACCATTGAAAGTCAATGGGGGACGGATCCGTTTGGCTCAGTTTCAGCAGACGGACACCGAAACGCTGCAAGCAGTGTTTTGGTGTCCGCCTCCAGAGCGGAATGGAGACTGATCGGAGGCAAACTGATGCATTCTGAGCAAATCCTTATCCATTCAGAATGCATTAAGGGCAAAACTGATCCGTTTTGGACCGCTTGTGAGAGCCCTGAACGGATCTCACAAATGGAAATCAAAACGCCAGTGTGAAAGTAGCCTTAGAATGAAGTGTAACTGTAAAACCTCTCTTTAAGGCCCTCAAAGGAGGTAACTTTATACTATACCTCTACAGAATCAGCAGACAGAGTGGATCATTTTTTAGCACAGAATTATTGAACAAAGTTGTTAACGTCTACCAATAAAAACGGATATGTTTTAGTTTATCGGTAAAGTTGGAGATTCTGCTCACCTGTCAGTGAACTATGCACATTATTCAGGAAACTAACATCACATAACTGCAGTGAAGTAGGTGAAGCTATTTTGATTGAACCAAAGTCCCACTTTTGCACCACCAAGAGACTGGCAGAAATTATGTAGCCACTGTTGAGTATACATAGATAATGTATAGGAGACAAAATGGCTGTCGAAATTCCATGACATTTCCCACGTGATGGAAAGAGCCTCAAGGTGGTTTAAATTTAGCATTTTGAATGCTGGATGTTCTGTCCCTTGTTGTCTGTCTTGCAACATTATAATAATCACTTGTGTTTGTGAAGTGAAAATTTGATAAAAATGAATTAATTCTAAAATACACCTACTGAAGCAACACAACCTCCCCCCCCCCCCCCAACCACCAATTACATCCATACAGCCAGCACCTGCTTATTGTAAAACCAATAAATGTTCTCTTCTGGAGCAAGCTGTTTAAAACATATCATTAACTCCGCGAGACTGGCAATGTTTCGATGCCGCAATGTATTCCATAGTAAAAAAAAAATTTTAAAAATCACTTGACGCATTCTTGGCATCTCCATCCCCGTTGTGGAGATTCTATTTCATTTATGAGGTCATTTTGTTTATTTTGTGCCGTGCTGTTATCAGAAGTCTTTTGTTTGGATTAATGAGCTCACTGACTAGTTTAGTAAGTAAAAACTGCCCGGCGGGCTCGCCACTTCCACACATTATAATGCTCTTGATCTAGACATGACACAGGATGGCTTCTCTGCAGCAGAACCTTGTGACCTTTTGCTGTCAATATCTCTACAAATGGCCATGTGGTCAAGGTATTACCATGTAGTAGACAGAGTACTACATGCTGGATACACAGCAGCAGATATAGGCTGTCAACAGGGTCATTTCCTTTATTAACAATATCCTAAAACAAGTCAAATCGAAACACCTTAACCGGTAAAACTATGGCCTTGGTATTAAAGACCATGAGCTTGTTCCTTATGAGACGCATAACCCCTTTGTTATTTTCTGCCTCTTAACTGCCAATACAGTACTTTGTCTGAAAATGGTACAATGCAAATTTACAGGACGCCGTCCTCTTAAGATACAGCAGTAATAGTTCCACAGGTCATTCTGCTCTTAGCACTAGGAAACACCCAACCAATGGTTATTTATAAAAAAAAAAAAAAAACATTTCAGATACATATCTTAGGCTACTTTCACACTGGCGTTTCTGGGTCCGCTTGTGAGATCCGTTCAGGGCTTTCACAAGCGGCCCAAAACGGATCCGTTTAGCCCCAATGCATTCTGAATGGATAAGGATCCGTTCAGAATGCATCGGTTTGCCTACGTTCAGCCTCCATTCTGCTCTGGAGGCGGACTCCAAAACGCTGAATGTAGCATTTTGATGTCCACCTGACGATGCGGAGCCAAACGGATCCGTCCTGACTTACAATGTAAGTCAATGGGGACGGATCCGTTTTCACCAACACAATATGATGCAATTGAAAACAGATCCGCCTCCCATTGACTTTTATTTTTTTGTTTATGGTAATGCAAACGGATCTGTTCTGAACGGATACAAGCGTTTGCATTATAGGTGCGGATCCGTCTGTGCAGATACCAGACGGATCCGCACCTAACGCAGGTGTGAAAGTAGCCTTACACATACTGTACATAAAACTTTCTGACCAAATGGAAGCCATGGTGACCCCACAAACATACAGCAGCTGTTTGTGGACCAAAAGTTATTGCCATTCTTTTTGTCATCTGTAGGATATTTACATCCATATTCATGCAAAATAAATACATAAATTTGGTACTGTCCTGTTCCTTCCATACATCAATATGTCACCCAAACTAAAAAGCTTTAATAACACATAAAACAACAGTAATTGCAGACTGAGGAGGAACCAGAGAATGGAGCCGCTTCCTTCAGATGGGGCCTTGTCCTACAATGCACGCTCTAAATTAACCCTTTGGTTTAGACTATAGGTCTGACTAGCATTCATTTTTCATTACCTATTGAGTTTTTTATAGATTGGACTCAAGTCCTAAGTGTGAAAAAATAATTAATAGACAAAAATCTGAGAACAAAGACATTTTTGAGCTAATAAATTGTCCTACATGTGCCGGAGCGGTAAAGCAGCAATTTCTTGGGAAAAACTGCTCATTAATTATAATTAGGCCAGATACAGCTCTTCCTAAATATACCAAGAGTGCAGGGAATGTTTCAAGAACATTACATGTAAGACAGGCAGCTCAATGGCTCAGAGTGACCCCTTAAAGCAAGGACTTCAGTAAATGGATACCCAATAAGTGGTAACGCATTCCTATGAAGACTTGCCCACTGCTGTATTCCGAGCTTATCAGGGACGATATACAGCACACCACTGAACAACTGGGTTCTCTACTGCACAACATATGACAGTCCATCATATACATGGCGGCATTCTAACAGCCACATTGTTCAAGAACCATGAAGCTTACCGAATCTCTGTTCTACACGTTCATCCCACGGAAAGTTAGTTTTTTCATTCTCATTCCGATCTTCTCACCTCCATTAGAGGCATATAGTCACCCACAGTTATTGTTGTTCTCTGTATGTATACAATGATATATCCCTCAGTGAGAATGGATATGGATGCTGTTTATTTTTATGAATACTTTCCGACCAAGGACAACATCTGCATGGCGTGCAAAATGGGGTCACTTGTGGGGTAGTTATACTGCCCTGGCAATTTAGGGGCCCAAATGTGTGAGAAGTACTTTGCAATCAAAATGTGTAAAAAATGGCCTGCGAAATCCGAAAGGTGCACTTTGGAATATGTGCCCCTTTGCCCACCTTGGCTGCAAAAAAGTGTCACACATCTGGTATCGCCGTACTCAGGAGAAGTTGGGGAATGTGTTTTGGGGTGTCATTTTACATATACCCATGCTGGGTGAGAGAAATATCTTGGCAAAAGACAACTTTTCCAATTTTTTTATACAAAGTTGGCATTTGACCAAGATATTTTTCTCACCCAGCATGGGTATATGTAAAATGACACCCCAAAACACATTCCCCAACTTCTCCTGAGTACGGCGATACCAGATGTCTGACACTTTTTTGCAGCCAAGGTGGGCAAAGGGGCACATATTCCAAAGTGCACCTTTCGGATTTCACAGGCCATTTTTTACACATTTTGATTGTAAAGTTCTTCTCACACATTTGGGCCCCTAAATTGCCAGGGCAGTATAACTACCCCACAAGTGACCCCATTTTGGAAAGAAGACACCCCAAGGTATTCCGTGAGGGGCATGGCGAGTTCCTAGAATTTTTTATTTTTTGTCGCAAGTTAGTGGAATATGAGACTTTGTAAGGAAAAAAGAAAAAAAAAGAAAAATCATCATTTTCCGCTAACTTGTGACAAAAATTAAAAAATTCTAGGAACTCGCTGTGCCCCTCACGGAATACCTTGGGGTGTCTTCTTTCCAAAATGGGGTCACTTGTGGCGTAGTTATACTGCCCTGGCAATTTAGGGGCCCATATGTGTGAGAAGTACCTTGCAATCAAAATCTGTAAAAAATGGCCTGTGAAATCCGAAAGGTGCTCTTTGGAATATGTGCCCCTTTGCCCACCTTGGCTGCAAAAAAGTGTCACACATGTGGTATCGCTGTACTCAGGAGAAGTTGGGCAATGTGTTTTGGGGTGTCATTTCACATATAACCATGCTGGGTGAGAGAAATATCTTGGCAAAAGATAACTTTTCCCATTTTTTTATACAAAGTTGGCATTTGACCAAGATATTTTTCTCACCCAGCATGGGTATATGTAAAATGACACCCCAAAACACATTGCCCAACTTCTCCTGAGTACGGCGATACCAGATGTGTGACACTTTTTTGCAGCCTAGATGCGCAAAGGTGCCCAAATTCCTTTTAGGAGGGCATTTTTAGACATTTGGATCCCAGAATTCTTCTCACACTTTCGGGCCCCTAAAAAGCCAGGGCAGTATAAATACCCCACATGTGACCCCACTTTGGAAAGAAGACACCCCAAGGTATTCAATGAGGGGCATGGCGAGTTCATAGAAATAATTTTTTTTTTTGCATAAGTTAGCGGAAATTGTTTTTTTTTTTTTTTTTTTCTCACAAAGTCTCACTTTCCGCTAACTTAGGACACAAATTTCAATCTTTCATGGACTCAATATGCCCCTCACGGAATACCTTGGGGTGTCTTCTTTCCGAAATGGGGTCACATGTGGGGTATTTATACTGCCCTGGCTTTTTAGGGGCCCTAAAGCGTGAGAAGAAGTCTGGAATATAAATGTCTAAAAATGTTTACGCATTTGGATTCCGTGAGGGGTATGGTGAGTTCATGTGAGATTTTATTTTTTGACACAAGTTAGTGGAATATGAGACTTTGTAAGAAAAAACAAACAAAAAAAATATATATTTCTGCTAACTTGGGCCAAAAAAAATTCTGAATGGAGCCTTACAGGGGGGGGGGGGGGGGGGGTGATCAATGACAGGGGGGTGATCACCCATATAGACTCCCTGATCACCCCCCTGTCATTGATCACCCCCCTGGTAAGGCTCCATTCAGACGTCCGTATGATTTTTACGGATCCATGGATCGGATCCGCAAAACACATGCGGACGTCTGAATGGAGCCTTACAGGGGGGTGATCAATGACAGGGGGTGATCAGGGTGATCACCCCCCTGTCATTGATCACCCCCCCTGTAAGGCTCCATTCAGACGTCCGTATGATTTTTACGGATCCATGGATCGGATCCGCAAAACACATGCGGACGTCTGAATGGAGCCTTACAGGGGGGTGATCAATGACAGGGGGTGATCAGGGAGTGTATATGGGTGATCACCCGCCTGTCATTGATCACCCCCCTGTAAGGCTCCATTCAGACGTCCGCATGTGTTTTGCGGATCCGATCCATGTATCCATGGATCCGTAAAAATCATACGGACGTCTGAATGGAGCCTTACAGGGGGGTGATCAATGACAGGGGGTGATCAGGGAGTGTATATGGGTGATCACCCCCCTGTAAGTCTCCATTCAGACGTCCGTATGATTTTTACGGATCCATGGATACATGGATCGGATCCGCAAAACACATGCGGACGTCTGAATGAAGCCTTACAGGGGGGTGATCAATGACAGGGGGGTGATCAATGACAGGGGGTGATCAGGGAGTGTATATGGGTGATCACCCGCCTGTCATTGATCACCCCCCTGTAAGGCTCTATTCAGACGTCCGCATGTGTTTTGCGGATCCGATCCATGTATCCGTGGATCCGTAAAAATCATACGGACGTCTGAATGGAGCCTGACAGGGGGGTGATCAATGACAGGGGGGTGATCAGGGAGTTTATATGGGGTGATCATGGGTGATCAGGGGTTAATAAGGGGTTAATAAGTGACGGGGGGCGGTGTAGTGTAGTGTGGTGTTTGGTGCGACTTTACTGACCTACCTGTGTTCCTCTGGTGGTCGATCCTAACAAAAGGGACCACCAGAGGACCAGGTAGCAGGTATATTAGACGCTGTTATCAAAACAGCGTCTAATATACCTGTTAGGGGTTAAAAAAAATCAGATCTCCAGCCTGCCAGCGAGCGATCGCCGCTGGCAGGCTGGAGATCCACTCGCTTACCTTCCGTTCCTGTGAGCGCGCGCGCCTGTGTGCGCGCGTTCACAGGAAATCCCGGCCCTCGCGAGATGACGCGTACATGCGTCGTCGTGCGCAGGGCTGCCGCCTCCGGACCGCACATCTGCGTTAGGCGGTCCGGAGGCGGTTAAAGAGTAATGAGGGGGGAGTCGCAGAGAGCGACGAGGAGAAAGCAAAGCTGTTAAATATTTTTTTCTCCAATGTATTCACTGAGGAAAATAAACTGTCAGATGACATGCCGAATGTTGAAATAAATTCCCCATTAAAAGTGTCCTTTCTGACCCAGGAAGAAGTGCAACAGCGACTTAAAAAGATTAAAATAGACAAATCGCCAGGACCTGATGGCATACACCCCCGTATCCTAAGGGAATTAAGTAATGTCATAGCCAGACCCTTATTTCTGATATTTGCAGATTCTATATTGACAGGGAATGTCCCACAGGATTGGCGCATGGCAAATGTGGTGCCAATATTCAAAAAGGGTCCAAAAACAGAGCCTGGAAACTATAGGCCGGTAAGTTTAACATCTGTTGTGGGTAAACTGTTTGAAGGTTTTCTGAGAGATGCTATGTTAGAGCATCTTAACAGAAATAAGCAAATAACGCCATTTCAGCATGGCTTCGTGAGGGATCGATCATGTCAAACAAATTTAATCAGTTTCTATGAGGAGGTAAGTTCTAGACTTGACAGCGGCGAATCAATGGATGTTGTGTATCTGGACTTCTCCAAAGCATTTGACACTGTACCACATAAAAGGTTAGTATATAAAATGAGAATGCTCGGACTGGGAGAAAACGTCTGTAAGTGGGTAAGTAACTGGCTCAATGATAGAAAACAGAGGGTGGTTATTAATGGTAAATACTCAGATTGGGTCACTGTCACTAGTGGAGTACCTCAGGGGTCAGTATTGGGCCCTATTCTCTTCAATATATTTATTAATGATCTTGTAGAAGGCTTGCATAGTAAAATATCAATTTTTGCAGATGACACTAAACTGTGTAAAGTAATTAACACTGATGAGGACAGTATACTACTACAGAGCGATCTGGATAGATTGGAGGCTTGGGCAGATAAGTGGCAGATGAGGTTTAACACTGACAAATGTAAAGTTATGCACATGGGAAGGAATAATGCAAGTCACCCGTACTTATTAAATGGTAAAACACTCGGTAACACTGACATGGAAAAAGATCTAGGAATTTTAATAAACAGCAAACTAAGCTGCAAAAAACAGTGTCAAGCAGCTGCTGCCAAGGCAAATAAGATAATGGGTTGCATCAAAAGGGGCATAGATGCCCGTGATGAGAACATAGTCCTACCACTTTACAAATCATTAGTCAGACCACACATGGAGTACTGTGTACAGTTCTGGGCTCCAGTGAACAAAGCAGACATAGCAGAGCTGGAGAGGGTCCAGAGGAGGGCAACTAAAGTAATAACTGGAATGGGGCAACTACAGTACCCTGAAAGATTATCAAAATTAGGGTTATTCACTTTAGAAAAAAGACGACCTTAGAGGAGATCTAATTAATATGTATAAATATATCAGGGGTCAGTACAGAGATCTATCCCATCATCTATTCATTCCTAGGACGGTGACTGTGACGAGGGGACATCCTCTGCGTCTGGAGGAAAGAAGGTTTGTACACAAACATAGAAGAAGATTCTTTACGGTAAGAGCAGTGAGACTATGGAACTCTCTGCCTGAGGAGGTGGTGATGGTGAGTACAATAAAGGAATTCAAGAGGGGCCTGGACGTATTTCTGGAGCTTAATAATATTACAGGCTATAGCTACTAGAGAGGGGTCGTTGATCCAGGGAGTTATTCTGATTGCCTGATTGGAGTCGGGAAGGAATTTTTATTCCCCTAAAGTGAGGAAAATTGGCTTCTACCTCACAGGGGTTTTTTGCCTTCCTCTGGATCAACTTGCAGGATAACAGGCCGAACTGGATGGACAAATGTCTTTTTTCGGCCTTATGTACTATGTTACTATGTTACATTTCTTGTGTCTGGTCATCATTTCTGTTCATAATTATTCCTGTGGCGCATGCTATGCCATGTAAAATAACACTGTAAAACAAACACCAAAAGGCGCTCCATAATGTGGTAACTGTTCAACAAATCCTCTGGGAAACAAACTGCTGCTCCTACCCGCTGAGTCTCCATGTGGGATACCAATGTTATGCTCAGTTGTTTGAAAATAATAAAATCTAGTTTGTTCAAAAGTAAGATAAAACATGTGTAAGGCTACTTTCACACTGCCGTTTCTGGGTCAGTTTCTGAGATCCGTTCAGGGCTCTCACGAGCGGCCACAAACAGATCAGTTTAGCCCCAATGCATTCTGAATTGATAAGGATCCGTTCAGAATGCATCAGTTTGGCTCCGTTCCGCCTCCATTCCGCTCTGGAGGCGGACACCAAAACGCTGCTCCTGGCATTGCGGAGCCAAACGGATCAGTTTACATTGACACAAATATGGTGCAATTGTAAACAGATTCTTTTTTGGGACAGAATAATGCAGACGGATCCGTTCTGAACGGATTCCAGCGTTTGCCTTTATTGGTGCGGATCCGTCTGTGCAGATACCAGACGGATCCGCACCTAACGCAGGTGTGAAAGTAGCTAACGCATTTCAGAGGCTATCGGCCTCCTTCCTCAGACACACAAAACTGCACAGAGATCATGGATCTAAAATCTGGAAAATGGAACCAGTCCAACGGAGTCAAGCATATAAAATATACATATAACAGTGCATATACGTATAAAGAGGTAAATAAACATCATCATCATATGTAACAAAATTGTAATTTCAAATATGAAGATACAAAATTCTGATTATTTAGGGATTATAAAGCTCAGTGGTAGCATAAGGCAATGAGAACAGCAACCTAGTTACTGGGCAGAGGTGGGTATTACTTAATTAAAAAATCAAAGACTGAAATAAGTGAAATAAATACCCGGTGAAGTATGGCGAATTGCTACTGCTACTATTTTTCAAAAGCTAAAGTACTGTAAAGTGAGCAACTTAATTAGCAGGTTTTCAGTGAATGTTGTGACAAAAAATATATAAAGCAAACCAACAACCTAATTACTTAAAATAATGCATGTGCACAGTCAACAACCCTTATATGATGCTTAATGACATCTTGAATTGATTTCAATCTTAAGGCTAGGTCTACACTGCAACATGTGCCACGTCTATGGTGTCGCACTGTGACATGCTGCAACTGCGACGCGACAGTCGCAGAAAAGTCCATATTGAATGTGTTTTTTGCGACTGTCATGTCGCAGTCGCAGCATGTCACATGTCACAGTGCGACACCATAGACTACCATTATAAAAATTGACAAAATGTCGTCGTGTAGACCTAGCCTTAACCTCAATGTGAATCTAAACTTCACCACACAGTGGAAAGTGAAAGGCATCACACATAGAAGGAAATGCCACAAGAGATAAAGGTTTATGGAAAGGGTTGTATGGCCCTTTCTAAGGCTCTGCACTGCGAGATCCATTGACGCATAGCCTCACAGCAAATACACACACATTTCATGGTGGTTTATGGCCACATGTTTTTACAGGTAAAATAAAAAAAGTGTGTCACATGTAAAAATACTGCATAAAATCACATGTGGCACACTACCGCTATGTGTGAACCCAGGCTAACTGTAAAGCTTCCCTTTAGTACCCACTCCCTAAATGATAACAAACGGTAAGAGATGGCAGCATGGTCTTAATAAATAGTCTACAATGCCTGTAATCCCAAACAGCAGCTAAAAACGTAGGGCTCATTCAGACGGCCGCATGTTTTGTTACGCATTTTTGCATAACAGGTGCGGACCCATTCATTTTAATGTGGCCGCAAAAGATGCGGACAGCATACTGTGTGCTGTCTGCATCAGTTGTTCCGTTCCGCGGAGCATGTCCTAGTATACGCATTTTGTACTAGTCGCTTCTGATGAATTTTCAGAATAAGTTGTCATGCAAACATGAGTAATAACATTATAGCTGCCCATTATATGACATGCATTCTGCATTTTTCACCAATGTACCCCTTTGTTGGCTGAATGTCATGAGGTCTCCCACACAGAGAAAATGAGATCCTGCTCCCCTATTTCCTTTAGCCCCCACTAAGAAGAGTGGCAGTATGGAAGACTGTACTGAGTAGTCTAACTGTGAATCCAGGACTGGGACGATGTAGGAAATTTACAGCCAGCAGTAGCATCTGTGTATGCATGTCTATTCTTCTCCTCTTCCTTCCCATAGACTTTTATGGGCAGCATATAATCTGACTCTTCAGTGAGCCGGTACGCCATTTTACTACTAATGATGGATTTTAGCTGTGAATTGAGGGTGAACAATCAGTGCCGGAGATGGGGGGGTAAAGACAACGTGGGTAATAAGTGGATAAGTGGCATTCTCCCTAATAAAATATAGCACACTGTTTCGTATATTCAGTCGTGCTATTGATTTTGCCATTTCCTAACTACTGTGCAAATTTAGAGAACACTGTAGATGGTCTTGTATATGCCTTGTGCACTGTACACTTGAATTAGCTGATGTGCTATTTATGGGTTGTCTGCCATCTTGGTTCCTTCTTCTCCTCTGATATAGTTCTCCTCATGCAACCTACATATCCATGATGCCTCTGGCTTTGAAGAGACATAGGGGGCACAGTCTCATAATGCTGTGCTTGCTATCTTCTGTGTCCTATTTAAGGGCAGCAAGTGATAGGTCAGTGACATAGGCCTCTTTCACACGGGCGTGACAGATTAGGTCCGGATGGGTTCAGTGAAACCTGCCCCATTTTGCAAGCAAGTTCAGTCAGTTTTGTCTGCAACTGCGTTCAGTTTTTTCTGCGCAGGTGCGATACGTTTTAAAGTGTTTTTCACGCGCGTGATAAAAAACTGAAGTGGTCATTAGCATTCAGACCATTTTCCCTCCGTTTTGAGGGGGGAAAAAGTGCGTTTGATAGTCTGAAAAATACAGTATACATTAATCTACTTCTTCTTCTGTTCTATAACATGCTGCTACCGATCAGGCACCATGTTCAATGTGACAGGTTCCCTTTAGGGCTCATTCAGACGACCATATCTGTATTCAAAACACAGATCCCGATTGTGTGCATTCACCCAGCCCATTGATAGAAATGCCTATTCTTGTCCGCAGTTACGGACAAGAAAAGGATGTGTTTTATCTTATTGTGGGGCCACGGAACAGAAGTACAGTGCTGTCCGCATCTTTTGTGGTCCCCCATGAAATGAATGGGTCAGCATCTAATCCGACTCAAATATACGGTCGTGTGAATGGACCCTAAAGCTGCATCTCAGAGGATACAGTGGAGACAGCAGCTACAGAAAGAGACAGTCATTGTAGCTAATCAATCTAGGGGCTCGGCCTATTATATCACTGCACTCATACCTTTAATTTTTAATGCCATATGGACCGGAAACTACACGTTTTATATATGAATTTGTCCGGGATTTTCAGTGCCACAGATTTCACCCTGTACATTGCAAAGCTAAAATCCATGGTGGAAATCAGCCTCATAAATTGACATGAGGCAGTTTTAAAATCCAGAACGCAGGTCAACTGAGTTGCCACACAAATCCTTGTTAATTGCTATGTAATATATGATTTTGTTTGTATATGTACCATCTGACTGTAAAGCGCTGCAGAATATGTTGGTGCTACATAACACACAACTCAGCAGCGTATCTGTTACATGTGAACATAGCCTTAGACGGGTCAGAAAATATGTCTTCAATAGCAGTCTATGCATGATGGGAAGCAAGGAGGGAAGACCTTAGTAGGTGAGGGCACGTGTTTGAACTGCTAAAAGGCATGAAGATGTAATCCTGTAGTTCACAGGAAGTCAGCCGCACAGAAGAGACTAACTTCCTGTCTACACATGACAGCATATGACCATAGGTGAAATGTGGCCCTGGAAAAAAATAAATAAAAGTGGCCCCCATATTGTAAACAGGTCCAATTTCATGGAAGGCAGGGCAAACACAAGACAGTGGGGCCAGCAATACTATATTGTGGCACATTGTACAACCCCAACAGGGCCAAATACCACAGTCCATCACAAAATACTGCCAGCAGCATCACTAGGTAGAATGTTACTTGTGAGTTAGAATTACATAACTAGAAAAGTGTGATTTTGATGATGATTTATTCTGATACTATGTGTTCTCCACTGATGGTTTGATCTGAATAGATATATCACAGTATGTGAAGTCACTGTGGAGTTATTATATTTTATTGGACATTTTATATCAATATGATATGTATCCCGTAATTTTTTTGGTATCTGGCTTTAAAGAGGACCTTTCACCTCTCCTGACATGTCTGTTTTAATAGCTTCATGCATTCCCCATGTAATAACAATACTGGAGCATCTGTTCTTATGTTGTTGTTATGTTATGTTGTTGTACAATTCCTTTATTATTCCTACTAGAAGTTATAAATGAATTGCTATTAGCCTTCAGTAAGGGTACAGAGGGGAGGTAACCAGTTGGGGGTGTACCTGCGCAGTCTAACTCTATCCAATCAGTGCTGCCATTTTCAGACTGTGCAGGTACACCCCCCTCCAAACTGGTTACCTCCCCTCTGTACCCTTACTGAAGGCTAATGTCACGACTGTGACTGATCCAGACAGGTCTGGGAGGAGAAGGTCGCAGCGACTTGCTACTCGCGATAGCTTGTGAGTTTGCTCTGTGGTTGAGGGTATGTCATCAGGGTTTTGCCTTGTGAACCTTTTTGTCCTGACTGGGAGTTTGTAGGCATCCTTCTCAGGTGAGTCCTGTCTGCCACTCCCAGCTACTATTTTAGTTTCAGTTTCACTTGCAGTCATTGCCAGATATAGTCCTTATTTCCAGTGCTATTCTGACCTTTGAAGGAGATCGTTTGATGGTATTGCTGTGGAGCTCTCGTCTGGTGTGGACTGTCGTTATTGGGATCACCTTCTCTGCTCGTGACTGGATAAGTCTATCTATGTTTGATTGTTTGTTTGTTTGTTGCTGTCTTCCCCTGTTGTTCTCCTAGACGTGAGTGATGGTGACTAGTGCTCCCATCTGCCTTTCCCCAGTCTAGTCTTGTTAGGGTGACTGAGGGTTTAGGCATCCTGCTCGCCGCACGGGTTCACACCCCGTCTAGGGTATCAGGGCAGACAGGTGCCAGCTTAGGGTTAGTCAGGGGTGACCGTTCTATTTCCCATCCGTAGATAAGGGTCCCCCTTCCCCTCCGTCTAGTGCGACACGACTGCTGCTGGGATAGCGGTCGTGACAGCTAATAGCAATTCATTCATAACATCTAGTAGAAATAATAAAGGAACGGCACAACATAGACCCATAAGAGCAGATGATCCAGAATTCGTATTACATGGGGAATGCATGAAGCTGATAAAAGAGGCATGTGGTGAAAGGTCTTCCTTAAAGGGGTTTTCCAACTTTTTATACTGATGACCTATCCTCTGGACATCAGTATCTGATCATAGGGGTCCAACACTCAGAACCCCACTGATGAGCTTTTTGAGAAGGAAGCAGAGCTCGCAGTAGTGCCTCGGCCTACTCTCTGCTTTTCCTAGGCCAGTGGCGTCACATTCATCGGTCACTTGGATTAGGCACAGCTCGGCACCATTGAAGTGAATGGTGCCGAGTACGATACCAAGCTCAGCCTCTATACAATCTACAGTGCAGTGCTTGGTAAGATGAGCGAAGGCTATTGTGCTACTGTGAGCGCTGGTGTCTTCATAAACAGCTGATTGGAGGGGGCCCAGGTGTCGGACCCCACCGATCAGATACTGATGACCTGTTACCCCTAAGCTGGATGTAATGCTGACATGATTTTAAAGAGTTGAAATAAAGCTTCATGGTGCTGGAATTTCCATTTGTCTTCTGAATGTCACGTTAAGCTTGAAATCCGGCAAGTGGTCCAAGTGCCTTCACTGTATGCCGAAACACCAACACAGCCTGGTGTTCTTCTGAAGTTGGTGATCTGTTGCTTTCTTTTCAGTTTCGTTTGTTTGTTTAATTTGGATACAGGAAAATTAAGATAAGAACATAATGAAGTAAAGTCATGTAGACATGGAGATTCATTATACAGTAACCTGTGATATGGAGATCAGATGTGAACATACACTTCACCGCATCATTGTTTGACCTTTATTAGCTGCTGGGTGAAGACTCTACCACTAGAAGATAATGCAGCAAGATATGAAGGGGCTTTGTTCTTTTCTATGGGGTTGTGCTATCTTTGACTCCTCCACAAATAGCAGAATAGGGAGTGTCAGAGGAAGCATCCTATTGTCGAGTTCTGTAATTAGCGATAATGTACATGTTCCTTCCAGAGATTCAAAATACAGGAGGCCTGATGTGTGGACACCATCATTATGTAAAACACGTATGATAACACGTAAGTTGCTAATTATATTTTTGCAGTGTCACAAAGACCCTTGGTGAATCTGTGCTTCTATCTGAAATCACTAAAGTCTTCTGCTGACTGAGCATAGGAAAGCTCTGTGATTTCATTAACGATGGAACGGGGAGTTGCAAGGAGGTTCCAGGACCTTGAATTGTTAACAAAAGGGAAGTTGTCTGCACCAATATGTCAATTAGCCACAAGTCATGTGAGTAAACGCTATCTACAATTAACTATATCATGACTTTACATTCTTACTTGGTATGATATTAAATGCTCTTCCGTCAGAAAAAAGAGCTGCATCACAGGACTCTGGCAGTCGGAGACTTACAGTAGATGTGATGGTGGCACCTGTGTCATATAAAAAAGACTCAAGCTGCAACTTCCTTCATCCAGCAGTAAAGTGAAGGAATTGGCATTGAATCTTGTGTTTTATCTGAATCACCTTTAACGTTAAGGCACATTTACATCGGCTGAACCATTGTTTGTATGAACATTAATTTCCAACTATCTCCACTTGTAAACATATTCAGCGATCAAATGATCATTAAGCATTGATCACATCTTTTATGTGGACTTTAAAGTCATCAGTTGTCGGCAACACATCCTCTGGAGCATGCAAATGTAACTAAATGAGTGCTAATCCACTTGCTAGGTCATCGATTGGCACTGGTTACTATCAGATTATCTGCTGATGTAAACTGGCCCTTAGTTTGATTTTCCACTAGAGATGAGCGAATCGATTAGTCTCATTAGCAGCAGGGCTTCTTCACCTGAGGGGGGCTGTCTCCGTCAAGAAGCACCCAGACAAAGCAGAGCCTGGGCCCTTGCTCTGCTAACTGGAGCATTGGTACGGGCAGGAAATTGTCATAGCAGGGGTAAATATCCGACCCTGTCAATAATGTGGCAGTTGGGCGCTTCTTCTCCTCTGGGGACAGCCGACATCAGGTAAAGAAGCCCTACTGATGAGATGAATCGATTTGCTTATCTCTATTTCCAACCAAACATATTGTAAAGACCACAATGAGATTTTATGGATGGTGCTATCTGCTGCCTCATCTACACATGCATAATATGAACCTACAGAAGAGCCGACATAAAACCGAAGAGCTCCACTGAGGGCTGGGTGAGGCTCCACCACTGACAATACTTTACTCGCTGTTTCACTGACTGAATTCTTCCATAAAAGATGCTGAATTTGGAGGATTTAATAACAGCAATTTCAATATGTCTCAGGGATGGCGTTTGTCGGCCTTCTTTATCTTTATCTCTAGAATAGAAAATGTTAGTGCGACCAAAATAGATTTGGAGACAGCAGGATAGGCTTTAATGCGGATGGTTACCAAGGTAGTTGAGCAATGCAGATTACAAAGTGCGTCTGCATCCCCAGCTTGATTAACACACAAGTCAAAAGTAATTAAATGTGATCCTTCGCCGTCATCCTTCAACCTAAATGGGGGCTTCAACCCATGTGTGTAGCAGAAGTTATATGTCCATCACATATCTCAGGAAATAGGTGAGGACTTTACGGATTCTGCTATGCTTCTGCTACATGACTTTAGATGAAAAACAATGCCAGGGAAAATGTCCTGAAACTTGACATTTCAGGGCATGGATACAGAAAACAGGACTTAGAAAAATATATACTCAGTCATAGTATGAGATAAAGAGGATGGCCAGTATGGTTACAGTGCTCTTACCCACTGTATGGGCCCTTCATTGCGACTTCAAGGGTCATAACTATGTGCCAAGTGCAAATGGCTCCAAAGAAAGGGATGGAAATAAGCCCAGGAGAGTGGAGGAAGCTTTGAGCACTGGTGAAATGATTACCAAGAAAACAGAAAAAATACTGAAAGGGAAAATCCTCCTATGTCCAACCTCTGCTCACCCAACAAGGCCCCCAAAGCACAAGGATTCCAGGTCTATAATGCGATTAGCCTGATGGGAAATATGAAATAGGGTGTTCAAAGGGACACTTAAAGCAGAGAACACTCAGGGCAGAAAATTGAAGGAACTATAAAAACTAAAAATAAGCCCAAATCCTCTATCCCTTACAAACGATCCCCATCCTGCTTAAACATAAGGACATCGATACATTGGAGAAAGCGCTTAGATCATTTCTTTGGGGGGGGGGGGGGGGGGGAATCCAGAATTTCCCTAGCTAAACTGCAAATACCGAAAAATTTAGTGGGGCTAAATTTTCCGGACATAAGAGCATACAATCTGGCAAGCCTTTTAAGACATAGCCTAGATTGGATATTTAAAACACATTATTATACCAATACCAACAATTGGTAGCTCCCTGGTCAATTTCAGCTCTGCCGCACACTAAATATTGTGCTATGCCCCCTGAGGCAAAAGGAAGTCTCCTAATAAAGGATACTGTGGCGAGTTGGAAAGCAATTCGTAAATTGTTCTCACTGCCCTTCACTCTTTCTTAGCACATAAACTTATGGGGCCACCCAGAATTTCCAGCAGGGAGAGAAGCTAAACACTTCAAAAAATGGAAAGAGTTGGGGATCAACAATGTTAGAGATATGTGGGATACACAAAAGGGAAGATATCTCAAACATGGGGAGTTTGTAGAGAAATTCCCAATGTTACAGAATCAACACCCTTTGGGGGACTCACAAGTCAAGGAATTTCTAATTAAACGGGTCTTAAACCTAACAAGGGAAATGGGAATGAAATACTTTGACCTACTGATGGGTCAGGGACTTAGGAAAAAAAATAAATAATCGCTCTCAGAGCTGTATGGGGGATTGAGAGATATGAAGCAGAGACAAATAGCGGAAAGCCTCTTCTCACAATGGAGAAAAGAATTCCCATCAGTAGACACAAAACAGATCATTCTGAAAGGGTGGTAGACAATTAGGAAAGTGACGCCGAATGAGGATTGGAGGGAGACGTACTTTAGGATGATACATAAAGCTATCTATGGCTTTCGTTTTGCCTCTCGGGTGCCTCAAACAGACAGAATCACAAAGTGCCCAAAATGTCCTGAACATGGCACAGATTTATATCATGGTTGTTTGGTCTTGTCCGGAGACTAAAAAGTTTTGGACATCGGTCATTTTCCAACTTAAACGCCACCCAAAAGTGGAAATCTCACTTATTCCAGAGCTTCTATTATTATTCCAGGTGGTCCCCGAGGGGCAAAAAATAGCCCCACTTGTATATCTACTGATATTAGCAGCCAAAAGGTGCCTTTTTAGAGAATGGCTCAACCCTACAGTACCCTCCATGAGTGGTGTTTTTCTGCACACTAAGTCATGTTTTTTGCTTGAGAGGGCAGAAGCAGAGCAGAACAAGGGGAATTGGGTCAATATCTTTTTCAACAGATGGGAAGCTTTCATAAAAATAGCCCTAAGCAATAAAGAGCTAGTGGAGACAATGAAACCCTTTATATATTCGGAGTGGTACCTAAAAAGGAGACTATTAAATACCCTGGGGATTTTGCAGATAGACTGATAAATGGGAAAAATTCAGCGGATAAGACATTAGGGAAGTGCTTGTTCTGTCAAGGCATGTACCAAATGTAATATTTGATATATACAATATGTGTATTATGCAAAGTTTTATTAATGGCATTGTAATCACCTGCATTGAAAAGAATTGAAAAGATACGATTTATATATCTCAATAAAGATGATATTTGAAAATAAATAAATAAAAAGGAAAAATCAGCGCTGAAAGGCCAAGCTACTGTATCTGCTTCACCATCCTATAGGTCCTTGGATGACTTATACCTATGAGTTATGACATCATCAAAGCCCATAGGTATCCAGCAAACACTTAGCCGGATGCCATAACTAAAGAAGCATCAGCCAAGAAATCTATGAATTAGCCAGACAAGGATCCCACTCTCCATATAACGTCTGCTAAACACAGATTACCAAGTCAGAGGCTGCTCAGTGCACACAGGAGGAATGACGTCAGTCACATCTAAAGTCACAGTCAGAAAGCGAGAGAAGATCACAGCTGGGCATATCTACCCAAACACATGATGTGATACTGAGCATCATATAAATGGCCTCCTCCCTCCAATACTCTACCCTGATCATTGTCCCGAGACTTGGGGACGTAAATCTACAAACAGTGAGAAAATAATGTGCAGGTAAATGTTATAGGCCCTGTGATGCCCTGGTAATGCATTCTGAGTGATGAATCTGACAATCTATGACAGATACACTGTAAAGTAAACAGATGCACATTTGTCCATAAACATGAGCTTGGAACGGGATGGAGTTCGGCAGAAAAATTAACATAAACACAGTTAATTATACACAGCTAAAACACTTCAAATGACTGAATCTTACAAAAATATGCAAGGTAGCTGCTGTTATACTGGCTGCTGGTGTCAGGCACGCGAGTGGGAGAGTTCACGATAAAATGTACTCATGAATTATAGATCATCAAAACAGTTAAACAATCCAAGAACCCAACATCCATCTTAACTCCAATCTTCCACATCATCCATACATAAAAGAAATAAGACTATCTAAAATGGCCAACTCGCAAATCCATACATACAGTATATATATGTATTCTGGTAACCTCCTGTTACACACTGCCAATACCAGATCACAGGGCTTATTCCCTCTAAAATCCAGTAACATGCCGCCACCAGGAGATTATAGGGTTTAAGTCCTCCTGTATCGTGCCCCCACCACCAAATGACAGGGTTTATTCCTCCTAACCTCCAGCTACATGCCACCACCTGAAGATTACAGGGTTTTTATCCTTGTGTAATATGCCCTCATTACCAGATCATAGAGTTTATTCCCCCAAAAATCCAGTAACATACCTCCACCAGATCTCAGGGTTTGTTCCTTCTAACCGCCAATAACTTGTTGGCATCAGGAGATTACAGAGTTTATGTCCTCCTGTAACATGTTCTACCTCCACCTGTTTCCCCTTCTCTTGTACAGTCTGTCACTAAGCTAGCCATGTTCATTGTTTTTGTATTATGTATGAATATAATAATACATAACACCTTTACCTTTTCATATATACACAGCACCCTGGAATTAAAGAGGTTATCCAGGCCTGACTGTGCATGCACAACTCGCGTACATTGTGGGTAGTAACCAGCCTAGAATCACATGCTGAATGTATGGCACGTGATGCAGGGGTGCGCATCACAGCCCCGGTAAGACATTGATCATGATTTCTATACATACACATTCACAGGGTCGACAGAAGATCACAATGTTTATACTCCCACCTAACCTTGTGACAAATACCACCACCCCACCTCCTGTCCACATGACACCACCAGCAGATCACCCTCTTTTGCAATTACCTCCTATTCTTTACCAAGACCTTCAGATTATCTAAGTGCCATCATCTACAGAGCCTGAATTTACAGCCTGCCATTACCTACTGACTTTCCTGCACCGCTGTTTCATGGCAGGATGCTACACCCATATTATAAATTATCTTGTCTTCTACGGAGATAGATCCAGTGTATTTGAATGAACCCTGAGTAGCACCTGCCCCAGTCTCACATTTAGAAGAGCAGGTCCTCTTCTGAGGATTCTCTGTGGAGAGTGCGGAGACGCTGAACGCAGAGCAAACAATGTTTGTTTATCACTAATGATATTTGCATAATTAATCTGTCAACATTACGATACATAAATATTCATTGTGGATTCCTGACGTCCTGCTGTTACCCGAGTGGAGAGCGCACCCCCCCAGTGCAGCAGCCTTTTACTATCATTCTTGAAGACATGATCAGCACCGCAGTACAACCTGCCAACGCCAAAGGAGACCATAAAACCTACTGTGATACACGGCAAGGACGCAGCAGCTTTAGTGACAGGAAAGCAAATGAAACAAGAATAGAAAAAAAAATATTCAGCTTGTGGCATGGGGTACCTAACATCCATCATTTGGGGTGCAAGGATTACCTTAATCCTCAGAACGCAAATACAGTTGAATTCAAATGGCCGGGTAGGGAGCTGTTAGCTTCTTGCTCCGCCATTCATTCTAATAAAATACAGACCTGCTTGCTATGAGATACCGAGACGTCACTGCATCACCTCCAGCCGTGCAGGGATCCAATCCCAGTCTCTCATAGACTAAAGGCTTGAAAATACTGAGCAACATTGTTTGTCGTAGGAATGGGGGTTGCTGAGTATTAGTCTTATTTACTGTATATCCTGCACCATAATGCACACTTTTTCCCCCTCAAAAGTGGGGGGGAAATGGCAATGCGTCTTAAAACGCAAATACTAGTGAGTGCTTAGATTATGGAAGCGCTCACTTGTACACAGTAGAACCAGGGGCAGTGAATACAGTGCACTTGGATCTGGCTGTACTCGCCTCTCTCTCGTCTTCTTCTGCCGGGACTGTGCTGTGACCTGAAAGTGCGCAGTATGACCTGACGCTGTGCAAAGCCAGGTCACAGCACAGCTGGATCTGAATGTAGTAGCATGGTCCAGAGTAAGAGAGGCAAGTTATTTTATTTCATGTCTCATCTGGGGTTCTGATGAGGAAAGGAGGTCTGATGAGCAATGGGGGTTTGAGTTGGGGGTTCAAATCACTACTTAATAGGAGTGCACTACGAAGGCACCATTGTTGACTGGCAGGGCAGTAAGTGCACCAATACTGAATGTAAGGGTACTAACTGCAGACTATTAGAGATTGGAGCACTATTACTGTGTGGAGGGCACAAAGTTGGTGAAGAGGCACTATTACTGTGATGGGAACCTGCAGTGGGGGGGGGGGGGGCACAGGGAGCAGCAGTTCTGCTGAATGGGGGCATTATTACTGTGTCAGACACAAAGAGGCCACTATTGCTGTGTGGTGCTTTAACCTCTTCCCGACATGTGATGTACTATTATGTCACATGTCAGGTCTTTAAAGATGGCGCCCGCTTCCAGATATGCTCTGACTCCCCCAATGCCGTGATCAGAGGAGCCGGAGATTTTGCGTTGCAGCCCTTGTCATAGTCTATGACACGAGGCTGCTGCACAGTCCTTCCTATGGAGCCCTTGCCTGTAATAGGGCTCCATAGTAAAGTAGTAGTCATAGGAGTCTATGATAACACATGATTGATTGTTAGGTCTCTTTCAGACGGGTGTTGTGGGAAAAGGTGCGGGTGCGTTGCGGGAACATGCGTGATTTTTCCGCGCAAGTACAAAACATACAATGAAATATCGTCATGTTTGGTACCCAAACCCGAACTTCTTCACAGAAGTTTGGGTTAGGTGTTCTGTAGATTGTATTATTTTCCCTTATAACATGGTTATAAGGGAAAATAATAGCATTCTGAATACAGAATGCATAGTACAATAGCGCTGAAGGGGTTAAAACATTTTTTAACTCACCTTAATCCACTTGCTCGCGCAGCCCAGCATCGCTTCTGTCTGTCTTCTGTGCAGGAAAAGGACCTGTGGTGATGTCACTCCGGTCATCACATGGTCCATCACATGATCTTTTACCATGGTGATGAATCATGTGATGACCGCAGTGACGTCACCACAGGTCCTTTTCCTGCACACAGCACAGAAGAAGACAGAAGAGATGCCGGCTGCGCGAGCAAGTGGATTAAGGCGAGTTAAATTATTTTTTTTATTTTTTTTTAACCCCTCCAGCGCTATTGTACTATGCATTCTGTATTCAGAATGCTATTATTTTCCCTTATAACCATGGTTATAATAATAATGATCGTGTCTCCATCCCGATCATCTCCTAGCAACCGTATGAAAATCGCACCACATCCGCACTTGCTTGCGTATGCTTGCGATTTTCACACAGCCCCATTCACTTCTATGGGGCCTGCGTTGCGTGGAAAACGCACAATATAGAGCATGCTGCGATTTTCACGCAACGCACAAGTGATGCGTGAAAATCTAGAAATGAATGGGTCCTGATTCAGTGCGGGTGCAATGCACCTCACACATTCTTCACGCATCGCATGCGTGCGGAATACTCGCCCGTGTGAAAGGGGCCTTATAGTTCCTAATGGGAAGTATAAAAAGTGTAAAAGAAAAAAAATCTATATTTTACAAATAGAAGAAACATAAAAGTTCAAAATAACCCCCCTTTCCACAAAATCAGAATAATTTTTTTTAGAAAAATTAAAAATACACATCATGGGTATCACCATGTGAGTAAAGGGTCAAAATGGCCAATTTTCCATTTTTTGGGTTGCTTTTTCGCCTACAAAAAATGTAATAAAAAGTGATCAAAAAGCCGTATATACCCCAGAATGGTATCAATAAAAAGTAAAGATCACCTCGCAAAAACTGAGCCCTCATACAGCTCTGCACACATAACTACAAAAAAGTTATAGGTATCAGAATATGACAGCAAAAACGCAAGGGAAAGTATACATATGTGGTATTGCCAGATTCATACTGAGCAGGAGAATGAAGATCACAAGTCAGTTTTACCACATAATGAACGCCGTAAAAAAAAAAAAAAAAACGGTAAAACTGTGGCAAAATTTTCCAATTCCACCACTTTTGGAATTTTTCACACTTCCCACTACATTCTATGCAATATTAAATGGTGGCTTTGGAAAGTACAACTTTGAAAAATAAAAAAGTTCTGGGCTCTAAAATGAACATTCTACCCCTCCGGTGTAGAAAGGGTTGATAGTATATGAGGCACTAATTGGGTCAGCAAACTCTGTAGAGAGGAGTAATAGCCAGAAGAAGTGGTCATGGCAGTCTAGGGCAAATAGAGGCAAAAAGGGAAAGATGTCACCTTTGCACTGGAAACAACTGTGCTGTATTCACAGCATGCTTATAAAGAGTCTGTGTAGTGCTAGCATGGGACCACTGTATGGTGATATTATTGGTTACACTAGTATTTGCGGTAGTTACTGTATATGTGGTCTTGCTGTGATGTATTTATCTGTTCCTTGTATAGTGGTAAAGTCTGGCATGCATATAACTGAATTATTCACAAATATGCTGTTATATAATGTATACATTAAAGGGAGTCTGTCACCACATTTTAGCATGTTAGACGTTAAAATAGGGTTATGTGATCTACCCAGAACATAAAAACGGTACCTTTGTTGTAGAAAACTGACTTTTCTTTTTGCCGAAAATGAACTTATAAGATTATGTTCTGAGCCCTCTCAAGTGCCCAGGGGGGTCTCTCAATCCTCGGAGCCCCAGGCAGGCACCTCCTAAACGGCTCATAACCCCGCCCTCCGTGCGCCTCTGCCCGCCCGTTTACTCCCCTCCCCTGTCCTTTTCCACTGCTGCTGTGCGGTCCAAATCGTAGCGGGGAAGTGTTGCAAATGATTTGTGGTCAGAGCTGATGTCTAGGTACATTTTCCAGGCTTTACACTGCTAATTATCATTACAAACTAATCTCCAGCGGCACTATACTGAGGCAGTGTACCCTATCATGTTTTCTAAAAGTTGCTTTACACAGCTGAAATGCAGTCATTAGATTTGCTTTCGGGCTTGTGCCCCATTCTTTTTAGATCCTAGCAAATGTCCATTGTCATGTGGCTGAAATCCAAGAGGAAACCAAGCAGAAGTTTAGTTTGTAACTGTCAATGTGGTACATGACTGAACAATGGAAAGAGCCACTATTTCTACTGTATGTATGCCATTATGTAGATGTTCTTCCTGTCAGTCAGTAGTGCTCTCCTCTGTATAATCCATGGAAGGCAGAAAGACGGAACAGACTAAATATACTTGTGTGTGCCAAGCTGGATGGCTACAGACCGCTCTCCATAAATATAAACTGTAGGTAATTTTTCAGAATAAGCTGCATGTGTACACATGAGGAATATCACTACCTCTAGCTATTATATGAGTTGTATCTGGCATTTTTCCTTGTGCAATCTGTTTGTAATTGCTATTTTTGAGCAGGTGGGCAGAGACTAGCTGTTTTTATGTCTGCTCGTACACAGGATATGAAGAAACAAGAAAATCTGCTTGCTCACTCTCTGTAGCTCCCCTTCAGAAGAGCAGTAATGGCGGACAGTATGCTGCAGCTTAAATGTGAATCCAGCAGTTAACTGAGGCTACTTTCACACTAGCGTTTGATCGGATCCGTTCTGAACGGATCCGATCATATTAATGCAGACGGAGGCTCCGTTCAGTACGGATCCGTCTGCATTAATAACTTAGAAAAAATTCTAAGTGTGAAAGCAGCCTGAGCGGATCCGTTCAGACTTTCAATGTAAAGTCAATGTGGGACGGATCCGCTTGAAGATTGAGCCATATGGTGACATCTTCAAGCGGATCCGTTCCCATTGACTTACATTGTAAGTCTGAACGGATCCGCTCGCCTCCGCACGGCCAGGCGGACAGCTGAACGCTGCAAGCAGCGTTCAGCTATCCGCCTGTCCGTGCGGAGGCGAGCGGAGCGGAGGCTGAACGCCGCCAGACTGATGCAGTCTGAGCGGATCCGCTCCATTCAGACTGCATCAGGGCTGGACGGAGGCGTTCGGGTCCGCTCGTGAGCTCCTTCAAACGGAGCTCACGAGCGGACCGACGAGCGCAAGTGTGAAAGGAGCCTAAAGCAGTACATTAATGACAACGAAGCAATAGTCTCTCTACCTGTGCCTGTCTGCAGCATCTCCTCCCCCTCCATAAACTTCTATGCAATCTGATACAGTGGCATGCAAAAGTTTGGGCGCCCCTGCTTAAAATGACTTAAAGTTACTGTGAAAAGGTAAGCGAGTTGAAGATGAAGTCTCCAAAAGGCATAATGTTAAGGCCTCATGCACACGACCATATGTATTTTGCAGTCCGCAAAAAACGGATCCGCAAAAAATATGAATGACGTCCATGTGGATTCCGTATTTTGCGGAACAGAACAGCTGGCCCATAACAGAACAGTACTATCCTTGTCCGTTATGCGGACAATAATAGGATATGTTCTATTTTTTTGCGTAACGGAAATATGGACATACGGAAACGAAATGCACATGGAGTAACTTCCGTTTTATTTTTGGGGGCGGACCCATTGAAATGGATGGTTCCGTATAAGGTCCACAAAAAACCCCCCCAAAAAACGGAACGGACACGGAAAGAAAATACGTACGATGAAGTACACATTCTAAGCAATATCAGTGTATTATTTTGGTTTTGTACAATTTTAGAGTGTAAAAACGAATGGAGTATCTTGCAAAGTAAGGAAACCTAGGGAGATTTGAGTTCTCAGATGACTTTGACTGATCTCTAAGACCTTAAATAGCCTTTTAGGGTTAAGGCTTCTTCTTAAAACATTGTTAGGAAAGGCCAGGTGATGCAAATTTCACAGTGCTATAAATACCAAGAATCCCCTAATCGCGTCCCAAAAGACAGCACCCATGGCTTCTTCTAAGCAGCTGCCTAACACTCTGAACATGAAAATGAGTGAGGCCCACAAAGTAGGAGAAGGCTATAAGAAGATAGCAAAGTGTTTTCAGGTTGCCATTGCCCCAGAAATATAATTAAGAAATGTCAGTTAACAGGAACAGCAGTGGAGGTCAAGAGAAGGTCTGGAAGACCAAGAAAAATTTCAGAGACAGCTGCTTGTGCGATTGCTAGAAAGGCAAATCAGAACTCCCACTTGACTGTAAAATACCTTCAGGGAGATTTAGCAGACTCTGCAGTTCTGGGACATTGTTCTACTGCTCAGCGACACCAGGACAAATATGGCAATTCATGGAAGAGTCTCCGGAGGAAAGCCAGAATTAGTACTTACCGGTAATTCATTTTCCATGAGATCACCCAGACGGCCATACAAGGAGATTGTCCCCTGACCTCTGTAGGGGCAGGAAGCAGAGAAAGGTTTAAATACCCCTCCCACCACCAAACACCAGTGCTTCCAAAATACCACAGTAAAAGGTGGTGGATACACACGTGAAAAGAATAAATAGGAGAAGATATTTCTTCATATCAACCCCCAAGTAACGAACAGGGAGGGAAATACGGGCCGTCGTGGTGATCTCATGGAAAATGAATTACCGGTAAGTACTAATTCTGGCTTTCCATAGCATCACCACGACGGCCATACAAGGAGGTATATCAAATATGAATTTAAGAGGGGACACAGACTGAAGGACTTTTTGTCCAAAAGACATATCAGTCTTTTTGAAAAGGTCCAATCTATAATGCTTGGCAAAAGTATGGATGCTGGACCAAGTGGCTGCCTTATAGATCTCCTCAAGGGAGACACCCGCTCTTTCTGCTTGAGAAGACGACATTGCCCTAGTAGAGTGGGCTCTGATATTATCAGGGCAAGAAAGATTCTGTAAGGAATAACAAGAAGCGATGGTAGCTTTAATCCATCTGACAATGGAGGACTTGGAAACTTTCTGACCCTTGTTTCTTCCTCCAAACTGGATAAAGAGGCAGTCTGACTTCCTGAAGTCTTTTGTGGTTTCTAAGTAATCAAGCACTGCCCGTCTAACATCAAGTGAATGAAGGGTAGATTCCCAATCATAAGACGGGTTGTTAAACAGTGAAGGTGGGCGTCAATTTTAGGGATGTATTAAAGGTCCTAGCCTCTTCCTGATCAAAAAGAAGCCGGTTTTTGGAAGGATTTGGCAACTCCTAGCCGTTTCTCCGGATCTGCCCATTCATCCAAAATCATCCCCTTGATGTTATCATTAATAGGGAAGACTTTGGACTTCTTCACCCTGAGACCTCGGAACATCTCATCTTGTACTGATGGAGTAGAATGCACCTCCTCTACCCCCATAGTAGCCCTAACGGCTTTTAAAAGCTCGGGCAAATCTTCAGAAGAGAAATAAAATTTCCTTCGGCTCTCTGAAAATTCTCGCTCAGAGAGTTTATCTTCATCCTCCATATATCTAGAAGAGGAAGCCAAACCACCAAACTTAATCGTCTGATTTGTGGCGTTTGGCGGGGGGGCTCTGTAAAAACGGGTTTCTCTGTTTGAAGTGTAGAAATGGCCGCAAAGGAGGATTTAATCTCTTCCTGCATAATAGATCTAATTTCGTCCATGAGGGACGGCTGTTCCTCACGGACAATTTTAGAAATGCAGTCCCCGCACAACTTCTTAGGATGGTCGTCAGGTAAACGTTTAAAGCATGAAATACACTTTGGAGATTTCTTGGGCTTTCTCAGAGGATCTTTAGCAGTCTGGAACAGCCAAGAAAAAAACTCATTAGAACCAGGGAAAATATCCACAATAGTGTGCCCAGGTGAGAGAAGAAGAAAAAACTCTCCCCTATGGGGAACTTACGGACGGCAGGCTAGAGGCCTCAGTGTGCTCAGACGCAGACATCCTGGAGGATAGCCAGAGAGAGTAAGCACTCCCCGCAGGACGCTGCAGCAGGGGGATCCATTTGAATTCTCCCGCCTCCAGAAGCCGGCTGCCGTTCGCGTCACTTCCGGTAACATCACTGCTGGCCGGAAGTGACGAATTTGTATAGCGCCCATGGCAACCCGGTGTGGCTTTGGTAAACCAGCGGGCGTTTTGCACTCCGGGAGCAGGCCCCAGATCAACCGGAGGAGAGTCTCTTCCTCTCCCCCCTGCCCGGCGTTAGTACAAGACCGCGGGCTGACAGGGGGGTCCCGCCGAAGCAGGTACGCGACTCCACATCCAATTCAGGACCTTCATCTCCACGGCGGCTGCACATGGAGACCTTTCTCCGCCCCTGTCCTCTGTAGGGACAGGAAACACTGGTGTTTGGTGGTGGGAGGGGGGTATTTAAACCTCTCTCTGCTTCCTGCCCCTACAGAGGTCAGGGGTCAATCTCCTTGTATGGCCGTCGTGGTGATGCTATGGAAAACCTGTTCTGCGTCCTCACCACAAAATTCGGCATCAGATGTTTGCAAAAGAAGATCTAAATAAGCTTGATGCATAGAACTCTTTGGCCACAATGAGCAAAGGTTTGTTTGAAGAAAAAAGGGCTCAAAATTTCATGAAAAGAACACCTCTCCAACCATTAAGCATGGGGGTGGATCAATCCTGGTTTGGGGTTGTGTTGCAGTCAATGGCACAGGGGACATTTCACGGATAGAGGGAAGAATGGATTCAATGAAATTCTAGCAAATTCTGGAAGCAAACATAAAAGCTGAAGTTGAAAATATGATGGCTTCTACAAATAGATAATGATCCTAAACATACCTCAAAATCCAAAATAGAGTACCTCCAGGCGCAAGCTGAAGGTTTTACCATGGTCCTCACAGTCCCCTGATCTGAACATCATTGAAAATCTGTAGATAGACCTCAAAACAGCAGTGCCTTTAGAGGCATTCAGTTATTCATTCTGTCATAATAGAAGTCTATGGGCTGCAAAACAGATCCGTCCCGTTTCCATTATGCAGGAGATGACTCCCTTCAATGATAGAAACGGGACGGATCCGTTTTGTAGCCTATAAACACTTCTATTATGACGGAATGAATAACGGAATGCCTCTAACGCAATTCACCTTTTACCATTAAATGAAGCGTGAACTAATTTCAAAATATGAAATTCACTCATCTCTACTATTCATTTATGGGGAAAAATGAAACCAAACTTTAAAAATGCCTGAATAGTTAAAACATTTTCTCACATTATGGGAGAAACTGCAGCTTTGGAACGGAAACGTTTCTTTCAACAAGTGGAAATCTGTGCAGACAAAAAGAGCATTACTGAGTACATGGAAAGACTGTCCTTCAAGAAGGAGACTATACAAGTGCAAGTACATATTGCCAGCTCTAATAATCGGCATATGAGCTGTCCACTCATTCAGCACAAAGCTTCAGTGAAGCTAATTTTTCCCTGAAATAAAAGCATCAATAAAATAAAAAGATTACATAGAAAAGATAAGAAGAGGGACAAAAGTTCTGCATAACACCAGACTTCAAAACAATGTTCCGATAGGTAGAATACGTGGCTTTAAAGAGGACCTTTCACCACTCCTGACATGCCTGTTTTAATAGCTTCATTCATTCCCCATGTAATAAGAATTCTGGAACATCTATTCTTATGTCTCTATGTTGTGCCATTCCATTATTATTCCTACTAGAAGTTATGAATTAATTACTAGCAGGCTGCAGTAAGGGTACAGAGGGGAGGTAACCAGTTGGGGGGGGGGGGGGGTGTACCTGCACAGCCTGAAAATGGCAGCACTGATTGGATACAGTCTGTGCAGTAAGGAATGGCACAACATAGAGCCATAAGAATAGATGCGCCAGAACTGTTAGTACATAGGGAATGCATGAAGCTATTAAAACAGACATGTCAGGAGAGGTGACAGGTCCTCTTTAAGTCAATGCACATAAATTAGCATTAATAAGCATTAGTAAGAGTGTTTAATGAGTGTTTAATAACGTGTCAAAAGAACTGAGCGGGGTATTCTAATTTAAGATGGCTGCTGGGTAAAAAGTACTTGCCTTGTGATGAAAAAAAGACATGGGAGTCCATAAAAAGTGGAAATCTCCATTATTTGTAATTTTATGCTGAATATTCAAATGTAAATTAAAGTTGTTATAAAACAAAAAGGTATTTTCTGAGGAATGAAAATCTAGAGTCAGGCCTAGTTCACACCTCAGTGATGTGGTCAGTGATTTCCATCAGTGATTGTGAACCAAACCCAGGTGGGGGTCAAAAACACAGAAGAAGTGCAGATCTTTCTATTACACCTCATCTCTGATTAACCTCTACTCCTGAATTTATCTCATAATAAGACCCCATTCACATAACCATATTTTTGGTCCACATCCGGTCTGCATTTTTTGGGGAATGGATGGGGATCCATTAATTTCAATGGGTCCTCCAAAAATTGCGGACAACACTCCGTGTGCTGTCCGCATCCGTATGTCTGCAGTCCCGCAAAAAAAGATAGAACATGTCCCATTCTTGTCTAAGAATAGACAGTGTTACAGTGGATCCTCAAAAAAAAATAATGATGCAACACTTTTACAAACCGCAAAATACGTACGGTTGTGTGAATGCACCCTCAAAGATGCAAATCACTGATAAAGTTACTGAATTGTGAATTAGACCTCAGCATGCAGCTAGGGCTTCCATCACCCCACACCCACTATGTTTCTTCCTGAAAGACCCCTGTGGAAACTAAGCCTTCCCCCAAGGAGAACACCGGCTACACTGCATCTCCCCTGCATCCTCTCATCCCCTGGAAGGCACTGGAGCCCCAGCAGGGAAGAAGTTACAGTTGACTGAGGTGGATGAGAGAAAACAATTGTGCTGGAAACTCGCTTTTTGTTTTTCTTTTATCTGAAATGCCCATTCATTCTCATAATACTGTGTGATTGCATATGAGGGTAATTGAGCAAATGACACCAATTATACAGTGTGCCAAAAAAAAAATAAAAAAAAAATACAGTACTGGGAAATGAATGTCACAGCAGAGCGCACCCTTTCCCTGCTGGAGCGGGTACTACTGTACACACAGCTGCTGGGAACACAACGTGTGTCACAGTACAGCGCCCTGAGGGTTTAATTCAACGTAGTGACAACATATATGACAGTCCACTCAACTTCAGATGTGGGCAGCCTACGCTCTGTGCTCTATGGAGATCCTGGAATGATCATGCAGAAGGCTTCTCTATAGCTTACATTACATACACCTTGCTGTCTTCAGCCAAGTATAGGTCAAGTCTGGAACTCAAGAGTAACCAAAATGCATCAAGTACGATCCCTGTCTCAATTAGATGTTTATATACACTGATCAGCCATAACCTTAAAACCACTTGCCCATCACTGTGTACCCCCCTCCACTGCCAAAACAGCTCTGACCCACTGAGACATAAAATCCACAAGGCCACTTAAAGAGGACCTTTCATCGGTCCAAACATTGTAAGATAACTATCAGGCTGTGTAGAGCGGCGCCCCGGGATCTCACGGCACTTACTATTATTCTGGGGAGCCACTCTGTTCTCCCGCTATGTCCCCCAGTATTTTCACTGACTTGCTAACACTGGGAGGTTTTTTTTCTCCCAGGCTGTAGCGCTGTCCAATCGCAGCGCAGAGCTCACAGCCTGGGAGAAGGAACGCCCAGGGAGAAACAGGGGAGACTCCTCCCAGTATAACTAAGTCAGCGAAAATACCAGGGGACATAGCGGGAGAACGGAGCGGCGCCCGCAGGATTGTGTCCTGGCGGCGGCCCTGTTGTTCCTCCTAGACGCGCCGGTGCGTCATCTCGCGAGAGGCAAGATTTCCTGTGAACGCGCACACACAGGAGTGCGTGTTCACAGGATCGCAAGGTAAATCACTGGATCTACAGCCTGCCAGCGGCGATCATTCGCTGGCAGGCTGTAGATGCGATTTTTTTAACCCTTGAAAGGTATATCAGACGCTGTTTTGTTAACAGCGTCTGATATACCTGCTACCTGGTCCTCTGGTGGTCCCTTTTGCTTGGATCGACCACCAGAGGACACAGGCAGCTCTGTAAGTAGCAGCAATCACCACACTACACTACACTACACCCGTCCGTCACTTATTAACCCCTGATCACCCCCCTGTCATTGATCAACCCCCTGTAAGGCTCCATTCAGAAGTCTGTATGTGTTTTGCGGATCCGTGGATCTGCAAAACACGGACATCGGCAATGTGCTTTCCGCATTTTGAGGATCCGATCCGCACATTGCCAGAACTATATAGAAAATGCCTTTTCTTGTCTGCAATTGCGGACAAGAATAGGATATGTTCTATAGGCTCTACAAAAAACGCAGTGTTCGCCCGTTCAGGCCTGATCTTGTGCGCACACTTGCGTTCAGTGTGCCCCACCGCAGATTTTTTTTTCTGATCACTGCAAAAACACTGTAAAATCGCTGCGGCGCTATAAAGATCACTTTTGAGGGGCATGGCGCGTTCATAGAAGATTATTATTTTTTTGCAAAAGTTATTGGAATTTTTTTTTTGTTTTTCTGTTTTTTCTTACAAAGTCTCATATTCCACTAACTTGTGACAAAAAATAAAATCACACATGAACTCACCATACCCCTCAAGGAATCCAAATGCGTAAACATTTTTTGACATTTATATTCCAGACTTCTTCTCACGCTTTAGGACCCCTAAAATACCCCATAAGTGACCCCATTTTGGAAAGAAGACATCCCAAGATATTCTGTGAGGGGCATGGCGAGTTCCTATAATTTATTTATTTTTTGGCACAAGTTAGCGGAAAATGTTTTTTTTTTTCCTCTTACAAAATTATTTTCCGCTAACTTGTGCCCAAAAAAATATATTCTAGGAACTCGCCATGCCCCTCATGGAATACCTTGGGGTGTCTTCTTTCCAAAATGGGGTCACATGTGGGTTATTTATACAGCCCTGGTATTTTAGGGGCCCTAAAGTGCGAGAAGAAGTCTGGAATCCAAATGCCTAAAAATGCCCTCATAAAAGGTACTCATTGGAATTTGGGCCCTTTTGCGCACCTAGGCTGCAAAAAAGTATCACACATGTGGTATCGCCATACTCAGGATAAGTAGGGCAATGTGTTTTCGGGTGTATTTGCCCGGGCAGTATAAATACCCCACAAGTGACCCCATTTTGGAAAGAAGACACCCCAAGGTATTCCGTGAGGGGTATGGTGAGTTCATGTAAAATTAAATTTTTTGTCACAAGTTAGTGGAATATGAGACTTTGTAAGAAAAAAACATTTTCCGCTAACTTGTGACAAAAAATAAAAAAACTTCCATGAACTCACTATGCCCATCAGCGAATACCTTAGGGTGTCTACTTTCTGAAATGGGGTCATTTGTGGGGTGTTTCTACTGTCTGGGCATTGTACAACCTCAGGAAACATGACAGGTTCTCTGTAAATTCACATTTTTGCATCATAGTTTGTAAACGTTATAACTTTTACCCAAACCAATAAATATACACTTATTGCATTTTTTTTTTTTTTTATCAAAGACATGTAGAACAATAAATTTAGAGAAAAATTTATATAGAAATGTAGTTTTAATTGAAAAAATCGTTTTTTTTGCAAAATTTCGGTCAATTTCGATTAATATAAAAAAAAAAGTAAAAATGTCAGCAGCAATGAAATACCACCAAATGAAAGCTCTATTAGTGAGAAGAAAAGGAGGCAAAATTCATTTGGGTGGTAAGTTGTATGACCGAGCAATAAACCGTGAAAGTAGTGTAGTGCAGAATTGTAAAAAGTGGTCTTGTCATTAAGGGGGTTTAAGCTAGGGGGACTGAAGTGGTTAAAGAGGACCTGTCACTTCTCCTGAAAAGCCTGTTTAGTAACTCATTGTATTCCCCATAAAATAACAATTCTGAAGCATCTTTTCCTATCACTCTATGTTGTGCCATTCCTCTGTTATTCCTACTAGAAATGTATGAATGAATTGCCAACTGGGTGTTACCAGTTGGGGTGTGTCCCTGCACAGTCTCACACTGTCAGCACTGAATAGTGGGTCAGCATAGGAACAGACCTGTGTGTAGAAAACTGCAATGCACTGTGTGCTCTGACACCTATCATAACCAGCATTAAAGGGTTTGTCCCACTTCAGCATGTGGCATTTATCATGCAGAGAAAGTTTATACAAGACACTTACTAATGTATTGTGATTGTCCACATCACCTCCTTTGCTGGCTGGATTCATTTTACCATCACATTATACACTGGTCGTTTCCAGGGGTTACGGCTGCAGCGCAGATAGGAGGTGGCCTGGACGGGAGCTGTGCCTAAGCGCACTCAGACGATCCCAGCTATCAGAGAGGCAGGAGCTTTTTTCTATAGTGTGTAAGCACGGCCACCGATGCTGAATTGCAGGGTGGTCGTAAGCCCTTGATATGAACAGTATAGAATGTGACGGAAAAATGAGTCAAGCCCTTTAACCTGGTTAGAAGTCTGTGGTACAGTAACTCTCCTGCGGGACTGGATCACTCCCCACATGCATCAATCAGTCTTGGTTGCCCATTCACCAATTGTCCTCCCGTGGACCACTTTTGGTAATAACATCAGACACATGTGAATAGGGGACTTGTCTGTGGGGAGGGACAGAGGATGACTGTACAAGGCCCTCACTGGTATTAACCCCTTAAGTAGCGGGCCTTTTTCATTTTTTCCTCCCCGTGTTCCAATAGCTATAACTTTAAATTTTCCATTTCTATAGCCATATGAGGGCTTCTTTTTTGTGTGATAAGTTGTATTTTTTAAGGGCACCTTTTAATTAACCATGTCTGTTACCGAAAAACAGGAGAAAAAAAAAAAATCCGGGGGGGTTAAATAGAAAAAAATAAAAAATCCGCCAAGGTTTTTGGGGTTTTTACATTACCGCCTACATTGTGGTCTAAAATCGCGTCATTCTGCGAATGGTGTGGTTTTCATTTTTTTCTGGAATTAAAAAAAATATTTTAATAGTTCAGACATTTTTGGACGTGGCAATACCGGATATGTTTTTTTTTATTGTTAATATATTTTTATATATGTCAAATTGGGAAAGGGGGGTTCATTTTAATATTGATTAATATTTAAATGTATTTTTTTTTCATTGAAACTTTTTTTTTTTACTTTCACAGCAATGATATTTAACAGTCTTTGGGGGCTAGAACCTGGTATCTATTAGGGTGAATAGGTTTTTCAAACGCTCTCTGCTGAGCTGTGCTTAGTGCACAGCTTAGCAGGGTGCTTACCGTGGCAGGCCTGGTAAACTTCAGAGGCGTCCAGGCTAGCATGGTAACTGATTGGAGCCCTGCAATTTACTGCGGGAGCTCCGATCGGAAGGAAAGAGGGAACCACATCCCTCTGCCTTGCCTTACAAATGCCACGATCAGTGTTGATCGCTGCATCTGAGGGTTTAAATGACAGAGTTTGGCGTGATCGCCATACCCCATCATTGTGGCTTGGTGTCTGCTGTATGATACAGCCGACAGTAATCTGTGAAGCGGGCCCACCGCAGAAGTCCGCTCCATACAAGCCCTCAGCCACTGTGAAGTACTGGGACTTCACAGTGGTTGAAGGGGTTAATCATTTGTTTTCATCAGACATTACAAAGAAAATATATATAAAGTCCAAAAAGTCATTAAGTGGACAAGAGCACTTACGGCCAGTCAGACAGAGAACTCGGGAAGATGTATGGGAGACACAGTTCCAACTTTCATAATGGACTGCTAGATGGAGAAGTTAAAATCCATCAGTCTACAATTATAGGAGAAAAAAAAAGCCTAACAGGATTAAAGGGAAGGATAAGCTGTTTTCACAAACAGCTCCCCTCCTGCCCATTCACTGGAACAGCTAACCAGTGGCGTAGTGTGGGTTGCCAGCGCCTGGGCAAGCCAAGTATTGCACCCCAGAATAGCCCCAGGAAAAGGCATACAGTAAAGCAGGAATACACTACAGAGCAGTACTATTGCTATGCTATTATAGAATTTACTCTTAATAGATGTTGTCTGCCCATTAAATGGTCAATATTAGAAACTGAAAGAAAAACATTGATCTCTCTAAATTTTTGGTAGGCTGTCTCACCAATAGAATATGGAACCACCACTCCATGAATTCTGCAGACTACGGGGCCCCGTTCTCGTGATTGTTGGGAGTCCCAACAGTCAGACCCCCACAGATCGGAATATTCTCACCTATTCTGTGGATTTGGTGATAAGTTCTTATGGTGGGACAATCCCTATAAAAGTCCTTATGGGAAGTTACCTGAAATTATGATACTCTAATCTCATGATTCTGGCCCACACATACCTGTTCAGCAAGAAGAACATCTCCAAATATTTAATATAAATAGCTGAGGTAGGTTCTATTGTAAAAAGAACTCATGGTGGCAACTGCAGATCACCACTCACCACCTGGCTGACAAACTACCCCTGAACAAAGAACTCAGCTGTTTACATTTTTGCACACCATTTAGATCCTTGCTGTGCCCAATGCACCAATCTCAGGGCTTCTACTCATTGTTACTATGCTGATAGACTGGTGGATCCTCCAAAAGGCACATTTTGATGCAGTGAGGAGCAGCCAATTGTCAGGAAGGAAGTGTTCCTTTTCGACAATCAGCTGTTTGTTAAGTGGAGGTGATTGACATGCAGCGATCACCTCCACAGAATGAGGACAAGCGATGGCTGATGATATTGCTCATCCCATACAAAATCATTGTTCCTGGGCAGCTGAGGCTGTTTAGACAGCACAATCTGCTGCCCGAGAACAATGATTGAGGTGTCCACACCTCAGATCATTTCACCCAATGAATGGACGTTTTTATCGGACGATCTCCACACTTTTAGACAGTCAGGTATGAGCGTTCGTAGGAACGTTCATTTCTGATAATCAGCTCGATCATCAGGCCATGTAAATCCAGTTTAAGACTTGATATGATTAGTGCAGGCTAAACCAAGGTGTAGAGATTATGCGTTCTTCACCCTATATCCACCCACACACACTTTGCACAGTGAGTTCACAGGTTACACTCACCCTACGTAGTCTCAGACTGACAGTGGCAGTGTAGCAGAGGTCGGCAACAAAAGGTCAGCAGGAATATTGGAGCAAAGAGAATAACAAAGTCCCAGGCAAGCTGGGGTCAGAGTCATAGAAACACATGTATCAGCAATCCAAGAGCAGACACAGTAACAAAGTCTTGAACAAGCTGGAGTTAAAGCCATAGAATAATAGGTCTCAACAATCCAAAAAATAAAGCGAGACTAAGAGAGATAAAGAGAGACAGCAAAAACCTATAATCTGGAAGTTGTTTTAAACCTGATGTCCATAACATCATGTTAAGGTCAAGGGAGCCAGCGTTGAAAGTGCAAGTGAGCTGGGCCAGAATCCACCAGGCAGGAGAAGTAGAACAGCCGGTACAGATCCAGGACAGATGTGTAACATACATGCCTTCATCTCAACACAAACTGCTGATCCAACCCAAGTCATACAGTTGCTGCTAGTGACCAAACTGGAGATGACTGGTTGTTCTGCAGGAACTGTACAGCTTTTTAGCCAATTATATGTATTTCTAATAGATATGTGTACATACAAATTATATGTAGAAAATCATATAATGCCGATCAGTATATTAATGATCTTCAATCTAATGCATCATAATCAAACACTTGCTTGCATTATCTATATATCCTATCATGGTTGAACTACATAAAATTAGGTATAACCATTAAAGGGATACCTTGACTGTTTAATACTAATGACCTATCCTCAGGATAAGTCATCAGTATCTGATTTGTGGGGGTCCAACCTAGGATGCCCAGTGATCAGCTGTTTGAGGAGACCACGGTGGTCTGGTAATTGTCCAAAAAGTCATTAAGTGGACAAGAGCACTTATGGCCAGTCAGACAGAGAACTCAGGAAGATATATGGGAGACACAGTTCCAACTTTCATAATGGACTGCATCAGTATCTGATTTGTGGGGTTCCAACCTAGGATGCCCAGTGATCAGCTGTTTGAGGAGACCATGGTGGTCTGGTGATTACCATGGCCTTCATGCAGCTTACCCTAGGCCAGTGACATCACATTCACTTGTCTCGAGGCCTAGGTGTAGCTCAGTTCCATCTGAATGAAAAGGGCACAATCAGCACACGCACCAAAATCATTTCACACATCTTTGGGAGGGTGGTGCAAATTATATCTAAACCAGCAAAAAGCTGTTCTAGATTTCAGGTCTAATGTGCAGAAATTTTCTAGTGTATAGATTGTTAAATATATCAGGCCGTTAGAAATGTGGCAAATATGTTGGAAGAGAAGGAAATCTCGTTAGAAAATAAGGTCTACACACTTGTCTGAAGGTTGGTACCTGTGGAGGACTTGTCAGTCATCAAACATAATGCATTCTAAATATGTAAAGCAATTAGTTCATGCTTTAATGAAAATGATCATCAATTCAAGTAAAAGTCAAGTTCAATACAGGGTATTGATACAGGTTGGCCACCGAAATTAGAGGGAAATGTGACAAATTTGGGCATGAAACGGGACTTTACACCACCAGCAAACTGGGAAGACAATTTTTTTGTTTAGCTATACTTCTAAGGCTAGGGCTACACTGGTCACGCAACGCCTGTCACGGTCAGGATCACTGAGCAGTGGTGACCCCATAGAAAGGAATGGGATGGCCGCGGCATTCGCAAGAAATCCAGCCGTGCTGGATTTCTTACGACTGCTGCAGCGATCCCATTCATTTCTATAGGAACACCACTCATCAGCGATCCAGGCCGCAACAGGTGCCGCTGTGTAGCCCTAGCCTAAAACACGGACCTCCTAAAGTGTTTTAACTCCTGTAGACGTTAGAGCAGAGTACTCAGCATCTTACTACATGGCATGAAATAAGTAAAACATTTAAAACATTAACCATATTTAACTATAAGTGATAATTTATGTGCACACATACAGCTGGAATCAAAACAAGTAGTAAGAAGCTCCAGAAGCAACAGAAGACAGCGTTGTCCCCAAATTCAGGCTGAGTGGAGAAAACATGGAGGAGTCAGTCAGAAGTAGATGTGCAACATCAACTGTAGCACGCAATGTCTCATACAGGGAATATGAAAGTTACCACAATTACGAAAGTGCTGGGAGATGTGATGTGTCTGGAATCAGCCAGTTATAATGGCTTATAACGAGGACTTCTCTATACCTGGTGCATGGGCTGAGACTCATCAGCACCAGGGACAGCGTCACACACAACCTTTAGTCCTTCCCTCTCCTTAGGTATTTGCTTTGGGCTATATGCACACGACCGTGCCGTTTTTTGCGGTCTGCAAACCGCGGATCCGCAAAAACAGAAGCTGCCCGTGTGCCTTCCGCAATTTACGGAACGGGAGGCCCACTGTAGAAATGCCTATTCTTGTCCGCAAAACGGACAAGAATAGGACATGTTCTATTTTTTTTTGCAGGGCCACGGAACGGAGCAACGGATGCGGACAGCACACTGAGTGCGGTCCGAATCTTTTGCATCCCCATTGAAGTGAATGGGTGTGCACCAGAGCCGCAAAAACTGCGGCTCGGATGTGGACCAGAACTACGGTCGTGTGCATGAGGCCTTACACAAAGGTCCTGCACAGCGTAATGGTTATGGCAGTGTCCCGGCTACAGAAGACTTATTTCTAGTAACAAGCCAAGCGCTAGGTGTGTCTGGGATGGTGTCCACCTTTATTTATTTTAGTGGCTGAAGATAAGAAGATACTGAAGCTCCAGCGGCACATTTCTGGACGCAGTGGTCGCCCGATTCCGGACATAGAACAATTCTTGGTATTGTGTCCTTATTAGTGGACAGCAGAGGAGGCACAGAGGGGGAGAGTTATCAAAACTGTCTTCGTTGCCCAAAGCAACCAATCAGAGTCCACCTTCCATTTTCCAATGGAGCTCTGAAAAAGGAAAGACAAAATCTGATTGGTTGCTATGGGCAACGAAGACAGTTTTTCTTTACACCGGTTTTGATAAAGCTCCCTCATAGTGGAGGAACCAAGACATCTAGTATGTAGATCTTACATACAAAAAAACAAAGCTGTAAAATTTCAACGTTCTCAGAGCTCCAGAATTAAAGTTTCTGTTAAACATCACTTTCAAATCTGCTGCTGAATGCATTTAGGTGACAGACACAATGTAATAAACTCTCTGGAATCATAAATGAGACAGTCTGCCAACAAGTTATCACCACCGCACCACAGGCATGTTACAAGTTATCAGTCTGTCGCTGCAGAAATAGATTTGCTACATCCTATATTTGGGCTTCTAAAATTTAAAGCAGAACGTACAGAATTCCAGGTCCAGTGTCTTCCTGGGAGAGGTGTGAAAGTAGGCTCCAGAATAACAAACACCTCACAAGAGACCCAGTGAACACATGATCTGTCTAAAGATGATGTAGAGAAGACAGAACATCCCAGCAAGATGATGGGGAGAACAGCTGTCCTCCAGCAGGACACACAGCAAAGGCATGTCCTACAATCTTCAAACCCCAGGTCAATGCACCAGATAACTGGATCTCACAACTTGTCCTTATGCTTCCTATAGGCCTTCTCTGGCTGCTGCTCTCATCTGGGGAAGGAAGATAACTTCCTCCTAATTTCTCCGCCATGACAATTAATGAAGAACCAGTATCAAACATTAACCCAACATACTGGAAACCTCAAAATTCCATTGCTTGTGATGAGAGTAGAAATTCCAGCACTATCCTCAGCTGCTATAGACATGGCCCCCACATTAATCAGGCAATGGCATATACCATACTCCATCACTGTGGCCATTATGGACAATGCCTGTCAATGGTAATGGAGAGATTCGATCCTCCTTGCATCATGGACAAGCCTTTCTACCTGCCAATATCAGGGTGAACTCTGCACTGCTCATTATACTTCCTTTAAGAATCAGAATTCAGGAAAACAATGGCTGGAATCTATTGCGGCTAATCCTGCTAATCCCTGTACATCTGGAGCCTGACTTCTATAGATAAAGATAATAAGATTACCTGTGACAAAAACTAGAAGCGTTTAAGAAATGCAGAGCCCATGAAAGCATCGTCAGGCCCCAGCATTTGTCTGTTATGCCATATCCCCCATATCTGCACTGCACCCCACATCCCAGCAGAGCACTGGGGCTCGGGGAACAGCTGGAGTGTTCGCGGTGAAGGATAGGTGCAACCTGCAGGGCAGCATAAATAATCCCACTTTCTGTATTAATCTGCCGTCTCAGAGAGAAGATTGCCTGTCCTGGACGACGTTGCTTTTTATTGATGGCATCTCCTACTGCTTCTATTAAGAGCAGAGCTGCAACTACATGCTGGCATTTATCTGATGGTTGCCCATCTTCCCAGGTGCCTTCTTGTCAGCAGCAGGACCTCAGGCTGTCTACCTATAAACCTGGGATCTGCAGAGACTTACAGTCCCTGTTTAGGAGCAGATTTCAGTCTTCCTCTCTCATTTTCCTTGATTGCTGGAGATCCACAGCAGAGGTTGAGGTGCAGTTTAATGTTAATGATCTCTTATGTACCTGGAAGGAAGGTTGCAGAAAATTAAAGGGCATCTGTCAGCAGATTAGTACCTATGAAACTGGCTGACCTGTTGCATGTACGCATGGCAGCTGAAGGCATCTATGTTGATCCCGTGTTCATATGTGCCCGCACTGCTGAGAAAAAAGATGGTTTCTTATATGCAAATTGAGAGGTTTTCTGTGCCTGTCCCTGTTTAAGTGCAGAGGGCACAGCATTGGCAGAGACAGCAGAGCCTCTAGGAGTAATGGCAACTCCCTCGGTGCTCCTAGAGGCTCATTTGCATTTATTAAAACATCATTTTTCTCAGTAATGTGGGAACATATGAACATGGGACAAACACAGATGCCTTCAGCTGCCAAGTGCACACGCAACAGGTCAGCCAGTTTCATAGGTCAAATTGGCCCTTTAAATTGAGCTGCTTGAAGGTTAGCATGAGACTTCTAGTTCTATAAGTCATTTCCTCATTCTAAGGGTCCATTCACACATCCGTATGTGTTTTGCAGATCCACGGATCGGCAAAACACGGACACCAGTAATGTGCGTTTCGCACTTTGCACATCGCAGGCACTATAATAGAATATGCCTAATCTCTTCCGCAATTGCAGACAAGAATAGGACATGTTCTATTTTTTTGGGAACGGAATTGTGGACCCAGAAGTGCGGTTCTGCATAGAAATAAATGGGTCTGCAATTCCGTTCCGCAAATTGCGGAACAGAATTGCGGACGTGTGAATGGAGCCTTAGGGAAGTTGTTCCCAGGCAGGACCTGAAATTCCACAATAGATGCCGGACTGATGGGAGACAGACAGGAAACACGGAAAGAAGACAATGAATGATGGGGAGTAAGGGCACCTGTAAATATAGTGTCAGCAGGAGAGACAGCACAATAGGAGAGACAGTGCAGGAAGAGAGCTTAGTTTCTCCTAGGCAGGACTGTCTGTGTAGTGTTTCTGCCCTGACAAGTCGCTATTATGTATTTATAGAGAAATGTCAGTGTCTTTTATCTGCCATTGAGGAGTTCTGCGGACTGCACTGGCGTCTTATGAATAAACAATATAAATACAAATACAGAGACAGGAGCCCTGGAGGAAGGGGGGCATCTATAGGAGGACATACCATGACAGGCGTTAATCTCCTGTTCTAGAGATAACATCCACTTTTTTCTTGCTGCATGATGAATGTTATTTATTAGGTGCTGGTATTATTCACCTGACGAGTACAGCAGCACTGGGCAGCACCCCGCTATATGTAGCCACCCTAAACCATCCTTCTCCCTGGCAAGGAGGGGACAGACAAGTAATGGAGGATACGGGCAGCGAGGGGTTACTGCTACAGAAGACGACGAGGTTGAGGGGAGATTGATTGAGACAGGTCTGAAGATGAGAAAATAAACACCGCTACATCAGGGAGAAGAGCGACAGCAGACGAGCAGCTGACAGCTACGGAATAGGAAGAGGGATTCAGGGACACGAGAAGCGATAATGGACATTTAGCTCCAGAGACTGTGGAGGACACGGATTTCTGGACGAGGCCTCAGAAGAGGTGATAAGAACCCGCTGGACACATCGAGCTGCACCAGTATAACAACAGTCATAGAGCATGTACTGAGAATCAGCGGCACCACAATTACACCAATGCTGCAGACTACAGGACAGTCTCATTCTCCTTTATTAGCCAAATGATAAAAACTTAATAGATATCAATAGAAAAAAAACTGCAATATACTCCTATTTAATTTTTTTATTTTACATTCTTATATAGCGCTGACATATTACGCAGCGCTTCACCATGACATTAGCATCATGCTTTCCCCAATGGGGCTCACAATGTAGCTCCTACGGCTTCTATTACAGTACATGGAGTAATGTGTGCTGCTCCAAACCATCATTCTCACTGTAATTATGCAGATATGACCAACTGAGACAAACACTACTAGGGCGACAGTTTTATGCGGACAGCCACCAGATCAGTTCTCACAGCGGCTGCGCAGTCATTACTGTCAGACACTGAGAGCTTCCCCAGTCGGAAAGTGGATCATTTGCCGTGTCGTAACGAGCCGAGAAATGAGCAGTAACAGAATTACCGTCACTTAGTATCAGAGTGAATCAGTTTGATTACCGACTTACTCCAACTCATCATAAGAGCCAGTGTCTTTGTCACAATACATTTCAGGTTTCGTCTGTGCATACAATAATCTTTCCTAACGAGTGATTGGGAAGTAATGATTCAGAGACCGTGACAGCTAACAAAGCTAATCACCCCCTCCTCTGCTGAGCTGGCGGCAGAATGGGAGACACATGGAAACTGGGTGGATAGAGAGCAGCCATCGGGCAAGTGGAAAATCCCATTCCATGAAAGCTGGAGAGAACAGTCAGGGATCCTGAAGGTCCATCATAACATCAATGATCTGCAAGTATAAATGGTGACCCATCAAATAAATGAAGCCGATTCAATGTATTCCCTGAAGTTTGAGCTTTTATCAAAACTCTGAAACTAAGAAACCATTCGCTGCTGCAGAGGCTGCGGTGCGATCACCAGCCTCTCCCAGCAGTTAGGAGGTAATTATTTATCAGGCCTGTCAGCGGGAAGAGTCATCAGTCACCCCAGACAGAATTACCATGCACATTATAGTCTGTGCAAGAAAAGGCCACGCTTGGATGTCATTTCCAGTCTCTTATGCCCCAGCAGAAGTTCCGAGAAATCGGGGGTCATTTACAAAGACTGGCATTTCACGCCGGTCTTTGATTGCTCCCTGCACTGACAATGGATGCACATAATTTATGACAAGGCGTGCGCCTCATAAAAAATTAGGCGCATCTATGGTAGTCAAAGCACCTGGAGTCAAAATCTACTTCACTCCCTGAGTTAAAGGGGTTGTCCGATGAAAAATATTCTACAGTTTTCAGACCAGCACCTGGATCTGAATACTTTTGTAATAGCATGCAATTAAAAATTTAGCACATTTCAATAAAATGTATCGGTACAGCGCCACCTGCTTTTTGATTTTTTTCTTGTCTTTGTCCTGTTCACTGAGATTGTCTCACATGCTCAGTTTCATACTTCAACTGCCTCCTGAGCTGTGATAGGAAGAGCTGAGACACGCCCCCTGAGCTGTGATAGGAAGAGCTGAGACACGCCCCCTGAGCTGCAGCAGAAAAGACCCTCCTCATGAATGTGGAGATCTCTGGATCCATGTGAGATACAGGTACTATACAGTACTATATGATATCTGATTGTCATTTTCTACATTAGTCATGGGATAACCACTTTAATCATGCAAAAACATTCAACCCAGGGACCTGAAGCAGCCAATGGACTACAACAGGCTGGTTTTCCAGGATTTATGGTTTCTAAATGGAATTGTCTCATCTGAGACATTGGTGGAAAATCGTTAGGATATGCCACCACTGTCAGATAGGAGCAGGTCCCACCTCTGGGACCCACACCAATCTCTGGAATGGGCCCCCGAAAAGTGAATGAGAGCGCACCGTGAATGCGCGGCATACTCTCCATTCATTTCTATGGGAGGGAACGCGGCAATTGCCCATAGAAATAGATGGACAATGCACCGCACAAGTGCAGCCACCCTCCATTCATTTCAATGACTAAACATAGCCGGGCACTGGCTCAGCTATCTCCAGCAGTCCAATAGAAGTGAATGGAGCAGTGGTTGCCAATTGCCCTCCTACAGAAATGAATGGAGAGCATGCTACACATGTGCAGTGCGCTCTCATTCACTCATTCCTGGAGACAGAGACCCGCACCTATCTGACATAGGTGATGTATCCTAATGATATTCCACCAATGTCTCAGATGAGACCACCCCCTTAACAGACATGCTCATGTGGTTGCTTACCTAATGTACGTCTGCCTCGTGTTTTTTTTTTTGTGTTTTTTTTTTTAACAGCTTGGATCCTCCTGACCCAGTTTCACTATGTAAACCAACCACACTGATTTGTTTCCATCCTGTATGTAGAACTTCCGGTGGCTGTATCCAACCAAACCCATGATGCACTTCTCCTTTCTCCACTCCCCTATCAATGCCCCACCCATAGACATAACATCACAGGAAATAAGAAAGCCCAGAACGGAATTTAGGGGCAATAAAGGTAACAGAAATATATGACAAAATCACAGCGACCTTCATAAATGATTATTTCATAGGATGTTGATGCAAACTGGAAAAACCCTTTTAAAGGACCTGAGAAAAAACAAGATGAATAAAGGGTGAAATAGACATCTTGTTTTAGAAAATGCAGCACACTGTTCTGCAGAGCACCATTACTCCCATCCTACACTATTAATAGGAACAATTAATTGAAATCTTATGTGGGGATGGCGTAAATAATAGAGATTCTCCATCTGCAGGTGACAAAGGACATGGCAAAAATGAGTGGGCTCCAAGCAACACCAACAATGGCTTTCGATAGTTCCATACTGATTGCCCAGCCTTCTGGGTACAGGAGGACCTAAGAAGTATGAGCAACGGTCAGGTTATCAGTGGTGTTGAGCAAATTAAACTTTGGATCATAGATCTAAAGTCCATTGGTTCTAACACTTTGTTTTAATGCTGTACCGAGACCTGTTTCCATACAGCATTAAAATGTATTGCTTCTGTGGAGGCAAAATTTGTTTCACCAAAAGTCGTGCGAGACTTAATTTGGTATTCATTTCTGCATCTTTAAAAACATTTCAAATTAGCAATCCGCAGTGGGTTTCGGTACCGATGTACCAGCCAGCACCAAAACCAACCAGATTCCGGACAATACATTTTAATGCAGTACGGAAAAAGGTCTCCGTACAGCATTAGAACCGAGGCTTGATTCTTTCAACACTAGTTATCAGACTCTTTGAGAGGTAATCTCCTCTCCCTGTGTTGTGATAATATTCTCTCCCTCCACACATCTATCTAAATATACAAAAAGGCATCTGCTTCTTGGAGGTTCTTACAGTGACTCATTTTGCTGCCAATTAGGAACACATTGAATAGAGGAGGTAACGCACTGATATCTGGATACTAAAGCGGAAAGAAAGCTGGGTGGGAAGCTGTCCTCATATTGCAGAAGTAACGAGGCAAAATCGCTATACTTCAGTCCTCACTTTAGTCCAGGGATGCCCAACCTGCGGCCCTCTAGCTGTCTGGGCATGTTGGGAGTTGTAGTTTTGCACTGGCTGGAGGACTGCAGGTTGGGCATACCTGCTTAAGACTATCACAACCCCTTCCTGACCCAGCAATTTTCCATTTTTTAGAAATAATCTTTTTTTATTGGTTTTTAAATTACAAAAGGTGGAACGCATTGAATCCAGCCATATCATGTATAAGCAAAAAGACAATAACATAATGAATCAAGCAGTAAAATCAGTTATTCTTGGACTGAAAGGAACGCAGGCATCCAGCGTTGCTCTAACTGTTGAGATTCACAGAAGCAGAGGAGGACATCAACTGCTGAAGTCACACAATTTAACATTACTAAAGTAACAAGAGGACACTCAGGAAGGGCAGCAGCTAGAATGATGCAGGTTGAATGCGTCATGGGGTGAAAATGTGTGTTTAACAACCATGGGGCCCATGTGCTAACTCTAATTGCAGGGTTCATCATAGATTCCGAGAGAATTTTCTCATATCTGTAGGAAGTATTTAAAGCTTGAATGACCTCCGCTAGAAATGGAGGCTCAACTGATTTCCTGATGTCTAGTAATTATTAGTTTGGCATTTAACATGATATGGCCATTAATACGTCTATATTCATGGGGGATGGGATCCATCCCAATAAATAAGAGGGCCAATGCAGGAGAAGGGGTAATTTGTACACCAGAACTTGTGTAATTAAAGAGAATGTTTGCTGCCAGAAATTGTCTAGCTTTGGACACGATCATAAGATATGGTATAATGAACCGGTTTTCTCACAGTGCCTCCAACATGCAGGTGTACCTGGAAATATGGTACTCAATCTGAGAGGGGGTAAAGTACCACCTGAGGAAGGACTTTATCCCAGCTTCATATAGGGTGGTGCACTTAAAAGTGGATGCTATAAAGCTTGCCGCCCTGGCCCACTCCTCCTCCGAGAACGTAGTATTCAGTTCTTTTTCCCAATTATACATTAGAGATGATTTAATAAACTTAGATTTATCACCTATTAAGTCATCTATGTAACGAGTGGTGTGGTTTTTAAACAGAGAAGGAGTTTGGAGTCTTGGGAGGAGATTGGAGGAGGGAGCCTAGGGCAATGGCAAACCCTTAGGTATGAAAGAAATTCCAATTGAGGCAGGTTTCTAGTCCTTTGAGGAAATTCGAAGGGAACCATTTTTGCGTTTTCGATTAACTAAGCGGCCGAGGATATTCCTGCAGTGTGCCATGCAGAAAGGTTAATGTTACCTATAAGCTTCTCTACGGCATAAATAGATACATGAGAGTGAGGTAAGATTCGGGGTACCCTGCAGATGATGAAACTGTGACCAAAGAGATCCAGCATGGGCTATTGTTAAGAGAGTGGGGTGAGGTGAAACATATTTCCATATGGCTAAACAAAGGAAGCCTTTCAAAGTGCCTCCCATTAGGGAGTGAGCTTCGATCTGTACCCAGGATTTATCTGAGATGGGATTCCACCACTCTCTAAGAAAAGAAAGACCTATGGAGCGAAAGTAGTCCCTGATTGATGGGAGGCCAATGCCGCCTGCCCTTTTCTTCCTGAACATTAGAGGTAGGGCTATTCTAGGACAACCTGTGCTCCATATGTAGGAATTAAGGAGTTTCTTTTTTTTATTTTTATAAGTTGAGTAGCAGGATTGGTAGTGCTTGGAAAACATATCAACTTGGGAAGAGTGATCATTTGAAAAGCCACTATTCTGCCAATCCAAGATACGTCCTTCATGCTGAAACTTGAGAAGTCTTTTGATATAGTTGAGATAAGGGGCTCATAGTTGTTCTGGTATGCAAGCGAACAAGGATAGGCAAGTTAAATTCCGAGGTACGGAATGTCTGCCAATCCAGAGGGAATGTGCCCTTCAGGTATCTAAGTTCAGGTAATGGGATGGTAATGGGGAGGGCTTGTGATTTGGAGCTGTTAATCTTGTAGTAGGAAAGAGAGCCCAAAAAATAAATCAGTAAAAATGCGCGCTTAAATGAGTGGCTGGGGTTTGTGACTGTTAGAATAATGTCATCTGCATACAAAGATGATGTGTGACGAGGTTCCTATCTTCAAGCCATTCATTTCTATGGAGATCGGATATGCTGAGCCAAGGGTTTAAGAGCCATTATAAATATGAGACGGGATAGTGGACAGCCTTGAAGGGACCCATTGGTGATATGAAAGGCATCTCAAATGACCCCATTGACAAAAACTTTAGCTGTAGGTTCAGAGTATAACCCATTGTTCAAAGTACAGAAAAGGCAAATGACTAGTGGAGGCGGTCAAACGACTTTTCCGCGTCCAGTGTAATTGCTACCAGTGGGATGTTTTTAATCTCTGCTACATTAAAAAGGTTAAACAGCCTCCTCGTGTTATCTGATGCCTGTCTGCCCGTGACAAATCCAGTTTGGTCCTCTTTCACTAAGTGGGGGAGGACAGGGGCTAATCTGTTGGTGATTAATTTAGCAAATATTTTAATGTCCGAATTAAGGAGGGAAATGGATCTGAAGTTTTTTGGGGAGTCCACGGGTTTACCCAGTTTAGGAAGAGTGATGATCAGGGCCATCAACATGTCCGGAGGGAATGCGACGCCTCACATGATGTGTTGAAACATGGATGATAGGTGAGGGGTAAGAGAGGTTCGAAAGTGTTTGTAGTATTCATTTGATAATCCATCAGGGCCTGGGGACTTTCCCACTGGGAGGGAGGTTAGCATTTTTTTTAGTTCTAGCTCAGAAATGGGAGCGTTCAGGGAATCTAGTTGGGATGGAGTCAGTTTCGGCAACTGGGCTTTGGCTAGAAAGTCTTGTAGTAAGGCCTCGTAATTTACTGGAAGATCAGTGCTATCTCTGAGATTGTACAGGTGGAATTGGTCTGCAATGTCTCTAGGGTCCAGAAGTTTAGCTTTGGACAGTGGGTGGAGCAAGAAAGGGATTTTTGCTTTGGACTGTTGTTCGAGTTTACGTGCGAACAATTTGCCCGCTTTGTTCCCTTGAGCATAATACTTTGTTGAAATCTCTGTTGAGGATATTCCTCAATTTGTCCCTTTCAGACTGAAGTATAGCTGAGGTTTCTGCTGAGGGCCGCTGTTTGTAACTTTTTTCCAATTGTGAGATTTTACCTAGGGTCAATGTAAACTCTTTTTCTCATCTTTTCTTTTCCGTATGGCTTAATTTGATAAGGAGACCTCTGTTGAAGACCTTATGGGCTTGCCAGACTGTTAGTGGGTTATCTACGGAGCCCACATTAAATTGGAAAGATTCCTGTATGGCATATACAATCTCGGGTTTGTATTGAGAATGGGTAAACAGGTACGAGTTGTTTCGCCAAATCGGGGGCAGGGTGGGCCTGATATTTTTCTGCCAATGACAGTGTAATGGGGGCATGATCAGACCATTGGATTAGGCCAATGGCTTATTCTGTGGTGTGGAAGAGGGTTGTGTGGTCTACAAGGAATATGTCTATTCGAGAGTAGAAAGAGTGTATGGGGGAGAAAAAGGTATACACCCTCTCTTGGCTGTGTTGTGCCCACCAGACGTCAACCACGCCTTCGGATAAGATAAAGGATGCTAAGCCTGTGAGAGGGCGTCTGGAGGGGTTGGTAGAGTCGAGAGAGGGATCTGAGATGGAGTTAAAATCTCCACATAGGATTAGCTTACCCTGTTTCACCTTGTGGACTTGTCTCATTACCTTGTGCAAGATGGATATTTGGTGTTCATTGGGTGAATATATATTCACAAGCGTGTAGACAACATTGTTCACTGTGCATACCATCATCACAAACCTGCCTCTGTGGTCAGTGATCTGAGAAATTGGAGAAAAGGAGACAGAGTTTTTAACAGCTATGAAGACCCTTTTAGATTTCTTCACATTATGAGAGTAGATAATAACAGGGAAGAGACAGTGTCTAATACGACAGGCGTCTGTCTGCAAAAGGTGAGATTTCATAGAATATATCTGCGCTAGTGGACAGCGCTTCCCTCCATAAGTAAGACCTTTTCTGCAGACAGTTTAGCCCCTTGGTGTTGAGGGAGAGAAATTTCAGTCCCATGGCTTGGGGTGGAAGCACTGGGTATGATTGCTGACATTCCTGAGATGACCTATAAGGGTGTGACCATACATATGAACACAATCTGGGTATCTTGAAGAAAGAATAAAGCACATAATAAAGAACAACAACAAAAAAAGCTAAAAGTCCACCACTGAAAAGAGCCACTGTTGGTGGACAGGGGCGACAGTTCCATTTAGAAGCCAGAATCTCTGGTTGCAACTGGCAAAATTTGGAATAACTGAAGCATGAGGTAGCACCTAAAGTAAAGGAGAAAAAGAAAACTGCAACAAGCAGCCATTAACATCCTCCTCCCCTGCCACCCAAATGGAAGGAAGGTAATACGGGAGATCTCTGCCACCTTATCAGAAATAGAAGTAAACCCTATAAAGGCGGTAGAAGTGAAAGGCTGATTATCCTAAGGGTAAAGAAGATTGTCAAAGGATGCCCTAAGATGGTCGTGTGTTACTGGACCTGCGGGTCAATCTATGAAAGGGCTTTGGAAGGGTCCTCATCGGTCTGTCTGTGGTTTGTTGGTGAATGGCGGTTTTGCCAAGTCTTCAGCAAATGCTTGCCCTCTTCCAGAGTGGGAACTACGCGGGTATGCCCATCTTTAGAGATGATTAGTTTGAGCGGGTATCCCCATTTGTAGGCAATATTGCAGTTGCGTAGAGATGGGCAGTAAGGAGCGTCGTTGCCGCAATGTTGCCACGGAGAGGTCTGTATAAAGACGTATTGAATGGAAAGGAGCAGGCAGCGTGCCCAATTTTCTGGCTGCTGACATCACCGCTTTGGTGGTAAAGAAATGAATGCGAGCCAGGGTGTCCCTTGGGATTTCAGGATCCATGTGTTTCACTTTTGGGACCCTATGTGCCTTGTCTATTGTTAGATATTGAGAAGACAAGTGAGGGAGCAGAGCTAGGAAAAGTTTTTGTATAAATGGGGTTAGCTCAGAGCCCGAGATTTCCTCTGGGATGCCTCGGAATTTAATATTATTTCTACGCGAGCGGTCTTCGAGTTCCGCCATTTACAATTTTAGAGCTTCCACCTCATCTGCCATGTCGTTATGGGCGTCTATGACTGCGTTTTGGGATGATGCAAAGTCAGACATTTTGGATTCTACATGCATCATACGGTCCTCTAGCTCCTGTATTTTAGTGGATATGGGAGCCAGTAAAGTGGCTAAGTCCTTGTGCGTGGAAGCTTTCAGGGCTTGGAGCATCGGCTTCAAAGTTTCCTCGGACACTGGTTTTCGAGGACACTCTGGTGGGGAATAAGGTAAGAGTCCTCACCAGGGAACACACTGTTAGAAGACAAGAGAGAGTTGCCAACCTGAATGTCAGAAGAGGTTTCCAGGCATTTTCTCCCCTTGTGTGCTGTTGTAGGAAAAGGTGTGCATTGCCAGCGCCATCTTGAAAAGGCCCGTGACCCGATTCTGCCTCTCTGATGTCTTCTGGGATCGAAGGTAGGCATGAGATTCTGAGCGGATGGTGTTTGAGGAATCCGGATGAGGTGAGGGAGGATCAGCGCTGATGACTTGTGCAGGGGTCAGCGCCCGAAATGGAGAGGTGGAAGCGGCAGAGTCAGGGCTGGCGGCGCCATCTTGGATCTTTCCTTTTTCAAAGTATTTTTCCAGGTTTTTGCTGGTGAGTCTTGAAAGTTGCCTCTTGGATTTACCCATGGTAATGATCACCCGTTCGGGTTGTTTCTGGTCCAGAATGGATGGCAGGGATGGAGGGAATGCTGTAAACAGTCACTAAGGTGCAGGAGCAGAGCACTCACGCAGCCATCGCTCTCGGCGGTCAAGCTACGCCCCCAATTTTCCATTTTTGTTTTTTTACTGCCTGCTTTCCCAGGGCCAAAAACCTTTTTTATTTTTGCAGTCACATAGCTGTGTGTGAGATTAGGATTACAAAGATACAGCATTTGTATAGTTTTGTGTACAGATCCGTGGAAAGGCTAATTTTTTATGTGGTGATCTGTAGAGTTTATTGATTCCATTTTGGAGTGTGTATGACTTTTTGAGTACTTAAAATTTTTTGGGTGACGTGAAGCCATCAGCCATGATGATTTATTTTCTCCGTTATGGCGTTTTAATAGTTCATTAATTATGCATCTTGGGATGTGGCTTTTTTTTGTTTATTTTTAATATGGGAAAGAGGGTGATTTAAATTTGTATATTTTTTTTATTTTGTTTTTATATTTTTTAAAACCATTTTCTTTTCACTTTAACATGCGATTGTCGGATCGCTACTCCCATAGACTGCAATAATTTAACATTGCAGTCCATGGGGATTCACTATGTTCCTGCCTTCAGAAGGCCTGAGGCTGCCATGGTAACTGAAAGGCACCCTTGATCAGACCCCAGGAGCACAGTGCTGTGGTCACAATTGGCCACGGCATCTGAGGGGTTAAAGGGGTTGTGCCATGAAAAAACTCTACATGTTTCAAACCAGCGCCTGGATCTGAATACTTTTGTAATTGTTTGTAATTAAAAAAAAAAATAGTATAACTAGTGAGCTATTCAATAAAATGTATCTCTATAGCGCCACCTGCTGTTTGTGGTGGTCACAAGTTTAAAAGGAATGTCATCAGAAAAAAACGTTTGTTTAAGGCCTCCTGCACACGACAGAATTTTTTAACGTCCCGCAAAACGTGGTTCGGTTGTACCGTGATCCGTGCCCGTTTTTTCTTCCGTGATTTTTGGAGGATCCACGGACATGAAAAATGAAAAAAAATCTAAGTCAAGTTTGCCATTGAAATGATAGGAAAAAACTGACACGGATCACGGACACGGATCACAATCTTGTGTGCATCCGTGATTTTTCACTGACCCATTGACTTGAATGGGTCCGTGAACCGTTTGCCGTGAAAAAAATAGGACAGATCCTATTTTTTTCACGGCCAGGAAACACAGATCACGGATGCGGCTGCCAAACGGTGCATTTTCCGATTTTTCCACGGACCCATTGAAAGTCAATGGGACCGCAGAAAAACACGTTAAACGGGACAACGGCCACGGGTGCACACAACGGTCGTGTGCAGGAGGCCTAAATCACGTTTTTATGTCAAATGTATGAATTTTTGGTGTGTTTTTATTTTTTTATGTCACTATTTATATTTTTAAAAAAACTGTATGTAATCCTGCAATTTTCATATTGGCCACTAGGTCCGCATTTCCATTCCCCAAAAAAATAGAACATGTCCTATTCTTGTCCACAATTACGGACAAGAATAAGCATATTCTATTAGTTCCGGTGATGTGCAGTCCGCAAAATGCGGAACGCACATTGCCGGTGTACGTGTTTTGCAGATCCGTGGATCCGCAAAACACGCTACGGACATGTGAATGGACCTTTATTGTTCTGTTCTGTGCAGGAAACTTTTACCAGTACCATTATCTTTATCACCACAGGCATAGTAAAGGTGGATTTAGACAGGACGATTCTGCAGCCGATTGTTGGGAAGGACATGTTGCTTCCTGACAGTCAGCTGATCTTTCAGTGCAGGACACGCTCTATTTACACACAGTGATCTCCTTAACTGTATGAGGACGGGGGAATCGATATTACCATCCCTGGTCTTCATACAGAATAATGGTTTCTGAGCAGCAGATCGCTGTTTAGACCACACAATCTCCTGCCCAGAAACTATGATGAACGGGCATTATTGGCTTATGGAAATGCAGGTTAACAAGGACAAGTAACACCTCTATATAGATAACACAGAATCCACCATTCACAGTAGGTGATATTATAGCTTATCAGCTCCCTTCTGACCTCTGCACAGGTCACAGCATGCCTAAAAAACGTTCCCATAGAAATCAATGGTGTCAGCTCCTGTTTATAGCCTATGTAGCTGCCTTTAAAAGACAGAAAGTCTTAACATATTTGCACTACACTACTTTCACCGTTTATTGCTCGGTCATACAACTTAGCACCCAAATGAATTTTACCTCCTTTTCTTCTCACTAATAGAGCTTTCATTTGGTGGTATTTCATTACTGCTGACATTTTAACTTTTTTTGATATTAATCGAAATTGACCGAAATTTTTGCAAAAAATAAATAAAAAATATGACATTTTTCACTTTCTGTTGTAAAATTTTTCAAATAAAACTACTTTTTTATATATAAATTTTTCTCTAAATGTATTGTTCTTTGATAAAAAAAAATGCAATAAGTGTATATTTATTGGTTTGGGTAAAAGTTATAGCGTTTACAAACTATGGTGCAAAAATTTGAATTTACACACTTTGACTTTCTGAGCACCTGTCATGTTTCCTGAGGTTCTACAATGTCCAGACAGTAGAAACATCCCACAAATTACCCCATTTCGGAAAGTAGACACCCTAAGGTATTCGCTGATGGGCATAGTGAGTTCATGGAAGTTTTTATTTTTTGTCACAAGTTAGTGGAAAATTAATTTTTTCTTTTTTTTCTTACAAAGTCTCATATTCCACTAACTTGTGACAAAAAATAAAATTTTACATGAACTCACCATACCCCTCACGGAATACCTTGGGGTGTCTTCTTTCCAAAATGGGGTCACTTTATTTGGAATCCAAATGCGTAAAAAATGCCCTGTGAAATTGTAAAGATACTCATTGGAATTTGGGCCCCTTTGCCCACCTAGGCTGCAAAAAAGTGTCACACATGTGGTATCGCCATACTCAGGAGAAGTTGGGCAATGTGTTTTGGGGTGTATTTTTACATATACCCATACTGTGTGAGAGAAATATCTCTGTAAAAGAAAACTTTTCCTATTTTTTTATACAAAGTTGTCATTTTACAGAGATATTTCTCCCACCCAGCATCGGTATATGTAAAAATACACCGCAAAACACATTGCCCTACTTCTCCTGAGTATGGCGATACCACATGTGTGACACTTTTTTGCAGCCTAGGTGCGCAAAGGGGCCCAAATTCCAATGAGTACCTTTTAGGAGGGCATTTTTAGGCATTTGGATTCCAGACTTCTTCTCACGCTTTAGGGCCCCTAAAATGCCAGGGCAGTATACATACCCCACATGTGACCCCATTTTGGAAAGAAGACACCCCAAGGTATTCCGTGAGGGGCATGGCGAGTTCATCAAAGTTTTTTTTTGGCACAAGTTAGCGGAAATTGATTTTTTATTTTTTTTTTTCTCACAAAGTCTCCCTTTCCGCTAACTTGTGACAAAAAGTTCAATCTTTCATGGACTCAATATGCCCCTCAGCGATTACCTTGGGGTGTCTACTTCCCGAAACAGGGTCATTTGTGAGGTGTGTTTACTTTTTCTGCCATTTTGAGCGGGGTTAAATTGTGAGCAACCCTGTAAAGCCTAAAGGTACTCGTTGGCCTTTCGGCCCCTTTACGCACCTAGGCTGCAAAAAAGTGTCACACATGTGGTATCGCCGTACTCAGCAGAAGTAGGGCAATGTGTTTTGGGGTGTCTTTTTACATATACCCATGCTGGGTGAGAGAAATATCTCTGTAAAATGACAACTTTGTATTAAAAAAAAAATGGGAAAAGTTGTCTTTTACAGATATATGTATCTTTAGGGCATTTTAGGGGCCCTAAAGCGCGAGAAGAAGTCTGGAATATAAATGTCAAAAAAAAATTATGCATTTGGATTCCGTGAGGGGTATGGTGAGTTCATGTGAAATATATTTCTGTCACTGCGGTGGGGCGGACTGAACGCAAGTGTGTGCACAAGATCAGGCTTGATCGGGCGAACCCTTTTTTTGTTTTTTGTAGAGCCTATAGAACATGTCCTATTCTTGTACACAATTGCGGACAAGAAAAGGCATTTTCTATATAGTTCTGGCAATGTGCAGATCCGCAAAATGCGGAAAGCACATTGCCGGTGTCCGTGTTTTGCAGATCCGCGGTGTCCGTGTTTTGCGGATCCGTGGATCCGCAAAACACATACGGACGTCTGAATGGAGCCTTACAGGGGGGTGATCAATGACAGGGGGTGATTAGGGGTTAATAAGTGACAGGGGGGTGTAGTGTAGTGTAGTGTGGTGCTACTTATTACAGAGCTGCCTGTGTCCTCTGGTGGTCGATCCAAGCAAAAGGGACCACCAGAGGACCAGGTAGCAGGTATATCAGACGCTGTTAACAAAACAGCGTCTGATATATCTTTCAAGGGTTAAAAAAATAAATAAATAAAAATCGCATCTACAGCCTGCCAGCGAATGATCGCCGCTGGCAGGCTGTAGATCAACTGGTTTACCTTTCGATCCTGTGAACGCGCGCTCCTGTGTGCACGCGTTCACAGGAAATCTCGCCTGTCGCGAGATGACGTACTGATGCGTCCACGAGGAATAACTCGGCCGCCCACAGGACGCATTCCTGCGTTAGGCGGTCGGGAGGTGGTTAATAACTACATGCTTTCCCCATGTAATTCTGGAATATATACATCTATTCTTATCACTCTATGATGTGCTATTCCTGTATTACGCCTGTTAGAAGTTTACAAATAATTAGCCAGCAGTAGAGGTAAAGGTACTGCTGGGCGTTACCAGTAGCGGGTGTGTCTGACACTGTCCAATCAGTTCTGCTGGTGTCAGACTGTGCAGGAACAAACCCCCATCTGTACCCTTGCTGCAAGCTGCTGACAATTCATTCACAAACTTCTAGTAGAAATAACAGAGAAATGGCACAACATACATAAGAATAGATGCTCCAGAATTGTTATTACGGTACATCGGAAATTATGTACAAAGGTGTCTTTGAAAAGCTGCGGGGAGCCTGCATCGCTCACCAAAGTTTCGGTGAGCGCAGCCACTCCCTGAAACAGTTGATCGGCAGGGATGCCGGGACTTGGACACCCGCAGATGTGATAATGATGACCTATCCTGAGGATAAGTCATTATCATCTTTTCCAGGATAACCCCTTTGAGCCCATTCAGGCAGATCAACTGACTTCCAATAAACCGATCTGACTTTGTGTAATTAGTAACCTAGGCACTGATTTATCATACTTTCACTCCAGAATTCTGGTGTCAAAAAGTTGGAAAAATAGGGCTTTTGCAACTTTTTTCACTTGCTTGCACAAAATTTAAGCGATTGCACAAAATTTTGTGACTTTTTACATCACTCACTTCAGTTTTGTAAGGTGGTTAAGGTTAGCTATGTTAATGAGTTTCACTATAAGAAAGTATCAGGTCTAAGGATAAGACAAATTTATCAATTTCTTCTCATGAGAAATCTAGACTGTAGGTTCCAGCAGATACATAAAGTGATGGCAAATATTGTAGACATTAGGAGGCACTTAGAGCATTCCAGGAGATAATGGCTCAAATTTACTAATGCGAGTGCACCTAGACGTTGTCAGAAATTGTACCAAATTTCAAATTGGCTAAATATGGCACAGATTTGGTGCAATTTGGCTAATCTAGTTTTAAAAAAATCCATTGCTCCTAGCTCATTAAAGGGACTAATTAGAAAAGTGCCATGGCCTGAGATGTGACATTTTGTTCCAAAATTGCGCCAAAATTGTGTAAAATTCTGTCACAAAAAAGCCAACCAATAGTGTCTTTCCATGTACCTCATTTATCATCCAGAGTCACTGTGATAAATTTAGTGCATGTCTACAGGATCAGTAAATCTGCCTCAATGTTTCCTTTCAAGATTAGGCATAGAGAACCATCATAAACATAAGTAGAAAATAATGCCCAAGGCAAAGAAGATCTCCTGGAATCTGCCTGGTCCTGATACAGGATGCAATCTATACTGACAAAATGAGTTTTCTACAGACCATAGAGCCAGTATCTGTAGCCGGCATCATGGCAAATACGTAGTAATTATATAAGAGGATATGGGGAAATAATGATTATAAAATAATGGGTGCAGCCGGTTCTGGTGTTGAGCAGATTCAAAGTAAACCAGACATTGGGACCTTAGCATGTCCTCTAGAGCTACTGTGCTTTGGAGCCCAAATTCCAACACCACATGGGGCTGAGAAACTCCAACAGGCGTCACAGCAATGATAATCTGTAGTACATGGGGCTTGTGCCAGTGTGCAGGATGCAGAGGTGAACACTCTTCAACAGACATTGAGCTTATCTATATCTCAAGGCACATACAGATCCTACCAGAGGAGCATTATAGGGACATTGATTCTCCAGAGAACAAAAGAGGCCACCTGCAGCAAAAAATCCTATGTTCTCTAGATTCAGAGGAAAACTGTATGTGTGGTGAATGGGACAGGGTGGCTTCTCTAGAGGGTGGCCTTAGTTTGAACTGTCTTCCCAGTAACATACAAAATGTTAAAACCATGCTCAACGTCTACAATATGGAGCACAAATGGTTTATGTTCCCTAAACAAACATCCCATGGGGTTTTATATAGTCCATACTTAAATAGGGTTGTATGCAGTATAAATCAGGACAAAGAGAGACCAGGACACTTCACACCCCATCACAGCTTTGCAAAATTGAAAAGGGAGAGGAAGGTGGCCATTTAGGTATGCACCCTTCACTAATGGAGCAAGGAACGATGCCTGCAATGTTGTACATCCTAGGAATCTGTTTGGGGGTGCATGTTAAAACAGTGTGCTTTTTCCAGTGCAGTACATTCCCAACTACACCATCTGAATAAAACGTAATTCTAATTAAAGCTTTTAGCTTCTCCTGGCATGTGCCTAAATAATAGGAGCATGGTTTTTGGGCTCCCACAAGCTTCAGCAGATGCCTGGGACGCATGAACAGATGTCTACACACCGTTCTACAGTGGAAATACCGTTATTTATGTGAATCTGCTATGATCTCACAATTTCATCTCTCCAGCCATCTGTGACCTTACTTAATGTATATAACAGTTATCAACATGATCACCAAAAAGCCTACACTTCGTAAGCAGGCACATAATTAAATCCATAAGCCATTGGGTTCAGATCTTCTGTTTTTGTTTTTCTATATTTATGTTGAGGATTAATTAGGAAGAACATCTCAGACCCATCACTTACAATTATTTATCACGCTAAATCCAGCACTCAGGTTTCTGAGGAATCTACACGTACAGGACACAGACAAGTTGGCCAACAAATACATACTAGAAGATACTGAGGAAGTGATAACGTGAAATAACAGAAAAGTCCTGTGTCACATTCTAAGCAGATATAATCAGATAACAGTACAGTAGTGGAGGTGGACACCCAGGAACGTTAATTAGCACACCGCTGCCAGTGCTCAAGTTAGATGCTGTCTGGCAGTTGAATTTAGACCACACCAGAGACTTCTCAACCAAGTGAACATCTACACAGGGAAGACATCGGATGGGGCGGCAGGTTCTCCCCTTAGTCTGATTTCTCCTGACCCTAATTAAATCCTAAAGTGCTAGGCTGACAGAAGAACCTGAAGAAGGTAATTACACAGGCAAACATTGTAATTTTAAAAAAACTGACAAACCCACTGAGAAGAGAGGAAAATCACCAGAAGACAGCAACATTTGTGAGAACTAAATTCAGCAGACTCACATATGAGCACCACCACAACTCAATTTTCTACACAATCTGTACAGTATCCTACTGCAACCAGGTCACAACATCCCAAGATGCTCTAGAAATATATATGAAGGGATGTATGATAATTTCTGCTCATGGGTACACTCATACAGGGCACAGCCGGTTTCATAGGGAAAATTAATAGCTGTTCAGAAAAAAGGTTAGAGATAAATAACAAAAAGTGAAGAACTATCCGCTGAGCAGACCCTGATGCACAAGGCTCCAGCATGTTATATGTGCACTAAGCAATATACAGCCATACGCAGGAGGATGTACAGAGGTACGTATGGCTCCAGGCTCTAAAAAAAATAATAATAATCGCTTGGGTGATTATGATGCTTAAATCTAAAAATTTGAACCCAAATGCATTTTTTGTGTTACCTAATTGTATACTAGAGTCATTCAGAGGGGAAGGGCTGAAAAGCAGTCATTGCACAGTCCAAGACACTAAAAGCCATCTACCGTAGATACTTGATCTGTCATGCAACCCACCTGACCATGAGGAATGCTTGCCTTGCTCTCCCAATCACCTGTAATGGTGTCAGAAGTTCCGAAGGGTCAAAACTGCTTGCAAACTCCCTTAAAATCTATGTCAGTGCAGCAGGGCAGTAGTCGGGGGGAAAAAAATCTGAGTCAAAAAACGTAAGCTAGCTTAGTGATATTTTTGGTAGCACTGGCAACCATTTTAGTCTCCATCCAGAGCCTTTGAGTTTCTGTGCAATATTATCAATTATTCTCTCCCAAAATGCAATAGTTCATTATACCTCTGTAATACAATGTCTGATGGAGCATACCACAATTTTTTTTCCCTGCTAGATAAATTGGAGGTACACTAAGGCCCCCGCAGGTCTATGGGTGTAATAAGGCCATGTTCCTGAGGCATTAACCACACACCTGTCAGAGCCTGGTGCATAACCTGTCATGTGGACATGCAGAGAGGAGGGCTGTCCAGTGGACATGCAGAGAGGAGGGCTGTCCAGTGGACATGCAGAGAGGAGGGCTGTCCAGTGGACATGCAGAGAGGAGGGCTGTCCAGTGGACATGCAGAGAGGAGGGCTGTCCAGTGGACATGCAGAGAGGAGGGCTGTCCAGTGGACATGCAGAGAGGAGGGCTGTCCTGTGGACATGCAGAGAGGAGGGCTGTCCTGTGGACATGCAGAGAGGAGAGCTGTCCTGTGGACATGCAGAGAGGAGAGCTGTCCTGTGGACATGCAGAGAGGAGAGCTGTCCTGTGGACATGCAGAGATAAGGGATGTCCTGTGGACATGCAGAGATGAGAGCTGTCCTGTGGACACGCAGAGATAAGGGATGTCCTGTGGACATGCAGAGATGAGAGCTGTCCTGTGGACCTGCATATAGCATAGCCTTGCTCGTGCTCTCTGCACCTGATCTGGCTCCTGAAACCTTTCCTTACTTTGACTGTGCCTGGCTTTTTAATGGGACAGATCCATTTCATTTCTGTTCGACTAAATACCCTGCGCGCTGCTAGCTGTGCCACACGTTCTGGTTTATCAGCTTTTTTCAGCAATTTTTCATTGTTCTTGTGACCCATTTCTTTTTCTATCGCTGCCAAAACACCGGCATTAATCTCTCTTCTCACCGCCTGAAGGGAAACACGGTAATTGGATTTATCTGCTTTTGGAAAGTGTTAGATTTAAGAGAAAAGAGAAGAAAAAGAAAATCACCTTTGTTTTTCAGCAGTGACGCAGCTTCGACTGGTGACTGGTCAGGGAGCCGGATGCCTCTAGAGAAGCATTCAATTAGTACGTGGACCCCCTAACATCAGAAGTCTAATCTATCCAGTCACATGACTGTGAAGCAGCAGGACAATTACCAGTTTATTGGCGCGGTAACACAAAATGTCCCAGAACCTGGCCGAACTTCAATAAACATACATCAACCACATAACCTATAAGGCTGTGCATCGTATCAGGGCGGACTCCTCTGATGGAGCGGAGGATGGAAGGCATCAGAAGCACAATGGACCAACACAAGAGTCTGTTCACATTATCTGTCCCAGTATATCACCTCACTGACAGCTCTTATGGTTTATTATGATGGAGACAGCATCAGTCTGGGTGCAGCACTCACAGCGACAAGATGAGAGCTCAGCGACTTTATATGAGAAGAACGGCAATGACTACTGTGCTTTCCTACCTCCATAGCATCCCTTATGGAGTATTACGAGGTAACTATGCAGCAAGAAGTCAACTGAACCTCAATCACCTTGTCATCTTCACAGTGTAATAGTCACAGTGTCAGAAACATCTGTTGTTCAAGAGAACAATGTCAGAACCAGTAAGAGCTCCAGGTCTACAGAACAATGAGCAGCTGATGTCCTGCAAATTGCTAGGCACTCATCTGCATATATGAGTAAGAGCACGCTATCATGAACAAGTCCGAACCTTCCTCAGCGCGGCCATCTGTCATTATAAATAGGGATGAGCAAATCGACTTCGGATGAAACATCCAAAGTCGATTCGCATAAAACTTTGTTCTAATACTGTACGGAGCAGGAGGTCCGTACAGTATTAGAATGTATTGGCTCTGAGGAGCAGAAGTTATTACTTTGCGAATTCTCGCAAGACTTCACATAATAACTTCCGAAATAAATTTATACTCTAAAATATTTTTCCTGAACTCGGGTTCGGTTCTAAGGTACCACTTGGGACCGAACCAGAGTTCGGGAAATGTTTTTTTTTACAGTATAAATCAATTTATGAAGTTATTATGCAAAGTCTCGCTCATCAGAGCCAATACATTCTAATACCGTTTTATCCGAAGTCGATTCGCTCATCCCTAATTATAAACACTAAGCATGGTCCTGACAAGCTAACCATCAGCTGCACTAAAGGGGCTGCAACAGGATCAGATCTGGATGCCAAAAATGAGAAGGAAGTCTGTTATTTTCTCCTGCCGATAGCAACCTCCTACTGCATATTGCATGATGTAAATTTGTGCATATGACTGCTCTAACATAGTTTGTAAGGCTGAAAAAATACAGGTGAAACTCAAAAAATTTGAATATCGTGCGAAGTTCATGTATTTCAGTAATGCACCTTAAAAGGTGACACTAACATATGAGATAGACTTATTACATACAAAGCGAGATATTTCAAGCCTTTATTTGTTATAATTTGGATGATTATGGCTTACAGCTTATGAAACCCCAAAGTCACAATTTTGAGGTCCCCTTTGCTCAGGGGGTATGGATTAATTAGCTGACTAGAGTGTGACACTTTGAGCCTAGAATATTAAAGGGTTTCTATCACTTCGCTGCACATATTTAGCTGTCAGACACTAGCGATCCGCTAGTGTCTGCTCTGCCCAACCATCCTAATATAATTGCTTTTGGGGCAGCCGTTTTGCTAAAAAAATAACTTTTATTAATATGCTAATGAGCCTCTAGGTGCTATGGGGGCGTCATTAGCACCTAGAGGCTCCGTCTACCTTCAGAAACTGCCGCCGCCGAGCGCGTCCCTCCAGCCCGCCCATCTCCTCCTGAATGCGATCCTCCTTGTGAGCGTATGTATTCTGCGCATGCGCAGTGAATGTCTGACCGCTTCCTTGCTCAGACATCTCCACTGCGCCTGCGCGATGACGCCATAGTGCTCCGAGGAACAGGCGCAGTGGAGATGTCTGAGCAGGGAAGCTGTCAGACATTCACTGTGCATGCGCCGAATACAGATATGTCCATCCAGTCCAGCTTATTATCCTGCAAAGCTGATTCCACAGGAAGAATAGGAGCATGTCCTATACTTGTCTGCAATCGTGGACAAGAATAGGTATTTTATACTAGGGTTGCGGCCATGTGCGGTCCGCAAATCGTGGTGCACACACGGCCAATGTCCTTGTTTTGCGGATCCACAAAGCACTACGGCCGTCTGAATGGGCCCTTATTTTGATCATCTTTCTGGATACTAAAGTCCACCTGGAATAATAGATCCCTACACATAATAGTATATTATACATCCACATTCATAACTATCCTGCAGGAGATACAAAATACAATTCCTCTACAGTACACCTGACCTGGCTATCCACCATATCCCTACACATAATAGTATATTATTATACATAGTCATGACTTTATTGCAGATAGATACAAGTCTCTACACCTGACTATCCTCTAGATCAAGGCTTCTCAAACTTTTTGTAGTCAGCCCACCAGCCAAACCATGGTGGTGCCACATATTGCTGATATTACCGCCAGCGTTGTCAATTTAATACCATGGTGCAGCACACATAATAGCCTCTAGGAGTACCAAATACCACAATGTACCGTAGTACAGATGACCTGAAAAATGCTACCACATCCTCCAGCAGCACTAAACACAGATCTGTCGGCATGACTATTTTTTCCATGATGTATAACGCAAACAAACGGAACTGTTATTTGGCCCCATAGACATGTATTAGGACAGAACAAAATGGAATGCCTCTTAAAGTCCTAGAATTCCATTATAACTCTGTTATAAAGGAATCTATAACGGAATTCCATAACGTTGATGCGAACCCGCCCTAACTGAGAGAATGTCCTTAAAAATACAGACACAAAATGGGATATTTTTAAAAGCATTCTAAATTTTCACTGTGAAAGGTACATACCTTAGGCCTCATGCACACGACCATTGTGTGTTTTGCGGTCCGCAAATCGCGGAGTGCTGTCCGCATCTTTTGAGGTCCCATTGAAGTGAATGGGTCTGCATCCGAGCCGCCAAAACTGCGTCTCGGATGCGGACCAAAACAAAGGCTGTGTGCAGGAGGGCTTGTGGGAATAAAAGGGTTAGGGTTAGGATAAAGTTTAGCAACAGGAAAAAGTGGATAAATAGAAATGAAAAGGGGGCAACACATAACAAAAGGGAAGCATTTAAATTACTAAAACAGGAAGGTAGTGAAGCAGCACTAAAAAACTACTGTATAAAAGGTGGGAAAAAGACATCTGGAAACAGAGAGGCTCACTGTCGAGGACAGTAAAATCAACCTAAAAATGTTCTTCAAATATACAAATGGTAAAAAAGCATTAAAGTGTTGGCCTTTTAAGGAATGATGAGGGGGTTGTAGAGGATGATGAGGAAAAAATTTATGAAATCATTTTTCTCCACTGTATTTTATGAGGAAAATATAATGCAAGATGGAATGCAGAATGTCAAACTAAACTCCACATTAAATGTGGCCTGTCTGACCCAGAAAGAAGAGCAGCGGCATCTTAAAAAAAGATTAAAATAAACAAATCACCGGGTCCAGATGGTGTACACCCCAGTATCTTAGGAAAGTTAAAGGGGTTGTCTCATCATGGACAATGGGGGCATATCGCTAGGATATGCCCCCATTGTCTTATAGGTGCGAGTACCACCGCAGGGACCCGCATCTATATCGAGAAACGGAGCCCCGCAAGGTAGTGACTAGAGAACTCAGGTCTGGCCACCACCAAACCGGCTCCCCACAGAAGTGAATGGGAGAGTACATGAGCGGCACCCTCTCTCATTCATTTCTATGGGGCCAACGGAAATAGCTTAGCCAGCTCTCTATATTACAGGTTATAGTTACTAGATTTCTGGAAACGGTCGTTGATCCAGGAAGTTATTCTGATTGCCTGTTCAGAGTTTCATGGGATTTTTTGCCTTCCTCTGGATCAACTTTGCAGGATAACAGGCTCAACTAGATGGACATATGTCTTTTTTCAGCCTTACAGACTATGGGGGAGATTTATCAAACTGGTAGAACTGGCTTAGCTGTCCATAGCAACAAATCAGATGCCACCTTTTATTTTTCACAGCTCCATTGGAAAATTAAAGGTGGAATCGAATTTGTTGCTATGGGCAACTATGTCAGTTCTACTGTACACCAGTTTGATAAATCTCCCCCTATGTTCCTATACCAATCGGACTGGCAACAGCACTGTTCTTCTTCCAATTCATTCCACCACTGGAAGTGGCACTGTGTCCCCTTTCTGTGAGTTCCCAACTGACAGCAGCATTACATCCCTTACCACCTCTCCCCTACTGGCAGAAGTATTGTCCTCCTTCCTAGACCTTTCCTACTGACTGCACCATCATTCTCCTTTTCACTCCACCCTCACCTACAGCAGCATTGTCCCCTTTACACGTCCTCACCACTTACAGCAGTATAGCCCCCTTTTTACCCTCTACCCCTATGGCAGATACACTGTCCGTATTTCCCGACCTTCCCACAACTGCAGCAGCACTGACCTCCCTTCCCACCCTTGCACAACTGATAGAAACAATGTCTTTCTTCCCACCCCAAAACCACTTTCAGCAGCATTGTCCCCCCCAAACCACCCTTCCCCATTGACTGCAATACTTTCCCTATTCCCACTCCTCCCAAACTAGAAAGAGCACCTGTGATGCTGCAGGTTGGGATCGGAAGGTAAGGGGATTCCCGACTTTCTGCTGTATGAGAACTTCTCCATGGATGCAGGGCCTGTGCACTCATTGTCATGTGACCATGTTTCCTTCACTCACTGCAAAGAAGCGGCCAGTCCCTCTATCTCTTATATATATAAAAATGAGTTTCTGTCTGTCTGTCTGGACGTTCTTTATGCGCGACCAAATGACTGGACCGATCTTCACCAAATTTGGTACAGGTACATCAGGTTTCCGGGAAAGTTTTAGACCGGGTCTCATGCTCTCTAGGATGTACCGTTACTGAGATATTCCCCAAAAGTTACCCCCCCCCCCCCAAATACAAGCCTGCAATTCTTTCTCTTCAAAGCCCAACTGCCATAAACACAGTTTTACTCCAGATTTCTATAACAACCCAGCCATATTTTTTTACTGCTTAAAGGTCACAGTGACAGTCACTGTTAAAGGGGCTGTCACAGTGACAGTCACTGTTAAAGGGGCTGTCACAGTGACAGTCACTGTTAAAGGGGCTGTCACAGTGACAGTCACTGTTAAAGGGGCTGTCACAGTGACAGTCACTGTTAAAGGGGCGGTCACAGTGAAAGTCACTGTTAAAGGGGAGGTCACAGTGAAAGTCACAGTTAAAGGGGTGGTCAGTGAAAGTCACAGTTAAAGGGGCGGTCACAGTCAAAGGGGCAGTCTCTGTGAAAGTCACAGTTAAAAGGGGCGGTCACTGTGAAAGTCACAGTTAAAAGGGGCGGTCACTGTGAAAGTCACAGTTAAAAGGGGCGGTCACTGTGAAAGTCACTGTTAAGGGGAGGTCACTGTAAAAGACACTGTTAAGGGGCGGTCACTGTGACAGTAACTGTTAAAGGGGCAGTCACAGTGAAAGTCACAGTTACAGTGAAAGTCACAGTTACAGTAAAAGTCACATTTAAAGGGGCGGGCACTGTAGAGGTCACTGTTATGGGGAAAACTTGATATATTTTTTTACGACACACGGAAACATAAAATGAAATAGATGAAATATATCCGTGCGAAGCCGGGTCCTTCTGCTAGTATAATTTTCCATACACAGCCAGGACTATCCAGCAGGAGATATAAGATATGAATGCTCTACACCTGTCTACCCTCTAGATACCTGCAAATTATAGCATATTATTTATTATACATACACAGCCATGACTATCCAGCAAGAGATATGGGTCCTCTACACCTGGCTATCCTCCAAATCCCTGCACATAATAGTGTATTATCATATATACACATGCATGGCTATTCTACATGATATATAAGATACTAGCAGAAGGACCCGGCTTCGCACGGGTATATTTCATCTATTTCATTTTATGTTTCCGTGTGTTGTAAAAAGATATCGACAGTATCCCCCATAACAGTGACCTCTACAGTACCCGCCCCTTTAAAAATGCCCTCCACAGTGCCCGCCCCTTTAACATTGACCTCCACAGTGCCTGCCCCTTTAACAGTGACCTCCCCAGTGCACGCCCCTTTAATAGTGACCGACCCTTTAGCATTGACCACCCCTTTAACAGTGACCTCCACAGTGCCCCCCTTTAACAGTGACCGCCCCTTTAGCATTGACCACCCCTTTAACAGTGACATTTTTAGTGGCTGCCCCTTTAACAGTGACATTTTTAGTAGCCGCCCCTTTAACTGTGACCTTCACAGTGACCGCCCCTTTAACAGTGACTTTCACAGTGACCGCCCCTTTAACAGTGACTTTCACAATGACCGCCCCTTTAACAGTGACTTTCACAGTGAACGCCCCTTTAACAGTGACTTTCACTGTGACCGCCCCTTTAACAGTGATTTTCACTGTGACCGCCCCTTTAACAGTGACTTTAACAGTTGCCGCCCTTTTAACAGTGACTTTTACAGTGGCCGCCCCTTTAACAGTGACTGCCCCTTTAACAGTGACTGCCCCTTTAACAGTGACTTTCACAGTGACCGCCCCTTTAACAGTGACTTTAACAGTTTTCCCCCCCTTTAACAGGGACCTTCATAGCACCCGCCCCTTTAATAACAGTGACCTCCACAGTGCCTGCCCATTTAATTACAGTGACCTCCACAGTGCCCTCCCATTTAATTACAGTGACCTCCACAGTGCCCTCCCATTTAATAACAGTGACCTCCACAGTGCCCGCCCCTTTAAAAACAGTGACTTCCACATTGCCCGCCCCTTTAAAAACAGTGACTTCCGCATTGCCCGCCCCTTTAAAAACAGTGACTTCCACATTGCCCGCCCCTTTAAGCAGTAAAGAAAAATGGCTGGGTTGTTATGGAAACCTGGAGTAAAACTGTGTTTATAGTTAGTTGGGATTTGAAGAGAAAGACTTGCAGGCTTGTATTGGGATGGGGGGCTCACTTTTTGGGAATATCTCAGGAACGGTACATCCTTCAGGGACACCTGATGCACCTGTGTACCAAATTTGGTGAAAATCGGTTCAGTCGTTTGGTCGCGCATAAAGAACGTCTAGACAGACATATATATAAAAATGAGTTTCTGTCTAAGAGATAAGAGATGGATCTTCTACTCTCAGCTCCTCAAGTTACTTAATAGTATATTTTAATACATATACATGACTATCCTGCAGGAAATACGAGATACATGTTCTTTGGTTGAGTGTGTAGGTACAGTGGATACAGCAGTCACTCCTAACCAGACAGGGCGAGCATGTTACTGAAGGTCACCTCAGGGACATCATAGTTTGTAAGGCTGAAAAAAGACATACGTCCATCTGGTTCAGCTTATTATCCTGCAGGGCTGATAGAGAGGAAAGCAAAAAAAAATGTCTCTCACCTTAGGGAAAAATCAGCCAACTCCAATCAGGCAATCAGAATAACTCCCTGAAGCAACAACCCTTCGGAATTCTAGGAGCTATAACTTGCAATACTGTTGCACTCAAGAAATACATCCAGGCCCCTCTAGAACTTTTTTAGTGAGGTCACCATCACCACCTCCTCAGGCAGAGAGTTCCATAGGTCTCACTGATCTTACCGTAAAGAATCCTCTTCTATATTTGTGTAGAAACCTTCTTTCCTCCAGACGCAGAGGATGTCCCCTCATCACAGTCATGGGGATAAATAGATGATGGGAGAGATTTCTGTACTGACCCCTGATATAGTTATACATAGTTATTATATCTCCCCTAAGTCATCTTTTTTTCTGAACTGAATAACTCTAATTTTGACAATCTTTCTGGTTACTGTAGTCCCCCCATTCCAGATATTACTTTAGTTGGCCTCCTCTAAACTCTCTCCAGCTCTGCTATGTCTGCCTTATTCACAGGAGCCCAGAACTGTACAAAGTACTCCATGTGTGGTTCTGACTAGTGATTTCTGTTCTTCTAATGAAGCAGAAGAATGGAAAGGCTGAACACTTATCCGAACTCAGCCTTAAAGAGACTAAAAAGGGTCCAGTACTGCCCCCTGAGGTACTCCACTAGTGACAGTGACCCAATCTGAGTGTGTACCGTTAATAACCACCCTCTGTTTTCCATCACTGAGCCAGTTACTTACCCACATACACACATTTTCCCTCAGTCCAAGCATTCTCATATTATGTACTAGCGTTTTATGTGGCACAGTATGAAATGCTTTGGATAAAATTAAGATGACATCCAATGACTAACCCTAGTCCAATCTAAAACTTACCTCCATCCTTGTTTTTCAGAAAGCTGGCTAGGTGGACCACTGGGGACACACAATTTGCCCCAACACCACTTGTGGTCTACCAGGTGTGGTCTACCACGAGACAGGGTCCTACAACAAAGAAACCTCTGTCTTCTAATGGAGTTGAGGAATCGGTGAGACCCCAGCAATATGTCTTCTAAGGGAGTTGAGGAATCGGTGAGACCCTAGCAATATGCAGAACAGACTCCAGATAAATGCAGAGCTAAGAGTCTTCTGAGACAAGGCCAAGGAATTCAGCTCAGACCGTCATTAACTGGCAGGATAATGTGCAGCCAGATTTACCGCTGTAATAAATGAAAGGCATGTGGGGCAAACATGAGGAGCAGCCAGGATACAGCACGTTACTGCTACACCGAGTCTTTCCATACTTATACAGGGCCCAGCAGTGAGCAAGGATAACACCACCCCCTGGGGGCTCCGTTTAGGAAATTACAGCTCGGTTCATACTAAGGGATATTATGGGAACTAATGATGACGGAATCTGGGGGCTCATCAGCTAGGACGTGTCACTGTGGACAATCAGTGACAGAAGAACCGAAGAGAAAACAGACGACGGATCAACTGCAAAACAAATGCAACCAAGCCTTAAAGAGGAAACCTATCCCATAGATTAGTCTCCACCTCGGAGACCCTCCACCTATCACCAGAGGACCACGTACTACCATGCTTGGGATAAGTGGGGGTTTCAGAGGTCAGACCACACATATCACACATTTATGGCACAGAAAAGACAAACCAGCAGATGGTAGTATCACGTCCTAAGATATGGAGGCCGCAACACACACCTGGACAGATGGCCTTATCATACAAGATGCCAGCAGGAGGATGAGAGAATGTGTCCGCATCAGTGCATCTGAAGTATCCCTGTACAACTGCTCTGTACCTGCCCCAATACACCTACCCAATACCTGGCCATGTATTTTCCCTATTCACCTACCTAATACCTATTTACAGTATGCATCCGCCCCTGTACACCTGCCATTTACCTATCTACGTATCTGCCCCTGTATACTTTCCATACACCTATCTGGCCCTGTACACCTGCCATATACCCATCTATGTTATCTGCCCCAGTACACCTACTGAATCTCTATCCATTCTGTAAACCTGCCCTACACACAGTATACCTATCCATGCACTGTATCTTCCCCATACCTGTCCTTGTATCTGGCCCCATACACATTCCTATATACAGTACTTAGGTACCTGCCCAAGAAGCTCCCCATGTTTCATCCCCATGTACACCATCCCTATACCTCTTCATGTACCTTTGTCAGTACTATAGGGGAGATTTATCAAAACTAGTGTAAAGGAAAACTGGCTTAGTTGCCCATAGCAACGGATGAGGTTGATCCTTCCATTTTCCAGAGTAGCTCTGAAAAATGAAAGGTACAATCTAATTGGTTGCTATGGGAAACTTTGCCAGTTTTCATGGGAAACTAAGCCAGTTTTCCTTTACACCAGTTTTGATAAATCTCCCCCACTGTATCATCTCCAGTACACCAATACCTATCTATCTGAACCTGTATACCTGCCCCATACCTGTTCTTATATTTAAACCTGCACACCTGCCCATGTATCGGCCCCTGTACACCTTCCATATACCTGTCCATGTATCTGCCCTATGTCTGTATATGTGCCTGCCTCTGTACTAGATATGTTGCTATACACCTGTCCATGTACCTGCCCTGTACGCTTCTCTTATACCGGTCTATGTACCTGCCCTACTACAATACCTGTCTGTATCTGTCCCTGTACACCTACCCATCACCTGTTCATGTACCACTGTACTGTACACCTACTCCTTTAACTCTTCATGTACCTGCCTCTGTACACTTGCCCTATACCTGTCAGCCCAGTACCATGTATCTACACTACCCCTGCGTACCTGGTCCATACTTGTTCATGTATCAGCCCCTGAACACATGATATATACCTGTCCACGTGTATACCCAGTGCTATGCATCTGACCCTGTAAACCTACCCAACACCTGTGTATGTGTCTGTCTATGTACACCTACCATATTCCAGTACATATATGTGACCTTGCACTCCTACCCCATACCTGTTCTTGTATCTGCTCCTATACACCTGCTCTACACCTGTCCATGTACCTGTACCTCGTATCTCTCCTTGCACACCTGCCCCATACCTGTCAGAGTAGCCCTATAGTAACATGAATATGCTCGTAACATGTATACCTTCCTAAAACCTTCTTATGTACTTATCCTTGTACACTTATCCTATACCAGTCCATGTATCTGCCCCTGTATTCCTACCCTATACCTGTCCACATATCTGCACCTGTATACCTAACCAATACCTGTCCATGTACCTGTCTATATACTTGTCCACACCTGCCCTAATCCTGTCCACATATCCCCGTACTATGTATCTGCCCCCTATACCCATCCACTTAACCTCATTATCACGTACCTGTCCACATACTTGTGTACCATGTACCTGTCCCTTTATATCTGCCCTATACCTGTCCACATACCCCAGTACTATTTATCTGCCCAGGTACACCTACCCTACAGTATATCTGTCCACATATACCTGAATAGCATGTATCTGCCCCTGTACACCTAGTCCATACAAGTCCATGTTCCTTCCCCTATACACACTCTCTATACCTGTCCACATACCCCAGTACCATGTACCGGCCCTCCACCTATCTACATACCTCAGTGCCATGTATCTGCCTTTGTACAGCTGTCATATACCTGTCCTATTACCCCAGTACCATGTACCTGCCCCTGTACACCTGTCCTATACCTGTCTACATACCTCAGTGCCACCTGTCCTATTACCCCAGTACCATATATCTGCCCCTATATACCTGTCCTATTACCCCAGTACCATATATCTGCCCCTATATACCTGTCCTATTACCCCAGTACCATATTAATAAATATACGAGTCCCGGGACCAGATGACACAACTCTTGATACAATGTAACAAACTGCCGGGAGTCTCGCCTGATGGGGGCGCTATAGAGGGGGCAGAAGGATCTTACCTGAGGATGGCGCTGTCCCCCTGCCGCACCGTCACGTTGTCCATGGCTTTGGGGAAGCCTGCGTCCCCGCTCCGCACCGGCACTCCTGCGGGCACAAGAAAGAGCAGCCTCAGACACAGGGCGAGCAACCACCTCCAGGGGGCGACGACCCCCGTCATCCTGCCCCCTCCCCCGCCTGCCGACAACCAGACACAGCGCAGCTGACACCGACAACTGCAGCAGCACCAGAGGCTTTCACTGCTACATGTCTCTGGAGCCCGCTCTCTGACTGCCGAGGACCGTGTGTGACTGAGGGGCTCTGCCTGCTCTGCGCTCCCGCCGCCTCACTCCCTCCCCGCCGCCTCTCTCTCTCTCCGTCCCTCCTACAGTCCCCCTCCCGATCAGTCTCCCGAACCTCGCGCTCCGGCCGCTTGTCAGACAGTGTCCTTACGTCATAGTGCATCGTCACAACCAACCTTTACACGTCATGTGACGTAATAAAAAGATGTTTTCGCTACACAGGAGCTGCCCCATATAACCTGGCGTTATACCCGTGGTTACCAGCCCCACAGCTGCCCCTATATCTACAAGCAATGTACAGTACACGGGGCTGCCCCATACACCGCCTATAGATAGACATGTCGCCTCAGTCACCTTCTGTATTCCCATCACAATGATCACTGTTTAATCTGTTAATGATGTGCCAATAGTCATTTTTGTAAATATATTGTATTGGCAAATTCCCACCCTTCTTGATAAAATGCTTTCCTCCTACCTCATTGTTGTCATATGGTATCCTATAGATACAGCCGCCGCTCGCCTCCCGAATTCATGGGCTGAGCTTGCGCAGAAGACACTTTATTTTCACCCAGCTCACCGCTCATTGCAGTCCTGAATGTGCACGTTACCGCGCATGCACAAGGCTTATTTCTACAGAGCTGCGCATGCCCTTTAACTATAGGACATAACGAGGGAGCTGCCCTGTCCATACACTAAAAGGATACAAATAAGAACTGCCCCGTACAGTGTATAGATTATATACACACACCTCAGTAAGCTACAGGACATAACGCAGGAGCTGCCCCGTACAGTGTATACATTATATACACACACCTCAGTAAGCTACAGCAGCGGTCCCCAACCACCGGGCCGCGGCCCGGGATCGGGCCCTGGAAGATTATTTGCCGGGCCGCGGCAATACAAAGGAGGGGAGACGCCAGGACAGGGGTGGGTAGGGGGGAGGGCCCGCAGCCCCGCAAGTGCTTTTTTTTCAGTGCGGCGGCCGGGCCCTCCTTATATTTTGAATGCGTCTGCGCTGCATAAGCTGTTATAATCCTGCGAGACCCGTGACCTCCTGCGGCGGGTCTCGCGTCGCGGGATCACTGCTGGAATGACACAGCGGTGCGCCGCAGGCAGAGCCACGGGATTGCGCATCGAACTGAAGCCCGCCACAGCCTGCAAGTACGGGGGGCAGATGATGACCAGTGGCACTAATGTTTGAATTTAGAAAGGGGTGAGCCCGCACCGGCCATATGAGGGCAGGGCAGGGACAGCAAATAATGAGGGGCAAAAACTGAAATATATATATAGAGAATGGGGGCAAAATGAAAAGGAAATATATAGAGAATGGGGGGCAAAATGGAATATAGGTAGAGAGGGGGCCTCTGACAAAACATTGGCAATTATAACTGGGTTATTATTGCCAAAGTTTTGTCAGTGGCCCCTCTCTACCTATATTTCATTTAGCCCCCATTTTCTATATATTTCCTTTTCATTTTGCCCCCTCATTATTTGCTGCCCCTGCCCTAATATCATATCACATTATAATAACCGGTCTGATGTCTGAATTCAGAAAGGGGGGCCCACGCCGGCCATATGAGGGCAAGGGCAGCAAATAATGAGGGGGCAAAATGAAATATATACAGAGAGGGTCAAAAAATGAAATATATAGGAGTGGGGGCAAAATGAAATATAGTGAGAAAGGGGGCGACTAACAAAACGTTGGCAATAATAACCACGTCGGCCACATGAGGGGCACGGTGGTGCTTATGGTTATTATTGCCACAGGGGGGGCCCAAATTCAAAGGTTGCCGTGGGGCCCATAGAATTCTAGTTACGCCACTGCACCAGACGCATGCGTGCCCGGCGCGCATATCACACAGAGTGCGGCCGTACAGCGGGTCGGAAGGAGAGTGTTCTTCCTTCCAACTGTGATGCCGGCCAGCCACTGCCACCAATATGAAAGCTGAAAAGGGCTAGTGAGGGATGGATTGGTTAGGTCTCATTGCCCCACCAATGAATATGAAGGAGGGGGGGTGGGGGGGGGGGGGGTTTGTCGGCATCCAGTTTCAGATAGTATCTGAGGGAGTGAGTGGGAGAATGACCTGCAGTTCCTTTTTCATGTCACCTTGAAAATATCAGCAGTGCAGCAGAGACCCTAGTCAGTTTTGAGTCACATTTTAATAATAAATGTAATAGTTATCTATTTTAACATGAACCTTGTGTTTTGTTATGCGCGTGAATCAGTCAGCGCCGCCCATCACCCCCAAATCCCCGCCTACCCCAAAGCCCCGCCCAAGGCCTAAGCCCCCCCCCTCCCCGATCCCTGGGAAAATTGTCTGACACGAAACTGATCCTTAGTGCAAAAAAGGTCGGGGACCACTGAGCTACAGGACATAACGCAGGAGCTGCCCTGTACAGTGTATACATTATATACACACACCTCAGTAAGCTACAGGACATAACGTAGGAGCTGCCCTGTATAGTGTATACATTATATACACACCCCACCTATTCTGTAAGCTACAGGACATAACGCAGGAGCCGTCCGTATAGTGTGTACATCAGAAATAGACAGCGATATGAAACAGAGACAGTAAATATGAAATGGATGATAGCTGATAGATGTATAGATACATATGTTATAGATACAGTACATAGATGATGGACATATAATAGAAAAAGACAGATGAATTATAGATTGATGATGCTGAGATAGAAAGCTAGACCCCTGGTCACTGCCTGACCGTATTCTCCAGGATAACGCAGGAGCTGCCCCATGTAGTGTACACAGCCCTCCAGTACAGGACCGGTGAGAAGCCAGATACTGTAAGGAGCTGTGTACCTGTTCCTCCATCACATGACAGGACACAGTTTTGTCTCCTGGAAGTAAACAATGAAAACACTTATTAAATGACAACAAGCAGAGATCCTGAAAACCACAGAGATATAGAAAGCATATTGAAACATGATATGGAAGAATTTATTCCTAAGAAAACGTATTAGTTGTGAGGGGCAGCGATCGTCCTCCTGTTACACCTGGTCCTGGATTATTACGTGTCACCTGACACCCAGATGGGTCACAGGCCTCTAATACTGTATGGTGAGCTCAATAGAGAAATTGTCCATGGAGCCCTGGATGTGTCTTCCCTCCAGCCCCTCCCTGGTCTGAATTTCACCTTGAGAATATGCTCTGGTGGAGCAGAATTCTGAAGACAGGAAGAGGCTTCCTCATAGTAATCCATATCTCTTCACATAGAAAGGAGTAATTAGCCTGTCAATGCAGAGGAGTGGAGCTGGGGGATAATAAATTAACTAAAACTCCACATCTGCTAATGCACTCCGCTATATCTGGACCGACCAAAGCTGCTGAATCAGGCCTGGACTATGGAGTTGTCCATCATGGAACAGGAAGGGTTAACGCTAACCAAGCGAATATAGAATAGTGATACACTGACACATGGGGTACAGAATAGTGATACACTGACACATGGGGTACAGAATAGTGATACACTGACACACAGGGTATAGAATAGTGATACACTGACACGGGGTACAGAATAGTGATACAGTGGCACTTGGGGTACAGAATAGTGATACAGTGACACATGGGGTACAGAATAGTGATACACTGACACATGGGGTACAGAATAGTGATACAGTGGCACTTGGGGTAGAAGACAATGATACAGTGATATTTGGGGTACCAGTTAGAGGACAGGTATAAAGTAGTTTGAACATTTCTTGGGGTGCAAGGCGAGGAGTTAAGCAGTGTCTCCATGAGCCGCAGAGAATATGTCCCCGCTGAATCTTGTGAAGAAAGGAGCTGGCCGTCAAATGTCCCGGGAAGAATGACAGACATGAGAGTATGTAAGACACTCCCCTCCTCAGTAATAGAAGGAGATGTGGGGAGTGCTGGAGTGACACTTCTCTCTTCTGGGTGACCATTTATCACCTTAAACAGCTGTTTGCCACATGAAGAGAACATGTCAGTGTGTGTGACATTCAACAAGCGCGGAAGGGGGGCGGGGGGGGGGGGGGGGTCAGTCCTATTCAATGTCCTCACAACAGCTTCAAGAAAAGAATCCAGGACAGGATGACAGCTGCTGGGAACAGGCTGCAGAGGATGTAGAGGGAGAGCGCTTAAGCGCTTCTCCAGCATACCGTAGGGTGTCGTGGACAGTGGGAGGCCGGGATGGGCCAGGGGGCACTGGGACAGGGGAGTGCTAGTGCATCGGGTGGTTTAGCTCATAGGCCAGTTGGGTGATTACAAGGGGGTTGGGGTGAGGAACTGGAGAGCACCTGAGAGCTGGATATTTGCCCTAGGACATGGAAGCACCACAACCAAGGTGGTAACAGAGGTAGGTGATTGTCCAGATGAGGAGAGTACCAACTGTGGACACAATCCACCCAAGAGCTCAGAGAAGCAGGTCCTAAGATGGCTTCATCCTGGACCGAATAATTGTACTGAGAATTCCTCATATCTGCATAAACAGCAGCAATGAATCCCAACAAAGTAATAGAAGTAAATGAGACAGACGATGAGTCAGGGGTCCACCAGCCTGGTAATACAGCAACTCTCCTAATCTGGGCCCCATAGCATCTTGCTCTGCCATGAATATGATAAAACTACAAATAGGCATCTGCCGTCAATGAAAGATCCAAGGACTCAACATGTGATGAGAAGTCCTTACCTTCTCCCATACCTCCCCTGATCAAACAAGGGGTTAATCCATTCTTCACAATGGGTCTGAGGTCTCAGAATATCATTTATGACCTTTTCTCCTACTCAGGAGGAGAATATCAGGATGTGATACGTTACAATAAACCAGAACAATAAGGTTTACAACTGGCTTTAAAGAGGTACATGAGGATGCAGCCTATCCGTTCCCTAGACTACAGCAGTGACATCACTGAGAATGCAGCCTATGAGTTCACTAGAGAGCAGTGACATCACTGAGAATTCAGCCCATGAGTTCACTAGAGAGCAGTGACATCACTGAGAATGCAGCCCATGAGTTCACTAGAGAGCAGTGACATCACTGAGAATTCAGCCAATGAGTTCACTAGAGAGCAGTGACATCACTGAGAATGCAGCCCATGAGTTCACTAGAGAGCAGTGACATCACTGAGAATTCAGCCTATGAGTTCACTAGAGAGCAGTGACATCACTGAGAATTCAGCCCATGAGTTCACTAGAGAGCAGTGACATCACTGAGAATTCAGCCTATGAGTTCACTAGAGAGCAGTGACATCACTGAGAATTCAGCCCATGAGTTCACTAGAGAGCAGTGACATCACTGAGAATTCAGCCCATGAGTTCACGAGAGAGCAGTGACATCACTGAGAATGCAGCCCATGAGTTCACTAGAGAGCAGTGACATCACTGAGAATTCAGCCTATGAGTTTACTAGAGAGCAGTGACATCACTGAGAATTCAGCCTATGAGTTTACTAGAGAGCAGTGACATCACTGAGAATTCAGCCTATGAGTTTACTAGAGAACAGTGACATCACTGAGAATGCAGCCCATGAGTTCACTAGAGAGCAGTGACATCACTGAGAATTCAGCCCATGAGTTCACTAGAGAGCAGTGACATCACTGAGAATGCAGCCCATGAGTTCACTAGAGAGCAGTGACATCACTGAGAATTCAGCCCATGAGTTCACTAGAGAGCAGTGACATCACTGAGAATGCAGCCCATTAGTTCACTAGAGAGCAGTGACATCACTGAGAATTCAGCCAATGAGTTCACTAGAGAGCAGTGACATCACTGAGAATGCAGCCCATGAGTTCACTAGAGAGCAGTGACATCACTGAGAATGCAGCCCATGAGTTCACTAGAGAGCAGTGACATCACTGAGAATTCAGCATATGAGTTCATTAGAGAGCAGTGACATCACTGAGAATTCAGCCTATGAGTTCACTAGAGAGCAGTGACATCACTGAGAATTCAGCCTATGCATTCAGAGTTGAGGGACATCAATGAGAACGCAGCCTGTCCATTCACTGAAGAGCAATAGCGGCAACACTGAGGATGCCGCCCATCAGTGAGCAGTATTGACAGTGGCCCTGAAATAAAATAAACATAAAACTGTCCCCCATGTTAAATGTGGGTCCACTGCAACACAAGTAGCTGGGGCCAGCCATAGCACAGTGCAGGGCAAAATAGCTGTGCCTCTGTGGTAGCCCTTAATAGCTTCCATGTTCTGTCCTCCTCCTCCAATTATCTCTAAGATATGGAGCAGGGGCTTAGAAGGTTGAGATGTGGTCCAGAGCACCAGCCCTGGCCTGTGGCCTGACATAAGTGCCATTTGTATGCTGAAAAATATATTGGTTTGTGGTCTATGAAGGTGAACAGCAGGTCAGGGAGCCATGGGCTCCAGTGCCCCGCAATGGAATCCTGTGGACAGAAACACAGTTGTATTCAGGAGGGAGACCTGCAGTCACTGATCAGGTACATAAGGTACCTGATGCTCCCATAGGCAGAGAAGAGGGCTCCAGGGGTCCCCTGGGCATCGGCCCACCAAGTAATTTCCCTGTAGGGTCTATGGCCAGTCCACCCCTGATTGTTGACATCAATGAGAATGCAGCCCATTCATTTTTTAAGACAGTGGTACTGACATCTCTGATAATACAGCTTATCCATTTACTAGTGAATAGCGGTGACATCTCTGAGAATGCAGCCTATCCATTCACCAGTGAGGAACACTGACATCACTGAGGATACATCTATCCATTTACTAGAGAGCAACAGTGACATCACTGAGAATGCATCCATCATTTACTAGAGAGCAGTGACATCACTGAGAATGCAGCCCATCCATTCACCAGTGAGGAACACTGACATCACTGAGGATGCATCTATCCATTTACTAGAGAGCAACAGTGACATCACTGAGAATGCATCCATCATTTACTAGAGAGCAACAGTGATATCACTGAGGATACATCTATCCATTTACTAGAGAGCAACAGTGACATCACTAAGAATGCATCCATCATTTACTATCGAGCAACAGTGACATCACCGAGGATACATCTATCCATTTACTATCGAGCAACAGTGACATCACTGAGGATACATCTATCCATTTACTAGAGAGCAACAGTGACATCACTAAGAATGCATCCATCATTTACTATCGAGCAACAGTGACATCACCGAGGATACATCTATCCATTTACTAGAGAGCAACACTGACATCACTGAGGATACATCTATTCATTTACTAGAGAGCAACAGTGACATCACTGAGAATGCATCCATCATTTACTATCGAGCAACAGTGACATCACCGAGGATACATCTATCCATTTACTATCGAGCAACAGTGACATCACTGAGAATGCATACATCATTTACTAGAGAGCAACAGTGACATCACCGAGGATACATCTATCCATTTACTAGAGAGCAACAGTGACATCACCGAGGATACATCTATCCATTTACTATCGAGCAACAGTGACATCACTGAGGATACATCTATCCATTTACTAGAGAGCAACAGTGACATCACCGAGGATACATCTATCCATTTACTAGAGCGCAACAGTGACATCACCGAGGATACATCTATCCATTTACTATCGAGCAACAGTGACATCACTGAGGATACATCTATCCATTTACTAGAGAGCAACAGTGACATCACTGAGGATACATCTATCCATTTACTAGAGAGTAACAGTGACATCACTGAGGATACATCTATTTACTAGAGAGCAACAGTGACATCACTGAGAATGCATCCATCATTTACTAGAGAGCAACAGTGACATCACTGAGAATGCATCCATCATTTACTAGAGAGCAACAGTGACATCACTGAGAATGCATCCATCATTTACTAGAGAGCAACAGTGACATCACCGAGGATACATCTATCCATTTACTAGAGAGCAACAGTGACATCACCGAGGATACATCTATCCATTTACTATCGAGCAACAGTGACATCACTGAGGCTACATCTATCCATTTACTAGAGAGCAACAGTGACATCACCGAGGATACATCTATCCATTTACTAGAGAGCAACAGTGACATCACCGAGGATACATCTATCCATTTACTAGAGAGCAACAGTGACATCACTGAGGATACATCTATCCATTTACTAGAGAGCAACAGTGACATCACCGAGGATACATCTATCCATTTACTAGAGAGCAACAGTGACATCACCGAGGATACATCTATCCATTTACTATCGAGCAACAGTGACATCACTGAGGACACATCTATCCATTTACTAGAGAGCAACAGTGACATCACTGAGGATACATCTATCCATTTACTATCGAGCAACAGTGACATCACTGAGGATACATCTATCCATTTACTAGAGAGCAACAGTGACATCACTGAGGATACATCTATCCATTTACTAGAGAGCAACAGTGACATCACTGAGGACACATCTATCCATTTACTAGAGAGCAACAGTGACATCACCGAGGATACATCTATCCATTTACTATCGAGCAACAGTGACATCACTGAGGACACATCTATCCATTTACTAGAGAGCAACAGTGACATCACTGAGGATACATCTATCCATTTACTATCGAGCAACAGTGACATCACTGAGGATACATCTATCCATTTACTAGAGAGCAACAGTGACATCACTGAGGATACATCTAACCATTTCCTAGAGAGCGTAGCTGCCATCACTGAGAATACAACCATCATTTACTAGAGAGCGTAGCTGCCATCACTGAGAATACAACCATCATTTACTAGAGAGCGTAGCTGCCATCACTGAGAATACAACCATCATTTACTAGAGAGCGTAGCTGCCATCACTGATAATACAACCTTTGCATATGCTTATCCATTCAATAGAGAGCAGTGGTAGAAATCACTGAGAATGCAGCCTATCCATTCACTACAGGGCAGTGACATCACTGAGAATGCAGCCTTACATTGTAAGTCAGGACGGATCCGTTTGGCTCCGCATCGTCATGCGGAAACCAAAACGCTGCAAACGTTTTAGTGTCCGCCTCAATAGCGGAACGGAGACCAAACGCAGCCAAATTGATGCATTCTGAACGGATTCTTATCCATTCAGAATGCATTAGGGCTGAACTGATCCGTTTTGGGCCACTTGTGAAAGCCCTGAACGGATCTCACAAGCGGACCCAGAAACGCCAGTGTGAAAGTAGCCTTAATCTGCTTGCACTGCCAGGGCTTGGAGTATACACAGCACATCCTGCTCCTTTGCTGGGATCGATATGGCGCACTTCTAATCGCCCTCTGTGCCCAGCACATCACTCATTAGGCTGTAGTGGACACTGAGTAATCACGCTCATTATCTACAGGATCAGAACAAGCTGCAGATCCTAAAGACAGCCAGCAGTTGGGTTCTGCTCAGCTGCCTCCCACTCCAGGGCTGTCTCTCTTTTTTTCACTTTCGGATGTTTGAACCCCCCCCCCCCCCCCCATTACTATTCACTTGCATTCTCAGGGTCCATGTAAAGAGTTCAGACTCTTCAGGCAGCAGGAAGATGACTGTCCCATCCCAGAGTCACTGATGATGAGATGTTACAAGTTCTCTCACCCGGCCTGTGACATGCATGTTGCAGATCTACAATATTAATGCCTCTCAAGTCTGGAATGTCCTGTCCAGCTGTGAGGACATTCGCTATAGTACGGTATAATATAGTACAACATAGCATACCTCCCAAACATCCACCTTTTGGAAGGACAGTCCCTGTTTTAGACCCAAGTCTCACTGTTCTTCATCACTGTCCTTCTTTTTGAACTGGGAAATAAATGTACATGAACCTGCTCCAGAAACTATCTGTCTGGTTCCCATCTCTATATTAGACCTCAACTTAGATGTTTTTCATTATTTGGTGCAATTTGGACCTTAAATTATCTATAATCAGATGATGTTTGTGCTGATATTTTAAGGAGTGTAAGAAAATAAAACTGTCCCAGGGGCTGCATGTGCTGTAAAAAAACTAACAAATAAAACGGAACTTATAGTCACCCCACTGATCCCCTGCTGGTGCAGTTCTGACGGTACCGGATCCCCGAGGCACCCCACTTCCTGAACGCTGTTCAGCCAATCACCATGTTCAGCCACCTCAGCCAGTGATTGGATCTTTCACACCGAGCCAAAAGTTTCCCTCATTGACGATCAAAAGGTTGGGTGGTATGAATATGCTACTGTACAGTATAGTTCAGTACAACATAATACAGTATAGTACAGTACTGTATGATATAGTAAAGTACCTACTGTATACTACTATGCAGTACAATACAGAGCAGCACAGTATAGCATAGTAAAGTACAGTGTATCATAATATAGTATGGAATAGTATAATGCAGAATACTATAGTACAGTATTAGAGTATGATATGGTACCGCATAGTGCAGCAGTACCCTCAAGATATAATATTTTAGTTCCTGGGCGACCATTGTATGTTGAAACCATTGTAACCTGTGTCCATATAGAAAACTAGTAGTTGGTTCCAAAGCCCCAAGATATCCAAATATAAGAGATAATGAAGATTTAAGAAAAATAAACAGATAAGCTTACTTTCACACTGGCGTTTTGGCTTTCCGTTTGTTAGATCCGTTCAGGGCTCTCACAAGCGGTCCAAAACGGATCAGTTTGGCCCTAATACATTCTGAATGGAAAAGGATCCGCTCAGAATGCATCAGTTTGCCTCCGTTCCGTCTTCATTCCGCTTTGGTGTCCGTCTGATGAAACTGAGCCCAACGGATCCGTCCTTGCACACAATGTAAGTCAATGGGGACGGATCCGTTTTCTATGACACAATCTGGCACAATAGAAAACGGATCCATCCTCCATTGACTTTCAATGGTGTTCAAGATGGATCCATCTTCGCTAGGTTAAAAATAATACAAACGGATCAGTTCTGAATAGATGCAGACGATTGTATTATCTGAACGGATCCGTCTGTGCAGATCCATGACGGATCCGCACCAAACGCGAGTGTGAAAGTAGCCTAAAGCAAGTCCTTACATATAGCAGTTAGGGACAGATGCTGGGAGCTGTAGACCACTTTCTATAATGAGGACAGGAGCTTCTTCAGGGTCCTGTATAGCACACAGTGGACCAGAAAAATAACATAGAGCCGTCCTCATCTGACGTCCAAAGGAGCATCTCGACCTGGCACAGACAGAGGGCAGTACAGGACATATAGTACCGCACCGTATTGTAAAGAGGAGTTACTAAACAACCGATGCAGGTGTTTTACCAGAGAAATGGCCATGCTGATGGGTTGAGTCTGAGGTATTGTAATTTGAGTCTGGTTTCAGTTTACTATGGCCCAGGATAGACCATTGTATGTTGAAAATATTGTATCTTGAGAGTCCATTTGTACAGTATAATGTACCGCATAGTCAGGGGTGTAGTTATAGGGGGTGCAGTGGCATTACACCTCTGGCTGGAGGGAAGGGGTTAGGTTAAGAATTTGGCATGAGGGGGTGCCCTTTCAATGTTTGCCTCAGTCAGCAGGAGGGCTACGTGCTCCCATGCCCCTTACCAACAAGCACTGAGGGACGGGGGCCCAAGCTGAACTCTTGCATCAGGGCCCATGAGCTCGTAGCTACGCCCCTGCGCATAGTACAATATAATATAGTATACTATAGTATGGGACAGTATAGCATAGCATACTACAGTGAAATATAGTGTAGCATTATATACCACAGTACAATATAGTATACAGCACTAAAGTATTATGGTATAGTACAGTGAAGTACATAATAGTACAGTACAACATAATGCAGTATAGTACGGTATGGTGTACTGTAGTACAAGTACAGTACAATATACAGTACTACATAGTACAGTATACTCTAGTATAGTACAATATAACAGTACACAATAGTACCGTGCAGTAAAGTACTGTATTGTACAAAATAGTACAGTATAGAATTATACAGTATACTATAGCACCATACAGTACATTATAACATAGAATAGTACAGTATTCTAATATTGGTACAATTTGGTACAGCACTATACAATACACTATAGTATAGTACTACAGATGTAGCCGAGCTAAAATTGACTATGATAACAGTGTTATCTCCTGCCATCTTGTGACAAAAACCATTGAAATACATTGAAAGAGTTAGTTAGCCTTTTTGTGCCATTTTTTAAAGCGTTTACCATCAAGTTTAGCTCGACTGCATCTGTATATAGTACAATATAGCATAGTACAGTATAATATATAGTATGGTACAGTATAGTACAATATAACATAGTACGGTGCAGTACTGTATTATACAGTAAAGTATTGTACAGTATAGACTTCTAGAGTATACTATAGCACTGTACAGTATAGTACATTATAGCATAGTACAGTACAGACTTCTAGAGTATACTTTAGCACTGTACAGTATAGTACATTATAGCATAGTACAGTATAGACTTCTACAGTATACTATAGCACTGTACAGTATAGTACATTATAGCATAGTACAGTATAGACTTCTACAGTATACTATAGCACTGTACAGTACATTATAGCATAGTACAGTATAGACTTCTAGAGTATACTTTAGCACTGTACAGTATAGTACATTATAGCATAGTACAGTATAGACTTCTACAGTATACTATAGCACTGTACAGTATAGTACATTATAGCATAGTACAGTATAGACTTCTATAGTATACTATAGCACTGTACAGTATAGTACATTATAGCATAGTACAGTATAGACTTCTACAGTATACTATTGCACTGTACAGTACATTATAGCATAGTACAGTATAGACTTCTAGAGTATACTATAGCACTGTACAGTATAGCACATTATAGCATAGTACAGTATAGACTTCTAGAGTATACTTTAGCACTGTACAGTATAGTACATTATAGCATAGTACAGTATAGACTTCTACAGTATACTATAGCACTGTACAGTATAGTACATTATAGCATAGTACAGTATAGACTTCTACAGTATACTATAGCACTGTACAGTACATTATAGCATAGTACAGTATAGACTTCTAGAGTATACTTTAGCACTGTACAGTATAGTACATTATAGCATAGTACAGTATAGACTTCTACAGTATACTATAGCACTGTACAGTATAGTACATTATAGCATAGTACAGTATAGACTTCTACAGTATACTATTGCACTGTACAGTACATTATAGCATAGTACAGTATAGACTTCTAGAGTATACTATAGCACTGTACAGTATAGTACATTATAGCATAGTACAGTATAGACTTCTACAGTATACTATAGCACTGTACAGTATAGTACATTATAGCATAGTACAGTATAGACTTCTACAGTATACTATAGCACTGTACAGTATAGTACATTATAGCATAGTACAGTATAGACTTCTACAGTATACTATAGCACTGTACAGTATAGTACATTATAGCATAGTACAGTATAACACTATTAACAGTACTACCAGAGGGCACAGTAAATGGAGTCCAAGCCTTGTGTGGGAGCCAGGGATAGAAAAGTAAGTAGTGGCTTCTTTGTGATATGGGGATTGTGTCACTGTGAAACGTACAGTAGATACTGACGAGACGGGATGGAAAATACAGAATGAATAATACAAATAGATCCGTTCTGATCAGAAGCAACCGGTTGTATTATTCAAACGGATGCGTTTCTGCCTATCCCTTGCCGGATCCAGCAAAAACGCAGATGTGCAAGTAGCCTTATCTGGGTACTGTAAAACACTATTTATCCAGTGACTGTATGGCGCTAGGTCAGTATGCTCATGTCCCGTATAAATGTCATGCTTTATAAACTTTCCGTCCTTCAAGTTACGTTCCTGTTTGCTTGGAAGGTGTGCCCTCTGGTGGTCACAAGTCTTCAAAGCATCTGGCAGTAGCTGCAACTCTGTAAGAGAATCTTGTTCAGGGTTCCTAAACATCTGAATTTGGCACTGGTATTCTTTACCACTGAAAAAACACCATAATAAAAAATAAAAAAATCGGAATAACTAGTGTCTGCTCTGCTTTTTCTAGGTGTGTTTTGCAAAAAATGTGTGTGCCCACTAGCACTTTCTTTATGCCGTTTTCCCCGTAATGTGCAAAAGGCTTGAACACCAAGAGCGCTAGCATGCTATGTTTTTTAATAAAAGCAAGACAAAAAGAAATGCAATCTATGGAACAAAAACACCAGAAGTAGAAGAACCCTTGTGTGTCCTGAGCTTCATATTTCCCACATCTGGACCAGGTGTTTCTTCAGCAATATAATCAGGGGCAAAAAACACCACGACAGATGCAAAAGTGAAGAAAAACATCTAGGTATGAATGTACCTGCAGGCCTGAATGCAGTCTTCACAGCCTACAGGTGCATGTGGGGGCGCCCAGGACATGGGGTGTATACAGTGTATGTTGGGATGTGGAGTGCACACAGTGGACAGGTATCTTGATTCGGCCACGATGTGGGGTGTATACAGTCCTGGGTACAGCTAGTATGTGAGTGGCACACAGGGTACACACAATGTGTGTATCTGGGTACAGTCAGGGTGTGGGTAGATATTTTGCATGATAGTAATGGAGTACAGTGAGGTGCACTCAGCATACAGTTATTGGATGTGACATTGTAAATGATTATATACCAACATGACTATATGGGACTAGAGACGAGCTATTACATGGTGTCAGTGCGCCATCTAGTGGTATCTTGCTGTCATTGCTGCTATGCTTTCTAATGCCTCATTCACATATCAGAGTTTGGTCAGTGATTTCCATCAGTGATTGTGAACCAAAACCAGGTGCAGCTCTAAACACAGAACAGGTGCAGATCTTTCCCTTTGGCCTTATGTCTGTGGAGGCTCCAATCCTGGTTTTGGCTTCACTGATGGAAATCACTGACCAAACAATGATGTGTGAATGAGGCTTAAGACTGGATTCATTCACATCATGTTTTTACCCTACATTTAACATGTACCTTGGGGAAAAAAGGATGCAAAAACATAGCACACCACACTTTTCTATTCTGCAGAGTCCAGTAAAAAAAAGTAAACATTAACGTATACGTTCAGTATTTTTACAATGGGACTCTATGGTGATGGATACCACTGTATGGCATCCTTGTGAGGCATCCCTTTAATGTATACAATTTGTCATTCACTGCCATTCACATTGCTGTTAAACAGGTCTCTGGCTGCCATACTACACTCAACCACCAGGAGGCAGGCACCACCTAAGTAGTTCTCACACTTCTTCAGGCGCTATAGTGCCTAGTCTCATTGATATACAAGGCTTAGCTATCATGTCCTGACCTCCTGTGTTGTGTCCTGGGGCTGCGCTGGAGTCCAGCGTAACCTTCACTAATGTGCTAATGAGGACAGCTGGCTTATTGCACCTGGCCCGACCCTGAGGAGCTGTCCCTGCAACCTGGCCATCTGGACAGTCCAAAGCGCTCAGCTATGGACTCTGCGCCACACAATCCGGTCGCATCACATACAGAGCCCTCTATATATTCACTGTCTGCAGGACTGCAGTGGTCTGTAAGAGGGGCAGACAGAGGCAAGCGAGGGTCTCTGTGCAAGAATAGTGTTGTGATCCCCCATCCCTTAGCACTCCAGCAAAGACACACAAACATCATTCATTATTGCACCTTTTACTATTCCCTGAAGATAAGCTGACCATGAGGATGAATGATGGAGTGGGGGTCTCACTGCTGTGCTCATTAGCTAACTGAGGGAAGATCTTATGCAGGACTAGGGTTGTCACAATACCAACATTTTTATTAGCTTTCGATACCACAAAAAAAGTATTGCAATACTCAATACCATTCAATACCACGCAAACAAATAAAACACCAAAAATATATTAATAGTCTGGACTTTTTCGGATGTGATGATATGTATGTAGTATGTTAATTTTTTTATTGTTTATATATTTTATATGTAAAATGGGAAAGGGAGTGATTTAAAGGGAACCTGTCACCCAAAAATCACCTATTAAGCTGTTTACAGTATCTTATAGTGCTGTATAGTCGTTTCCTGATGCACTTTTTGTTAGTTTTGCAGCATGTATGCTCAGTCAGAAATCGATGTTATATTCAGCTGCTGCCCCGTGCTTCAAGTCAGGCTTGAAGTCACGGGGGCAGCGGCCTCGGCGTCTTACATGGCCCTCTCCCCGCCCCCTGCCTCTGTGACTGACAGCCGAAATCCGATTCCGGGACCGCGCTCAACGGCCGCATGCGCAGTAAAGGGCGGCAGGAGCGCGGTCCCGGCTGCCGCGCGTACTACGCGCCGTCTTACTTTCGCCGCACTGCGCATGCGCCCGACATCCTGTATCAAACGCGCCCGCGCCCGGCATCTGGGCGCGGGCGCGTTTGATACAGGATGTCGGGCGCATGCGCAGTGCGGCGAAAGTAAGACGGCGCGTAGTAGGCGCGGCAGCCGGGACCGCGCTCCTGCCGCCCTTTACTGCGCATGCGGCCGTTGAGCGCGGTCCCGGAATCGGATTTCGGCTGTCAGTCACAGAGGCAGGGGGCGGGGAGAGGGCCATGTAAGACGCCGAGGCCGCTGCCCCCGTGACTTCAAGCCTGACTTGAAGCACGGGGCAGCAGCTGAATATAACATCGATTTCTGACTGAGCATACATGCTGCAAAACTAACAAAAAGTGCATCAGGAAACGACTATACAGCACTATAAGGTACTGTAAACAGCTTAATAGGCGATTTTTGGGTGACAGGTTCCCTTTAAACTTAATCTGTTGGTGTTCTTTTTACCTTTTTTCTTTTACTTTTTATTCAATAACTATTAACCCCCTTAGGGGCTAGAACCCTTGTCCTATTCACCCTAATAGAGCTCTATTAGGGTGAATAGGATCTTACACTGTCCCTGGGCTGTGTGCACACAGCAGCAGGGAGCTTACCATAGCAGCCAAGACTTCAGTAGCGTCCTGGCTGCCATGGTAACGAATTGGTGCCCCATGATTACACTGCTGGGGCTCCGATCGGAACTGCCACTGCAACCAATGAGGAGGGGACCCTGTGGACATTGCCACCAATGACTATAATACTGGGGTGGGGGGGGCGCACTGTGCCACTAGTGATTATAATTTATAATACTGGGGTGGGGGGGGGGGCACCAGAGGAGTTAATTGCCACGGTTCGGCAGACTGCAGTACCCTGTCACTGAGGGCGGGTGCCGGGTATGTGACACGGCTGGCACCCGCATCCTACATTTGTATTAACAGGTTAATTATCTTCATTGGTGGCGCAGTGGCCACAGTCCCTCCACTTCTCCTCCCCTCTCTTCTCATTGGTGGCAGTGGCGGCACACTGCGGAGGGAGAGACTCCCTTCTTCTCCACTGTGCTGCTGAGGAGAACATGGCGCACGCTGAGATCGGCACGAGCCATGTTCTCTAACAGATACTAGGCACAGTAGCGCAGTCTAGTAGCGGTAAATTGTAAAACCCAGTATCGAATCGATCCTGGTCTAAAAGTATCGATAGGGTATCGATACCCGGTGCAACCCTATGCAGGACACTCCACTCTGTTCTATCCATAGTCCCTAACAGGGTATTTTGAAAGGGGTTATCTGAAGCAGACAACCATTTAATATGTGAATATGCTGGTTACCTACACTGAGATCAGCAAAGGATAAAGAGAAACATTCACTTTTTGAATGATTTTCTGCACAGTGTTTACCTAGAAGGTAACCACTTATGGGTGGCCCTGGTATAGAAGTAAAATGCCTGGTGGTCTAGGATAGTGACACTGTTAAAAGGGTTATGACAAGATTAAATCGTATCCCCCATACATGGGGAAGTGCTGGAACCCCCAGGCCCAGTGGTCACGCCCCCAACAACAACAAAAACAGGGACCTGTGTCTAGGGCATTACATTTACCATCCCTGATGGTCTACAGTTGTAAATGGGTTAATGATAAAATTCCTAGTGGTCTAGGGTTGTGAAAGGGCCAATGCATGATAACATTTAAGGAGTGTTTTTCAATGTCACCTTAACCTCATTGACAACCCTAGACCACCAGCCCTGCTGTATACACCCTCATAGCAGTACATATACAGAGCCCTATATACAGTATACTGCATACACACAAGGTAGTATACATAACAAAGACATTTATATATAGCAGTCACAACCAGGCCCAACTCCCCTCAGTCTCAGAAGAAGACACCATTATAATATATGGCACCTGGGAGGCGGGGGCCTGGTTACAGACTTTGCATTGGTGCCTAGAGTATAAAGTTACAATTCTGGTACCTTCCTTCTGATTTCATACCGAGGCATGTGGTGAGTATTTTGGTCATATTCTGTATGTAGAGAGGCATGGATATCTGAGTGCACCGGACAGAGCCCTAAATAAAGTGGAAATAAGATGATCCTAGATCCTCTGTCACCAGATGGTCTGGATCTTTATGGAAGGAGCACCTGCTTCCATCTAAACTTTGCTGCTATATCTTAGTTTCTTAGCCACCTCCCGTCCACCCATAGGATATAAACGTCCGGGAGGTGGATCTCTATTTCTGAATGGACGTTTTAAAACGTCCGTTCAGAAACTGCAGCTGCACGCTAATCGTGCAGCTGCTGATCGGGTTGCCCGCTGTCAGTGACAGCAGGGCAACCCTTAGAGAAGGCAGGGACAGTGCCCAGGTGTCCCTGCCTTCTAGATCGCTGCATACACAGTGCTCACCGAGCGCTGTGTATGCAGAGCAGGAAGCGCTATGCGCTTCCTTTCCGGCCCGGCGGTCATGTGACCGCCGGGACCGGAGATTGCAGGAGCTGTGTGAGGTCTTTCACAGACCTCGATCAGCCCTGCACTGAAGCTGTACAGTGCTGTATTGCGCTGTACAGCCTCTCTGGGGGGTGTATTTTTCCTGTAACTAGGGCTACTATGTCAGCCCCAGTTACAGGAGAAATCAACAGTGAAAAAAAAAAAAGTGAAGTAAATGTCCCCCAGAGGTCTTGTGTGACCTTATGGGGGACGAAAAGTGTAAAATAAAAAATAAAAAAATAAAGTGTTGAAAAAAATAAAATAAAAAAAAGGTTTCACATGTAAAAATAAAAATTCCCCAAGTAAGGAATAAAAAAAATGTTAAAAATAGAAAAAATAAAATAAAATAGACATATTAGGTATTTCCGCGTCCGTAAAAACCAGCTCTATAAAAATATCACATGACCTAACCCCTCGAGTGAACATCGTAAGAAAAAAACAAAAAAAAATGTGTCAAAACAAGCAATTTTTGTCACCTTACATCACAAAAACTGCAACACCAAGTGATCAAAAATCCGTATGTCCCACTAAATGGTACCAATTAAACCGTCACCTCATCCCGCAAAAAATTAGCCCCTACATAAGAAAATCTCTCAAAAAATAAAATAAACTATAGCTCTCAGAACATGGACACATTAAAATATAATATTTTTGTTTCAAAAATGCTATTGTGTAAAACTGTAATAAATAAGTAAAAGTATACATATTAGGTATCGCCACGTCCGTAACAATCTGCTCTATGAAAATGTCACTTGACTAAACCCCTAGGTGAACGCTGTAAAAATAAATAAATAGAAACTGTGCTAAAACAACCCATTTTTTGGTCACCTTGCCCCATAAAGTGTTATAATGAATGATCAAAAAATCATATGTAGCCTGGCTATGAGCTGTGCGCTGCGATTGGCCAGTGCTGCAGCAAGGGACACGCCTCCTACAAAAAATCTGTCCAATACAACAGATGGAGCTGAGACACCGGAGCATATACCGGGCGAACGGAGCGGCGCCCAGGCATACTAGTAAGTGCAGGGGGGCCCCTGGGCGCCGCTCTGCCCACAGATAGAGTTAGTTTTTAGTTTGCATACGAGTGAAAGGTCCTCTTTAAAGTTACTTTTATTCAACCATAAAGTAATTTTTTGATGGGAAATGACATAGGTGTCTCCCAAAAGATAATAGGACGATGTACAAAAGGCATTATTGTGGGAAAAAAAACCATTTCTCAGCTTTTATTTACATTTGAGCAAAAAATACAAGATGTTCCGCACTGTGGAAAATCTCAGAGGACGTGGTCGGAAGACAAAAGTGACACCTGTGCTGGCCAGGAGGATAGTTAGAGAGGTGAAAAAGAATCCAAGGATCACCACCAAGGCCATCCTGGTGAATCTGGGCTCTCCTGGTGGCAATGTCTCAAGGAAGACAATCCAACGGACACTGCACAATGCTGGGTTCCACGGATGCAGACCAAGGAGGATGCCACTTCTCCAGATAAGGCCACAAAAGCTCGCTCGGCCTTTGCAAAAGCTCATCTGGACAAAGAAGAAGACTTCCGGTCTTCTGTGTTATGGTCAGGTGAAACAAAAATGTTATTGTTTGGTCACAATGATATTTCCTTCATTTGGCATAAAAAAGGAGAACCTTTAACCCAAAGAACACCATCCCCACTGTCAAACATGGTGGTGGGAACCTAATGCTGTGGGGGTGTTTTTCCGCCAATGGACCAGGGAACCTAATCACAGTAAACGGCACCATGAAAAAAGAGCAATACATGAGGATTCTCAACGACCACATCAGGCAGTCTGCAGAGAAACTTGGCCTTGGGCACCAGTGGACATGTCAGCATGACAATGACCCAAAACACACAGCAAAAGTGGTGAAGAAATGGTTAGCAGACAACAACATTAACGTTTTGGAGTGGCCCAGCCAGAGTCCAGACTTGAATCCAATTGAGAATCTGTGGAGGGAGCTAAAGATCAGGGTAATGGCAAGAAGACCCTCCAACCTAAAAGATTTGGAGCTCATTGCTAAAGATGAATGGGCAAAAATACCTGTGGAGACATGCAAAAAGCTGGTCTGCAATTATAGGAAGCGTTTGATTGCTGTAATAGCCAATAAAGGCTTTTCTATTGATTTATTGAGAAGGGTATGAATAATTTTGGACTGGACACTTTTTGCTGAAATGTAAATAAAAGCTGAGAAATGTTTTTTTTTTTTTTTTTTTACAATAATGCCTCTTGTACATCGTCTTATTATCTTTTGGGAGACACCTATGTAATTTCCCTTCAAAAAATTACTTGCTGGTTGAATAAAAGTAACTTTAGTCAAAATTTGCCAGGGGTATGAATAATTGTGGGCAGCACTGTATATAATGCTCTCACCCCCTATAGTATAATACCTCCCTGTACTGGTAGTATATATAATTTTCTCCTCCCCATAGTGACCCCATAGTATAATACCTCCCTGCAGCGATAGTAACATAGTAACTTGTACATGAGGCCGAAAAAAGACATTTGTCTATCCAGTTCGGCCTGTCATCCTGCAAGTTGATCCAGAGAAAGGCAAAAGAAAAACTGTGAGGTAGAAGCCAATTTTCCCCACTTTAGGGCTCATTCACACGAAAGTATTTGCATTCCGTATACGGGCCGTTTTCTGCGTTCCGCATACGGTCCATATACGGAACCATTCATTTCAATTGGTCCGTTAAAGATACGTACAGCACTCTGTTTGCTGTCCGCATCCGTTGCTCCGTTCCGTAGCCCCCGCAAAAATTATGAGGCATGTCCTATTCTTGTCCATTTTGCGGACAAGAATAGGCATTTCTATAATGGCCTCCTGTTCTGTTCCGCAAACTGCGGAAGGCAAAAGGGCGGCATCCGTTTTTTGCGGACCGCAAATAACGGCACGGTCATGTGAACAAGCCCTTAGTATAATGCCCCCTATAGTGGTCCCTTTAGAATACATAATACTCTCCCCTCCTCCCCTCTAGTATAATGCCACTCTATTCTATCTATCTAATGCTCTCACTTCCGAGTAGTGCCCTGTATATATAATAAAGTCCCCTCTGTAGTATAATGCCCATATATATATATATATATATAAAAAATGGTCCCCCACCCATGATATTGCCCCCGTATATATAATGCTTTCCCTCTGTAGTATAATGCCTCCATATATAGGCCTGCCTATGAGGCTGAATGGCGGAGATGAGAGCCAGAGACTCCCGTGCCTCACGGTGCCCTAATGCATTCTGAATGGAAAAGGATCCGCTCAGAATGCATCAGTTTGCCTCCGTTCAGTCTCCATTCCGTTCTGGAATTCTGCACCTCTGCCTTCAGATATAACGCAATGCCTCTTGCCTGCATTTATGTCCTTGCGGATATATACTGTACACTAAACAAAAATATAAACGCAGAACTTTCGGTTTTGCTCCCATTTTGCATGAGCTGAACTCAAAGATCTGAAACATTTTCTACATACACAAAATACCCATTACTCTCAAATATTGTTCACAAATCTGTCTAAATCTGTGTTAGTGAGCACTTCTCCTTTGCCGAGATAATCCATCCCACCTCACAGGTGTGGCATATCAAGGTTCTGATTAGACAGCGTGAATATTGCACAGGTGCGCCTTAGACTGCCCACAATAAAAGGTTACTCTGAAATGTGCAGTTTGATCACACAGCACAATGCCACAGATGTCGCAACGTTTGAGGGAGCGTGCAATTGGCATGCTGACTGCAGGAATGTCTACAAGAGCTGTTGCCGATGCAATTAATGTTATGTTTCTACCATAAGCCGTCTCCAAAGGCGTTTCAGAGAATTTGGCAGTACATCCAACCGTCCTCATAACCGCAGACCACTGTGTAACCACACCAGCCCAGGACCTCCACATCCAGCATGTTCTCCTCCATGATCGTCTGAGACCAGCCACCTGACAGCTGCAGCAACAATCGGTTTGCATAACCAAAGAATTTCTTAACAAACTGTCAGAAACCGTCTCAGGGAAGCTCATCTGCATGCTCGTCGTCCTCATCGGGGTCTGGACCTGACTGCAGTTCGTCGTCGTAACCGATTTGAGTGGGCAAATGCTCACATTCGTTGGCGTCTGGCATGTTGGAGATGCATTCTGTCCACACTGTGCACTCATTTTAAAGCCATGTGATATTAGGACACCTAGATCCTTTTCTTCTGAAGTTTTGGCCAACAGAGAACTGCTAATATGATAGTCAGCTAGAAGGTTCCTTCTCCCCAAGTGCATTATTTTGTTTTTGGACACATTCAAATGAAGTTTGATTGTTTGAAAAAAGAATAGGACCCAGGAAATACCCTTCAGGTACACCCCTTGTAACTTGTCTTTCATCAGAATGCACAACCCACTGTATCAAAGGATTTGCTGAAGTAGGCAATATCCACAGTGCCACCTTCATCCAACACTTTGTGATATAGTCAAAAAAATATAAAAAAAGATTAGTTTGACATGATCTGCTCTCGGTGAAGCCATGCTGTCTTGGATCCAAAAAGTTGCTGTTTTTTAGTTGGTCAACTATCTTCTTTTTCAGGAGGGTTTCTTTTATTTTTACTACCAGCTAATTGGTCTGTACTTTTCAGCTTCTCCTCTGATTTTGGATAGGTACAATGTTGAAAACAAACAATAGCTGATCCTGGGGAGACAATCTGCTGCTCTGTCGTCCCATGTGAAGGGACCTCAAAGGAAATGTGTCACTAAAAATTTTACCTACCAGTTAAAACCAGAAAGCCGCATGTATCCTTTTTTCTTCTGATTACTGATTTTTTTTAATTCCATTTCCTGAACATCATTATGGGGGCGGCCATCTTACCCAAACTGTTCTTAACAGCATTTACAAAGCATTAAAAGCTTTACAGCAGCCCCATGGCCCATAGACACAATGGACATGAGGGGGATCTTACTGACTTCTACGTTAGAGTTTTCTAGGCATGCTCTGTGACCTGTCCAGAGGTCATTGTCAAAGCTTATATATTCTTTCCTTGTAAAATCACACATTGTGAATGGTGGATCCTTTCCTATCACGATCGGCGTAACTGTCACATACGTGACACAGAGGGAGGAAAAGAGGGAGGCCCTGCCCTAGTGAGAGGGAAGGTGGTGACCCCTGACTCACCTTGCGGCTGGCGCCTGGCTGCCCTGTCGTCCCTAGACGGGTTCCTCACCCGTACGCCGATCACGTGCCTAAAACCCTGGCTTTCCCTAGGATGAGCCCTAGATAGTGAACAGGGCGGTGGGAACACTAGTCCGCACCACTAGCTCTAAAGGAAAACACCAAGGGGAGGACAGACAATACAAACTAAACATATAATCCCAGGAGGGCAACAACAGGAGACAACAAAAGCCCAACAGTGATCCGGAGGGTAGCACTCTGGAACAACAACCAGATTCTCAGCTCCAGTGGGTCAGCATAGATGTCCAGGCAGGAAGCTCTATAACTGGCAACAAGAGAAGTGTGAGAGGAGAATATAAGGAGTTTGGGAGTGGCAGACAAGAAACAGCTGAGGAGGAGAAGCTACGGATCCCTGAGTGAGACAAAAAGGATAGCAAGGCAAACACAGAAAACAAACACTAAGAAACACCGTGATCTTTAGACATAGAGCGCGCAGCCACCCGCTGCGACTTCCTGACCCCGGGTATAACGGAGTCAGACGTGGCTCTTGACACCCTCGTGACAGTACCCCCCCTTTCACGAGGGGCCTCCGGACACTCAGGACCAGGTCTCTCCGGATGAGAGACATGGAAAGCCTGAATCAACCTGTTGGCGTTTACCTCTGACGCTGGAACCCACATTCTTTCCTCGGGACCGTAACCCCTCCAATGCACCAGATACTGAAGAGAGCGGCGGACCCGACGAGAATCAACAATTCTGGATATTTGAAACTCCAGATTACCATCCACAACAACAGGAGGAGGTGGCAGCGGTGATGGTTCTAGAGGTGGAACATACTTCTTGAGCAGCGACTTATGGAAGACGTTATGGATCTTAAAAGTCTGAGGTAGCTCCAGGCGAAAAGCCACAGGGTTAATGACGGCTACAATTTTATAAGGACCAATGAACCTAGGACCCAGTTTCCAAGAGGGAACCTTCAACTTAATATTCCTAGTAGACAACCACACATAGTCATTCACTCCTAGGTCCGGACCTGGCGACCGTTTCTTATCGGCCATGCATTTGTATTTACCACTCATATTTTTCAAGTTAGCTTGCACCTTCTGCCATACCGATGAAAGAGATGAAGAAAACCGTTCCTCTTCGGGAACCCCAGAAGACCCCCCCTCTTTGAAAGTACAAAATTGGGGATGAAAACCGTATGCACCAAGAAATGGTGACTTGCCAGTGGATTCCTGACGGCGATTATTTATGGCAAACTCGGCTAACGGTAAATATGATGACCACACCTCTTGGTTTTCAGACGCAAAACACCTTAAATATGTTTCTAGGTTTTGGTTGGTACGCTCAGTCTGTCCATTCGACTGAGGATGGAAAGCTGAGGAAAAGGATAAGTGTACCCCTAAACGGGTACAAAAAGCTTTCCAAAACTTAGAAATAAACTGGGTTCCCCGATCCGAAACCACATCGGAAGGGACCCCGTGAAGCTTCACAATTTCACTGATAAACACCTGAGCAAGAGTCTTAACATTAGGAAGTGCGGGTAGCGCAATAAAGTGTACCATTTTGCTAAACCTGTCTACTACTACCAAGATAACTGTTTTACCCGCAGACAAAGGTAAGTCAGTGATGAAATCCATTGATAGATGTGTCCATGGTCTATTGGGGATGAAAAGTGGCAATAAAGACCCTGCTGGACGTGTATGAGAGACTTTCGCGCGTGCACAAGTAGAACAAGTAGACACGAAATCTATTACATCCTGACGCAACCTTGGCCACCAAAAACGACGAGACAATAGCTCCAAGGTTGCTTTACTACCCGGGTGCCCAGCAAGTGCCGAATTATGATGTTCCTTCAATAACTCAAGACGCAGGTTTAACGGTACAAACAATTTCTCTGAGGGGCAAGAGGCCGGGGCGTCCCCCTGGGCCTCTAACACCCTTCCCTCTAGAACAGAGTGTACAGCAGAGACAACCACTCCTCTTTGTAAAATAGGTACCGGATCACTAACATTACCCCCTCCAGGGAAACTACGAGACAATGCGTCTGCCTTGGTATTTTTTGCCCCAGGACGATAGGTGATTACAAAGTTAAATCTGGTAAAGAATAGCGACCACCTAGCTTGTCTAGGGGTGAGACGCTTAGCCGATTCTAGGTACAGAAGGTTTTTGTGATCCGTAATTACCGTGACGGGGTGGATTGCTCCCTCTAAGAAGTGACGCCACTCTTCAAACGCCAGTTTAATCGCCAACAGTTCCCTATTTCCAATATCATAGTTCTTTTCTGCTGCAGATAATTTTTTGGAAAAGAAAGCGCAAGGACGCCATTTGCCAGGAGACGGACCCTGAGACAATACAGCCCCCACTCCCACCTCCGACGCATCAACTTCAACAATAAAAGGCTGGGAGACATCAGGTTGAATTAGGACAGGTGCCGAGGTAAACCTCTCTTTTAGAGAGGAAAATGCAATTTTAGCGGCGTCAGACCATTTAGAAAAATCAGTCCCCTTCCTAGTCATGTCAGTAAGGGGTTTAACGATCACTGAATAATTTTTAATAAACTTTCTATAGAAATTTGCGAAACCCAAAAACCGTTGTAGAGCTTTAAGGTTCTCAGGAAGATCCCAATCTAAAATTGCCTGGACCTTCCCAGGATCCATACGGAAACCTGAAGCAGATAATAGATATCCCAGGAATTGTATTTCCTGAACGGCGAAGACACATTTTTCAATTTTCGCATATAATTTATTCGTCCGTAGGACCTGCAGTACTTGCCTGACATGTACTTCATGTGTTTTCAGATCAGCCGAATAAATTAAGATATCATCTAGGTATATGACTACAAACCTGCCGATGAGATGACTAAAAATATCATTAACGAAATGTTGGAAGACAGCAGGGGCATTGGTCAGACCGAAAGGCATGACTAAATTTTCGTAATGCCCCTCAGGGGTGTTAAAAGCTGTCTTCCACTCATCCCCTTCCTTGATACGAATCAGATTGTAGGCCCCCCTAAGATCAAGTTTGGAGAACCACCTAGCACCCGCAATCTGATTAAAAAGGTCAGGAATGAGAGGAAGAGGGTATGGGTCTCGGACGGTTATCCGGTTTAGCTCACGGAAATCTAGGCAAGGACGCAGGCCCCCATCTTTCTTTTTAACAAAGAAAAACCCTGCAGCCACGGGTGAAGAAGAGGGTCTGATGTGTCCCTTGGCCAGACTCTCGGAGATATAATCTTTCATGGCTTGTCTCTCGGGACCCGAAAGATTATACAACCTGGACTTGGGTAATTTTGCACCAGGAATCAGGTTAACCGGGCAATCATAAGGACGATGAGGTGGTAGCTTCTGACAACCCTTTTCAGAAAAAACGTCCTCAAAGTCCGAAATAAATGTAGGTAGGGAAGCTATGGAGGCGATTAAGCAATTGTTATTTAAGCAATTCTCTCTGCAATGCTCACTCCACTCCAATATCTCCCTGGCCTGCCAATCCACCACTGGATTGTGCGCTACCAACCAGGGAAGACCCAATACCACAGGAGAGGGAAGGCCCTCCAGAACGTAACATGAAAGACGCTCCTTATGGTGGTCCCCTACCCGAAGATGTAAGTTATGGACAACGTGAGTGAGGTTTCTCTGAGACAGAGGAGCAGAGTCAATAGCGAATATGGGAATGGGTCTCTGCAGCGTACAGAGAGACAAACCCATAGTGCGGGCAAAATGGGCATCTATCAAATTTACCCCTGCACCACTGTCTAGAAAAAAAGAAATAGACTCCGTCTTAACACCAAAAACAATAACCGCTGGCAACACAAATTGAGATGTTCGTATGGAGGAAACGTATACCCCCCGGCTGACATCCTCCGCACAGCCTGGGGTTAGTAGTTTTCCGACGGTCTTTTGTTTTTGGGAAAAGGAGGGACAGACATTAATGAAATGACCCTTCCCCCCACAGAAAAAACAAGCCCCCCACCTACGGCGAACCTCAGGAGGACGGACCTGACGAGAAGTTCCTCCTAGCTGCATAGGCTCATCCAAGTCAGTACAGACTAACTGCTGCTTGGGAGAGGTTACCGATTGCTCAGGAATTTTCGATCTCTCCCTAAGACGTCTATCTATCCTGATAGAGAGGGACATAACAGCATCAAGGGAAAGGGGGGTCTCATACAGCGCCAGCGCATCCTTAACCCTTTCAGATAACCCAGAGCAGAACTGACTCCTGAGAGCCGGGTCGTTCCACTGAGTATCCGTAGCCCACCTGCGGAACTCTGAGCAATATTCCTCTGCTGGCCGATCTCCCTGTAGGAGTCTCCGTAACTTCGACTCAGCCAGGGCGACACGGTTAGGGTCATCATATATGAGACCCAAAGCCCCAAAAAATCCCTCCACTGACCGGAGAGCCTGGGAACCAGGGGGTAACGAGAACGCCCAGGATTGCGGGTCCCCCTGAAGCAGGGAAATAACAATCCCCACCCGCTGTTCTTCATTACCTGAGGAGTAAGGGCGCAGCTTAAAATATAATTTGCAGGCCTCACGGAACAACACAAATTTGTCCCTTCCCCCAGAGAATCTGTCAGGAAGAACAACCTTGGGTTCTGTAACAACCTGGTTACCCATAGCAACCGCTGGGCTTACGGTCTGCTGCATTTGCTGCTGTTGTTGGAGGACAGACGCCTTCAATCCTGCCACCTCCAAAGACAGGCCTTGAAGCTGTTTTGCCAAAGCAGCAATAGGATCCATATTGGATTCTAAGTAGAGAAAAAAAAAAATTATATATATATTTTCTTTTTTTTTTTTTCTCAAAAAAATAAATAAGGGCCAGTTATAATATCACGATCGGCGTAACTGTCACATACGTGACACAGAGGGAGGAAAAGAGGGAGGCCCTGCCCTAGTGAGAGGGAAGGTGGTGACCCCTGACTCACCTTGCGGCTGGCGCCTGGCTGCCCTGTCGTCCCTAGACGGGTTCCTCACCCGTACGCCGATCACGTGCCTAAAACCCTGGCTTTCCCTAGGATGAGCCCTAGATAGTGAACAGGGCGGTGGGAACACTAGTCCGGACCACTAGCTCTAAAGGAAAACACTAAGGGGAGGACAGACAATACAAACTAAACATATAATCCCAGGAGGGCAACAACAGGAGACAACAAAAGCCCAACAGGGATCCGGAGGGTAGCACTCTGGAACAACAACCATATTCTCAGCTCCAGTGGGTCAGCATAGATGTCCAGGCAGGAAGCTCTATAACTGGCAACAAGAGAAGTGTGAGAGGAGAATATAAGGAGTTTGGGAGTGGCAGACAAGAAACAGCTGAGGAGGAGAAGCTACGGATCCCTGAGTGAGACAAAAAGGATAGCAAGGCAAACACAGAAAACAAACACTAAGAAACACCGTGATCTTTAGACATAGAGCGCGCAGCCACCCGCTGCGACTTCCTGACCCCGGGTATAACGGAGTCAGACGTGGCTCTTGACACCCTCGTGACATTTCCTATCTGTACACAGAGGTGATATCATTACAGGCAGGATTAGAAGGACAGATAGGCAGATAACTGCAGTAAAGTGATCTGTACAGACCAAGAAGTGGTGCCTATTTATTAGGCTTAGTGGCCAGTGTGAAAACTGCTAGATTTTATGTTTTTTGTTTAACTATACTTATAGACATGGAAAATAAAAAATAATATCATAAAAAATTATTTAAAAATGTTAGATATAAAAACGTGATTTAAACAATAAATCATTTTCTAATGACAGAGTTACTTTAAGAGAAGCAGCAACCACATCCCAGTCTATGTATTCTGTACATCATCCAATTCCAGCAGAATCGATAAATCGAAATATTAATGGGGTATATAAATATCAGTAATTCCAGCATATGGAGAGAAAACCCCTAAAACAGTTGATTTTTATTGGTATACTTTAAAAAGGATCCCAGTTGGGTCAAATATATGACACTCAGAATATACACACACAAGATAGTGTAACTGATATTCACATCCAGAATTAATGACCTGGGGTGAGGGGATGATTATCCCTGTCTCTACCTCTATCCTATTACCTCAGCCCAGGGAGGGCTCCTGAAGGTGGAGGCCCCCTGTCCACGTACCTACTCTACTACCCCTCACAGGTCCCTATAGGGGTGTCGTGGTATTGAATCTAGATTTCACCAGGTAGGGGGTAGGATAATAAAGGATCGCACATATATCGATCAGCTGGATGGAATAATGTAAACACACAGATACACTTAGTACAGACATATACAAAAAACATACAATTGGTAAGGGTTGATTAGATAATCACACACCTTAGCTACCTCTTAGCTACCTCGACGCGTTTCCCCCTAGACGGTGCTATGGGATCATCAGGAGGTAAGATAAAAATATTATAGGTCTATACAAAAAAGAAGAAAATGCAACCATGTAGATACTAATGCGCAGGCAGATCGCATACAAAGGTGCGAAAAAATAAATGCCGGCAAATAGCTAGGTTGCACGGACAGAATAGATAGATTGCTCTACAATTAATATATACAGGGGGATATGATTAGGCCGATGGATATGCTATATAGCATTGTGTTAGGCCGATTATATGTACCTGTTGATGGTCGTACCGGTTTCGGACTCCTTTAAAGGTCCAAGGTCTACTCCACAGCCTGAGGGGCAAAAAAGTGATCACATACCAGGGTCAATGTGCTGTACATCAACATACAAATAGGTTTAATGATCAGTGCGGACTCACGGTTTGCATAGACATTCAGGTAATAGGGATGCTACAACAGTAGTGTTCACTTATAGATACTTGTTTCCATATATACATATTGGAAACAAGTATCTATAAGTGAACACTACTTTTGTAGCATCGCTATTACCTGAATGTCTATGCAAACCGTGAGTCCGCACTGATCATTAAACCTATTTGTATGTTGATAATACGTTGGTACGTGGACAGGGGGCCTCCACCTTCAGGAGCCCTCCCTGGGCTGAGGTAATAGGATAGGGGTAGAGACAGGGATAATCATCCCCTCACCCCAGGTCATTAATTCTGGATGTGAATATCAGTTACACTATCTTGTGTGTGTATATTCTGAGTGTCATATATTGGACTCAACTGGGATCCTTTTTAAAGTATACCAATAAAAATTAACTGTTTTAGGGGTTTTCTCTCCATATGCTGGAATTACTACTATTCTGTACATCCGGTTAGTATCAATAGTTCTATATAGAATAAGCTTCCATTCGTTCAGTAACTGATTTTACACCTGGATCATACTGTACATCCCCGACGGCTCTCTACTGACGTTTGTCAGAGTTCTTTGTAATTGCAGTAACATGTTGCGTATAATGTGCACAACATCATAATCTACCCGGAACATCTCATTCCTGAAAGTCCACATTATGTTCTTATGTGTTAATTGCTTGAAAGACAAAGAATCTTCCTGTTTAATGTGACCGGCCGCACATGGGAAGCACAGTGTACAGGTGAGATGAACATGTAAAAATTTGAGGCCAGTAATATTCAGGCAGGACAGTCGGACAGAGGGGCCAGTGCTTAGGCCTCTTTCAGAAGTACTGTCACCAGTCATCTTATCACCCACCATAATCTTGTCCCTATCCCTTTTTTTAACTATACAGATTCCCTGTGACCATCACATGCTACTGACAATCTGCAAACAGATGTCGGCCTATGAAGGCCTGCTGAGACACACAGCTACAAGTCAGCCACCCTGCAGCGCCATTTTCTCACACTATTAGCAGGAGAAGATAAAATCTCAATACCGCAGAGCATCAAGGAATACAATTTATGGATTCCCATGAATAACCACAGAACATGACACCAAATAGCATCTGCAGAGCATTCCCTCCCAAAGCTGACTGCAGGTCCAGTGGGAACAACATTTTATAATCTGCAAGATGCAGATTAATGGAGAATATAAAAATAAAGGACTGTAGAGCATGTCTATTGGGTAAAAAATTAACATGTAGACCCTGTGGATCACAAAGATAAGAACATGCAGATGCTGAACATTGTGTTGATCATGCAGATTAGTAATTAGGTTGTAATTAGATTAGAAAATGTGAATTTCATACTTTGCATAGACTGTGTAAATTATGTACATTCTGTAGATTACAATGTGTAGATTAGAACATTAGTACTGCAGATACAATACATTGTGTAAATTAGAATATGTAGATCCTGAACATTAGTTTGATCCAATCTATTATATTGCACAATACCAGTTCATGTAACAGGTAATGACAATCTGATAGAGTGTCGGTATTTCAAAGGTTCCTCAGAAGTTCCAATAGCGCAATCTAATAAATATGGCTTAAGGACACATTGTTTTTTTATTTACTTCTTTTATTTACTTTTTTATTCACTTTTTATGCTCTCATTTATCTCCTTTTCCTCTTTCATATATTTTTTAATTATTGTTATATGTATTTAGCATATTTCCAGGCATTTTGATGCTCGCAAATACATGTTGAGACTAACAGCCCTACTATTTATTCCCTTCATATATTACTTTTTAATTAATAATTAATAAACAGATTAGAACATGTAGATTATATACAGTGTGTATATCCTGCACATGGTGTAGATTAGAACATGTAGATTATATACAGTGAGTAGATCTGGTACATGGTGTAGATTAGAACATGTAGATTATATACAGTGAGTAGATCTGGTACATGGTGTAGATTAGAACATGTAGATTATATACAGTGTGTACATCTGGTACATTGTATACATTAGAACATGTAGATGATATGAAGTGTGTAGATTCAGTACATTGTGTTCATTGCAACAGGCATATTATATGCAGTATGTACATCCAGTACATGGGGTAGATTACAACAGGTAGATTATATGCAGTGTGTAGATCCGGTATGTGTGGTAGATTAGAACATGTAGATTATATACAATGTGTAGTGTAGAATACAACGTGTAGATCATATATAGTGTGTAGATCCTGTACATGGTGTAGATCCGGTACATGGTGTGAGATTGTGAGCCAGCTCTCTTTGTTCAAAGTTTGTATATAATTGTTATTTGGCATTTCTGCCATCAGATACCACTGTTTCGCAGTTACAACCAGTACACTCTGGGATTTGAATATGTAAAATAGATGATGACTCATGCAGGCTGTTTTTGTGAGGAGAACCAGGAAGTGAAGGTGATGACATATTGAGAGGATTGTGTGTGAAGGAGGCCATCCGGTTACATCCTGGCTGCAGGGAGTCTGAAAGTGGTCATAGTCATGGAAAGGAGAGACTGATTGCTGCTTACTATTTGATCCTGCTTGTTGGAGAAAGGATATCTTCCAGGAAAGCTGCTGTGAGCTGTGTAGTGAAACATCATCTCTCCCGTACACTACAATCTACCTCGGGAAGGCCGCATTTCTGTAGGGTAGGGTTGCCACCTTTCCCAACAAAAAAAAACGGGCAAGTTAAGCCACACTCCAAAGGGGGTGTGGTTGTGGGGGCATGGCTTAACAGGGGGTGTGAAGTTGCTGTCATACTGTGGCTCCCCAGGAATATTAAAGCCCCCATTAGTGCCCCCAGTAAAAGTAATGCACCCAGTAATAGTAATGCCCCATTAGTGCCCCCTCAGTAATAGTAATGCCCCCATTAGTGTGCCCCTGTAAGAGTAATGGCCCTATTAGTGCGCCCCAGAATGAATAATGCATGCTATTAGTGCCCTCCAGTAAGAGTTATGCCCCCATTAAGAATAATGCCCCCATTAGCGACCCCCAGTTAGAGTAATGTGGCCCTTATCCCCCGGGAACCGTCACTCGGGGCCGGTACACTGACTGTAGAGTGTTGTGTGAGAGTTCGGCAGCTTTCCTGGGCCCGGTAATGGAGACCAGGGGAGAGGGGAGGTGATAGGAAAGGAGCGCAGCAGAAGAGCCGGGGACGGGAGGAGCGCAGGCCCGCGGCTCATCTCATAGTTATTCGGCCTGATCTGGAAGTGAGAGCGGCTCAGTCCCGGCGAGGCCGCCATGCTGTGGCGCAAGGGTTTGCTGCTCTCCTTAAGCAGCATCTTTGTGCTCCTTTTCCTGACCACCCACAGCCCCCAGATCTAGCTTCCAATACATCCTGACCGGTGGCCTCATCCTCTTCAGGTTAGAGCCGGTCCCGGAGTGCCGGCCCCTCACAGCTCACCGCCGCTGACTCACCGCCAGCTGTCAGGACCGTGAGCGAGCAAGTCAGACAGTCTGCACTGCAGTTTGAAATTAATCCTGTGTCCGAGTCTGAGAAAGGCTTGTAGGGGGACACAGGATTACAAACACGGACTGTCTGGGTCATTCCCGTACGGGTGGCAACCCTAGTAAAGGGACTTGTGGCCACCCTCTGATACAGAAGGGACTCAGGTCAGTGAACCCGATTATGCTTTATATTGCATCAGTGACTCCAGTACCAGAAACCAAGTTTAGGCCTGCAAGTAGTTAGATAGATAGGGTTCTATTTTTGCTAGACTGCACCGAATTGTTCTGCAGCGTGGTAACGACTTGCAGGCTCTGCTGTGTCCGCCACCGGCTAGGTTTGTCCACTTTTGCAGCACAGCACGACTTGTAGTCTCTGTTGTGTGCGCCACCGGTCTAAGCCTGTCCAGCAGAGAGGGACACCGACTGGGGGAGGGAGTCTGGAATACGAGATAAAAAAGCTGCATAAAAAGCTGGTGTCAGTGTCGCTTTTCTCGTCTGTGACTTCGCTGTATCCTGGGGAGCCAACCCCGATACACGGCTTACATGGTATAGATAAGAACATGTAGATGATATACAATGTATAGGTCTGGTATATGGTATAGATTACAACATGTAGATCATATACAGTGTGTAGATCTAGTACATTGTGTAGATTACGTGTAGATTATATATAGTTTGTTGTTCTAATATGCATGCTGTATATTAGAACATGTAGATTATATACATTCTGCAGTTTTAGGCACTGCCTCCCTCAGGCCTGTCCTTCTGAGTTGCACTTTACCTAGTCAATAAGGTGAAGAGTTAAATGAGCTCTTGTCTTGGCCTGCCAGGGATGTGGATTCTCAGAAGCTCTCTGCCACACAGAAATATTCTTCCTCTTTGAAGCCTAAATATCCATTCCTTTCAACCCTGTAATCCCTTTCCTGGACTCTTTACCATCTATTTCACAGCTCCTCCGTGGAGAGAAGGAGAAAAATACTTGTCCCTTGAGAGGCGACTATTAAGCCTGTATTACACTGCTCGATTTTTCGGCAGATAATCTCTCATATGAACACTCGTTTGCGATCATCTTCTTGTCTAATACTGCCGCTGATTACCGAAGCAAACGCTCGATCACCAGCAATCCAAATCTTTGTATGTGTTAAAAAATGATCGTTTGCAGGCGGCAGGTGGTGGTGTCTAATAACGATCTGCTGCTGGCCAACCACTATACAGTATGGGCACGAGCGATGGCATAGTGATCACTCCTCCCCATGCTGAGGGGAAGATCGCTGCATCTAATAGCAGCGGACTCCTCTGCTGGTGAGCAGGTGATTGCCGGGAAGGAACGCTTCCCTCCTGATACTTGACTGCCACATCGGGCTGTGTAATACAGCCTTTAGTTAGGGACCTTTGGTCTAAGAAGGGAGAGGGGTCACTGGACAGGAAGTATCCTTCCAGACTTTACCTGCTGCAGTATAAGGTTGAGACAGATGCTGAGATCTGGATGAGGGCTCCTTACCAGCTAGGAGTATATGAGATACTCACAGGCGCTCCCCTTCGATATTAGTCATGTGCACCCCACTGCCATCATCAATGAATGAGTGAGGATTATCAGTAGCTCAACACAAGTTTTAAGGCGATACATGCAGATGTCTTCTTGACTCCAATGACTAATTAGGCAGTGCATGGAAAAACCATGTTATCAAGTGTTGGACCTCATGAATCTAATTACTGTCCTAACTTGGTCGGCATTCATTACCAGATTCTCTTGCAATTACATGGCAGTCCCTCTAGCACATGGATAATGAGGCTACAGATTTAGAGAGAATTATGGGGAGAGTCTCTCTGACAGATAGGGGCTGAGGGTGTCACTCTCACAGATGGGTGGTGGGAGTGCTCTCTGACAGATGGGTGGCTGGATGGGTGGAGTTGGGACTCTATGACTGATAGGAGATGTCTGGCAGGAGGTGTTTGGCTTATCTCTGACAGATGTGGGGACTATCCTCTGGTTAGGTCATCAGTATCTTATCAGTGGGGGTCCAACACCCGGGGCAATCAGCTGTTTGAGAAGGCATCGGCTCTCCTGTGAGCACCACAGCTTTCTCCCTGCTCACCAAGCAAAGCGCCGTCCGTTTGATAGTGACTGTGCTTGGTTTCGCAGCTCAGCCCCATTCACTTCTATCAAGGCTGAGCTGCGCCTAGGCCATGTGACCAATGAACGTGATGTCACTTGGCCTACGGAAAGCTGAGAGAAGGCTGCAGGTCCCAGGCGTCAGACCCCCACCAATCAGATACTGATGACCTATCCAGAAGATAGTTCATCAGTATATAAGTCTTGGAAAACCCCTTTAAAGGGGTATTCGGTTGTGTAAGCTATTTTATGCACTGTTGCGCTGCAACATGTGTCAAAGTCTTACTGTTATGAGACTTTCCCTTACATCACATGAGCTGGAAACAAACATTCTGACTACATTGCCCATGATTCTCTCACACTGTCCCGTCCCAAAACGGGTGGAGCTAACAGACTCCACTCATAAGTGGGTGGGACTTACATGTCCCAATGTCTCTGTGCTTTACTTGAAGACAAAAACGGCTATCCTGCTTATGAGGACGTAAGCTTGGCAGAAAATAACTGTGCATGCTCGACCATGCTACTCAGAAAACTACAGGTTGCATGAATGGAAAACTTTGAATAAGCAAAAGGCTGGCTGCCCAAAACAGCTACTTTTATTACAGATAAAGACTGCAAAATTGGTAATAACATTATATTAGTGAGCCATTTGTATAAATGTAAAACTATTTAACATAGATACAATTTTGTGTAATCAGAATACCCCTTTAAGTGCAATATAGTGGTTGTAGTACATCCAACATCAATCTAGACACAGCTCAAATTCTTTCCTCAGATAGGACGTATGGAGGCTGGCAAATTGGCAGACAATGGCACTCTTGGTATGCTATCTTGCTAAAGTCTCTCTTACTATAATCTCTGGCTAGTGATTGTAATCTGGTAATTATGGCCGTAGTGTCCACTGTGGGATATGGGTCTTTGAGGCACATCTGGCCAGGACATGGTTAAGTGTGAATGGTGTCTTAACTGTAATCCCGCGCAAGCACCAAAGTCTGGTTAGCTGTAGTCACAGGTTACCATGCAGTTCTTCTTATTTTCTCTCTTTCTTGCTGTAGCAGAAGCAGTTCCTTTCACAGAGATCGGTTAGTCTCTGGATCCTGAGGCCTAAGGAAAAGGAGCACATGGACTTGCTTCATCGCCTCTCACACAGAAGACTAAACTGCCCCTAGTCAGTAGGACCCACCCACTCTTGCCCCTGCTGAGATGGATGGAACAGAGTGACAACCATACCAGGCCAATAACATTACAAAACATTTGCAGATAATCCAAGGCTTTACCCTCCAGCTTGACACAAGATTTCTGACTACTAGATTTTTTTCCTAGGCGCAGCATATGGATTTTCTTGTACCCTACATTGTGATTGGATATTACCAGACTACATTACGATAAAGTATATCTCTGCAGATGCTCATCTTTGTCTGATCTGTATGGTCAGATGAAATGCCACAGATGTTTTATGTCACCAATACAGAACATCCCTCAGACCCGGCAGCCATCTATATGGCTCGATAAAGGCGCAGTCACTGGAATAATCATCTGTCTTTCTGGGAGCTTACAGCCACTGGCACTTAGTGGGTTAATTCAGCCTTATCAAGCATTTCCTTCACAAACCACTAAGCATTGCTGGCATCCACCCTCAATGAGCAAACCGAGAGTGACAGGCGTCAGTAGAAGGAGCAGATCCCAGAGCTGCATGATCTAGACATACGATTCAACCTAATAAATGCCACCGGCACAGGACTGCTGCACTCGCCTCAGCTATCTGAGACAAGAAAAACAGGACAAGACACAGGCTGCAGAACAGGTCAGAGAATAAAGGGTGCAGGGCAGGATGCAGATAGGACACAGGGTGCAGGGCAAGTTGCAGGGTGCAGCACAGGTCACAGGACAGTGTGCAGAACAAAACATAGCTCACAACATAGGGAGCAGGTCAGGACACACAGCACAGGACTGGACATCACTATCAAGGCAATTCAGGGTGCAATACAGGTCACAAATGACAGAGCACAAAACAGGACACAGACATTAGGACAGAATGCAGGACAGTACAAAATACCAAAGACAATTCCTGTAAGTTTAAAGAGGACCTTTCACCGATTATGACACTGTGAACTAAGAATACAGACATGTAGAGCGGCGCCCGGGGATCTCACTGCACTTACTATTATCCCTGGGCGCCGCTCCGTTCTCCCGATATTCCCTCCGGTATCTCCGACCACTAAGTTATAGTAGGCGGAGATTTCAGTCACTAAGTTATGGTAGGCGGAGTCTGCCCTTGTTCTGCTCTAGCGCTGACCAATCGCAGCGCAGAGCTCACAGCCTGGGAGGTTATTTTCTCCCAGGCTGTTAGCTCTGCGCTGCTATTGGCCAGCGCTACAGCAGAACAAGGGCAGACTCCGCCTACCATAACTTAGTGACCGGAGATACCGGAGGGCATAGCGGGAGAACGGAGCGGCGCCCAGGGATAATAGTAAGTGCAGTGAGATCCCCAGGCGCCGCTCTCCATGTCTGTATTCTTAGTTCACAGTGTCATAATCGGTGAAAGGTCCTCTTTAAGCAGCTTATATTATCCAAGTTTTCTTCATCTGGTCATCCAGAATGTTCAATAATCGTGAAATTGTAAATCTCGTATAATGCAGCAGGGGTGCAGACATCTTGCACTGTATGCAGACAATGTTTATTATCAGCATATGATCTGACACACATCCAAGCTGCTTATTTCCATCCTGTCTAACCCTGGAGAACATTTCCCTGTGGCTAAGCACAATGCTCCGTGCGCCCTGGACACGTCTCCTGGTAAATCGTATAGCACTGAGGTCTAAAGCTAGGTCACATGGACTGCAACCACCGGTACTGCAGTTCATATATTATCATGTAATGGCCAGAGAGATCCTGGAACAGCCTCTTAATTTGAGGATCATAAGATTACCGTCATCAATATAAAAATAATTATATTTTTTTCCATTTAAGAATGTATTTGAAAAATAAATAAAACCATTTCCACACTTGTGTCATTTTTGGGGGAGGAGTTATGACACGGGACAAATGTGACTATTTGGGTCACTTTTAATGGAAGGCCAAAAGAAGCTAAATTTTTTTGTTACAGCAACTGAAGTTCGTACACTTCAGTTGCTGTAACTAAGCCATTTCATGAAATAACTGGCAAAAAAAGCTAGATCCATTTGTTGATAACAACTTATATTTTGACTCAAACAAAAAAAAGTATTTTAAGTTCTTAATCAGACGATACAGGCAATTAAAAACATGGGACAAATACGTCCCTTGGTCCTCAAAGGGTTAAAGCTGTGCCTTTCTCTAGAGCATTTTCCTTCCACTGTCTTTAGGGGGTTAACAAGGGTCTGATCTCTGTGAGATGCCAAGTTCTTGCCTATCCCCTGTTACAGGCATCAAGATTACTGATCACATAATGTCGTGTTGAACAATGAGAAGATGTCAAAAATAAGAGGATTGAAAGAGGACATAAGGGAAGAGTCTCCTCTGTAGACATGGAAGAGCATAGTGAAGACTGGAGGAGGGTGAGATGTAAAAAGTTCTTCACTGAAACCAAATGTATCTACTGTAAGGGATCGCTCTCTCTCTCAGGGGCTCACAATCACAGACTTCTCCTCTGACAACGGGGTCCATGTCCAAAAGGTGCTTTATTTTGGCACTTCAGCACCATCAGACACATAAACATCGAAAATAAACACCTGCCCGCCTGGGCTCTACCTAATACACGTGTTGTCTCTACTTCTATAGCGCACCGTTCACACACGGGATTAGATCCGGCTTCCTCAGCCATATACGGTCCAGCAGCCTCCAGGCTGTGACCACACCAGCACCCTTGGGGGTAGATGGTCCAGAAGTCCTCCTGACTCTGACCGTGCAACCCTCTTTCAGTAGGCATCGCTGGGCCCCCCAAACTTCAGGCTTTACAAAGCCTTGTGGCCCCTCAGCCCTCCTGGCTCAGTATGTCACAATCACAGACTTCTCCTCTGATATGTAACTCTCTCTCTATCATTCTCTGTATATGTAACTCTCTCTCGAGATCAGTCCCTGTATATGTAATTCTCTCCAGATCAGTGTCTGTATATGTAACTCTCCAGATCAGTCTCTGTATATGTAACTCTCTCTATATCATTCTCTGTATATGTAACTCTCCAGATCAGTCTCTGTATATGTAACTCTCTCCAGATCAGTCTCTGTATATGTAACTCTCCAGATCAGTCTCTGTATATGTAACTCTCCAGATCAGTCTCTGTATATGTAACTCTCCAGATCAGTCTCTGTATATGTAACTCTCTCCAGATCAGTGTCTGTATATGTAACTCTCTCCAGATCAGTGTCTGTATATGTAACTCTCTCCAGATCAGTCTCTGTATATGTAACTCTCCAGATCAGTCTCTGTATATGTAACTCTCTCTATATCAGTCTCTGTATATGTAACTCTCTCCAGATCAGTCTCTGTATATGTAACTCTCCAGATCAGTCTCTGTATATGTAACTCTCCAGATCAGTCTCTGTATATGTAACTCTCCAGATCAGTCTCTGTATATGTAACTCTCCAGATCAGTCTCTGTATATGTAACTCTCTCCAGATCAGTGTCTGTATATGTAACTCTCTCCAGATCAGTCTCTGTATATGTAACTCTCTCTATATCACTCTCTGTATATGTAACTCTCCAGATCAGTCTCTGTATATGTAACTCTCTCCAGATCAGTCTCTGTATATGTAACTCTCTCCAGATCAGTCTCTGTATATGTAACTCTCTCGAGATCAGTCTCTGTATATGTAACTCTCTCGAGATCAGTCTCTGTATATGTAACTCTCTCGAGATCAGTCTCTGTATATGTAACTCTCTCTATATCAGTCTCTGTATAAGTAACTCTCTCTGCATTAGTCTATGTATATGTAACTCTCTCTGTATTAGTCTCTTTATATGTAACTCTTTCTGTATTAGTCTCTGTATATGTAACTCTCTCGATATCAGCCTTTGTATCAGTCTATTTTTAATTCAATGTGATCCCCTCCCTCAGTTACAATAACCCTTCAGCTGAGCAGCCGCCCTCGCGCTATCCCATATATCCATGTGGTAATTATGACTGTGTGAGCCCTGCGTGGGCTTCTGCTGTCAGAGCCCCCCTCCTCCTTGACTCTCTGATCTGACAGGTTAATAAGAGGCTCTTGCACCAACGCAGAGAGGTCTCCTCAAGTGTCACAGGTCCATGGTGAATTTGGGACGCTGATGATATTGCATATAGACCTGATAACTGGAGAGATCATAGTGAGGTAACAATGGTCTCTTTCAGGATGATCAGCCAACTGTGTCCCAGAAATCAAAGAAGAAGTACAGAGAACATAAACCCTGTCCCTGAGAGACTACCCCACACACTCGGTTTCAAGCAGTCTTATACCTCCAGTATAGAGGTTGTCACTCACATCGTTGTTTCCAGGAGCTCACAATCTAACCCCCCTATCCCACACACAATAGGGTCAATTAAATAGAAAGGCAGCTATCCTATTAGACAATTTCCAAGTCTGGGAGGAAACCATTGCATCTTTTAGTTCCTATATTCAGATGATTATTATGACAGTGTGGAAATGAAGGGGCGCAGCTATAGGGGAGCAGAGGCAGCAGTCGATACCGGGCCCAGCAGCCTGAGGAGGCCCAAAGACCCTTATGCCACATAGGAAGACACCAGTATCATAGAAAGTGCTGTTCAAGTTACACTTCTGGCTGGAGAAAAGGGGTTAGGTCAAGAATTTGGCATGGTGGGGTATGGGGTGCCGAGGGAACTGAGGGAAGGGGGGCCCCGAGCCGAACTCATGCACCAGGGCCCATGAGCCTTTAGGTACGCACCTGCCTTACCCCCATAATATGCACAGCTGCGGTTACTAAAAGATCGAATGTAAATCTCTAGAATACATGAAAATGGAATCTACACATGAACTGGGAACAGACCTGCAGAAAAACCTGCTACAGTAAATGTAATGCAGTACCGGGAGAACTTATTCCTGCCCCCTGCTTTTCATGATAATTTAACCAGTGGGTGGCGACGTAAACCACAGTCATTACTGACAGACTTCACAAGCATATAGCAAATCAGACAGCCGCCCCCACTGCAGAGGACCGAACCACAGTTTTTAGTACATAACTGCAATGTGCACATTAAATATCAGTTCTGTTTTGCAAAAAGGCAGTAACGTGATTGCAGAGAGCATGAGATGGCTGCAGCCGCTCCCATGCCCTGCAGAAGGAGGAACCTGACATTACACGTTCATCATTCTGGATTCATTACTGGTGTATGGAGCCAAAGGAAAGCTATAAAGTTCTATGTAGCGGCACAAGATCTCATTCACTGTCTTCCCAGATACAGGTCTCTAATCCTTTAGGCATCGGCTGCCTTCAGAAACTGCAATATAAATGTCAGTGGTTATAGAATCCCTTTAGAACCAGAAATCTGGGGGAGGCAGGTATCAAGGGTTGACCAGGAAGGAATGTGCTCACCTCTGAACCCCTCTCCAGCTATGATTTATCAGGACCCTCATTATTTATCTCAATGCTTTACTGGCAAGTCAGACTTTTAAGGGATTTACTTGATGTGGATGTGATATTAGAGGGATTTCATGCCTTTCTTCTTTACTTCCCTCATGTAAGCCAGGGATAACGTTGTGTGGATATGAATATTGGCAATTAATTATGAGAAGCGCAGTGATTTACAGTCAGGAGGCTGTTTACGTCATCATTGCTTAGGAATTGCTTCCATTGGAAATTCTCAACCTTTTTACAGCTTGTAACTTGTTATTTTCATTGATCTTAGTGCCTGAAGCATTGCATTGATGAACACTGTGCCCTCATGACCAGATGTTCCCTATAGCAATGACTCATTAAAGGCTACATACTATTTAGTGTCACCATAAACTCTATTGAAGTCAAGTGATCATGGCTGAGAACCTGAAAGTTGTCACAACATTGGGTCAACATCAAGTCTAATATCCCATTTCTCAAGAGAACTACAGCAAGCTGGATTAGACTAGACAGAGGCTTCTATACACTCCTTGTTGTAGGGCAGCACTAGAGGAATGTTCCACCAGATGCTGCACAGAATAATAAGATGAACAAGTAAGAAATGCTGGACCTCACATGCTTTACCAAGGCGAAGCGCCACTTCTTATTCTAGACATAGGACTTGACCCACTCTTAAGCGCAACAGATGCGGGACACTCTTCATGAGGAGCCCCAAGGAGGGATTTAAATGTGCGTAGTTGGATATAATTTATGGCTAGTTTGAGAGGTAGAGAGACATAGTGAAGTAAAGATGCTGAGTAGAGGGGGGCGTATAGACAGTAGAGGTTGAAGGGTTTTTTGTTTTTCCATCTACTGCCCGCATTGCTTGCATTTAGTCAGAAAGATGTTTCTTTTTTTCTTAAGGTTGTATGCGGTGGTATAGGGTGCAAACTGAATTTTCTTAGGCAGAAATCGTGGCACTTCACCTAAGGCTCCATTCACACGTCCGCAATTCTGTTCTGCATTTTGCGGAACGGAATTGCGGACCCATTCATTTCTATGGGGCCACACTATGTCCTGCCCAGATCCAGAAATGCGGATCTGCACTTCCGGATCTGCATTTTCTATTATAGTGCTGGCGATGTGCAGTCCGCAAAATGTGGAACGCACATTGCTGGTGTCCGTGTTTTGCGGATCCGCAAAACACATACGGATGTGTGAATGGACCCTAAGGCACAGTAATGTGAAGGACCAACAGTTATGGTACTGCCGTGCAGCAGGTCAACTGCCAATGGCATCGCTAGCACTGGTCATCTGGGGAAAATGATTGGCCTGATGCCCCTGACCTCGGGACAACTGCTACATTCAAATGTATCTGCATTCTGAGGATACCATGGTGGGGTAGGGAGCTGTTTGCTCCCTGCTTTGTCATTCACTCTAAGATACAGCAGGCCACATTAGGCTGGCAGCCTATGAGGTGCTGGGATGGCACCTCTGTGCAGGCCAGCGCAAAAACGTTACTGCATCATGTCGACCTGCACCGGGATCCTCTCCATGCTGCTCCTTTTTACCTTCAGAGTGCTACAGTGCCCAGTGCTTCTTCCTCCCGTGTCAATCTGCCAACATAATGGGGGAAGTGTATGTGGGGGCACTATTACTGCAGGGTGAAATATTGACGTGTGGCATATGGGTGGCATGGGTGGCACCAGTACTGTATGAAGGGCACACAGGTGACACCTTTCTATAAAAAATGCAGACAGGGGCCACCATTACTATCTTGAGGAAACCCGCAGGGGCACAAATACTGTCTGAGGAGCACACAGAAGGCCCCATTAAAATATAAAGAGCAATATTACTGTGTGAAAGGCACAGGGAGGATGTCACGTGTGTCGGGGGTCCAAGGCAGACCTCTGGGACATCAGGGAACCGGTTTACAGGTAAAACAGACCAAGGATACAGACGTACGCACAGGTGCACTACATGAAACAGCGGGTGCGTACGTCTGTATCCTTGGTCTGTTTTACCTGTAAATCGGTTCCCCGACATCCAAGGCAGACCCCCGGCAGGTGACAGAGGACACCATTCCTGTGTAAGGGGCATACAGGGGACACCATTACTGTTTTGGAGAGAGCAAACAGGGGCACCAATACTGTGTGAGGAACACATAGGGGACACTATTAACATATAGAGGGCACAATTACTGTATGATCGGCACACAAAGGACACCATTACAGTGTGTGGGGCACAAATGACCACTATTACTGTGTGAGAGGCATGCAGGGGCGAGGATTACTGTGTGAGGGGCATGTAGTGGGCACCACTATTGTGTAGGTGTACTCTTACTCTGTGAGCCACAAAGAAGGGCACTATTACTGTGTGGGGCACATAATTATCCTAGGGTGGAACATGCCTGCACAGCAGGCGCAGTGGTGTCTATGGTCGCCACGCAATGCCACACCAAATTACCCACTGAAATTGGCAACCTTGGCGTAGTGAGTGGGTTTATGCTTTTTGATCAAAATGTACACTAATGCCCAGTGTCGGACTCGGGTGCCTAGGGCTCACTAGTAAAATTTATTTTGGGGGCCCACCATACGGATACATTCAAACATTACCTGCTCACACAGCAACAAGATGATACCAGATGACTGAATATAGGGTCCCTTCAGCAACTTTGAGAAGGTAGGTCCTGGAGAAAAGAGGATACTGGCTAGCTTTCTTATATACCTAGAAGTCATCTCAGCTCTGATCGGGTCTACAATATAAACTATCGAGTTTTTTATATGAACATAGGCTGGTTGAGGTGCTGTACATTGAATATACTGTATGTATGTAGTGCAGTAAGTCTACTGTGTTATGTGCCACTTTTGCAAGGGGTGGGAGACTAGGGGCCCTCCTTGCTCAGGGGCCCACTGGGGAATTCACCTGTACCCCTGTGGGCCAGTCCGAGCCTGCTAATGCCTCATGTATAGGATGCAGTATAGGGGGCACTACACTTAATATTGCACTGAAAAGTGATGTCTATGTTGCTGAGAAGCAGTTATTAGATCAAAGCATAGCATGGAATGTGTGATCCAGTTCTTTTTTCTCCTTTTGGATATGTATATAGAGTTTTTCTTCTTTGATTCTGGTATCAGACCCCCATTTGGTCCAGGTGATTTTAATTACACAGAAGTCTGCACAAGGGTTTAAATAAACCTACCTGTCACGGCTATGTAATGGTCTGGTGTTAGTGGACCGTGACACTTTTGCCGTGCATGCTTGTTGCCTGTGGCAATGTGTTGTTTGTTGAGCATGCGTGTGCACTTCCCCTTTAAGGATTTCTTACTTTCCTTTCTGGTATGCATGGGGTTAAGTGGTGTGTAAGGTGGAGCTGGGTGTGGCCTCATGGCTCTTATGTTCTGGAGTTGTGAGCCTGAGGTCAGATTGTCTTCAGTGTCTTGAGGAGCTGGTGTGGTGTGGGTTTATGTTTGGGGTTGTTGTTATGTCTGGTTTGGTGTTTCATGCCTGGCCTATTTGGTGTTTCAGGTCAGCATGGATGCCAGACATATCCTTGGTAAGTCCTACACCTCCGGAAGGGGGTCCCTAGAGTTCCGTGGAGGGGGGAACTACAAGAAGCTTGGCCTGTGCCGCCATGGTTCTTGCCTCATGGTGGTCCATTGTTGTTTCTACTGGATTCTGTGTTTGGTGTTTCTGCTGGGTCCTCCCTGGTTTGTGTTTGGGCCTATGCACATTTTCAGGATCCAGTGGTAGCTGCGTGGACGGCTCGACTTCCTGTTGCAGTTGTGTCAGGTAGGTGTCCATGTTGGTCCTGTTGGCAGTGGCAGTTGGTCCTGTTGGCACCTGTCGTGTCATCCACTGCTGGCTGCTTTCTTCCCCTTTGTTGCTAGGCCTGTTGGAGACTCCGGTTCTTCCGTGTCTTGGAGAAATCGGTTGTCTCCATCTTCCGATGCCATATTGCAGGGACCGTTAGGGTCAGTAGGTCCCAGGTTAGAGAGTATGTGCCCCCCTACCATCGAGGGTGGCTCATATAGTCAGGAGGTCAGGGATAGGATTTAGGGATGCTTAGTTGGTTTCCAACTCCCTTTTCCCTGTTTCCAGGCCTAGCTGCTTCCCTATAATCCCCACATTGTATGGCGGGGGGTTTCCCCCACTCCCCACTGTGACACTATCATGCTCTCAGTTGGAGTTCCTGAGAACATAGGATAAGGTGAGCTTTGACAACTGTCCACATGGTATGGTACTGTGTGGTGGCCATTGTCGCTGTGGTGGTGGGTTGGTGGGGCCCATTGCTAGGTTAGGCATTGTCAAGCAGCAGGGGTGCTGTTTGGCTGCTGGGTCCAGCCACCTGCAGAGTCAGCGTCGCAGCGTCGCAGGTCGCCGTGTAGGGCTGCGCCAAATTTAGAGTAGGTACCCACTCGATGAGAAAATCTTGCTGTGGTGAGTGGGCTTATGCCTTTTGATCAAAGTGTATACTAATGTCTCACGTGTAGCATGCAGTATAGGGGGCACTACACTTAATATTGCGCTGAAAAGCGATGTCTATTTTATTGAGAAGCAGTTATTAGATCAAAACATAATGCAGCATACGGGTAGGCTACCCGACACTGCTAGATTGTAATGTGTATTTCCCTTTAAGCCAGTCAGGCCTGGTACAGGCGATCCTTGTCACAGCCAGCAGAGGGAGCCCCCAGTTCAGTATAAATAGGCTAGGGCCTAGCCCAGGAAGGGAGTTCAGAAGTTTCTAGACTCAGTGCTGAGAGGGTCAGAGCTCAGTCGGCAGTGCAGAGATTGCATCTCTGGTGTGGAGGGTCATACCCACCCAGCTTTCCAGGTTAGTGATACCTGAAGAACTCCAAAGACAGAGCCAGCCGTCAGGAGGGAAGAAGACCTCTAAGTATTTGCTCAAGGGTTATTACCAAGAATTAGGTGTCTGGACCTTGAGGGTATTGCTGCAAGTAGAGTAAGAGAAAAGCCCTGATCCTAGGAGGCCTGTCTCGAAGTTAACCTTGTTGTAAGTGAAAGCCTGAACCACCACTGTTAACTGCATTATAAAGTGTGAAATAACTCTGGAACTGTGTTATCTGGCTGTTTACCCTACTACATATCCATGCAGTAAAGTTGACCTGTTGTATGAATGCCTGAGTTACTCCATTATTCCACCTATCATTACACGGTGTGTCACCGTTCAATCGACACTGGCGTCACGACATTCATCACCTGCCTGTTCCAGTGCTGACCCGTTTGAAGACGACAGTGAGTCCCAGGTTAGTGGGTTACCCTGCACTACAAAGCCCAGCATACCTAAAGCTACACTACTGACCCCCTGGGACACTGCAATAACATGGGGATGTTCAATACAGTTCTTTTTTTCTCCTTTTGGAAATGAGCAAAGGTATGTTTGGAGAAAAAAGGGCACAAAATTTCATGAAAAGAACACATCTCCAACCATTAAGCATGGGAATGGATCAATCATGCACTGGGGATGTTTTGCTGCCAGTGGCACAGGGGAAATTTCACAGGTAGAGGGAAGAATGGATTCAATGAAATTCCAATAAATTCTGGAAGCAAACAAAACACCAACTCTAAAAAAAAGCTGAAGAAAGTTGAAAAGAAGATGGCTTCTACAAATGGATAATGATCCCAAACACACTGCAAAATCCACAATAGACTACCTCAAAAAGCACAAGCTGAAGGTTGGTTTTACCATGGTCCTCACAGTCCCCTGATCTGAAAATCAGTCCACATCCATTGCTCCGTTCCGTGGCCCCGCAAAAAAAATATAACATCTCCTATTCTTATCCGTTTTGCGGACAAAAATAGGCATTTCTACAATGGGCCGCCCGTTCCGCAATTTGCGTACCGCAAAAAATGGCACGGTCGTGTGCATGTAGCCTAACTCATTTTGCACAGGGGTGCCCAAACTTTTGCATGCCAATATATAAACATAAGTGGGTGAAGCCTCATGATTTTAGTCAGGCTCCCATATGTTTAATACTTTAAATGATCTAATAAAATTATATACACATATATTTTTGCCATGAAGAATGTTACCTGTGGTTATTGGTTGGGGAACCTGTGATGATGTCACATCACATGGTCCAATCACATTGTCCATCACCGTGGTGATGGACCCTGTAATTGGACCATGTGATGAGCTCAGTGACGTCACCACAGGTCCTTTGACAGGTCCTGAAGAAAGAACAGGAGACCGGCAGCTACGCGATCAATTGGAGGAGGTGAGTTAATTTTATTATTTTTTAACCCTCAATTGACCTTGTAATAAGCATTCTGTATTAAAGAATGCTATTATTTTCCATTATAACCATGTTATAAGGGAAAATAATTACATCTATAGAACCTTAAACCCAAACCTGAACTTCTGTGAAGAAGTTCGGGTCTGGGTACCACATTCAGTTTTTTATCACGCGCGTGCAAAACGCATTGCACTTGTGCAATAAAAACTGAACAACGGAACGCAATCGCAGTCAAAACTGACTGCAATTGCGTTCCTACTCGCGTGGGTTTGCTGCAATGCACCCGGAACGCATCCGGACCTAATCTGGACACGCTCGTCTGCAAGGGGCCTAAGTAGGTTCCTCTCCATTGTTAACGCCAGGTGTTTATATAATATCCTCAGTCCAGATCGCTACCTAACACTAGTGCACTGAATTATGAGGAGATCTTCAAGATCTGTGTCTTCAGATGTCACACAACTTCTGTGGAGGTAATGATCTGCACCAAATGTAGCACCATAATAACCCAACTTCCACAGATTTTATTTCACTGCGAGCAAAATTAAAAAGACATTTCAGTGCCGTGAGAAAGAGATTGCAAAATAGAGCTATATTGTGATTTTGATTAGCTAAATTGCTCTAAAATGCTCTGAAAGCAATCTGCTCCACACAATATATGATTCACCCGAGCCGCCCTGATGGAGGATGTGGTCTGCACTTGTTCATTATATTATACAATGCATCTTATTGTGGAGGGGAGTCTGCATACAACAGAAACTGAACAACTATAATAGTAATCATACAATGAATGGGGCAGAAGATCACAGGTTGTCAGGACTCACTGCTGAAAGCTTTATAAAGCTGATCAGCAGTTAGAGTAGCTGTCACCCGGTGTTACAATATCTGGCAAATGCAGCTTGAATGAGGTCATAGTAGTCTAGTAAGTTACACATTCTAGTCTTCTTGTGACTTAGTCCATGGCATGTGAGGTCACCATGGGGTTAGGCTTCTAAAGAATAGTTTGCTTACTTGATGTTTGAGGGGTCTAACTATAGCAGGTGCTTTATCGCTCTTAGACCCTAGTGTCTGCCAAAAGGCAGGTTGGCTCAACTTTAGTGGATGGCAAAAACTGGAAACCAGGGAGATTATTAAATGGGTTTCCATGAACAAGCACCTGTACATAGGCCTAAGATAACCAGGAGCAACGCCAACTGCTCTTTTGACAATGGCTCCAGATACTTTAACCTTGTGAAAAGGCTTCCCAGAAGAATGGAAGCTGTTACAGCTGCAAAAGGAGTCCCACTTCATATTTGTGCCCATGATTGTGTAATGGGATGCTCAACAAGTTCATATGGGTTTGATGGTCAGTGTCCACATACCTTTGGTTATGTAGTATAGTTGATGGTCTACATTGCAGATTTTGTGCTGGGGCATGGGGGAGCTTTCAGTTACACCTTGAGGAATATAGTAGATGAGGAACTGTCCAGCTAATAATTACTTCAGGATGTGAGTGTGGATATGTTGTGTGGGGAATTCCTTACTAATAGTTATTCCTTTGACTAGACCACACAACCCTAGTCATGGCCACCATGTCTGCCCTTATGCCAGGGTCAACACCTACACTACAAAACAATCACAGATCTAGAAAGCTTGAATTAAAGGTGGTTTATGATAGAATAAGACTACCCTTTTCATAAACCTTTTTATGACTGGGCAAGTGAAGATGGAGCTCAACTGAACAAGACTCCCATCCCCATTAGTCAGTTGCTCTGTAGAATGGGTCACCCTCTTAAAATCAGCTGAGGGTGGAGGCACAAACAAGCAGTCACATAACTCCCTTAACTTTTGAAATGGACAGATTAACTATAGGAACTTTCATGGGAAGTGGAGACTCTGCTGAAACTTTGATCACCTTTGTGGGGGTCAGCTGGGTTTATATGGTAAACCAACGACGAAGAGGAGCAACAGTCTGAAAGTTTAAGAAGAGAATTACAGAAATTAGAGAGAACAGATGCAGATGCTATTGCTCCTTCTGCAGGCTGAAAAACCCAGCTACCTGTACATGTTGGTCATCACAGGCATGCTCAGTATTGAAAACTGCAAAAACATGACTACAAACATCCTCCATGACAAAGGTAAATTCAACCTTCGTATAAGACCTTTTGTAGAGAATATGAACACTAGCTACTTGGAGCCTCCAGGGTCTCTGTAGTAGTTACCTCATCGCTCCAGGGATTTCTCCTTTCTTAAGACATTAGGCAAATGTGGTGCCCATATTCAAAAAGGGCTCCAGGTCGTCCACAAGTAATTATAGACCAGTGAATGGCTGCTGTGAGAATTTTTTTTTTTAAGGACTATATACAGGAGTATATGACTGTTAATAACATTATAAGTGATAGCCAGCATGGGTTTACCATGAACAAAAGTTGTAAAACTAAGGCTACTTTCATACCAGCGTTTTTGCTGGATCCATCATGGATCAGCAAAAATGCTTCCGTTCTGATAATACAACCGTCTGCATCCGTTATGAACGGATCTGGGTTTATTATGTTTAACATAGCCAAGATGGATCCGTCATGAACACCATTGTAAGTCAATGGGGGACGGATCCGTTTTCTATTGTGTCAGAGAAAATGGATTCGTCCCCATTGACTTACATTATGTGTCAGGATGGATCCATCTTGCTCTGCACCACATTGCGGACAGAATAACAATGCTTGCAGAATTATTCTGTCCGCCATGGGGACGCAACCAAACTGAACGGAATGAATTCTGGTGCACTCCGTTTTGTTCAGTTTAGCTTTGTCCCCATTGACAATGAATGGGGACAAAACGGAAGCATTTTTCCCTACTATTGAGATACTATGACTGATCTCAATAGCAGAAAGGGAAAGCACAAGTGTGAAAGTAGCCCAACCTGATTTGTTTTTAACCGCCTCCCGACCACCTAACACAGGGATGCGTCCTGCGGGCGGTCGGATTGTTCCTCGTTGACGCGCCGACACGTCATCTCGCGAGAGGCGAGATTTTGCGCGAACGTGCGCGCGTTCACAGCGATGCGCTGCTCAGAAGTTATATTACAGCCTGCCAGCGATATTCATTCGCTGGCAGGCTGTAGATGTTAAAATAATCGCATCAGAAAGGTATATTAGACACTGTTTTGTTAACAGCGTCTGATATACCTGCTACCTGGTCCTCTGGTGGTCCCTTTTGCGTGGATCGAACACCAGAGGACACAGGCAGCTCTGTAAGTAGCACCAAACACCACACTACACTACACCCCCCTGTCACTTATTAACCATTGATCACCCCCCTGTAAGGCTCCATTTAGACGTCCATATGTGTTTTGCGGATCCGCAAAACACGGACACCGGCAATGTGCTTTCCACATTTTGCGGATCCGCACATTGTCTGGGTCTGCATCCCCTTTTCTAAAATTCACCACCTATTCCTTGGTTGAACTTGAGGGACTTATGTTTTTTTCAACTTTAGTGTAACCATATGTAACACATACTTACCAACTTTAGAAAACTGGAAAGAGGGACAACATGTGGAACTCTTCCCTCCCGACAATAGTCTTGCACATCGGGTTGTGTAGTACAGCCCTAAGGTCACTCATCAGATCATGGATTGGCAGGTTAACATTTTCCTTCAAGTGTTGGAACCTTTCTCAAGTCTCCTGAACCAGGTGTAAGCATCAGCTAGAGTGACATTGTAAAGATCAGCAGCTGCAATGATCCATGGCCGCTATCTACGTCTCCCGCTCATACGTCCAACTCTGCAGATCTGGGTGTATTGGTTGTAATTTGCAGATTGTTTGTCATTGTGTTAGATTCCTGACACACACTAGCGATCATTTATATGTTCTGCCATACAGTAGATAATACTTCATTCACTTTAGGCTACTTTCACATATGCGTTTTTGCTGTCTGATTTTGAGATCTCAAAACCACAGCAAATTGCATTTGTTTGAATAATACAACAGTCTGCAACCGTCCAGAATGGAGCCGGTTGTGTTATATCGAAAATATAGAAAGTCAAATGGAAGCGCTCACCTGCGTATCGAGTCGGAGGCACGGATACAGACAGGACAAAGCCAATGTAAACTGCATAAAAAGTAGAAAGGTCCAGCTTCCGATAAAACGCTATCCTTTATTTGATGTGGTAAAATCCATACAAAACGAGACAGGTGCAGAATTGACGCGATTCGGATCTTACATTAACGATCGTTACTCATGATAACTTTTTTCTACTTTTTATGCTATTATATCGAAAATGAACAAGCCAGAACTGGCACTAAAATCACTGTAAGTCAACGACAAAAACTAACAAAATGGATCCGCCACCATTGACTTACATGGTTCAGTTTCCCATGGGAACACAACAAACCGGAATGCATTCTAGTGCACTCTGTTCCGGTTTGTTCAGTTTTGTCCCCATTGACAATGAATAGGGACAACACTGAAGAGTTTTCCTCTGGTTTTGAGATCCTCCTTTGCCAGATCTCAAAATCGGAAAGGAAAACGCAGATGTGAAAGTAGCCTAACATGCACAGATCTGGAATTGTGGAAACTTCCTAAAACCTCTTTCTGGAGTAATATTCTTTTTCTATTCCAAACGGACATATACAATGTGCAGCCTGAGATGCAATCACTTGTAATGACATGGACTCCATTCCAATCACATTCCTCCTCCTCACACTAGACTCGTCTCTGCAGTGTCCACTCTTCCATTCACCTTGCTGCCAGGAAATCTTCCGTTCCATGTGTTAATGTGATATATAGGGGTTGAAGCTGGAGCCCTTCACCGTGAGTCATGCAGAAGATCTGAAGTAGATAGAACCAATTAAAAGTCTGGATAATGAATTCCTCATCTTCTCTGGAAAGGTCTGGAGAAAGTCAGCACAATTCCGAGGCTAGGAGCTGGAAGGTGATGTCTGCTCCTACTCGGCTAAAGACCATAGTAATATTTGCTATTGGAGATTTATTATTCCATTAGTCCTTTCCCTGAATGATGAGGATGATATTACTCATACACTTAAGTAATATAAATGACGGGAGCCTATCTAGTCAGGCAGATAGTCTGGATCCCGTGCTCAGGCCCTGCAAGGCCTACAAAAGAGCCAATTTCATTGTGTCCGGTGGCAATCACAGACAGAGGAAACATCTGCCTCCGAAGCCACCTTCCTCAGGGAGATGACAGGGGACACGATTGGATGTTTGGGGACAGTTTCCTCCAGCAACTCATTACAGTTCATTGCCCAGAAAGGCCACTTTTGCTTGTTTTGCAATTTTTCAACCTGTCAACAGACAAACTAAAAATGTGTTACAAAGTCTCTGGCGCCCCTCTTAATCCGAGCTGTGCGCACAGAGGGCAAGCCCTGCAGACAGAAGCGCTATAGATACAAATGTCTGACCTTTTGGGAGATGACATGACAAAAACCAATACAGCACATGAAGGGCTGTTTCTATTAAGTCTGGGAGAAATCTATTATTCCATGAAATTACGGGGTCCCGCCAAGTGCTTACAGGAAATGCAATGAGCTTTAAGCATTACTTCAGTGTTGCCAACATTTAGTAACTAGAGAGAGGGGCATGGAGCCCCTGACGCCAATTCATGTACCTCAGCTGCTGCCTGAAGCTGAACCGCCATCTTGTATTTCTATACTAAGATTTCCATGCTCTACCCTTTCAACAACCATATTAGTTATAGTCCTTTACTGCATTGTAAAGTGGCCCCTGGTGTGAAGATAAGATGAAATGCCAATGTATTAGGATACCCAGTGACTTTAGTAAATGGCTGGGAATGCCAGTACTCTACAGCCTGATGCTCCTAACCTGCCTCTTTATTAGACATCCCTTATTATGATGCAAACCTCCTACCAGGGTCCCAGGCGCAGACTGGGAACTTAAACTGGCCCTGGAAAAAATACTAACGGTGGCCCTATGTTGCAGGAGGGTCCAAATTGACAGAAGGAGGGGCCAACATAAACAGACAGGGATAACAGAAGTAGAAGGGGCAGCAGTACCACAGTGCAGCACAAGGTAATGTCCCTGCAGAACCAGATACCACAGTGCAGCACAAGGTAATGTCCCTGCAGAACCAGATACCACAGTGCAGCACAAGATACAGTCCCTGCAGAACCAAACACCACAGTGCAGCACAAAATACCGTCCCTGCCGAACCAGATACCACAGTGCAGCACAAGGTAATGTCCCTGCAGAACCAGATACCACAGTGCAGCACAAGGTAATGTCCCTGCAGAACCAGATACCACAGTGCAGCACAAGATACCGTCCCTGCAGAACCAGATACCACAGTGCAGCACAAGATACCGTCCCTGCAGAACCAGATACCACAGTGCAGCACAAGGTACCGTCCCTGCAGAACCAGATACCACAGTGCAGCACAAGGTACCGTCCCTGCAGAACCAGATACCACAGTGCAGCACAAGATACCGTCCCTGCAGAACCAGATACCACAGTGCAGCACAAGATACCGTCCCTGCAGAACCAGATACCACAGTGCAGCACAAGATACCGTCCCTGCAGAACCAGATACCACAGTGCAGCACAAGATACCGTCCCTGCAGAACCAGATACCACAGTGCAGCACAAGGTACCGTCCCTGCAGAACCAGATACCACAGTGCAGCACAAGGTACCGTACCTGCAGAACCAGATACCACAGTGCAGCACAAGATACCGTCCCTGCAGAACCAGATACCACAGTGCAGCACAAGATACAGTCCCTGCAGAACCAGATACCACAGTGCAGCACAAGATACCGTCCCTGCAGAACCAGATACCACAGTGCAGCACAAGATACCGTCCCTGCAGAACCAGATACCACAGTGCAGCACAAGGTACCGTACCTGCAGAACCAGATACCACAGTGCAGCACAAGATACCGTCCATGCAGAACCAGATACCACAGTGCAGCACAAGATACCGTCCCTGCAGAACCAGATACCACAGTGCAGCACAAGATACCGTCCCTGCAGAACCAGATACCACAGTGCAGCACAAGATACCGTCCCTGCAGAACCAGATACCACAGTGCAGCACAAGATACCGTCCCTGCAGAACCAGATACCACAGTGCAGCACAAGGATACCGTCCCTGCAGAACCAGATACCACAGTGCAGCACAAGATACCGTGCCTGCAGAACCAGATACCACAGTGCAGCACAAGATACCGTCCCTGCAGAACCAGATACCACAGTGCAGCACAAGATACCGTCCCTGCAGAACCAGATACCACAGTGCAGCACAAGATACCGTCCCTGCAGAACCAGATACCACAGTGCAGCACAAGATACCGTCCCTGCAGAACCAGATACCACAGTGCAGCACAAGATACCGTCCCTGCAGAACCAGATACCACAGTGCAGCACAAGATACCGTCCCTGCAGAACCAGATACCACAGTGCAGCACAAGATACCGTCCCTGCAGAACCAGATACCACAGTGCAGCACAGTGCAGCACAAGATACCGTCCCTGCAGAACCAGATACCACAGTGCAGCACAAGATACCGTCCCTGCAGAACCAGATACCACAGTGCAGCACAAGATACCGTCCCTGCAGAACCAGATACCACAGTGCAGCACAAGATACCGTCCCTGCAGAAACCAGATACCACAGTGCAGCACAAGATACCGTCCCTGCAGAACCAGATACCACAGTGCAGCACAAGATACCGTCCCTGCAGAACCAGATACCACAGTGCAGCACAAGATACCGTCCCTGCAGAACCAGATACCACAGTGCAGCACAAGATACCGTCCCTGCAGAACCAGATACCACAGTGCAGCACAAGATACCGTCCCTGCAGAACCAGATACCACAGTGCAGCACAAGATACCGTCCCTGCAGAACCAGATACCACAGTGCAGCACAAGATACCGTCCCTGCAGAACCAGATACCACAGTGCAGCACAAGATACCGTCCCTGCAGAACCAGATACCACAGTGCAGCACAAGATACCGTCCCTGCAGAACCAGATACCACAGTGCAGCACAAGATACCGTCCCTGCAGAACCAGATACCACAGTGCAGCACAAGATACCGTCCCTGCAGAACCAGATACCACAGTGCAGCACAAGATACCGTCCCTGCAGAACCAGATACCACAGTGCAGCACAAGATACCGTGCCTGCAGAACCAGATACCACAGTGCAGCACAAGATACCGTCCCTGCAGAACCAGATATCACAGTGCGTCGCAAACATTTTTGCACAAGCGAGTGAAAAAAGTCAACTTTTTGACACTGGAATTCTGAAGTGAAGGTGGGCACTTGCACCCTGGAAAAGTCTATGGTGTACCAATATGCCTTATGCCTCCTGCACCCGAATGTGTACACCGCGTGGCCGTGCTGCGGGCCGCAATGCATGAACACCGACCATGGGGCAGCCGCAGTAGATCGCGGACCCATTCACTTTAATGGGTCCACGATCTGCAAAAAGATAGGACATGTTCTATCTTTTTTCGGAACGGAAATACGGGATGAAACCCCATGGAAGCGCTCCGTAGGGTTCCGTTCCGTGCTTCCGTTCCGCACCATTCTGCATCTCCGGATTTGCGGACCCATTAAAGTGAATGGGTCCGCATCCGTGATGCGGAATGCACACGGAACGGTGCCCATGTATTCCGGATCCGCAAATGCGGTCCTCAACAGTCATGTGCAGGAGGCCTTAGACTTTTCCTGCCATTCATCAGCGCAGGCGCACTATGAACACAGCAGGCAGCGCACTGAGTGTAAACAGGCTTTTATTGCGAAAAGTACATGGAAGATATACTATACTGGACTGTAGTAGTCAGGGGAAATTCCCATGTTGGCACTTTGTGATAAATATGTGGGTTTTGGGGTGAAGTTTGGGCACTCGGTCTCTAAAAGGTTCGCCATCACTGAACTAGAGCAACTGAACTTTATTTGGGGTTCATCAGAGGCACTTTAAATGATGGCAGGTGTATGCTGACTCCTATTTAACATGAGTTTGAATGTGATTGCTTAATTCTGAACACAGCTACATCCCCAGTTATAAGAGGGTGTGCACGCTTATGCAACCACATTATTTTAGCTTTTTTTTGTTTGTTTTCTTCCCTCCACCTAAAAGATTTGAGTTTGTTTTTCAATTGAGTGGTACAGGTCACATTAAAGGTGGAAACAGTTCTGAAATGATTTATCTTTAACAGGGGTGTGTAGACTTTTTATATCCACTGTATGTCCCCCAAGGAATGATAAATCAGGACCATTATTCTTTCAATCTGTGTGATTGTTACAATGTATCAGTGCAGTTATAAGAGGGTAGCTTGTAGCCTAGACTGTTACGCTTGCAGGCTGCATACAGTGACTACTTTCACACTCGCGTTTTGGCGGATCCGTCATGGATCTGCAAAAACGGATCCGTTACAATAATACAAACCCATGCATCCGTCATGAACTTATCCGTTTGTATTACCTGTAACATAGCCAAGACGGATCTGTCATGAACTCCATTAAAAGTCAATGGGGGATGGATCCGTTTTCTATTGTGCCAGATTGTGTCAGAGAAAACGGATCCGTCCCCATTTACTTACAGTTTGCCAGGACGAATCCATTTGGCTCAGTTTCGTCAAGCTGACAGCAAAACGCTGCAGGCAGTGTTTTGGTGTCCCCCTCTAGAAGGGAATGGTGACTGAACGGAGGAAAACTGATCCATTCTGAGCGGATCCTTTTCAATTCAGAATGCATTAGGGCAAAACTGATCCGTTTTAGACCGCTTGTGGGAGCCCATCACAGATCTCAGAAACGGAAAGCCAAAACGCCAGTGTGAAAGTAGCCTGTTGACAGATGTACAAACATCCTAAAACTTTGCTGCATAGGCCATACTAGAGTCAACATTACATTAAAAACCTTCAAAATGTAACTCTAGACACCAATGGAGGGATGTGGAGGTCGTCAGTGAACCAGGCACCTACTCCCTTCATAGGAAGAAGATACACTTTGAAGATAGCAGATAATACAGGCAACAGGTAAGATGTGATACATCAGCAGAAGATCAGTTATTATACAGGCAGCAGATAATCTGTCTTATAGAAGTAGAAGATACGCTCTGATATACAGACAGCAGATAAGCTTTAATATAGGCAGCATATAAACGCTGATGAACAGGAAGTAAATAAGCTCTGATATATCGACAGAAGATAAGAGCACTGACATGCAGACAGCAGCTATGCTCTGACATATAGGCAGTACACAGGCTATGATATCAGGCAGCCGATTAATTCTGCTATACAGTATATACCAGATATTCTCTAACAGGTCTGCAGCAGATTAGCTCTAAAACAGCCAATTTCCTAATAAAATCACATGCACAATCAAAAAATATAGTGCAGCGGTACACGAGCCAGTACCGCCCGCAGGTTTAATAACTACATGCCAAGGATAAAGTGGGTATTGTGACTATGCCAACTATAGTGTTTAGAATCCAACTAGCATGCCCGACCGCTGCTCCCTATACCACTGTGTGTAGTGACCACAAGTATATGTACAGTTTTTCCTAATACACACAGGATATTTCCCACATAAACAAGCCAATTAGGCACCTACCAGAATTGATGGCACCTGAGAGGTAGAAAAATTCCTATGTATGTGGCATCTGTATAGACAAAAATCCACAGTCCTGGTGATGTCCGTTGCAATTCTGGATAATGCTTGAAGCGTTCTCTGACAGGAAGAACGCTTCTCCTCCTTGAAGCTCACGTTCTTTGGAATCTCCAAAAGATCAAACTTAAACCAACGCGTTTCGGAAAATGGTCATGTTTTCCTTCCTCAGGGATGAAGATCCTTGTTCTTCTCCAAATTATATAGGCACCTCCATTCAAGCCGGGGCACGCTATAAGCATTACCCAGAATTGCAACTGACAGTGCCAGGGTCGTGTATTTTTGCCTATACAGATGCCACATACATGGGACTTCTTCAGCAAAAATATATAACCCTTAAAATACAATAAACTTTATTTTATCTTCTAAAAAGCAATATCCCAATATAACTAAAGTGATGGTCAAAACCCATCTAATGTATGCAATGTACTTCAATAGATGCTAAATGATGATAGAGGTATATATCTAGGTATAGGGTGGGGATTCCCTAAAGTTACCCTATGATTAGACTTAGCCCAGAGACGACCCCTGATGGTGGGGACTCTCTGTCCTCATGCGTGGGCTATAACACCCTAGATCAGTGATGGCTAACCTTGGCACTCCAGCTGTGGTAAAACTACAACTCCCAAGATGCCCCCCTTGCTTGGCTGCTCTCAGAACTCTATAGAAATAAATGGAGCATGCTGGGAGTTGTAGTTTCACCACAGCTGGAGTGCCAAGGTTAGCTATCACTGCCCTAGATGGCCCTAATGGGTCCTCGTACCCCTATGCACCCTTACTCATCCTGGACGGGTCAGCATACCCCAACACGTTTCCCCCAGACTATGGGTTTCTCAGGGGGTCAAAAATGGGTGGATCACATTTAAACACAAAAAAACTAAATAAATAGTAATATGATAAAGAAATATATATAGATACAGATACATAGTCGTATGGATATAAAGATAAGAAAAAATTGAGGTGAATATGTGCCAAAGATGACAATGTACCAGTCCCACAAAGGTCCAATGGGCAGGCGGGGCTTATCACAAATATGGAAAATAGCCAGTTGTCAAATGGTGAATAATGTCCAAAACATATAACTCTAGATATTGAGGACAATTAAACCAGATATCGCCAGACCAGTAGACCGAGGATTGCCAAAAATAGTTGAGCAGGGATCCGTGTATACTGACGCCAGCATGGAAGCCTGTCCAGGATTAAATGGGACGTGTGTCTACAAGACCCAGATACATATGCCAGTCCAACTAATCTCATGACCGCTCAACAAGATCCTCCATCTTAGATGTATAACTCAGTTATAGGACACTTGATATTGGTAAATTGCTAGAATTTTTACATGGGACTTCTTCCTCCAATCCTGGTAAGTGCCTGACTGGCTTGTTTATGTGGGAAATATCCTGTGTGTATTAGGAAGAACTGTACATGTACCTGTGGTTACTACACCCAGGAGTATAGGGAGCAGTAGTCGGGCATGCTAGTTGGTCTCTAGACACTGAGAGGTAACTCTTTCAGCATACATGCGTTATCCTAAGCTCTTATTCCGGCAGAAGAGAATATGCAGAAAGTAGTCCTGCTCTAAAACGGCTAGGGCAGTGCTAAGGCCTACCTATCAGTGCCAGTGACGTCACTGGCAACACTGCTAGGTGGAAGCCTCTGCCTAGCAGTGTAAAAATAAACAAACAGCCCTTGCCCTGCGAGATTCCGCACAGGGCAAGAGAGAGCATCGGAGCATAATATGTTCCGATGCTCATATCAGGGGGGCTGCCTGGGTGAAAATGGGGATATGTCCGGGTTCAGCTTGGATGCAGTGCAGAGCCCTCATTGCGTACAAATGGATGCAGTCCGTTAACGCACATGAGATGACCAACTATCTGGTCTCTAACACCTATCTTTCTATTAGTTAATTCAGTCTAATTATTTTGTCCCCTAACTCTGTCCCTGCTTGAACCTAAACTAGCTATATTGAGTGTCTTTTCTCTCTCTCTGACATAGACATTCTGCCTCATGAATGTGCAAACTCAGAGATGAAGATGGATTTCCTGATTGGGATCTTATATAGTGCCTATGACAAAGCCACACATGACAGATATAGTCCCTAATGATTGGCTGAGGCTGATTTGCGAAGCATCAAGGTCATGTGACCTTCCCTCTCCCTTTGACTGTCTTCTGATCTTTAAACTTGCAAAACTTTTGGATTTGTTGAAAGCTGAATTTTTGTGGAATCCGAGACAAATTTTATTTTTGAATTTAGTAGTGTATAATGTGATGGAAAACTGAATCCAGCCAGCAGAGGAAGCAATATGGACAATCACAGTACATTAGTAAGTGGCTTTTATTAACTTCTACATAATAAATTCTACTTACTGAAGTGAGACAACCCCTTTAATGATTAAAGGGAGTCTGTTACCAGGAAATTCAATGTTACAGTACGTTGAAAAAGGATTCATACTCCTTGAACTTTTCCACATTTTTTCACTTTACACCCACAAACTTAAATATATTTTATTGGGATTTTATGTCATAGACCAACACAAAGTAGCAAGAATTTAAGAAGTGAAAAGAAAATGATACATGACTACTGTAGTAGAAGGTAAAGGAGGTGGCACTCACCCATGCAGTTCAATAAAAATGATCCTTTATTTCATACAGGATGCAAATACGGTATCAGCAGAGGTAGCGAGGCGGAAAGCAAATAGTCCACACATAGCAGAGACGGCAGTTTTGCGCAGAGATGCGCTTCCTCATGCCACTGACGTCAGTGGCATGAGGAAGCGCAGAGATGTGTTTCTGCGCAAAACGGCCGTCGCCGCTATGTGTGGACTATTTGCTGTCCGCCTCGCTACCTCTGCTGATACCGTATTTGCATCCTGTTGACTTTTCCTTGCCTCAATTTTACAGAGAAATACACCGGTAAGAAGCCCTAGGAAGAGTCCCTCAACCCAAATCTCCTTGGAAAAGGAGAAGAAGAAAAAATCTGTGCACCTAAAAAAGGGCCTCAATAATGGGAGAGCAGTCAGCGGCAGCCATGTTGTAACTTTACTGCAGAAAAGAAAGCTTCACAAAACAAATGCCATGCTGGATCTTAGTACATCCATTCCTCCCACCCTGGGTCTCCACAGTTTACACAGACAGTCCCAATTATTGACCTGAGCCTTTATGTTCTCCAGTCTGGTTCTCCACTTCGTATACTGTCTGAGGATTTAGAAGTTTCTATAAGAGGTTGATATTAGTGGATATGATCAGATCATATAGCTGTGGATACCTGGCACAATCAGTCGGACTGTTGATGTCAGTACATGTGGCAGTTGGAGTGATTTCTGCCAAATTTATTAAAAGGAATCTCATAATAAATTAATCTTATTTTCTCAAACTGGGTCAAAATGAAGAAGCACAGATGTGTGCCAGAATTTATATTTACCTGTTAATTGTATTCATTTAATAAATCTGATGAAACTACATGTCTTTGGGGATTACCTTCAATTTCCTTGTCACTTTTTAAATTTGATGAGGAAACCTGCAAATTCTCTATAACTTGTGCAGACTAACTAATGAATATGGGCCAATGTGTCCACTGTTATCTGCACCCAAAGCTGTTTTACAACACATTAGTAAGTGCCTTGTATTATCTTCCTCTACATAATAAATGCTATTTACTGAAGTGACACAACCCCTTTAAGGTACAATGCAGGACCAGCGGGTCATATCTTAGAAATTGAACTTCTGATTGTCCCTCGAACAAGGAGTTTGTGTGCTGCATCTTCCTTTTCTAACCTGATATAACTCAAGAGTTTTCAACCAACCTCACTGATGAGTTCTATACTTTTTATCATTAAAAGTAGGTGTTACATTTTCTACATCTACTCAGGAAAAGCTCCAGATTTTCAGTGGGTGACGGATAAACATAATGTTGAGCTGTTACCCCCGCACCGAATGACAATGTAAAATTAGAGATCAGGATGTTTCCCGATGACTGCAGCCTTTCTAATGAGCTACGGTTCTTTCCTTGGGCCAAAGCACTGGACATTCTCCCTCCCTCTTATACTAAATAGTAATACTGAAAGTGTTTCATGTTAGACAGCCTGTTTCAATTGCTGAAGACAAGTGATCGTAAAGTATGTGCTGGGTCAGAGTGCTTCATAGTATGACACATCTGAGGTACTATTGTGTATAGTATGGAATACGTGGGCGACATCAACAGGGCTGCATTACCTCCATTTCTACAGCTTGAGCTGCTTAATGTAGCAAAGAAAAAAGGTTGACTTCAAATTACTTTGAACCAGATGGACAGCAAAATAAAGGCAATGATGTGATTAGGAAGAAACTACGGGCAACATTTTAGAACTAGCAGCAAATCCTCTCAAACCTTCACTTCTGCTACAACATCCCCCCAGGTGTTGTGGGGTTATGGGACTCTTAAGTGATGCAACCACCTTCTAAGAAAGGGACAAGGTCATATCTCTTGTCTGCTGGGCACAGGCATTATCATTTCAAGCTAGCTGAACACTAAACCCAGTGCCATACCAGCTGAGGCACAGATATAATAGGTACATGGCATCCCTCTATCATGTGTGTACACCAAAATACAATGGTGTACTGATCATTATTAACATCACCATCCTTCTCATCATCCTACTCTATCTTATCATCATGCCCTGCTATCTTCATCACTCATTATCCTCCTCATATTATCATCATCTTGTCAACACCATCCTCCTCATCATCATCCACATCCTATCATACTCATTACCCTACTCCCATCACCATCCTACTCTTCCTATCTCCTCCTATCCTAAAATTCCTAACAGCCCAGCATCTGCTCTGATGTTAAGCTTTGATGTAGAGGCCATCACATGTAGCATCTTGCAAGCTGTCTACATTTCTTGAGATTGGTCTCCTTTTTATAGTCTCTGGGAGTAAAGCCAGACTTACACATCCACTATGCCAACCATGAAAAGGCTTCAAGAGCTACATTCACCATCAAGATTTTGTGGTCGTTGTGTGCCATAAACCTAAATATGTGCCCTGATGAAGCAGACTGGTTTATTTCACCAAAGACAACAAGACAAAATGTAACTGTTATATTTATGTAGCCCTAATAGCTTTTCTGTACAGCTTTTTCATTAGAGATTCAAATCAGAGATTCGGATCAAAGCTGAAAAGTTGAATCCTTGTATTTTCAGCAGCCTTATATTTACTGATGGCCTTGTCTCCATTCTTTATATGTCAATACCTTCATTCTCTATTGATCATGAATCTCAAAATCTTCATTTGCTATGAATCATTAACTTCAATAACTCCATTATGTGTCATGTCGTGTGAATGGCTTCACTCTCTAGGGACCCTGAAACAGCAATGTCTTCAGTCTAAGGTATGAACATCAGTGTCTCTATCCTTTGTGGACCTTGAACTTCAATGCCCCCATTTTGATAAATCGTGAACCCCAATGTCTCCATTCTTTATAAGTCATGAACCTCAGTGTTTTAGTTCTCGATGGACCATAGATCTCAGTATCTCCATTATTTACAGACCATGAACCTCAAATGTCTCCATTTGTCACTACTGTCTATAGGTCTTCACTCTAACCCACTACAGTGGTGTGGACTTTTCTACATCACTGTCCCCAAAATAGTTACAGATTAGAGGCAGTAGTGCTGATGCAGGAGGAGAACCAGATTACACGTAGGGCACAGGGGGGGAGCACACCACAGGACCTCCACCAAACGGGACCAGCATCTTGACCAGTGATATTATTATTGTGCCAGTACTTTTGTGGCTGTAAGGGCAAAGCAAGGCACACTTAAAATAGGTTCCCTGCACCCTGCCACTGTTACATATAGCGTAGTCATTGGCAAAGTCCGGGTGCAACATTGTCATCATACCTGCATGATCCATGCCACCCATCATTAGAGAGAAGGATAGGCCTATCAAAGCTAAGGATTAACAGCAGAAGTTTGAAAAGAACTAGGCAGCGGAGCAGACAACAGAAGTAGAGGCTCTATGTGCCACAGCTCAGGAGGAGATGTCACCTGCAGGAAGCAGAAGTTAAACTTATCTACAAGTCTCTGGTGGTGTCTGAACAGGAGGACTATAAAAAGCCATAAAGACATATTGAGCTGTTCCGTCAGAAAGGGTTACCTGTTTTTCTAGCTGTGTGACTGGTACTTTCACTTTGTGCTGGTCATCTAATTACCCTTATTTCTAAACTACTGAGAGGTCAAACACTTATTTAAGCCACATTCTTATCAATAAGATAAGGATTGAGCTTTAATGTGTGTTTATGATGTGAGAGAGCAGAGATAAGATCCCCAGATGACGGAAAGGACAAAAAAATCCACAGACAGCTAGTATAAAGCATGTCAGCTCTGTACAGAAAAAAGGATTCCATATTGTTAATAAAGACCAATTGAAAAAATGATTTTGAGCTCAAAATAAGTATAATGTAATAATTTAAAAAAATTGCCCCCAAAGGTGTACATAGCCTTTAAGCAAGTTGAAGATGAAATGATCTCCAAAAAGCATAAAGTTAAAGATGACCACATTTTTATCTTTTACATTTTCAAAATAAGAAAAAAAGAAAAGGGCCCAAATCAAAAGTATGGGCACCCTGCATGGTTAGTACTTGGCAAGTATTACAGCCTATAAATGCTTTTTGTAGCCAGCCAAGAATCTTTCAATTCTTGTTTGAGGGATTTTCAGCCATTCTTCCTTTATACAAATGGATAATGATACTAAACACACCTCAAAGTCCATAACAGACTACCACAAACTGCACAAGCTGAATGTTTTAGCATGGCTCTCATGGCCCCCTGATTTGAACATTGAAAATCTGTGGATAGCCCTCAAAAGAACAGTGCATGCAAGAAGGCCCAGATATCGCACAGAACTGGAAGACTTTCACAAGGAATAATGGATGAAAATCCCTCAAACAAAAACTGAAAGACTCTTGGCTGGCTACAAAAAGTGTTTACAAGCTGTGATACTTGCCAAAGAGGGTGCTAGTAGGTACTAACCATGCAGGGTGCCCAAACTTTTGCTTCAGGCCCCTTTCCTTTTTTGTTATTTTGAAAATGTAAAAGATGAAAATAAAAAAATAAAAATGTTTTTGCTTAAAATACAAAGAGAATGTGTCATCTTTAAAGGAGTATTCCAGTAAAGTAACTTAATTTTTGAAAAACGGCATTAAGGCTGCAAGCTGTGACCCAACCACAACCCATTGCTATACATATAACCAGGGCTTCAATTTACAATGCAAACCATTTGTCTAATTCCTGTGTAAGGCTACTTTCACACTGGCGTTAATATGCAAAATGCATTCCGTTCCGTTCTCATACCGGAAGGGAAACTGCAGCATGCTGTGGTTTGCTTTCCGTCCTGGGATGCAGAGCAAGACGGATCCGTCATGACGCACAATGCAAGTCAATGGGAATTGATTTGTTTTCTCTGACACAATAGAAAACTGATACGTCCCTCCGTTGACTTTCAATGGAGTTTATGACGGTTCCGTCTTGGGTATGTTAAAGATAATACAACCGGATCCGTTCATAATGGATGCAGATGGTTGTATTATTAGTAATAGAAGCATTTTTGCTGATCCAGCAAAAAAGCTAGTGTGACAGTAGCCTAAGCCTGCAACACACTGAGAGCAGTGTGCCAGGGAACCGTATAGGGAAAGTGGCAGGGACTGCAGGGGTTAATAGGGCAAGGTGGTATGGAGTGGGAAAATGCCGGAGCTGAATTGGGGGATTAAAAGGTGAGGGAGGGGGTGGAGGATAAACCTATATAAGGGGTAGCTGACTGTCGGTGACGCAGTCCACTGTGAGGAGAGTGACAGCAATAGTCATGGCTGACGAGCAATAGCAATAGTCATGGCCTACTTAGTGGCGGGGAACAGTTATGAGCAAATGCTGAGGTGCAGAGCTCTGTGCCTTAAGGTAGGCCTCAGCGTACAGTACAACCCATTGTTCGTCTGATCCCTAGTGTTTCCTCATCTATATGGCGGCGGGGTAAATGTGACGGCTCTGCTAGAGCTGGGCGGCCCTTCCCTGCGCTGCACAACATTGTTCAGCACTGTCACTGGGGACACACCCGTGGCTGAGCTAGGGTTGGGCGATATACCGGTATCACGATATACCGCGGTATTAAAAAAACGGCGATATCGCTGTTTCCTAATTACCACGGTATTTTGTGACGTCATAGAAGTGGTCATGTGCACTGACCGCTTCAAAATCTGCGTCCGCGCCACCCGCCCCCGCATGAACCGATACTGGACCTTTGCAGAGTACTTGTACTCGTGCAAATGTCCCTGATACCTGCTGGCCGCTTGCGGCGGCGCTCTTAGCAGTTCGGCGTGGGGGAAGGAATTCTGTGACTCGCATTCCCGGCACCCGACCTCTGAGAGGACGCTGTGATCCGCGCAATTAACCCCTCAGGTGTGGCACCTGAAGGGTTAATTGCGCGTATCACAGCGTCCTGTCAGAGGTCGGGTGACTGTAATGTTCTTCAGGCTCTGCATTGGTGGCAGTGGGCAGTGCGCCCCCCCCCCAGTATTAATCATTGGTGGCAGTGGCCACAGGGTCCCCCTCCTCCCCCCATCATTGATGGCAGTGCGCCCTCCCCTCCTCCCTTCCCAGTATTAATAATTGGTGGCAGTGGCCACAGGGTCCCCCTCCCATCATTGGTGGCAGTGGGCAATTCCCATCGGAGTCCTGGCTGCCATGGTATGTTAGTGAGCAGCATTATACTCACGTGCGCCGTGGCCGCCGGGCGCTCCTTCTTCTCATAGGTCTGTGTGGCGCATTGCTACTGCTATAAGCATTAGAAATGCGTCGCACAGACAGAAGGAGCACCCGGCGGCCAAGGCGCACGTGAGTATAATGCTTCTAACATACCATGGCAGCCAGGACTTCAGTAGCGTCCTGGCTGCCATGGTAACCGATCGGAGCCCGAATCGGAACTGCCCACTGCCAATGATGGGAGGGGGAGGGGGACCCTGTGGCCACTGCCACCAATGATTAATACTGGGGAGGGGGGGCGCACTGCCCACTGCCACCAATGATGGGGGGAGGAGGGGAACCCTGTGGCCACTGCCACCAATGATTAATACTAGGGGGGGGAAGGTTGAGTTACCAGAGACGGCTGATAAGAGGGAGAGGCTGGGGGGCACAAAAGTGGCTGATCAGAGGCTGGGGGGCACATGAGAGGCTGGGGGGCACATGAGAGTCTGGGGGGCTGTTTAGAGGCTGGGGGCTGTTTTTTGGACTTTTGGTTGGTCAGTGGTCACAAAATAAATGTGTTATTTATTTAATTGTTATAATTGGTATCGGTGAGTACTTAAATAAGAGTATCGGTACTCGTACTCTGTCTAAAAAAAATTGTATCGGGACATCCCTACTATAAACCACTTGTTCTGGTACAGAATTAACCCTGTAATGTTTTTGTTGTTACTAGAAGTCAATTGACTAGTTACAGATACCCGAAATGGTGAAAAATGACATATAAAAGTATAACAATTAACGTCTCCTTCTGGCTGCCTGGCTGTCCCCATACAGTATAACGTCTCCTTGTGGCTGTTCCTATACAGTGTAACGTCTCATTGTGGCTCCCCCCATACAGTGTAACGTCTCCTTGTGGCTGCCCCATGCAGTGTAACGCCTACTTGTGGCTGCCCCCATACAGTATAATGTCTCCTTGTAGCCCCAAGTGGTTTTTTCTTCTAAATGGGGCATTTATTCCGATATATATCGTTATTGCGATAAATTTCTTAATATCGTGGGAATATTTTTGATATCGTCCATCCCCCTGAGCTGCAGACTAGCCTAAACAGGCAGGCATCTGTGGAGAGCAGGAGCCGTGCTTTAGAGGTGAGCTGTGCTACTGTTTTGGCCCAGCCAGATGGAAGCTGTAGGGAGACACGCTTCAGGAGCCGTGGGTCTCCCTCTCCACAGCCAGAGACAGACGCAGTGGTCCCCCTGCTGGCCACTACAGTGCAGGTGCACTGTGCTCATAGTGGCAGAACAGGGATGGTTTTAAACAGAACAGAGTTAACGAGAAACACTGGGCTCCCCCTGCGGGCCAATGAAGGACAGGGGCATGGTGCTGGTAGGAGTAGAGCAGGTATGACAATGGACACAGCAGAGATGTGTTTGTCACGCAGGAGCCCACCCAACCCTCCTGCAGCACATAATTTGACACCAAATGCAGAAGATGCGCAGGCAGCGTTGCTTAGACCTCCTTCGCCGTCGCCTTTTGTGGGTGAGCGTTGGACGGTCGCCTACCCAGGAGCTTCTGCAAGTGTAGTCGGTTAGGTCGCTGAGGACAGAGCTTCCTCATCTCGAATACTTCTGTTGCAGGTTCAGAGCAGTGTGGGTTGGTGAGGAGGAGCCATCATCGTAGTCCACGCCGTTCCAGAAGCGGATACAATTCCAAAAGTCGCTGCTGAACTCGCGATCGGTCAAAAGCTAGATGTCATTGCCGGTCAAGACGTCACCGCAGGCGGTACAGATCACTATCATCGTGGCTGTTCCAGGCTTTATGGTTGTTCTTCATGGTCATGCCCATCTTCCTCCTCCTTATCTGCTTCCTCTACCCCAAGAAGTTTTAGGATACACAGTGGTACACCGCCTCGACCTCCGTCATTTCAGCAGCAGCCCCCTGATGCTCCAGCATCCAATTCTCTGGGTGCGGGGCAGGCAGTGGCATCGGCAAGCAGAGCGCCAGTATATGTACCCTAGGGAGCCGCGGGGACGCCTTCAGGTGGTGAGTAAGGGTAATTTCACACTAGCGTTTTTCTTTTACGGTATTGAGTTCCGTCACAGGAGCTCAATACCGGAAAAAAAAGTTTTATCCTAATGCCTTCTGAATGAAGAGCATTCCGTTCAGTATGGATCAGGATGCATCAGTTCAGTCCCTCTTAAAGGGAACCTGTCATCTGGATTTTGTGTATAGAGCTGAGGACATGGGTTGCTAGATGGCCGCTAGCACATCCGCAATATCCAGTCCCCATAGCTCTGTGTGCTTTTATTGTGTAAAAAAAAACAATTTGATACATATGCAAATTAACCTGAGATGAGTCAGAGCTTGAAAATATGACTCTTCTCTGGTCACACAAGTAAGATATGACTCTTAATGCTAATTTGCATATGTATCAAATAGGTTTTTTTTACACGATAAAAGCACACAGAGCTATGGGGACTGGATATTGCGGATGTGCTAGCAGCCATCTAGCAACCCATGTCCTCAGCTCTATACACAAAATCCCAGTGACAGGTTCCCTTTAAAGTTTTTGGGCCGGAGAAAATACTGCAGAATGGTGTATTTTTCTCTCCAGCCCAAAATCCTGAACACTTGCCGGAATGCCAGATCCGGCATTAATTTACATTAAAATGTATTAGTGCCGGATTCGGCAGTAAAATTGACGCATTGACGGATCCGTTCTTCCAGTCTGCGCATGGGCAAACCTTTAAAAATGCAAAAAAAAATTAATACCGGATCTGTTTTTCTAGATGACACTGGAGAGACTGATTCGGTATTTCAATGCATTTGGCAGATGGATCCATCTCACAAATGCCATCCATTTGTATCCATATTGCCAGATCCGGCAGACAGTTCCCGCAACAGAACTGCCTGCCGGAATCCTCTGCCGCAAGTGTGAAAGTAGCCTTATCTTGCAGTCAGGCATGGTGCGATTCTAATGCTAGTAATTCAGATTTGTGTTCTTTATTGAAGTCTGTTGTTGCACCTTTGGATGTGGGGGCGGGACGCCTATGCTGCTTCCTGCATCGGGCGTGTCACAAGCGGTGTCGGGTCAGGCCCATAGTGCCGAGCTTCTGTCTCTTATGAAAGCAGATTTGGGTTGTTTTATGTTGCTGTTTGAGAATTGTGTTTTGTTGTGGTCAGAGATGGTTAGTAGAAAAGTATGGAGAGGTGCTCGCAGCATAGAAGCACTTGAGAGGTCTCGGAGACTGCTGAAAGTTAGAGTGGCTCGTTTTGTCTGCTCTTTGGGTGGTGTTTCTCTGAGGCATAGGTTATTGGAAGGGGATAATGCGAATTTGTTGCTACTGGATGGCGTGCACTTGAATCCCATCGGCTTGGACGTTTTTATCTCAGATTTACAGGATGGGGTGGAAGCTGTGCTTCGGCTTTTGGGTGGGGGTGGTCGGTGAGTGTCAAGTTTTCACTTTCCTCTTTGGCGGGGGAGTTGGCCCTGAAGGCATTCTATGGATATACATGCTCTATGTAATACAGCATGATGGCGAGCATACAGAAAAGCAACTTTGAAATAAGGAAGAGTGACAAGGCAGCCTTCAGGGAGTGGTTATCTTGTTGAAAAGGTTGTTTAATAAAGCCGTGGCCACCCCACTTTTTTCATCAAATGGTGTTTGTGTTTTTTTGGAAGAGCATATGCCGTAGTTACAATGCGGCTGGTCCCTGCAGTCTCATGGCGCCTCATCTTCCCTCACAAAACTTAAAAGACTACAATCCCCACAATTCTTAGCTTCTCTGTTGTGAGTGTTGTTGTTTATTGATTGGCTGCCTGATCACAGTCCGGTCACGCCCCCTCTACTCAGTGATCAGCAGCACACTGACACGCCCTTTGTTTCACAAGACATTTAGTGAGAGAATTGATAGCAACACACTGAGCATGCTCGACCTAACAAAGGCTCAGAACTACAGGTCGATCCCATGGTAATTTATGAGAAAACCTAGTGGGTAGCAGAGGAAGAAAACTATTGAACAGCAAATATGTGAAATATACATTATATTAGGTAATTTTTGATGATGAATTAGTCTAAAACATAAGTTATATTTATGGTAACGGAATACCCATTTAACTTTATTCTTTTTGGAGATCATTTCATTTTCAACTTGCTTAAAGGGGTTTTCTCACTTCAGCAAGTAGCCTGTATTATGTAGACAAATACAATACACTTACTAATGTATTGTGATTGTCTATATTGCCTCCTTTGCTGGCTGGATTCAAACCAGAGCGGTGGCCGTGCTTGCACACTATGGGAAAAAGCACCAGCCTTTGTGTGTTCCCACAGTGTCGGCCACCAGAGAGGATAGTGCTTTTTCCTATAATGTATAAGCACGGCTATTTCTGTTGGATTACAGGGTTGTTGAAACCACTGGATACGAGAAGTGTATAACTGAATCCAGCCAGCAAAGGAGGCAATATGGACAATCACAATACATTAGTAAGTGCCTTGTATTAACTTTGTCTAAGAAAAGTAAAACCGATGTGTTACTCATCCACATCAGATCCTGCCGCACCTCCTCAGTTCACACGGTGCTCAAAAGGAAACTGGAAATTACTGTGTCAGCTCAGTTCCATCAGCAAAAGGATAAATCCTGGAATAATCCCTAGGCACTCATGTAAGGCTACTTTCACATCTGCGTTTTCCTTTCAGGTTTTAAGATCTGGCAGAGGATCTCACAACTGGAGAAAAATGTCAATGATCTGGCAGAGGATCTCACAATTGTCAATGGGGACAAAACTGAATAAACCGTAATGGAGTGAACCAGAATGCATTACGTTCCGATTTGTAGCGTTCCCATGCCGGATACAAAATTGCTGCAAGCAGCTTTTTTGTTTGCGGCATGGGAAACGGAACATGCCGGATTCGGCGACTTACAATGGTTTTAGTGCCGGATTCATCACGTTAATTTTTTTTATATAATACAACTGGATCCATTCTGAACTGATGCAGCCGGTTGTATTATTCAAACGGATGCATTTCGCTGTAGTTTTGAGATCCCATGCCGGATCTCAAAACCAGACAGCAAAAACGCATACGTGAAAGTAGCCTAAAACATCTTGTATTTATTTATAGTGCTTTAAAACCATCAAATAATACAAAAAAATAAGACATAAAAAGCTATGTGTTTCAAATGTACCAAAACATTTCAGATTTTTTGATTTCAGAAATGTCTGGTTGCTATGGGTTTTGTCCATTGATTTGTTTCCCTGAGTAAACTGTTTGCAGCTATAGCAACATCCAATCATTCATGATGGGCTTTGCTACTTTGATTTTAGTTACCTGAGCTCCCTGACTCCATCCTTTGGGGGAGGTGACCCTATGGGCAAACATGCTTTAATGGTGCTTTCAGACATGAGTACTAGAGATGAGCGAATTTCATATTTTGACATTCGTTCACGCTTTGTTTGGTGGTAAAAGCAGAATTGCGTTATGGATTCCGTTACCACGGACCATAACTCAATTCTATGACAGAATGCATAACGGAATGTCTTTAGAGGCATTCCATTATTCATTACGTCATAATAGAAGTCTATGGGCTGCAGAACGGATCCGTCCCGTTTCCGTTATGCAGGAGAGGACTCCTAATTACGGTATAGCCCATATAGACATTACAACTCATATAGACATTACTGTACAGCCTATATAGATGTTACTGTACACCCTGTATAGCTCATATAGACATTACTGTACACCCGATATAAATGTTACTGTACCCCCTATAAACATTAAACGATACCATATATAGACATTACTGTACACACCAGATAGATGTTACTGTACACCCTATATAAACATTACTGTATAGCCCATATAGATGTTACTGTTCACCCCATATGTATATTGCTATACACCCCATATAGACCTTACTGCATACCTCATGTGGATGTTACGGTATACTCAATATAGACATTACTGTACACCTCATATAGATGTTACCATACACCCCATATAGACATTATTGTACACCTCATACGAGTTTTACTCTATACCCCCCATCTAGAAGTTATTGTGTATCTCATGTGGATCTTATTGTACATCTCATATAGACGTTTCTGTACACCTCAGGTGGACATTACTGTGCAGCCACAACTGAGCTAACGATATGGATAGAGCCCGACACATGTTGTAGGTAGGAAGATACAGTCACAAACCATGTCTGGGCCACAATATGACCCTGTGGATGTAGACCTTCATCAAGAGACAAACAGAAGGACTCCTGCCCCCAACTGCTTCACCTTGCATGAGATTTACCTACTAATCAAATACATCATTAAAAAGTCCAGTGGTTAGCACACTTAATGACGCCATTTGCAGCTAATTACATTAGACTGCCTTTGTAGTTTTCTGTTGCGTCGAGGGGACCATTGCCTGAAAGAACACAAAAGCCGATAATAAAAGCTCCCTGACCTCCATGTGGCGACGTCTCTCTAACAACGCAAGGAGCGCTTGCCTGCACTGCCCTTGGTTACAACAAGGAGAAAGAAGAAAATTTCTGAGCGCTGCTGCATTTTTTATCTAATTAACATGAGGTCAGGACAGATGATTGCTAGGAGAAAAAAGTGTAGTAAGAGAGAACAAGAGAACATTTCATAAAGTAAAATCCAGTGGTTTAACCACGCATTGAGAATTAAAGTTTCATTTTCTCTGGTTCCATAGAGGAACTGAAATGTTGCTAGTCATTGGGTCAGTAAACCACTGGATTTTACTTAAAGGGGTATTCCCATCTTAAACATTGGGGGCATTTCCTAGTGATATGTCCGGGACCTCCACACCTCCGGGACCCGCATCTATACATAGAACGGAGCCTGAAAAGTCGCAGAGGGCACATGCATGGCCACCTGCCATTCATTTTCATGGGACTGCCAAAAATAGCCGAGCATTGGTTCGGCTATTTCTATAAGCCCCATAGAAGTGAATGGAGTGGTGGCCACGCTTGCGCGGTGTGATTCCCATTCATTTCAGTGAGACTTCTCAAAATAGGCAAGCACGCCGCTCGGCTATTTTCAGTTCTCCCATAAAAATGGATAGTGGACAGCCGTGCATACACGGTGCGCCCTCTGGCACTTTGTGGTCTCCATTCTAAGAATAGGTGCGTGTCTCAGAGGTGGGACCCGCACCGATCAGACATTGGGGGGCGAATCCTAGCGATATGGCCCCAATATCCAAGATGGGAGTACCCCTTTAATGAAATTGGAAAGCTGCTTCTTCCTTGGGTAATAGACACAAGGGGCAAAGAGTAATTGAATATTACCTCCACACAGTTATTAAAGAAAGCACATGATACAAAGACTAATATCAACTATACCCAGCCATAATGACGCCACACCATGACCAGTACATGGTGACTCAATAATATTACCATACTGTTATTGAAGAACAACTACTACACAAAAACCAATATTATAACTACACAGAGCGCCCTGTGATTACATTACAGTTGAATGCAATGACTCGTAGGTGTCATCTTTTGTGATTGTAGTTGTTTGCTTTCACTCTTGTTTCCATCAGGCCCGGTCTGCCATGAAAACTTCTTCCAGACACACTTTGCTGCCTAAACATCTTTGACTAATAACTTTTCCAGAAACCGTCCTGCTTTTTACCCACCTACACCCCAAACTCCACATTCTGCTACTACTCCCAATTCTGTGTTTGTGGCTGCCACATTTCTCCTATTACTGTTCCTGCCACGCTGCCCCCAAATACTGTAGTTCAGATATATCTAATAGTGTCACACAGGGAGCACACCTGAAAATAACAGTGGCAGATAGTGCCCTCAAAATAATAATTCCAGATAATGCCCTAGACATGCCCCGGATGTTGACTACACAATACAAGTGCACCCTTTGCGTCCCCACAAACCAATAGTGTCACATTTTGTACTACACATAGGGTGTCACTAAACAGTATTACAGCTCTTTTTAAAACAAACACAGTAATAGTGCTTAGCTTAATGCTTAATGCTCCATACAGTAATGATATCCATCTTTGTGGCTTCACACAGTAATAATACCCCCCACATAGTACTAATGACCACTGTTGTGTCTCCTACAAAGTAATAATGTCACCTTTTTGCCTCCAGAAAATAATAAAAGTTGTCAGTTTTAGGCTATGAGTACACAACCGTTGTCTGTTTTGCGGTCTGCAAATTGCGGACCCGCAACACACAGATGGCGTCCGTGCGCGGACAGCCTTTAATATAACTGCCTATTCTTGTCCGCAAAGCGCGGACAAGAATAGGACGTTATATTTTCTTTGCGGACAACGGAACGGAGCAACGTATGTGGACAGCACACGGACTGCTGTCCGCATCTTTTTCAGTCCCATTGAAGTGAATGGGTCCGCATCCAAGCCGCCAAAAAAAGCGGCTCGGATGCAGACCAAAACAAAGGCCGTGTGCATGTAGTCTTATGGTGTGGGGGCACAAAAGAGTTTGTTATGACTGTTTTAGACTAAAAAGGAATTTTATTATTAATACCCAAATTATGCCCCAAAACAGTAGCAAACCACTATTGCCCTACACAAAAAAAACTTTTGTTGGTAATAGTGTCCTCTAATAGACAGTAATGCCCCCTCATTGTAAAACTTATACTCAATTTACCCCAATCTCATGACCACAAAGAAAGAAGAGTAGTTCTTTTCTGACCTGTGTAGTGAACATGCCACCTGCGCTGGATAGCTGATGTCCTGTTCTCGTTCCTGTGCTCTTGGAAGTCGCTGGGCTAAAGCAGCCTGAAGCCTTGAAAACTGCAAAGAAAATAGCCTATGGCTCACTGTTCTGCCATAGAATTCAACTGAGTCCATTACCTTAGGATGCGGACACCGTTGAAAGGAACACTCCTCAGGGATCTGGAGCATGTGGCCAAAGTCTAGAGCTCTGGATGCACGCTGGAATGGAGGCCTTAATCAATTGTCTAGTTTTCTACCCCTAATGCCAGTTCGGCCTTTTACAACGCACATATTTTTATACTGAATCGTGCATGTTTTTACACACTTGCAGGCTGCTCTGTCCCATTCTCAATTAAATCTGTCAGGTGAGATGCCTGATGACTGCAGCCAGTCTTTCTGTTCTCCTGAGTGCTCATAAACACTCACTGAATTCTGACCAAATTGGCGATCCCTTTCTTTTAGTTGCCAGGTCCTAATTAATGGACCATCCATGAGTTGTCCGTGTTGTTGGTTGTCCTAGACGCCATGTGGTCACATATGTACACCCTCCCAGGAAATCACAGACAAACTAAACGCCATTATCTCTACAGCACATATCTGCACAGCAGCAGCCCCTGGGATCTGATAATTATAGGAATTATTTCTGTTAAGTTGTCAAAACTCGACTGTCAAAACAAGTCACATTTGTCTGTGCGTCTACTGAACGGCGGCAATAGCAAAATGTCATCTCCAAATCTGCATTCCCCCCCTCCTGCTATAGTCAGCCCCAAGAATTCAAGTGTCCTCAGCCATCTGATGAAGACGCAACTACAGCTGCTAGCACAAACCGCAGAGAAGCAGCTGAGAACGCAGTCGCCACTGACAAGTACACTCAAAACATGTACTATATCAATTAGATCCAGAATTGGCCCCAGTTATTAGAATGTTAGGATCCCGGAATTTAATATGGAGGGATCCTCATGGGATTTTGATCATCCCATGTCATTATGTGAGGGTTTTGGTGGGAATTTTCCCGCCATAATTGGTGGTCAGGGTGGCTAAATTTAGCCATTGTTGCTGGATGAAGGTCAAGGGTCTGGGATTGGTTAGTTAGGACACCTATGAGGGGTAGTTGCTTGGCAGATTAATTGTTGATGCCCAGCAACAGTTAGGGCATTGGGTGCTGAATTGTGGGGAGGGGGATTGTTTGTATATATATTGAGGTGGCTGGCGGTGATTTAGCTGTCAGCCAAGCCGCAAGTGTGGAGCTGCACCCGCCCGCCCATTTTCACGGTATTGTCACGACTGCTTTATCAGAAGCAGGGGTAAAGTCGCTCACTGAAATGGTGAGCGGACGAGTTTTATTCTGGTATTTAGGCAGAGCTTATGGCTGGGCCATTATGTGGTTATTAAGTTATTTTGGTACATGGTTTTAATGTTTATTTGGTTTTAAGCTGTTCTTTAATAAAGCTGGTCGTGGCCAAAATCTTAGACCATATAAAGTGTCCACGTGTCTTATTTATTTATATCTTTGATTTGGGCTATTAGTGAAGGAGGGATTTGCTGTATGCAGAGTGGTATATGATCTATAATCCCATGCACCCTACCCATGGCCTGGAATGTGACACCTGGGACTGCAGAGATCCTAAGGGTGAGGGTTCTGACATGCATCCCGGATGCAGTATTCGATTCAGCCAGTTTAGCAGTCTCATTAAACCCTGGTGTTCTGCATAGTGGAAATTATTTAATTTCAGCTAGCTACGAAAAAAAAACTGCAGCCTAACTGCATGTCAGAACTGCACTGTGTGCCAGCACCCTTAGACAGGCAGCAGGTAAGATGACAAACATACAGGGTGGGTGGGTTTGAGTAGATGGATGTGTACTGAGCTTACTTTCAGTATGATCGAGTCTTTGGACAGAATAAAGGGCAGGCTGACACAGTGACACCATGACATATCTGGGTAACAGAGCTAGCTGTAGTTTAATATGAGGCCTAATGAGTTGTCAGTGTTATGTATTAATTAGAGGAAGAAGCATTAATTAACGGCTGATAATGAGCGAAGAAAGGAACAGAATTATCTCATTCCCTCCGCTCTGCCTCAATCAATCTCCCAAATCCTTGTCCCCTCCTCAGCCTTTGCTTGCACCAGGCTCTTGGATTCCATTCTTACATGACCTTGGATATGACATAGGGGTAGAACAATGAAAGAATAAAGCCTGGAATACAAATTAGAGAATGACCGACAGTGGGATCGATCGCACAACCAATCTCACCAGCAACCTACCAGACTAAACTGGCCAAACAGAGCCCATCTTTTTTTTTTTTTAAACCTGACTCTTGGTCCTTCAGCACAAAAGATTAGCCAAATTCGGCTGATTGCGCCATACACGTGGACAACATATCCATCACGAGCGAAGGACAACAGATCCATTAGAAGGACAATGGACCCATCATAATGGAAGGAGAATGAACCTCTCAATAGAAGGACAACAGACCTGCCCAGGGGCATAACTATAATTCATAGGGCCCATAGCAAAATAAGATAGGGCCCCCACTACCTGGTGTAAGCAATAATTAAAAGGTATATAATAGCACAATAGATCATAAAACCCACATTAAAGCAAAAAACGCCATATTGTAATTCTCCACTAAAAGGTACAGTACCTCACTGGGCCCCCTAAACCACTGGGCAAGGGCTATGGCTATAGTTACATCCATGGACCTGCTTCTTGTCGCTGGAGTATCTTGTGCTATGACTCAAAGACAGCAGATACGAGGGGATGAAGACTTAAGACATGGCACTGCTGACCCTTCCTACAGACGTTCTAGAATGAAGTGATTTAGCATTTAGATTGTGCTTGCTGCTCTTCGATTTAATGTGCTTGCACAGCCTAAGACGAGCATCCAGTCCTTTCCTAATAGCCCTTAGTGAAAGGTCAACATGATGCTGATCTTTTGCCAATGTGTGTTTCTGTGATGTAGTGGGAAGCGACAAGTGATCATGTGGCCACAGCTGCTTGTCTCCACTAAGAACTGATAGCTAGCTGGCTAGATACCTGGATGTAGGGCTCTGTGCAGTTGAGGGGTGCACAATGTAGGGGAGAGCATCAGCTCCGCAATGAACCTCTTCTGATCTGTGAAGACCAGAAGCCCAAAGATTAAAACTGCTAAATCATCTGATCAGCAAAGTAAGGAATGAAGGCTAGAACCAGTGGTTTGATGCGAGTGTAACAGCAGATGCAGCCCCCGAAAAGTGGCACATGGAGTGTTTAGTGGGGGGTAATATGGTCCTCCAAGTGCCGCAATATCATAACTCTGAGGAATTGAGGAGTAAATAACAGACTGTGTGCATAAGGCTTCACCCTGACTGAACATTAGCTCACTACTGACTGGTTGGGTGTAGTGGGATATATCACCACTGAGAAAATATTACATCCTGCAGAGCATCTCACATACCCAAAAAGGTTGAAAATACTAGTGTCTCTGCCTGAGGTATAGCTTGCAGCTCGTCAGAAACCCAAAACAAAATCTGTGATGGGGCCCCCACTTATCATTTGCAATTTATAATACTACTGTTTGTTTGTGTAGCAAAGGTACTTCTCATGCGGCCATGCTCAAGTGTCTCTGTATCCTTTTAATCTAGCCACTGGTTACTTCTCCTCCCAATACTGAGGCATAGGCTATGGATAAAATGAATACTGTTCAGTTCGGCAGGGTGCTCAGTCCTGTTAAGGCTCTGTTCACATCAAGTGTATGTATACAGGAATATCTTACTTTAGGCTCATCTGCTATGGACTTCTATTGCACAGGGCATATACTATATATATATATATATATATATATATATGGCTTTTTTTCTGGCGGAACGCACTGGAACGGCGTTCCGCCACCTTTTGACATTGCAGCCTGCCATGCTCCAGCATCGCAGGCGGCGATGTATCAGCGGGGAGGAGGAGCTGGGGGCCGGTGCGTTCACTGTGGTCCGGCCCCGCCGCTCCAGTACAGTTATAAAATGTGTAATTCAATTAATAATGATTTATGCTGCCCCCTCTGTAGTATAACATTCAATATATCCTACTCACAGGGCTACTGCTTCATCGTAATGCAGGCCGGCCGGGCAGACGAGCGGCAGCATCATTGACTGACGTCACGTGCCTGCCTGGCCTACTTTATGAATGAAGCAGGCGGCACAGGCACATGACGTAAAGTCAGTCACGCTGCCGCTCGTCTGCGAGGCCGGCCTGCATTACGATATAACAGTGGCCCTGTGAGTAGGATATATTGAATGTTATACTACAGAGGGGGCAGCATGAATCATTATTAATTGAATTACACATTTTATAACTGTACTAGAGCGGCAATGGGGGGTCTGTGGATGACACTGTTAAGGGGTGGGGGGGTCTGTGGATGGCACTGTTATGGGGTGGGGGGGTCTGTGGATGGCACTGTTATGGGGTGGGGGGGTCTGTGGATGGCACTGTTATAGGATGGGGGGGTCTGTGGATGGCACTGTTATAGGATGGGGCATCTGTGGATGCCATCCACAGATCCCCCAAAACAGTGCCATCCACAGATCCTCCACCCCATAACAGTGCCATCCCCAGATCCCCCATTACCAGTGCCATCCCCAGATCCCCCATTAACAGTGCCATCCCCAGATCCCCCATTAACAGTGCCATCCCCATTTGGGGGTTTCTTTGCTGGGCTGGACTTTTATAGCCCCCCCCAAATTTTACTTGCATCCCTGTTCTCTAAAGGGGCGGTTTTAGGGGGCGGTCCTAGGGGTGGGTAGGGGTGTGGCAGGGAGGGGGGGTGAGTTCCACCACCTTTTCTCTGAGAAAAAAGCCCTGTATATATATATATATATATATATATATATAGTGTTAAAGTGTATGGTAAAGTCCTGGAAGGGGTGTATATCCCACCCAGGTCTACTGGGTGAGATAAGTATAATCCAGGAACAAACGTAGTTGCTGGAGCTATTTTCTGTTAAAGTTCAAGGGCTGGATTTTATTTGGACTAGGAAGGTAGGTTTGGTAGTGGGACCTCCCCAGTCCACCCCCATTCCAGGGCATGTTTCCCCCTAGCCTGAGGGGTCCCCAGGTGTAGTCCAGCTGGGATCGTTAGGGGGAAATAAAAGAACATCCCAGGCTGTCAGTCTGGGAAGGAGTAATGCCTGGAATAAGCCTAGGAAGCTGGCTGCCTTGCTGGCTAGTGAAGCCTGATTCCCCATGTGTGACCTGTGCTCAATAGGTGAGCTAGAAACAAATTTGTATTAGCTAGAGCCCAGGCAGGCAGGAGTTTATTTTGTTTGGTTTATGTTTTGGTGGTGCTGGAACCTCACCTTACCCAGTGAGTTATAACTGGGTTCACTTGTAATTGCCAAAGTGCCATAAAATAAAGCGTTTGGACTTTAATCCTGTTGTGTGCGAAGAAATCTGTAATCGCCGTCCTGCTTGAGAAACCAATCCATATATATATATATATATATATATATATTCACAGTAAGGAACAGAATGAACACGGCAATTTTGCAAGTTCTACTACTTAGAAATCACGGAGGGGTCTGAAATTCACATTGTAGGTGCATTTCCACTCTGAGAGACAGAATAAATAAAAAAATTCAGGAAATCACATTGTAAGATTTTTAAAAGAATTTATTTGTCTTGCACTGCTGAACATAAGTATTTGGACACCTGACAAACAGCAAGAATTCTGGCTCTCAAAGACCTGTTACTGTGCCTTTAAAAAGTCCACCTCTACTCCACTCATTAATCTAACTTAGTAGCACCTGTCTGAGCTCTTTAACCGCCTCCGGACCGCCTAACGCAGATGTGCGGTCCGGAGGCGGCAGCCCTGCGCAGAGTGACGCATATACGCGTCATCTCGCGAGGGCCGAGATTTCCTGTGAACGCGCGCACACAGGCGCGCGCGCTCACAGGAACTGAAGGTAAGCGAGTGGATCTCCAGCCTGCCAGCGGCGATCGCTCGCTGGCAGGCTGGAGATGTGATTTTTTTTAACCCCTAACAGGTATATTAGTCGCTGTTTTGATAACAGCGTCTAATATACCTGCTACCTGGTCCTCTGGTGGTCCCTTTTGTTTGGATCGACCACCAGAGGACACAGGTAGCTCAGTAAAGTCGCACCAAACACCACACTACACTACACCCCCCCCCTGTCACTTATTAACCCCTTATGAACCCCTGATCACCCATGATCACCCCATATAAACTCCCTGATCACCCCCCTGTCATTGATCACCCCCCTGTCAGGCTCCGTTCAGACGTCCCTATGATTTTTATGGATCCACGGATACATGGATCGGATCCGCAAAACACATACGGACGTCTGAATGGAGCCTTACAGGGGGGTGATCAATGACAGGCGGGTGATCACCCATATAGATTCCCTGATCACCCCCTGTCATTGATCACCCCCCTGTAAGGCTCCATTCAGATGTCCGTATGATTTTTATGGATCCACGGATACATGGATCGGATCCGCAAAACGCATACGGACGTCTGAATGCAGCCTTACAGGGAGGTGATCAATGACAGGGGGGTGATCACCCATATAGATTCCCTGATCACCCCCCTGTCATTGATCACCCCCCTGTAAGGCTCCATTCAGACGTCCGTATGATTTTTACAGATCCACGGATACATGGATCGGATCCGCAAAACGCATACGGACGTCTGAATGCAGCCTTACAGGGGGGTGATCAATGACAAGGGGGTGATCACGCATATAGACTTCCTGATCACTTCCCTGTCATTGATCACCCCCCTGTCATTGATCACCCCCTGTAAGGCTCCATTCAGACGTCCGTATGATTTTTACAGATCCACGGATACATGGATCGGATCCGCAAAACGCATACGGACGTCTGAATGCAGCCTTACAGGGGGGTGATCAATGACAGGCGGGTGATCACCCATATAGATTCCCTGATCACCCCCTGTCATTGATCACCCCCCTGTAAGGCTCCATTCAGACGTCTGTATGCGTTTTGCGGATCCGATCCATGTATCTGTGGATCCGTAAAAATCATACAGACGTCTGAATGGAGCCTTACAGGGGGGTGATCAATGACAGGGGGGTGATCAATGACAGGGGGGGTGATCACCCCATATAGACTCCCTGATCACCCCCCTGTCATTATCACCCCCTGTAAGGCTCCATTCAGACATTTTTTTTTGGCCCAAGTTAGCGGAAACTGATTTTATTTTTATTTTTTTTCTTACTAAGTCTCATATTCCACTAACTTGTGTCAAAAATTAAAATCTCACATGAACTCACCATACCCCTCACGGAATCCAAATGCGTAAATTTTTTTTGACATTTATATTCCAGACTTCTCACGCTTTCGGGCCCCTAAAATGCCAGGGCAGTATAAATACCCCACAAGTGACCCCATTTCGGAAAGAAGACACCCCAAGGTATTCCGTGAGGGGCATATTGAGTCCATGAAAGATTGAAATTTTTGTCCCAAGTTAGCGGAAAGGAAGACTTTGTGAGAAAATACAAAAAAAAAAAACAATTTCCGCTAACTTGTGCCAAAAAAAAAAATTCTATGAACTCTCCATGCCCCTCATTGAATACCTTGGGGTGTCTTCTTTCCAAAATGGGGTCACATGTGGGGTATTTATACTGCCCTGGCTTTTTAGGGGCCCGAAAGCGTGAGAAGAAGTCTGGGATCTAAATGTCTAAAAATGCCCTCCTAAAAGGAATTTGGGCCTCTTTGCGCATGTAGGCTGCAAAAAAGTGTCACATATGTGGTATCTCCGTACTCAGGAGAAGTTGGGGAATGTGTTTTGGGGTGTCATTTTACATATACCCATGCTGGGTGAGATAAATATCTTGCCAAATGCCAACTTTGTATAAAAAAAATGGGAAAAGTTGTCTTTTGCCAAGATATTTCTCTCACCCAGCATGGGTATATGTAAAATGACACCCCAAAACACATTCCCCAACTTCTCCTGAGTACGGCGATACCAGATGTGTGACACTTTTTTGCAGCCTAGGTGGGCAAAGGGGCACACATTCCAAAGAGCACCTTTAGGATTTCACCAGTCATTTTTTACAGATTTTGATTGCAAACTACTACTCACACATATGGGCCCCTAAATTGCCAGGGCAGTATAACTACGCCACAAGTGACCCCATTTTGGAAAGAAGACACCCCAAGGTATTCCCTGAGGGGCATGGCGAGTTCCTAGAATTTTTTACTTTTTGTCGCAAGTTAGTGGAATATGAGACTTTGTAAGAAAAAATAAATAAAAAATAATCATTTTCCGCTAACTTGTGACAAAAAATAAAAAGTTCTATGAACTCACTATGCCCATCAGCGAATACCTTAGGGTGTCTACTTTCTGAAATGGGGTCATTTGTGGGTTTTTTCTACTGTTTGGGCATTGTAGAACCTCAGGAAACATGACAGGTGCTCAGAAAGTCAGAGCTGCTTCAAAAAGCGGAAATTCACATTTTTGTACCATAGTTTGTAAACGCTATAACTTTTACCCAAACCATTTTTTTTTTTTTGCCCAAACATCTTTTTTTAATCAAAGACATGTAGAACAATAAATTTAGCGAAAAATTTATATATGGATGTCGGTTTTTTTTGCAAAATTTTACAGCTGAAAGTGAAAAATGTCATTTTTTTTTGCAAAAAAAATCGTTACATTTCGATTAATAACGAAAAAAGTAAAAATGTCAGCAGCAATGAAATACCACCAAATGAAAGCTCTATTAGTGAGAAGAAAAGGAGGTAAAATGCATTTGGGTGGTAAGTTGCATGACCGAGCGATAAACGGTGAAAGTAGTGTAGTGCAGAAGTGTAAAAAGTGGCCTGGTCATTAAAGGGGTTTCAGCTAGCGGGGTTGAAGTGGTTAAAGACACCTGTCCACCCCACAGTCAGTCAGACGCTAACTACTATCATGAGCAAGACCAACGTGCTGTTAAAAGACACCAGAGACAAAATTGTGGACTTTCACAAGGCTGGAAAGGGCTACGGGGCAATTGCCAAGCAGCTTGGTGAAAACAGATCTTAGCCAGGGAGAAGGAGCTCAAGTTCTCACGAGAATCACAGCTCCTTCTCCCTCGAGAACTTGAGCTCCTTCGACCTGGCTAGGAACGGGGCGCTCTGATTGGATGTGCTCGCAGCCAGGTAGAAGATAACCACGCCCAGGAGAAATACAAGTCCACGCCTAGTATGTATATATATATATATATATATATATATATACACATACACAGTGGCGATCAAAATCAGAGAACAGTTTTTTCAGAAATAATGTAATCTATATTGATCATCATTTAACTGATTTTTCGTAAGGGGTACACCATGCCATTATGCCATTAGAACAGTGTTTTCCAAAATAACCAAAGTATATCAACATAAAACCTTTATTTTTCAAAAAACCTGATGATCATAATTAGAGAACAGCAATGACTGTAGCACAGAGAAAGATTCTAACTACATTTTCTGAAGGTTACACCAGTCACCAATCAGTAGAAGTGTACACGCCCTTGCTTTGAATGACTTTAGCACATCTGCGGCCACAGGACATCACTAGTCTCTCACACTGCTCTGGTGTGATTTTGGTCCACTCTTCTTCCAGTCTCTTCAACAGTTCTGTGACTGTTGTGGGTTTCTTGTCCACAACTTTGTCACCAAGGATTTTCCAGAGGTTTTCTATTGGCTTTAGATCAGGACTCTGGGCTGGCCATTTCATTGTTTCAATGTTTTCAGTTTCAAGGAACTTCTTTACCCGTTTTGCTGTGTGACAGGGGGCATTGTCCTGCATGAAAATTGCTGGCTGATGAATGCAAGGAAGGAACCATGTGTTGTTGAAGAAGGTTCTTATACACACTTGCATTCACTCTGCCATGTAGCTGTATGAGAGGTCCAACTCCTGCTGCAGAAAACATTCCCTAAACCATGACACTTCCTCCTCCACCTTTCACTGACTTCTTTACACACTTTGGGTTCAGTCTTTCCCCAGTTTGTCGATGAACATAATGTTTCCCATCAGACCCAAATAAATTAAACTTGCTTTCATCACTAAAGTGAACTCTGGACCACTTCTCTGTCCACACAAAATGCTCCTCAGAAAAGGTGAGTTTTACCCATGGAGATTCTCCGCATTATACTGTCCTCTCTTGAATTTGTCTTTCAAGGGCGACCAGCCTTCTTGGGGGACTTGAATGAGTTTGTGATGTTGTAAAGATGCAATATTCTAGAAATCACAGACTTGGAACGAACAACTTCTATTGCTATGGCTGATAGGGTCACCTCTTTGGCCTTCATCTGGAAAACCTGCTGCCAGGGGGTTTCAGTTACTTTGGAACGGCACACCATTTTGGCAAAGTCAGTGAAAACTGGAAAGTTAGGCTGCCAGTTAAATAGGGTTTGGCAGATCATTAAGGAAATTAACACCAGTTGCCAGATTAACACCAATAATTTGCAGATATCTGAAAGTGTTCTCTAATTTTGATCAGTGTTCTTTTTCAATTATCTAATTTACATTTTTATTCTGTGCTTTAGAATAAATACAATTTATGAAATAATCTTAAAATACTGCTATTTTACTCATGTTAGGATATATTTACATAGGACTACACTATGACCTTGACATTACGGAAATTGTGTGTTGTTTTCTAATTTAGATCGCCACTGTGTGCATATATATATATATATCTACACACACACACTCACATTATCTTGAGAGTCATGAAATGGTTTTCCATGGTCAAGCAGTTGTACACCAGCCCAAGATCACCGTACACACTGCCAAGTGCCAGACAGAACTTCCATCCCCAACATCAGTGCCTGGCCTGGATCTTTTGAAAAGCCTTACTAGAGGAGTAGAGGCTGTTGTCGCTGCATTTACGTCTATGGTTATTGAGATGTTCAGCAAGATGCAGAATCGAGGAGCTTCTAAGCTGGGAATTACACAAACATAGCAAATTTCAAAAACTGAAGACCTCCTCCCTAACTAAACTTACCTTCCCCCACTTAGTCCTCCCTTGTTACCACTTGACAAATCTGACCTCCTATTTTACTGTGCATGAAACTACACTCACCTCAAGCATAAACCTTTCTAGGCCTCCTTTTCCACTTATTTTACCAAGATGACCCACAAATGACATTTTCCAGACAAGCATTGTATACTTCATCTGCATATATTTGGGAACAATGTAGATAGTTTTGTTCTCAGTTTACGTTTTTGTATTTCTTTTCTGTGCTTTCTTGGATTTATACTACTGCTTTCATTTCTCACTTCAGTATTTCAGAAGTATTTTATGCGTATTTTTCCTGCAATGGCAAATGATCTGTGACTCTACATGCCTTATTTCAATAAAAAGAAACTTGCAGCAAAATAAGGGCTCCCCACACTTTTTTCCATATAGTGTGTATAAATAGATATATCTCTAAGAGGGCTTATGTGTTGTCATCGCCTAATATCTGCAACCACAATTGTTGTGGAATGGGGAGACATGTCTGTTAGCTCATTGTGCAGTTATCATACCTTCTGCTTGTAGTTGTGCTCTCCTTTTATGTGGCCTGCAGGTTCCTAGGTTCAAGCCTCCTCTGGCTGCACTATTTTGTGACCACTGGCGGTAAACTGGGTCTCTCCTATGTGGATCAGAGGCTGCATCTTCCTGAACAGCATTTCTTATTAACTAGTTGTTCTTCCCATGCATCTGACACAACATGCATATTCCTTCAGAATTTCACTCATGTCCCAAAGTGAGGTATTAAACAAGCAGAATGTTGTTAAAACTTCAAAACAGGCACCAATGATGAAATGGTCCCAAGGGCATTGTTGTATCCTGATAACATACAGCCAGTAGTTTATATGTCCCCCGGATCATGTAGTATCTACTTCAAATCATAGATGAGTCAGGACTAGTGCTAAATAAATGGCAGTTTATAAGCACACAGCCCGACTCAATAGCGGTATGGCCGCATTAGTAGATATTATATTCTTCCCTCAATTCGGGTGGAAAGGTGTTAGTTAGTTTCACTACCACTCCCGAGGTGTCTGGTTCGTGCAATCGACGGTTTCAATTCTGGCTGGACCAGTGCAGCGTCCCGTGCGGTCTCTGGGTTCAAACGTAGTGTCCCACGTGACCCTTCAGCCGCCTCCAGCAACTTCCTTTCAGTCCGCTGGGTCCTAGATTCACCTCAGCCTCCGGGACAGCCGCCTTGGAAGCAAAGATATGTATGGAATTATACTATGAATCTCCGTACTTGGAATTCTCTGTATGAGATATATCAAGTCTATTGTCCAAAACCAAACGCGTTTCAGGGTCTACACCCCTTCATCGTGAAACCGTCTATTCCACGAACCGGACACCTCAAGAGTGGTAAAGTACTACAATTGTAGTGAAACTAACTAACACCTTTCCACCCGAATTGAGGGAGGAATATTATATCTACTAATACGGCCATACCGCTATTGAGTCGGGCTGTGCGCTTATAAACTGCCGGTTATTTAGAACTAGTCCGGACTCATCTATGATTTAAAGTAGATACTACCTGATCCGTATCAACTACTGGCTGTTTGTTATCAGGATACAACAATGCCCTTGGAACCGTTTCATCATTTGTGCCTGTTTTGAAGTTTTAACAACCGCATGAGTTTTAAGATATGTATTTTAGATAAGTGCAATTAATTGGAGCTAATGTTAAAAAAAATTGTGGTGTAGCATAATTCCCATATAGTGAGTGCCCCTTCACAATTCTCTACATTTCTCATTTTCTTGGTACGGGCGAGTCCAGGAGGTGTGCACCCATTTTGCTGTATTCAATAGGTGAGCCACCAAAATATACAGTCCTGATCAAAAGTTTAAGACCACTTGAAAAATGGCAAACAATCATATTTAGCATGGCTGGATCTTAACAAGGTTCCAAGTAGAGCTTCAACATGCAACAAGAAGAAATGGGAGTGAGACAAAACTTTTTTTGTGCATTCAATTTAATGAAAACAACGAATAAACTGAAACAGGCTGTTTTTCAGCTGATCAAAATTTTAGGACCACATGCCTTTAAAAGGCCAAATCTGTGCACATATGTGGATGCATTGTCATTTTCTGTCAGGTAGTCACACATTGTGATGGCAAAGGCAAAAAAACTCTCCCTTTTTGAACGTGGTCGGGTTGTTGAACTGCATAAGCAGGGTCTCTCGCAGCGCGCCATCGCTGCTGAGGTGGGACGCAGTAAGACAGTCATTTGGAATTTCTTAAATGATCCTGAGGGTTATGGAACAAAAAAGTCAAGTGGAAGACCCCAAAAAATTTCATCAGCACTGAGCCAGGGGATCCAATTGGCTGTCCGTCAAGACACTGGACAATCCTCAACCCAAATTAAGGCCCTTACTGGTGCTGACTGCAGCCCCATAACCATTAGACGGAATCTGAGACTGAAGGGCTTCAAAAACGAAAAACGTCTTCAAAGACCTCGTCTCCTTGAACGCCACAGAACTGCTTGTTTGGACTTTGCAAGAGAGCACCAAACATGGGACATTCAAAGGTGGAAGAAAGTTTTATTCTCTGATGAGAACAAATTTAACTTTGATGGTCCTGATGGTTTCCAATGTTACTGGCATGACAAGCAGATCCCACCTGAAATGTTTTCTATGTGCCTCAGTGGAGGGGGCGCCATAATGGTCTGGGGTGCTTTTTCCTTCAGTGGAACAATGAAGCTTCAGGAAGTGCAGGGGCGTCAAACGGACGCTGGCTATGTCCAGATGTTGCAGAGAGCATTCCTCATGACTGAGGGCCCTCGTCTGTGTGGTAACAACTGTTTTTTTCAACAGGACAACGCTACAGTACACAATGCCCGCAGGACAAGGGACTTCTTCCAGGAGAATAACATCACTCTTTTGGCCCATTCTGCATGTTCCCCTGATCTAAATCCAAATGAGAACTTTTGGGGATGGATGGCAAGGGAAGTTTATAAAAATGGACAACAGTTCCAGACAGTAGATGGCCTTCGTGCGGCCGTCTTCACCACTTGGAGAAATGTTCCCACTCACCTCATTGAAACGCTTGCATCAAGCATGCCGAAACAAATTTTTTAAGTGATAATAACGGCGGAGCTACTCATTACTGAGTTCATGTTTGGAAGTTGGATTTCAGTTTTGGGGGTTTAGTTTTTTTTTGGAGGTGTGGTCCTAAACTTTTTAATCAGCTGAAAAACAGTCTGTTTCAGTTTATTCGTTGTTTTCATTAAATTGAATGCTCAAATATTTTTTTGTCTCACTCCCATTTCTTCTTGTTGCATGTTGAAGCTCTACTTGGAACCTTGTTAAGATCCAGCCATGCTAAATATGATTTTTTTTAACTTTTGATCAGGACTGTATTATTAACGCTATCTTATAATGTTGTCAGCCATAATTTTTCTGTCCATTACAAACCTGTCCAACATCAAGTTTCAGGTATTCAGCACAATACAATAAAAATATACAGAAAATATAATTTTCAGACTAGATTAGTTAGCATGGAATGAGAGGAGGAACCCAGAACTTTCACTTCTTCCAGCACCGAATGTTGTTTAGCTCTACTTCATTTGGACACATCTCTAATAGGTTCTCTAATAAGTGACTCAGCTTACTTGCATGGTCTGTTAAAGTCTGAAATCTGCCTCCTGCCATGTTTGAAGTCCAGGCAGCTGCTCAGTCCATTGCCAATGACTGCAACTATGCTCCATTAGACCATAACTACAATCAATGACTCCTGTTTAGCTGCATTTTCTGTTGGTGTCTGAGGTTATCTGAAATCCAACACTTGTCTCCTCAAATGGTCAAATTCTGTTACCCGAGACCCTTTATCTGCAGCTCCGTTAACCCCCTACAGCAGAAAATTGCACACAACTGATGCATCCAGCCAGGGGTGGGCTGTCCATAGATCCAATAGGGAAATTTCCCAGTGGGACAATGCTCAGGGAGCCAACCAGGCTCTCCTCATGCCGCTGGCCAGGTACGTAAAGATCTGATGCTCTCAGCATAAATTTATGCTAAGAGCATCAGGTACTTATGCGCCTGGCCAGCAGCCGCATGTGCCATCCAGAATTCAAGTCCCCAGGTAGTGGAGGCGGTAGTATTTTATGCTGGTAGTATTTTATGATGATATGTGTTTCTTCCTGGGCAGTGTACTGCTGGCCCACCCACTTCTGTTGTCCCTGCGAACTTGAGTTGCCCCACCTTCTTTCAGTTTGGACCTGTCTACAACATGGGGCTGCTTTTAGTTTTTTTTTCAGGGCCACTTTAAGTGCCTGGTCTGCCCCTGCATTCAGCCCAGAATACCCAAATCTACCACAGAGAGCAGCTCCAGATCAAGAAACACAGAAAGGCCTACCGGACATTAACAGGGGTTATCCTCTTCTGATGAACCTCAACCAATAATGTTTTCCCTTCTTTAGCACTTTTTTTCCTCCTGGGATAAGTCTGGTTGTGGAATAGTCCTAATACATGCACATATGTCTAGTTTTTCAGTGTAGTTGTAAAATTAGGCCGCTATTACACAGTCATTGTTTGGTCAGTGATTTCCATTAGTGACTGTTCCAAAAACACAGACCAGGTGCACATCTTTCCCTTATACCTAATCTCTGTGTAGCCTCCTCTCCTGGTTTGGGCTCACAATCACTGATGCAATTCACTAAACAAACAATGAATGTGTGAATGCGGTTTTAGGGGTACAGGACTGGCCCAATATATGAAATGACATCTAGATAGTAGGATTAGGGATGCAGAATTGACTAAATATATTGACTGGCATCTGTATAATGGATCAGGGTTCCAAAATCGGTCTAATATATTGGCTGGCATCTGGATAAAATTAGGGATGCAGGACTGGTCTAGTGTATGGGGCAATGTCTTAAAGGTAGTATTAGGGGTGGGGTGATATCTAGATAATAATTATAGGTGTGGGTTTGATCAATTATCTGGAAAGACCAATGCTGAATGCAGTTGAAAGTCAAGTAAATCGAATTAATCTAAATGAAGTGTATATAATATTTAGCCATAAGGAGCACGGTATGATTGTCATACTATATGGATTGAGGCAACATCTGTCTGAGTGAAGAGGAATAAGAGGAACTACAGTCCTTCACAATGGTAATGCCATCCATAGCAAGCCCTAGTAGCATCAAAACAAAGGTGTAGCACAGAGATGGGCATCACACTGAAAATGAAACATAATTACTTCTGAATTATGAAGGCATCATCTGACAATCAATCAGAAACATATAAATAGTTTTGTGTATCCTTTTAAAGGGGTCTTCCAGGGTTCTAAACCACCACCAGATGAAGTAGATAAAACGTCATGGCACCTGTCAGGAGACACTTTTTAGGCTGTTTTGTGCAGACCATTCAGTGGTGTCACTTTTGACTTGATTTTCACATACAGATGTTAGATTTAAGCTTTCTTCAATTCCAGCTGCAGCAGATAAGCTTTGTCTTTTGAAGACCTCTGTGGAGTCACAGGCAGCAGTGTGACAAGATGATTGATAACACATGTTCTGCAGGTGTCGGCACTGTCAGATACTTATTAATAGTACAGATCAATAGAATACTTTATCAGTCTGATCAAACTAAGCCACAATATAAGAGCAGTCTCACAACAATTATATGAGGGGCAAAGGTCTAATCTCCATTTTACCACACTGACCTCCATCATCTCACATCTCCAGCCATACAGTCCTACAATACACAGACAATGTGTCAGCAAACCAGAGAGTATCTCTTTGTCCAGATGTGTAATAAACTGCTGAGCCCTTGGTAAATCACTAATTTACTGGTAGTTTCACCACATGCAGATTCACAGTCATAGAGAATGGATCTTTCTTCGAAAGAGATTTCTTTGCTCATAAATAGAATTTTCCGGATGTTTACAGGATCCCGTATCATTATATGGTAGCCTATCATTACCACATCCCATATATCACTGCACTCTGCCCTGTATCATTATATGGCAGCCTATCATTAACCATATATCTCTGCACACTGCCCTGTATCATTGCATGGTAGCCTACCATTACCAGGTCCCTAGAGTTTTTTTCAGACGACACCAGGGGCCTGGAATCACCAGGCAGGTTTTACCTCCACTAGATATACGGACAAATGGAAATCCTAAGACCTTCTCTCACTTTCTATGACAATGTATCTGGAAAGTGTAAATTGTGTTAAATCCAATAACCGATCAATCTAGGAACCTAAAACACTGAAGATTCTACTGTCTAAAGCCTCATTCACACGTCCGTGTCCATGTTCAAATACGTGAGCAGCTGGTGAGTGATGCATCCGTGAAGGATCCGTGTGTCCGTTTTTTGCTGTCCGTGTTGCATCAGTGTTTCGCTGACACTGAACAGCTGAAAAATAATTTTCAAAGCATCTCTTCTTTATGATCCGTGAAACACGGATGCAACATGGATGGCATCTGTGTTGCATTCGTGGTTTTCATGGACCCATAGGATATAATAGATGTGATGAATCCGTGAACACGGACAAAATAGAGCATGCATCCGTGCTAAAAACACTGACCCACGGACTGTGTTAAAACACTGATGTCTGAATACACACATTAAAATGAATAGGGACGTGTGCTGTCCATGGAGAACATGTACAGCACACGTCTGTGAAACACTGATGTGTGAATGAGGCTTTGGGGTTTGTACCTTAAGAAGGTATCAGCTTCACACTCTCTTTAGCTACCTGAAGATGACTCTCTGCTTCATTACAGTTTCCTTCATTTTATTATTTTTATTATTAGTATTGTTTCATTTGTCCACACACCATCTAATACCTTAATCTATGCACCTGAGACCAGAGGCAGAGAGCGCGTGTGACAGGACAAGGGGCCAAGCTGCGCCTGCTAATTAAATACTGAAAGCTGTCACACAGGCCATTCTGATTCATTTCCTTATTATCAGCTGTGAAGAAACAGACGGGAAAGATTGGATTTTAATCAGGCAGATTTAATATTTTATTTGGCTCGTTAGATGAAGTCTTCAGATAAGAACGCTGTAAATATTTCACACGTCCTGGGAACAGGAGAAGCAGTATCTTATCTGCGCTGAGAAAATGAAGCAAGCACTCATTATCCACTGTTTGCTCAATGTAAACAGGTGCCATAACTGGAGCCCATCACAAAGCCAAGCCCTTGGGATTAACCCAGAAACCCACCACAAAGACATCTTGTGCACATGATAGGGATGTTATTTATATGCTGATCACCATGTCATAATCAGGATGCTCAATTTTGTTATATACAAAAACTGTTATGTTCGTGTACTGTGCCTGGTTCACCAGCAGGTGGCAGTGTATTTGGCACAGATCTTTAGTCAGGGTGGAACTTACCATTCCTTTCTCCCCTTTTTTGGGCAGAAGTGGGCTAGTCCTGCTTCCCACCAATGTTGGGGTTGCAGGTTGCAGGAAGCTGAAGTTAGTTGAGAGTTGGCAAGAGATTAGTCAACATGGTGCAGTGAGGGGGCATTTTCCAGGGGAAACCGCTTTGAAAGCACCCCAACTCCTTGCAGTTCATAGACTGGAGTATTACAAGGGGGTCAACAGCCACAGAAACCCCACTCAATGGTACAAGAACCTCTAGAAAGTCTAGTAACCAGACTGAAGCCAGAGAATAGCACAGCAGAGAAAGAGAAAGCAGGTTTACCTGCCAGTTTACTCTTAGCCTGCCGGAGCTAAGAGAGGTATCAAGTATTGTTTGGATGACACAAGGTTATCGCAAATTTATACAAGTAAAACCTTTAAACTTCACCAAGTCTGGACTCTACTTATTCCACCAACTATAACTCTATTGTTGCTATGGAGACTAACCCCTAGGAGCAACAGTATCCAGGTAGGAGCACAGTGACACAAAACTATTAGGGCCACAACATACCACTCGGCATTCCTAAAGACTAGGACCAGATCCCCCTGGGTGGCAGTCCACTGCACATGCTAGTCTGTCTTTTGTTACATATGTGTGCAATGGCCAGACAAACATTATCTGCAGGTCACAGTCTACAGCCACTGTTGCATTTCAAACTGTAAGACGGCCACATTACTAAATGCAAATACATACAATGAAAAAATAAGAGCAAAAAGTTAACCTAAAGGGCACCCAACTGGATAGATGCCAGAGAGAAGTAACGTAACAGAGTCGTAATACCTCAATGGCATGGTTTCAGAAGAAATCCAGGTAGATTCAGAAATGGACCATAGAAAATCTTTGGTGGGATTTGAACAAGGCACTCACATGACACAAACTCAAGAATATTAAGCCTCTTTCACACTTGCGTATAGTCAACGGGGCTAGCGACCATTCCAGTAACATTCGGCAATGCCGGATCTGGAAAGCACCGGCAGGGTGTTCTCTGCCAGAACAGCCTGCCAGAACTAATAATGGAAGTGTGACACTAGCCTTAGTGAACTGGAGGCCATGTATATTCTGAACATAGTGGAATAAAATCTCATAGAACTTCTGATAAAGGCCATTAACATATTGATATCATACCCTTCCTCGTTTAATCTTAATACAGAAGACTTTTCCTCACGAGTGAGATACTCTATAGCCCTTATTAATTGACTTGAACTTCTTTCCACTTTCTTCAGCAACTTTTTGGCAAACTATTGCTTAATTAAAGGTTCATTGCAGACCCGAAAATATGTTACACAGGTGCTTTATAAAGTTATATAATAGCTGTATGTCATCTACATATATAGAGAAAGGTAGACTTAGTCCAACTACTATTGTGCAGATCCAAGGTCCTGCACTTATAACATCAGAATATGAACCATTTATGAATACTTCTTGCATGACCTTCATTCAATTTAATTTTAAATTACTTTAAAGTGCAATTAATTTCAGGCCGCTGTACATATTATAAAAGGTTGACATGCAAAATAAAATATAAAAACAAATACAATAAGCGTGTATTGCTTATATTCTTTATTGTGTGGCTTCCATTTATAAGCAGCCATTTTAGGAGACTATAATGCATTGTGGTGGTATACTGACTAACCATTAATCCCTTCCTTTTCATGGCATTTAGAATTCTCATCCCATTTACCCTCTTGTCATCTCTTCCATTCATGAAATGACTTTATATTTACCAGATGAAAAGATTCCTTGCATCTCCTATTCACCCCCTGAACTTTTCCCTGGAGCGCTTCCCCCCTCTTGTCCTCTACTTTTATGTTCTGTTATTCTGTCTGTGTTCCTACAACATGCTGCCCTGCTTGTCAGGCCTCCTCTCGGCTTCTCCTTTTCTCGCTGTTAAAGTTGGCCTGTAACAACCCAGCTCAATGGTCATCCACCTCTCCGTGGAGAAGGGATGAACCACTATGAACCTCAAAGTAGATACAGCAGCACAAATTCCCTGACAGTAAGTAATAAGATGCAGAATCTATGGAGCTTCCAGCTTTGACTTCTAACAACTACACCCCCCCCCATGACTAACTCCTCAGCTACGAAGAGGCCCCAGTCTGAATCTAATTGGTTTCCCAGTGAAATTACAACTGCATTACCAAGCAACGGCAATTACCTTAAATATATGAAGCCCCCCAGCAACTTTGTCACCCAGCGAGGAAGCCATTTATATGCATCTTTGGTGTGAAAATTTATCCTTCTCACCTATAGTTTCTAACATCAGTTTCTGCTGATCGCCTATGGGAGAAGGAGGATGTTCTGACCACTACTGGTTGTGGCTGCTCAGTTCTGCTCATGGCTGCTCTGCCACTTCCCCGTCAGCGGGTGCTCTGTTCCCTCTTACCTGTATTCTATTATTAACAAATGAAAAATAAGAGAATTATCATCCATGCCTGGGAGAGGCTGAAATAGTTCAGTGACTCTCCGGTCTATGTCTGCAGCTACTCTACCTTACTAGTAGGAAGTCCATTAAGGAGCATCTGTCAACAGGATCAACTCTATTAAACAACAAATACTACCTGTTAAGGTTGAATATGCTTAATTGCAGTTTGTGGCACCATGTCAGAGTATTCTGCAGTATAGTTCACTTGTTACTGAGGTGTCCAGTGCACCTCAGGGATGGGCCTAGCCCCTCAGAGTACCCCTTAGCCACGCCCCTCCTTCTTAAAAGATAGGACCAGGCAGGAACACAATGAGGATGCCTGTAATCCTGTGCATGCGCCGGTGACTGCTCAATCTGCACATGCAAGGTACATATCAGTCTGCTTTCTCTGAAGCTGAGACTTGAAGTGCGTAAGAGCTGATTCAACATTGACCAGCACATGAGTGGTCGTGAAGCAGTGCTCCCAGGGGCTAGGTTCACCTCTCGGTGCACTGAATATTAGAGTTCTCTAAAGCAGGCCCACTGATTCAACTATCAAGGGGTCATTTCATACAGCATAATCAGCTCCAACAGGCAGTATGCTTGGTTTAATAGGGTTGATCATGCTGACAGATGCTCTTTAAGGGGATGTCCAGGTAAGACATATACCCTATTAAGAAGTTCTTAGTTAATAGAGGAGGGTCGACTGCTCAGGATGCACGTCTCTTGGCCAGAGGGGAGAGAAGTCACAAAGAGCATCTCTTCCTCTCTAGGACTGACCTGTATTACTCAGACAGCTCATGGATTTCAGTGAGCACGGTATAATCCTTAAAGGGAGTCTGTCAGCAGATTTACCCCTTTTTAACAGTTGCCATTATGCTGTAGCCGCAAAACAGACGATTAACACGGTACCTTTAAACGCTTTGGTGGACTTTTAAATCTGCAAAAAACGAACTTTGATGAGGGCTCGCAAGTGCCCAGGGCGGAGTCCACCGTGTTGGAGCCCAGGCAGCTCTGCCTCTTCGGCTCTTATCCCCGCCCAGCCTCCTCCTCTGCTCGCCTATCTGTTGTCTTTCCCCCTCAGCGAGATCCCGCGCCGACGCGATAACTTCCTTGGCCGGGGCATGCGCACTGCCATGCCCATTGCTGACACGGCATCGCAGTAGCTTATGCGCATGCCCCGGCCAAGGAAGTCATCGCGTCGGCGCGGGATCTCGCTGAGGGGGAGAGACAACAGATAGGCGAGCAGAGGAGGAGGCTGGGCGGGGATAAGAGCCGAAGAGGCAGAGCTGCCTGGGCTCCAACACGGTGGACTCCGCCCTGGGCACTTGCGAGCCCTCATCAAAGTTCGTTTTTTGCAGATTTAAAAGTCCACCAAAGCGTTTAAAGGTACCGTGTTAATCGTCTGTTTTGCGGCTACAGCATAATGGCAACTGTTAAAAAGGGGTAAATCTGCTGACAGACTCCCTTTAATGCTTCATTTCTTGTGTGGTGGTACTGCAGAATAACAACAGAATACCGCTGAATGCTGAGGGTCCCACCAGGGGGACACTTTGTGATCTGCTTAAGGCCCTATTACACTGCCTGATGGATGATAATGCATGCATTGGTGCTTGATGGTACTGGCCTGATTACACAGTGTGATGCAAACTGAATGTGTAAGGAATGATTGGTACTGTAGTCATTCCTCCCCCACTTCCTTCTGTTCATTACCAGCAGCATATCCCTGAATTTACAGGGAGATGTGCTGCCGAAAATTGGGCATCTTTCATCCTGATGAAAGATGCCCATCAGCCGACAAATGAGTCTATGTTCATTCACAGCTGATCAACTGCTCGAATATATGGGTGAATTATTGGGAACAGGCATTCATATGAACGCTCATTCCCGATAATTTGCCTGAAAAGCGTGTCAAGAAGACCTTCTAACAAGTCCAATGCAAAGCCTCTTTAGGATGACATCACCCACTATGTGATATTCTCTACCTTTACATGAGACATATGTATTGGCCCACTGCTGTGAACTTTCGCCCTCCGGTAGTATGGTAGATCCTGGACACCTGGTTTTGTGGAAAGTGATAACCGTCTCCTCATTAATGAATATTTTTAGGCATACACTGGCCACATAGATACTGCCTGGCTTATCAGGACCAGCACTTGTCACTTCAAAATTTACACTCATCATCCAGGAATCCTTCTTACTAGGGCAAAATGGAATACTGTTAATTAAAACTCTGGAAATCAATTAACCTTTGAAACAAACATGACCTCGCTGAAATTAAGTCGTTGGCTAGTTCGGAAGAAGAGGGAATTGCATGATTCACTGTGGCAGAGCCCATACTGTATAAATCATAGGCATCCCTGATAGAACGGTACAGGAATAAACAATCCTCCAAAACCGAAGACACTGGCCAGAGCAAGTAAAGGTGGCAGCCAGACCTCAGATGTGGACAGTCAATGCTGCCTACGTGTTTATGTAGACATTAACCAACCTAATTGTTGTGTGTGTGAATTATCCCTCTGTTACAGGCTAAATCCAGCTAAAACTGTAGGCAGTATACAAAGACTGGTCCTATCCAACCCCCCGACGAATCATTAAAATATGATTCATGTAAGAAAAATGAAGAGTAAAAAAGCTAAACTAACCAAGTTTGGAATATTAATGCGTGGAATCATCTGAGGACCATCATGCAATCACAGCAGGAGCAGTTTGTGGACCCCGACTACTACATGATATGGGATCCTTAGCTTTCATGTTGCTCCCTCAGTTCTGACATTGTATGAGATGCTGAGATGTAATACAGACTTTACAGCCAGAGAATGGCTGCTGACACTTTTGACAGCTGAAGAGGTGGTGCCATCTGCCCATGATACCCATCCTCTCTGAATCTGCTGGGTGAAGTCTGTGTTATTTCTCCAATTTAGTTTACCTTGTGGTCCTTATGGATGACTCAGATCCGGATATGAAAGTCGTTATAAGATTTGTTAGTCACCACATAGCATGTCATATGACAACAGCTCTACGTGCAGAGATAATTAAAGGGGGGGGGGGGACTATGACAGATTAATTATATCCGCAGGAGATAAATGCAGTATGTGCAGCTGCAAAGAATCCTTTCAGTCCCAGTTTAAAAGTCTCTGCCTTCCAGAACTGTGACACTGAATGTGAGCATGCGATGAGTGACCACCATAGTGAGCTCTGCTTACTATCCCAGAGTGGTCACGAAATGCTACTGACTAAAGATATAACCTTCCCCAACCAAGTTATTTTGTAAAAGCAGTAATCGATGCTCATTGTTTGGTGCCTCTGCGGCGTCCTACTACTACAGTAGTTGTATACTGCAAAAGGGCTAAAAACTGTGCTTTTATGTGAGATATGTATTTTATGTGGCCATCAATAGCCATCAGGGATGAGAGAAGAGAGCTTCGGATGCAAGATCCAAACTTGCTTCGTTCCAAAATTCGTTTTAATGCTGTAAGCGTTGACAAGGCAAAGTGAGTTATCACTGAAGCCTCGCAAGACATTGCTGAATAACTTTAGTATTTGATTATTAAACTTGAAAACCATTTTAAAACAGGTATCCAAAGTCGGCTTCAGTACCAAAGTACCAATCAGTACTGAAGACGACTTCAGATACCTGTTTTAAATGTTTTTCAAGTTTAATAGTCAAATACCAAAGTTATTCATTGAAGTCTTGCGAGGCTTCGGTGATAACTCCCTTCGCCTCACCAGAGTGCATACGCTTCGCTCAACTCTAAATGCCTTAGGTGGGTCTGTTGCCACTCTCCCCATAGGGAGTGGCTAGAGTTCAGTGTTGGGAGAAAGAGTCTCGATGGTGGTGAGAGCAGATGCAGCTGAACACAGCCCTGGATCACAATACTAGCCAGAGAGAAGCAAAGAGAAAAGCTATTGTGCCTAACACCAAATTGTGCCTAATTACCCATTTTCCCTCCCCGATGTCATGTGACTCGTTAGTGTTACAAGGTCTCAGGTGTCAATGGGGAGTAGGTGTGTTAAATTTGGTGTTATCACTCTCACACTCTCCTACTGGTCACTGGAAGTTAAACATGGCACCTCATGGCAAAGAACTCTCTGAGGATCTGAAAAAAAGAATTGTTGCTCTACAAACAGATGCAGCACGGTGGCCAAGACCGTACAGCGGTTTACCCAGACAGGTGCCACTCAGAACAGGCCTCGCCATGGTCGACCAAAGAGGTTGAGTGCACATGCTTAGAATCATATCCAGAGGTTGTCTTTACAAAATAGATGTATGAGTGCTGCCGGCAATGCTGCAGGGGTTAAAGAAGGGGTCAGCCTGTCAGTGCTCAGACCATACACCGCACACTGTATCAAATTGGTCTGCATGGCTGTCATCCCAGAAGGAAGCCTCTTTTAAAGATGACACACAAGAAAGCCTGCAAACAGTTTGTTGAAGAAAAATAGACTAAGAACATGGATTACCGAAACCATGTCCTGTGGTCTGATGAGACCTAAATAAACGTATTTGGTTCAGATTGTGACAAGCGTGTGTTGCGGCAACCAGATGAGGAGCACACAGACTAGTGTGTCTTGCCTATAGTCAAGCATGGCTGTGGGAGTGAGCTGGTTTTGGGCTGCATGAGTGCTGCTGGCTGTGTGAAGCAACAGTTCATTGATGGAACCATGAATGCCAACCTGTACTGTGACATACTGAAGCAGAGAATGATCCCCTCCCTTTGGAAACTGGGTTGCAGGGCAGTATTCCAACATGGTAATGACCCCAAACACACTTGCAAGACGACCACTGCCTTGCTAAAGATACTGAGGGTAAAGGTGCTGGAGTGGCTAAGCAAGTCTCCAGACCTAAACCCTATTGAGCATCTGTAAGACATCTTCAAATGGAAAGTGGAGGAGTGCAAGGTCTCTAACATCCACCAACTCAGTGATGTCCTCATGGAGGTGTGGAAGAGAATTCCAGTAGCAACCTGTGAAGCTCTAGTGAACTTCATGCCCAAGAGAGTTAAGGCAGTACTGGAAAATACTGGTGGCCACACAAAATATTGACACTTTGGGCACAAATTGGCCATTTTCCCTTAGGTGTGTACTCACTTTTGTTGCCAGCGGTTTAGACATTAATGGCCATGTGATTAGTTATTTTGAGAAGCACCAAATTTACACAGTTATACAAGCCATACACTGACTAATTTACATTTTATCAAAGTGTCATATCTCTAGTGTTGTCCCATGAAAAGATAGAATAAAATAATTAAGTATATGTGAGGGGTGTACTCACTTTTGTGAGATACTGTATATATGAAAGGCATTCCAGTGTTGAGAAGAGATGCATGATAAGCTCTGTGGAGATAAGCTGTCTAGAACTGTTCTACTGCAAAATGGCCTCATTATTGTTTCCACTGCTGCAGGGAACTCTGCCTTGCACCTCAAAATTCATCAGTATCATGGACACTATCTGAAATTAGAATAACCAGGAACAGGGTCTTCTCATCATTGCACGGCCCTGGAGAGCATCATACCCAGTGAGTAATTACAAGCCCATTTTTTGTGTCTATCACTCCTATCCTCTCCTGGGCTTGCTGCACCTCTTTATCAGAGTGTTTGCCTGCTGGTATTTTATAAGCATGTAGCATTCATTGACAGATAACACATTCCTCAGGTAACCGTTTACAGAAATCAGTCAGGCTTCAGGTTGCAAAATTACAGAGAAAAGAAACAGAAGAGTCACCAGAGTCCCTGTTCTGCTATCAGACCATTACCATAAAGTCTCTTTCCATCAAGGCCAGCTCCCAATTATATCAAGACACAGCTGCCGATAGAGTCCCCAAGGTGCAGCCATCTGAAGGTTAGTTGTGCAGACCTATTAATTATTCACCCGTATGGCAGGTCCTGAGGGTGTCCCAGTCCATTCCCCTTTAAATCAAACATACACCCCCTGGCAAAAAGCTTTCAGCAGAGAAATTCACCACAAATGTGCCATGGGCAAGTTTCAACCTTTCAGGGAAGGTATAGAAATCAGACTGTCATCTAGTATTACGAGGTTCTAAGGTCTTTTAATTTGACATTATTATTGTGTATGTCCATACTGGGCAGTTCTAGGTTCTTCTGGGGAGACAGCATTGTTCAGTAGAGTCATCCAGAAAGGTATAGTTATAGGTTGTTTGGGGAATACATTAGTACTCAGCTTTTTAATAGAGAATAAGTTACCCTAGTTCTTGGTTCACATGGGTATGCAGTATGATCCTGTGGTGACATGCAGAATGGTATTGTTCTAGTTTCTTCTAAGTGAAAAGTTCTATCCAGTGTTGTCATTTACAGTGGCATAGTTCTGGGTTCCTCTGGGCATAACGCACTATCCAGCATTCATTTAGAATGGTATAGTTCTAGGTTATTCTGGGTATGCACTACTATCCAGCAGTCATTCAGAATGATATAGTTCTCGGTTTTTTGACTAAGCAGTACTTTCTAGTAGTGTCACTAGTGATATAGCCCAGTCTGCATTTTCTACGGATCACATGCGGACGCATTCATTTCAATGGGGCCACAAAAGATGCGGACAGCACCCCCGTCCCACAAGAAAATTGAATGTGTCCAATTCTTGTCTGTTTTGCAGGACATAATGATGCAGAATACACATGGCCGGCATCCGTGTTTTGTGGATCCGCTATTTGCTGACTGCAAAGATGGCTACAGACGTGTGCATGAGGCCTTACTGTGATTCTTTATATTCAGTACTAGATGCATTATCGTAATGGATGCATTCTGGGTGCATTCAGTAAATAACATGACCATCACCATTATTCCCTTCTGATGTGGAGGCAGCTATTCTCAAATGCTTAGGCCCCTTGCAGACGAGCGTGTCCGGATTAGGTCCAGATGCGTTGTGTGAAAAATGCGCGATTTCGCAGGCAAAGTTGTTCAGTTATTATCGCGCAGGTGCAATGCGATTTGATGCATTTTGCACACGCGTGGTAAAAAACGGAATGTATACAAACAACATCTCTTAGCAACCATCAGTGGAAAACGCAGCTCCATTTACTTCGATGGGGCCAGAGTTGCGTGAATATCACAGAATATAGAACATACTGCAATTTTTGAAAACCAATGCACATGTACACAGCCCCATTGAAATGAATGGGTCCAGATTCACTGCGGGCGCAATGCGTTCGCATCACGCATCGCACCCACGCGAAATACTCACATGTGAAAGGGGCCTTACAGTGCCTTGAAAAATATTTATACCCCTTGAACTTTTCCACATTTTTTTCCACATTACACCCACAAACTAAGGGCTCTTTCACACTTGCGTTGTTCCTTTCCGGCATAGAGTTCCGTCGTCGGGGCTCTATGCCGGAAGAATCCTGATCAGGATTATCCCCATGCATTCTGAATGGAGTGAAATCCGTTCAGGATGTCTTCAGTTCAGGACCGGAACGGGACCGGAACGGTTTTTGGCCGAAAATACCGCAGCATGCTGCGCTTTTTGCTCCGGCCAAAAATCCTGAACACTTGCCGCTAAGGCCGGATCCGGAATTAATGCCCATTGAAAGGTATTAATCTGGATCCGGCCTTAAGCTAAATGTTGTTTCGGTGCATTACCGGATCCGATGTTTAGCTCCCGTGGCGCTTCAGATTGACGTCAGGGCGCCCCACGCGCATGGATGACATGATTGCTTGATTGCGTCATTCTGGAGCGCCCCGGGAGCCGCACGGACGGTAAGTATACCGCTCCCCCGCTCCCCACTACTACTATGGCAACCAGGACTTTAATAGCGTCCTGGCTGCCATAGTAAAACTGAACGCATTTTAACCGCTTTAAGTCCGCCCATAGGATATAAACGTCCTATGGGTGGACCTCTATTTCTGAACGGACGTTTCTGAACGTCCTTTCAGAAATAGCAGCTGCACGCTAATCGTGCAGCTGCTGATTGGGTTGCCCGCTGTCAGTGACAGCAGGGCAACCCAGAGAGAAGGCAGGGACAGTGCCCAGGTGTCCCTGCCTTCCGGATCGCTGCAGACACAGCGCTCACCGAGCGCTGTGTCTGCAGAGCAGGAAGCGCTGTGCGCTTCCTGTTCCGGCCCGGCGGTCATGTGACCGTCGGGACCGGAGCTGCAGGAGCTGTGTGAGGTCTTACAGAGACCTCGATCAACCCTGCTCTGAGGCTGTACAGCGCTGTATTGCGCTGTACAGCCTCTCTGGGGGGTGCATTTCTTCTGTAACTGGGGCTACTATGTCAGCCCCAGTTACAGGAGAAATCAATAGTGAAAAAAAAAGAAAAAGTGAAGCAAATGTCCCCCAGAGGTCTTGTATGACCTTATGGGGGACGAAAAGTGTAAAAAAATAAAATAAAAAATAAAGGGTTGAAAAAAAAAAAAAAAAAAAAAAAGTTTCACATGTAAAAATAAAAAGGTCCCCAAGTAAGGAATAAAAAAAAAAATTAAAAATAGAAAAAATAAAATAGACATATTTGGTATTGCCACGTCCGTAAAAACCAGCTCTATAAAAATATCACAAGAGCTAACCCCTCGGGTGAACACCGTAAAAAAAAAACCCAAAAAAACTGTGTCGAAACAAGCAATTTTTGTCACCTTGCATCACAAAAGGTGCAACACCAAGTGATCAAAAACGCGTATGTCCCACAAAATGGTACCAATAAAACAGTCACCTCATCCCGCAAAAAATGAGCCCCTACATAAGAAAATCTCTCAAAAAATAAAAAAACTATAGCTATCAGAACATGGACACATTAAAACATAATTTTTTTGTTTCAAAAATGCTATTATTGTGTAAAACTTTAATAAATGAGAAAAAGTATACATATTAGGTATCGCCACGTCCGTAACAATCTGCTCTATAAAAATGTCACTTGACTGAACCCCTCAGGTGAACGCTGTAAAAATAAATAAATAGAAACTGTGCTAAAACAACCAATTTTTTGGTCACCTTGCCCCATAAAGTGTTATAATGAATGATCAAAAAATCATATGTACCCAAAAATAGTACTAATAAAACTGGCACCTTATCCCCTAATTTCCAAAATGGGGTCACTTCTTGGGAGTTTCTACTGTAAGGGTGCATCAGGGGCTTCAAATGGGACATGGCATCTAAAAACCATGTGGAGTTCCTTTTCTTCTGCGCCCTGCCGTGTGCCCATACAGCAGTTTATGACCACATGTGGGGTGTTTCTGTAAACTGCAGAATCTGGGTAATAAATATTGAGTTTTGTTTGGCTGTTAACCATCGATGTGTTAAAGAAAAAATTGGACTAAAATGGAAAATCTGCCCAAAAAGTGAAATTTAAAATTTTGATCTCCATTTTCCTTTAATTCTTGTGGAACGCATAAAGGGTTAACAAAGTTTGTAAAATCAGTTTTGAGTAACTTGAGGGGTGTAGTTTCTACAATGGGGTCATTTATGGGGGTATCCACTATGTAGGCCCCACAAAGTGACTTCAGACCTGAACTGGTCCTTATAAAGTGGGTTTTGGCAATTTTCTTAAAAATTTGAAGAATTTCTTCTAAACTTCTAACGTCCTAAAAAAATAAAATGACATTTCCAAAATGATGCCAACATAAAGTAGACATATGGGGAATGTTAAGTAATAAATATTTTATGAGGTATCACTTTCTGTTTTAAAAGCAGAGAAATTGAAATTTAGAAAATTGCGAATTTTTCAAATTTTTGGGTAAATTTGGGATGTTTTCATAAATAAAGGTGAAATATTTTGACTCAAATTTATGACTATCATGAAGTACAATGTGTCACGAGAAAACAATCTCTGAATGACTTGGATAAATAAAGGCGTTCCAAAGTTATTACCACATGAAGTGAGATATGTCAGTTTTGCAAAATTAGGCCTGGTCAGGAAGGCCCAGATGGGAAGTGGTTAAAGACGGATCAGTCTTCAAATGGTTTCAGTACACTTGCTGTGTTACGGATCCGGCGGGCACTTCCGGCAAATGGAGTACACAACGGATCCGGACAACGCAAGTGTGAAAGAGCCCTTAAATGTATTTTATTGAGATTTTATGTGACAGACCAACACAAAGTAGCAAGTATATGTAAAGTGAAAATAAAATGATACATGGGTTTCAAAAATGTTAACTAATAACAATCTGGAAAGTGTGGCGTCCATTTGTATTAAGCCCCCCTGAGTCAATACTTTGTAGGACCACGTTTCACCAGCTTTGCACATCTAGTGGCTGAAATTTTCGTCATTCCTTGCAAAACAGCTCAGGCTCAGTCAGATTGGATGGTGAGCATCTGAACAGCAATTTTCAAGTCTTGCCACAGATTCTCTATGGGATTTAGGTCCTGATTATTTTTTAATTTTGTATTTTTTGCCCTATAAGACGCACCGGCCCATAAGACGCACCTAGGTTTTTGGGGAGGAAAATAAGAAAAAATATATTTTTAACCAAAAGGTGTGCTTTTGGTGGGTTTGGAACTAATGGTGGTCTGTGGATGACGGATACTGTTATGGGGGGGATCTGTGGATGACAGACACTGTTACAGGGTGGGATCTGTGGCTGGCACTGTTACAGGGGGGATCTGTGGCTGTCACTGTTACAGGGGGATCTGTGGATGGCACTGTTATATATGTGCCATCCACAGACCCCCCCACCCCATAACAGTGCCATCCACAGACCCCCCCAGCCCATAACAGTGCCATCCACAGACCCCCCCAGCCCATAACAGTGCCATCCACAGACTCCCCAGCCCATAACAGTGCCATCCACAGACTCCCCAGCCCATAACAGTGCCATCCACAGACTCCCCAGCCCATAACAGTGCCACCCACAGACCCCCACCCCTTAACTGTGTCATCCACAGATTCTGTGTGTCACCCCCCCCCCCCCGCCGCAGTATACAAATATAAAATGTATTATTCAATTAAAAGTTATTAAACATGCCCCCCTCACTCCTAATAGTACCGTATATCCTAATTGCTTCTGTATAATGCCGGCAGGCGGGCTGGGCGGCCGGCGCGTCACTCACTTGCCTGTGCCGCCAACTTCATTCATAAAGTAGGCGGCGCAGGCACGTGACATCAGGGAGTTACGCTGCCGCCCGCCCGGCCTGCCTGCCGGCATTATACAGAAGCAATTAGGATATACGGTACTATTAGGAGTGAGTGGGGCATGTTTAATAACTTTTAATTGAATAATACATTTTATATTTGTGTAGCACTGGAGCGGCGGGGCGGGGCTATAGTAAAGTGACTGCACCGCCCCGCCGCAATTGCCGGCCCCCAGCTCCTCCTTCCAGTCCCTCCTCTGCTCGCACATCGATGTTAAACATGTCAGCATTCGCCCCATAAGACGCAGGGGCATTTTCCTCCCATTTGTGGGAAGGAAAAAGTGTGTCTTATGGGGCGAAAAATACGGTATATATAATTTTTATTCCCCCCAAATAACACCCGAGATCAAAATACAATAGAAATATTTCCAGTGTACATCAGATCAAGCATATGTCATACATAATAACATTGAAGAATTATCCCCCTCGCCCTTACCCCATTTCCCTAAAACCTTTGTATCAGCCTCTTGACTAATTCCCACCCCATACTATCCAAAAAGACGTCATATCAGGAAATTTTCCTAGGAAACTTTCAGGAAACTTTTAGTGCCCCCAGTTTATCTTTCAGGTCTTCCAGCAAGTACCACGTTGTTAGTCTGAAGGGACCCATCATTCTAGAGTATTCCGAGCGCTCTATATAATTCAATATGAACTTGCGCCAGGTGGTATATAATTTTTTACCCATCACCTCCGTTCTTTTGAGCGCTTTGAGCCATTCCAGGCGGAATGTATGCCTAAGTTGTTCAATAACCATGGATGCAGATGGGACAGGCGGCTGGAGCCATAGCTTCAATAAACATTGTTTAGCTGTCATCAGCAATTTGTGACTTAACTGGGATATTGACTCCACTGTACATTCACTAACAGTCTGGTCATCTCTATCTATGATAACATGTAAGATTACTAGGGAAGACGTGATATGTATCTGTTTTCCGCCTAAGTTAGACATAACTGAGCTAATGTCTTTCCAGAAGCCCTCTATTTTAGGACAACTCCATAACCCATGAAGTAAGTCTGACTTTGACATGCCACACTTAGGGCAAGCAATCAGTCTATCCGGGTTGCCTTTAGATCTAGGGATATCAAACCCACAAATAGCGTGATGGAGAATTTTTAAATGGGTCTCCCTCCATTGTTCATTAGGTATTGATTTATGTAGAGCCACAATCCCCGAACACAAAGACTTATAGATTTCCCTAATCCCAAGGGTCTCCTCCCACCTCCGAAATACCTTCTTAGGATCTTTCCTCTCCCACCTATCCCTGAGACATTGGTACAATAGTGAAATTGACGGTCTGGTTTTGGTTTTCAAAAATGAGTCAAAATCATTAGGTCTCCATTCCCTAGAGAGATCTTTGGCCTTATTTTTGCCATAAGTTTTCAGTTGCAGATATGGGAGGAAAGTTGAGCCCCTCAAACCCCACTTGTCTTCCAGTTCTGGTAAAGTCGCCCATCTACCTCCTTCATCATGGAAAAGGTCCCCTATCTATTTAATTCCCTTACGTGCCCATTCTCGTATAGTTGCACTGTACCTTCCTGGTTCAAAATTTGGGTTGCACATTATTGGGAGATGCTTAGCTATTCGGTATTGCAAGTGAAACAACTTCTGCAATGTTTTCCAGGTCAAAAGTTTGTCCCTCAGGACCAGCGATCGTTTGATCAGTGGTGGGAGACTAGATACACTGGTATGCAGTAAAGCCACCAGGTATCAATGTCCCACCAACTGAACCTCCAGATTAAGATTGGAATAGTCTGATTTACCCAGTCTAGTATGTATCTGCTGTTACAGGCTAAGTTGTAACCACGGATATCTGGGAAATTAAGCCCTCCCTGGTCCTTTCTTAATTTTAGTTTGTCCAGTGAGATCCTCGGCTTCTTTCCCTGCCGTATGAAATGCAGGAATCTGCTTTCCAGGAGTTTAATATCAGCATGTCTAAGTAATAGCGGAATTGTCTGCAGAGGATACAGGAGCTTGGTTACTCCCATCATCTTAACTAGATGGCAACGACCTACAAAGGAGAGAGGCAAGTTTTGCCATCTGTCCAGATCTGCAATTATTTTGGATATCAGAGGGGGAAAGTTTACCAACTATGGCCTCATCTGACCAGAGCACCTACTTCCACATTTGCTGTGACCCTACATGGCTTGTGGCAAACTGCAAATGGGACTTCTTATGGTTTGCTTTAAAAATGGCTTTCTTCTTTCCACCCTTTCTTAAAGGCCAGAATTGTGGAGTACACGACTAATAGTTGTCCCGTGGACAGATTCTCCCACCTGAGCTGTGGATCTCTGCAGCTCCTCCAGAGTGACCATGTACCTCTTGGACGCTTCTCTAATTATTGCTCTCCTTGCCCGAGTTGTCAGTTTAAGTGGGCGGCCATGTCTTGGTAGGTTTGCAGTTGTGCCATACTCCAATCATTTTCAGAAGATGGATTGAAGAGCGCTCTGTGAGATGTTCAGAGCTTAGGATATTTTTATATCCTAACCCTGCTTTATACTTCTCTACAACTTTATCCCTGACCTGTCTGGTGTGTTCCTTGGTTTTCATGATGCTGTTTCATCACTAATGTTCTCTAACAAACCTCTGTGGCCTTCAGAGAATAGCTGTAGTTATACTGAGAATAAATTACACACAGATGGACTCTATTTACTAATTAGGTGACTTCTGAAGGCAATTGGTCACACTGGAAATTATTTAGGAGTATCAAAGTACAGGCGGCAGAATAGAAATGCACACCACACTTTCCAGTTTTCTATTAATTAAAACTTTGAAAACCATGTATCATTTTCTTTTCACTTTACATACACTTGCTACTATATGTTGGTCTATCACATAAAATTCCAATAAAATACATTTAAGTTTGTGGGTGAAACGTGAAAAAATGTGGAAAAGTTCAAGGGGTATGAATACTTTTTCCCAGCACTGTATATAATTCATACATGGACACCAGGGGACCTTCAAACGAACAGCTGGATTAAAGCATAAGGCCAGTTAAGGCTTTCCATGACACAGCATAACAGTTTAAGGCATTTTAGGCCATTTTACTATAAGATGACCAATTCCTTTAACCCCTTAAGGACTCAGCCCTATTTCACCTTAAGGCCGTTTTTTGCAAATCTGACCAGTGTCACTTTAAGTGCTGATAACTTTAAAACGCTTTGACTTATCCAGGCCATTCTGAGATTGTTTTTCGTCACATATTGTACTTCATGACACTGGTAAAATTAAGTTAAAAAAAATCATTTTTACCCAAAAAAATTGCAAATTTCCAAGTTTCAATTTCTCTACTTCTATAATATAACATAGTAATACCTCCAAAAATAGTTATTACTTTACATTCCCCATATGTCTACTTCATGTTTGGATCATTTTGGGAATTATATTTTATTTTTTGGGGGATGTTACAAGGCTTAGAAGCAAATCTTGAAATGTTTCTAAAATTTTCAAAAACCCAATTTTTAGGGACCAGTTCAGGTCTGAAGTCACTTTGCGAGGCTTACATAATAGAAACCACCCAAAAATGACCCCAGTCTATAAACGACACCCCTCAAGGTATTCAAAACTGATTTTACAAACTTTTAACCCTTTCCACAAGAACTAATGGAAAATACAATTAAAAAATTTCACTTTTTGGGCAGATTTTCCATTTTAATACATTTTTTCCAGTTACAAAAGAAGGGTTAACAGCCAAACCAAACTCAATATTTATGGCCCTGATTCTGTAGTTTATAGAAACACCCCATATGTGGTCGTAAACTGCTGTACGGGCACACGGCAGGGTGCAGAAGGAAAGGAATGCCATACGGTTTTTGGAAGGCAGATTTTGCTGGACTGTTTTCTTTGACACCATGTCCCATTTGAAGCCCCCCAGAGTAGAACCTCCCTAAAAGTGACCCCATCTAAGAAACTACACCCCTCAAGGTATTCAAAACTGATTTTACAAACGTCGTTAACCCTTTAGGTGTTCCACAAGAATTAATGGAAAATAGAGATACAATTTCAAAATTTAACTGTTTGGGCAGATTTTCCATTTTAATAATTTTTTTCCAGTTACAAAGCAAGGGTTAACAGCCATACAAAACTCAATATTTGTGGCCCTGATTCTGAAAACTACAGAAACACCCCATATGTGGTAATAAACCGCTGTACGGGCACACGGCAGGGCGCAGAAGGAAAGGAATCCCATAAGTTGTTTTTTTTTACACCATGTCACCAGTAGAAACTCCAAAAAAGTGGCCCCATTTTAGAAACTACGGGATAGGGTGGTAGTATTGTTGGTACTAGTTTAGGGTACATATGGTTTTTGGTTGCTCTATATTACACTTTTTGTGAAGCAAGGTAACAAGAAATAGCTGTTTTGGCACCGTTTTTATTTTTTGTTATTTACAACATTCATCTGACAGGTTAGATCATGTGATATTTTTATAGACCAGGTTATCACGGATGCGGCGATACCTAATATGTATACTTTTTTTTATTTATGTAAGTTTTACACAATGATTTCTTTTTTGAAGCAAAAAAAAAATCATGTTTTAGTGTTTCCATAGTCTGAGAGCCATAATTTTTTCAGTTTTTGGGCGATTACCTTGGGTAGGGTATGATTTTTGCAGGATGAGATGACGGTTTTATTGGCACTATTTTGGGGTGCGTGTGACTTTTTGATCGCTTGCCATTACACTTTTTGTGATGTAAGGTGACAAAAAATGGTTTATTTAGCACAGTTTTTATTTAACAATTCATGTGATATTTTTATAGAGCCGGTCAATACGGACGTGGCGATACCTAATATGTATACTTTTTTTTATTTATGTAAGTTTTACACAATAACAGCTTTTTTAAAACAAAAAAAATATGTTTTAGTGTCTCCATATTCTGAGCCATATTTTTCTTATTTGTTGGGCGATTGTCTCAGGCTCATTTTTTGCAGGATGAGGTGACGGTTAGATTGGTACTATTTTGGTGGGCAAACTGCCTTTTTGATCGCTTGCTGTTGTACTTTTTGTGTTGTAAGGTGACAAAAAAATGGTTTATGTAGCACAGTTTTTATTTTTTATGGTGTTCATCTGAGTGGTTAGGTTATGTAATATGTTTATAGAGCCGGTCGATACGGATGCGGCGATACCAAATATGTATCTTCCCTACCATTTTTTTAAAACTTTATTTGGGGAAAATTACGTTTTTGTTTATTTTTACTTGAAACTAAATTTTTTGGGGGGAAAACTTTATTTTTTCTACTTTTTTTTCACTTTATTTTTTTGTCCCACTTTGGGACTTGAACTTTTGGGGGTCTAATCCTTTACAATGCATTCCAATACATCTGTATTGGAATGCATTGGCTGTATGAGTAATACTGTGTGTATTACTCATACAGCTTCCGGGGCCTGTGAGATCCAGGGGGCTGGATCTCACAGGCTCTTCACCGGAAGGCAGCGCGATGCCTTCCTTAGACATCGCGCTGCCTTCTATGCCATCGGGTCCCCCCCACAGCCGCATGGGGACCCGATGGCACTGCCGCCCGCCAGATAAGGTAAAAGCCGCAAACTGCAGGTCTGAATTTAAACTTAGGACGTACAGGTATGCCCTAAGTCCTTAAGGGTTTAAAGGGGTTATCCCACAAAAAATATTTTGAAGTTTTCAAACCAAAATTAAATGTATCTGTAGCGCCACCTGACGTTTTTTCTTTTCTTTTTTCTCTGTCCACCTCACTGAGGTGGACGCACATGGTCAGTTTCATCCTTTAACTTCCTCCTGAGTTGTGATAGGGAGAAAGCTGCAGCAGAAATTATATGCTGCCAGAAAGAGGACATGGCTCTGAACTGCAGTCCAAAGGACATGACCCCTGAGCTGCCAGGTTGATATAAATCTAGCAGACCAACTGAAAGAAGGATGAGTAGATCTCTGGTTCCATATGAAGCACAGGGTTGGTTCATTGTTGGAAAGAGATTGTCATGCATTGTATGATGTATGATTATTATTTTTACCGTAATCATGGGATAACCCCTTTAACATAATTCAATTACTCTGCTTTATCAAGGACAAGTCTATAGACATACACAAAGTCCACATATGTAGGAAATGTCCAGATTTATAAGACATGCCCACATACATAAGACAAGTCCCCCCTCATAGGCTCTCTGCCCATTGAATCAGAATTACTGTAACAGTTCCTTGCTTCTTCATCACAATGTCATGGCTTGAAGATTCTAGTGTCCAGCTGGCACATATGTGATCCAGACCATGCATATGCAATCCTGATGGCAGTGAAAAGGTTACATGCCTATTCCGCTGCAGAAAGTTCTGCATTAGAACGTGTGATTGAGCAGAGAAATGCTTGTATGACAATGATTGACCAATTAAGTCTGTCAGCTGCTGTGTGCGACGTCTGAGCTATATTTACCATGAAGAGAAACAAGACATGGAACATTCAGCTCCAGTAAAGATGCACTCTGGTATTTTTTTCTTTGCCTACCAAGTTTAGCATAGGCCATTATTAACCCTTAGGATACCGGAGGATTTTTCATTCCTGTCTGCCTGGAGCCATAACTTTTACTTTTCTGCTCACATATCCACATGAGGGCATTTTTTTTTGCGGGACAAGCTGTACTTTTGTGTTTACACATTAGAGCAGTTAGACTTAAGATCACATGACCAGTTTCCTATAAGGAAAAGCTTTATAATGTATGCATCCATGGAGTGCTTCTTTAAAGGGAACCTGTCACCGGGATTTTGTGTATAGAGCTGAGGACATGGGTTGCAAGATCACCCCTAGCACATCCGCAATACCCAGTCCCCATAGCTCTGTGTGCTTTTATTGTGTCAAAAAATCGATTTGATACATATGCAAATTACCCTGAGATGAGTCCTGTGTGTGAGATGAGTCAGGGACAGGACTCATCTCAGGTTAATTTACATATGTATCAAATCGATTTTTTGACACAATAAAAGCACACAGAGCTAAGGGGACTGGGTATTGCGGACGTGCTAGCGGCCATCTAGCAGCCCATGTCCTCAGCTCTATACACAAAATCCTGGTGACAGGTTCCCTTTAATGACCGCAAATTGTATTTCATTGTTGCCAGAGGTACCAGGAAAGCTCCATGAAACAGTCCTTTCATGTATGCAATTTCCTTTCTGGTTTTGAGATCCGACAGAGAATCTCAAAATTGGAAGAAAACTCTTCAGTTTGATTTAATACAACCGGATGCAGCAGTTCTGTTCCGATGTGGTTGTATTAAATCGAAAGTGAACAAAACAATGTAAGTCAATGGTGCTGGATCAGTTTTTTTCCAGCGCTTATTGACTTAGTGTTAGTGCCAGATCCGTTTTTTTTTTCCTGTCTGAAAAAAACTGATCCAGCACCATTGACTTACATTGTGTCCGCTTTGTTCAGTTTTGTCCCCATAGACCAGGCATGTCCAAACTGCGGCCCTCCAGCTGTTCCAAAACTACAACTCCCAACATGCCTGGATAGCTTACAGCTATTAGAGCATGCTGGGAGTTGTAGTTTTGCAACAGCTGGAGGGCCGCAGTTTGGACATGCCTGCCATAGACAATGAATGGGGACAAAACTGAAGTGTTTTCCTCCGGTTTTGAGATCCTCTGCCAAATCTCAAAACCGCAAATGGTGGCGAATGGGATAGAGAAAGGCGCTCATAGGGTGAGTATGCTCAATAAAAAAAAATCTACTATAAGAGATGGTTTGCTTACCTATTGAGGTTGCACCAACTGGGCGCAACCACAATGAAGGCCAAAAGAAGAGAATTGCAACGGTTGGTGCAGCCTAGATTCGTCCGATCGCCTTCGGCAGGAGCCACCCTGCCACTCGGGTAACGGTAGAAGAGAAGAAACGCTGAACTTTACGGCGAGCGTGTGGACCTTAGGGGGCGCTCTAACACAACCGGTCATAGGCAATATTTAGGTTTCAGCAATTTTCCGTTTTATTCATAGACAACGCGTTTCGGGGTACTGGAAACCCCTTTATCAAGTCTGGCACAGATCAGCAGCGCATGTGCCGCGGCTGAATCCGAATGACACGAGTCATTCGGATTCAGCCGTGGCGCCTGCTCTGCTAATCCGACCCAGACTTGATAAAGGGGTTTCTAGTACCCCGAAACGCGTTGTCTATGAATAAAACGGAAAATTGCTGAAACCTAAATACTGCCTATGACCGGTTGTGTTAGTGCGTCCCCTAAGGTCCACAAGCTCGACGTAAAGTTCAGCGTTTCTTCTAAATCTCAAAACCGGAAAGGAAATTGCATATGTGGAAGTAGCCTAATCCTCTATATACACTGTTTTCTCCTCAGGTTTTATCCATTAATAGGGCAGCTCATGGACATCTCAGCACATGAGCTACTCTCGTAAGCAGGCTCCACAGTGGGGCCTTGTACAGGATGGCATCAATACTCCAGTAAGGTTGATGTTTGTAATAATGTGGGGCATTAATACTGATGGGCTCTGACCCCAGCAGATATAGAGGAAACATTCAAAACGCCAGATATTAGTTGGTATCAGTTATAATCTCAGAAAACAAAATGAGGATATTGAAGTATGAACCATGGCAGAGAAATGTAGAATGGGCAAAGTAGCCAAAACGCCCAAGATGGAATATAAATTGTCAAGATCTGGAGGCTAGTTATCTAGTCGTCGTGTATGAATTAGGCTGAGCTGGATTATATTTTCAAGTTCCAGAAGAAGCCATTTCTGTAGTTTAGAAAAAGTTGTCCTAAGAAATCAGTTTTACGGCTGCGAGATGTGATGAAAAAGAACAATTCAACGCTTCATCTAGAAAGTGCTGAGAATCGCAGCTTTAATCCTGCGCACAAATAATTGTGTTTTCTTCTAATTTCCAGAAACGGTTGTTATTTATCTCCTGGACAGATTTTTGTTTCCCTTTTGCCATAAAATAACAAGACGAGTAAACGAATAATAAAACCGCAGTCTTTGAACTTTGATTTGTACTTGTCGCGGCCTCAGCTGATTGGCACAACAATAATAACGCTATTAAGGCAAATGAATCAGGGGGATATTATGGGCTGAGATACAATTTGTTAAGACCAACATGTCAATTCTTAATGGATGCCGTTACCCTATCAGCATTGGAGCCTTGCAGAAAATGGCTGCAATTTATCTCACGCACAAAAAAAGCCTTTGATAACAATGTAGAAAGTAATTGGTGTTTTTAGAGTCAAAACTAAATGTCCCTCGTGTGGCAAAGCAACTATAAATGGAAGTCTGAAGCAATGAGGACGCCGGTAGCAGAGGTGACCTCCAGCTCACACAGCAGGGACTGGGGCGCCAATCACTGCTCAGGTTCTACTGTCTAAACTGCTTGAAAAACACAAATCCTAGACTCTCATTGGCTACAGGACACTCGCTCTGAGATTTTGGATACTCAACGTTCTTTGTCTCTGTACTGTTCTTATAGACAGTTCAGGCACAAGGTTCCTAGATTCCGGTTTACTCTGTATTGATATTCAATGAACACACTGTGGAATATTACCCGAGAAAAATCAGACCAGTCGAAGCCAAACAAACCATCAGATCGTTATAGCCCAAAAATCCCCAGGACGTCATATAATCAGAGGACTGTATCCATTCATCTAAAGGAAATCCATCCAAGTGCAGACCAGCACTTGCCCATGTTATATTGGACACTACAGTATATAGCATCTCTTCTGCACCAACAAACATGAAAAAAATCTGTGATGAGTGGATGGAGGGCACATTGGGGAAAGAGGTGTTGACCAAGTAGTTGGTTTCTCAGGTAGCCTGAGTGCAATGACAATGTGTCCTCTAACTGGGGCCCAAGGTTCATATCTGACCAAAAGACCTCATACCGATAGATTAATTGGATTCTTATGAAACTGGCCCCAGTATGTGACATGGAAAGATTAGATTGTCAGCACATATGGTCAATTATGAATGGCGGGATACATCCAGGGCATTTACTAAAGTGCTGAAGGGGTTGTCTCACTTCAGTAAGTGGCATTTATCATGTAGAGAAAGTTAATACAAGCCACTTATTAATGTATTGTTATTATCCAATTGACGAGACAATTGAAAATTTGCAAATTATTGCGCAATTATAGCGTGCACCATAATTTGTGACTTAAAGGGGTTGTGTTACTTCAGTAAGTGAAATTTATTATGTAGAGAAAGTTAATATAAGCCACTTACTGATATATTGTTATCCATATAACACAACAGGACAAGGTCCTGCCCTATCTTATATTTATCTTTCAGTGTTCATTCGAAGGCCGCCATCATAGTCTAAAGTTCCCCAACATTGGAGTTCAGGCTCAGTGGTAAAGCACAACATCCCCAGTCAGCAGAGTCGCATTAATTTCACCTACAGTGAAATAAGCTAGAATAAAAAAGCAAGCCTTATAGGAGGTGCATGAGCGGAACCCCAAAGATGGAAGATTTAGAGCAATGATTCACCTCCTTACGTAGTATAGGGAATAGGATCTCCACCTGGCGCCAGTTTTAATAAATGGCCACAATGTTTTAGCCCTTTAGCCTCCGTGCAAGCATCAGTGAAGCTTATAGCAGCTACCGAGCTAATGTCATTATTACACATAAACAAATTGAAATGAAGTGTTCACTGTCCCTCACATGATCCTCATACGGCTCTGCTGTGATATTCTTTCACGACCTGATAAGGGTTTTCCCCAAAATCCAGACAATCAGTTCATGTTATTCTGACTGGGAGGTGACGTGTAAATGAGACTTTTCCTATTAGCATTGTATGTGATGGAACCACAAGTCTTAATAGTTCTGTGCTGGCAGTAGGTCACCACTAATTTCACAGTAGGGTTTGACACGGGCACAAGCTCTGGACAGAAAGGACCAACGTATGGAGTTTCTTCTTACACCCGCACACACAGAAAAATATCTAGAACTTGCTGAATTCACTTTCCCTTGCCCAGCCTGGAATGTTAGCGTTCGCCTGCACCTCGCTTGACGCTTCTTCCAGCCACAAAACTGCAGTAAAGCTGTAATAGGTCTCTGCAGGTTGATTTCAGAAGGATAAAAGTGGCATAAATCTGGCCTTGTGCTGGTGTGCAGCTTAATACAAAGTGTTCTGCTCAGTTCTAGCAAAGACTTCACATACTCAGAACCCCGAAGCCGGCTTCTTCAGGTCCTGGCTCCAAGCCATGTTAATACAAGGGCCAAAGTCACGGCAACATGGATACATTTATTTGGTTTTATGGCCTTCATATTCTCATTCCTAAATTGGAGGCTCTAGGTCCTGGATACGATGCTGATCATCACATACACCAAGCAGTAAGCCAGTACGTATTATATGACTATAGACTTTACCTTTAAGAAACTCCACCCCTACAGAAAATGCTTCACCTGGCGAGGGTAACTGAACTACCTGGATATCTTGTTTTAAGGTTAATGGCAAACCATGATGCAACACAAGTTAACAATAAAGTAAAATGTTCTGCTTTCTTGTCCCACATCTTCTGGGGTTATACATTGCATGGACTTCTAACCCTAATGCAAGCATATCCTCTTGTTACAATGGAAGATTATCAGCTTTATAGCCGAGTCTACCCAGAAGACACAGGGATCACAAGGAAATTTCAATGCAGAGCAATAAGCAGCAGTGTGCAAGTCTAGATCTTGATCTCTAGAAGCTCCAAATGTAAAATCACAGTGATAATCAGTCAGCATAGATTTTTCCCCCTTATGGTTGAATTATGTTTTAGAGGACTTTATTAATTACATTAAATCTGTAATCATCGAACTGGGAATGGTTCAGGTTAGTTTATCTATTACACCGCGCAACAATAATTTTGCTACTGAGAGAAAAACATGTGATTTATACTAAAATGAGAGCGCTGATTCCAAATATGAACTCGGAATTTGCCTCACACGTCTAGATTTTAAGTTACTCAGGCAAAGCCTATTCAGTTATAATATTAATGCACTATATTAGAAATATTCCAATGGACTAGTGTGACACAGTGAGGGGTTGTGTCTGGCAAGGCAGGTATTTTCCACCCAGCATGTGAGGTCAAATACCGGACCGGAGTTTAAGTGCCGGTCCGGGTTTTGGCAGCACCTGGCTGTCGTTAAATAGGCAACTGGGCTCAGCAGAGATGTCTCTGTTTTTGGGATCTGAGGCTTTGTGCTGTGCTGGAGGGCTGAGAGCCGCATGCTGAGGAAACAGGCCCCCTAAAGCCTGCTGTGGACTACTGGAGGCAGAACTGCCAGCAAGGTGACTTGTGTTATATGAACTTTCCATTGTGTTTGAATTAACACCAAGACTGCAAAGTTACGTGCTGTTTTGTGCAATTGCCTCAAGTGTGAATAAACACTGACGTCTTGAGTTAGGAACTTGTATTTTGCCTCTGTACTGCGCCCCCTTATCCTATCTACCAGAGCGAAACCCCACAATTGGTGGAGGATGCGGGCAACAGCAGTGAGGCTGGCGTGAATGATATTTTTGGTTTCTGCATTTTTCAGGCACGGTTGTATGTCGTACATTAAACCAGCTGTATTACAACCAGTGACCCACGACAAAATGGAGGCTGTTGTGAAGGCCCTTATGGAGGCTAATCTGCAGCAGCGAGAGACAAACCTGCAGCAACGCGAGGCTAATAAGCAGCAGGAGACTAACCAGTTGCTGCTACAACACATGATGGCTTTTCAGACAGTAGGACCAACCCAGAGCATCCACGATGCCTGGAAAGCAGTCCGCGCTGCGATTCCTAAGATGACCCCCGCAGACGACATCGAAACCTACCTGTCGATGTACGAGAAAGTGGCCATCAGGGAAAAGCTACCCCTTGACCAGTGGGCTGAGGTCGTTGCTCCATTCCTGGCATCCGATTTCCAGCGGGTGTATTTCGACTTGCCGGACAATCAAGTGGCCGACTACCAAAAAGTAAAGGGTGAGATTTTGGCAAGACTGTGGGTTAATGTGTTGGTCCGGGCCCAGCGAGTACATCAATGGGGGTTTAAGTCAGCTGAGCCTGCGAGGACCCAGTATTATGACTTACTCCACCTCTTGCAAAAGTGGCTACAGCCTGATGTGCAGAGTCCCACAGCTATTCTGGATAGACTATTGGCTGATATGTTCTGGAGGGCTCTGCCATCCCCTCTCCAGCCCTGGATCGGCCAGGTGTCTCCTGGCAACGCCCTAGAAATGGTGGACCTGGGGGAGCACTACGAAGCTACTAAGACTGTTACAAGGGGTTCTTTTGGGAGGGGGGCAGTTAAACCCCGTAAATCTCTATCCCAGACCCGGTCACTTGTACCAACCAAACCCACCGGGGTGTACCCTCTACGGACCTGGCTCCGATAGTCTGCTGGCTGTGTCAGGAGCTGGGAAAAGTAAGAGCTGACTGTCCCTGTCAGGTGGAACCCATGGATACTAACTTTGGCTATCGTCAGTCGCTATATGCCAGGAAGCTGTGTGCAGCAGGTACCCCAAAAACTCTAAACCACCTGTGCCAGGTGGAGGTAGGAGACACTCCAGCGGAGGCTCTGCTGGACTCAGGGAGTCTGGTGTCCCTTGTAAAGGCTCCCCTGGTACGGTCAGCAGAGTATATTGGCCGGAAAGTCGCTGTCATGTGCATTCATGGAGACTTAAAAGGCTATCCCACCGCCCTGGTTTCTCTAACAGGGGCTGGCAGATGGACTCACGAAGTGGCAGTTGGCCCTAATTTACATTACGAACTTATAATAGGGAGAGATTTCCCGGGCTTCCCAGCACTGTGGCCTGCTATGAGAGTGACTTATACCCATGAGACATGGGTAACCCTAGCAGAGTGGCCCAGCTCAGAGGGGAGAACAGAACCCTGGGAACCTGAGACCGAAGGGCCAGCGGTAGGGGTGACCGTCACTTCGGTGGAAGAGGGGGAGACAACCCTGCTAAGTGTGATGGTGGGAGTCGTGGATGACTTGCCACAGAGTCCTGAATTGGCATACCTCAATGTCTCCGGGGATTATTTTGGTACCGCCCAACGTCGGGACCCAACCCTATCCCGCTCCTGGGAAAATGTGTTAATAATAGATGGTGAACCACAACAACCTGGGGCAGAGTCAGTGTTTCCTCATTTTGTGGTACATCAAGATATGTTGTATCAGGTAAACCAACTACGGGGTGAGCCTATTGAACAGTGGTCCCCAAGGCTTATCGCAAGCTTGTGTTAGATCTAGACCACCAACACGTTCTCGGGGGTCACCTGGGGCTGCAGAAAACTCAGGATCGTATTCTACTGTGGTTTTACTGGCCAAGCATATTCAAAGAAGTGGAAGAGTTTTGTAAGTCTTGCCCAACCTGCCAGATAACTAGCCCCCAGCCACATTTCTGTAGTCCCCTAGTACCTCTCCGGATAATCGAAGAACCGTTTGACCGAATAGCTATGGACCTCATAGGCCCAGTGCCGAAGTCCGCCAGAGGGCATCAACACATCTTAGTCATTCTAGACTACGCCACTCGGTACCCGGAGCCTATGCCACTGTGACATACCTCAGCCAAACTCATAGCTAAGCAGTTAATGGAGATGTTTTCCCAAGTAGGTCTACCTAAAGTGGTTCTGACCAACCAAGGGACCCCTTTTATGTCAAAGGTTATGAGAGAACTCTGTTTACCATCCGCAAACGGACAGTCTGGTAGAACGGCTTAACCAAACTGTAATTATGTTGAAAAAGGTAGTGTCTAAAGATGAGAAGGACTGGGACCTCTTTCTGCCCTATCTCATGTTCGCAGTGCGAGAGGTAACCCAGGCTTCTACTGGGTTATCGCCCTTCGAACTGCTATATGGCAGACAACCTCACGGTCTTTTGGACGTGGCCAAAGAGGCATGGGAACAACAAGCTACGCCACATAAAAATGTCATTGAGAACGTTACCCAGATGCAAGATCGGATAGAGACAGTGTTGCCTCTAGTTAGAGAGCATATGGAGGCAGCTCAGCGAGCCCAGAGTCGAGTCTATAATCGGCAGGCTCGGGTCCAGATCTTTAACCCAGGTGATCGTGATCAGGTTTTGGTTATGGTGCCGACCATGGACAATAAGTTCCTGGTTAGGTGGCAGGAGCCCTACAAGGTACCCGAGAAAATTGGAGATGTATACTACAAGGTACACCAGCCAGGGCAGCGAAAGCCAGAGCAGGTTTACCATGTGAATTTACTCAAATCGTGGAAAGATAGGGAAACCTGTACAGGGTTTTCTAGGAGAAGAGGTCTGATGCAAGAGAGGCGGCTGCCACAGTAATAATTGCTGACAGCCTCTTCTCTAAACAAACTCAGGAGGCCAGGGAGTTCGTTAGTCGGAACACAGATGTGTTCTCGGACCTCCCTGGACGCACTGCCACAATCCAGCATGACATTGTTACTGAACCTCAGGCAAAAGTCCCATACTGGGTGCCCGAGACTTGGCAACAAGCTGTATCGAAAGATGTGCAGCTAATGTTGCAGCTAGACGTCATTGAGGAGTCAAAAAGTGAGTGGGCCAGTCCTATAGTATTGATACCCAAACCGGACGGGACGTTGCGGTATTGTAACGAATTTTGAAAACTTAACGAGGTTTCCAAATTCGATGCGTATCCCATGCCCCAGGTGGATGAGCTCATCGAGAGCTGTATCAATATAAGGTCTTACCCTTTGGTCTGCATGGCGCCCCCGTCACTTTTCAGTGACTAATGGACATTGTGCTTCGTCTACATCGTCGGTACGCTTCGGCTTACCTGGGCGATATTGTCATCCACAGTACTGACTGGGAAAGTCACCTACTCAAAGAGGAGGCTGTGGTGGACACTCTTCAGAAAGCTGGCCTAACCGCTAACCCAAAAAAATGTGCGATAGGGTTAGTACCTGGGGTATGTCATCAAACCGCAAGTGAACAAAATAGAGGCGATATGGAATTGGCCCCGATCTGTCACCACTAGGCAAATAAAGTAATTCCTGGGAATAGTGGGCTATTACACGAGGTTTGTTCCCTACTTTCTACTCTAGCCGCGCCCTTGACATGGCTCTTGAAGGGACGAAAATCTGTGATGATTCGCTGGGATGATCGGGCGGAAGAGGCTTTTGTTGCTTTGAAGTTAGCCCTGTGTGGGTCACCGGTTTTGGGAATTCGTGGTACATACGGATGCATCCGAAGTAGGCCACAGTGCTGTACTATCTCAGGAAACCAACAGTGAGGAGCATCCCATTGTCTTCCTAAGCCGCAAGATCACCCCAGCCGAAACCAGGTAAAGTATAGTGGAGAGAGAGTGCCTGGCTAAAAGTTCCGCCTGGTGACTGACCAGTACCCTCTCAAGTGGATGAGCTAGGCCAAAGACAGGAATGCCCGGGTCACCAGACGGTTATTGTCTCTTCAGTACTTTAAGTTCTTGGTACAACACAGAGCAGGCTGGTTGGAGGAAAAAGCGGATGCCCTGTCCCGAGTGCATTGTCTCATGTGTGTCCACCCCCTCAGGGTTGAACAAAGGGGGGAGGGGGTAGGTGGCGTGCTGTTTTGTGCAATTGCCTCAAGTGTGAATAAACACTGACGTTTTAAGTTAAGAACTTGTATTTTGCCTCTGTACTGCGCCCTATCTACCAGAGCGAAACCCCACAGCAGTAAGTATTTAAGGCAAGCTGGACAGATTTTGATAAAGTGATCTGTTCTAGTGCTATCAGTTTTGAAACTTAAGATGGATAAACGAAAAATGTGTTAACGATCCAGACAATTTCTGCTACATATGTGGCAAATACACTACTTATGATCAGACAAAGCGAGTGCGTCTTGCTTACATGTATTACTTTGACTGTAAAATTGGAGATAAAGATAAAAGCTGGGCACCTCATGTTTGTTGCACTGTGTGTTACTCTGGGCTAACGCAGTGGTTCTGAGTATGCTCTTAAACTAGTACCTCACGATGTAGAAAATACAGTGCCTGGCCCTTCCACAGCAGGAACAGCAATTGAAACAGACGGTTCTGATCCTGAGATGATGTTGATTGTCACAATGTATTTCCTGGTCCAGAACAACTGGAGGGTTAGCTGCATTTGCTGAGCCAATCAGATTTAGATGATCTGGTAAGAGAAATGTCATTATCTAAAGAAAAGTCAGAACTGCTAGCTTCTAGACTTCAGGAATGGAATTTGCTACAACGAGGAACCTCAACTTCACACTTTCGTCCTTGACACACCAAGTTAGCTGCATACTATGCAATGGAAAGCGATGTCTGTTTCTGTACTGATGTAAATGGTCTTATGATGGCGTAGTTAGATGGTACACATGTTCTCGATGAATGGAGGCTATTCATAGACTCTAGCAAAACAAGTTTGAAAGCTGTCTTGTTGCACAATGCTAAACTAAAAACCATCTGTTCCATTGGCTCATGCGGTTGGAATGAAAGAGACCCATGCTTCTATGGAGTTAATTTTGAAAATGATCAAATATTTGTGCTGACCTGAAAGTGGTAGCACTGATACTTGGCCTACAGTTAGAGTACACAAAGCATATGTGTTTCTTGTGCCTATGGAACAGTCGTGATGAGAATAATCATTACAAAATGAGACAGTGGCCTCTCAGAGTCTAGCACACAGTTAGTCAGTACAATGTACAATACAAATCACTAGTCGGCCCACTTCAAGTTTATCTTCCACCACGTCACATTAAACGTGGTTTAATGAAACATTTTGTAATTGCCCTTGATCGTGATGGAAATGGCTTCCAGTATTTGAAGGAGACATTTAGCACACTGAAAACTGATGCTAAAATAAAGGCCGGAATTTTCATTGGCCCCAAATTCAACAAAGCAATGCATGATGACGCATTCAGAACAAAACTCAACCCTCTGGAACTTGCAGCTTGGGATGCATTTGTGCTAGTAGTGCAGAACTTTCTTGGGAACAGACAAGCTGTAAACTATGCTGAATTAGTAGACAACATGCTTACAGCATATGAACAACTTGGCTTCCAAATTCCTTACATCCCTATCTTGACTTACGTGTCACCCAATTTGGGACACGTAAGTGACGAACTTGGAGAGCAGTTCCATAAAGATATTTCTGCAATGGAGAACAGGTATCAAGACAGCTGGAATCCCAACATGATGGGGAACTGCTGGTTTTTGCAACTGGAAAATATGACCGTTCACAAAAGCAAAAGCAGATGCCTGAAGCACTTTTAACAGTACTGGGCCTTGCTCAAGTAAGACTTTTAAAATGAAAAACAAGGCTTTTTGAAATTTTGTTATTCCATTACATTTTCATACACTGTTTACTACGCAAACTTTGATGTAGATCAGGTAATTGTTGGAGTAAAACTCGTTTTGGTCAAAATTATTCAATGCTTTCCAAATGCTTCATTCATTTAGCAAAATTTCGTGACGTGTTACAACAATTCTGACTTCGGATTTGTAATCTGCACACTCGATTTAGTATAGGACTAATGTTTTTTGCCCTGTAGCAGACGAAAAGTTTTTTTTTTGTTGCGTGGTGTTATGGGTTATGAGTAAGAACTGCTAAGTTCGAAACATGTTAATCGGGCGGTGGAGGGAGTTGATGTCTGTATAGCTGTATTTTAACCGAAGACAAATAAAGATAACGCCAACATATACAACCCTGGATGCTGGAACTTCTTTTCTGTGTTTGCACCAAGGACTTGTCCGGTCTGCTCCGCGCAGTGGGATCATATGATGAGCTGGAATGTAATCTGTTTATTGACTTTATATCTGTTTGTGTTGCTTTTTAGTGGCACCACTGGATGTACCCTTTTTGTACCCTACATAAGGAAGGCTTTTCTGCAAGAATAACTTTTCTTTAAGTAATACAATCCCCAGGGTTTTCACTTGTTGATTTATAGTATTATGCTCCTCCCTCTTGGCATATATAGTAAGTTATGATTAGTGTTGAGCGAACTTGTGTTTTAAGTTCGGGTTATCGAAGAATCGCGTTATTGATTCCGCTACCACGGACCATAACGGAATTTAGAATCCATAATCCGATTCTTCGATTACCAGAACCCGAACTTTAGACGCCGAATTTAAAACACAAGTTTGCTCAGCACAAGTTATGATATACAGGTGTACTTGTTAAGCATACCCCCCCCCCCCCCTTTTTAGTGTGATAAAGTGTTACCATTCTCTAATTTTGATGAGGCTAATATTATCTAGGTGTCATATACCATGTCTCTAGTATAATATGCCTCCTATATTAATTATAAGATTATTATTAATTATAAATATACCCCTTTTTATATGGTATATTATCTTATATGGTTCTATGTAATATCACTGGTGCATTCCAGGTTGGAACACAAGGGATATATGACCATTTGAGGTATGTGTTTCAATGTGGAACACATCTAGTTCTTGGGTGGAAGTGACGTCTCCGCTGCGCCCGATTCATCTATGCGAGCCTATACTTTATACTTTAGCATATTAGTTTTTTGTTGATATGGCTTTTCTATTGTGGGGCTAGGGATAGGACATAAAAATAATTTTGATACACCTCTTAGGCAACATTCAGCGCCTGGAACTGGTAGCCAACCAATATGCATGACCAGAAGTGACGTCACAGATACATGGACTCAGGATGGAACACGTGAAACTCTCTTCACAGCAGCCCAATGAGATTACAGAAGTGGCGCGCATTTCAGGCTGGACACTTTATGGCAGAACACATGTGAGCTCTATGGGCATAAATAACAGCTACGGTGAGTACATGTGTGTGCTTCTCTTATCAGGATGTCGTCTTCTTGTCTTCAATAATTATCCTCAATACTTTGGTCCCCTGAAGAACTATCTATCTTAACTGGGAAAATGCGCTGGCTGGGACTTTTACAAAGATATCAGAGAATTATTAGGACCATACAGGTGACTTTAGCCACTGAGAAGTAGGGTCGCCCCTTTTGAGGCGGGTGCTCTGCTTGTAGGCATGGGTAGATGCAGGGGCATATTAGGGAAAAGTACGAGTAGAGTCCCAAGTTCAGAGTGGCTTCTACTGTTTTTTGAACCCTTAAGTTGGATTTAGATGGCCCGATTCTCCCCAACAATCTGCCCGTCTGAGGCTACTTTCACACTGGTGTTTCTGGGTCCGCTTGTGAGATCCGTTTCAGGGCTTTCACAAGCGGCCCAAAACGGATCAGTTTAGCCCCAATGCATTCTGAATGGATAAGGATCCGTTCAGAATGCATCAGTTTGGCTCCGTTCCGCCCCATTCCGCTCTGGAGGCGGACAGCAAAATGCTGCTTGCAGCGTTTTGGTGTCTGCCTGACGATGCAGAGCCAAACGGATCTGTCCTGGCTTACAATGTAAGTCAATGGGGACAGATCCGTTTTCACTGACACAATATGGTGCAATTGAAAACGGATCCGTCCCCAATTGACTTTCAATGGTGTTCAGTACGGATCCGTTTTGACTTTGTTCATGATAATGCAAACAGATCCTTTCTGAACGGATACAAGTGTTTGCATTATCAGTGAGGATCCGTCTGTGCAGATACAAGACGGATCCGCACCAAACGCATATGTGAAAGTAGAATAAAAGTGTCGCAAAGCGCTCGTTCATCAGGTAGTCCTGTCGTTAGTGCAGGCACACCAATTATTGTTTCGGGGCAGTAGATTGTGCTGTCTAAACAGAGATCTGCTGCCCAGAAACAAAGCAGCTGTATGAGGACTGCGAAGGAGAATCTTCTTCACTGAACGAGCAGCAAACTGTCGGGAAGGAACGCTTCTTTCCAGACAATCGCCTGCTTCTCAGCCAGCGTAAAACCGCCTTTAGGGCTGTATTACATCAACAGATTATCAGACAGATTTTCTGATCAATCATTGGTCAGATGTCCGTTTACACACACCGATCTTTTGTTAAACACACCAACTATTGGACTGATTGGACAGAAATTGGTCAGATAATCTATTGGTGTAATACAGCCCTTATCAGCATAAAAACCGTGAGTAGGACAGGCCACTTGACTCATTGAACAGGGCGGTCACATCTATGTTCTGATTATTTTTTGCCTGCTCTAATATACTGCCTTTACTGAGTGTTTTTTCCTGAATATCATTTTATTATCATCTTTACAGTTTATTACTTTAATTCGGACTTTGGAAAGTATAGACTGTTTTAGAACTAAGACTTATTTCGGGGCTTTCTTGTATTGCATACTTATGTGATTTTGTTTATCTTGTTTCAGGGGACCTATTATAAGCTAAGTTTTATATAGGTTCTTCTCAGGCAGGGATTTGAATAATAGCATCCTAACATTAAAGCACCCTAAGCTCCTGTGCCCCCTCCCTACCTAAATCCCTAAATCTATGCTGAATTCTTATCCATCTGTGCCCAGCTCTCAGCTCAGTATGCAAATCCCATAACACGTTTCCTATTAACTACTGTATCTCAATGGGGATGCCATACTTGTAATTACACGTGCCCACCACTGCAATTGCTGCGGCGAGCAGGTAAACAGAGCAGAGACGGCAGCGCTGCTTTCTCTTCAAACAGCTGATAGGTGGGGATGCCAGGAGTCGGAACCCTAGCGATCTGAGGATAGGTCATCAATATGAATAAAGCAGACAACCCCTTTAAATGTTGATCTTGACAAAAAAAATAAAAAAAGTACATCCCATTCAATTGGGGCTGGGTAAGTCATTGAAGAGCCTCTGTCAGCACGATCAATGCTATTAAACCAGACATTCGTATTCATATGCAAATGTAGTATCAGGAAACTGGGCTGAATCCTCGGATCACTGCTTTTGTAACACCCCTGTGCTCTGAACACCCCCCTCCCCTTGATTGACAGGGCTAGACATCAGAACTGAGGGCAGAGCTGTATGTACATATCATATACACTCCTCATTATAACCATACCATATTGAGAAGAGATGTTTTCTATGCTTAGAAAGCTAATACATATTACTTGCTTATTCACAGGAACAGTATAGGATTATAAGAAACCAGTAATATGTATTAGCCTGTAGATAAAACCATTCTCTATAATGGCAAGGCTATAGCCTGGAAGAAAGTGGTCAGTCTTACATGTAGAGATTTCAGGTTTCAAGATAGAGAAAAAAAAAAAAACAACAGAAGAAAAACATCTAGAATTCTAATTTTACCAATTATAAGGGCTATAGCCTTTCTATATTGAGAATAGTGTTTTTTTTTAGCTTAGAATCCTAAAACATATTTCTGATTTATTCACAGGTAATGCAACATGGTAAAGATGTCACAATGGCCAGCAAAACAGAAAGTCCTTTGCCTGAACACTAACCTGTGGAAGCTGGGTACTAGGCAACATAGCCAGCTCATGGTGGCCACTATCTGGCCATCACTTGCCTAGATGCCATGTTCTACCCTAATGTATTTAAGAAGGATTCTAGGATCAGGTCTCTGCACTTCATACAAATCCCAGTTCAGATTCTCCCACATGTCACCATCTGTAATTACCTTCCATTGATGAAAGTGTAAATCCATGTGTGAGGATGGAAGAACAAAGGTGCGTATGCTGCATTCCTCTCAGTCTCACAGCAGCCTTGATGAAAGGTTTTGTATGTTCCTGGCAATTCCCAATTCTTTACACTAAATCCCTGAGGGTAGTGAGACAGGTATAAAGCACTCAGCAATGTGAGGACACATAAGGAGGGGATGTGGCTGTCATATTTACTAGAGAAACTTCAAAGTCACAAGTTTTGAAGATTCTCATCCTCTTCACAACATATTGAGGCTTAGGCTACTTTCACACTGGCGTTTTGGCTTTCCGTTTGTGAGATCCGTTCAGGGCGGTCGAAAATGGATCAGTTTTGCCCTAATGCCTTCTGAATGGAAAATGATCTGCTCAGAATGCATTAGTTTGCCTCTGTTCCGTCTCCATTATGCTTTGGAGGCAGACACCAAAAAACACTATTCTGTCCATCTGATGAAACTGAGCCAAACAGATCCATCCTGACACACAATGTAAGTCAATGGGGACGGATCCGTTTTCTATAACACAATCTGGCACAATAGAAAACGGATCCGTCCTCCATTGACTTTCAATGTTGGTCAAGACGGAGCCGTCTTGGCTATGTTAAAGATAATACAAACTGATCCGTTCTGAACGGATACAGACGGTTGTATTATCTGAACGGATCCGTCTGTGCAGATCCATCACGGATTCGCACCAAACGCGAGTGTGAAAGCAGCCTTAGTCTTTGTGTAAAGATACTGTGGGTCTGAAGTGGTCTGTCTAATGATTAGAAGCAAAGATGGATGTAACAAGGTTACATGAAAGCTTGAAAAGTGCTGGGAAAGTGTGGAAGATTAAAGACTGGTAACTGAACCCCAAAAATGGTACAAGATCTCATCACTAGCTCCTACATAAATGTCAGTTACACTCGGCTCAATCCACTAGCAGAATTGTCCCTGCCGGGAACGGATGACACCTTCCAGAACTTCAAGCCTTTGATTCCCACATAAAGGAAGCATCTCAGACCTTCATGTAGTCTATGTATTTTAGAGAACTGGTCAGCTTTAGTACCTCCAACCACAATTACAATACCCATACCGATTCAATGGTGTCACAGTCTGAAGTATAATAGTGTAACCAACTGATAGTACTGCTCACATATCACAAAATAGGAAATAAGGAAAATACCATAAGTGCACACAATACAAAGTCACTGTGACTGAGCCCAAGCCTCTCCACTCACAGCACAAGGCCCAAGAGCAAACAGACAACATAAAAACCACCTTCAGGTTGAGTGTACAGTCGTGGCCAAAAGTTTAGAATTACATAAATATTGGAAATTGGAAAAAGTTCTTGCTTAAGTTTTTATAATAGCTATTTGCATATACTCCAGAATGTTATGAAGAGTGATCAGATGAATTGCATAGTCCTTCTTTGCCATGAAAATTTACTTAATCCCAAAAAAAAACTTTCCACTGCATTTCATTGCTGTCATTAAAGGACCTGCTGAGATCATTTCAGTAATCGTCTTGTTAACTCAGGTGAGAATGTTGACGAGCACAAGGCTGGAGATCATTATGTCAGGCTGATTGGGTTAAAATGGCAGACTTGACCTGTTAAAAGGAGGGTGATGCTTGAAATCATTGTTCTTCCATTGTTAACCATGGTGACCTGCAAAGAAACGCGTGCAGCCATTAATGCGTTGCATAAAAATGGCTTCACAGGCAAGGATATTGTGGCTACTAAGATTGCACCTCAATCAACAATTTATAGGATCATCAAGAACTTCAAGGAAAGAGGTTCAATTCTTGTTAAGAAGGCTTCAGGGCGTCCAAGAAAGTCCAGCAAGTGCCAGGATCGTCTCCTAAAGAGGATTCAGCTGCGGGATCGGAGTGCCACCATCAGGAATGGCAGCAGGCAGGTGTGAGCGCATCTGCACGCACAGTGAGGCGAAGACTTTTGGAAGATGGCCTGGTGTCAAGAAGGGCAGCAAAGAAGCCACTTCTCTCCCAAAAAACCCATCAGGGACAGATTGATCTTCTGCAGAAAATATGGTGAACGGACTGCTGAGGACTGGGGCAAAGTCATATTCTCCGATGAAGCCTCTTTCCGATTGTTTGGGGCATCAGGAAAAAGGCTTGTACGGAGAAGAAAAAGTGAGCGCTACCATCAGTCCTGTGTCATGCCAACAGTAAAGCATCCTGAGACCATTCATGTGTGGGGTTGCTTCTCATCCAAGGGAGTGGTCTCACTCACAATTTTGCCCCAAAACACAGCCATGAATTAAGAATGGTACCAAAACACCCTCCAACAGTAACTTCTTCCAACAATCCAACAACAGTTTGGTGAAGAACAATGCATTTTCCAGCACGATGGAGCACCGTGCCATGAGGCAAAAGTGATAACTAAGTGGCTCGGGGACCAAAACGTTGACATTTTGGGTCCATAGCCTGGAAACTCCCCATATCTTAATCCCATTGAGAACTTGTGGCCAATCCTCAAGAGGCGGGTGGACAAACAAAAACCCACTAATTCTGACAAACTCCAAGAAGTGATTATGAAAGAATGGGTTGCTATCAGTCAGGAATTGGCCCAGAAGTTGATTGAGAGCATGCCCAGTCGAATTGCAGAGGTCCTGAAAAAGAAGGGCCAACACTGCAAATACTGACTCTTTGCATAAATGTCATGTAATTGTCGATAAAAGCCTTTGAAACGTATGAAGTGCGTGTAAATATATTTCACTACATCACAGAAACAACTGAAACAAAGATCTCAAAGCAGTTTAGCAGCAAACTTTGTGAAAACTAATATTTGTGTCATTCTCAAAACTTTTGGCCACAACTGTAGTTCCATTCCAGTCGACTGACCCATATTGTCTCTGACTACAGCCCCTACAACTGCCATGGAAAAGCATCAATCTTCCTATGATCAGTTAACAATATTTACAGTGAAATCTTAATTTCTTAGTTTTTAGTACAAATATGAGAAGGAGTTTTTGTTTTAATTAAAATCTTCTGGGGTAATTATAGGTTTTCCGCTCAATGCTTTTTCATTTTCCTGGCATAATCAGACAAATAAAACTGAAATGTCAACAGCCTTTCCACATTTATAGCACGTGATCGAAAACAATTAGATGGGAAAAAGAATTCATAGTTGTACGTGAAGAGCATTATACCAGCAGCCATGTAAACTCTTTAATGGATTTACCCAAACCAACTGCAGAGTGGTCAACATGGAGGTACAAAGAAGTCATGACTAGGGTATTCTATAGTTGTCAGGATTACCTCCACTTGTACTCCAAATCTACCTCTCCCCAACTCCTACCCCACCAAATAAAAACACACGGACACGCTGCTGCAATATATAGGCCACAACAGGGCAGCTTCTTTATTAACAAACAGGTATAAACATCCAACTAATTAACATTAAAATTCCATAAATATAACTTCTTGAGAAGTGCAATTAAACATGGAGTTCTTGAAAAGCCCTACTCTGTAATACTGAAAAATGTGATCCCCTGTCGTATGGCATCGACTCGGTGTTGACAAATATGTCATCGAACCACAACATCTTGGTTCTACAAAACCTGTTTTTCAGGACCTCTTCCCATCGGGGACCACCACCAAAAACTTCTACCATGAAAAATTTCCGATATCTGTTATTGACTCCAACCCCTTCAGTCAGTACCATCTAAGACCTCCTCATGCCAGCTGTCACAAATGTGATCCACAGTCGCACCGCACCGACTCGACTCGGTGTTGACAAATATGTCAGGGTACCAGAACCACCTGTTTTCCGTGACGGCTTACCACTGGGGACCACCAGAAAAACCTACTTCCATGACAGCGATACCTTTTACCGACTCCAACCCACCAGTAAGTACCTTCCAAAAACTCTTTACTGCTTGCTGCTGTGACAGTTATGGAGAAGTGGCTCACCCTCACAGCACACACCAGCATATTAAATTTAAAGGGAATCTGTCACCCTGGCTTTGGACCATTATCTACAGTAGTACGACTGTAAATATGGAGTCCAGATCACAAATTTTTATTTTCCTAATGCCCCCCATTTTTCTGCTTTCAGCACTCAGAGGTCAGTTGAAGCACTATGTCAAGACTTCCGTGCATGTGCACATAAGTCCTCCCTCTCCATTAAGTTAGCACAGCACAGCATGGCAGTCAGTGCAGCTTTGAGAGCTGACAGCAGGAAGGGGTGGGGGGGGGCAGTAGGAAAAAAATAATAATAATCTGTACTCCTTATCTGCAGTACTACACATGTAGTCCAAAATCTGTGGGACGTTAAGTCCCCTCCCTCAAAAGAGTTAGTATAGAGTTAGACAAAATGACCACATTTATCGTTCAGCTTGAGCCGCTGTGATAAATCTGGTGCAAGTCTAGATAAACCGTCTAAGCTTCTGCCATCTATAGGATTAGTAAATCTGGGCCATTTTGTCCATACTTTGTTTAAAAATTCTAACTCTCAATATCATTATCTTATAAATGCTGATATAAATTGTGAAGGCCAGACATTCCTCAGATCTATTGTTTTTTCCACTGCTTTAAAGGACCTTTCACATAGGCAGGTTCCCTGCTTGTAATGAACGAGGTTCGAAATGATAGCCTGTCAATCGGCACTCATTTAAAAGGATTATCTGGAGCTAACAACCCCTGGGTTCCTACTCGTAACCTGTTGTAATGTGTAGTTCAAGTGATGTGACTTCTGAGGCCTGTGACTGGCTGCAGCAGTCATGAGAACAGACCACTTCTTGGTCTGAAGGGACCAGAAGCAGTTGGGAACGGCTGAGCAGCAGAACCGCAGACAGTTTTTTATGTTAAGTGTCCCAAGTTAAGACCCCAGGGGTTGTCGACTCCAAGGCCAGACATCATCCCTATTCAGTTTCCATATGACGGAAGTATATACCCTGTTGACACGAGGGCGGGCGACAAACAATGATTTCTGCGCCTGCATAAAAGATGTGATAACCTATATTCGCTATAAAACGTAATGCTCCTGTCCTAGACCATATAGAACATCTGCAGTGATGTCCTTATAGAGGGATGGAAACCCTGCAGTTTTATCTTTGGGACTGTAAGAGACTTCCTCGTATATGTCACCTATGACAGCTCTGAATGATCGAATCGTACTTGCTGGTTGCACTGCAGATTGACATTGAGTGATGTTAGGAAGACCACATTCACCATTTTGACACCCCTGACCATCACCGCGATATTATTACCCCGGCTCTTTTGCAATTTGAGATTCGTATGTAAAACAAACTCTAACCGCTTTCTACAGTCCACTTCCGAACAACACACTATACAACAAGATACTATAATGCAGGGTACTGCAGCACTGAGGAAATGTAATTCTGTAATTGCCATCACTAAGCATGATAGGTGCTTCCACTGAAATATTAATGAACAGCCTAATAAAAGAGAAGAGGGAAATAAACACAATAAGCATCAGTCGTAACAATGTTAGTGAAGCAAACATTGTTACAGAAATGCATTCTGCAGGTCCTACGTCGTACAGGATACGGACGAATAACTTGTTTCAAAAAGGATTTACGTAAAAGGTCTGTGCTTGAGATATGTGTGAACTATGGCCAAGATTTAATAGTCCTATAAATGGGGTCCCTTTAGACCGGCTGTCTAGGTCTGTACCAAATGGATGATAAGTGTCCTACAGGGATAGCCACTATTCTCTGACTAAAAGGGGGTCATTTTTCAAGACTGGCGTTTTAGATTCCCCTATAGTTGGCGGTGGATCCGCTGGAGTTATGTAGAGGCGCCACTGCGGATCCACCATAGCTGTCTTACATTTATACAATTTTCCACGCCTAAACCAGGTAAAGAAAATGGTATATAAGACCCATCCGCTACCGGCCCATCCACTTTCCCGCCAGCGGGGAAAGACGCAGATTGTGGCGCAATGGACCTTTGTGTCGCAATGTGAGCCAGAAATACTCCTAATATAGGCATATTTCTGGTTAGTAAATGACCCTTTATATCCCTTTCATGCACAAGTCAGAAAAGATTAGAAACCCTGGCTCCACCATATTGTGCTCATTTCCACCAGGTTTTAGATAGATTTTAGGCACAGACACTTTAGTAAATCTGGGCCTCTGTGTTCAAAGCCTCTGGAAGGTAAGAAGAATGTTTCAATCCACTGACAACAATCAGAGATGAATACTGATCCAGTATTATGATGATTAAGCTTTTCTTTAATCTACTGGGGATCATTTATAAAATGAGCAGGCCAGAAACAAAATTGCATTTTGTGCATAAAAGTGCAACATTTTCGGTTTAGATTTTTTTCTTGACACTCACTTTAAAAATGGCTGGAGTTTAGCGAAAGTAAAAAAAAAGGCAAGTGTGCATGCTTAGAGTTGTAGTTTCACAGCAGCTGGAGTGCTCATGGTTGCTGATCCCTGCCATAGACTATAATGGGATCCATCTGCTTTCCGGTGACATGCCAGCTTTTGACAGGACAAAAATCATTGCATTCAGCAGGTTTTTTTACAGCCGAAAGATGGCGCTCGTGCTGGAAAGTGCTATTACAGTCTATGGCAGGGATCAGCAACCATGAGCACTCCAGCTGCTGTGAAACTACAACTCTAAGCATGCACACTTGCCTTTTTTTGTAACTCTCATAGAAGTGAAAGGAGTTTATGGTGTACACTTTAGTAAACGTGTTGGACTGTGGTGACCCTGCCCACTTTCGCTAAACTCCAGCCATTTATAAAGTGAGTGTCAAGAAAAAATATAGTCTATGGGGTTCAGCAGTGAGTGGCATTATATGGATCTGGAGAACTCAGGCAGGCTGTTCTCTGCCGAGACAACCTGCCAGATCCGGGTTGCCGCAGATGTGAACATACCCTTAGGGTTCATTCACACGTCTGCAAATGGGTCTGCATCCGTGCCGCAATATCAGGAATGGGTGCTGACCCATACATTCTCTATGGGGCCGGAAGAGATGCGGAGAGCACATTATGTGCTCTCTGCATCCGCATTTCCGGAGCGCGGCCCCAGACTCCCGGGCCGCAGATCCGCAATTGCGGACAAGAATAGGCAGTTCTATGGGGGGTGCCAGCCGGGTGTACTGCGGAGCCGCAATACACTACGGACGTGTGAATGGACCCTTATGCAGAGAAACCACCGCCAGTAACCCAGGTCATTACATGGAAGCATATGAACCTGGCACAAATGTATTATAGATAGATGAAACCTAGAAAATTTTGCATGCAGCAGATATGTCAGGCAAATCCTCAGCGTTGTACTGTAGCAGCAAAGTGGTTGAGATTTTAATAAATCTCATCCAAACGCTGCGTAAAAATTGCAGTGTAAACCGTCCTGTAAGTGGATTTGTCAATTTATGCTGTGAATCTCCACCGCAGATTTCACCCTTCGCTATGGAGAGAAGTAAATTTACAGCCCAAAAAACTACCGGTATGTAATTCATGCATTTTATTTTTTTTTTTAAGAATCCACGGCATAATCCGCAGTGGACTTTTCCATTGTATTGTATGGACCTACCCTGAGCCACACTCCCAAACTGACATCTACTGTCAAAGGGAAGCACATGGAAAAACATGGCATCCTAAAGATAAAAAAGAGATGCAGTGAAAGCTACCCCGGTGGGCATCCCAGAATACATCCACTCTAGGGGTCGGCTGCACCAGGAGGTGTCTTTTTTCCTCTGAGTGGTTTTCTTTACCTCATTCCTCATGAAACGCCAAATGCAGAAGAATGACTGCAGCCCGCTGACAAGAAGTTTGCCTAATTAAACCATTTAATTACAATGAACAAGAATAATTGTGCTTGTCAACCTGAGAGAGGGCAGCTGGGAAATTTCCTCCTACTCCAGAATCCTGCTGGAGACAAAAAATGAGAGAGAGGAAGAAAAAGAGATGGAAAGGGGGATAAGAGAGTGCCTTTTAAGAGGAAGGATGAGAAAAAGAGACATGCAAGATCTACACAAAGAAGACAAAAAGGAGAAGATTTACACAGAGGAGAGCCTCAGACATACAAAGAGGAGAGACGACATGGGATATATGAACAGGAGAAAGAGACATATGTAGAGGAGAGAGAGCTGGTGAATGTATGCAGATGAGAGAGGGAGACATGCAGACGAGAGCCCAAGACTAAAAGAAAGAGAGCACAAGATTTACGTAGAGGAAAGAGGGCAGCTTGGGAATTATTTCCTACCCAACCATCCTGCAGATCAAAAGGAAGGATGAGAAAAAGACATATGCAGAGGACAGCACGAGGTGTACATAGAGAAGATACAGCATGAGACGTATGCAAAGGAGAGATAGCGGGGGAGACATATCCAGAGGAGAGAGCACAAGATGTACGCAAGAAGGAGGAGAGAGAGTGCATAAGACGTACACATAGGAAAAAACTGCGAGACATATGCAGAGGAGAAGAGCACAAGATGTACGCAAGAAGGAGGAGAGAGAGTGCATAAGACGTACGCATAGTAAAAAACAGTGAGACATATGCAGAGGGGTGAACTGGAGCTGTGCAGTCACTGAAGGGAGGTCAATCCCACAGTACAATACCTATAAACGTATAGGAATGAATTTATCAAAACTAGTGTAAAGTTAAACTGGCTTACTTGCCCATAGCAACCAATCAGATTCCAGCTTTCATTTTCCAAATAAACTCTGAAAAAGGAAAGGTGGAGTCTGATTGGTTGATATGGGCAAGTAAGACAGTTTTACTTTACACCAACTTTGATAAACTAATCCCTATAAGTTGATAGGTATTTTTAATACAGGCTACAAGGAAGTGTCCTGTACATACACAAGGAGAGAGACTTCCATGGGGATGGCGGACAGCTGAGAAGGTCCATGATGCCTCACATTAGGATTTATAGGCAGAAGAGACTGTCCTGTACCTCACCCACAACCATGTTCCTCCAACATGAGTGCAAACAAGGGAAGAAGTACACACTCGTATTTCCTTCCATAGTTCTATTAACGTCCAGCATTTCTACTCTTCTTGTTGATCAGCCTATAGCAGCTTCACCAACTAGACGTGTCCATGACAATCCTGACTGGGCCGAGGCCAGACATCCATACATAATCGACATCATAGGCATCGTCAGAACTTAAAGGGGTTCTGCAGTTTGTTTAAACTGATGATCTATTCTCTGGATAGATCATCAGCATCTGATCGGCGGGGGTCTGACACCCGGGACCCCCGCCGATCAGCTGTTTGGGAAGGCAGCGGCACTCCAGGAGCGCCGCTGCCTTCTCACTCTTTACCGCAGGCCCAGTGACTAGTCACGACTAGTATCAATGGCCTGGGCGGGGCTAAGCTCTATTCAAGTGAACAGAGCTTAGCCGCAGAACCCCTTTAAGCTTGACCACAAACATGACAAATATCATACACCAGAAGACATTTACTCCAGTGCCATGTGAAGAGGCACAGAGCCCACACAGATTTATTATTACATGACCCTCTGATCACAGATCATGGCACCAGCTACAGACTCTTCTTACCAAAAGCCAATTACAAGAGGCTGCGGTGGCCATATACATTAGATAGTTGATGAAAGATTCCTTTGGGGATTGTGGGGTCTGAGCCTCTGAGGTTAATGGTGGCCCATAGCCATTCCAAAAATCAGGGCCTTGATCCAACATTTACCAAAAGGTTACATCTACTGGGCTTGTAGACAAAATGACCTGAAATCTCTTTAAGATTTCCAAAAGGGCACCAAATAACCAACAATCTCTCTCTCTCTCTCTCTATATATATATTTCTAGAAGGGCACAATCATCATCCCAAAGAGAGTAACATGAACCGAGAAAGTGAATTGTACTGCATGACTCAGGTTTCAGATCAATATGTCCATTTTTAGCTTTTGAAAGGTCACTCTTAAACTACTGTATTAGGGTCCATTCACACGTGTTTTGTGGACACTGGCAATGTGCGTTCTGCATTTTGCGGACAGTACATCGCTGGCACTCTCATAGAAAATGCCTTTTCTTGTCCGCAATTGCAGACAAGAATAGGACATGTTCTATTTTTTTGCGCAACGGAAGTGCAGGTCCGCAAATGCAGACAGCAAATTCCGGCCCCATTGAAAATGAATGGGTCCGCACCTGTTCCGCCAAATTGCGGAACGGATGCGGACCCATTTTGCGGATGTGTGAATGGACCCTTATAGTTCAGCTTTTAGTGCTCTGCTAGTTATTCTTTATAATGATATGATGGACCCCTGAGGAAGCCAGAGCTTACTGGCGATACGCATGGGGATATTGCGTTACCTACACATCATGCCTACCTGCCTGCCCTGATATTAGATGAGTATTGGTACTTTTTGTTGCCTTATTTGCATATTGTTGTTACTCTGGCAGTGTCTATGAATTATTTGCGGTGGTAGTAGGTTTGTGTGGTGGACAGATCTATAGGCCACACATGGGTTTGTTAATTGTATACAATTGATTTTAGATGTCTATAACTTTGTGTGTCCTTAATAAATCATACATTTTTTAGAGGTGCACCTTCCATGTGCGGTGTTTCCTGTTCTTCTGTGCTTTATTTGGTTTATATTAATACCGCGGCCTGCACTCTAATAGATCAGCTGTGCCCCATAGTTATTTCTTTCTATTCTTTATAAAGACTGATGACATTTATTAGGACACGTTTGTTTTGAAGAGGAGGTTAAAGAAGGAAACTCAGAGTCCATATTCTACCAACCCCTGCTGTATTATGCAACAACAACGGAGAGTAAAAATGAAGGAGTCACATCCTTGTCGCAGTGTGGACTTCATGTCTGTTTCACACATGCAAATTAGGTTGGCGTGGACAGAGTATCGCTTTAAATAAGAGCTTGAGGTCTCTGGCACTGGGGAATTCGGTCCCTGCTTTATAATGGGGCTTTTAGGAGTACATGGATGGGACAATTGGAGTACAAGGTGTAGAACGCCTCCTCTCCATGTCCTACAAATACAGGGAGATTTATGAAACTGTATAAACAATCCTATATTGCCCATAACAACCAATCACAGTGCAGCTTTTATTTGGTATTCTGCTGTTGAAAAATGAAAGAAGAAATGTAATTGGTTGCTAAGGGGTATTTTGTTTTAAACAGTTTACATACATGTTCCCCAATAAATTTTCTCTGGTGAACTCATGATGAACACTACACAGAACATGTAGAGAGATATACCGTAAGGCTGGGTTCACACCTGAGCGTTTTACAGCGCGTACGAACGCGCTGTAAAACGCCCTACGCCCCAAGAAGTACAGGAGATTCTTTGGGGCGTATTGTCGTGCGTTCCCGCCCATAGACTTCAGCGGGAACGCGCCTAAATGGGCGTTTGCTTGTTTCCGCCCATTAAAAACGCCCGATAAAAATGCCTGTAAAAAGCGCTTATTGAATACGCTCAGGTGTGAACCCAGCCTAATCAATCCAAAAACTGACTGTGATGCAGAAACAGGGAGATTGAGAAACAGGTGATATAAAGCTCACAACTGAAAAGGAAAACACTGCAGCAAAAAAGTTACATGCAGACCTACATAAATGCAGCCTAAAAAAATGTCACAGGACTGAGCTCATAAAATTTAGATGCCAACACCAAAGTTTGCATTCACATGTACCCCTTATCATGCCACATAAAAGCTCCAGATGTAAGAGTAACGTGAAGAGTCGGAGTTATGGAACCAATACATGCTGCTGTATGGTCCTCATGAAGGACACAAATTGTCCCGTGTCATATAATTGGTAAAAGCTTCAGGCAGGGGATTAATGTGGGAAACCAGAAGGTATAGTTGAACGCTACCCATTGTAATGAACCCCAAATACTACCAAGTAAAGGCTCCAGGCTGGTGGGATTCTTCTCAGCACAGTTTACCGTTAATCCGCCTCCTTTGGGCTCTATCCACTCTCTTCTGAGGTTCCATACTTCATCCTGATCTTCTGTCTACTCATGACACCTTCAAGATTCTGATGTGCAACAGAAAGCTGAAAAGGGTACGGCTTCCATTCAGCAGCTCCAAAGATAAGTACAAAATCCCTTCTTAACCTTTAGAAAATATCATTTTGATTCTCAGTGCTGCAGTCTCCAGGAGAAGCAGAGACCAAGAATAGAAAACATTTCAGAGGCAGAAAATAGGATGAGAATTACAGCTCTTTACACTGAAAGGTTCTTCAGAGCCCTAATGTCTCCTGACGGGCCGAGAACTTATCGGTTGTATGTCCCCGCCTTCAGGTTTGGTACCAGAGGGTGCGATAAACTGTGGGGGGAGGGGGGACTCGGATATTTCACTTTTTGTCTCCTGTATATTGAGGTTTCATGACAAGAAGCATAAGTCTCTCTTATATAAATTCCCAAGAAGCAATCACCTGGAATGAAGGGTTGGAGCATGAGGGGATAGTGATCAATAGTGGCCCAAAAAACATCAGAAGCTCCACAAGGTGAAATAGCCACAAAAATAAAGAGTGCAATAGAGGCAACAGTCTAAAAATACACTGTGAATGTGAAACACAACACCTACCGTATTTTAATTCCATAATATATATTTATAGGGGTTTGGAGCTTTGATTTTCTGATACAGAGGTCCAACCTTAAAATACCATGTTAAAACACACTAGCTACCTGCAGCTGCCACAAGCAGGTTCCTTGTCACCACAGAAGGACATTGCACTTACCGGAGAGAGATTCTTAATCCTCTGTAGCTGCACACAACACCAACCCCACCCCAATTCCCTTGCTCTGGGCATCAGTCTAGGTATTGATCAGTTAGAAGATATAATTGGGGCACATTGGGGAAAGTCCTCGTTGTATGGTGCTAGCTCCATGAAGTGGTACCAGGCTTGGGCCACATGTATAGCTTTATATGACAACCCCAATTCCAAAAAGTTGGGACACAATGTAAATAAAAACAGAAATCATCTGAAAATCTCATAGACTCATATTATAATTAACACATATCAGACGCTGAAAGTGAGACATTTTACCATTTCATGAAAATTTTTTACTCATTAACAAACAAATTAATTTAGAACATGATGGCAGCAACACATCTCAAAAAATTTGGGTTGGGTGCAACAATAGGTTTGAAAAGTAAGTGGGACTAGTAAAAAAAAAAAAACTACTGGAAGGGCAATTTGCAACCAAGACACATGACAGGCTTCTCAGCAGTAAAGATGAGTAAAGGTTCACCAGTCTGTGAAAAACTGCATCTACAACATGGAACAATTTCATAAAAAAATGTTCAACGTAAAATTGTGAAGACTTTAAATATTAGCACCATGCACAGTATATATATGATAACATCAAAAGATTCAGAGAATCTGAAGAAAATCACATGCACAAGGGACAAGGCCGATGGTCAACATTGGATGATTGTGATCAGGAGGCGCAGCATTAAAACATACATGATTCTGTACTGGAAATCATTGCATGGGCTCATGAACACTTCCAGAAATCAATGCCTGTGAACACCATTCACTGTGCAATCCACAAATGCAGGTTAAAGCTGTATCGTGCAAATAAGCCATATGTCAACAAGATCATGAAATGCCACTATCTTCTCTGCGCAAAAGCTAATTTAAAATGGACCGAGGCAAAATGGAAAAAACTGTTCTGTGGTGAAACAAATCAGAATTAGAAATTATTTTTTGAAACAATGGACACCGTTTCTGCGGACTCAAGAGGATTGGGACCATCCAGCTTATCAGCTGCATCTCTGATGGTATGGAGCTGCATTTAGTACATATGGCATGTGGAAAGGCACTATCAATGCTGAACAGTACCCTATATAGAGGTTTTAGAACAAAATATGCAGTGACCCGTCACTGCTATAGGTTTTATACCAGGATTACTGCTAAAGGCTTAATGTTATGGTTCATTCCTAAAGTAGTTTAAGTGTTCACTGTGATACTGAATATGATCTACAGTACAGACCAAAAGTTTGGACACACCTTCTCATTCAAAGAGTTTTCTTTATTTTCATGACTATGAAAATTGTAGATTCACACTGAAGGCATCAAAACTATGAATTAACACATGTGGAATTATATACATAACAAAAAAGTGTGAAACAACTGAAAATATGTAATATTCTAGGTTCTTCAAAGTAGCCACCTTTTGCTTTGATTACTGCTTTGCACACTCTTGGTATTCTCTGGATGAGCTTCAAGAGGTAGTCACCTGAAATGGTCTTCCGACAGTCTTGAAAGAGTTCCCAGAGATGCTTAGCACTTGTTGGCCCTTTTGCCTTCACTCTGCGGTCCAGCTCACCCCAAACCATCTCGATTGGGTTCAGGTCCGGTGACTGTGGAGGCCAGGTCATCTAGCGCAGCACCCCATCACTATCCTTCATGGTCAAATAGCCCTTACACAGCCTGGAGGTGTGTTTGGGGTCATTGTCCTGTTGAAAAATAAATGATGGTCCAACTAAACGCAAACCAGATGGAATAGCATGCCGCTGCAAGATGCTGTGGTAGCCATGCTGGTTCAGTATGCCTTCAATTTTGAATAAATCCCCAACAGTGTCACCAGCAAAGCACCCCCACACCATCACACCTCCTCCTCCATGCTTCACGGTGGGAACCAGGCATGTAGAGTCCACCCGTTCACCTTTTCTGCGTCGCACAAAGACACGGTGGTTGGAACCAAAGATCTCAAATTTGGACTCATCAGACCAAAGCACAGATTTCTACTGGTCTAATGTCCATTCCTTGTGTTCTTTAGCCCAAACAAGTCTCTTCTGCTTGTTGCCTCTCCTTAGCAGTGGTTTCCTAGCAGATATTCTACCATGAAGGCCTGATTCACACAGTCTCCTCTTAACAGTTGTTCTAGAGATGTGTCTGCTGCTAGAACTCTGTGTGGCATTGACCTGGTCTCTAATCTGAGCTGCTGTTAACCTGCGATTTCTGAGGCTGGTGACTCAGATGAACTTATCCTCCACAGCAGAGGTGACTCTTGGTCTTCCTTTCCTGGGGCGGTCCGCATGTGAGCCAGTTTCTTTGTAGCGCTTGATGGTTTTTGTGACTGCACTTGGGGACACTTTCAAAGTTTTCCCAATTTTTCAGACTGACTGACCTTCATTTCTTAAAGTAATGATGGCCACTCGTTTTTCTTTACTTAGCTGCTTTTTTCTTGCCATAATACAAATTCTAACAGTCTATTCAGTAGGACTATCAGCTGTGTATCCACCTGACTTCTCCACAACACAACTGATGGTCCCAACCCCATTTATAAGGCAAGAAATCCCACTTATTAAACCTGACAGGGCACACCTGTGAAGTGAAAACCATTTCAGGTGACTACCTCTTGAAGCTCATTAAGAGAATGCCAAGAGTGTGCAAAGCAGTAATCAAAGCAAAAGGTGGCTACTTTGAAGAACCTAGAATATGACATATTTTCAGTTGTTTCACACTTTTTTGTTATGTATATAATTCCACATGTGTTAATTCATAGTTTTGATGCCTTCAGTATGAATCTACAATTTTCATAGTAATGAAAATAAAGAAAACTCTTTGAATGAGAAGGTGTGTCCAAACGTTTTGTCTGTACTGTATGTCCTTTATGGCCAACTGGGTAAATGTGGTTCCTACCCAGCCAAACCAGCAACTTGGCCACTTATCCCTTCACGTTCTCACGCCATTGGTCCTGCAACAATGTCCGCCTATGCCTCCTCATCCACCGTGTCCTGAGCCTTCACTGCAGGGACAATTCACAGTGCTCCTCCAGCATACTACATGTGCAGGGCATGGCGGTGTCACGATGTTCTACACCTCGTTTGCCTGGGCGAACTGAGTCACACAGAGGAGGAACTGCTCCATGTCCTTCATCAAAAAATCAAATCCTGGCTGTCTCGGCGACAACTCAAAACCATGGTGACAAACAACGGGAAGAACATGGTGTCAGCGCTGCGTCAATGGCGTACGTGTTCAATCTGGTTGTCAAGCAGTTCCTGAAGTCTTCCACCCATCTGCAAGGCATCCTAAAAATGGCCAGGAAACTTTGCATGCACTTCAGCCACTCATACACACGCACAAGCACACCCTCCTTGAGCTGCAGCAGAAGAACGGCGTCCCCCAACATAGGCTGATATGCGACTTTTCCACCCATTGGAATTTCACTCTCCATATGTTGGACCGACTAGACGAACAGAGAAAGGCCATAAACGATTTCTTGATGATCCAAGTGGACAGGAGTACTCCCCTATGTAACTTCGATGTCAGCCAATGGCAGTTCATATGTGACACCTGCCTTTTGCTCAGGCCCTTTGAGGATGCCACGTTATTTGTCAGTCGCCAGGACTACAGGATGAACAATGTCATTCCACTGCTTCATATCCTGGAACAGATGCTGGTAAATCTAGCTGGTCAGGGGACTGGAGACGTGGCGCCTACATCTCAAGACCACATGAGCCCTGTGGGGGCTAAACTAGAGGAGGAGGACATTGGAGAACAAGCAATGTGTAGCGAAATGGGTGATTTTTCTACACAGGTGACAGGAGAGGAGGAGAAGGAGCAGCCGGAGGAGCAAGAGGGAGATGTGGAAGACGAGGCAGATGACCCAGGCACACCATGGCAGTATGCAGTGGAGATGGAGGCAGGGAGGAAAATTGGCTTCTACCTCACAGGTTACTTTTTTATTTGCCTTCCTCTGGATCAACTTGCAGGATAACAGGCTGAACTGAAACTTTTGGTCTGTACTGTATGTACTATGTGACCCAAAGAAACTACGTATATAGGTAGGAAACTGTTAATCTACCATCTTCGGTTTCGGATGCCGGGTTATGGGCTGGTGCCATTTCCCCCTAGTTAGCAAGAGAGACTTCTAGCAATCTAAGCTAGAGAAAATACCTGTTTTGGGGTTCTCTTCCAAATAGCACCTGAAAGAACTCTTCTCTTGGAAAACAGCATTCCTGACAGTGGAAAGCTGCCATGAAAGGCAACTTTGCTGAGAACTACCTTTGAGAGAAAGAAGCATTGCAACTTTGCTGATGGTTGAGGACAATGCAAGCTGTGCTTGGACTAATTCAGTAAAGGTAACACACACTTATGGTTTTGGACTTTACTGCCAAGGTCTTGTTTTATTGCTTCTAGCGCCTGCCACACTTCTGATATGAAATGGCCATCCAATCTAAGACTTCACCTTACAGACTAGGCTTGGGCAATATCAAAAATATTCCCATGATAAAGGTATTAAGAAATGTATTGTGATAATGCTAAATATATATATATACATATATATATATATATATATATATATATATATATATATAGCCCTTGAGAGGGTAACAGCGTGGACTGCAAGTGCTTTGCCTCAGAGACCCGACCAGTAAGAAGTCCAGCACTGATCAGGCTCCTTCCATTCACAATGTTTGATTTTGCCTGAACATAAAATCTTCAAAGTGACTTCAAAGTGACACAACAAATAATTCCCTCTGATTAGCTGAAATTGCAAATCGCCTGGAATAAAAGCTGCATCTCCAGTGCAAGCGTCTGACAAAGACATGAAAGATGGCAAACAAATATCAAACCACAAGCTCCACAACCCAAGCAGGTTCCTTCCTAGTGCAGGGGAGACAAAGCTTTAATGAAGTTGTGTTAATTATCATCTCTGTGATGTGGTTACAACTTATCTGATAATTATGGGAAAGTCAATTTGGCTGTTGCCTTGTGATTAATTAGGTAGAATTAGTAGTGATAATTATAGTTCTAATTATTTGTAGCTGTGAAAAAAAAGAGGGGAGACGGTTGTCCCAAAGTACAGTGAGGATAAAGGGGTCTGGTAGGACCCCAGCACCCTGCTCCAGCTCTGCCACTGGTTACGTAACTGACCTGTGGCCAGGTGCGGGCAGGGTATGTGCCCTACCAGGCAGGTTCATGGTGGGCCGTGCTCTTTGAGACTTTAGTCTCCAATCTTTGCCTCTTTGACCCCTTCCAGACTTTTGCCATACATGTACAGCATGGCCGTCAGGGAGTTCTGGACCCCCACTGTACGTGTACAGTGCAACAAAAAAAAACAGCCACTATGCCTACTCATACAGTCACTGGGCTAAGATGGCTGCAGTCCCAGATAGCTAAGGGCCATGTTAGCTAAGGGCCCAGGGAGGTTGTACCTTCCTCCTGCAGTCCCGACCAATTGGCCGGTCAATACAGAACAGCCAATCACTGCTTACTCACCGTCAAACCCAGTGAGAAAGCTGCAGGTGGGCTCTTGAACTGCTGTACTAATCAATAAGCCTGCTTCTTAAAGGGGTTGTCTTACTTCTACAAGTGGCATTTATCATGTAGAGGAAGTTAATACAAGGCACTTACTTATGTATTGTTATTACTCATATTGATTCCTTTGCTTTCTGAATTCATTTTTCCATCACATTATACACTACTCGTTTCCTTGGTTACGACCACCCTGCAATCCATCAGCGGTGGCCGTACTTGCATAATATAGGAAAAAGCAATGATCTTTCTCATGGCCGGGACTGTGGGAGCTCATAGGCTGGTGATTTTTCCTACAGTGTGAAAGCACGGCTATTGCTGATGGATTGCAGGGTGGTCGTAACCATGGAGCAGTGTATAATGAGATGGAAAAATAAATCAAGCCAACAAAGGAAGCAATATGGACAATCACAATACATTAGGAAGTGCCTTGTATTAACTTTCTCTACATGATAAATGCTATTTGCTGAAGTGAGACAACCCCAGTAAGTCCCAATCCCTGACCCTATCGTTCTCCCACCTTCCTCAGCTTTTGGTGGATGTAAGACTTTTGGTTTCTTGGAGAGTTAACAAATGTGCGGCCAGTCACATACGGCGATCTTTTATGGATGTAATGATTAGTCCTGTCTATTTTTGTTATCAATACAATAAAAAATTATTTTTTGTATGTCAGTGATTGGTTTGCATCCTGGACTACAATAGACACAAGGAATGGGTTGATCTTTTAGATGAGGCATGCTCAACCTGCGGCCCTCCAGCTGTTGCAAAACTACAACTCCCAGCATGCCCGAACAGCTTACAGCTATTAGCCTACAGCAGTGGTGGGAGTTGTAGTTTTACAACAGCTGGAGGGCCGCAGGTTGAGCATCCGTTTTAGATCATGTACTGAAGCCGTACAGAGGCATGAGGAAAACGAAGGTGTGGTACAAAAAGCTGCAGTGCACATTGTACAGATGGCGCTGTATTATCCTTACATGGTACATTGGAGTCGGGAAGGAAGTTTATAGTCCCCTAAAGTGCAGAAAATTGGCTTCTGCCTCACAGGGTTTTTTTTTTTGTTTTTTTTTGCCTTCCTCTGGATCAACTTGCGGGATAACAGGCCGAACTGGATGGACAAATGTCTTTTTTCGGCCTTATGTACTATGTTACTATGTTACATTGATCTACAGACCAGATAGGAACATTTCTTCAGTTTCAAGAGGTGGTGATCAAGGCCCTAATTTTTCAAAACTAAGACGAGGAGGGCCCCAGCACTTCTGGAAGTAATGTTGCCCAAGTTGTACCGGGTCAAAAATTCCCTGCTGAAGTCCCACAAACAAAGAAGCGAAAGACGCAAAAAAGATGCAGAGGGTCTTCCAAAAGGGGGATATGAAAGGACACCATTTATCACTGGGAAACCTTCAAGGATTGCTTGAAAGTGTACCACTCATCCATGGATTATTAAAGAGGACCTGTCACCTCTCCTGACATGCCTGTTTTAATAGCTTCATGCATTCCCCATATAATAACAATTCTGGAGCATCTATTCTTATGGCTCTATGTTGTGTCATTATTATATCTACTAGAAGTTATGAATGAATTGCTATTAGCCTTCAGTAAGGGTACAGAGGGGAGGTAACCAGTTGGGGGTGTACCTGCCATTTTCAGTCTGGGCAGGTACACCCCCCCCCCCCCCTTAACTTGTTACCTCCCCTCTGTACCCTTACTAAAGGTTAATAGCAATTAATTTATAATTTCTAGTAGGAATAATAAAGGAATGGCACAACATAGAGACATAAGAATAGATGCTCCAGAATTGTTATTACAATTAGAATGCATGTAGCTATGAAAACAGACATGGCAGGAGTGGTGACAGGTCCTCTTTAATTTAATCCTTTACATACCCTGTAATTTTGCCACATTATTGCAATCGCCTCACAGTTTACATATTAAGTTTTCAACATCCACTAGACTCTTAACAGGAGAAAAAAAACAGTGGGGTCAAAATCCTTTGAGGGTGTGTTTTTTCTGAATGGGGTCACTTCATTTTAAAATGAACATATCATCTGGATTGACATATAGAGCTTATTAAAGGGTTGTCTAGGTTCAGAGCTGAACCCGGACATAACCCCTTCTTAACCCCCAAAGCCGTATGAGTTGAGCATTGGAGCATTTTATGCTCCGATGCTCCCCTTAGCAGTATAAAGCAGGGCAAGGGCTTTTTGTTAACATTTTTACACTGCTAGGCCGAGGCATCAGTCTATGGCAGCGCTAAAGACCGTCCATTAGTGCTGATGACGTCACCGGGAACACTGCTAGGCGGAAACCTCCGCGTAGCAGAGCCCAATGCGTCACTGGATCTGTAGGAAAAGCCATTGCCCTGCGCTATACTGCGCAGGGCAAAGGACAGCATCAAAGCATTAAATGCTCCAATGCTCAACTCAGCATATAGTTACTTTACTGTGGTATCTGACACTGCTGGGAGGGTATTTTGTGCTGCACTGTGGTATTTGACACCATTGGGAAAGTATGTTGTGTTGCATTGTGGTATCCGACACTGCTGGGGAGGTATTTTGTGCTGCACTGTGGTATCTGACACTGCCGGGGAGGTATTTTGTGCTGCGCTGTGGTATCTGACACTGCCGGGGAGGTATTTTGTGCTGCACTGTGGTATCTGACACTGCCGGGGAGGTATTTTGTGTTGCACTGTGGTATCTGACACTGCCGGGGAGGTATTTTGTGTTGCACTGTGGCATCTGACACTGCCGGGGAGGTATTTTGTGCTGCACTGTGGTATCTGACACTGCCGGGGAGGTATTTTGTGCTGCGCTGTGGTATCTGACACTGCCGGGGAGGTATTTTGTGCTGCGCTGTGGTACCTGACACTGCCGGAGAGGTATTTTGTGTTGCACTGTGGTATCTGACACTGCCGGGGAGGTATTTTGTGCTGCACTGTGGTATCTGACACTGCCGGGGAGGTATTTTGTGCTGCACTGTGGTATCTGACACTGCCGGGGAGGTATTTTGTGTTGCACTGTGGTATCTGACACTGCCGGGGAGGTATTTTGTGCTGCACTGTGGCATCTGACACTGCCGGGGAGGTATTTTGTGTTGCACTGTGGTATCTGACACTGCCGGGGAGGTATTTTGTGCTGCACTGTGGCATCTGACACTGCCGGGGAGGTATTTTGTGCTGCACTGTGGCATCTGACACTGCCGGGGAGGTATTTTGTGCTGCACTGTGGTATCTGGCACTGCTGGGGAGGTATTTTGTGCTGCACTGTGGCATCTGACACTGCTGGGGAGGTATTTTGTGCTGCACTGTGGTATCTGGCACTGCTGGGGAGGTATTTTGTGCTGCACTGTGGTATCTGACACCATTGGGAAAGTATGTTGTGTTGCATTGTGGTATGAGTAGCTGTTGGGGAGGTAATGTCTGTCCTTGGCAGTGTGATTAATGGTCTCTATGTTCCATTTTTATTTCCCTTTGTGTTAAGAATGTAGTTTACATATTTAAGAGAGTGGCGAGGGAAATGACTTAATAAAGCAACATTTGCCACTGTGTGCAATGTGTGTGACTATCTGTCCGAGATATTGGAGAGCAATAATATATGTGGGCTGGGGGAGCGTGAAGCGCAGGGTTGCTTCAGTACATTGATATATATGTTCTTGATACATGTCAAAGTCCCAATCTTTACAGTGTTCTTATGAATGTCTGATAACTTCAATCAAACCGTAAACCTTTACAATATACAATTTCCCACTGCACTGGCACTGACGTCGGCTCCATGCACCTGCATATAGCCATACTATGTCTATCGTTATCATTATACCGATTGAGCCATGAAGCCTCGAGCTGAAGATCTAGCCTGTCTCAGTCTCGAGGATGAGTACTGTGTTTGGGGGGAGTCACACCACAAACCCCAGACTGGTTTGTTACGGTGCTTAAATACCCGCACTATGTATGGTAGGATTTGATTTACTTGTTGTTTCCACATGGTCAGGTTCGGTGTATTGAGGGTTGTACTATTTTAGAGCAATGCATTTACGTGCCATCAATAAAGATTATTTTAAGAACGTTGTCATATAGTGATCCCAAGTATCCTCATTCAATATTCCCAACAGGCAAATCTCAGGTGTGCACTCCACCCTAACTGGCACCAGATTCGTTAGAAAAGATGTCACCTCCACCGAGAATGCAGCAATCGGGCCGCACCTCCAAATCATGTGCCAGAAATCTGCCTCCATTTCCCTGCATCAAGGACAGGCCATGGATGGTGCTCTGCCCGTTCTATACAGCCTAGTTGGCGTGAGATGTTTGATGAATGATTATAGTTGTATTCTTTTATTATTGGCTGCTGGTGATACATGCAAATGTGATTCTCATAAAGTTGATATACATTCTTCCGTAATTGTGGGTATCAGTCTTTTCCATTTGTCTATAATTGCAAGAGGATATGCGCTAACCTTTGCCTGTACTAGATGTGAATATATCGCTGATACTAGCCCTCTGGTTCCGCGGGTTTTAACAACTCCTCAGATTTAAAGACCGTAGTGTTGGCATTTGGGAATTTACTCTGTATAGCTGAACGGAGTTGCAGGTATGAGAAAAAATGAGTTTGAGGGATTTGCTATTTCTGGGATAATGTTTCATATGTCATTAATACTCCTCGATCATATAAGTCTCCAAAGGTTTTAACCCCCATCTTCTGCCATCTGTCTATCCCCATTACCCTCTGCAATTGTGGTAGCGATTGGTTGCCCCACAGGGGAATATCTAAAACAACCTCTGTAAAACGGGATAATGATTTGGCTTCTCTCCAAGATGTTTGTGCCAGCCTGTGTAGTGGCAACAACGGTTTCTGAAATTTAGGGGGCATTTCCAGGACTGACCAAAGTGTATTGCAGTTGAGATAATTTTTTAGGAAATATTCAGAGATGTGTAATTCCTCAGAGTAGTACCAGGCACTAATAAGCCTCAATTGGCCTGCTAAGTAATACAAACCATAGCAATGCCATACCTCCCTCCGTTTTAGGTCATGTATCCATGCTTAATTTAGGTCAGGATCTGCCCCAGACAAAGACTCTTGTCAGGGCGTCTGTTTCTTTAAAGAGCGATTTGGGTATACAAGTCTCTGAGTGTTGAAGGATATAGAGGGCTTTTGGTAGTATAATCATTTTGATTAGATTGATACGTCCTGCCACAGAAATGGGCAGTCTTCCAATTTTGAAGTTTATTCCGTATATGGCCAATTAAGGGGTAAATATTAAGGGATAAGGTCTGAGAGTGTTTTTTGGTAATGTGTACTCCTAGGTATTTGAAAGTGTCCACTACTTTGAGTCTCTCCACATGGGATGGCCAGTCCAATTCACCTTCCCCAGAGGCATATCTACTGATTTCCCCCAGTTAATTTTTAGACCTAAAAACGCTCCAAACTCATTTATCAGCCCTATTGCACCTCTAAGAGATGTGCTGGGTGATGACAAATATAGAATCACGTCGTTCGCATATAATCCTATACGGATTTCTCTCTCTTCCATTTTCACCTGTTATATTATTGCTATTTCTCACTTTAATTGTCAGGGTCTCAATTGCTAGTGTGATAAGGCGTGGTGACAGGGGGCAGCCCTGTCTTGTACCTCTGTGAAGAGGGAAGGTCTCTGATAGCTCTCCATTTACTAGTAGTCTGCTTACCGGGTTACTATATAAGAGAGTGATCCATTTGAGAAATTGTATGCCAAAACCATACCTCTATAGGCATTGAAATAAAGAGGCCCATTCTATGGAATCAAATGCCTTGGCCACGTCTAAGTAGGCCAGGGCCCAATCCTCATTCAAGGAAAATCCCAGCTGCGTGACCACTTGAACTCTTCTGATATTTTCAGTGGTGGATTTCCCTGCCATGAATCCCGTCTGGTCCTGGTGGACCAATGACAGGATCACCTGGTTCAGTCTAGTGGCTAGGACCCTAATTAGGATTTTGTAATCTACATTTATTAATGTGATAGGTCTGTAGGAGCTACAGTCTAGGGAATCTTTATCAGGCTTAAAGAGGTCATTTCACCTGGAAAAACATTGTGAACTAAGTATCCTGACATATACAGCGGCACCCAGGTATCTCACTGCTCTTACTATTATGCCTGGGCGCCGCTCAGTTCTCCCGTTATGTCCTCCGGTATCTTCGCTCACTTGGTTACAGTAGGTGGAGTCTGCCCTTGTTCTGCTGGGCGTCTCCTCCTCCTAGGCTGTAGTGCTGGCCAATCGCAGTGCAGAGCTCACAGCCTGGGAGAAAAAAACCTCCCAAGCTGTGAGCTCTGCGCTGCGATTGGCCAGCACTACAGCCTAGGAGGAGGAGACGCACGGCAGAACAAGGGCAGACTCCGCCTACTATAATCAAGTCCCCTAAGTCTCCGCCTACTTTAACCAAGTGAGCGAAGATACCAGAGGACATTGCGGCCGAACGGAGCGGCGCCCAGGGATAATAGTAAGAGCAGTGAGATCCCTGGGCGCCGCTGTATATGTCATGATACTTAGTTCACAATGTTTTTCCAGGTGAAATGTCCTCTTTAAGCTTTTTTTTTCTTATATTTATATTCTGGAGTAATATCTTACGGTAAGAGCAGTGAGACTATGGAACTCTCTGCCTAAGGAGGTGGTAATGGTGAGTACAATAAAAGAATTCAAGAGGGGCCTGGATGTATTTCTGGAGCGTAATAATATTACAGGCTATAGCTACTAGAGAGGGGTCGTTGATCCAGGGAGTTATTCTGATTGCCTGATTGGAGTCGGGAAGGAATTTTTTATTCCCCTAAAGTGGGGAAAATTGGTTTCTACCTCACAGTTTTTTTTTGCCTTCCTCTGGATCAACTTGCAGGATAACAGGCCGAACTGGATGGACAAATGTCTTTTTTCGGCCTTATGTACTATGTTACCCCAAACTATAGGCCAGTAAGACAGGGATGCTTCTACCTAAGATGACTATTGGCATAAGCATGTGGGCTGCAGCCACAACAATAGTTTAACCATTTAACTGACTGAAAGAAAATATTCCAGCCCTATATCTTTAAGACTACTTTCACACTTGCGACAGAGTGATCCGGCAATCTGCATGCAAACGGACAGCATTTGTAGACATGTCTGGATTCGTCTTACAAATGCATTGCAACAAAGGATCTGTTTCTCCGGATGTCATCCGGAGAAACTGATCCAAAGGGACAGATCCGGCATTGCGGTATTTTTAATGCCGGATTCGGCACTTATACATTTCATCCGGAATTTTTGACGGCGTTAATATGCTGCAGTATTTCCTCCGTCCAAAACGAAGTTCAGTGACTGAACTGAAGACATCCTGATGCATCCTGAACGGATTTCTCTCCATTCAGAATGCATGGGGATAAAACTGATCAGTTCTTTCCCGGTATTGAGCCCCTATGACGGAACTCAGTGCCGGAAAAGACAAAAACGCTAGTGTGAAAGTACACTAACTAAGATGAAAATTGGTATGATTATTCAACCTATTTGACTAACTGGATCATAGCAAACAAACCAGACCAGTTCGTTGTCTGCAGTAAATGGCTATATCCTGGATGCAGCTAGTCTCAGCGTCTTGGGGATCTTCTTCCTAGGATCAACCACTCTGAAGTCTCTCCAAGGGAAGTAAAGAAGACTGCTCTTTTCCGTCCACCACTCTTGCAGGATAGCCCATGGGATATGGGATGCTTGCTTCTCTCAGGTGTCTTTTTACATTCATAAATGTAGCGCGTTGTTTTTGCAGTTCCATGGAGAAGTCTGGAAATATGGAGACTCTAGCGCAGTCGGCTTTGATTTCTTGTTGTCTTCTAGCTAGGGCCAGTATTTTATCCCTGTCTTTGCAGTTAAGAAACCTAGCTAGCATGGGGCGAGGTGGGGCCCCTGGTGGTGTGGGTTTTGCCGGTACTCTGTGTGACTGTTCTACTGTGTAGGCTGATGAAAAATCTGCCTCAGGAAAAAGTTCTTTTATCTATTTTTCTATTAACACATCCGTTGCACGGCCTTCTACTCTTTCAGACAACCCAATAATTCTGATGTTATTTCTCTTGAGCCTGTTTTCTAGGTCATCTGCTTTTTGTTTCCAGAGCTCAGCTTTGGTGTTTAGATCAGTTATTGATCGCGGAACTGTGGCAGTGACATCTTCTATGCGAGATATACGTTCTTTCGTATGCTGGACTCTTTCCCGCAGATTGTGGAGAGTTTCCCTGTGAGGGATGTCTTGCATGCAGTTATAGCTTCCAGGACTTTGGCAGTTACTTGTTTGAGCGTGAGCTCCTCATGGTCCGCCTTAGAGGATGTAATGTGCGCTGGTAGATCTGATGCAGTACTTGCTCTGGTGTGAACATTTTGCTGCGGTAATGGGGACCGCATGCCTTCTTTTGGTTGTCTAACAAATTCACACAGTTTTTCAGCTGCACTCTGCGTTTTTTGCGGCCCCATTGTTATATCAGGATATCTATTTGTCTGTTATAAGAAGGCAAGATAAGAGCCTCTGTGGAGCTCAGTATATTTCTGTAGACAATGGTGTCCCTGTTATTCAGCAAAGGAAGTACGTTCCCCTGCTTATACCTGAATTTAATGTGCAGGGCAATAAGCTGTTTCGTTGCCCTGGTCATCTGCTTCTCCCTTTAATCTTTGTATGCAGTGGCCTGTGGTTGATAATATAGTCTATAGGACCTCTGCGTGCTCCTGCTGGCTTGGAAGACTTATTTTTTCTTCCCCTCCTTGCTGTACTGTGGAAGTGTGAGCAAGATGGCCGCTTGGCGGGAGACCAAGAGGGGTCTGGCGTATTGGCTGGGGTTCTCTCCCTGGCTGTATGCGTTATGCCTGCCTCCTCCCGCTCCTGTCTCCCCACTTCTTACCAGGTCCGGTGTGTCTGAGTACGCCGCGCGTCCTCTGCACCGGCCTCACACGTAGCTCCTTTCTCCTGGCTCCCGGCCCAGCTTCCCTGTCTACCGGCACGGCTCTCCTGTGAGCTCCGTCGGGTGAGTCTGTGCAGCACTGAGGTCTCGGGTGGCAGGGCTGTCTCAGGAGTCTGTTTCACGGCAAATGGCAGTTGGTCAAGCCAGGATTTGTCCTTTGTTGAGACTCCAGCCACGCAGCTCTGTCTAAATGCGACCGTCCATCTTGGCTGCGGGCCACCCCCTCCCCTGGGGTTGCTTTTTAATACCAGTATGGACCTGTCTGTAGCCAGTTTCATAGGCAAAGAAAGTCAATCTCTCTGGATTTTATATAATATCTTACCACCTATAGCACTAGACATACTGAAATGTTGCCACTGCCACAAGCCTTCCTGTTTTCTTAGCCTCCAAAAACATCCTAATTATAGTGTGTCCTGGGGAATCATCAAGGCATTTGTCAAGGAAGAGTCCAGGCTTCAGACTTCGAGCAGACTTCAGACTACAAAGACTGCAGCCAGAAGGATCAGACCAGGCAAGTCCCACAAGCAGGCAGAATGGATATGGAGAGGCCTGCAGACATGGATGCTGGGGCCTACTTCAGCCCTTATCTCGACACACTCAGGAGTCTCATGCCTCACCGCTGGGTTCACTTTTAAACTTTCAAACTTTTTAGATGAAGGGAAAACAATAAAAATGGATAAGGAGCTAATCCTGATAACATTTATGGTAGACATAGACCTTCAATAGCTGTTCGCCCACAGCTATTACTCCTGACATGCACACTAGATTTGGGCAGAGGGCATGTGATCTGAAAGGGAGGAGAGGGAATAAGCCAAAGCCAAGCATGCCAGAATAACTTGACTGGGGCAGAGAATGCCTCTTTCCCTACTCAGCATACCCTCCTTACCGTGCCACTTTCACCCCTTGTCTTTTTGACAAACAAACTTCAAGGACTCTATAACCACATGTGGCTGCTTATTTCATGTGTGGGAGTAAAAGCACACATTTAGGCCTCTTTCACATGGCTGTTGTGTTGACGTGGCCGTATTGCGGGCCGGATACGGCGGTTCTGCAACACACGGGGCACCGGCCATGTGCATTCCGCATCATGGATGCGGACCCATTCACTTGAATGGGTCCACAAATCCGGAGATGCAGTGTGGTGCGGAATGGAACCCCACAGAAGCACTACGGAGTGTGTCCGTGGGGTTCCGATCCATGCTTTCGTTCCGCAAAAAAATAGAACTTGTTCTATCTTTTTGCGGAACAGACGGATAACGGACCTATTCAAGCTGAATCGGTCTGGATCCGTCCGGCCACCACACGGACGTTGCCCATGCATTGGGGAACGCAAATTGCAGTCCCCAATGCACGGAACGGAACCACAATGGCCGTGTGAAAGAGGCCTTACTGAGACTGGGCCACTGCACCGGTCCAAGAGGTACTTGGAGTGATTTAAACTAAATGTATTAAAAGACATACCACTTAATATATTTGGTACATTTTAAACCAGCAGTCAGTAAATCAAATTATGTGCATCAAAATTGGCGGCATTTAAAAAAAAATTCTACTTTAGAGATGATAAAAGCATATTTTTGTGCTCATTTTTCATGCATCATTATTTATGACTTTTTTGCCACCGTTTGTGCCCAAAACTGCTGTAAACTGCTTAGCAAATTGTTGGCTAATGGTGCAAATGGTCTAGGTTTTAACTACAAGGAGGCCAGCGCCCTCCTGACCCTAGAGCAGTGATCTCCAACCTTTGGTTCTCCAACTTTTGCAATACTCCCATCATTCACTAGTAGCAACAGTGTGTCGGCGCATGATGGGAGTGAAAGTTTTGTAACAGTTGGAGTGCCACAGGTTGGGGACAATTGCCCTAGAGCAGAGGTACTCAACTGGCAGACCACGGTCTGAATGCGGATTGTGGATCCCAGCTGTCTGGGCCCCTGCATGTCCCGCTTTCAACTATATCTGTGTCCTGAGGATACAGTTAAATACAATGTTGAAGCTGAAGTAGGGACCAGTCTGCGCCCTGCTTCACCACTCGCTATCAGTGGTCCAGTGCAAGAAGGAGCCATGAAGCGATGTCATCTCTCCTGCCACACTGAGCCAAAGATGGCGTCACTTCATCGTTGAAGCAGGGTGCTGCCGGTGAATGAACGAGGGGTTGGTGAGTATTTTTAAGTGTAGAGGAACACATAATGACGCATCTCTCCTTGTCGGTGGGCCATTTTGAGGGAGGCCATTTAAGTGGGGATCACTGAGAGGACGCACTTAAGAGGACATCATACTGTGTGTGTGTGGCACTTAAGGAGGCCTCATTATTCAGGATGGGGACTTCTTGAGGCATCATCCTGCTGTGAGGAGGGGGCACATAGGATAATTCAGGGGCATCCTTCTGTGTGTTGGGAGGCACTAAGGGGGCATCATACTCTGGGGGACACTAAGGGGCGTCATTACTTTCTATGGGGCACTAATTGGCATCACTATTGTGAGGTGGAACTAGAGGGCCATTCTTATTGTGTTGGAGCACTTAAAGGAGCATCTTTATTGTTTGGGGGCACAAAGGAGATTGGGTGACATTAGAGGCTTGGCTTAAACAAAACAACTTGCCGCATTGCGCTACAAGCCACTAGTGTTGTCCTGGGTTTAGTGCTACTCGGAAGTTCCTCCGAGTAGCACTCCGGTATGTGGACCTTTACAAAAAGTACTTGAATACCCTGCCCTAGAAGCTGAGGAGAACCAAAAGACCACCTGACACATAAGACCTCAGAATTTAAAATGGCACAGAAGCGGCAACAAAAAAAAGTACAGAATATTATGTTAGAAGAAATGCACCCCCTCCCCAGGGATCTCACTGAAAAATGGCATGCGCCCTTCACATTTCTAATTTCTCCAGGAATTTCCAGGGGGAAAATAGCTTTTTCCTTTCTTTTCAGCTCCTCTCACTGCGACTTTCACCCTGTAGCCAATTTACTGTCCTCTTAATTCAATGTGACCCAGCGAGTGCCACCAATTTCAGGGGTGTGAGCATAAAGGGCTGTCATCATTGAGCCAGTGAACTTAACCTCTTCTGAGCTGAATCCTGGTTTTCATATTAAGAAGCTACGAAAAACATGCATCACCGCTAGAAGGATTTCCAGGGATGAATGTTAATCTAAGGACAGCAGAGGTCCTGTCTGCTGACCCCCCTCCCCATTCATTCCTAATATTATGCCATATATCTTAAATCTACCAGTAATAACCGATGATTCAGAAGCAAAACCCAACATGTAGTACAAGTAACAGCATCAAATAATGTAGCCTGCTGTGAATGTGAAATCATTGGAGCTAGTTTCGGGGGTTGCTTGCTGCAGTGAGTTTGGTAGACAGCTGGGGGGCATGTTTTAGTGATTCCGGTAGCAATGGAGGTGGGACTTGCTGCAGTGACTAGAGCAACAGGAATGAACGAAGACTCAGCCAAGGACTGTTTCTCTGTTCTGACTCCTTAGACTGGGTTTCCCTCCATGGTTTGCTTGTATTGGACTACATAGGAGTCAATGGCTATCTATGCATTTCTTTTCTGTATTTCAGATGCCATGGAAACTTATTTATATCAGAGAGTCTCGCCCAGAACGCAGAGTGCCACCCAACAGCCCAGCCAAATGTGAACAAGACAAGAGAAATGAAGTTCTCCTAGTGGAAAAACAGCAGGTGACTGTCTGACAGAGACACTATTTGGAGGGTTCCTGCACCACTTCTAATGCGGGAAGAAAGCGTATTCTGGATCAAAATAAGTGATGACAAAAGTATAGAAACAAAGGCTGACAAACTGACAGAAACAAGAACCAAATCAAGGGCTGAAACAAGGACCAAAAACAAGGGCTGAAACACAGATTAACACAAGGAGAGAAGCAAGAGCCAAGGCAAGGACCAAAACATGGGCCAAAAGGAGTTCTGATAAAAGGACAAAAACACTGACCAAAGCAAGGGCTGACACAAGGACAACAAAAAAGACCAAACAAGGGCTGAACATGAGAACCTGCTCATCTGTTAAATAGGAGGAATGACCGATTCCCACTGCTGACCACACGTTACAGACTGGAGCAACATGAAGTGAATGCACATCGTCATCACCAGAAATCAGCCAGTCACCTAGGGGGTTAACAGAATATGTCCACTACAACAAACCTTGGACTCTGGGGTCAGATTCCATTTATTGGTTTAACATGACAGTATCTCTGACATTTCAGTGACCAAATTAACATGCATTGCCCACAAATCGCAAATGTCAGCGGCCTCATTAGTGCAGCTCATCTGAAGGCAAATAGAAGCTGCAGGGCTCGAGGGAGTATCACCACATGGTGGGTCAGTGTGTCAGGTCTGTGCCTCCCTGTACAACATGATATAGTCAGGAATGACAGAAACCTCTCTAGCCCTACACACTGGAGTCACAGCTTCTATGGAGAGAAGACAACTGACCATGACCAAAGTTCTGGATAGTCCTCGCAGAGACCACACAAGTAAAGGTGGGGAGCAGATCTGAGTCCAGGATCACAGCCTGGAACTGGAAATCCAGTCAATGTAATCTGAGATGTCATAGATGCCTGTACAAAGATATCACTGACCTCTACTATGCTATGCAAGCTTCACTCACTTTGGCACCACTCAAATTTCTGTTCCGATAGGATTCTACATGAACTCTGCCCACGGTGTACCATCTCTATACGAGGAGTTTCCAAAGATCAGAGTTCAGGTACCTGATACATCAGGAGAGGGGCCATGAAGGAAAGAATGCAAGGGATTATATACCCAGCTCCCCAGACTCCCAACTATAGAGAGGCGCATCTGGTAAGGTTTCCCCAGAGGTAGAGATGTAAGGTTCGCTGGCAGAGTGAAAGTATTCATGAAGGTAGCTGTAATTTTGTAATTGTTTTTACCTATATTGTTCTTATCTTCCATTCTGGGCTGTGGTCACATGACCATGTCCATGCAATGCTTACTTTTTTCCTGTGATATTATGTCCATGGTCGGGACAGTGATAGGGGAGTGTCTATGTAACTGGGTGGGAGGAGCTATGAACTAGCTGGGTGTTGTTAGGGGCAGTGATAGCAGAGTGTCTATGTAACTAGCTGGGTGGGAGGGGCTATAAACCAGCTGGGGGTTGTTAGGGGCGGTGCTGGAGCTGTGGCTTGCGTGCGGATGCTTGCGATTTTCACCAGCCCCATTCATTTCTATGGAGCCTGCGTTAAAAACGCAGAATATAGAACATGCTGCGATTTTCACGCAACGCGCACGTGATGCGTGAAAAACATTGCTCATGTACACAGCCCCATTGAAATGAATAAGTCAGGATTCAGTGCGGGTGCAATGCGTTCACCTCGCGCATTGCACCCGCGCGGAAAACTCTCCCGTGTGAAAGGGGCCTAAGGCTTGCCAGTGGCCTCTTTACTCAAGTCAAGCAGAGTGATTGGACTTGTGGAGCTAATGCTGCCCATCATCTTCTTCAATACATGCGCATGTTTACCTCAGCAATTAATTAAAATCAATTAAAATAATATTACAAGCAAAGATGTTCACAGTGCTCTCAGTGTACTGGACTGTGCCACCAATCTGAGGGTAGTATGATGCTCTATGTCAGGCATGCTGAACCTGCGGCCCTCCAGCTGTTGCAAAACTACACCTCCCAGGATGCCTGAACAGCCTACAGCTATCAGCCTACAGCAGGGCATGGTGGGAGTAGTAGTTTTACAACAGCTGGAGGTCTGCGGGTTGAGCATCCTGATCTATGTCATTTCCTCCTTCTTTCCTGACTCCCATAACAGAACAGTTGGGTGGTCTCACTGGATCGCAGCAATAAGGAGCAGTACAAGCAGCCATTGTCTGTGCCACCTCTCATGCTACTTACGTCGATAAACAGCACAACAAAGTATGTTTTGGTGGTGGGAAGTGGGGACACCATCATCCCTGTAAAGCACAGTAGATGCAGTGCTGACCACCCTGGATCTTCATAGGAACTGTTTCCAGCACTCATCCAGCAGCAGGATCCTACATCGGTGCTGCCATCTTGTACAAGCTACAGCCTATGCGATATAGTCAGGACAGAGCCATCCTATCGTTGCCTGCAGAACACTGTTTCTCGTCACCTGCCGACTGAAGGAACAATACTAAATGGAGGCAATTTCCAGCCAGCTGTGAACAACTGTTCATCTTTGTACAAAGAGAGTTACAGATAAAGTTAGGGTCCATTCACACGTCCGTTGTTTCTTTCCTGATCTGTTCCGTTTTTTGCGGAACAGATCTGGACCAGTTTCGTACCCATTCATTTTCAATGGGTCCTGAAAAAAAATCGGACATTGTGCTGTCCGATTTTTTTTTAGGACCCATTGAAAATGAATAGGTACAGAACTGGTCCGGATCTGTTCTGCAAAAAACGGAACAGATCAGGAAAGAAACAACGGACGTGTGAATGGACCCTTACTTTGTGTTTATGTGCCTCACCATCTCAAGATGGCCGCCTGCTGTCAGTGAACCCTTTCTGATGACATCCAGCAGACAAAGGTGCCCAGAACAGCTCTTTGGCACCATCATTACATGGGAGTCAGTTGGACAGCCAGAACATTACAGGGAACTGCTGATGTATTTTCTACACAGACGATTGTCTACACTGACACATTGCCACTAGCCCTGCAGATGAAAGAGCAGGACAGGTTTCACCTCTCCATGTAAACAAACATGCTTTCATTAACTTACAACAGGCTGAGATCTCATTGTCCATTCTGCAAAGTTATGAAAATGTCCAGACATCTCCTACAGGTGGCATGTTATAGGCTGGAGATCTCACTGAATGATTAAGGCAGACTTGTTCACATTACCCGCCCAGTGTCTCTCTTACTCGTGGCTTATTTATTGCACACAGAAGCAACAGTGGTGGAAAACATTAACATTTTCCTCTACAGACCACCGCTGATGATTCCCACTTAGTGCTGCATCTGAGGAGCTGCTGAAGGGGATCTGCAGTGGCCCAGTAGATTACTGCTAAGAGTACATTTTATGCTAAGAGTTAAATGTTGAGATCTGTACTCTTTTGCTTGCATTATGTATATCCCAAATGGTTATGTATAGGCAACAAGTAGTTAACATTGGCAGTCCTAGTTAGGTTACGAGGAGGGAGACTGGACCTTACCCTCTGGCTTGCAGAGTAGAGTGTGTCTTGTCACCAAAGCTAGAGGCAACACATGCATGGGTGAGCTCCTGAAAAGTAGGCCAAAAGAGAAGCCTCATCCAGGAAAACACCATTCCTGAGACTGAAAAACTGCCAGAGAACCACTCAACTGAAGGACTGCCCTGAGAGAAAGGACATTTTTCTAGATGGTTAAGAATCACATAAAGGCTATGCTAAAAAGACAGTAAGATAATGCTCATTTATGAGAAAATACTTTACTGATGTGATATGGGCTGGCCATCCAGATCTGAGTTCTGCGCCCTGCAGCCTGGGCAGTGCAGAAAGAGTTAATGAGAACACAATTGCACACCTGTGGTTATTAGGGAAGATTGCAGTGAGACTCAGGGAGGATTACCACCATTATTGTTGCTGTCTATGTACAGTTAAAGGGAAAAGCCTACTGTGTAATATACCTTGGAACTGTACCTATTGTGCTCCATGAACTGCAACTCCTATTATCTATTTAGTAAAGAGAGACTTTATTAAAATCAAACAGGCATGGTTATTGACTCCACCATGATCCGCCAGCCCTACCCATTTCTGCTCTCCTCCCTTGCACCCACCTAACATCAAGAGTACCCCAATCTATCTATACCAGACAGGAGCCCCAGAACATCCAGGGTGTGTGCCCTGAGGGAAGAAAGAGTTTACCCTCCAACCACTGTCTTCTTGGCCCAAGGAGACTTGGAGAGGAGCAAGTGAACATGAGTAACTACCACCACTCCCATCCTCTCCAACACCTCCATTACACCTCCCCCTGCGCATGCACCGCATTCTCCTATCAGCCCGCTCGCCCTATGTAAAGAGCGCACTGCCTGGTACACGTGGCTCGTCTCCCTGAAGTGCTGATACACATTTCCAATAGCGCACACAACCCTGAGGATCTACCCATCGCGGCACCAGGTAACCAACGATTATTGGCTCTACAGCTCAATATCTCCTTTACTGTACAACATACCTTCATCTGTATTTTAACCTTAAAGTATCTATCCATTTTGTATACAGGTATACTCTCTACATATAGTAATTCAGCCTTGCTCTCTTTCAAAAAACTTCTTATATACCATCTACAAATAAATGCGTATTTCCAAGTAAGACAGACACAGTTATCCATATACAGGACCCCTTATTGGATATCAGTAATGAGGAAAAATATGTGTTGCTCCCAATGTGAGATAATATGATATATCCTATATTATATTTTCCATTATATTTTCTATCTTGAGTTTAATAAAAAAAAATATTTTCATGAGTTAAATTTTCATTAATTTTCTTTAGTTTAATTCTCCTTATCTGTAAATATAGATATTTATCTTCAACCTAGTGTCACCTTCTGGACCTTTAGATGTAACTTGACACTAGGGATCGACTAATTATCGGTTTTACCGATATTATCGGCCGATATTCAGGATTTTTAAAGTTATCGTTATCGGCATCTATTTTGCCGATATGCCGATAACAAATCGGGAACATGGAAGCAGTTTCTCCCTCCCCCCTGTGCCGTTGCTGCCGCTGCCACCAATGCGAGGGGGGGGGGGGACAAGAGGAGGGGAGGGGCTGTGGTCACTGCGCCACCAATGATGTTAACTCACTCATTCAAATTCATATACAGGAGGCGAGAGCTGGCTGCAGAATCATATAGCCGCACCCGACCTCTATGACAAGTAGCTGGCATCACCGGCAGTTAACCCCTCAGGTGTGGCAGGGGTTAACTGCTGCGGATCGCAGCTACTGCTCATAGAGGTTGTGGCGAAACCAACCTCGCCACGGTGTTTTGGAGAGGGCTGTTTACCAGCCTCCTGCCCTGGGATTATGGTCCCTTAAGTTATTGGGTCTTAAGGCACTTGGGACGGAGCCCTCTGTCCCTGGATTGCATCCTTTGCCTTACTTGCTTGGATGAAGCACATGGTGAGAACAATAGATAGCGGCCATTTTAGCTCACAGATAGGGATGAGCGAACTCGAACTGTATAGTTCGGGTTCGTACCGAATTTTGGGGTGTCCGTGACACGGACCCGAACCCGGACATTTTCGTAAAAGTCCGGGTTCGGGTTCGGTGTTCGTCGCTTTCTTCGCGCTTTTGTGACGCTTTCTTGGCGCTTTTTGAAAGGCTGCAAAGCAGCCAATCAACAAGCGTCATACTACTTGCCCCAAGAGGCCATCACAGCCATGCCTACTATTGGCATGGCTGTGATTGGCCAGAGCACCATGTGACCCAGCCTCTATTTAAGCTGGAGTCACATAGCGCCGCCCGTCACTCTGCTCTGATTAGCGTAGGGAGAGGTTGCGGCTGCGACAGTAGGGCGAGATTAGGCAGATTAACTCCTCCAAAGGACTTGATTAACTGATCGATCTGCAGCTGTGGATCATTGAGCTGCTGATCCTCAATTGCTCACTGTTTTTAGGCTGCACAGACCGTTTGTCAGTCACATTTTTCTGGGGTGATCGGCGGCCATTTTGTGTCTTGTGGTGCGCCAGCACAAGCTGCGACCAAGTGCATTTAACCCTCAATGGTGTGGTTGTTTTTTGGCTAAAGCCTACATCAGGGTGAAGCTGTCACACCAAGTGCATTTAACCAGCAATAGTCTGTTCATTTTTTGGCCATATACAAAATCAGGGGCAAGCTGCGCCTGTCACCAAGTGCATTTAACCCTCAATGGTGTGGTTGTTTTTTGGCTAAAGCCTACATCAGGGTGAAGCTGTCACACCAAGTGCATTTAACCAGCAATAGTCTGTTCATTTTTTGGCCATATACTAAATCAGGGGCAAGCTGCGCCTGTCACCAAGTGCATTTAACCCTCAATGGTGTGGTTGTTTTTTGGCTAAAGCCTACATCAGGGTGAAGCTGTCACACCAAGTGCATTTAACCAGCAATAGTCTGTTCATTTTTTGGCCATATACTAAATCAGGGGCAAGCTGCGCCTGTCACCAAGTGCATTTAACCCTCAATGGTGTGGTTGTTTTTTGGCTAAAGCCTACATCAGGGTGAAGCTGTCACACCAAGTGCATTTAACCAGCAATAGTCTGTTTATTTTTTGGCCATATCCCAGTCTAATTCTGTCACTAAATCCATACCGGTCACCCAGCGCCTAAATACTAGGCCTCAAATTTATATCCAGCTAAATCTGTCCCTAGTGCTGTAGCTGGGCGAGTTATTTAGTGTCCGTTCAAGCACATTTCTTGTTCTGGGTTGAAATACAATTCCCAATTTAGCAATTTCATAATTTAGTGGTTTCTGCTATATCAGAGCTATTTGAAATCTATCCCTAAAAGGGTATATAATATTCAAGGTGCACATTGGGTCATTCAGAATAACTTCACACACACCCGCTACTGTGTATTTCCAAGTCTAATTCTGTCACTAAACCCATACCTGTCACGCAGCGCCTAAATACTAGGCCTCAAATTTATATCCAGCTAAATCTGTCCCTAGTGCTGTAGCTGGGCGAGTTATTTAGTGTCCGTTCAAGCACATTTCTTGTTCTGGGTTGAAATACAATTCCCAATTTAGCAATTTCATAATTTAGTGGTTTCTGCTATATCAGAGCTATTTGAAATCTATCCCTAAAAGGGTATATAATATTCAAGGTGCACATTGGGTCATTCAGAATAACTTCACACACACCCGCTACTGTGTATTTCCAAGTCTAATTCTGTCACTAAACCCATACCTGTCACCCAGCGCCTAAATACTAGGCCTCAAATTTATATCCCGCTAAATCTGTCCCTAGTGCTGTAGCTGGGCGAGTTATTTAGTGTCCGTTCAAGCACATTTCTTGTTCTGGGTTGAAATACAATTCCCAATTTAGCAATTTCATAATTTAGTGGTTTCTGCTATATCAGAGCTATTTGAAATCTATCCCTAAAAGGGTATATAATATTCAAGGTGCACATTGGGTCATTCAGAATAACTTCACACACACCCGCTACTGTGTATTTCCAAGTCTAATTCTGTCACTAAACCCATACCTGTCACCCAGCGCCTAAATACTAGGCCTCAAATTTATATCCCGCTAAATCTGTCCCTAGTGCTGTAGCTGGGCGAGTTATTTAGTGTCCGTTCAAGCACATTTCTTGTTCTGGGTTGAAATACAATTCCCAATTTAGCAATTTCATAATTTAGTGGTTTCTGCTATATCAGAGCTATTTGAAATCTATCCCTAAAAGGGTATATAATATTCAAGGTGCACATTGGGTCATTCAGAATAACTTCACACACACCCGCTACTGTGTATTTCCAAGTCTAATTCTGTCACTAAACCCATACCTGTCACGCAGCGCCTAAATACTAGGCCTCAAATTTATATCCCGCTAAATCTGTCCCTAGTGCTGTAGCTGGGCGAGTTATTTAGTGTCCGTTCAAGCACATTTCTTGTTCTGGGTTGAAATACAATTCCCAATTTAGCAATTTCATAATTTAGTGGTTTCTGCTATATCAGAGCTATTTGAAATCTATCCCTAAAAGGGTATATAATATTCAAGGTGCACATTGGGTCATTCAGAATAACTTCACACACACCCGCTACTGTGTATTTCCAAGTCTAATTCTGTCACTAAACCCATACCTGTCACCCAGCGCCTAAATACTAGGCCTCAAATTTATATCCCGCTAAATCTGTCCCTAGTGCTGTAGCTGGGCGAGTTATTTAGTGTCCGTTCAAGCACATTTCTTGTTCTGGGTTGAAATACAATTCCCAATTTAGCAATTTCATAATTTAGTGGTTTCTGCTATATCAGAGCTATTTGAAATCTATCCCTAAAAGGGTATATAATATTCAAGGTGCACATTGGGTCATTCAGAATAACTTCACACACACCCGCTACTGTGTATTTCCAAGTCTAATTCTGTCACTAAACCCATACCTGTCACGCAGCGCCTAAATACTAGGCCTCAAATTTATATCCCGCTAAATCTGTCCCTAGTGCTGTAGCTGGGCGAGTTATTTAGTGTCCGTTCAAGCACATTTCTTGTTCTGGGTTGAAATACAATTCCCAATTTAGCAATTTCATAATTTAGTGGTTTCTGCTATATCAGAGCTATTTGAAATCTATCCCTAAAAGGGTATATAATATTCAAGGTGCACATAGGGTCATTCAGAATAACTTCACACACCCGCTACTGTGCATTTCCAAATCTAATTCTGTCACTAAACCCATACCTGTCACCCAGCGCCTAAATACTAGGCCTCAAATTTATATCCCGCTAAATCTCTCGTTACCGCTGTCCTGTTGTGGCTGGGAAAGTTATTTAGTGTCCGTCAAAGCACATTTTTTGTTCTGGGTTGAAATACAATTCCCAATTTAGCAATTTCATAATTTAGTCGTTTCTGCTATATCAGAGCTATTTGAAATCTATCCCTAAAAGGGTAGATCATATTGAAGGTGCACATAGGGTCATTCAGAATAACTTCACACACACGCTTCTGTGCATTTCCAAGTCTAATTCTGTCACTAAATCCATACCGGTCACCCAGCGCCTAAATACTAGGCCTCAAATTTATATCCCGCTGAATTTGAATACAATACATTGGGCCAAATAATATATTTGTTGTTGTGGTGAACCATAACAATGAGAAAAACATCTAGTAAGGGACGCGGACGTGGACATGGTCGTGGTGGTGTTAGTGGACCCTCTGGTGCTGGGAGAGGACGTGGCCGTTCTGCCACATCCACACGTCCTAGTGTACCAACTACCTCAGGTCCCAGTAGCCGCCAGAATTTACAGCGATATATGGTGGGGCCCAATGCCGTTCTAAGGATGGTAAGGCCTGAGCAGGTACAGGCATTAGTCAATTGGGTGGCCGACAGTGGATCCAGCACGTTCACATTATCTCCCACCCAGTCTTCTGCAGAAAGCGCACAGATGGCGCCTGAAAACCAACCCCATCAGTCTGTCACATCACCCCCATGCATACCAGGGAAACTGTCTCAGCCTCAAGTTATGCAGCAGTCTCTTATGCTGTTTGAAGACTCCGCTGGCAGGGTTTCCCAAGGGCATCCACCTAGCCCTTCCCCAGCGGTGAAAGACATAGAATGCACTGACGCACAACCACTTATGTTTCCTGATGATGAGGACATGGGAATACCACCTCAGCATGTCTCTGATGATGACGAAACACAGGTGCCAACTGCTGCGTCTTTCTGCAGTGTGCAGACTGAACAGGAGGTCAGGGATCAAGACTGGGTGGAAGACGATGCAGGGGACGATGAGGTCCTAGACCCCACATGGAATGAAGGTCGTGCCACTGACTTTCACAGTTCGGAGGAAGAGGCAGTGGTGAGACCGAGCCAACAGCGTAGCAAAAGAGGGAGCAGTGGGCAAAAGCAGAACACCCGCTGCCAAGAGACTCCGCCTGCTACTGACCGCCGCCATCTGGGACCGAGCACCCCAAAGGCAGCTTCAAGGAGTTCCCTGGCATGGCACTTCTTCAAACAATGTGCTGACGACAAGACCCGAGTGGTTTGCACGCTGTGCCATCAGAGCCTGAAGCGAGGCATTAACGTTCTGAACCTGAGCACAACCTGCATGACCAGGCACCTGCATGCAAAGCATGAACTGCAGTGGAGTAAACACCTTAAAACCAAGGAAGTCACTCAGGCTCCCCCTGCTACCTCTTCTGCTGCTGCCGCCTCGGCCTATTCTGCTGCTGCCGCCTCGGCCTCTTCCTCCGCCTCTGGAGGAACGTTGGCACCTGCCGCCCAGCAAACAGGGGATGTACCACCAACACCACCACCACCACCTCCGTCACCAAGCGTCTCAACCATGTCACACGCCAGCGTTCAGCTCTCCATCTCACAAACATTTGATAGAAAGCGTAAATTCCCACCTAGCCACCCTCGATCCCTGGCCCTGAATGCCAGCATTTCTAAACTACTGGCCTATGAAATGCTGTCATTTAGGCTGGTGGACACAGACAGCTTCAAACAGCTCATGTCGCTTGCTGTCCCACAGTATGTTGTTCCCAGCCGGCACTACTTCTCCAAGAGAGCCGTGCCTTCCCTGCACAACCAAGTATCCGATAAAATCAAGTGTGCACTGCGCAACGCCATCTGTGGCAAGGTCCACCTAACCACAGATACGTGGACCAGTAAGCACGGCCAGGGACGCTATATCTCCCTAACTGCACACTGGGTAAATGTAGTGGCAGCTGGGCCCCAGGCGGAGAGCTGTTTGGCGCACGTCCTTCCGCCGCCAAGGATCGCAGGGCAACATTCTTTGCCTCCTGTTGCCACCTCCTCCTTCTCGGCTTCCTCCTCCTCTTCTTCCACCTGCTCATCCAGTCAGCCACACACCTTCACCACCAACTTCAGCACAGCCCGGGGTAAACGTCAGCAGGCCATTCTGAAACTCATATGTTTGGGGGACAGGCCCCACACCGCACAGGAGTTGTGGCGGGGTATAGAACAACAGACCGACGAGTGGTTGCTGCCGGTGAGCCTCAAGCCCGGCCTGGTGGTGTGTGATAATGGGCGAAATCTCGTTGCAGCTCTGGGACTAGCCAATTTGACGCACATCCCTTGCTTGGCGCATGTGCTGAATTTGGTGGTGCAGAAGTTCATTCACAACTACCCCGACATGTCAGAGCTGCTGCATAAAGTGCGGGCCGTCTGTTCGCGCTTCCGGCGTTCACATCCTGCTGCTGCTCGCCTGTCTGCGCTACAGCGTAACTTCGGCCTTCCCGCTCACCGCCTCATATGCGACGTGCCCACCAGGTGGAACTCCACCTTGCACATGCTGGACAGACTGTGCGAGCAGCAGCAGGCCATAGTGGAGTTTCAGCTGCAGCACGCACGGGTCAGTCGCACTACAGAACAGCACCACTTCACCACCAATGACTGGGCCTCCATGCGAGACCTGTGTGCCCTGTTGCGCTGTTTCGAGTACTCCACCAACATGGCCAGTGGCGATGACACCGTTATCAGCGTTACAATACCACTTCTATGTCTCCTTGAGAAAACACTTAGGGCGATGATGGAAGAGGAGGTGGCCCAGGAGGAGGAGGAGGAGGAGGAGGAAGAGGGGTCATTTTTAGCACTTTCAGGCCAGTCTCTTCGAAGTGACTCAGAGGGAGGTTTTTGGCAACAGCAGAGGCCAGGTACAAATGTGGCCAGCCAGGGCCCACTACTGGAGGACGAGGAGGACGAGGATGAGGAGGAGGTGGAGGAGGATGAGGATGAAGCATGGTCACAGCGGGGTGGCACCCAACGCAGCTCGGGTCCATCACTGGTGCGTGGCTGGGGGGAAAGGCAGGACGATGACGATACGCCTCCCACAGAGGACAGCTTGTCCTTATCCCTGGGCAGCCTGGCACACATGAGCGACTACATGCTGCAGTGCCTGCGCAACGACAGCAGAGTTGCCCACATTTTAACCTGTGCGGACTACTGGGTTGCCACCCTGCTGGATCCACGCTACAAAGACAATGTGCCCACCTTACTTCCTGCACTGGAGCGTGATAGGAAGATGCGCGAGTACAAGCGCACGTTGGTAGACGCGCTACTGAGAGCATTCCCAAATGTCACAGGGGAACAAGTGGAAGCCCAAGGCCAAGGCAGAGGAGGAGCAAGAGGTCGCCAAGGCAGCTGTGTCACGGCCAGCTCCTCTGAGGGCAGGGTTAGCATGGCAGAGATGTGGAAAACTTTTGTCAACACGCCACAGCTAACTGCACCACCACCTGATACGCAACGTGTTAGCAGGAGGCAACATTTCACTAACATGGTGGAACAGTACGTGTGCACACCCCTCCACGTACTGACTGATGGTTCGGCCCCATTCAACTTCTGGGTCTCTAAATTGTCCACGTGGCCAGAGCTAGCCTTTTATGCCTTGGAGGTGCTGGCCTGCCCGGCAGCCAGCGTTTTGTCTGAACGTGTATTCAGCACGGCAGGGGGCGTCATTACAGACAAACGCAGCCGCCTGTCTACAGCCAATGTGGACAAGCTGACGTTCATAAAAATGAACCAGGCATGGATCCCACAGGACCTGTCCGTCCCTTGTCCAGATTAGACATTAACTACCTCCCCATAACCATATATTATTGGACTCCAGGGCACTTCCTCATTCAATCCTATTTTTATTTTCATTTTACCATTATATTGCGATGCTACCCAAAGTTGAATGAACCTCTCCTCTGCCTGTGTGCTAGGCCTAAATATATGCCAATGGACTGTTGCAGTGGTGGCTGACATGAAGCCTGATTCTCTGCTATGACATGCAGACTAATTCTCTGCTGACATGAAGCCAGATTGTCTGTTACGGGACCTCTCTCCTCTGCCTGGGTGCTGGGCCTAAATTTATGACAATGGACTGTTGCAGTGGTGGCTGACGTGAAGCCTGATTCTCTGCTATGACATGCAGACTGATTCTCTGCTGTCATGAAGCCAGATTGTCTGTTACGGGACCTCTCTGCTCTGCCTGTGTGCTAGGCCTAAATATATGCCAATGGACTGTTGCAGTGGTGGCTGACGTGAAGCCTGATTCTCTGCTATGACATGCAGACTGATTCTCTGCTGTCATGAAGCCAGATTGTCTGTTACGGGACCTCTCTGCTCTGCCTGTGTGCTAGGCCTAAATATATGCCAATGGACTGTTGCAGTGGTGGGTGACGTGAAGCCTGATTCTCTGCTATGATATGAAGACTGATTCTCTGCTGACATGAAGCCAGATTGTCTGTTACGGGACCTTTCTCCTCTGCCTGGGTTCTGGGCCTAAATATATGCCAATGGACTGTTGCAGTGGTGGGTGACGTGAAGCCTCATTCTCTGCTATGACATGCAGACTGATTCTCTGCTGACATGAAGCCAGATTGTCTGTTACGGGACCTCTCTGCTCTGCCTGTGTGCTAGGCCTAAATATATGCCAATGGACTGTTGCAGTGGTGGGTGACGTGAAGCCTGATTCTCTGCTATGATATGAAGACTGATTCTCTGCTGACATGAAGCCAGATTGTCTGTTACGGGACCTTTCTCCTCTGCCTGGGTTCTGGGCCTAAATTTATGAAAATTGACTCTTACAGTGGTGGGTGACGTGAAGCCTGATTCTCTGCTATGATATGAAGACTGATTCTCTGCTGACATGAAGCCAGATTGTCTGTTACGGGACCTTTCTCCTCTGCCTGGGTTCTGGGCCTAAATTTATGAAAATTGACTCTTACAGTGGTGGGTGACGTGAAGCCTGATTCTCTGCTATGATATGAAGACTGATTCTCTGCTGACATGAAGCCAGATTGTCTGTTACGGGACCTTTCTCCTCTGCCTGGGTTCTGGGCCTAAATTTATGAAAATTGACTCTTACAGTGGTGGGTGACGTGAAGCCTGATTCTCTGCTATGATATGAAGACTGATTCTCTGCTGACATGAAGCCAGATTGTCTGTTACGGGACCTTTCTCCTCTGCCTGGGTTCTGGGCCTAAATTTATGAAAATTGACTCTTACAGTGGTGGGTGACGTGAAGCCTGATTCTCTGCTATGATATGAAGACTGATTCTCTGCTGACATGAAGCCAGATTGTCTGTTACGGGACCTTTCTCCTCTGCCTGGGTTCTGGGCCTAAATTTATGAAAATTGACTCTTACAGTGGTGGGTGACGTGAAGCCTGATTCTCTGCTATGATATGAAGACTGATTCTCTGCTGACATGAAGCCAGATTCTCTGTTACGGGACCTCTCTCCTCTGCCTGGGTGCTGGGCCTAAATTTATGACAATGGACTGTTGCAGTGGTGGCTGACGTGAAGCCTGATTCTCTGCTATGACATGCAGACTGATTCTCTGCTGACATGAAGCCAGATCCTCTGTTACGGGACCTCTCTCCTCTGCCTGTGTGTGTGCTGGGCCTAAATATATGCCAATGGACTGTTGCAGTGGTGGCTGACGTGAAGCCTCATTCTCTGCTATGACATGCAGACTAATTCTCTGCTGACATGAAGACAGATTCTCTGTTACGGGACCTCCCTCCTCTGCCTGGGTGCTGGGCCTAAATATATGCCAATGGACTGTTGCAGTGGTGGGTGACGTGAAGCCTCATTCTCTGCTATGACATGCAGACTAATTCTCTGCTGACATGAAGCCAGATTGTCTGTTACGGGACCTCTCTCCTCTGCCTGTGTGTGTGCTGGGCCTAAATATATGCCAATGGACTGTTGCAGTGGTGGCTGACGTGAAGCCTCATTCTCTGCTATGACATGCAGACTAATTCTCTGCTGACATGAAGACAGATTCTCTGTTACGGGACCTCCCTCCTCTGCCTGGGTGCTGGGCCTAAATATATGCCAATGGACTGTTGCAGTGGTGGGTGACGTGAAGCCTCATTCTCTGCTATGACATGCAGACTAATTCTCTGCTGACATGAAGCCAGATTGTCTGTTACGGGACCTCTCTCCTCTGCCTGTGTGTGTGCTGGGCCTAAATATATGCCAATGGACTGTTGCAGTGGTGGCTGACGTGAAGCCTCATTCTCTGCTATGACATGCAGACTAATTCTCTGCTGACATGAAGACAGATTCTCTGTTACGGGACCTCCCTCCTCTGCCTGGGTGCTGGGCCTAAATATATGCCAATGGACTGTTGCAGTGGTGGCTGACGTGAAGCCTCATTCTCTGCTATGACATGCAGACTAATTCTCTGCTGACATGAAGACAGATTCTCTGTTACGGGACCTCCCTCCTCTGCCTGGGTGCTGGGCCTAAATATATGCCAATGGACTGTTGCAGTGGTGGCTGACGTGAAGCCTCATTCTCTGCTATGACATGCAGACTAATTCTCTGCTGACATGAAGACAGATTCTCTGTTACGGGACCTCTCTCCTCTGCCTGGGTGCCGGGGCCTAAATATCTGAGAATGGACTGTTCCAGTGGTGGGTGACGGGAAGCCAGATTCTCTGCTATGGAACCTCTCTCCAATTGATTTTGGTTAATTTTTATTTATTTAATTTTTATTTTAATTCATTTCCCTATCCACATTTGTTTGCAGGGGATTTACCTACATGTTGCTGCCTTTTGCAGCCCTCTAGCTCTTTCCTGGGCTGTTTTACAGCCTTTTTAGTGCCGAAAAGTTCGGGTCCCCATTGACTTCAATGGGGTTCGGGTTCGGGACGAAGTTCGGATCGGGTTCGGATCCCGAACCCGAACATTTCCGGGATGTTCGGCCGAACTTCTCGAACCCGAACATCCAGGTGTTCGCTCAACTCTACTCACAGACACTGTTCTGACTTTTCAACACGGTGCTATCTTGCCTGTATTTGGTGCACAGAGACATCATTCAGTAGTTTGAAACTACCAAACAGGGGACACATTTATTAGTGACTATTTTCGGTATAACTTGTATATTTTCAGTGTAACTGTATCTTCCAAACTACTGAACGGATGTGGGTGAATTTTGAACATGTGGTTCACCCAGATCCCCCGGTTCCGAGGATATATTGGTTATGGGGTTATTGCATGTTTTGGGGTTCCTGTGATATGTTGTATAAAACTGTATTTCTCTGCCTTTTATAATTATATTCGCCCTTGTGTTCAATAATCATCATCGGCAGAGGGGAGGATTTTGTGTGGGTGTGTTTCTATTGTCCCATTGTGTGTTTAAATGGTGATGTCTGTCCTGTTGTCTCCACATGTGTATTGGTGATCTCCCTTTGTCCTGAGAGATAATTGGATTGCCTTCGGTTGTCTCTGGGACAGAGAGGAGGAAACCATGATGCATTGTGGGGATGTGTTGTATCTGTTCTGTATTTGCAAAACTGTAATAAAAACCAGGCTGGGTGTGCCAGCACATCATCCCACTGCTGCCACCAATGTAACGGACCGTTTCAGCAGACAAGGGGTTAAGATCCGTTCAGGCGATATGCCCCTTTCCGAGAGACAGGCACAGTTACTTGCGAGGTTCCAGTTTGGAGTGCTATTTTGTATCCAGTTCGGGAGGTTGGTGTTCTGCAGTAGCTGTGCCACCAATGATGTTAACTCACTCATTCAAATTCATATACAGGAGGCGGGAGCTGGCTGCAGAATCATATAGCCGCACCCGACCTCTATGACAAGTAGCTGGCATCACCGGCAGTTAACCCCTCAGGTGTGGCAGGGGTTAACTGCTGCGGATCGCAGCTACTGCTCATAGAGGTTGTGGCGAAACCAACCTCGCCACGGTGTTTTGGAGAGGGCTGTTTACCAGCCTCCTGCCCTGAGATTATGGTCCCTTAAGTTATTGGGTCTTAAGGCACTTGGGACGGAGCCCTCTGTCCCTGGATTGCATCCTTTGCCTTACTTGCTTGGATGAAGCACATGGTGAGAACAATAGATAGCGGCGATGATGTCTGTCCTGTTGTCTCCACATGTGTATTGGTGATCTCCCTTTGTCCTGAGAGATAATTGGATTGCCTTCGGTTGTCTCTGGGACAGAGAGGAGGAAACCATGATGCATTGTGGGGATGTGTTGTATCTGTTCTGTATTTGCAAAACTGTAATAAAAACCAGGCTGGGTGTGCCAGCACATCATCCCACTGCTGCCACCAATGTAACGGACCGTTTCAGCAGACAAGGGGTTAAGATACGTTCAGGCGATATGCCCCTTTCCGAGAGACAGGCACAGTTACTTGCGAGGTTCCAGTTTGGAGTGCTATTTTGTATCCAGTTCGGGAGGTTGGTATTCTGCAGTAGCTGTGCCTGTCTCTCGTAAAGGGGCATATCGCCTGAACGGATCTTAACCCCTTGTCTGCTGAAACGGTCCGTTACAGAGGTCAGGTGCGGCAATATGATTCTGCAGCCAGCTCCCGCCTCCTGTATTTGAATTAATGGGCGAGTTATCTTCGCCCCCCCCAGCCCCAGTATTAAAAACTTTGCTGCCGCAGTGCACCCCCTCACCCCCCCCCCAAGCCTTCCAGTATTAATCATTGGCGACAGTAGCCACAGGGTCCCCCTCCTCCTCATTGGTGGCAGTGGCAGCTTCTGATCGGAGCCGCAGCAGTGTAAGCCTGGGGCTCTGATCGGTTACCATGGCAGCCAGGAAGCTACTGAAGCAGGGAGAGTGTGAAGTCCTATTTACTCTAAAAGAGATCTATCAGGGTGAATAGGACAAGGGTTCTAGCCCCTAAGGGGGCAAAAAAAAACACCAAAATATTAAGTATAAATGAAAAATTGATATTTACAAACAAAAAAAAAAAGCTAAACGTTAACAATAAACATTTTCATTTTCAGCAGATTTGTGTAGGAATATTTTTTTCTTCAAAAATTTAAATGCGTATAAATTATCGGCTATCGGCCGGAAAGTTCACAGATTATCGGTATTGGCTCTAAAAAAATCAATATCGGTTGATCCCTACTTGACACTACTCTAAGATGTGTACAACTTAGTGCTGCCCATAATTATTCATACCTCTGGCAAATTTTGACTTAAAGTTACTTTGATTCAACCAGCAAGTAATTTTTTGACGGGAAATGACATAGGTGTCTCCCAAAAGATAATAAGACGATGTACAAGAGGCATTATTGTGGAAAAAAAACATTTCTCAGCTTTTATTTACATTTGAGCAAAAAGTGTCCAGTCCAAAATGATTAATACCCTGCTCAATAATCAATAGAAAAGCCTTTATTGGCTATTACAGCAATCAAACACTTCCTATAATTGCAGACCAGCTTTTTGAATGTCTTTTTTTGCCCATTCATCCTTAGCAATGAGCTCCAAATCTTTCAGGTTGGAGGGTCTTCTTGCCATCACCCTGATCTTTAGCTCCCTCCACATATTCTCAATTGGATTCAAGTCTGGACTCTGGCTGGGCCACTCCAAAATGTTGATGTTGTTGTCTGCTAACCATTTCTTCACCACTTTTGCTGTGTGTTTGGTGTCATTGTCACGTTGAAATGTCCATTGGTGCCCAAGGCCAAGTTTCTCTGCAGACTGCCTGATGTTGTCGTTGAGAATCCTCATGTATTGCTCTTTTTTCATGGTGCCGTTTACTGTGATTAGGTTCCCTGGTCCATTGGCTGAAACCCCCCCCCAAACATTAGGTTCCCACCACCATGTTTGACAGTGGGGATGGTGTTCTTTGGGTTCAAGGCTTCTCCTTTTTTTTACACCAAATGAAGGAAACATAATTGTGACCAAACAATTCAATTTTTGTTTCATCTGACCATAACACAGAAGACCAGAAGTCTTCTTCTTTGTCCAGATGAGCTTTTGCAAAGGCCAAGCGAGCTTTTGTGGCCTTATCTGGAGAAGTGGCATCCTCCTTGGTCTGAATCCGTGGAACCTAGTAGAGTGCAGTGTCCGTTGGATTGTCTGCCTTGAGACATTGCCACCAGCAGAGCCCAGATTCACCAGGATGGCCTTGGTGGTGATCCTTGGATTCTTTTTCACCTCTCTAACTATCCTCCTGGCCAACACAGGTGTCACTTTTCCACAGTGCAGAACATCTTGTATTTTTTAATAATACTTTGCACTGTAGCCACTGGAACTTGAAAACATTTTGAAATGGCCTTGTAGCCCTTTCCTGACTTGTGAGCAGCCACAATGCGCAGCCGCAGGTCCTCACTGAGCTCTTTTGTCTTAGCCTGACTGTCCACAAATCAACTGCAGAGAGCTGGTATTTTTCACCTGTTGAGTTGATTAAAACAGCTGTTCCCAATTAATCAGGGTAATTAGGATGCTTTAGAACAGCTTGGACTATTTGGAATGGTATAGAACTTTTGATTTTCCCACAGACTGACAGTTTGTGAAGGGTATGAATAATTTTGGACTGGACACTTTTTGCTCAAATGTAAATAAAAGCTGATAAATGTTTTTTTTCCCACAATAATGCCTCTTATACATCGTCTTATTATCTTTTGGGAGACACCTATGTGATTTCCAGTCAAAAAATTACTTGCTGGTTGAATAAAGGTAACTTTAAAGTATAACTGTTATATATCTTTTCTTCCATATTTTGATAAAGGTGATTAGTATCACCTTAGTGGCCATCTTCAAATTTTATATTAATTCTTCCTAAACCCTTAAAATCATTCAATTTGTCCCCCATAGCGCTGCGGTGGTCACGTTTGGTATACAGACATGTCACTGATGCAATCTGGCTGGCAGGGAGGATAGAAGTGGTGATGAAGTTGGCAACATTTAGTATAAGGTTTTTTTAATTATTCGAATAGTGTCCTTTTAAAAAAGAACTTGGACAACACCTTTAAGCACTAGAATGCTGCTGGTTCATGAATGAAGGCCTGCAGGAACATCTTTCGTTTCAATCCTCTGCACGGACTAGTGATTTTACTTCAATTTTTTTTTTTTTAGATGTGACACCACCCAGTACAGACACCATGCTGAATGGAACATGGGTTTATAATTGACTAGGGAGATGAGTGAGTCTGATCGAGGTGGGAGGGAACCTAATTTCGGAGTCACAAGACATCCCAACCTCTGTGTGATGCTGAAACTGCAGGTGGCTTTCATCCCTTTTTACATCTACTGTCTTCAGATCAGAGAGCAGCGGCGCCTTCTTTTGCTGTGAGCCAGATGTCTGCTAATGACATTAAATCTGCAGCTATAAAAATGCGTCTGGATCATTCAGGTATCTGAACCTAAAACCTGCCATTTAAGCTTCCATCTGTACAGCGCACAAAGTAACACCCGATTCATTATGCAGATCCTGCACATCATAAACGCAGCTTTTGCAAGGTCTCTCTGTGAGACTCTTCAGACAGATCTGCAAATACCAGTAATAAGAAGCTTTATTACTGACAAAGTGGGGACAGAAACACCACAAACATATTACATATCACCAGGGGCGTAGATAAGGGTGGGGATAGGGGGTTCAAACCCCCCCCAGAGTGTCTGTCCTACTAACCTGCCAGAGAACGGCCCGGGCGTGCCGCTGCCTGCAATAGCGGTGCGGGCAGTGCGGCACACAGAGAGGTGATGGAGGCTGCAGGGCGGGGCAGGGGGGCAGGTACGGCGGCACAAGTAACTTACAGACACACACAGGGCAGCCAGGCAGGGATGACGCTGATGATCACATGGCATGCACGCTGCCTTCAGGCTCCGCCTCCGCCTGTCTTACGTCTGGACCCCGGCCAGCTTCCTGCCTGCGCGTGCCTGCTACTCCTGGGCGGCGGCTGACAGAGCACAGAGCCTGGAGATCTCAGGAGATTAGAAGAGAGAGAGAAGAAAATAAAAGAAGTAGTTTGAGAGAGAGAGAGAGAGGGGGAGAGAGAGACTCTGGAGCACTAGTGTAAGTAAAAGAAATAGTTCAAAAATAAAATCAAGAAGATTCAAAGCCCCCCCCACCCCCCCCCCCCCCCCACAGCAGGCTACAGACAGTGTCAATTCATATATTTAGTCCAGCCCCCATACTCTTGTGAATTGAGGGAACTGGCCACCACCATGCTGGTCCACATCACTTATTGTGCAGGCTGCATGGTTTGATGTATTTTCTTCTCAACAATAAAGAAATGCAATTTCTTATGGAAATTACAAGAGTAAGCTAGCATGTGATGTGTCATGCGTGCCATAGACTGTCACTCCAGACTGGAGTGGGTTGGTACCAATTACGAGTCTTTTTAAAACATGTTTTTCCATATGGTGTCAAACAACTAAATCGGTATTGCTCAAGGTAAAGGATTGGTTTAGGAATGATATGGCTGGTATATTTTTTTCAAACCCTGGTGTGTCTGCTAGATAAAGTCTTATAATTTGAGAAAGCTGAACCCCCGCCCCCCCCCCCCCAGCCCTGCATATCACCTCCCACCCTAAACGAAGGAGACATAACAAAAAAAGGTACTGCGCGGTGTATATACACAAAGAATAACAAGAGCTACTGAGAATGACACTCAGCATACAGGTACTGTGCAGTGGCCAAACATACAAAATAACAAATAGAAGATCGGGAGAACTACACCCAGTATACAGGACAGGAGAAGTGGTACTGTGCAGTGTCCATATATACAGAATAAGAGCAGATACTGAGAATTACACCCAGTATACAGGACAGGAGAAGTGGTACTGTGCAGTGTCCATATATACAGAATAAGAGCAGATACTGAGAATTACACCCAATATACAGGACAGGAGAAGTGGTACTGTGCAGTGTCCATATATACAGAATAAGTGCAGATACTAAGGATTACACCCAGTATACAGGACAGGAGAAGTGGTACTGTGCAGTGTCCATATATACAGAATAAGTGCAGATACTAAGGATTACACCCAGTATACAGGATAAGAGAAGTGGTACTGTGCAGTGTCCATATATACAGAATAAGAGCAGATACTGAGAATTACACCCAGTATACAGGACAGGAGAAGTGGTACTGTGCAGTGTCCATATATACAGAATAAGAGCAGATTACACCCAGTATACAGGATAGGAGAAGTGGTACTGTGCAGTGTCCATATATACAGAATAAGAGAAGAATCTGAGGATTACACCCAGTATAAAGGACAATAGAAGTGGTACTGTGCAGTGTCCATTTATACAGAATAAGAACAGATACGGAGGATTACACCCAGTACACAGGACAAGAGAAGTGGTACTGTGCAGTGTCCACATATACAGAATAAGAGCAGATACTGAGAATTACACCCAGTATACAGGATAGTAGAAGTGGTACTGTGCAGTGTCCATATATACAGAATAAGAGAAGATACGGACAATTACAGTACATCCATCAGACAGGACAAGAGGGTTTCTCAGGTCGAGGTCATGTACTGAACAGAAGATTTTAATGGATTCATTATCAGTAATAGACAATTGCAAAATCCTTAGGCTAGGGATAGACTTTTGCCAAACAAAAAAAAATCACAGTGACATGTCCATAGTGGCTTAAAAATCTCTTCCAAATTGCCGCAACCAAGTGAACAGCCGAGTTCAGTAGGTTAACGCAGTTGTGAAGTGATGACCTATCCTCAGGACAGATCATAAATATCCGATTTCCGGGGGTGTGACTCCTGTCACCGCTGCCCATCAGCTATTCAAAGGAGTTGCAGTGCTTGTATGAGCGCTGCTTCTTGTTCAAAGTTTATCGGAATCCTGTCTCCTCTATGGCGGTGGTGCTGTGTAATATCAACTACTTGCCACTTGAATGGGACGAGCAGTTGTAATTACACTTCGCACCTCTACAAAGGAGACGACAGTTAGTATGAAGAGGACTCAGGACTTGCACGATCACCAGGCTAAGGCCTCATGCACACGACCGTTGTTTGGGTACGCATCCGAGCCGCAGTTTTTGCGGCTTGGATGCAGACCCATTCACTTCAACGGGGCCGTAAAAGATGCGAAAAACACTCTGTGTGCTGTCCGCATCCGCTGCTCCGTTCCGTGGTCCGCAAAAAAAATACAATAACCTGTCCTATTCTTGTCCGTTTTGCGGACAAGAATAGGCAGTTATATCAATGGCTGTCAATGCTGTTCCACAAATTGTGGAACACACAGACACGGACGCCATCCGTGTTTTGCGGATCCGCAATTTGCGGACCGCAAAACAGACAACAGTTGTGTGCATGAGACCTAAGTCTTCAGCTGCATCTAGACTTTTTGTAGCATGTTTAATTAAGGCCTTGTTCACACATCAGTTATTTCCATCCGTTTTTGTGAGCGAATACCAGAAGTGGAGCCTACTCAGAAATAAGGTATAATGAAAAGATCTGCAAGTGTTCAGGGTTTTTTACCTGAACCTAGTTTTGTCTACAATAACTGATGGAAATCACTGACATGTGAACAAGGCCTTACTTTAAACTACTGAGCTACGGCTGCCGTCACAAATAGTAAACTGACTGGCATACCATCTTCAGCCTGTAGCCGTCATTCCACAGATACAATCAATTAAAAGTGCTACAAAAGGTACAAGCAACAAGGGAAGTTCTACTGAGCATTACAGCACAAACTGAAACTCAACCAACATCTGAAGATCGTGATGACACCATTAGGCACCATAGATTAAGAAGGACACGGCAAACCTCAGCTAACATCATCTTCTTCGAGCTCAGTGTTGTAACTACAGCTCACATCATCTTCTTGGAGCTCAGTGTTGTAACTACAGCTCACATCATCTTCTTGGAGCTCAGTGTTGTAACTACAGCTCACATCATCTTCTTGGAGCTCAGTGGACTTGGACTACTACTGTGGAGAAAGCTTCAACCCTTTTAGTGTCCCACAGAATTCATGGAGAGCAGGTGGCATGTTAAAGGCTACGGCCACATTTGCCATCAAAACGATGAAGCCCTGACGGACGTCTTTATTTGCTGCTAATGGAGTCATTCGGGTTTCCAACGCTTTGTCAGCAAAATAGTGATTCGTGCTGCGCTATTTTTGCCATCAAAAGTGACAGAACTGCTCCCAACAACAGTGTGAACATAGACCGATCATTCACAACGGATGACACCTGGCCATCACTCTGCCAGTGTCAGGCTGATTAGCTGTCTCCTATTCGCTTCGATATCAGATGGATTGGCTTCTGTAAACTCACTTAAACAGCCCCCCCCCCCCCCCCCATTCCCAGCAAACAGATGAGTACCAGGTGGAGGACATGGGTCTCATCCACTTAGCAAGGGACTACATGTATAAATTATATACAGAACATTCCTCGAGAAGGAGCAAGAGGAGGTGGCTCTGACTGGGGGCGAGGAGAGGTGGAGACGGGAAGGGAGGAGGAAGCCACAATCATTGCCAAGTAATGAGAGGAATGAAGATTATTATAGCTTGGAGTGGAGGATGTCTAATGGGGTGACAACCAGAAGGGTAATGAATGAAGGATGTACATTCCACAGTTTCAGTCCAGTGTTCAAGAGGATGAGGCACATGATGGGCTAGGAGGCAGGATTTAGGTACTGCAGGGGATGGAATGCTGCAGGTGTGTTTGGGGTAGAGGATGGAGTGGGGTGAGTATTGGCAGACAGGGGATGGTGTGCTGCAGGTGTTGGTGGCAGGGGATGGAATGCTGCAGGTTATTGGTGCAGGTGATGTAGTGCTGCAGGTGTTGAGGGAAGGGGATGGAATTCTGCAGGTGTTGGGGGCAGGGGATGGAATGCTGCAGGTTATTGGTGCAGGTGATGTAGTGCTGCAGGTGTTGAGGGAAGGGGATGGAATTCTGCAGGTGTTGGGGGCAGGGGATGGAGCACTGCAGTAGTTGAGGGCAGAGGATGGCGTGCTGCAGGTGTTGGGGTAAGGATGGAGTTTTATAGGTGTTGGGGGTAGAGTATGGACTGCTGCAGTAGTTGAGGGCAGAGGATGGAGTGCTGCAGATGTTGAGGGCAGTGGATGGAGCAGGGCAGGTGTTGGGGGCAGGGGAAGGAGTGCTGCAGGTGTTGGGGTAAGGATGGAGTGTTATAGATGTTGGGGGTAGGGTATGGACTGCTGCAGCAGTTGAGGGCAGAGGATGGAGTGCTGCAGATGTTGAGGGCAGTGGATGGAGCAGGGCAGGTGTTGGGGCAGGGGATGGAGTGCTGCAGATAATGGGGGACAGGGGATGGAGTGCTGCAGATGTTGGGGGCAGTAGACGGATCACAGCAGTTCTTGGGGAAAGGGATGACATGCAGGTGGTGTTTGGGATAAAGATGGAGTAGGGCAGGTGTTGGGGGCAGAAGGAAGAGGTGAAGCAGGGGTTGGGCATAGGGGATGGAGCAGGACAGATGTTGGTTAGAAAGGGAGTGCAGCAGGTGTTGGGGGTAGAGGGTGGAGTGCAGCAGGTGTTGGGGAAGAGATGGAGTGCTGCAGGTGTTGGGGAAGAGATGGAGTGCTGCAGGTGATGGGTGCAGGAGATGGAGTGCAGCAGGTGATGGGTGCAGGAGATGGAGTGCTGCAGGGGATGGGGGCAGGAGATGGAGTGCTGCAGGGGATGGGGGCAGGAGATGGAGTGCTGCAGGGGATGGGGGCAGGAGATGCAGTGCTGCAGGGGATGGGGGCAGGAGATGGAGTGCAGCAGGTGATGGGGCAGGAGATGGAGTGCAGCAGGTGATGGGGCAGGAGATGGAGTGCAGCAGGTGATGGGTGCAGGAGATGGAGTGCTGCAGGTGATGGGTGCAGGAGATGGAGTGCTGCAGGAGATGGAGTGCTGCAGGTGATGGGCGCAGGAGATGGAGTGCTGCAGGTGATGGGCGCAGGAGATGGAGTGCTGCAGGTGATGGGTGCAGGAGATGGAGTGCTGCAGGTGTTGGGGAAGAGATGGAGTGCTGCAGGTGGTGGGTGCAGGAGATGGAGTGCTGCAGGTGATGGGTGCAGGAGATGGAGTGCTGCAGGTGATGGGTGCAGGAGATGGAGTGCTGCAGGTGATGGGTGCAGGAGATGGAGTGCTGCAGGAGATGGAGTGCTGCAGGTGATGGGTGCAGGAGATGGAGTGCTGCAGGTGATGGGTGCAGGAGATGGAGTGCTGCAGGTGATGGGTGCAGGAGATGGAGTGCAGCAGGTGTTGGGGGTAGGGGGGAAGAGGTGCTGTCTGTGTTGGGGCAGAGGATGATGTGCAGCTAGGCTTGGGGAAAGGGATGGGTTGCAGCTGGTGTCCGTGGAACTGGATGAAATGCAGCAGGTATTTGGGGCAGGTGAGGGGAGAGTTCCAGTGTTGGGGGTCAGCAAATATAGGGGAACAGGGTGACGTGCACCAGGGATCCAGGCGGCGTGATTTGAAGGAGCGCAGGTCTGGCGGCAGGGGAGAGGTGCAGCAGGTGTCGGGGCAGAGGTTCGCACAGCGCAGGTACCTGCAGTGAAGAGCAGCACAGATAGCGCCGGGCCGAGCAGGCAGCACAGGGCTCGGCGGAGCTGAGCGGGCGCCCCCCGCATGGTGTCGGTGCTGAGGTTAGGAGACTGCGGAGATGCTGCTGCCGGAATCCGAGGAGGTCTCCGCTCAGTGACAGCTCCGAGCCGCTGCCGCTCTGTCCCCGCACTGAGCCCGCCCGTCGCCTGCCATTGGCTGAGTCCTGCCCGGGAACACGGCACCTGTCACCGGTCCTACAAGGGTTAATGCCCCCCCCCGACCCTCCTCAGAGAGGATATGCTGGATAGCATATAATATCAGGAGCATATAGTGTGTGAGAGTACAGGGGTATACATAGTGTAGAGGAGGGTACAGGGGTATACATAGTGTAGAGGAGGGTACAGGGGTATACATAGTGTAGAGGAGGGTACAGGGGGATATATAGTGTAGAGGAGGGTACAGGGGTATACATAGTGTAGAGGAGGGTACAGGGGGATATATAGTGTAGAGGAGGGTACAGGGGGATATATAGTGTAGAGGAGGGTACAGGGGAATATAGTGTAGAGGACAGTACAGGGGGATATATAGTGTAGAGGAGAGTACAGGGGGATATATAGTGTAGAGGAGGGTACAGGGGGATATAGTGTAGAGGAGGGTACAGGGGGATATATAGTGTAGAGGAGGGTACAGGGGGATATACAGTCATGTGAAAAAATTAGGACACCCTTTGAAAGCATGTGGTTTTTTGTAACATTTTTAATAAAAGGTTATTTCATCTCCGTTTCAACAATACAGAGAGATTAAAGTAATCCAACTAAACAAAGAAAACTGAGATCTTCTGTAAATGTCATTCTACAAAAATGCCTATTCTAACTGAGGAAAAAGATAGGACACCCTCACATGTATTCCCTCTTAAATTGGCTCAGATCTCACACAGGTATATCACACCAGGTGCACATAATTAGTAGATCGTTACTCTGCATGTTGAATGAGGCTTGCCCTATTTAAACCTCAGACATTTAGTTTGGTGTGCTCCTGACTGTTGAAGTGAGAGTGAGCACCATGGTGAGAGCAAAAGAGCTGTCAGAGGACTTCAGAAAAAAGATTGTAGCAGCCTATGAGTCTGGGAAGGGATTTAAAAAGATCTCAAAAGATTTTGAAATCAGCCATTCCACTGGCCGGAAGATAGTCTACAAGTGGAGGGCTTTCAAAACAACTGCCAACATGCCCAGGACTGGTCGCCCCAGCAAGTTCACCCCAAGAGCAGACCGCAAGATGCTAAAAGAGGTCTCCAAAAACCCTAAAGTGTCATCTCGAGAACTACAGCAGGCTCTGGCTACTGTTGATGTAGAAGTACATGCCTCTACAATCAGAAAGAGACTGTACAAGTTTAACTTGCATGGGAGGTGTGCAAGGAGGAAACCTTTGCTTTCCAAGAGAAACATCGAGGCCAGACTGACATTTGCCAGAGATAAAGTTGACAAAGACCAGGACTTCTGGAATAATGTTCTTTGGACAGATGAGTCCAAAATTGAATTATTTGGACACAACAGCAGAGGACATGTTTGGCGTAAACCAAACACAGCATTCCAAGAAAAGAACCTCATACCAACTGTGAAGCATGGAGGTGGAAGTGTCATGGTTTGGGGCTGCTTTGCTGCAGCAGGACCTGGTCAGCTCACCATCATAGAATCCACGATGAATTCTACTGTGTATCAGAAGGTGCTTGAAGAACATGTGAGACCATCAGTTAGAAAATTAAAGCTGAAGCGGAACTGGACCATGCAACATGACAATGACCCAAAACATACTAGTAAATCAACCAAAGATTGGCTGAAAAAGAAGAAATGGAGAGTCCTGGAATGGCCAAGTCAAAGTCCAGATTTGAATCCCATTGAGATGCTGTGGGGTGACTTGAAAAGGGCTGTACGTGCAAGAAACCCCTCAAACATCTCACAGCTGAAAAAGTTCTGCATTGAGGAGTGGGGTAAAATTTCCTCAGACCGATGTCGAAGACTGGTAGATGGCTACAAGAACCGTCTCACTGCAGTTATTTCAGCCAAAGGAGGTAACACTCGCTATTAGGGGCAAGGGTGTCCTATCTTTTTCCTCAGTTAGAATAGGCATTTTTGTAGAATGACATTTACAGAAGATCTTGAAAAGACTTTTCTTCAGTTTTCTTTGTTTAGTCGGATTACTTTAATCTCTCTGTATTGTTGAAACGGAGATGAAATAACCTTTTATTAAAAATGTTACAAAAAACCACATGCTTTCAAAGGGTGTCCTAATTTTTTCACATGACTGTATAGTGTAGAGGAGAGTACAGGGGGATATATAGTGTAGAGGCGGGTACAGGGGGATATATAGTGTAGAGGAGGGTACAGGGGTATATATAGTGTAGAGGAGGGTACAGGGGGATATATAGTGTAGAGGAGAGTACAGGGGGATATAGTGTAGAGGAGGGTACAGGGGTATATAGTGTACAGTGGGATATAGTGTAGAGGAGGGTACAGGGGGATATATAGTGTAGAGGAGAGTACAGGGGGATATATAGTGTAGAGGCGCGTACAGGGGGATATATAGTGTAGAGGAGGGTACAGGGGTATATATAGTGTAGAGGAGGGTACAGGGGGATATATAGTGTAGAGGAGAGTACAGGGGGATATAGTGTAGAGGAGGGTACAGTGGGATATAGTGTAGAGGAGGGTACAGGGGGATATATAGTGTAGAGGAGGGTACAGTGGGATATATAGTGTAGAGGAGAGTACAGGGGGATATAGTGTAGAGGAGGGTACAGGGGTATATAGTGTAGAGGAGGGTACAGTGGGATATAGTGTAGTGGAGGGTACAGGGGGATATATAGTGTAGAGGAGGGCACAGGGGTATATATAGTGTAGAGGAGAGTACAGGGGGATATAGTGTAGAGGAGGGTACAGGGGTATATAGTGTAGAGGAGGGTACAGTGGGATATAGTGTAGAGGAGGGTACAGGGGTATATAGTGTAGAGGAGGGTACAGGGGGATATATAGTGTAGAGGAGGGTACAGGGGTATACATAGTGTAGAGGAGGGTACAGGGGTATATATAGTGTAGAGGAGGGTACAGGGGAATATAGTGTAGAGGAGAGTACAGGGGGATATATAGTGTAGAGGAGAGTACAGGGGGATATAGTGTAGAGGAGGGTACAGGGGTATATAGTGTAGAGGAGGGTACAGGGGTATATAGTGTAGAGGAGGGTACAGTGGGATATAGTGTAGAGGAGGGTACAGGGGGGTATATAGTGTAGAGGAGGGTACAGGGGTATATATAGTGTAGAGGAGGGTACAGGGGGATATAGTGTAGAGGACGGTACAGGGGAATATAGTGTAGAGGAGGGTACAGGGGTATATAGTGTAGAGGAGGGTACAGGGGGATATATAGTGTAGAGGAGGGTACAGGGGGATATATAGTGTAGAGGAGAGTACAGGGGGATATATAGTGTAGAGGAGAGTACAGGGGGATATATAGTGTAGAGGAGGGTACAGGGGGATATAGTGTAGAGGAGAGTAAAGGGGGATATATAGTGTAGAGGAGGGTACAGGGGGATATAGTGTAGAGGAGGGTACAGGGGGATATAGTGTAGAGGAGAGTACAGGGGGATATATAGTGTAGATGAGGGTACAGTGGTATATAGTGTAGATGAGGGTACAGGGGTATATAGTGTAGATGAGGGTACAGGGGTATATAGTGTAGAGGAGAGTACAGGGGGTTATATAGTGTAGAGGAGGGTACAGGGGGATATATAGTGTAGAGGAGGGTACAGGGGGATATAGTGTAGAGGAGGGTACAGGGGGATATAGTGTAGAGGAGGGTACAGGGGGATATAGTGTAGAGGAGGGTACAGGGGGATATATAGTGTAGAGGAGGGTACAGGGGGATATATAGTGTAGAGGAGGGTACAGGGGGATATATAGTGTAGAGGAGGGTACAGGGGGATATATAGTGTAGAGGAGGGTACAGGGGGATATATAGTGTAGAGGAGGGTACAGGGGGATATATAGTGTAGAGGAGGGTACAGGGGGATATAGTGTAGAGGAGGGTACAGGGGGATATAGTGTAGAGGAGGGTACAGGGGGATATATAGTGTAGAGGAGGGTACAGGGGGATATAGTGTAGAGGAGGGTACAGGGGGATTATAGTGTAGAGGAGGGTACAGGGGGATATAGTGTAGAGGAGGGTACAGGGGGATATATAGTGTAGAGGAGGGTACAGGGGGATATATAGTGTAGAGGAGGGTACAGGGGGATATAGTGTAGAGGAGGGTACAGGGGGATATATAGTGTAGAGGAGGGTACAGGGGGATATATAGTGTAGAGGAGGGTACAGGGGGATATAGTGTAGAGGAGGGTACAGGGGGATATATAGTGTAGAGGAGGGTACAGGGGGATATATAGTGTAGAGGAGGGTACAGGGGGATGTAGTGTAGAGGAGGGTACAGGGGGATGTAGTGTAGAGGAGGGTACAGGGGGATGTAGTGTAGAGGAGGGTACAGGGGGATGTAGTGTAGAGGAGGGTACAGGGGGATATATAGTGTAGAGGAGGGTACAGGGGGATATATAGTGTAGAGGAGGGTACAGGGGGATATATAGTGTAGAGGAGGGTACAGGGGGATATAGTGTAGAGGAGGGTACAGGGGGATATATAGTGTAGAGGAGGGTACAGGGGGATATATAGTGTAGAGGAGGGTACAGGGGGATATAGTGTAGAGGAGGGTACAGGGGGATATATAGTGTAGAGGAGGGTACAGGGGGATATATAGTGTAGAGGAGGGTACAGGGGGATATATAGTGTAGAGGAGGGTACAGGGGGATATAGTGTAGAGGAGGGTACAGGGGGATGTAGTGTAGAGGAGGGTACAGGGGGATATAGTGTAGAGGAGGGTACAGTGGTATATATCTAAGCTATCTGACAGCCATATGTATCTAAGCTATATGACACCTACTGTAGGTACATATAGCTTAGATACATATAGTTGTCATATGGCTTAGATACATATAGCTGTGATATAGCTTAGAAAAACAAAAATATTCCACGGCACTCCAGAAGAAGTAAAATGAATGCGACTTTAATTCACCAACACAACGTTTCGTCCACATTTTGGAACCTTCCTCAAGCAGTTCCAGTGTGTGGACCGAAACGTTGTGTTGGTGAATTAAAGTAACATTCATTTTACTTCTTCTGGAGTGCTGTGGAATATTTTTGTTTTTCAAAAATTTTTGGGAGATTGGATCGCTCCAACATCTGGCACCCTATTTTACTTTGGACCTGCGGTGCTGCTTATATTATCAACTCTGCTGTGATATAGCTTAGATAGGATCACAGGGAGGGAGCGGGCACAACTCTGCTGTGATATAGCTGAGATAGGATCACAGGGAGGGAGCGGGCACAACTCTGCTGTGATATAGCTGAGATAGGATCACAGGGAGGGAGCGGGCACAACTCTGCTGTGATATAGCTTAGATAGGATCACAGGGAGGGAGCGGGCACAACTCTGCTGTGATATAGCTGAGATAGGATCACAGGGAGGGAGCGGGCACAACTCTGCTGTGATATAGCTTAGATCACAGGGAGGGAGCGGGCACACTGTTGAATCTTTCTGCACGGCTGCCGGCACTGGTAAGGATCGCGCATCCCTCACAGGAGCCGCAGCAGCCAGAGGAGAGAGGGGGGGGGCAGGTACACAAGGCTCTGACATTTCGTGTACAGAGCCCACCCACTCTGTAAGGCAGGGAGAAGCCTGTACACGCGACGTCACCACCGGAGCCTGGTGGATGACGTCAGGGGTCACGTTACCTACAGCGGCAGTTCAGAAAGCCTGCAGAATAAATAATGTGAGTAAATTACAAGTGTGTTTAGGGGCAGGTGTTTTGTCCACGGGCCCCATACTAGATACGTGGTCGACCTCCATTGGAGGTACATCAGTGTTTCATATGGGTTGTCTGGCCTTGGAGCTGACAACTCCGTTGGTCTGGACTTGTGCCTCTGAATTGCCTGAAAGGAAAACTTACCTATCCACAGTCCCACTGCTGCTTTATTCCAGTTGCTTCCAGTTCCCACAGGACCACGAAGTGTCTGGGTTCCATGACTGCTTCAGCCAATCACAGGCCTCAACATTTACAGAGGTCAAGGCTGGCCATAACTGCTTGTTTAGAACAAGCCAATGCTTAAAGGGGTTGTCCCATGAAAAACATTCTACAGTTTTCTAACCAGCACCTGGATCTGTATACTTTTGTAATTGAATGTAATTAAACATTTAGTACAGCCACTGAGTTATTCAAGATAATCTCTCTGTATAGCACCACCTGCTGTTCGTTTTTTTTCTTGTTTATTTGACCTGCTTGCTGAGGAGGCCGCACATGCTCAGTTTTATCCTTCAACTGCCCCCTGAGCTGTGATAGGCAGAGCTGAGACACGCCCCCTTTGCTGCAGCAGAAAAGACACTTCCCCTGAGCTCCCAGCTTGCTATAAATGTAGCAGAACAATGAATAATGAATGGGGAGATCTCTGGACCCATGTGAGGTGCAGGGCTGGTTCTAGCTTTGTTAGAAATAGATTGTCATGTACTATATGATGTCTGATTTTCAGTTTTTACATTAGTAAAGGGATAACCCCTTTAAAGGGAACCTGTCACCTGGATTTTGGGTACAGAGCTGAGGCCACTAGCACATCCACAATACCCAGTCCCCATAGCTCTGTGTGCTTTTATTGTGTAAAAAAAACAAAAACGATTTGATACATATGCAAATTAACCTGAGATGAGTCAGAGCTTGAAAATATGACTCTTCTCTGGTCACACAAGTAAGATATGACTCTTTTATGTTAATTTGCATAAAAGGCGGGAAGTACAAAAATGCATAATACTTACTGAATTCATCTGCAAATGAAATTAAAAGTGTAATTTATATGTTTAGGGTAACACAATGAACATTTAGAAACGCTCAGTGAGGGTAGCATAGTAGAGGTGACAGGTTCCCTTTAAGGGTTCGGCTACACAGTGACATGTCACACACAACAGCAACTGTGATTTAGCTGTGAAAATGCAGCGACCTAGCTGTAGAGGCAATATGTGAGTGCGGTGGCCTGATGGGTGTAGTAGTTGGTACTCACGTTTCTACAGCTCCCTGGGCTAGCGTGGAGTGACGGGAAGAATGGCACAGAATTCCTTCTAAGCACAGTCTGGTGTTGAGGAATCTCCTGCCAGATGGTGGTTGAGGTGCCCTTGGTGGTATGGTTTTAGGTGCAGGGAAGGAAGAGTCCCTGAGGTTTGTTACGCTAGCACCCTTGGGTGGAAATGAGGTGGTAGAAATAAAGAGGAGTACATTTAGATAAATAACTGTTCTCCCTAACATTAGGCATACAACTTCTGCTCCATTCTTTGTACTGGTTGCCATCAAAAACTGTTCCACACGGTTCATAGAGGAATGTGGTAAAACACAACAGGCTGTGTCCAGGTGCTATGAGGCTTATCCCGGTCACTGGGTGCTAAGACTGCTGCTATCTCCACTAGGCTTGCTCTATATCCACAGTTACTGTGGTCTGTGCTAGGTAGCTTTTGATATCTTCTCCTCCAAACTTCCTCAGCCTGGCCAGAGCCAAGGGGGCTAAAGTGGGAGCCAAATGGTGGACTTGTCTGACTCTCCTCATCTCACTACACTATAAACCCACTTCCTGTGTCTAGCCTGTCCCTTTTATATGGGATGTACCAGCACCATCTAGTGGTGACTAAGGTGTAGTGTTGTTTACCAGTCTGTTAGGAACTAGGAATTTGCAGCTACATAAATATAAGGCATACAAAGATACGGAGTGGACTGCAAAAATATAGCCAATTCACAGGTAAATTGAGGGTCGCGCAAGACTTCCATTAAAGCCAATGGTAGAAAAGTAACACACACCGTGCTACTTTTCTACCATAGCTAGTGTTCCGATTTTTTTTTTTTTTTTTTTTGTGCGGTTTATTTTTATACTGCAGTGTCTGCATGGACGCACCAAATGTCAGCTTGTGTGCGTCCTGCAACCCTGAGCACCAATCAATACCCTATTCTTTACTGGTCAGTTCTGTGCTCAGTTTTCTTTTATTTATTTTTTGGGGTGAAAAAAATATTAGGGGAGATTTACCAAACTGGTGTAAAGTAAAATTGGCCTATTTGCCCATAGCAACCAATCAGATTCCACCTTTCATTTTCCAATGGAGCTGTGAAAAATGAAAGGTGGAATCTGGTTGCTAAATCTACCCCAATTGTACTTGGTATTAGTTAGATCAGTGCTCTCTATCTAAATCTCTCTCTCTCCATATATATATATATATATATTTTAGGTAGTGTTAGTGTAATTTTTACTGATTGTGCCTCTGCTCAGTTTTCAGTATTTATTTTATTTTTTTCTGTAGGTAGCCTTTTTTTTATCTTTTTCTCTTTTCTCTCTTTCTCTTTTTTTGTCCTAAATTTTATTGGAAATTAATTACAAGCCCTCTCCCGTGTAAAATCACTACATACACCCCCTGACACTTTACACTTTATACAACGCAAGAAAAATAAAAATGTCCCAATTATCCTAGAAAATGTACTCCGCTGAAGAGGCAAACGCCAGCGAGGGAGAAGAGGGTGCCACTTTCCTCTAGAAGACGCCCCAGAACAGCAGCTGAGGCAGCCCCCCAGAGTGCGCCTGTATGGACCCCACCTGAAGATTAACAGCCCCAAATTCCAGAGTTTGTGGGAAACTCTGAAATCCAGATTGACTGCACAGGCTTCACAGAAATAGATGTGGATAACTATTATACCAGTATCCCCTTATTCATGTCCCTAAGGCCTCATGCACACGACCATTGTGTGCATCCGTGGCCGTTGTGCCGTTTTCAGGTTTTTTTTTCGCAGACCCATTGACTTTCAATGGGTCCGTGGAAAAATCGGAAACTGCACCGTTTTGCAGCCGAGGCCGTGATCCGTGTATCCTGTCCGTCAAAAAAATAGGACCTGTCCTATTTTTTTGACGGACAACGGTTCACGGACCCATTCAAGTCAATGGGTCCGTGAAAGAACACGGATGCACACAAGATCGGCATCCGTGTCCGTGATCCGTGGCCGTAGGTTACTTTCATACAGACGGATCCGAAGATCCGTCTGCATAAAAGCTTTTTCAGATCTAAGTTTTCACTTCGTGAAAACTCATATCCGACAGTATATTCTAACACAGAGGCGTTCCCATGGTGATGGGGACGCTTCTAGTTAGAATACACTACAAACTGTGTACAAGACTGCCCCCTGCTGCCTGGCAGCACCCGATCTCTTACAGGGGGCCGTGATCAGCACAATTAACCCCTTCAGGTGCGCACCTGAAGGGGTTAATTGTACTATCATATCCCCCTGTAAGAGATCAGGGCTGCCAGGCAGCAGGGGGCAGACCCCCCCTCCACAGTTTGAATATCATTGGTGGCCAGTGTGGCCCCCCTTCCTCCCTCTATTGTAATAAATCGTTGGTGGCACAGTGTGCACCCCCCTTCCTCCCTCTATTGTAATAAATCGTTGGTGGCACAGTGTGCACCCCCCATCGCCCCCCCCTCCCTCCAGCTTGCTGCTGCGATGTTCGTGTCCGGCCGGGAGCTCCACCTACTGGTAAGTGACAGGTCTGTGCGGCGCATTGCTAAATGAACTGTCACTTACCAGTAGGAGGAGCTCCCGGCCGGTCACAGACATCGCAGCAGCAAGCAGGTAAGTATGAATCTTCTACTATTGTACTATTGCTAAGTAACCATGGCAACCAGGGCTGCAGTAGCTTCCTGGTTGCCATGGTTACCGATCGGAGCCCCAGCGATTAAACTGGGACTCCGATCGGAACTATGCTGCCACCAATGATCGGAGGGGGGGGGAGATGGGAGGCCGCACACTGGCCACCAATGTTGTTACTGCTATAGAGGGAGGGGGCGATGGGGGGCGCACACTGTGCCACCAACGATTTATTACAATAGAGGGAGGGATGGGGGGTGCACACTGTGCCACCAACGATTTATTACAATAGAGGGAGGGAGGGGGGGCGATGGGGGGCGCACACTGTGCCACCAACGATTTATTACAATAAAGGGAGGGGGGGGCGATGGGGGGTGCACACTGTGCCACCAACGATTTATTACAATAGAGGGAGGGAGGGGGGGCCGCACTGGCCACCAATGATATTCAAACTAGGGAGGGGGGGGGTCTGCCCCCTGCTGCCTGGCAGCCCTGATCTCTTACAGGGGGATATGATAGTACAATTAACCCCTTCAGGTGCGGCACCTGAGGAGTTAATTGTGCTGATCACGGCCCCCTGTAAGAGATCTGGTGCTGCCAGGCAGCAGGGGGCAGTCATGTACACAGTTTGTAGTATATTCTAACCTGAAGCGTCCCTATCACCATGGGAACGCCTCTGTGTTAGAATATACTGTCGGATCTGAGTTTCACGATGTAGCTCATATCAGACAGTATATTCTAACATAGAGGCGTTCCCATGGTGATGGGGACGTTTTAAGTTAAAATATACCATCGGATTGGAGAAAACTCCAATCCGATGGTATAAAAGAACTCCAGACTTTACATTGCAAGTCAATGGGGACGGATCCGTTTGAAATGGCACCATATTGTGTCAACGTCAAACGGATCCGTCCCCATTGACTTGCATTGTAATTCAGGACGGATCCGTTTGGCTCCGCACGGCCAGGCGGACACCAAAACGACTTTTTTTTCATGTCCGTGGATCCTCCAAAAATCAAGGAAGACCCACGGACGAAAAAACGGTCACGGATCACGGACCTACGGACCCCGTTTTTGCGGACCGTGAAAATAAACTGTTGTGTGCATGAGGCCTAACTGCCAGAGGTACTGTGGCTTGTGGCACAGTATGCAAAAATCAGAGAGGCCTCCCTAGATCCCTGATACGGCAACCAAGAAAAGTAGACAGCAGGGCTCTCCTTAATGAGAAGATGCTGGTGGTTAAGTATAGGCACCACTGCCACTGCCCCCAAACCAGACTGCATCCTGGACTGCAACAGGCACATGGGAGGGGTTGATCTTTCTAATCAAGTTCTGAAGCCATACAGTTCAAATCGAAAAAAAGAAAGTGTGGTACAAAAAGCTAGTCCTGCACATTGTACAGACGGCACTGTACAATGCATACGTGTTATTTAGATCTAGAGGCCAGACAGGAACATTTCTTCCTAATTCTTTCAAACCAAGAAGAAAAGGGTCCCAGTACGTCTGAGTTACGGTGGCCATATTGTACCAGGGCAACATCTCCCAAGTCAAGTCCCCCAGACATTACGCTGGGTTCAGACCTGAGCGTTCTGAAACGAGCGCTCTGTATGCGCGATTGTACGGGCGTTTACAATCGCGCATACAGAGACTGGCGTTCACACATTGTCGCGCGTTCCCGAATTTCTATGTGCGGGAACGCGCGACAAACGCCCAAAAAAAAGCTCAAGCACTTGTTTGAGCGTCGGGCGTTTTACAGCGCGATCGTACGCGCTGTAAAACGCCCAGGTGAGAACCATTCCCATAGGGAATCATTGGTTCTTGCCTGTTGTGCGTTTTACAGCGCGTAGGAGCGCGCTGTAAAACGCTCAGGTGTGAACCCAGCGTTAAGGAAGGGAAGGACCCAGAAAAGATGCAGGGTGTGTTCCAAAAGGGGGATTAGGAAAGACACCATTTACCACTGCGAAACCTGGCCTGTGCATGTAGGATTGTTTCAGAATCTAACAGTCATCCATAGATTAATTTCATATGCACCCTGTAGTTTTACCACCTTGTATCTCTATTTTGTCCGCATTGCTTACAAATCCACTTTGCACCAACCACTACAACCACTTTGCACCAATCATTTCTAGTTTTACCACCATGTATCTCCGATTTAGTCCACATAGCTTACATATCCACTTTCCACCAACCACTACATATTCATTTGTAGTTTTACCACCCTCGTACAGGGGTGCACTTTCCAAAATTGGGTCACTTCTTGGGGTTTTCAAGTTTCGGGGAATTTTTTATTTGCGAAATGGCACCTAAAATCCATGTCTGCTAATTCAGGCCTGCAAAATCCATATTTTGCAGTTTGCCTGTTTTGCGCCATACAGCAGGTCACAAGCACATATGGGGTGTTGTCATGATGGGGAGAAAATGGGTAACACATACTGGGGTATATTTTCTCCTATTACCCTTGTGAAAGTAAAAAGTGGGGTCTGGTAGTAATATTTCATTTTCACAGCCGTGCGCTTTTAACCCCTTAAGGACCAGACAGATTTTTTGCAAATCTGACATGTGTCACTTTATGTGGTGATAACTTTAAAACGCTTTTACTTATCCAAGCCATTCTGAGACTGTTTTCTCGTCACATATTGTACTTCAAGACAGTAGTAAATTTGAATCAAGGTAGAACCTACACCCCTCAAGGTATTAAAAACTGATTTTACAAACAATGTTAACCCTTTAGGTGTTCCACAAGGATTAATGGAAAATGGAGATGAAATTTCAGATGTTCACTTTTTTGGAAGATTTTCCATTTTAATCATTTTTTTCCACTAATAAAGCAAAGGTTATCAGCCAAACAAAACTCTATATTTATTGCCCTGATTCTGTAGTTTACAGCAACACCCAATATGTGGTCGTACACTGCTGTATGGCCACACGGCAGGGCGCAAAAGGAAAGGAACGCTGTATGGTTTTTGGAAGGCAGATTTTGATGGACTGGTTTTTTGACACCATGTCCCATTTGAAACCCCCTGATGAACCCCTAGAGTAAAAACTCCAAAAAAGTGACCACATTTTAGAAACTACACCCCTCAAGGTATTCAAAACTGATTTTAAAAACTTTGTTAACCCTTTAGCTGTTCCACAAGAATTAATTGATTAATTGAAAATGGATATAAAATTTCTGAATTTCACTTTTTTTGCAGATTTTCCATTTTAGTAATTTTTTTCCCTGATGCACCGCTAGAGTAGAAACTCCAAAAAACTTACCCCATTTTGGAAACTATGGGATAAGGTGGCAGTTTTGTTGGTACCATTTTAGGGTACAGATGATTTTTAGTTGCTCTATATTACACTTTTTGTGAGGCAAGGTAACAAAAAAAAATTGCTGTTTTGGCACCGTTTTTTATTTACAACGTTCATCTGACAGGTTAGATCATGAGCTATTTTTATAGAGCAGGTTGATACGTACGCGACAATACCAATTTTTGGGGGGTTGTTTGTTTCAGTTTTACATAATAAAGTATTTTTGAAAAAAAACATTTTTTAGTGTCTCCATATTCTGAAAGCCATAGTTTTTTTTATTTTTTGGGCGACTGTCTTATGTAGGGTCTAATTTTTTTCGGTATGAGATGACGGTTTGATTGGTACTATTTTAGGTTGCATATAACTTTTTGATCACTTGGTATTACACTTTTTGTGATGTAAGGTGACAAAGAAATTGCTTTTTTGACACGGTTGTATTTTTTACGGTGTTCACCTGAGGGGTTCGGTCATGTGATATTGGCAATACCTAATATGTATACTTTATTCATAAAAATTTTACACAATAACAGCATTTTTTTAAACAAAAAAAAATCATGTTTTAGTGTCTCCATATTCTGAGAGTCATAGTTTTTTTTTTTTTTTTGGGCAATTGTCTTAGGTAGGGGCTAATTGTTTGCATGATGAGATGAAGGTTTGATTGGTATGATTTTGGGTGCTTATGATCTTTTGATCGCTTGGTATTACACTTTTTGTGATGTAAAGTGACAAAAATTGCTTTTTTGACACAGTTTTATATATTTTTTACGGTGTTCATCTGAGGGGTTAGTTCATGTGGTATTTTTATAGAGCACGTCGTTACGGATGCGGCGATACCTAATATGTATACTTTTTTCTATTTATTTAAGTTTTATACACTAATATCATTTTTGAAACAAAAATAAAAATCATGTCTCCATAGTCTAAGAGCCATAGTTTTTTTTATTTTTTGGGAGATTGTCTTAGGTAGCATATCATTTTTGCGGGATGAGATGACTGTTTGATTGGTACCATTTTAGGGTGCCTATGACTTTTTGATTCTTGCTATTATACTTTTTGTGATGTAAGGTGACAAATAAATAGCTTTTTTGACACCGCTTTTTTTTACGGTGTTCTACTGAGGGGTTAGGTCATGTGGTATTTTTATAGAGCAGGTTGTTACGGACGCGGTGATACCCAATATGTATACTTTTAATTTTTTTTACATTTAACACAATAAAAGCATTTTTGAAACAAAAAAAAAAAATCATGTTTTAGTGTCTCCATAGTCTGAGAGCCATAGTTTTTTAAATTGTTTGGTCGATTGTCCTATGTAGGGGCTCGTTTTTTGCGGGATGAGGTGACGGTTAGATTGGTACTATTTTGGGGAGACTATGCTTTTTGGATCTCTTGGTGTTGCACTTTTAGTGATTTAAGGTGACAAAAATGGCTTTTTTTTTTAAACACTTTTTTTATTTTATGGTGTCTATCGGACGGGGTGGATCATGTGATATATTTATAGAGCCAGTTGTTGTGGGCGTGGCGATAACTATATGTGTGTTTTTTCTTGTTTTTCTTATAAAATCTGTTTTTTTTTTCCACTTGAAACTTTATATTCTTCTATTGAAAACACTCTTTTTTACTTTTTATTTAAACTTTATTTCTGTCCCACTCTGGGACTTCAACTTTTGGCGGTCTATTCCCCTCTGCAATGCATTACAATACATCTGTATTATAATGCATTGCCTGTTAGTGGATTACACGGAGTAATACACTAACAGGTTGCCTAGGAGATCCAGCCTGAGGCTGGATCTCCTGGGCACCGTAGAAGGCAGGTCCCCATGCCGTGCAAGGCATTGGGCAGCCTCTGCACGTCATCAGGCTGCCTCTTCACACATGGGGTCCCCGCCACAGCAGCGCGGGGACCCGATGCGCTCCTTCACCGGCCGCAAACCACTTCTATGTCTGACCGCTGTATAGAAGGGGTTAATCCGCCAGCATCACTGTAAAAAAGCAATGTCGGCGGATACAGCAGGGGCCCGGCTACCAGGGACTGCCGGACCCCTGCAGAGATTGGGCGGGCACAGCTCCTGCACCGACCTGATCAGCCCGCCGTGCATGTATGGCGGAATGCGTTATGGCACAGCATCCCCCGCCGTACATACATGTCATTTTGAGTTAAGGAGATAAATCCTTTTATAAATGTTTCTGCCTTCTGTGAAACACTGGTTTGGTCAAAGGTGCCCTTTCCACGCCTTAAAATGTTCATACAACAGGCTACAAGCACATATGGAGTGTTGTCATAATTGGAAGAAAATGGGTAACACATACCGGGGTCCATTTTCTCCTGTTACCCCTTGTGAAAGTGAAAAATTTGGGCCTAAAGTGATATTTTTATTTTTTTTATTTTCATTTTAACAGCCAAGTGTTTCTTATTTCTATGAAACACCTTTAGGGTCAAAGTGCTTACTACACACCTTGAAAGATTCCTTGAGGAGTGTAGTTTCTTCAATTATGACATGACGCCTATCAATTATACCGGTGAAATCTGCCCTCCAGAAACCATTTGGTGCTCCTTTCCTTCTGACTCCTGTGGCACTCCCGTATAGCAGTATACAAGCACATATGGGGTGTTGTCGTAAACAGAAGAAAATGGGTAACAAAATGTGGGGTGCATTTTCTCCAGTGCCCCTTTGTGAAAGTGAAAAAATTGGGCCTAAATTGCCTACTTGTAAAAAAAATAATATTCATTTTCCCAGACAAGTGTTTCCTAATTCTAGAAAGATTCCTTGAGGAGTGCAGTTTCCAAAATGTGGTCACTTTTGGGAGTTTTCCACTCTAGGGGTGCATCAGGCAGTCTTCAATTGCGACATGATGTCTGAAAATTATTCCTGTGGAATCTGCCATCCAAAGTCCATATGTTGCTCCTTCCCTACTGCGCCCTGTTGTGTGTCCATACAGTAGTTTACAACCACATATGGGGTGTTTATGTAAACTTCAGAATTAGTGTAACAGATATAGAGTTTTCTTTGGCTGTTAACCATTTCTGTATTACAAGAAAAATGGATTTGCCAAAAAAGTGAAATTTTTAAATTTTATCTCCACTTTCTTTTAATTTATGAGGAACACCAAAAGGGTTAACATAGTTTGTAAAATCAGTTTTGAATAACTTGAGGGTTGTAGTTTCTAAAATGGGATTTATTAGCAATTTCTATTATGTAAACCACGAAAAGTGACTTCAGAACTGAGGCTAGTTTCACACTAGCGGCAGGACGGATCCGACAGGCTGTTCACCATGTCGGATCCGTCCTGCGGCTATTTCGCCGTGCCCGCGGACCGCCGCTCCGTCCCCATTGACTACAATGGGGACGGGGGCGGAGCTCCGGCGCAGCACGGCGCTGCACGGAGAAAGGCCGCCGGACTAAAATTACTGCATGTCAGGCTTTTTAGTCCGGCGGCTTTCTCCGTGCACCGCCGTGCTGCGCCGGAGCTCCGCCCCCGTCCCCATTGTAGTCAATGGGGACGGAGCGGCGGTCCCCGGGCACGGCGAAATAGCCGCAGGACGGATCCGACATGGTGAACAGCCTGTCGGATCCGTCCTGCCGCTAGTGTGAAACTAGCCTGAATTGGTCATTTAAAAAAAATGGGTTTTGGAAAATCTCTGGAAAATAAAAAAATTGAATCTAAGTGAATGAAGTTGTTTAACGTCCTAAAAAAATTAAATACTATTTACAAAATGATGCCAACATGTTGATTGATAACTATTTTAAGAGGTATTACTGTCTTAAAAGTTGAGAATTTCATATTTCAAAAGAAAAAAAAATCTGTAAATTTATAATTTTTTTATAAATAAAGGAAGAAATATTCACCCAAATTTATCTCTAACATGTGCAAGTACAGTGTGTCAAGAGAAAACAATCTAAAGTGACACATGCATGATTTGCATGGGCAGGAAGGTGAAAACAGGCCTGGGTTCGGGGGGGGGGGCAAACTGGGCAATTGCCCAAGGCCCTGATCCTCTAAGGGGCCCCCTGCTTCGGCCCCCCAAATAGCAGAACAGTAGGGACTCCAGAGCGGGGAATTTTCAGGCTTAGGAGTCCCTATGGATGTGTCCATAAATGGAGTCAGTGTTATGAACATGAAAGGGGTATTCCCAAGCATGGACATTATGCTTGGGGACACCCTGTATAAATAAATATAATTTAGACTCTATTTTTGAAATGTTTTTGTGGGGATTCAAACTCACAGCCATCTACATTAAAAGCAAGTCCCTTAACCACTAGGCCATAAAGTTCAATGCTACATCATGGCTGGAAAAACATCATAGAAGTTTCTCTTGTATAATACAGGATAAACTTCTATGAGGTTTTTCATCACTGACTTAGCATTGAGCTCTATAGCCCAGTGGCTAAGGTTCTTGCTTCTAATGTAGACGGTTGTGAGTTTGAATCCCCACATAAGCATTTTAAAAATAGAGGCTACATAAAACTGGAGCAAAACGTAAAATATGATCAAATTACACCTGTATTAACCCACACCAACCTTTTATCTTCTGTAACCAGTATTTTTGGTTGGGAAAGGTGGCAACCCTAACAGCACCCCTGCTCAAGACCTCTATAGGCCCGCTTACTGCAGCAAGCTAAGCCTCATCTGGACTCACTTAATAAAAAATTACTTTTTTCATTTCATCGCGATATTCTGACCCTCATAAGTTTTTTTTAGTTATGTCTACAGAGATGTGTGGGGGCTCATTTTTTGCGGGACGATCTGTCATTTTTAACAATACCATTTTGGGTTGTGTATGACTTGATCACATTTTATTCAATTTTCTTGGGAGTAAAAGTGATGAAAAAAACGTGAATCGGCCTAAAAATTATGTTATTCCATTCACCATATGGGCTAACGTTTTCGCATGCAGCGATGCCCATAATCCTATTTTTTATTTTATTTTGGGGAATAGGGGTGATTTTAATTCTTAAGGTTTTTTTATATTTTCAAAACTTTTTTTTTACTTTTTGTTAAATCCCCCCTGTTAAAACATGTCACTAAAGAAGACCAAAGACGCCCACAGGCTTATTCACAAAAGGGTGAAGAGTTTGAAGAAGTGAACAATCTAGGACAACATAACTGAATAGGAAAGTGAGCTGAATTGGAGGATTTTTTTCAAATCAGCTATGTTGTCCTATATTGTTCACTTCTCCTGACTTCTCCAACCTCTTCACCCTTTTGTGAAATAACCCTGTGGGTTTTGTTGGTGTGTGCAACTGATACTATGTATTCTGCTTGTAACGCAGAATGCGGCAGTGAGCGGTGCATGTAACGCAGAGTGCGGCGGTCAGGGGTGCGTATAACACAGGGGGCGCTGGTCAGGGGTGCATGTAACGCAGGGAGCACTGGTCAGGGGTGCATCGCAGATAGAAAAGGTACTTACAGTTCTGATGTGCTCTGTTCTCGTGCCTTCTTCCTCTAGGCGTGGTGGCACGGGGACGGGCGCGCAATGATGTTTCCTGATGTTAAATTCCCAAGCCGCATTCTTTTCTGCCTCTGCAGACCCTGCTAGGCTGAAATGCACAGGCAGCCAATGGCAGTGATGCCCTCTCCCTCCCAGCCAATAGCAGCTGAGGTGGGCGGGTGAAGGGAGAAACGGGGAAGGGAGATGCTTCTCCCTCCTCAGCCCCGCTGCAACACTTCCATCTGTATCACTGTCCTGAGGAGGGCAATACAGATGACTATGGAGCTGAGCGCTTCCACAATGGAAGCGCTCATGTCCCTGTGCCCTGACGCCACCCCCCCCCCACCCCCGTCACCAGTGGCCAGCTGGGCTCAAGATGCAGCTGCCTTGGGCCCCCCAGGAGCAACTGCCCCTTTTTCCCCTTGTTAAAGACGGCCCTGGTTGTACTAGCGGCGGCGGCCAGCGTTTTAAAGGGGAATCAGCCCCCCTATAGCGACACCTATGAACGTGCTCCATTTTTCTGTATAGAAATCACCATATCACAGTTCAGTGCTGCCATCTAGTGGCCTGAACTTGGATATACTAACAATGAGCCTGGAAGTCTGCTACAGGGTGCTGCCCCGATCTCCGCTGGGGGAAAGCGTGCCTGAAGAGAAATCCTGCGCTTCCGGTTTTTAACACTCTCAGATGCCATGAGTGAGGGGAACTCATTGCTTTGAGGGGAGGGGGCATGTGGCGTATTCTGGGGCCATTAGGGTGAAGAACTGTGTGAGGAGCTTTACGATGTGTAAATCTGTGAGGGAGGGACGGAATTGACAGAATGTAACTGTGTTGTTAATGAATTATGACAAGACTTGGGGCCCCACTTTTGATTTTGCCCAGGGACACATTTTGTCTAAAACTGGCCCTGCCTGGGGTAGAAGGGGTTTATGAGGTTGCAGCATGACTCTCATGTTTACCCTAACCCTGTAATCGACAAATATCCAGCAGTGTTAGATTTGCGAAACTTGGGTGTGCAGACGTACAACCAAGATCGCTATGTAGCAAAACCTTTATCAGGTACTACAGTGTCTATATGATCAATAAGGGACAATTTTGGGATTTTTTGAAAATTTTAAACAAACAAATACAACAGTGCAGTGAGTTTTTAAACAGGTGGTTTGTTAACACCATCAACCATGGCTTTACCCATAGCTATATAGGTCACTGTCACTCTGACATTACTTATACTGTCTTCAATAGCATTAAAGAGCTTGAAAGGGGAAAGAGAGAGAGACATAAAATAAAAAAAAAGACAAGACAGAAAAAATATGAGTCCTAGGAGACCTCAGACTGTCACGCACAACTTTTCAGGACAATCTGAGTATTTTCAATTCAAGTAAAATTTATTCATACCCGAATCAAATCTTTCATCTTCTATTACCTGAAATTAATTTTAAAAAATGTGCTCATCCATCACTATACATTGAGGCTTTTTTTCATTGTTCATTTTTTTTTTGTTCCACAAGCGAGCTTTCATATTGTAGTGTATTTTGCGTCTCAATATTATTCTGTTACACCCAGGCGGAGAGGTCAGACGCTATTGATGGTGGCATCTCAGGGGTTAGACAGCTGGGATTGGAGTTATCTCCAATCTTAACCTCTGCAATCAGGTGTCATCTGTATAAGGCCTCATGCACGCGACAGTATTTTTTCACGGTCCGCAAAAACGGGGTCCGTAGGTCCGTGATCCGTGACCGTTTTTTCGTCCGTGGGTCTTCCTTGATTTTTGGAGGATCCACGGACATGAAAAAAAAGTTGTTTTGGTGTCCGCCTGGCCGTGCGGAGCCAAACGGATCCGTCCTGAATTACAACGCAAGTCAATGGGGATGGATCCGTTTGACGTTGACACAATATGGTGCCATTTCAAACGGATCCGTCCCCATTGACTTTCAATGTAAAGTCTGGAGTCCCTTTTTTCTGCCATCTGATCGGAGTTTTCTCCAATCCGATGGTATATTTTAACTTGAAGCATCCCCATCACCATGGGAACGCCTCTATGTTAGAATATACTGTCGGATATGAGTTACATCGTGAAAACTCATTTCCGACAGTATATACTAACACAGAGGCGTTCCCATGGTGATGGGGACGCTTGTAGTTAGAATATACTGCAAACTGTGTACATGACTGACACCTGCTGCCTGGCAGCACCCGATCTCTTACAGGGGGCCGTGATCAGCACAATTAACCCCTCAGGTGCCGCACCTGAAGGGGTTAATTGTACTATCATATCCCCCTGTAAGAGATCAGGGCTGCCAGGCCCCAGTTTGAATATCATTGGTGGCCAGTGCGGCCCCCCCCCCTCCCTCTATTGTAATAATTCGTTCGTGGCACAGTGTGCGCCCCCCATCAGCCCCCCCTTCCTCCCTGTATTGTAATAATTATTCGTTGGTGGCACAGTGTGCACCCCATCGCCCCCCTTCCTCCCTGTATTGTAATAATTATTCGTTGGTGGCACAGTGTGCACCCCCCATCGGCCCCCCTCCCCCTATAGCATTAACAACATTGGTGGTGGCCAGTGTGCGGCCTCCCATCTCCCCCCCATCATTGGTGGCAGCGGAGTTCCGATCGGAGTCCCAGTTTAATCGCTGGGGCTCCGATCGGTAACCATGGCAACCAAGACGCTACTGCAGCCCTGGTTGCCATGGTTACTTAGCAATAGTACAATAGTAAAAGATTCATACTTACCTGGGAGCTGCGATGTCTGTGTCCGGCCGGGAGCTCCTCCTACTGGTAAGTGACAGGTCTGTGCGGCGCATTGCTGTCACTTACCGGTAGGTGGAGCTCCCGGCCGGACACAGACATTGCAGCTCCCAGGTAAGTATGAATCTTACTATTGTACTATTGCTAAGTAACCATGGCAACCAGGGCTGCAGTAGCGTCCTGGTTGCCATGGTTACCGATCGGAGCCCCAGCGATTAAACTGGGACTCCGATCGGAACTCCGCTGCCACCAATGATCAGGGGGGGGGTATGGCCATGGGGGGCGCACACTGGCCACCAACGAATAATTATTACAATACAGGGAGGAAGGGGGGGGCCGATGGGGGGTGCACACTGTGCCACCAACGAATAATTATTACAATACAGGGAGGAAGGGGGGGGCGATAGGGGGGCGCACACTGTGCCACCAACGAATTATTACAATACAGGGAGGAAGGGGGGGCGGGGGGGGCGCACACTGTGCCACCAACGAATTATTACAATAGAGGGAGGGGGGGGCGCACTGGCCACCAATGATATTCAAACTGGGGAGGGGGGAGGGGTCTGATCTCTTACAGGGGGATATGATAGTACAATTAACCTCTTCAGGGGCTACAACTTAACCCCGCCCAGCTCATCAATATTCACTTAGCTGGGCGGCGGCTACAACTCTCCGGACTCAAGTGCTGCAGCCTCTGCTTTATGCGCATGCGCCGGGCACTTGAGTCGGGAGAGTTGTAGCCACCGCCCAGCTAAGTGAATATTGATGAGCTGGGCGGGGCTTCAGAACGGCAGTTGGGAGCGGCTGGCTGGGCGCATTTTGTGATGAAACGCCGCCCCTTGGGCAGATTGGTGACCGGACAAGCAGGTTATATAACTTTATATTTTGGTACTTATAAGGTGGACAGGGGGGATACTTAGATCATTTTAATAGACTTTATAAGACCTGTACTCACGTATATATACCTAAATATGCTAATTGGGGCTGTCAGTGTCCCTTTAAAATCAGAGAAATTCTAATTTTGAAAATTACACATTTTTCCAAATTTTCTGTAAATTTTTGATTTGTTTTATCAATAAGGGTGAAGCATATTGACTTAAATTTACCACTAACATGAAGTACAATGTATCACAAGAAAAAAGTCTCAGAGTGGATTGGATAAGTAAAAGCATTTCAAAGTTATTACCGCATAAAGTGACATGTCAGATTTGCAAAAATTATTCTGGTCACGAAGGTGCAAAATGGCCCGATCATTAAGGGGCTAAACTACTGCTCTATTATGCAAAAAAGGTTATCCTATATAATTCCAAGTAAACAAAGAGGCCCATCAAAATGCCTGGCTCAGAGTGGTGAATATGGTACTAACATTTTATAAGCTTACCTATTTATCCCAAGGTTGTCATGATAAATTTCACTGGTCTGGTGACCTTGGTCAAGGATTCCTCCCACTGGTTTGTGAACTTTGGCTACTTAGCTTTTACTTCTTTTAGACGGTCGCTCTTGCCCGCCCACCCCTCCTCTTTTTTTTTTCTTTCGCTCCCCTTCTCTGTGCAAGCAACCTTCTACTAATGCTATTACTTTGAAGCCCAATTGTGTAATGTTTAGTTCACTTACATGTATTTCGAGATGAAGAAAAGTTTGAGTAAATGGTGTGTTTACTTTTGATGGTCAATTGTCCTATTGTCTGGAAATGTATATGTGTCATGGCTATGTTTTGTACTTGCCTTGTATACTGCTTTTCTTTCTACATACCGTTTCTTTGAATAAACATTCCTTTAAAAAAACTGCAGAATCAGGTAAATAGATATTGAGTTTTGCTTGGTTTTTAACCCTTGATGTGTTATAGGAAATAAAGGATTAAAATGGAAAATATGCCCAAAAAGTGAAATTTTCTTTTAATTCTTGTGGAACACATAAAGGGGTTAACAAATTTTGTAAAATCAGTTTTGAATAACCTGAGGGGTGTAGCTTCAAAAATGGGGTCATATATAGGTGGTTTTTACTATGTAAGCCTCACAAAGTGACTTCATAACTGAACTGGTCCTTAAAAAGTGGGTTTTGGAAATTTTCTTAAAAATTTTAAGAATTGCTTCTGCAGTTCTAAGCCTTCTAATGTCTTAAAAAAATAAAATAACATTTACAAAATTATGTCAACATAAAGTAGACATATGGAAAATGTAAAGTAATAAGTATTTTGTGAGGTATTACTATCTGCATTGAAAGTGGCGAATGTTTCTAAATTTTCTAGAATTTTATTTTATTTTTATTTTTTATATAAATAAAGGTGATTTTTATTTACCGAAATTTACCACTATCATGAACTACAATTTGTCACAAGAAAACAATCTTAGAACGGCTTAGATAAGTAAAAGTGTTCCAAAGTTATTACCACATAAAGTGACACATTCCAGATCTCCTGGTCCTTAAGGTGAAAAATGGCTTTGTACTGAAGGGGTTAAAAAAAGGGAACATGCTTTGTATATTTAAATAATGTCAATAATGATATGACCTATTGAAAATTGATGCTGGCATACATAGTTGCCCTAAGTGAACCATTTTGGTATGATGATCAGATATTATAAGGATATTGGCGGCACAGGAACCGTTCTTTCTGCAGTTGCTGCACTGACTGTGAGATCTATACTATTTAAGTCTCTTGTTGCTACGGCAACAATCATATTGCTAGTTGTATCTACAGTCTTCCATCAACCAACATGGCCATCGGTGCAGCAGACAGACAGCATTCTGACTTGACTACCAGAGGACTCAGGACTAAGCCTGAAGTCACACATTTTGAGGACATTTTTTTCATTGGATGCAAAAGCAAGATACGAAATGTAGCAAACACTGATTTGCCCCTTCTTGTGGCTATACTTCAGGCTTTGGCTTAACAAACTGGTAGAGTTAACTTACAAACCCTGAAGTGAGGAAGCACATCCATCTGCTCCTGCTCCAAGGGCCTTTGGGACTAAAGATACAGCTCTTCTGTGTAGACCACTACTCCAGGGAGACTGCAGGTTCCCATTACATCAGAAAATTTGCAATCTACAGAATTTACAGACAGCATAGTGATCAACACTACAGTTATACAGACTCCGCTGTAGGTGAGGGGATAACAAGTTAAGACACCTATCACCAAAGTTCAAAAGCCTGCATCACACAAGTGGACACCTATAGCCATAAGTGCCATTTTATTGGGAATGTCTTTGAATATTGGGAACATCCCAGAATAAAAGGGGACTGTTATCTGTAGATGAGTTCAGAGAAATATAGAGTATATTACAGATTGACCCAAGAGATAGGGGTGGAAGTTACGATGAAAAGAACACTCTCCACGGCCTTGAAGTGCTACCACACAAAGAAAGTGTTCACCCACCTCCTGTCAGCAGCAGCTATGGAACTTGTCATGAATCAGCTCCCCAACATAAAGTTCAGATCTGTCACTTTTTATTGTACATTATTGGTGTCGTCCATGATGCACAATGGCCGCATTTGTTCCTTTCCCCCAGTTTAAGTAAAGGAGGCAGTTAGAGTGAAGATGCAACCCCTCAACATAAATATAGCACAAATAAAATCTACGCTGAGCTGAGGTAGATGTGTGTGCCATTTAATAGATCTGGCCTAAACCATGGAGACCATATCAACTTTTCTAATGACTTTCATGAGCACAGATGTACAATGAAGTCTCTTTGTGATAGAAACACAATTCTTGAGATTCTTGGAGGCGCATAGTTCAGCATTGCCGACAGCTGTGAACACGAGGCTGGGAGAGCAGTAGCACAAAGGTTTGACCAGGTAATTACCCCAATAGTGACATTTCTGTGAAGTAGAACTAATGGCAGATCAATAAAAAGGCCATTTACTGATGAGTTGGAGAATTTGGGGCAATAGGAAAATATAAATGAGATTACAGCAGCACGGTTACAATATCACATGCAGTCAGGTTTTATCTACATGTCAGTCTTGCTGGCAGCTTGTACTGACATCTATGGTTAATCCAAAAATAATAATCTATAATGTGTAATCTATCCTGTGTGTACAAACTATTTAAAAATGAATCTTTATGTAACCAGTGATGTATTATCTATATATAATTTATAATGTATAATCAGTATATAATCTACACTGTATAATCTATATGTATACTAACCCCAGGCATTTAAAAATGGAGCCCGCTTGGGTGAGCAGCGGGTCGCATGGCTCTGAGTGTCATTTTTTTTTTTAAACAGCAGACACCAGGCACTAACACCTGCGACTGGCGGTAATGCCGGTCATGGACTTTTAACCCTGCAGATGCTGTGGTCAAATGTGACCACGTGTCACGCTTCGGTGTGGGAGGGAAACACCACACCGAGCATAGGAGGGAAGGGGGAAACAGGGAATCAGGCCTGAGAACTAGGGAAGGAAGATGGACACCTCCTAGTGAAAACCCCAACCAAAATCCTGACTGACTACCAGTATGAACAGACCCCAAAGGTAGGTGAGTTCATACACAGGAATATCTAGAGTCCCATCTAGCCCTATTGGCCCCTGGTACTAATGGCAGGAACGAGACTACCTGTGCCTCCAAAAGGAAGGATGAACAGGAGTCTACTTCAGGCCTAATGCAAACAATAGGTAACTGCAACACACAGAACCCAAACAAAATACAAAAGGGAAAGGAAACACTTCACTTCAAAGAGGCTATGGAAGCACCAGAAACTCAGCCGAGATCCAATCACAAACAATCCACAGGCACAGAAGCTATAAACCGCTCAGCATAGTGGGAGAAGCAACTATAAATAAGAAAGGTTAAATGACCACATAAGAAACACCTAGGGACAAGGGGTGTGGACATTACCAGAAACAACACAGACACCTATTGATCATAGTAACACAGTATATAAGGCCGAAAAAAGACATTTGTCCATCCAGTTTGGCCTGTTATCCTGTAAGTTGATCCACAAGAAAAACCTGTGAGATCAAACCATGTGTTGCCAGTCTCACAGATCTGACACTCACTGTCGCCAGGCATCTGGCTGTCCTAATACCTGGAAGCGTGCAGGGCTCCATAGGAACATGGTAAAATTATAATTGACTCCAATTGACTTGTCCCTGCCATTAGTAATAAATTACCCCTAGGGAATGATCCTCAATTAATCTCATGTGAACTCACCTGTACATAATAATCTTTGCATGAAAATGCTAGTCTGTCATCGGTGATGAAGGAATCCTGTCACCATGAAAATGTGAATTAATCTGCAGGCAGCATATGATAGAGCAGGTGAAGCTGAGCAGATTGATATATAGTTTTCTGGAATATAAATTCAGTATAACTTGTAATTTATTTATTTACATTCCTGCTCATTCAGGGCTTTGAAGTCTAGGAAATGATCCCATCAGTGATTGACAGCTATCTCTGTATACACAGGCATGGGGGAAGGCTGTCAATCACTGATAGGACTGCCTCCTTGACTTCAAACCCCTGAATGAGCACGGATATAAATTAATGAAATATAACTTAGACTGCATCTTTTCCCATAAAGCTATATTCCAATGTGCTCAGCTCTACCTACTCTATAACATGCTGCCTTCAGCTCAAGCACCTACTGTATGTCCACTTTTATCAGGTCTCTTGGCAGAATCCATGCAAGCTGCAAAAAAGTTCATGATTTCTGTATGACCCAGTAAGGCCTTATTCACACAGTTTTTGTGTTTGGTCAGTGATTTCTATCAGCGATTGTGAGCCAGAGTCAGGAGAGGAAGGTATAATGGAAGGATTTGCACCTGTTCTGTGTTTTTGACCTGCACCAAATAGGGCCTAACACATTCAGATTTCCATATCAGGAGTCAGGAGTTCTGATGACAATCAGTAACCAGAGTACTATGACTACTACTCTAAATTCTGCTACTAAAAACTACTACTACCTACTACTTCCCTGAAGCTACCTTCACACAGTGTTTGATCAGTGATTTCAATTAGTGATTGTCAGCCAAAAACGGGTGCGGGTCAAAAGGAAAGAACAGGAACATTATACCTTATCTCTGTGTAGGATCCACTCCTGGTTTTGGCTCACTATCACGGATGGAAATCACTGACCAAACACTGACTGTGTGAAAGCGGCCTACCTGCTACATCATATACGTTCTGTCACCTTTCTCTGGTCCATGGCTCCTCCCCACTAGTAAGCAGGCGGCTTGTGGACGGAGCGCTGATTACCAGCCAGGCTCATCCATTGTACTTTCTGAAGGTTAGAAATGATAGGCAGGATGTAGCAGTGTGTACAAGTTACAATATAACAGAATAAACTTGTGCAGAGCTTTGCCTGTCTTATTGATTAGACTGAAAGCTGGAGCCGCAGCCGGTCAGCTGTGAAAAGCAATCCATTTGAGATGGGTAATTGATCGCTAAGAAATCGCGCTTCTAGGTCCAATAAAACCTCTTTGCATGCAGTTCAATGCAGAGCAGAGTGTGGTGACACTGATGGAAATCCACTGGGTTTCCAAGTAGATGGATGCCGTGAAAATTGTTACCCTTAACCCTTCAGCAGCTACAAGCATAAAAAAAGAAAAAACTCTGACAAGGCTGCACTGTGAAAACAATTCAGACAGGAAGGGAAAGCAAATGAGACATGAAGATCAGATGCATTAAGCTAACATGGTCACATGAAGATGGGCAGAGCAGCCCCAGCATAGAAATAATTAGCGGGATATTGATCATTGCTGTATTCTAATCCTGAGAATTTTGATGTTCCATGAAGAGAGGCGATAACCCAGGATAAAGTCAAGGACCTGATAGTGGTGGGGCACTGTAGAGTGGGACCTATCATTCAGCCCATATGTCCATGCTGCACATACATAAAATTCAGACTGAAGCAACTGGTAGTGTCACTGGTCATAACATACTGCACCCTGTGACGTGGCATTAGACTAAGGTTTGTAATGTGGACTGTTTTCCCTGTAAGTGGTCCGGATAGGTCAGACTGCCCTAAGTGAACTTTTAACAAGTTCTTTCTGGACCACCATAACAGAATGGTAAAAAAGCAGCCTCACTTTTTCTTGATGGTGGGGCATAAGGTTCTTGATTATAAACCGTCAATAAGGCCATGTGCCTACTCAGAAACCCTGGTATCATTGCTTAGGAAATCTAGGAGGGTCATAAAATTATGGAAGTGACCCATTGCATGGAAACCCAACTCAAAGATGGTGCACTGGCTCACACAGACTCAGAAAGGTTTAACTTAAAAATGGGTTTACACACGTTGAGGCAACGATAATATGGCAACAGAGGGCACACAAACCTGTTAGTTGCAGTATCTCAGAGAGGGCACAAACCTGTTAGTTACACACAGTATTGTGAAACAGAGCTTGGTGGTTTCCGAATTAAACTATTTTAGCGAGCACCACCAGTATCTATGGAGTGCATGGCTACATGCATTACATCTAATAGCTTATACACTACAAAAGCATGCATGCATCTGCCTTGTGAACTCCGGCAGTCTGTTCCGGCAGAGGAACGGACTGTCGAAGTTCACTGTATCCGGCATAGCTGGATACCACCCTGCACCGCCTGATCCCCTTTCATTGAAACTGAATCCGGCAGTAATCAGACCGCTGACTTTCAGCGGCACAAAGAATGTTGCATGTAGCATTTTTTGTCCAGCTGAAGCTGGCATGTACAGTGACAGGATTACAGTGCCAGAGTTCACAACGCAGATGTGAACCTGGCCGAAATCTTTTGGCAGCACATCCTTATCAAAGTACAACTGTCTTTATTAGTAGCAAATTACAGGTAAGGGTGGGTTCACATCTGCGTTCTGGATTCCGTTATGGCTTTCTGTTATAACATGGTTATAACGGAAAATAACGGAATCCATAAGACAGAAGTCAAAACGGAAGCCTTTAAGAGGTATTTCGTTTTGATCCATCTTAATAGAAGTCTATGGGAAACATAACGGATCTGTCTGGTTCCCGTTATGCAAGACGGAAAACAAAGTCCCGTCGACAGGACTTTTTTCTCCGTTCTGCATAACGGGAATGGGACGGATCCTTTATGATTCCATAGACTTTTATTAAGGCCTCTTTCACACATCCGTATACTGTCCGTAACTATTCATTTCAATGGATCCACAAAAAACAAAAACAGAAGATACTTTGTATGCCTTCCATTTCCGTTCAAAGATAGAACATGTCCAATTATTATTATCCGCATAATGGACAAAGATAGTACTGTTCTATTAGGGGCCTGATGATCCGTTCCTCAAAAAACGGAATGCACACGGATGTCATCCGTATTTTTTGTAGATCCATTTTTTGCAGATCGCAATATACTGAGAAAGACATATGGTCGTGTGCAAGAGGCCTAAGACGGATCAAAACGGAATGCCTCTTAAAGGCTTCCGTTTTGCATTCCGTCATAATACAAGTCTATGGACAGTAGAACGGATCTGTCCTTCCGTCTTATGGATTCCGTTATTTTCTATTATAACCATGTTATAATGGAAAGCCATAACGGAATCTAGAACACAGATGTGAACCCACCCTTACAGGTAAATAGAGTTCAACCCCTTAAGAACACCTTAACAGGCCAAATTTTACAAATCTGGCGTGTCACTTTATGGCCTAATAACTCTGGAATGTTTTTACTTATCCAACTGATTCTGACATTGTTTTCTTAAGATGCGTTTTACTTCATGTTAATGATACATTTGGGTTGATATCTTTTACCTTTATTTATATAAAATGTAAAATTGAATGCTTTTTAATTTTACAGAAAATTTTAATTTCTCTGTTTTTAAGACAGATAGTGATTAGAGATGAGCGAATTTCATATTTTGAAATTCGTTCACGCTTAGTTTACTGGTAAAAGGTGAATTGCGTTATGGATTCCGTTACAACATTCCTCTCCTGCATAATGGAAACGGGACGGATCCATTTTGCAGCCCATAGACTTCTATTATGACAGAATCAATAACGGAATGCCTCTAAAGGCATTCCGTTATGCATTCCATCATAGAACTGCATTATGGTCCATGGTAAAGAAATCCATAACGCAATTCACCTTTTACCAGTAAACGAAGAGTGAACGAATTTCATAACCTGAAATTCTCTCATCTCTAATAGTGATGCCTCACAAAATAGCTATTAATATTCCCCATATGTCTACTTTATGTTGGCATTATTTTGTTATTTTTTTAGGATGTTAGAAGGCTTAGCATTTTAGAAGCAGTTTTTGCAAATTTCCTAAATTAAACAATAACATTTCACAAACTGACTTTTTAAAGGACCAATTCAGGTTTAAAGTGACTTTGTGGAGCTTACATAATAGAAACCACCAATAAATGGCCCCATTTTATTAATTAAACCCAAAAAATATTCAAAACTCATTTTCGAAACGTTGTTAAGATTAAACGTGTTCCGATTAAAGCAAAATGGAGGTGAAATATGAAAATGTCATTTTTGTGCAGATTTTCCATTTTTCCTGTAACACAGCAAGGGTTAACAGCAAAACAAACCTCAATATTTATTACCCTGATCCACATGTGGTCATAAACTGCTGTATCGACACACAGCAGGGCTCAGAAGAGAAGGAGCGCCATATGGTTTTTGTAGGACAGATTTTGCTGGAATGGTTTTTGGGCAATAAATGAATTTTAATTTTTGAGGGGTGTATTGAGCACTTTAATACAATTTAGAGACACTTGGCTGTCAAAATGAAAAATTTTATTTCTTCCAATAAAATGTTTCTTTAGCCCATAATTATTTTTTTGAAAAGGGATAATCCTCACAAAGCACTCACAATTTGTTAAGCATTTCTTCCTGAATACCAATATATAAACATATGTGGTGGTAAACTAGGCACATGGCAGGGCTTAGAAGGGAAGGAGCGCCATATGGTTTTTGAAGGGTAGATTTTATGGGAAGCCCCCAAAAAGTGACCCCATTTTGTAAACTACACCTCTCAAGGAGTTTATCAAGGGGTGGCGTGAGTGCTTTTACCCCACAGGTATTTCATAGAATTGAGAGACACTTGGCTGTGAAAATAAAAAATACAGGAGACATTTACTAAAATTGGTTACCCATTTTCTCCTGAATACAGTAATAGGACTCAGAAGGGAAAGAGTGCCATTTGGCTTTTGGAGGGAAGACTGCTGGAATGATTCCAGAGTTCCATGTAACATTTGCAGAGCCCCTAAACCCCTCAAGGAATAAATCTAGGGGTATACTGATTGGCTTGACCACACAGGTGATTCATAGAATTTTTTAAGATTGGGAAATTAAATTAAAATAAAAAATTACAATGCATTTCAATTATATGTAGTTTTAGCCTCAAATGTTTCATTTTCCCAAGTGGTAATAGGAGAAAAAGCATCCCAAATTTTGTTGCATGATATTTTTTCATTACAACAATACCCACTTAATGGTTATAGAGGCTCTGAGGCAAAATTAAAAAAAAAGAAACTCCCAAGAAGTGACCCCATTTTGGAAACTACACCCCGCTAAGAATTTATCAAGGGTTGTCATAAGCATTCATACCCCACAGATGTTTTCCAACTTTAGTTAGTTTAGTTCACAGTAGATGATGCAAAGTGGAAACTGCAATTTTTCCACTGATATGCCATTTCACTGCCCAATATTTTGTGTTCAATGTTAGTGAAAAGTCAGCTCTCTTGTTATTATGCCATGTTCATGGTTTTAGAAATACCCTACAGGTGGCCCTATTTTTTCCCTGAATGTATGAGAGGTATTAGGAGTAAAAGAGCACCATGCTCATTTTGCGGCCTAGTGTGGTGATTTGCACATCTTGTGCTGACAACTGTTTAGGCACTGGGGTGAAATAATAAATGAAACACCTGAGAAGTGACCCTATTTTGAAAAACTCCGCCCCTCAAGGTATTTATTAAGGGGTGGGATGAATTTTGAAGCCAAAGGTCTTTTGCAGAAATGAATGCGCACCAGACTGTGCAAAGTGAAAATTGCTATTTTTCCCACAGATATGGCATTTCTGTGCCCAATATGTGGTACCTAGGTCATGCCACCTGAGACCCAAATCCCAATACTTGGATTCATAGGTGGGTTCTACTGTGCACAGAAATGTCATAAATGTGGACGTAAGCTGCTGTATAGGTACATAATAGGGCTCTAAAATGTGGTCTTAATAAAGGCCCATAGCTGGCAGTTGATCCGCCTCTCCATAACTTTGGTGCATCCAGCGGCAGTTCTAAATGTAAGAAAGCTTCCTAAACCAGGCATAGAAAATGGTGAATGAGGTGGGCCTGCCAGCCTGTCCTCTTCCCAATCCACGCTACGCCCACAATTTTAGACCTGGTGTGATCGGGGAAAAGTCACACATAGCAGTGCAACTTTTTTTTTAAAGTTTTTTTCCCTATTTTTAGGCACTACCATTCCTTCACCCTGCTACTGTCTCTAATGGCTAACTAATAATGTCATCTGTGTTGATTCCAGGTCCTTTGGTATTGTGCCTTGATAACATTGTTATTTAAGTTATGTATTGTATTTTTCCTGCACTGTTCCTGATTATCCAGCAGGTGGCAGTTTATCTGGCAGAGACCTTTAGATAGAATGGAACTTACCATTTCATTCTCCCCCCTTTTGGGCAGAAGTGGGCTAGTCATGCTTCCTACCAAGGGGGAGGTTGCAGGGAACAATAAGCGGGATTATGAGTTGGAAAAAGACAGCATGGTGCAGTGAGAGGCGCTCCCCCCCTTGCAGCAGGAATCCTGGGAACCAGCTTGGAAGGCACCCTGACTCCTTGCAGTTCATGGACTGAGTATTGCAAGTATTGTCATAAAGTCCTGTAATATATCATATTTCACAAATTTTTAGCCGAATATTCGCCATAAATTAGCAAACTCAAGAATTTGTGATCTCCTGTCTTTAATTACTATATTACATTGCGAAAATCGGCAATGTAATATATTTGCAATAAAAAATTGCGATTAGAATATTCGCGATCAACACTAAGGGGTAGGCAACTTTCCTATTGGTTGCTAGGGATTTTGCCGATATTCACGATAAATTTGGAATAAATTTGCGATCAACACTTTGCGAATATGAATATATAGCACTATATTCTAAATATTTGCAAATTCTCGAAGTGGCGATATTTGCGATTCAAATTTGCAATTCGAATGTTTGCGCTCAACACTACCTGTAAGCAGACTGAAGCCAGAGATTAGCATAGCAGAGAGATAAAGCCAAATATTCAAGTTCACATGCCAGTGTGCCCCAAAACCTGCTGGAACAAGAGACAGATCAAATATTTTCTGGATGCAAGTTTATTCAAGTAAAACTGTTAAACTTTATCAAGTCTGGTCTTGCACTTATTCTCCACCAACTACAACTCTCTTCTTTGAATACTACAGAGCCTAACTCTGGGGTATCCAGCTAGGGGCACCATGACACACAAACTATTCGGGCCACATCACCCCTCGGCATTCTTGAACACTGGGACCCAATCGTCCCTGGGGGGCAGCATGTTGCTTCCAGTGGTGTCATGAACAGGATATATCATTCTGTGCTTTAAAGTAGAAGCAAGAAAATTCTAGCAGACAGGCCAGATAAAATCCCAGTTCCTTTATTGTATCCTTTTAAAAGTCCATATGTTGACCGGAGTGAACAGAGGTCTACACATTTCGACAAAAGATCTTAATAATGACCATGATTAAGGCTCCTTTCACACCTGCGTTCAGGTGTCCGCTCGTGAGCTCCGTTTGAAGGGGCTCACGAGCGGCCCTGAACGCAGCCGTCCAGCCCTAATGCATTCTCAGTGGAGGCGGATCCACTGAGAATGCATCCGCCTGCCAGCGCTCAGGTGTTCGGGTGTCCGCCTGGCCGTGCGGAGGCGAGCGGATCCGTTCCGACTTATAATGGAAGTCAATGGGGACGGATCCGCTTGAAGATGACACCATATGGCTCAATCTTCAAGCGGATCCGTCCCCCATTGACTTTCAATGTAAAGTCTGAACGGATCCGCTCAGGCTACTTTCACAATTAGAAAAATTTTCTAAGTTATAATGCAGACGGATCCGTTCTGAACGGAGCCACCGTCTGCATTAATATGAGCGGATCCGTTCAGAACGGATCCGATCGAACGCTAGTGTGAAAGTAGCCTTAGACGTTCTGTCGAAACACATAGGTCTCTGTTCACTCCGGTCAACATATGGACTTTTAAAAGGATACAATAAAGGAACTGGATTTTACCAGTGGTCTGCTGAAATTTTCTTGCTTCTTTCTTGGCCATGTCATACAGATTTTGAAGTAATAAGTGAACATCTAATGTTAGTATAACCTCTAAGCGAGTAGAGAGTTATTCTTTAACATTTAGATGGTAGCAATTTCAGCTTATATTCAGTTATGGTGACTGAAGCACCTAAAAGAAGATATGTAATAGAAAGTAGTCTAAAGCAGAACTGAAAGGGGAACCCTAAGCACAAACTGAGGGTGTCTTGGTTTTAAGTAAGGGCGTATGTAGTACCCTGCTACACCTTGCTACTGTCCCTAATGGCTAACTAATCAGTTGGCCGATTGCATACATTCGCCCCAGGCCTCTGTTTGAAACAGAAGAAACCCAGTGGCTATGGGGCTCGCTGCACATGCAAGCAGGCACCATTGTTAAAGTGCGATGTCCTCCGTTTATGTATGAAAGAGGTTGGCAAGGGGTTACGCGTTTATTTTTACACCTGGTCTCGGTCGTGATGTTAAGATGACAGGATGCAAAGACAGACCAGGCAACTTGAGGTAGGAAGAGCAGTTCAAAATATAACAAATCATTACTGAAGAACCCGTTTTTCACAATCATCCACATACAATGTAGACAGTTCTTAAACAGTCCTAATGCTGTAAGTTCAAAGCTAAATCAAGTGGTTATCTTCAGGTAACTTTTTAGGATGCACTCATTTGTATCAGACTTTTCGACTGTCCAATCCAGCCTGGGGGTGCAATTTTCACTAAAGTTGTCAACAGGGGTGTAGCTATAGGGGGTGCAGAGGTAGCAGTCGCTACCGGGCCCAGGAACCTGAGGGGGCCCAAAGACCCTTGTGTCACATAAGCAGACGCCAGTATTATAGAAAGTGCTTGCTCGTCACATCTCTAGCTCAAGGGAAGGGGTTAGGTCAAGAATTTAGCATAGGGGGGCCTGTTTCAATTTTTGCCTCAGGCAGCAGGAAGGCTATGTGCTCCCCTGCCCCTGGCCACAGAGCACTCAGGGAAGGGGGGCCCAAGCTGAACTATTACACCAGGGCCCATGAGCCTTTAGCTACGCCCCTGGTTGTCAACAATTTTCACTGCAGGGTGTAGATCCTAAGGCAGAAACACGGTTGTCCCTTTGATATAACCAGGATCCTGAAGCCATTTTTACCCAGACAAAGGCTATGGATTCCAGAGGCCATAAACATGTTTCTTTCACAGTCTGCTTCCATACATTCTCCATTTTGGCTGCTCAACCTTCTATATAAATATTTTTTTTCCAACACTTAGCCTGGTAGGTTCCCTGGAGTTCTTCTCTGGGCTCCAAAATGATGACTGTGAATCCACAGGACTTCAGTTTCTGTGTGCTGGTTTCACAGCCATCTACTTCAGACTGACTAACTTCTTCCAGAAGAAAGCCAAGCCCTTGATGGTAGGGCCTGCCCTTCCAAGAAACTGTTGTCAAGGACCTGGGATCAACCATATGATTCAGCCAGAAGTTGCCTACAATTCACATAACATAGTATAACAAACTACAAAAAAATTGCATAGTGTTAAAAGGCAGGAAGTGCTCAACCCCATATGCAGTTGTGCATCTATACCCAGGGGAGCAGATCCTGCACTTGTGGCCCGTTGCTAATGGCAATCCCCAGCAAAAATGCATACAGTGGAGGATGCCCGCAGTGGACCACAAGTATCACAAAAAGATATCCTACACAAGATAGAAAAATGTGTGGATGAAAATAGCTACAAGATAGAAAAATGTGTGGATGAAAATAGCTACAGTCAGGTCCATAGATATTGGGACATCGACACAATTCTAACAATTTTGGCTCTATAGACAACCACAATGGATTTGAAATAAAACTAACAAGATGTGCTTTACCTGCAAACTGTCAGCTTTAATTTGAGGGTGAATATATATATATATATATATATATATATATATATATATATATATATATATATACTGGGCACTCTCAATATATTGGGACCATACAATTTATTAATAACTAAAAAACACTTATGAGTAACAATGGATAAAAAGCTTAAATAACCAAATAAAAGGTTGGATGAAAAGTTAATAGTCTAAAAGTCAAATGCATACAATTAACCTAAACCTCAAATAAAATCCACCTTGGTCCAGATTAGTAATATATACGATATGTAGTGTGGGATGGTACAGTACTGTACCCCACTGTAGATTAATAGATTGTACAGCAGTAGTCTTTAGAAATACAACTTCGTGGTACCACTGAGGAAGGGGTGATTTAAAACCCTGAAACGTGTTTGGTTCAAGACCCCTTCCCGATGGATCGGAATATTATCTGCTGAAGAACTCGATGCCAAACCAACCCTGAGAATCAAACCCGACGCGCTACAAATAAAAAAATCACTGCACGGCCATAAACCAGGCAAACAAACACCAGTGCGGGAGAAGGAAGGTTCGAGCTCATAAGACACCGGCTCCTTGTCATACCGGAGCGGCATCCAGAGCTATTGAGGGATACGGAGAAGGCACATAAGAAGTTGTCAAGCAGTATACTAACCATAGTATGAAATATTGGAAATCCAACTACTGAAACAGCTCAGTGGGATGCCACTGATCAGTGAGTATAGCGGGACGCCACTAAACATATTACTGGTTGTCTAACACATTGATAGTGTATCACTATCGCATTGGGAGGATATATAAATATCGTAACTGAACAGAGAGCCTCTATAAGACACTAACAGAGACGAAGTTGTATTTCTAAAGACTACTTCTGTACCATCTATTAATCTACAGTGGAGTACAGTACTGTACCATCCCACACTACATATCGTATATATTACTAATCTGGACCGAGGTGGATTTTATTTGAGGTTTAGGTTAATTGTATGCATTGGACTTTGACTATTAACTTTTCATCCAACCTTTTATTTGGTTATTAAGCTTTTTATCCATTGTTACTCATAAGTGTTTTTTTGTTATTAATAAATTGTATGGTCCCAATATATGGAGAGTGCCCAGTATATATTTATTCAATCTCATTACTTGTACAGAGGAAGGGTGATTCCTCTTTACTGTGAGCACCTCTACCTTGATTGTGTGTCATTCCTGTGCGCCACATTTTTTTCACATATTAATTTGAGAGTATTTACATCCAAATCAGGTGAACGGTGTAGGAACTACAACAGTTTGCATATGTGCCTCCTACTTGTTAAGGGACCAAAATAATGGGACAATTGGCTTCTCATCTTCTCAGCTGTTCCATGGCCAGGTGTGTGTTAGTCCCTCATTATCCCAATTACAATGAGCAGATAAAAGGTCCAGAGTTCATTTCAAGTATGCTATTTGTATTTGGAATCTATTACTGTCAACTCTCAAGATGAGATCCAAAGAGCTGTCAGTATCAGTGAAGCAATCCATCATTAGGCTGAAAAAACAAAACAAACCCATCAGAGAGATAGCAAAAACATTAGGCGTGGCCAAAACAACTGTTTGGAACATTCTTAAAAAGAAGGAACGCACCGGTGAGCTCAGCAACACCAAAAGACCCGGAAGACCAAGAGAACAACCGTGGTGAATGACCAAATAATTATTTAACACTCTCCAGGAGGTAAGTGTATGTGTATCAAAGTCAACAATCAAGTGAAGACTTCACAAGAGTGATACAGAGGGATCACCACAAGATGTAAACCATTGGCGAGCCTCAAAAACAGGAAGGCCAGATTAGAGTTTGCCAAACGACATCTAAAAAAGACTTCACAGTTCTGGAACAACATCCTATAGACTGATGAGACCAAGATCAACTTGTACCAGAGTGATGGAAAGAGAAGAATATGGAGAAGGAAAGGAACTGCTCATTATCTTAAGAATACCACCTCATCAGTGAAGCATGGTGGTGGTAGTGTCATGGCATGGTCATGTATGGCTGCCAATGGAACTGGTTATCTTGTATTTATTGATGATGTGACTGCTGACAAAAGCAGCAGGATTAATTCTGAAGTTTTTAGGGCAATATTATCTGTTTATATTCAGCCAAATAAAACCCAGCGTCTGGTGATGTCTATGCGTTCCAGACTTCAGGCTGTAATTGACTGCAAAAGATTTGCAACCAAGTATTAAAAAGTGAAAGTTTGATTTATGATTATTATTCTGTCCCATTACTTTTGGTCCCTTAGCAAGTGGGAGGCACATATGCAAACTGTTGTAATTCCTACACCGTTCACCTGATTTGGATGCAAATACCCTCAAATTAAAGCTGACAGTCTGCAGTTAAAGCACGTCTTGTTCGTTTGATTTCAAAACCATTGTGGTGGTGTATAGAGCCAAAAATGTTAGAATTGTGTCGATGTCCCAATATTTATGAACCTGACTGTATGTGAAATAAACATTAATAAGGAAGGTGCACTACTGTGGATGCAAACAAACAAGTCTGAATAAACCCCTTAAACTGGTGTTAAAATTGAGAATTTAGCCAATATATCCTTATATGAAGGACATATCTGAGCCCGAGCACCGTGCCAAGGTATCTCAAGTAACTTGGGACCTAATGCTAACCTACCTATGCCGTATGGGCAATACCAGGAGCCAGTGGGCAAATTACAGGAGCGTAAGGTCCGACTCACAGCAAACTCTCTGTTACCTCCAGCATGCAGCCATGCTTGCAGAGGGAGGAGGCTGCGAGTCCCACCCAAGACTGGCTGATAAGGCCCAGGCCTCACAGGTGCACCTAATTGTTGCCTGTGGATTAAATTAGGCACATTTAAATATGGAGTTTATATACAGTACAGACCAAAAGTTTGGACACATTCTCATTCAAAGAGTTTTCTTTATTTTCATGACTGAAAATTGTAGATTCACACTGAAGGCATCAAAACTATGAATTAACACATGTGGAATTATATACATAACAAAAAAGTGTGAAACAACTGAAAATATGTCATATTCTAGGTTCTTCAAAGTAGCCACCTTTTGCTTTGATTACTGCTTTGCACACTCTTGGCCTTCTCTTGATGAGCTTCAAGAGGTAGTCACCTGAAATGGTTTTCACTTCACAGGTGTGCCCTGTCAGGTTTAATAAGTGGGATTTCTTACCTTATAAATAGGGTTGGGACCATCAGTTGCGTTGTGGAGAAGTCAGGTGGATACACTGCTGATAGTCCTACTGAATAGACTGTTAGAATTTGTATTATGGCAAGAAAAAAGCAGCTAAGTAAAGAAAAAACGAGTGGCCATCATTACTTTAAGAAATGAAGGTCAGTCAGTCTGAAAAATTGGGAAAACTTTGAAAGTGTCCCCAAGTGCAGTCACAAAAACCATCAAGCGCTACAAAGAAACTGGCTCACATGCGGACCGCCCCAGGAAAGGAAGACCAAGAGTCACCTCTGCTGCGGAGGATAAGTTCATCCGAGTCACCAGCCTCAGAAATCGCAGGTTAACAGCAGATTAGAGACCAGGTCAATGCCACACAGAGTTCTAGCAGCAGACACATCTCTAGAACAACTGTTAAGAGGAGACTGTGTGAATCAGGCCTTCATGGTAGAATATCTGCTAGGAAACCACAGCTAAGGACAGGCAACAAGCAGAAGAGACTTGTTTGGGCTAAAGAACACAAGGAATGGACATTAGACCAGTGGAAATCTGTGCTTTGGTCTGATGAGTCCAAATTTTAGATCTTTGGTTCCAACCACTGTGTCTTTGTGTGACGCAGAAAAGGTGAACGGATGGACTCTACATGCCTGGTTCCCACCATGAAGCATGGAGGAGGAGGTGTGATGGTGTGGGGGTGCTTTGCTGGTGACACTGTTGGGGATTTATTCAAAATTGAAGGCATACTGAACCAGCATGGCTACCACAGCATCTTGCAGCGGCATGCTATTCCATCCTGTTTGCGTTTAGTTGGACCATCATTTATTTTTCAACAGGACAATGACCCCAAACACACCTCCAGGCTGTGTAAGGGCTATTTGACCATGAAGGAGAGTGATGGGGTGCTGCGCCAGATGACCTGGCCTTCACAGTCACCGGACCTGAACCCAATCGAGATGGTTTGGGGTGAGCTGGACCGCAGAGTGAAGGCAAAAGGGCCAACAAGTGCTAAGCATCTCTTGGAACTCCTTCAAGACTGTTGGAAGACCATTTCAGGTGACTACCTCTTGAAGCTCATCAAGAGAATGCCAAGAGTGTGCAAAGCAGTAATCAAAGCAAAAGGTGGCTACTTTGAAGAACCTAGAATATAACATGTTTTCAGTTGTTTCACACTTTTTTGTTATGTATATAATGCAACATGTGTTAATTCATAGTTTTGATGCCTTCAGTGTGAATCTACAATTTTCATAGTCATGAAAATAAAGAAAACTCTTTGAATTAGAAGGTGTGTCCAAACTTTTGGTCTGTACTGTACCTCCAAACATATCTATATACAAACTACAAAAAATGGCGTGGTGTCAAAAGGCAGACAGGAACGTAACAAGGAAACAGAAAATGTAACATATAAAACCTTATTATCAGGGAACCTAAGGCTGCAACAAATCTTCTTGTCTCATGGGGAGAATAGTTTAAAGAGGACCTGTCACCCAAAATGTATTGCAATCTGACAGCACCATGTTATAGAGCAGGAAAAGCTGAGCAGATTGATATATATTTTTTATGGGAAAAGATTCTGTAGAACTTGTAATGTATACATGTACAGTGCCTTGCAAAAGTATTCACCCCCTTGACTTTTTTTTTCTGTCTTGTTACATTTCAGCCTTAAGTTCAATGTTTTGTTAATCTAACGTTTATGTGATGGATCAGAACACAATAGTCTAGTTAAATGAGAAAAATTTATAAATAAAGCTATTATTTAGAAATAGAAAACAGAAAATTGGCATGTGACAGGTCCTTTGTTAGGAAGCCCATAAAAAAACTCTGGTGCAACCAATTACCTTTAGAAGTCACATAACTAGTGAAATTATGTCTACCTATGTGCAATCTAAGTGTCACATGATCTTCATTACATATGCACACCTTTTTTTAAAGGCCCCAGAGGCTGCAACACCTAAGCAAGAGGCATTACTCACCAATAACTGCCATGAAGACCAAGGAACTCTCCAAACAAAAGGTTATACAGAAATATCGAAATCTTTGATGATCCCCAGGAGCACTATCAAATCTATCATAACCAAATGGTAGGAAAGTGGCACAACAGCAAACCTGCCAAGAGACGGCCGCTCACCAAAACTCACAGACTGGGCAAGGAAGGCATTAATCAGAGAGGTAGCACAAAGACCTAAGGTAACCCTGTAGGAGCTGCAGAGTTCCACAGCAGAGACTGGAGTATCTGTACATAGGATGACAATAAGACGTACGCTCCATAGAGTTGGTATTTATGGCAGAGTGACCAGAAGAAAGCCATTACTTACAGCAAAAAACAAAAAGGCACGTTGTGAGTTTGCAAAAAAGGCATGTAGGAGACTCACAAAATCTATGAAGGAAGGTGCTCTGGTGTGACGAGACTAAAATTTAACAAACAAAAAAAACGCTATGTCTGGCGCAAACCCAACACATCACATCACCCAAAGAACACCATCTCCACAGTGAAACATGGTGGTGGCAGCATCATGCTGTGGGGATGGGACTGGGAAACTGGTCAGAGTTAAGGGAAAGATGGATGATGCTAAATACAGGGATATTCTTCAGCAAAACCTGTACCACTCTGTGCCTGATTTGAGGCTAGGAGGTTCACCTTCCAGCAGGACAATGACAGCGAACACACTGCTAAAGCAACACTTGAATGGTTTAAGAGGAAACATGTAAATGTGTTGGAATGGCCTAGTCAAAGCCCAGATCTCAATCCAATAGAAAATCTGTGGTCAGACTTAAAGATTGCTGTTCACAAGGGCAAACCATCCAACTTGAAGGAGCCGGAGCAGTTTTGCAAGGAGGAATGGGCAATGAGGGATGTTATTGTGAAGCAAACACAAGATGGACAACATTGTGTTCACAGTCCAGTGCAATGAGGAATGCTCAGAACTGTATATCGGCGAAACAAAACAACAACTACATCAGCGTATGGCTCAGCAAAGAAGAGCCAAAACCTCTGGTCAAGATTCAGCCATGTACTTACATCTAAGTGAAACAGGTCACACCTTTGAAGACAGTCAAGTACGTGTTTTGGATAAGGAGGAAGATTGGTACAAACGAGGTGTGAAGGAGGCCATCTACGTAAAAATGGAGAAGCCAAGCTTGAATAGAGGAGTTGGAATAACGAGTTAAACGTTTTCAAGAAATCTACAGTAAGTCAAGTTGCCTTGATTTATTCTTTACAGATATACCATGACCTGGATAAATGAGAACCTTCACAACTGCACATACAGTTTTCTGCTACTTCATGGCTGCATTTGTTCTTCCCCAATTGGCCTTAGCCTCAACATTATTTTCAGTATTAGAAGTTAGAGATGGGTAGAAAACACAGAAAAATGTTTATATGGAGGAAGAAGATATTTCTCGGTGTTGACACTCAGGGTCTGTAATTGCAGCAGCAGAGACCTCCTACATGGGCGGCAGCTTTCAGTATGTTCAATGCTCAGACTCAGATCTTAAATGATGCAAATGATGGGATCTAGAATGGGCTGCTGCTCGTTAAACAATTCTCAGTGAGTGTCTAGCAGAAGAGGCTGCTGCAGAGTATTAGGATTACGCTTGGCACCATGTTTTCGCATACAAAACGTTATACATGTTGATGGGAAATTCATTCATCATCGGCGACCCTGGACGCCAAGCCCTAACTGCTGCCCTAGGTGGCATCTACAGGAACCATCCATCGACTATAGATAGAAAATACAGTATGGTTCCAATAGTACGTGTAAAAAGGTGTGGCTGCAGAGTCATTTCATTACTGCAAAACAGCAGGATGTTTAACTAAAATGTGCAATGTACTTGTAAGTCGTCATGCACAAATTGTGTGTCATGGTCTTACCTCCTTGCTGTTCCCTTCGTTTGACATGTGCTGGCGGCCATCTTGGTTTCTGGGTTTTCTTGTAGCCTCCCACCCTGCGGCTCCTCCTTCCCACTGGGAGGAGCTGGATGCCCAGCTCATATATATAGGAGGTCTGTGGCTTCAGTTCCTTGCTTGGTCCTCCTGTGTTCACATGCTTCCAAGACTGCTGCTGCTTTTGGTTCCTGATCCTGGCCTCGTCTGACTACCCCGTTGGTTCCTGATTCCGGCTTCGTCTGACTACCCCGTTGGTTCCTGATCCTGGCTACGTCTGACTACCCCGTTGGTTCCTGATTCCGGCTTCGTCTGACTACCCCGTTGGTTCCTGATCCTGGCTACGTCTGACTACCCTTCTGGTTCCTGACCTCTGTCTCCGCAAGACCCTGCTTCGGTCTAGCCATCCGTTTGGACTTTGCTTACGGCTTGCTCTTCAATAAAACCTTCTTCTTCTCCACTTATCTCTGTTGTACGTCTGGTTCATGGTTCCTTGACATTAGGACCAAGCCATGAATTCTGACGGTACAGGGCCACCCTCGCTACCTACGCTGGTTGCCAGACTTGATCAGCAGGATCACCTGTTGGGTCGGTTCGCTGTGGCGTTGCAAACCCTGCTTGAACGCACGGCTCATTTAGCTTCCGTTGCCGATGGGTCGGTTGTCGCTCCTGGGCCCGCTCCTACTGCCGCTCCAGTTGTTGCGCCAGAGTCTACCCCGACACCTGTTGCTGCGCCTGTGGTGTTTCGGGGTATGACCGGTTCTGCCCCCCTTCCACAGCGCTTTGGGGGAGAGCCAACTCAGTGCCGAGGTTTCCTTAACCAGGTGGGCATTTACTTCGAGTTGCTGCCACATGCCTTTCCTACTGAGAGATCAAAGGTGGGCTTCTTGATCTCGCTGCTCTCGGACAAGGCCTTGGCCTGGGCCAGCCCTTTATGGGAGAACAACAATCCGGTGGTTGCCGAGTTTTCCGGTTTTGTTGCTTCTCTTCGGAAGGTATTCGATGTGCCGGCTCGTGCTGCCTCTGCTGCGAAGCTCCTTATGTCCATCAGACAGGGTTCACGATCCGTAGCTGAATACGCCATTGAGTTTCGTACCCTGGCAGCAGAGGTGGGCTGGAATAATGAGGCTCTGGTCGCTGCTTTCTCTCATGGTCTCTCGGATGCCTTGAAGGATGAGGTTGCAGCTAAGGACCTACCAGTGGAGCTCGAGTCTCTTATTTCTTTCCTGATTTTGATTGACACCAGACTCAGGGAGAGACCTTCCTTTAAGGAGAGCCTGCGGAGGTCTCCTAACAGATTGGCGCCTACGTTTGCTGTCCCACCCGTGCCTCCCTCTCCTCCCACGCCTCCTGGGGATGACTTGTCTGGGGGTGAACCCATGCAGCGGGGGTTTGCTCGCCTTTCCGAGGGGGAGAGGGCACTCCGGAGACGCGAGGGCCGATGCATGTACTGTGGTCTCGGTGGGCATTTTCGGTTGGCATGTCCGAACCGTCCGGGAGAACGCTCGCACCTGAGGTCCTGTCGGGGGCAGATCTTGGGTGGAGTCTCCTCGTCCCCGGTTTCCCGTGTTGACAAACCACTGATTACTGTTGTCCTCTCCTGGGTCGGGGGCTCGGTGACGACCCAGGCGTTGGTGGACTCTGGTGCTGGTGGTTTGTTCATTGATGGTGTGTTCGCCGCCGCCAATTCCATTCCTCTGCAGCCTCGAGGTTCCCCACTGGCTCTTGAGGCGATAGACGGCAGACCCCTTCTGCCGCCACACGTGACTCATGAGACCCTTCCAGTGGGGATGGTCATTGGTGCCGTTCACAGAGAGTCGGTCTGTCTCCAGGTTATTTCGTCTCCACACTACTCGGTGGTCTTGGGGTACCCCTGGCTCCAGAAGCATAATCCGACTTTCGATTGGAAATCGGCCGAGATCCTCTCGTGGTCACCGCAGTGTGGGGCTAGTTGCATCCATGGGCCTGTCAAGTTGCTGAGTACTTCCTCGGACTCTCTGTTGCCTCCTGAATACGAGGAGTACCGGGATGTATTCGATAAGGTGCGTGCGGTTGCCCTACCTCCGCACCGCCCATACGATTGTGCCATAGAGTTACAATCTGGTGCCGTTCCTCCTCGTGGCAAAGTCTATCCACTGTCGGTAGCGGAGAATGAGGCCATGGAGGAGTACGTGAGGGAGGCGCTTTCACGCGGACACATTCGCAAATCCTCGTCCCCGGCAGGGGCTGGATTTTTCTTTGTGAAAAAGAAGGGCGGTGAGTTGAGGCCTTGCATCGATTACAGGGGTCTCAATCGCATCACGATCAAGAACGCTTACCCGATACCCTTGATTTCCGAGCTGTTCGATCGCCTCAAAGGGGCCACGGTCTTTACCAAACTCGACCTGAGGGCGGCATATAACCTGGTAAGGATCAAGGCGGGCGATGAGTGGAAGACCGCGTTTAACACCAGGACCGGTCATTATGAATCCTTGGTTATGCCCTTTGGGTTGTGCAATGCGCCCGCAGTCTTCCAGGAATTCATCAACGATGTTTTCCGTGACCTGTTGCAGCAGTGTGTGGTGGTCTATTTGGATGACATCTTGGTATATTCTGAATCCATGGAGGCCCACATTCTGGATGTCAGACGAGTGTTGCAAAGGTTACGAGAGAACAAGCTGTTCGGTAAGCTTGAGAAATGTGAATTTCACCGATCCCAGGTAACCTTCTTAGGTTACATCATTTCCGCTGAGGGGTTCTCCATGGATCCTGAGAAGGTTTCGGCTGTCTTACAGTGGCCCCAGCCCAGTGGTCTTCGTGCCCTGCAGCGCTTTTTGGGCTTCGCCAATTATTATCGGAAGTTCATCAGGGACTTTTCCTTGCTAGCCAAGCCTCTCACGGATCTGACCAGGAAGGGAAGTAATCCCCAGGTCTGGCCGCCCGAGGCCATCCGAGCTTTTGAGGCTCTAAAATCCGCATTTGTGTCGGCTCCGATTCTGTCGCATCCCAACCCTGGGTTGCCGTTTGTCCTCGAGGTGGACGCGTCTGAGACGGGAGTAGGCGCCCTCCTGTCTCAGCGTAGAACACCGGAGGGTCCTCTGCTTCCTTGTGGGTTTTACTCCCGGAAACTGTCTTCCGCGGAGTGCAACTATCAGATTGGTGACAGGGAGTTATTGGCCATCGTGCAGGCCCTTAAAGAATGGAGGCACTTGCTCGAGGGCTCGGTGGTTCCGGTTCTCATCCTGACGGACCACAAGAATCTGACCTACCTCTCTGAGGCCAAGAGATTGACACCACGTCAGGCCAGATGGGCTCTGTTCTTGTCACGTTTTAATTACGTGGTCTCCTACCTACCCGGTTCCAAGAACATCAGAGCGGATGCCTTATCACGGCAGTACTCCGAGCTGTCCGGGGAGGAGTCGATTCCGACTTCGGTCATACCTCCGAATCAGATCCTGGCCGCCATTCGCACCAGCCTGACCTCTCCCCTGGGTGAGCAGATTTTGGCGGCTCAATCTGGTGCTCCCTCTGGGAGACCCAACGGCAGGTGTTTTGTGCCTGAGGAGTTGCGCACTCGGTTGTTGCGAACCTACCATAACTCCAAGGCCGCGGGGCATCCTGGAAAGAATCAGCTGTCCTGGGCTGTTTCACGTCTGTTCTGGTGGCCTTC